>NC_137800.1:33644551-34849551 GCF_963383645.1 Muscardinus avellanarius
GGGGACTAAGAGGTGGTAGGATAGATATTTCTTAATTACATAAGAAAGATTGCAATTTTCAACATGTTAAAATTTGTTACAGTCTTAATAACACAAATTCACCTCAGAAGACATAGCCTAAAATAGACTATTTGAAACCAGGCGTGGTGGCGCATGCTTGTAATCCTCACACTTGGGAGGCTGAGACAGGAGGATGGCACAGGTTCGAAGCCAGCCTCAGCTACTTAGTGAGGCTCTCAGCAACTTAGTGAGACCCTGTTTCCAAATAAAATATAAAATAGGTCTGGGAGTATAGCCCAGAGGTAGAAAGCCCCTGGGTTCTTCCCCCAGTACCATAAATAAATAAATAAATAAATAGATTAAATAAAATAGACTATTTGGCTGTAACATGGGTTTCGATAGTTATCAATTGTTTAATAGCCATGAAAGTCACTCCTAGAGTTGATATTATTGTAACTTTTTTTAATCAATGATTTGGCTGGCAGCAAAAAAATGTATGCTCTTAATTTTGCACACAACAAATATCAGGTTTAAAAGGGGTTCTGACTGATTGGAAATCATTTTTGAAACCTATGTTCCCCTGCCTGAGAAAAAGGGAGGATTTGTACTAGGGATGTTTTGCTGTCCAAGACTCCTGACTGTTAACTGTCCAAGATCTTCTGTTAGTCACCCCTAGTTCTCAGGAAACAATTCAGTTTAAGGGACTCAGGCCTCCCAGATCAACTGTAGGCCAAATACAAAAAAAAGCAGAAGTATAAATTGAACTTTTCCTTTATCTTCTCTCATTTTCTCAAAGCTAAATTTCTATACACTTAACTCTCAAACTCATCCTTCTCTGTCCATTGAAGTACTTTTACCTCCTGTCTGCAAAGATCTATTTCTGCTTCTCCTACAACCTACATTCCTCAAACTCTATGAAGTAAAAAGAAAAATTCAAATATAAGTAAAATAATACAAAGTGCTGGGCAATAAGTATAGTTATTAATGCTAGAGAGACTTCATTATACAATAAGGTGCTAGTGAACTTTCCTTGGGCAAAGGATGGGATTGAGGCATCCCAGAAACCCAGGGATTGAAGAAACAAAGCCACTGAATCAAAAAGATGAAGGGCATGGTTTAAGGGTGGACAGGCCGGCAGGGTTAGCTCTCAGGGTCTGAAGGAGGAGATACATCAATGGGTACCTATGAGGAGATCATCATCACATGATCAGAGACACCCTTTGGGAAGACATCTCTGACAGCCATGTGTGGAGTGGTTTGAAAGGGGCTCAGGAAATTAATTAGAAGCCATGAGGATCTCTCCCAAGCTCTGTTTACTAGGTAGTATTTAAAACTGAAAGACTAGGGAGTAACATCAAAGAGTGCTATTAGGACATAGGAGGGAAATACTAACAGAACTCACCCAGAGAATCAAGAATGATTTTATCTAAGGAGTAAAAAATTTAGATGAGTGGATTGGGACCTGCAGTTTTACATAACAAATTTTGTAAAACTGTTGCATATATAGCTTGGAGATAAAAACTAAATTAAAGGAAAATTTAAATGAGGTCCTAAAATAGGGTTGTGATGCTGAAAACAAGACAAATGTAATTAGGAAGAAATATTGCTGGACCTAGCAACTGATTGGATGAGAAGTTGAGGAAAAAAGAGAAGTTAAAGATTCAGGGTTTACATTTTTGGTTACCAGTCATGGAAGCTAACTTCTATTGAATATTGCTACTAATTCAAGAAGAGAGAGAGGTAGGGGGGGGATATCTTTATTTAACTTAAAGCAAATCTATAAAATAGGTACTCATAGTTTCTATTTAATGTTTGGGCAAGAGGATTTCAGAGATAAAATTATTACCCAAGGCCATGCAGTAATCCACAGAACTGTGAGTCAGCCTAGGCCTGTCATTGGCTAGGCTAAAACAATATTATAAATAGAGGAAGGAAACTCAGAGAGCAAAACAATTATGAGGATTAAGTCTGAGGTACCACAGGATTTTTAAGTATATCTAGAAGTGAAAGATAAAGTTTGAAATGTGGGTCAGTCCCGAAAGTAGTATTAGAAATACATATTTGAAAGTTATTCATTCATGTAGAAATGAAAGTCAAAGTCATTAAAACAGTTGTGATGAAAGGGAGGTGGCTTCGGTTAGATGTCTACATTTTGAGGACAGATAGTGGAAGGATTTGTATGGTCAATAGAGAGATTATAAAATAGTAAAAAGAAACCCTAAAAATATCAGAGGTTAAATAGTCATTAATTGTAGCGTACCAAATTACATCCAAATTTACCAGCTTGAAACAACAAACATTTATTTTGTCAAGTTTCTGTCGATCATAAAATCTGATCGCAACTTACCTGAGTGCCTCTGCCTCAAGTTCTTTAATGTTAAGTCAAACCATAGGCTAAGGCTGCGGTCTTATCTGAAGGTTCAACTGGTGTTGGGAGATCTGCTTTCAGGCTCACTCACAAGGTTGCTGGCAGGCCTCAGTGCCTCACCACATGGGCTTCTCATCAATGATATGACAGCTGGTTTACCCATGGCAAACAAGCAGTGCAAGAGAGATTGGGCAACCAAAATAGAAGCTGGAGACTTTCACAACCTAAGCTCAGAAGAGACGTACCAGTATGTCTGCCATATGCTTCACATTGCAAGCAAGTCAGAAAATGAAGCCTATACTCAAGGGGAGAGAATTATGCAAGAATATGAAGACCAGGAGGCAGGGATATTCAGAGCCATCTTTGAGGCATCCTGCTGCAATGGTTTAACATGAGTGACGCCTTGTTTCTTGCTTAAACTGCACTTGCAATGTGGTTCCTGTCAACTGGGTTGCACTCACTCAAGGACCCAGATTAACAGAAACATGACTCAACATGTTTCCATGATCTCTGCATGGAAATACAACAAATTGCATATGGGTTCTTAAGGTTCCCTCCCACAAGTGAGACATATTACTTGTGCCCACATTTCATGCTCCAAAGCAAAGCTATAGGCATCAAAGGGGCAGGGAAGAGTAACTCTACTGTATAAAGTACCTGTGAATTGCCCTATGTATGACCTACACACAAGGATTCAGTGAAGACAATTGAGAAAGAGCAGCCAGAGAGCTTGAAAGAAAACCAGGAGAATTGCCAAAGGAGAAAAGAGTACTAAAAATGAGCGCTTACTGTTGACAAATGCCGCTGAAATGTCAACAGGATGGATATTGATAAAAAGGCCACTGCATATGGCAAATCAAGAGATACACATAACCATTGAGAGAGAGGTTTTACATACTAAGAGAGAAGGTAAAGTAAGGAGAAAACCAGGATTGTGCATTGAAGAAGCTTAAACAATATTGTGGTCTCTTCTTTTGAAGTTCATGGCAGTAAAAGGGAAGGAGAGAAGTTCCACAATAATTTGAAGGAAATCAGAGTCAAGAGATACTTTGAAAGCCTAATTCTGTAGTCAAGGATGGCACTGATACACTCTCTCAAAGCTCTGTGTAACATGCACACTCTGATGACATGGTTTGCGACTTCACCCAAAGCATTGCTGAACAGGCTCAAAGAGAAGGGTCGCAGGCAGGAGCCCTTGGGATGTGATCAGTGACTGTCCAGTACTGATCACTCAGTGCTCTCTGGGTTAAGTTGGTTGCTGTGTCAGAGCCACATTTCTTTATCTTAGCAGCAAACATTTTCTCTGGAGTGACAGACATAATAGTTTTTTGTTTTTAATTATAATTTTAAAATATACGTAACATAAAAATATCAACCATTTCAGGTGTAGAATTTAGTAGTGTGGAGTATATTCACATTGTTGTGCAGCAGATCTCCAGAACTTTTTCATAGTGCAAGACTGAAACTCTATACTAATTAAACAACAATTCCCCTTTTCTCCCTCCAGCCCCTGGTAGCCACCATTCTATTTTATATTTCTCTGAATTTGAATATAGTTCATATGAATGAATCACATAGTATGTGCTTTGTGGCTAGCTATTTCCCTTAACACAATGTCCTCAAGGCTCATCCATGCTCTGTCATATGACAGTATTCCTTTTTTTTTTTCTTAAGGCTGAATAACATTTCATTATATGTATATGCCACTTCTTCTTATTCATTCATCCAGTGATAGACATTTGGGTTACTTATACCTTTTGACTCTTGGGAATAATGCTGATATGAACATGAATTTGCCAGTATGCTCTCCACTACTTTAATTTTTATTCTTTTGAGAATATCTAGAAGTAGGATTCCTGGATCATATAGTAGTTCTAATTTTAGAAGTGCCGCCATGCTATTTTCTATAGAGATTGCAAAATGTTGCAATCTTATCAAAAGTGCACCAGGGTTTCAATTTCTACACACTCTTGCCAAGACAAATCATAATGTTTAAAAACTACATCAACCCAGAAACACCATGGGCTAACAGCCATTAACACAGTGCATGCATGTACTTAGTCATATTGCTTTCCTCCTGACACCTGAGATTTGCACTAAGGAAAGCCTTTCCTCACTCCTCCCTTTTCCTCCCACCTAATGGAGTCATTTTCCATTCTTCTCTACTGCATCTTTACTCTGCATCCAAATTGATTCTGGCTATCTCAGGGGGCTGTAACATAGACTGTGGTAGGAAGTCTTGCAGAGAACAGTACTTCCAGGGAGGTTCAGGGAGAGCAGCAACATACATTTGCTACATGTTAGATAGATTAAGTAATTTTTATTCAGGTATAATATATAGTTAGAAAAGCATACAAGCCAGCCTTTGTGGTGTGCACCTGTAATTCCAGGACTTGGGAGGCTGAGAGGAGAATCACAGATTTGAAGCCAGCCTTAGCAACTCAGAGAGTTTCTGTTTCTAGATAGATAGATAGATAGATAGATGGATGGATGGATGGATGGATGGATGGATGGATGTGAGAGGGGAGGTAGCTCAGAGGTAGAATGCCTGTGGGGCCAGCCAATCTGGAACAAAAGAAGGAAGGAAGGAAGGAAGGAAGGAAGGAAGGAAGGAAGGAAGGAAGGAAGGAAGGAAAAAGCAAAACATGCAGTTTATGAGCAAACACACAAGTATAACCACCTTGCACATAGGATATTAACAGCATCTAGAAGATCTGTGGATTCCCCCAGCTATTATCTATCCTTTCCAGCCTAGAGATAATCACTATGGAGATTTTATTTCTCCTCATTGATTTTTTTTTTCATGTGTGTGTGTATGTGTGGCACTGGGGATGGAACCCAGGAGCATTCTACCTCTGAGCTACACCCGCAGCCTTGATCCTTATTCTTTAATTTGAAACAGGGTGTCTCTCTCTCTCTCTCTCTCTCTCTCTCTCTCTCTCTCTCTCTCTCTTTTGGTGGTACTGGGGTTTCTGGAAGCCCTTCTACCTCCAGGATACACTCCCAGACCTACTTTTACATTTTTATTTTGAAACAGGGTCTCCTAAGCCAGCGCACGCGGCTGGCTTCGAACCTGAGCGATCCTCCTGTCTCTGCCTCCCAAGCGCGGGGATTACAAGCGTGCGCCACCACGCCCGGCTGAAACAAGGTCTCTCTGAGTTTCAGAGAGCCTCACTAAGTAGCTGGGGGTAGCTGCGAACCAAAATCCTCCTGTCTCAGCCTCCCAAATACTGGATTACAAGCGTGAGCCACCATGCCCAGTTTCTCTCCATTGATTATGACTGCCTTTAAAATGCACATGCACTTAAACGGTATTCACTTCATAGGGCTATTTATGTTTGTGAGATTCGTCCATATTGTTGTATCTGGCAGAAGTTCAGTCATTTTCAGGGCTGTACAGGATTCCACTGTATGTCAGTACTGTAACGTATTTATCCATTCCACTGTTGGTAGTCATCTTGGTTGTTTTCATTTTGGGGTTGTTGCAAATAATGCTTCTGTAAACATTCTTGTTTGTGCATTTTAATGCTCTATCTATGCATGTTTCTCTTGGAGATGATATATATATATATATATATATATATATATATATATATCTAAATAAATATATTTAGATATATATATATTGTATAGATCAACTAGAGTCATAGCCCATCATGTCTAAGATTTTTAATATGAGAAAATATAGTCCAGTTCCAAGCAACCAATTTATAAGTAATCTTGCAAAATACAACCATTTGTAGTGAGTAAAAATTCTTACATCGAGAAGTCAACTTAACATATGGACAGTTGCTGATTACATTTGCCACTGTAAAAAAAATGATAAGGTAACAATTTATACTAAATTTTTAAATTTTATTTCATGTGGGATGCACAGTTTTAATTCAGAACAAACCAGATAAGGAGGGGAAAAGCACAGTGTAGGAAAAGGAATTTTGAGATAGGGCCAGGCTCGTATCATGAGTCCTCTACATACACTAACTTTGTAAGAGACATCAGGTAAGCTGGTGACCCTGTGTGTCTACCTTTCATTTGCATGCAGCAGGGGATAATGGTCTTGCTCACAAAGTGCATTAGTACAAGTAATAGACATCAAGCTGTTTTAAAGTGGGAAAAACACACTGAACAGATACATATTATTGCTATCATCTACAAATTCTGCCTTGGGTAATATTTTGGATATGAGTCTAGCCTCTCTTCCTTCCACATTAAAATCATCTAGAAATATATGGAAATAACTGTATAAAACCATAAAATGTGATATTAGAAGTAAACATGTTTTAAAGATTAAGTCTATCTGGATATTATTTCTAAAACTTTGTGAGCAAGTATGATATTTACAGACATAATTTTGTGGGTTATGCAGTTTTTAAATGATCATTTTTAAGAATCTCCAAGTTAACCAAAGTAGCCTGATCTTAATTTTATTATCATCATAAAATTGCTATAAAGTTTTATCTTGAGACATTATAGTGTAGTGGGGAAGTATTTGTATGGAAGAACTGTGCTCGGGACACACAAGTGTTTGCCGCCTGTCTAAAACCCCTGCTTACCCTCTAAGCCCATACTAACTCAGCCTTGGGTTTTCTTGCTGTAGCAGGGAAGCATTATCTATTATCTGAGACCCTCTCAAAAGTTACATTTCACTTCCTTCTGTATGGATTTCCACACTCCACTGCCCTCTGGCAGAATAGAGAGGTGTGCTGTGGTACGCCATTTGTCATCCGGAGGTCTAGATTTAAGGCCAAGGTCCACTGCTTACTGGCTTGGAACCGTCTATCTTATAAGGTTCTTAAATCTTATCTCAAAAAGCCTCCATTTTCTCAGATTGAAAATTTAAAAAAGAAAAAGTAGTAGTAGCTATTCGATGGAGTACTCATGAAGATTAAATGAAATAATACAAGGGAAGCAGGAGCACAGACCTGACACGTAGTGTTTGTTCACTGAATGTCGTTTTTTAAAAATTGCATCAGGATGTTGTGATTGAGCAGGAGAAACACCTTCTCTGTTGGTGAGAGCATCTGGAATTGCTTCCACTATACACGCCCTACCTATACCGTGCCCCTAGAAGTGGAGACTCATGGAGCATGGAGCTCACCACTGCTTCTGGTCACTCTCTGTATGCCCTGCTGGGATATGCATGAACCAAGCATCCTTGGTACCATCTATGAATATGGCAGGAAATACCTTCCCATGGTTTCAGTTTTCAGCTCAAGAATGAAGACTGAAGCTTTTTTTTTTTTTTTTTTTTTTTTTTTTGGTGGTACTGAGGGTGGAACCCAGAGGCTTTCTACCTCCAGGCTATACTCCCAGACCTATTTTCTATTTTATTTGGAAACAGGGTCTCACTAAGGCTGGCTTCAAACCTGTGTGATCCTCCTGTTTCAGGCTCCAAGCGCAGGATTACAAGTGTGCGCCACCACATCCAGCTTATTCTTCTTTATTTGAAGGGGTTTTTGTGGTGGTGGTGGTGGGTTTTTTGTTTTGTTTTTGTTTTTGTTGCTAGGAATTGAATCCATTCTGATTCTGAGCTACACTCCCAGATTTTTTTTATATCTTATTTGGAAACAAGATCTAAGTTGCTAAGAACCTCACTAAGTTGCTAATACTGGCTTTGAACCTGCAATCCTCCTATTTCATCCTCATAAGTACTGAGATTAAAGGCATACACCACCATGCCCGGCTTGCAGATGCATTTTAATTAGCTAATTTTTTCTTTGTTTGTTTTCCAAGATATCCCATGTAGTTTAATTACACTACTGCTTAGTAATTTCTTGAGCATTCTTGACATTTTTTTAGTTTTCTGCCTACTTCTTTCTTCTCTCTCATTAACCCTATGTATGAATATAAATCTTAAGTTATACATAGTAAGTGTTGAGAGCATCACTAAATACCCAGTGCCAACAATTTCAAGGTAGATAATCTCTTAAGACCAAATAACTTCTTGCTTTCTGTTTTCAATGCAGTATTAAACAAGATACAATATTATTGGGCATGATTCTCATTATACAACATATTAAGTAAACCAGAGTCATCCCATATTTTTGAGATTTTGTGTATATCAAAGCTGTTGTCCATGTGACAAAAAATAAAATAAGTTTAATAACACAAACATCACATTGCTTTTTAACATTGACATCTGTGCACTATCCCATGGATTATCTCTACCCTTCAAAGTCGATTAAAACCAGTAAGACAAGCAAATCTATCATTCAAGAAGACTTATATTAAAAGATTGCAATGATGATAAATTATTTCTCATGGAAATTGTGACCTTGTTGGAATATAGGTATTCCTTAGCTTATGGTCATGGTGAAACCCTTGGGAGGTTGAAAATACCAGGATCTGAAAGTGCATTGATTTCACCTAACCTACCAAACACCCTAGCTTGGAGTTAACATACCCTACCGTCTCTATGGTTTCTCCCTATGCTCAGGTGGTTAACTGAGGGCTGCTGCTTTCTAACATTGCCCAACATTGTGAAAACACTGTACTGCGTCGTGCTAGCTCAGTAAAATTTCAATTGTCAAAGTATGTTTTCTACCGAATATATATAGCTTCAGCACCATTGTAAAGCTGAAAAATCAGAAGTCAACCCATTTTAAGTGAGAGACGGTCTGTGTTTATTGTTGCTGTGTCAAAAGTATGTCTGTCAGCCTTTGCTGTATGCAAAACCAGCTCCCATTATATTGTTCAAAAATTTCCAAGGTATCTAAAACCTTGAAAAACGTATGAAGTGGTAAATGTTTAGAAAGCTCCTGACATTTTGCTACTCAAACAGTACATAATTTAATGCAAAATGACATATGAAGTTATACTGCTTTAAAAGATGACATCTTATAAAGTTGAGAATTCTGAAACCTATATCTTAATCCATGGAAATTTAGAGTTTAAATGGAATTGCTGGTAGACTGCATTTTAAGCAGGCATTGTGATTATATATATTTGTTACAAATACACAGGGTAAATGTAGCTACCTATGTTTGGTACCTCTCTCTCCTCTCTTTTTCATTTTAAGTATTGAATATTGAACTCCGGCGTTCTACGTCCAAGCTATACCCCCAGCCCTATTTTATTTTTATTTTGAAACAGGGTCTCACTAGTTACTCTGGGGTGGGGGGTTACACTGGAACACTAGTGAAACCCTGTACTCTAGCTACACTGAAACTTGTGATCCTCCTGTCTCAGCCTCCCAAGTGCTGGGATCCTTTTATAGCATGAATTTATACCAGATATTAACAAAAGAATGTGGAACTGGTAATAGAATGTCGTATTGATTTGTTGTGTACTCAATCATACATTGTAATAGATCTCTACTCAGCTGCTTTTTATGCAGTATGCTAAAGAAGCCATTCATTAATATGCTCTTCATTCTCAGACATTTGTTTTATATTTTTACTTTAAATTATTATATTATTATCCACCACAATATCTTCTTAGATTTTAAATTTTCAGTGGTGTGTGGTGGTGTACAACTGTAATCCCAGCATTTGGGAGAATGAGACAGGAGAATTGCAAGTTCCAGGCCTGTCTAAGCAACTTAGGGAAACCTTATTTCAAAATAAACAATAAAATAGAGCTGGGATGTATCTCAGAGGTAGAATGCACCTGGGTTTAATCCTTTGTACCAAAAATATTTTTTAGAAAATAAAAGTATTACTAGCCAGGCCGTGGTGGCGCACGCTTGTAATCCCAGCATTCAGGGAGCTGAGACATAAGGATCGTGGTTCGCAGACAGCCTCAGCTACTTAGTGAGGCCCTGTGCAACTCAGTGAGACATGGTTTCAAAATAAAAGAATAAAAAATAGGGAAGGGGGTGTAGCTTTGAGGTCGAATGCCCCTGGGTTCCATCCCCAGACCCAGAAAAAAAACAAAAAGGAAAAGTACTACTAATCTTAATTCATTTATTTGACAGATACTTGTTTAGACCTACAAAGTATCAGGCATTGTATCCTTATATCTGTTTGTGTCTTATTTCTTGGGAAAGATACTCAACCCAACTGGTTAGTTTCTCCAAGAAGTTGACCCCCACACTCTGAGTGACTACTAGGTACTTTATAGCGGTGGGGGAGCATTGTAGACAAAAGGGACTGTTACTGAGAAGTGGTATGGTCAGGTCAAGAGACTCCAAATAGTTGAGTTATCTGGAGTTTAGAACAAGTAAATGAAACATACATAGTGAGAGCTTTCACACTGTCTCTAGGTATCCTTCATATACTGTCCAGAACATTCCCATCAATTAAACAAACCTCATTTATATGCTTTTATTGGTGCATTTAGTCTCACATCATAATGTAGATCATGTTGACAATGACATACATGCACACAGTACCTAGTGCCCCCACCTCCCCATTTCCCTCCCTTCCAGCACCAAGTACCCAGATTGACAATGGTGTATTCACATGTATACACACAGTCCATGGTAGTATTTCCCTTAATGAACCTCAATCTTCCTCCTCCCTTACCCTTCCTCCCTGGCTCCACTGAGGTTCAAGCCTCATTTTTTAAGTAAACCTAATATTTCAAAATAGTTTGTCCAAGACTAGATCCTAGAGTAAGGATTGAACAAAAATCTAACTGCATTTAACCGATTGCTCTTTACATTGAGCCAATATAGTTTTGCTACTACAATATTGGATAATGTGTTGCTTATTTATTAATGAGTTTTGAAAGTGATAGCTTTCACACTGCTTCTGACGAGGATTTTTTTGTGGAGAGGAGTTACATTGGGGATTTAATCCAGAGACATTCTACGTTTTAGCTATACCCCTAGCCCTTTTTATTTTAAAATAGGGTATCCCCAAGTTACTGCATGCTAGCCTTGAACCTGTAATCCTCCTGCCTTACCCTCCCAGGTACTAGGATTATAGGCATACACCACCATCCCTGGCTGACAAGGATATTTAAATATATAATTTCACATCTCTCTGGTAAATTTCAATTGTAGATTGAGCAAAATAATAAAAAAAAAGTTCTCTTTCATGATACCAATATATAACCATCACTGAGCTTCCCTGTGGATATTTAGCTTTCCTTAGGAAGTAATTTCTAAGTTATAGTCTGTGGAGTACAAATCACTGTTTAGTCATTGCTAATAGTTAATATTATAGTGATTTATTCTTCTAACTATTCTACATAAATTAAGAAAAATAATATATTAAAATTTTAAATTACAGTTACATATTTATATGTATCACAGTCTTCTAACTATATTCTTGAAATATTTTAAATACATAAAATTAGTAAAAACATTATAACATTTTGATAAATTTGTTATATCAAATTATAATTATACCACATCAGAAACTCACATGAAATTACCTGACACATGCACATATTGTTCAGTTTGTGTCATTACTGAATTATATGTTATAAATTTTAAAACTACTCATTTTAATATAAGATACTCAAATTTTATTATATTTTCACATCCAAATCAATTCTGATAATTTCATCTACCAACAAATTCATCTGCAAAGTCAGTTTTTTAAACCACTGTATATATATAATATTGTGAAAACATGTAGGTATTGTAACAGAGCATTGTGACTGGCAAATGATATGTGGTCAAATGCATTTGGCAGATGCTGCCACAGGGCATTCTACCAGTTTTAGTGAGATGTAGAACACAGTTGGGCTTGGTGGTACACATTTGTAATTCCAGTGTTTGGGAGGCCAAGGCAGGAGGATTGTAGTTTCAAGACCAGCCTCAGCAACTTAGCAAGGCCCTCGACAATTTAGCAAAACCCTTTTTCAAAATAAAAAATAAAACAGGAGGGCTGAGGGTAAAGCTCAGAAGTAGGAAGGAAGGAAGGAAGGGAGGGAGGGAGGGAGGGAGGGAGGGAGAGAGGGAGGAAGGGAGGGGACTGGGAGCATATGTAAGAGGTAGTATGTCCCTGTATTCAATCTCCAGTATGCACAAAAAGAAAGAAAGAAAGAAAGAAAGAAAGAAAGAAAGAAAGAAAGAAAGAGGGAAGGAAAGAAGAAAGTAGCAAAAAATGACTCATTCCTAAGACCTTCCTGGTACCAATTAACTGGGTAATATTAAATCATTACTGAAATACAGCCATATTGTATAGCATTGCTACACAAATTGCATGTGTTTGAGAAACTCTGTTTTATAATTTTTATTATGCAATTATCCTTGGTATTTCCAAAAAATGGAAATTTTAACTTTACATATGACTCTCATTATAAACATGCTTACCATTTGCGTTTGGCGCTAAAGAGCAGCAGACCTTTAAACAACTTGTATTCTTTACCCCCAGCAATGCATCTATTTGGCCTCAACTGGCAGTTACAGCAGACTGAAAATGACACATTCGAGAATGGAAAAGTGAATTCTGATACCATGCCAACAAACACTGTATCATTACCTTCTGGCGACAACGGTAAGAGAAAGAATTATGTATCCTGTGTTTTTCTTTTAACATCCCTTTTCCATAAACTTACTTTTACCCATGCTTACATCCAGTGTATAAGGGAAAGAGAAAAAGGTTTGGAAATTACAGATATCATCTTTTCATGAGTGCTTTTGGTAATTTACTTGAAAGTTTGAAAATTCACATTTTTGTCATAGGAATAATGAGATTTTCTGCCTTCTGATTTTATGGGTGATAGGCTTTTCCGCCTTTTCCTTCTGCGAGTATATATTGGGTTTTATTTTCAGCCCACAAATAGATTAGAATTTAGTATGTTGCCTCTTCTATTACCTTGAGCATATTAAGTTTTCTTCATTCAACTTGTATGTGGAGTTGGAATACTATATTAATTTTATTATAAAAGCTTTTAAATATAAAACACATTAAAGGATTGTAATTTATTGACCTTTCCTCTGGTTGCCCTTTCTCTAAACCTTTGCGTTTGCATTTTGAGCTAACACAGACTTTCAAATAAATTGGCTCTGAATTAAAAATGGAATTTAAGTGGTTAGAGAATGCCGTATTTCATTTTGCCAATATAAACACCCAGAAAAATGTATACATGCATATGTATATTTATATTATCTATTCTTGCATATTATCCATGTATATATATATATATATATATATATATATATATATATATATATATATACACACGCACACACATGTCTTGGCATTAGTCTCCTCTGACATTTTGCAAAATGTGCTAAAACTTTGTATCTTGAAGCAACCTGATCAAACTTTTTCTGTCTCCTGATAATTTTTCTTCCCTCTTCTCCAGCTCTTCTTCCTCTTCGTCTTCTTATCAAGTATATTCATATTTCACTTTGGTATCAATTATGTCCATCTCAGGTGGCCAGTATCTGCGCAAGACTAGAAAAAGCTAGTGCATATGTAATGAGCGTATAGGCCTCTATTGTACATGTGTGCATCCCTGTGACTAATGCCTTTTAACTTTTTGTTCCTTGCCTTCTCATCTTCTGCTTAACAATGGGACTTTATAATACTTCTCTTCCTCCTTAGGGAAGTTGGTGAATTTCATAAGACTTTAGATTTTCATAATAATAATGAATGCTCCCGCCTGCCAGGAGCCTTTGTAAACAAAGTTCTTTATGTTTCAAAAGAACTGTGGGTCGGTGACAAACATGTGGCCACCCCTGAAGCAGACAGGGGCCATCACTGTGCAGTGTGTTAGTGGGGTTGGGGCGATGAGCAAAAGCTTTTCTAGTGGAAACTGCAGGTGAGACATGTCAATTAGGACAATTTTAGTTGCCTTAAACAGTTATTTGTTTTATACATCAGTAAATCACATATGAACAGATCAAAGTGACTGCAGAGATACCAAGAATAGTTGGCTTTGTTTGTGCTGATTAATATCCAGACTCTCCTAAAGTAGATGGATCCTGCGAAAATGGTCACATTGCTTCTTATTAACTACACGTGTAGAGAACATTTTTACAGATTGAAGGAACTGTAATTATACTAAAGAAATAAATGCTTATTGTGGACATTTTATTTATGTTACAGCACCCTAACCTTTTATTGTGACGAAAATGAAAATAAAGCATGGCTAATTAGTTTCACAGTACTTGGGAGGCATGGAAAGCTGTGGGTTCACAGGTACTCCCCCGCCTCAGCGCTGGATCCTGGTATTTTCCCAGGAAATACATCCGCTCACTTCAGCATCCCTCAGCTCACATAAGCCTACATGCAAATCCCAGCTCCTTTGAGTATTTACTTTGTAACCTCAGGCAAAGTGTGTAGTAGTTTGATTTACAAGAGAATTGTAGGGCAACCCTAAAATAGACGGTCTAGAATCATATCAGCTCCAGAGGATTAGAAGAATATCACACGAATATGGCTTCAGAAATCTCAGTGGTACTGCAGTCTTCTAAAACCCTGACTTTTAAATGACTGACCATGACTGCAATAAGAAATCCAAGTTTTAGGGTTTGGGGTGTAACTCAGATTAAACACTTGCCTCGCATGTGTGAAGCCCTGGGTTTAATCCTTAGCACTGGAAAAAAAAAAGAAGAAGAAAAAAAAGAGTTGCATCAAAACCATCATACACACACATACACACACACACACACACACACACACACACACACACACACACAATATATATACATATATATGAAATGGTTTCTAAAATAATACTTGTCTTATTTTGTAAAACATACTGTAGTATTTGCTATTTTATTGGAATGTATTTCCCACTTTTAACAAACACTAGTTATAATCTGATAAAATAATTTCATAAGTTACTGAGTATAACAGTTTTACAAATACCTCTCTGTGAGTCCTCTACAATCTGAGAGATGGAAGTGGCCCCATGTGATACCAGAGTGTACAATTGATGTGTGCCAATAGACGTGCCCGTCCATAGAATGCATGTACATGTATTCAAAATACCTTCTTCCTGGCGTTGTAAAGAGGTGTCCCAAATAAGGAAGAGTCAACAGCCCAGAATGAGGTAAATACACTGCAGAACTAACCTGTAGCCTACACAGTGGACTTTCTCTTTCTATAGAGTCGGAACTTTTTTCAACGTAGCCTTCTCTATTATTTCTTGGATGGCCCCCAAACCTCTGAACTGTAAAAAAAAAAAAAAAAAAAATCTTACTTTCATTTTCCCAAATAAAGTTTCTTAGCATCTATTTCTCAAATACATATAGATGGGGTGGGGCAGAAGGGACTGTATTTGCAAGAAAGGAGATTCTTAAACTCTACTGCTTTTAAACTTCCATGATGAACTTCTAATATCCACGCACCATCACCCACTACTTTAATTTATAAGCTGTCCAGAGAAGTAGATCACATCCTCTCATTAGAAATTCCAGGAGATTGCAACCCTGGAGAAAGCCTGAGAATTCTGAACAAAAACGCACTAGGAGACTTAACTGTGTTGAACATAACAAGAAAATTACTTAACAACTTCTAAATGCAGTACTCTTATTTATGCAGCCTTATTTTATTCTTACTTTGTAAATATATTTCCAAGGAACAATCACTGTGCTAATGGTTCCGTAAACTCCCTGCTTGCCTTTGAGTTAATACTGAACCAAACCCTCTAAGTGGTGCTTAGTACCGAAAGGAAAAATTTGTCTTTTATGTGTGATCCTTTACTAATTATTCTGGATACCTTCTTTGACAACAAATTTTGACAACAAACTTTAGAGATGAGATATCAGAAGTGTAGGATATCAGGCAAAGTTAATGGAAATGGACAAAGTGAATAAATAGGAAAGAATAAAGTTTGGTGCTAAAAATAGCCTTTGTAGAAACTAAAATTATTCCCTTGAACCAAGGAATTCATTTAGCCTAATGTACTGGAAAGAATCACACAGGCCTATGCTCAAATTCTAGCTCCCTTCATTTATTTACTTTCTAACCTTGAACAAGTTACTTAACCTCTTTGAGTCTCAATTTCCTCACATATAAAGAAGGAATAATAATACCTATCTCTTGGCTCACCAACTTCTACACTCTAACAACCCTACTCTATTCCTCATGCAAAGTTCTTTCCCCCGTTTTCTGGACAATTATTGCAAAGCTTTAAACTACAATCAAAAATCCTCTCTCTGCATATGACCTTGTATTCTGTTCTGCAGAAAAATAGAAGAAAAAGCTCTCCTAATTTCCTATAAACAAATCTCCATTCCTCTGTGTATGTGGATCCATTCTTTTGTCATTTTCTCCCTCTCTGCAAGGTTATTTGTTCTATGAGTTCTCTTGATCCCATTCTATATATTTTTTCTAGTCTATTGACTCCCACCCAGTCACCATTGTATCTCTCACATCTTAGGGTGAAAAAAAAAAAAACTCCCTTAAACTGTCCCCCTACTCCAGCTCCACCGAATCTGTCTCTTCTTTCCTTATGGCCAGCTTCTTGAACATAGCCTTTTCCCCTGTCTTTACCCTTCACTTACTCCTATTCCACTCTGGTTTGTACACTTCTCCCTTCTCAGGACTGTCCTCTGTCTTCTAGGACTGTCCACTCATTAAAACTGGTGTCCTACAGAGTTACCCATTGCCGCGTTAATATCCAGTAAATACCCTTCATTCGCTATCATTTGAGTTCTTAATAACATTTAAAAGTTGTTTGTTCCTTTCTCCTTCTTTCCCTTTTTCCTATCCTCCCTCCTTCCCTCCCTTTCTTTCTTTTCATTTCTTTTCTTTCTTTCTTTCTTTTTTTTTTTTTTGTAGTGCTAGGGATTGAACCTAAGGGCCTTTACCTTTGAGCTACACTCCCAGCCCTATTTTATTTTTTATTTGAAAATAGATTCTTGAATTCTGATAGACTTGCTAAATTGATGAGGCTGGCTTTGAACCTGCAATTTTCCTGTCTCAGCCTCCCAAATACTGGGATTACAGAAATGCACCATCACACTTGCCTTGACCTAGACTTTGTAATTGAAATTTTCTTTTTTCTTAGCTTCTGGGATATCATGTTCATCATGACTCTTCCTGACTTTTTTGATAGCAGTATCTCAGTTTGTTTACTTGGCTCATCTCCCTCTACCTGATTTTTAAACGTTACTGTTTTTCAGGACTCTGCTCTTTTGTTATCTAATTACTCTGTATTCTCTCATCCACTCCCTGGCTTTAGTTACATTCTGTGTGCTGTTAACTCCCAAATCAATAAGTCCACTGTAGATTGCTCTCCTCATTTGCAGACATCAACTACATAAAATCTATCCAAGTAACTTTGGAACATCACCACTTGGGTGGCTTCCAAGCATCTCAAACTCCATGTGTCTAAAATTGAGCCCATCAACTACTTTGGTTATCTCTTACTGCATAAGAAACAATACCAAGACTCAGTAGCTTACAAAAACAATTTATCATCTCTTACAGTTCTATCAATTGACCTAGCAGTTAGTTCTTGCCTTCTCATTGAGCTGGAAGTCCAAGGGGGCTCACTCACATGGTTCTGATGCTGTCCGTTGACACAGACTCAGCTATTCTATGGCTATCAACTAGAATACCTAAGCATGGCTACCAGTTGCTTAGGCTCCTCAGAATGTAGGAATGGGTTCTGAAAAGGAGGACCCCAAGAGGGAGCCTCCAAGAAACCCAGTCCAGAGCTACAAGGCTTCTTATGACCTAGCATCAGATACTCTGGGACATCACTTTCATCACATGCTATTGTCAAGAAATCAAATACAGTCAGTCAGCTTCATGGGAAAGGACGTTTCTTTCCTTGACTGAGAAAATGGGGAGACATATTGTGCAAAGGCATATGTGATGGGAGATACCGTTAGCCATCTTTAGAAAACACAATGGCCACATCCTCTTTCTTTCCAAATTTGCTTCTCTTTCAGGGATTCCTGCACCAGAAATGACATAATCACTGACCTACTTACCCGATGTAGAAGTGTAGGGGTCGCGCCTGACTCCTACTCTCTCACCTCTCGTGTTTAATCAATTGCCAAGTCCTGACAACTCTAACTCCACGATAGCTTTTGAATTCTACCATTTCTCACAGTTATCTGTACTTTTTCCAGCTTTGCTCATCTATTCTTCACACCCAAATTTGAGGTAACAGTACCTCACCTGACCTCCGGAGTGACCTAGATTCTAGTCACATGCCTTTAAAGAACTTACAAAGCCATCCACAGTCTGGCTGCTCATCGCACCACACCTTAATACAGAAACAAAAAGCAGAGCGATAAAGAGTGTAGAATTTTGGGCCAAGCCACTTGGTTTTCTGCCCTAATGCTGATCACCAATAACTGTATTGCTTGGGACAAGTGACATAGCTTCTTTGTGTCTAAGTTCTTGCAAAGATTAAAAGGAACTAATAAGTATTTACCTCATTGAATGATCTTGAATAATCAAAGCTCATACTTTAAATGGTATGTAATACATAGTAAATGCTTGAGGAATGTTAAGGGCTATTTCCTATTTAATGTATACCTTCTTTGCTAAACTGTAAGGCAAGGATTATTATTTTTCCTCTGCTCTATTCAAGCTCTTAGCAGTTACTGGCCTGTGATAGGCACTCAAAAAGTGTTTTGTTGAATGAATGAAGGAATGAATTAATGAATGAACAGATGTGATATGAAGAGCCAGAGCGATGTCTTATGTAAAGTAAATGCAAAGCAGATACTGGCATAGTAGAATGGCTAAGAATCAAAGTTCTACCGCTTAGTGGCCTTGAAGCAAATTACCTTCTCTAACTTCTCATTTCTTTATAAGGTAATAGTGAGGTTTAAATCAGATAATACATGTAGAATGCCAAACAGCGATGCATTTCATTAACTATTGGTTTATTCTTCTGAAACTCAAGATTATGTGTTTATAATTTATAGCAAAATTCTTAAAGAAGATAGACCCTTAAATTAGCATCAATGATATTCTCTAAAGCAATAATGGAAATCCCTATCATTTATTTATGTTTTTAGTTAAAATTTGGGTTGTATGAAATCACTCTTAACCTTAATTTTTCTTTGAATACATAGTATTCATTCACTGACATCTATTTATTGAGCATAAATTATGAACCATGCACAGAGTGAGGTTCTCAGAATACAGCACTTAAAATTTTAAAAAACAGGCACAGTTGTTCCCAGAGCATGTGAATTGCTAGGCACGACAAAAATCAGGCAAGCAATTGCAATGATTTAATAAATATACAATAGAGAAAAGTGGAAGTGAGGTGCTATGTTAGGACATCTAAATATTAGCTGTATCAGAAAGGGGCAATGAGAATGCCAAATTTAGCTTAGGATAATCCATGATAACTTAAGATTAAAATGAAAGGGCATAAATTTTGGTTAATGTAACTGTGGCAAATGACTCCGCAATTTTAAAAAAATCCTTTGTATGAGCACAAATTAACAAGTACATGTGTATATCCACATATATGGGATTCATCCTGTTAAATAATTGCTCTTGCTTTTAAATTTTCTATGACTGTTTGTTATGTATGAATTTTCTCAAATCTGAGATCACTTCAGAGAATTAGGTCTGATATAGAGCAAGAGACGGCCTGTGAATTGAAGAAGTAGGACTAACAGAGTTGCTCTTGCATTGAGTTTTATTCAATATTGTTTATAGTATTTGTGTTATTGTAATGTATAATAGTTCCTTAATTAGATGCTGTATTGATTTAGTCCACTAAACTATGTTTGCAAAGTAGCTATGTTTTATTTCACTTAGCTTGTGATTGTTAATTGCTGGCATGTGGGTATATAAAAAACTGCTCTCTTAGAGATCTCAAAGTAGGGGATGAGCCCACAGTTAGGTCACAGAAGTGGAGAGCAGGCTGTTGATTGTCTATAAATGCCTAGCTTGGCTTCCTGTTGTCTGGATTATTAGTGCATCTCTGGGACCTATAATGATAACATTTACCTCTTCAACAATTAGAGTTACACCCTGATGGTTGGGTTCTCTTTTCTGCCTTTCCATTTTAATCATTATAGTACTGTCCACTTACATCCTAAGAAAGTGGTGAATTCATGACACATTTGAAAAAATGTTTAGTATTTTGTAACTTGCGGTATTTTCCGATGTCGAAATAGTTTTCAAACAGATATCAAACTCCCTAATTACCAACATGGTCTTCAGTACTCTTTTTTTGTCTTTATAACTTCTAGGGTTGGTAAACTACTATTTATAAAAATGTTTTGAAGATCAAGGTATTTTTGAAGGGTTTTCTTTAATGTCATGTTACAGATGCATTTTCATATAAGCCAGGTATCAATAGCTGGGGAATAACAATAGTCTTGGGTACATGGCTCTGTATGGTTTCACACACTGGCAACTGTTATTTTAAGACCTTACTTAATAAGACTGTTGTGACACATCCTTACTAATGAAAGAAAAAAAAATCACAGTTAGCAGGTGAAAAGACTGCTAGTGGCTCCCACATTCAGGCACGACAGGACATGTTGAAAAAAGTCTTCAAGCTTGTGCCCTGTTGTGTTTGAGGACTTGGTACATCTCACTCTAACTGTGAAGCTTTAATTGGTTTGATTTCTAAGCCACAAGCTCTGAGTGTAGAATAACCACAAGGCGCTCTGTTCTCCTGGCTCTGTGTTCTCCTCCATTTTTCTTTTCTTTTCTCTTAATAAACCCTGCAGCCAACCTTGGTGCTGCCTATGATCATTCCCAGGTTTAGACTCTAGGGGTTCGTGGAGGTAGTGATCTCCGTGAGGGAGGATGAAAGCCCTAGAACTGGCCTTCCTTTATTTCCTCTGAAGCCAAAGTCTTCTGGAATTCAGGACGTGATAAAAGACTTCGATGCCCTGCTTTTATCTAAGTGGACTGATGAGCTTCAGAAAAAGGGGTTGTGCAAGTATTTAAAAGTTTATCAAATTGTGTCAGTGGCTCACAGACTCCCAGGTGTGTTCACAATCAATAAAGAGCATTTGAAAAATACTAACAGGGAGGACCACACTCAACTTGGCCAAATTAGAGAAGCGCCATGACTTGAAAAGCAACAGGACAGAATTAAAAACAAGACAAAGGCCCTTACAAAATTCCAGTCCCCTGACATTCAAACCAGAGGCTATGCTGAGATGCTGCACGAATCTAACCTGCCACCTTGGGGGATTTAAGCAGAAAAAAAACAGCGATGCCCTCACATCTCTACATCACTAATTATAATGAAAGGTCGTGTCTGCAAATACCTTTCAGCAGAGGCACATTCTAAGACCTTGATTCAAAATAAATTCATTCTAAATAGGTAATAATTTGAAGCAAATAGAAGTTGACAGGCACTTAGAGATGAGACTTGTATTTCATAGGAAAACCTAGAATACACAAGTGATCTTTAAACTGTGTTGTTCTTGTGCCCCTTTAAACAGAATATGCAAATTAAATGAAAAATTTTCAATTTCCTAAGGCCATATAGAAGTTCTTTTTAAAATCTATTTTCTTCTATACTGAATTGTGTTTACAATTGTTAGTTTTACATATCTAACTGAATATCACCTAGTTATTATATGAATATGTTAAGCATTTTTATAATTATGAGACGTAAAAAGTGAAAATGTATTGGAAATACCTCCCCAGATGAAAGGAAGGAGGACATTTTCAGTTTATGTGTATATAGGTGAATATTAAAGAATAGAGCCAAATTCTCTATTAATTCCATTCCTGTTTTCTTTTTTATAAATATAAATGTGAGAAATCTGGCTGCAGAATCAGTAGGTGGGAATAGAAGGATTATCTTTAGAGTGAAGTTGTTCAATTCTTTGAAATCCTTACTAGTTATATGTCAAAAATCACATTGTGATCTATTTCCAAAATATATAGGGAGTAAACTACAAGCAGCCAGTCCCATCCCATCTCTCCTTCTGTTTTTCTAAAAGCTAAAGGAGAAACCTACAGCCTACTTTGAAATCAACTACCTTCTTTGAAAAAGATTTGTCACACAGATTTTTGAATTAGTCCTTTTCTTCTGTGTAGTATACCAAAAAAAGGCTTTACCCTGGCTTAGCAAAATCGTTCTAATTATACTCTCTACTCTTGTACTTGGCAGCATTTTGGTGTCGTTTAATCGAGTATCCTCAGAAAATGGAACTATTGTTTATTTTAACTCACCTTTGCTATTATAATACTTTATATTTATTTATGTGCTTTAAATATGTACCTTTTAAAGTTTTTTTTTTTTGGCAGTACTAGAGATTGAACTCAGGGGCCTTCTACCTCTAAGCTATACCCTCAGCTTTATTTTTGATCCTTTATTTTGAATCATGGTCTCACTAAGTTGCAGAGGGCCTCACTAAGTAGCTGAGGCTAGCCATGAACCTGCGATCCTCCTGTCTAAGCCTCCCAAGTACTGGGATTACAAGCATGTGCCAACACACCCAGCTAAATATGTACATTTTATTTAATTTATGGGAAATACCCCTTATGAAATTTAACTGGTAGAGCCAGTACTCACAAACATCAAATTTACTTTCTGTCAGGGAAAAAAAAGCAATCTAAGCAAGGTATGGTAGCACCTGCCTGTAATCTCAGTACTTGGGAGGCTGAGACCAGAGGATTCAAGAATAGCCTCAGTGAGTAGTGAGATTCTCATCAACATATTAAGACCTTGTTTCCAAATAAAAATAAAATAGGGTTGGAGGTGTAGCTTGGAGATAAAATGCCTCTGGGTTCAATCCCCAGTACCTAAGTAAATAAATAAATCTGGGTTACTTTTTCAGTTCAAATAAATTACTCTGCATTTTTTCAGTTCCAAAGCTCTTCTCTACTCACACAAGTAGACAATGAAAGCACAAATCCCTGCCATAAACAACCACTGCTGCGTTTACTGTTTCTTGCCTTCCTGACTCTCTGTCATGCTGAAACTTTTCTACAGGTGAAAAACATTGTTTGAAAATCATTAAGTATAGGTGATGAGGTTATTAAACAGATTATTACCCCCCTGCCCTCACCATGATAGATCTGATATCCAACATGTCAGTAATGGTCTTAAATACCCCATTTTTAACACCACACTTTTTTTTTTATGGAAATGTATGCAAGACAGAGAAAGACACCAAAGCCTGCCTTGGGTTCATGGACCATGTGTAAAGGAGGCTTCGCCAATAAAATATACTTTAAACTTTGCCTCTCTTTAGCACACTGAAAGCTTTATGTTCCAACACTAGGTATCATGTTAGATTTTGGATGCGTGAGAAGCATACCATTCTGTTGTAAAGAAAGTCTAGACATAGAAGTTGTTGAGATTCTAGAAATTAATTTCTTTAAAATTATCCACCCCTTTCCTTCTTGACAAGCCCTAATGTACTTCTATGGGAAAAACAAGCCACCTTTCCTCTGCTCTCACACCACAATAATCAGCATAAAAGATGTCTGTGAGCTCAGATGTGTGAGGATTCCTCTCACCAGTGACCAAGGGAGCAAGTCTGTGCCCAGCACAAGATGGGCTTTCTCTCCTCAAGTTGATTCTGATGCTGCCTCCCAGAAATAAGAGGCAGATCCCACAGGTTGAGGGCTTAGTCCCCAAGACTGCCCCCCCCCCCCCGATGCCAATCACAAGCCCTAGATTTTGTTTTCTGATTTTGGTTTTGTTATTGTTTTTTTTAAAACTGTACCTTGACTGACCAGTTACAGATCAAGGTTCATTTAACCTCTCTTTAGATCTAGTTAACTTGCTAGAGTATTTAACATGCCTCAGAAACACATACTGGTTTACTGGAAAGGATATTACAAAAGTCAGAGGAAGAGATGCGTATGACGAGGTATGAGAGAGGACCTGACCCCTCCAAGGACTTCCATGTGTCCAGCTTCTTGAAGCTCTCTACCTTGTTTTTGGGGGCCAGGGAGAGGGAGGCTTCATTACATATGCAATGTTGATTAAATCATAACTTTCAACTCCTCTTCTCTCCCTGGAGATTGGGTGGTGGTAATGAAAGTCTCAACCCTGTAATTCTTTTTTGGTCTTTCCCATGACCAGTTTTCACCCTAAAGCTACCTAGGGCTACCATCCATCAATCAACTCAGTAGCATACAAAAATATATTGTCCCTTCAAAGATAACAAGAATTTTTAAGTGTATTCCAGAAAAAGTGGATGAACATCAAATATGTATTTCTTTTCTTTCTTCCTTTCCTGCTTTCTTTCCTTCTTTCTTTCTTTTAGGGTGAGCTTTTGGTAGGTTTTATCAGGTGGGTTCACCAGGGTGGTCACAAAGCCAGCTGATCCTGGAGGGAAAAAAAATAAACAAGTGTACTACATTGTTCAGAAATCTCACACACACACACACACACATTATGTATAGCAAATTGGACAGTTCCATTTGGGTGTCGTACCACCATATGGAATTTTTCTGGTGTCTAAAACTGCAGTGTAATAGGCTGGTAGTCTCTGACCACAGGTGGGTTGGACAATCTCTGTATCTTCTCAGAAAGACTCCTCCCTGTCCCATTTCCCTCCCTGCCCTGCTCATCTCTGGCTAACTATCTAACATTCTCCCCTCAAGAGCTAGAGAGCCTGAAATCATTTAGGGAATGGGACAATGGTCCATCATCTGTAGCTTCTTCAAGCTGGACAGGAATGTAGACAGGTCAGGACCTCTTGCTCTTGCTCTCTGTCAGGGCGGGGCCTGTTGGACATGACAAGCTCCTGAAAGGTGGATTAATCCAGGGATGCCCCATAGTACTTGGTGTCTACTGTAGAGAAGAGTTGGTAGTCCAGCCGCAGTCTCATCTGAAGTTTCATAGCCTGAAACTGGGAAGATACTTCACTAATAGGTTTAGGAGACAAGGGCCAAAGACTAAGAATAGGAGTATTGTGGCTAAAGACTACCTGAAGGGCAGGAGCCCAAAAAGCTAGGACCATGTTTCTTTCCATGATACCCATCCTTGGTAGCTTGCTTCCTCCCTCAGGCTGGATGCCCTTTCTGTTAAGTGCCAGATACTTTCCTGCACCTGAACTGATCTATTGACATAAAAGTGGCAATCTTCCTGAAGTATAAGACATACTCCCTCTGGACCGTAATTTTGTCCATTGTGAGTCTGTTTCGAAGAACAACTCCCACTGGAGAGTTAACCTCATATTGTAAGTCTGTTAGTGATTTGGCCGTGGTCAGCTAGTTCTAGAAATAAGTTTTTGTAGATGAAGGAGGAAAATGTTAAACTTCCTATCCCTTGCCGGGCATGGTGGCGCACGCTTATAATCCCCGCGCTTGGGAGGCAGAGACAGGAGGATCGCGCAGGTTCGAAGCCAGCCGCGCGCGCTGGCTTAGGAGACCCTGTTTCCAAATGAAAATGTAAAAATAGGTCTGGGAGTGTAGCCTGGAGGTAGAAGGGCTTCCAGGAACCCCAGTACCACCAAAAAAAAAAAAAACAAAAAAACAAACAACAAAAAAAAAAAACTTCCTATCCCTATTGCCATTTCAGAAGTGACAGTAACCTAGGGGTATTAATTTTCTTCTTTGGAGCCCCCAGACTAGATGGCCTCCATGCACGGATCTCTGTGGGAACTTGAACTCTTAAGATTCTATGTTCTGAACCAGATGTGGTGGCACACGCTTGTAATTCCAGCATTCGGGAGGCTGAGACAGGAGGATCACGGTTCACGGACAGCCTCAGCTACTTAGTGAGGCCCTCTGCAACTTAGTAAGACCCTGTTTCAAAATAAAGAATAAAAAACAGGGTAGAGGGTGTAGCTTGGAGATTGAATGCCCCTGGGTTCCATCCCCAGACCCACACACAAAAACAAGATTCTATGTTCTTATGATTTAACTAGACTTTTTCATTTCAGATAGGAAAAAAAAAATCATCATAATTGATACTGCCCCATTCAAATCAACCTTGACTTTTTGTTATTGTTATTGCTGTTGTTTTTACAAATGGAGGAATGCCCTTTATTAAACAGGACACCTATTAAATTATCTATGGGACTAATTGGATAAATAGATAAACATATTGGGCCTTTTATCATTTCAGTGAGAAATACTTTAATCCCTTAAAATCAATATATGGAGAAAGCAACCAAGCAAAAATTTCTAGCTATTAAACTACTTTAGGATAGTGAAACCTTAAATGCTAGAAGTCAAAATTCAATTACTGTTACCAAGGCTAATACTCCTGGGAAAAGATGATGTTTTGGAAAGAAAATTCTGGATTAACACCAGTTTATGTTTACTAGCTCTCAAAGCACAGGTATGCTATTAAAACTGCTAAAAAATATTTATGGTAGTAATACATAGGACCACACCAGAGAGTAGGTTAAATTACATAAACTTCAGATGGTAATGATAGAACTTGTTAATAACTATAAAGTATAATAATATCCTTCAATGTGTATTAACTGGATGAATTAGTCTAAATATGAATCATATCTATATTTAAGTAGCTTGTATATACTAACAGATTTTAGTGGGGAAGAGGGCTCTGAATGTCATCAGTATTCTAAAAATTGTGTGGAAGTCAACCAAAATACAGAATCTTACTAGGAATTTATTATCAGTTACAATACAAAGAATGGAATGTTACAATCCCCTCAGCAGTTTTTTAAAATAAATACTGGTCATCCTTTTCTAATAAAAATAAGTATAACTTTTATGTCCTATAATCATGAGCTCTGTGTGTTTTCTGGTGTGGTTTAGTGAGTTAATGTATCTGATTTTATATGAAAAATGTGAGTAGTTTAAAAACTTAGTAATTTATAATAAAATTTTTCCTTTAGTAAAAAGTAAAGATACTACTGATGATTATATACACCACATGGTTTGAGGGATGCATAGCCCTCAGTGTGACCGAAGCCCATCACCTACTTTGGGCGTAATTTACTTCCCTGAGCTGTAATTTCCGTATTTCAAAACATCAACTACATATAAGTGCTTTGCAAAGAATGTGGATGAACTTCTGGTCATATCACAGGTTCTCAGTAAAGAATAATTCCATTTATCTTCCCCCTTCCTTAATCCTCTCAGTAAAAGGTAATTTATGAGAAAGGTAGGTTCCTATATAGAAGCATCCTAAATCAAAGTATAAATTGGTCTCAGATATTTAAAACTTTCACTGAGGAAAGCATGATGTTTGTTGAGGTAGAAAGCAAAATATTCTTTAGGTAGTGAGATTATATATTTTTCTCTTTTTAATTAACTCTGTAGTCTAATTTGCTAAAGTGACATGTATGATTAAATAAATAATAAAATTTCTATGGCTGGTGTACAATTTATAATCCAAGAGTTGGTACATGAAAAATTGCAATGCTCACTCTAACTCAACTTTGAAATTTTATTCCTTTTAGCATTTCATATTTCTGAATTGGTTCAAGAAAAAGAGACTTGGTAGCCGAAGGGCTAACTGCCATGATTATGGAAACTGAGAATAAAGAACAGAAGTGAAATTACAAATAATGTCTTGTTATTAAACTTTCTTGCACACCCCCTTCTGCCTCATACTTGGGTTATTATGACTGTATTCTTACTCATCTTTCTATTTCCAGGCTTCCTACACCACTTACTACTACTACTACTACTACTACTACTACTACTACTACACTTTAATGTTCTTAAAACAATGATTCCATTTCACCTTTAAGCCTGCTCAGAACCTGTAACTTAGCTATCGCTCTCCTTTGCAACTGATGGTATATGTGATTTCATTGTAGGACATAGTATTCCAGGTAAAAGCAATCCTAACATTTACTAGAAATATAGACTACTCAAACCACTCATTTATCTATAAAGGTGAATTCACTGTGAACTGCTTCAGACCATATTGGCCAAAATCTGGGTATCTGCCTTCCTCATCTGTGACTATAGAGCATGTTTCTTAGTAATCTTAAATTCTGTTTCTCTTGATTACACACACAAACACACACACACACACACACACACACACACACACACACACTAAACACAAGTACCTGGTACCATTGAAATACCATTTAACCATAAGTCTTCTTTGAATATCTATTCTTAAATCATCCATAAGTAATATGTATAGTACTAAAATGTTAGTAATAATAATATATCTTCAGAGAAAATGGTATAATAATGTTCTTTAATAGAGTGAAAATACAAAAAAAAAAAACCCTCAAAGTATAAGCACCGTGATATTCAAGGCCCTCTACACACTGATCTTCTTCTCCCTCTCCAGCCATCTCTCCCGTGATACCCACGACAAACCCATTCATGCTTTTCATTCATCCAGGGAAGAGCAATAAGTACTTTCTGCATCATACTCATTAACCCTCAATATTGGATAATCACATTATTATTCCCATTTTCCAGATAAGACTTAGTGTCAAAGGTTTACTGTAACTCTTTCTTAAGGTTACTCAGCTCAATAGGGACAGAGCCAGGATTTAAACCCAAATCCTGTGAGTCCAAAACCAGTTTTCTTCTTTTCTATCCAGGTGGGTTTTTCTGCTCACCATCACCTTAACACATGTCCATTGCCACTGTCATTTTTAAAATCAGGATGTTTATCCCAAAACAGAAACCTTGTCCTTCGAAGTCCAGCCTACAGTGACATCACCTCCCTGGACTCTCCAGTCATATATTGCTTTAGATATCCTTTAACTTATCAGTTTGTAGGTGTTGTCTCCCAACCAGGTAATTAGCTGATTGATGACAAAAACTATTGAAGCTGGAGTAAATGATCGCTGAGGTGCTCTTCTTTGGTCTGTATATCTTATCTCAGTGATATGTCTCTAGCAGGCACTTAGTACAAATAAACTCAGTGTTACCTTAGGGATTCTTCATAGAGAGAAGCCTCCCCTGCCATTGGGATGTGATAGTTTATAATTCTCAGATTTGAGGTTAGGTTATTAAAATTTGAACTCACAACTTCTCTGGAGGCTATATTTTCATTTAGTATTTTTTTAAAGAACAAAATAAGTTAAACTTTCTTATCACTTCAAAAGGGTTGACTCAGCCAAGTATGGTGGCGCACACTTGTATTGTAATCCCAGTACTTGGGAGGCTGAGACAGGAGGATCACACAGGTTCAAAGCCAGCCTCAGCTACTTAGTGAAGCTCTCAGCAACTTAGTGAGACCCTGTTTTCAAATAAAATATAAAATAGGTCTGGGAGTGTAGCCTGGAGGTTAGAAAATCCCTGGGTTCCATACCCCGAACTGCAAAAAAAAAAAAAAAAAAAAAAAAAAAAAGTTGACTCTGATAAAGGATAATTTGCCCAGCTTCATCTGTTCCTCCACTTTCATGGACCCTTTCTGCATAAAAATCAATTTCCAATAATTGCCAAATTGTAGAACCTTTTCTATCACTAACCCCCACAGAATCGCTGAGAGGAGCTCGGCCAAGAAGTAAAAGGAACACCATACCATAAAAAGAAGTATCTTATTTTCTAGAAGAAAACCCTGAACACCTCTGAGCTACATTCACAGTCCAAATACATAAGTAGAAAACATCTCCCTTCCTACCTGGCCCTTGTCTAGTGAGATTAGCCAGTCACAGAAAGTGAAGGGCCAGATGTTTTCACTCATATGTGGAAACTAGAGAGAAACTGGGAAAGAAAAGGACTTGAGATAAAAGAAGGGAGACATTAATGGAATGAGGGAGGGAGTTTTGGGGAGGGAGTTGAGGAAGAGAAAGGGGAGATCTGATGATGGAAAATATTCGAGTAATCTTTTGTCCATACAGGAAGTTATCTGCATTGATGTAAAGATTATCTAGGGTAGGGTGGTGAGTGGGAGGGACTTTGAGGGAAAGACACAACAGATGCTGTATGCATGTATGTATTTGTTACTCTGAACCTCACTATGATGTATAATTACAAATTACAATGCACCAGTAAAAAAATAATTAAGCCAGGCATGGTGGTGCACGCTTATAATCCCAGGATTTGGGAGGCTGAAACAAGAGGATCGGTGGTTCAAAGCCAGCCTCAGTAACTTAGTGAGCTCTCAGCAACCTAGTGAGACCCTCTTTCCAAATAAGGTATCAAATCAGGCTGGGAGTGTGGCGTGGAGGTAGAATGCCTCTAGGCTCAATCCCCAGTGCCAAAAAATAATAATGAGTTAATTTTTTAAAAAAAGATGACAGGGACCTAGGAAGCAGCGGGGTTTTCTTCCTAGGGATTGAACATGAAGTAAGTGTGAAATGAAAGTCAAATAGAGGAAAACTTGTGACAGTCTCCATTGAAAACAATGAGAATATAAACGTGTCCCTCCTCTTCCCCTCACCTCACAATGTGCTGTGGTCCCTCAGAGCCGCCTCCCAATCTCCCTTTCTGGTTCTGACTATCCTATTCATTCTAGTATGTAGTAGAGGATACAGGAACCAGAGCCTTGACCGTATTTGTTGTTGTTTGCGTAAAGACTGGCTTGGAAACCTCCATAATCCATTTTGCCTTCATTTACACTTTGCAGTGTTATGTGTTATGGTATGGTTATAATAAATGATAAGTACCAGGCTTAATATCTTCCAAGAAATAACAAGACATATAATTTGTGAGATAATTATGTTTCAAATGATCAGGAAAGACGATAGGTGCAAAAACGGCTTCAGTAATAGGTAATACCCAGGGAAAAGTCAAAGGATTTTGACTTAAAAATCTTCAAGAATGTGTTAAATCAGAATTAGTAGAACAACAATATCTAAGGAAAAAGCGTTAAAGTGAAAATCATAGGAGAGCATTTCAGTTTTTAGAAGATGAAATGCATGAGCATTCGGTGAAAATAACTTTTTGAAAAGAAGCCTGTTTTATTTTAATCTTTTTGTTCTTCATCGATGGATCTTTCACATTCAGGAAAATTAGGTGGATTTACACAAGAAAATAACACCATAGATTCCGGAGAACTTGATATTGGCAGAAGAGCAATTCAAGAGGTTCCTCCCGGGATCTTCTGGAGATCACAGCTCTTTATTGATCAGCCACAGTTTCTTAAGTTCAATATCTCTCTTCAGAAGGATGCATTGATTGGAGTATACGGCCGAAAAGGCTTACCACCTTCCCATACTCAGGTAAGAGGAGGCTTTGTTGTCAAGAAAAAGTGTTAGTTTGCATTTTCAAGTTATTGTTTCCTGCTTGGCACAGTGATACACACCTATAAAATCAGGCAGTCGGAAGGCTGAGGCAGAAGGATCCCAAGTTGGCCCCCTTCAGCAACTTAGCAAGAAAGAGCCTGTCTCAAAATGAAAAATTTTAAGAACACTTGGGGATGTGGCTCAGTAGTAAAGTATCCCTGGGTTTAATCCCCAGTACTAAGGAAAAAATAGCTATTGTTTCTTAAATTCAGCTGTTTGGTTAACCAACCCATTTTGAATGGATTTATTTTTTCACTAAGAATAAATATAAGATTTTACTTTCTTTTTTGTGGTACTAGGGATTGAACCCAAGGCCTCCTGTATGCTAGGCAAATTCTCTACCACTGAATTACCCCTCCAGCCCTAAAAAATAATTTTCATTAGAATGAATGTATGTTTCTATAGTATACAGAACTTTGAATATAGCTTATGCTTGTTTTGGGGTTTTTGAGTCAGTGGTAAGAAGGATGCCATTTTTTCCTGACTTGCTTTAATCTTTATTGATTGATTAAAATTGCTAAAATCAATGTGTTACTTAATGAACATTGAGCACCTTCTGGGTACCTAGTAAAACAGGATATATTCCAAAAGTCTGTGACAAGTTCAGATGATGTCACACCTGTTATGTAATAGATGAATAACATATTCACCTCAAACAAAATTCATTCCAATGAAAAATAATTTTTTAGGGATAGAGAGGTCATTCAGTGGTCGGGAACCTATCTCAAAATAAAATAAGATGAAATAAAATAAAATAAAAGATGAAATAAAATAAAATAAAATAAAATCCCCAGGGGCTGGGGATGTAAATCATTGATAAAACACTTTCCAATGTGTGCAAGACCTTGGGTTTCATCCCCAGCACCACAAAGGGAAAAAAAGGGGGAGATATAATTTGTAGGAAAGACTTTTTTCTGTATACATAGGTATAAATTGTGTAGAAAAGTTGACCAGATACTAGAAGAGAAATCACATCTTAAAAGAAAGATGACAAAGAAAATCTCATCATTTTTTCTTGCCATTGTGGATTGGGTTCATATGCATATATAAATTTTGTGTCTGTAAAATTTTTGAATATCATGCTGTAGTATATTCATTTTCCCCGTCTACATTAATAAACTCCTTGGATTCTCGCACATCAAATACTTCTTACGATGTACTTGTGTCCAATTTTCAATTTAGATTTGACTTCAGTTCATCTTGCAGGCACTGCCTACGATATAATGTGCAGATTTTCTCAAATGGAAATGGGCCTCTAGAAATTCAGTTATAGCAGATAGATTACACTCATTGCAGTAGTCCACGGATATAAGAAGAAACATTTTCCACTGAAACCACATATAAAATTAAATCATTTTTTCTCTAATTCAAGGAATATAACTTTAAGCTAAGCATAACAGTAAGCATGCAACTTGTTAATTCTAGAAAATAATTTTAGATAAAAACTGTCTTTTTAAAGATACGTGCTTCATTGAAAGGTAGCATGGTTGACATTTTACATGATTTACGTGACATGTGTTAGGCAGCTTTCTGTCACTGTGATAAAATACTTGAGAAAAAACAACTTAAAGAAGAAAAGATTTACTGGGGCTCTCAATTTCAGAGGTTTCAAACGGTCCATAGTCACTTGACCCCATTACTGTGGCTTCTGGTGAGACAGAGCTTCCTGCCAGAGCAAGAGGATTACAGACTTGGTGGCACACGCCTGTAATCCTAGCGCTTGGGAGGCTAAGATAGGAGGATTGCTGGTTTGAGAAGAGACTTGGCAGAGTAGCGAGATTCTCTTGTCATCTAGCCGGACCCTGTTTCAAAAGAAAAAATAAAAATAAAATAAAAGGGCTAGGGGTATAGATGCAAAGTAGTATGAGTTCAATCCCCAGTACCAAAAGATAAAAGAAAAAGAAAGTAATGTCATAAAACTGCTTACCTTGTGGCAGCAAGGAAGCAGAGGAGCAAAGAGAGGGCAACAAGGGCAGGGACGATGTATACCTGTAAGGACGCGCCCGTGACTATTTCCTCTGACTAGCCCCAGCAACTGAAGTTCCCAACACCTCCCCACACAGCACGGCCAACTGGAGACCAAGCGTACAACACAAACCATAACAAAATGGAACACAAAATAGGTCTGGGAGTATAGCCCAGAGGTAGAAAGCCCCTGGGTTCCACTCCCAGTACCTCCCCCCACACACACAAAAGTGAAAAGTTGGCTGTTCTCCCTAATATGCAGAAGCTAAGGAGAAAATGGGACATAGGAGGGACTCCAAACAAAGGAGAAACCTTAGATGAGTGAAAAAGGCGACCTAAGTGAGGGAGGTGAGGGGGGGAAGAGGGAGACGCCCTAATGCACATGATATACATTCACAGACATATCAAAGCCAGCCACTAAGCCGAACATGAGAAGGACAGAGGGGGACGGAATGGGTGGAGATTGGGGAAAGGCCGCATTTTAATTAACTGCACGGAGATGTATGATTACAATGCACCAATTAAAAATAAGAGAAAATAACGTGCGGTTCTAGGTTTTTCTCATAACTCTTCTCTCATTCAAATACCATGCACATAATGCTCACTTTTCCTTTCTACCACAATATATGTATTTAGTAGGCTATGCATTTTGTTAAGCTTCAGAGTTATTAGAATTCCTTCCTCTGGTTTATTCAAGATCAGCAGAGCAAACAACTGTTTCTGAGTTCAGTGTTTAAACATGAAATATGTTATAAAGCAACCCAAATTGAACATTTTTCTGTTTCTGGGGAACGTTAAGTAAATCAGCCTGAAATAATTAAAATTGGCCAGCCATTCAAAATAGTCACTTAAGTGTCCAAAGTCTTTGTGACCCTTTACAAAACTGTCCCTTTGATGGCTGCCAAGGAATCAATTGATGCTCTTCTCCCTGATGCCAAATTCATTCTTGTGGACAGTTGGAAGCCTGAGGAAGCAACTCAGCACTTCACAGTTGCCTGTGCTGTGGTGAGTTAGTACATCTACATGAGATCCATTTTAAATAGGAGGCAGAAACCGCTACCACTATTTGGCTTTGTGACCTTGCACAAGTAACTTCTCTTAGCCTCTGTATCTGTTGGTAAAAGGAAAGCACTGGATCAAATGATCTCTGAAATCTCTTTCTTCCCTGCATTCCAAAGATAAACAGCAAAACTCTGCCACCATCCAAAAGTCAACTTAAGGACACAGTTAAACATTCATAGATTCTGAGTTCTCATCACTCTAATAAGAGAAGTGAATTAAACAGACGGATAGTCTTAACTTTTCAGAAGTGAACCACTAAGACACCTTAAAAGCCTCTATTTATATTTTAAATATTCTATTTAAAGCCGGGTATGGTGGCACACGCTTGTAATCCCAGCATTCGGGAGGCTGAGACCGGAGGGTCATGGTTCGCGGACAGCCTCAGCTACTTAGTGAGGCCATCTGCAACTTAGTGAGACCCTGCTTCAAAAAATAATAAAAAATAGGGCAGGGGGTGTAGCTCAGAGGTCAAATGCCCCTGGGTTCCATTCCCAGACCTGCTATATATTTTTTTTCAACATAAATACAATATGCATGGGCAAACTTTTCTATGAATCTCACAAATGACTTTGTTAATACATTGTTATTTAAAGCAACCTTAAATTAGAAAGGTTTTTTAAAGCATGTATGTTTGCTAATATTGTATCAAGATTAGCCATAAAGGAAGCTAAGGTAGTTATTTTATGTTAAATCTTTATCAAGTTCAAGTTTTGTCTGATCATAGCTCCCCCAAAGTAGTGAGACTAAGAGTTAGCCCAAAGAATTCATCCTTAAAAAATGTATAAGATCGTAAGACTCCTCCTCCTATAAAATTAAATCCATGACATTGTCTTATGAATAGACACTATTACTCAATACTCAAGTTTGCCCTTATGTGATCACCTTATACCCTAAGTATAAAGGTTATTAATATTTCCACACCATGTTATTTGGTTATTTTTATACAAGTGGCTCTAGTGTAAAATGGGGAAGTTTTCTTTATGTATTTGAACAGTCCTCCTGCAATCGTGTGTGAAATGGCCCTACAGAACAGCCGTAAGTGGACAGATACTCATAAACTAGCAGCTGCTTCCTACCATTGCCATCAAACCCGCCACCACAGGCTTATCTGTTGCTCATAGTCTATGCAAATGGTGGTTTCTATCACAGGGATGATTGTGATTATGGACCTCAGTGGCCAGTTAAAACTCAAAAAATTTTCCCCTTTACTTTTTCAGTTACTATTGATGTTAGGAGGAAAAGTGTTTTGATGAATTAAGCCATTTTTTTTTGCTATACTAATATAAGTATTTAAATCTGATGAGAAAATGAATGAGTAATCTAAAATATAGACACCTTTCAAACTGCTGAGTTAGTTTTTCTCTGATCACTATGGAATACTGATGAAATTTTTACAATTAGCCAGACAAGTCATTATTTTATAATGCAAATAAATGAAGACATAAATAATAAATAAATAAAATAATTTTAATCAAGCTATACCCTTTTACATATATTTCTCATGGCTGAATGATAGTTTTACTATCAAAAGAACACAAAATATTTTATATTTAAATAAAGACTTTAATACAGCAGAAACTAACTTAGATGTTTTCCATTCTCTCTATTCACAACACTAGACATCAATAATTTATACAGTGTCAATCTATTTAACTACGGTTCTCAGAAATATCAACAACTACTTTTGTTCCAATTTGACTGGATTAAGAAATTCATATCGCCGGGCGTGGTGGCGCACGCTTGTAATCCCCGCGCTTGGGAGGCAGAGACAGGAGGATCGCGCAGGTTCGAAGCCAGCCGCGCGCACTGGCTTAGGAGACCCTGTTTCCAAATAAAAAATGCAAAAATAGGTCTGGGAGTGTAGCCCGGAGGTAGAAGGGCTTCCAGGAACCCCAGTACCACCAAAAAAAAAAAAAAAAGAAAGTCATATCAACCAGATGTGGTGGGGCACACTTCAAAATAAAGAATTAAAATAGGGCTAGAGATAGAATGTTTCTAGGTTCCATCCTCAGTAACGAGAGAGAGAGAGAGACTCAAATAAAATTCTTTTCTTGAATAGACCTTTGATGAGATTACATGTAAGGAATCTACCTAAAATTACCATTTAATGATTCACACATGTAGTACTACAATCATTATAAATGATGAAGCCAGGCAGGGTGGCAAATATCTGTAATCCTAGTACTTGGGTAGTGAGACAGGAAGATTACTGGTTTGAGGCCAGCCTCAGCAACTGAGTAAGGCTGTCAACAACTTAGCAAGACCTTGTCTCAAAATAAAAACAAAATAGGGATGGATAGCAGAGTATCTCAGAGGTAGAATGCTCTGTATTTAATCCCCAGTACCACAAAAAATAGAAAATAAATTATATATATATATATATATAATATTTCATGCAATAGTGCCGTACTGTGCTTTTCACCATTAACATGTTAAAATGAAACTGGTTAACAGCCTATAGAAACTGAATCACTATACTTACACAAAACTATTATCTAATCTAAAAGTTCATTGAAACTGTGTTGGGAAGTCTTTTCAGTGTCTTCCAAATTTGCTGTATTATTTCTGGTTACAAGATTTGACCCCATCGCTACTAACCAAATTTCATATTTTCAATTCTCTAGTTTTGTTCTTCTGACCACCAATGCTTATAATTAATCTCACTACAACAAACATTAGGTTTAATGATGACTGACTTCCTAGTTATAATTGGGCACATGAACTGTTATTGGCACCCTTTTTTTTTGTGTGTGTGGTACTGGGGTTCCTGGAAGTCCTTCTACCTCCGGGCTACACTCCCAGATCTATTTTACATTTTCTTATTTGGAAACAGGGTCTCTTAAGCCAGCACGGCTGGCTCCGAATCAGCGCGATCCTCCTGTCTCCACCTCCCAAGCGCGGGGATTACAAGTGTGTTCCACCATGCCCAGCTGTTGCCACCCTTTTTACCCCTTTATTTGCTGAAGTTTTTTTTAATTTATTTTTTATTGGTGCAGTGTATTCATACATCATAATGGTATAAAGAAAATACTTTTGTAGACATACATGCACACATCGCCCAGTTAGCCCCTACCCGATCCCCACCCCATTCCCTCCCCATCCCTCCTTCCCATGCTTGGCTTAGTGGTTGACATCTAGTTTTATAGCAATTTATCCAATATTAACGATGATAATCTCACATAACAGTTTCATTTGTCTGATACCAAGCTTTTGATTACTTAAAGATAACATTTCAATATTTCTTTTTGCTGAACTTTTTAAAGACATTGATCAAAGACTTAAAAGCACCTTGTTACATTTTTATAATCTGACGGCCTAAAGTAAAAACTCCTGGGTTTCTCCAGTTGGTCAGAAAGGCTGCATCAAGGTCACTAAAGAAAAGTAGAATGGAGGAAACAACCCAGTTTTGGGTTGTACCCTGAGTTCACAATACTACCTCCAACACTGCCCAAATACTAGGGGTGTGTGTGTGTGTGTGTGTGTGTGTGTGTGTGTGTGTGTGTTTCCTGCTGACTGAACCTGAACCTAGGGCCTCATGCATGCTATGCAAGCTCCCTATCATGGAGCTATACCCCCAAACTTTTTTATTTTGAGACAAAATCACAGTAAATTGCATAAGTTGGCCTCAAACTTGCTCTCCTCCCACCTCAGCCTCCCAAGTAGCTGGGATCCCAGGTGTCTGCCAGCATACCAGGGACAACCCAGCTACCTGCCCCACTGAGACTCCTCGAGAGTCAGTTTCCTTCTTCTTTAAAGTATAACTATCAATGTCTTCCCTGAAGGGTTCCTATGAGGATTAAAAATAATCCCAGCACAAAATAAGTATCCAAAATTAGCTGTTACTACATAAGTACTAAATAGAGAAGACCTTAAGAGATCATCTAATGTTCTAAATATCATAAAGCTTCTGGATTTGGAATATAAGTTCATGTCGATTTTATATTTATATCCCCTAATTGCCTAAACTCACCAAACATTTTCTCAGTCAGGAGAACTGAATAAACTCTGAAGCCCCACTGCCCAATAAAAGAAACCAAATGATCTATTAAGTTTAAATCCACGGCAGTGTGCAGGCGTAAGTTTTGATCATCCTTCTAAATGCTCTTTCTAGAAGACTTTTACCATTTGCACTTGTCAATCGGAAACTTTTCCCCAACATTGTATTAATTAGCAAAAGAGAGGGAAAAAAAAAAAAAAAAAGCTTGAGGACCAAAAGGAAAGAGGGAAGCAGCCGCGCCAGTTCTGAGTAACGGTTCTGAGCGCTAACGCAGCTCTCCTGTCCCGGTTCCCAGTACGATTTTGTGGAGCTCCTGGATGGCAGCCGGCTGATTGCAAGAGAACAGCGGAACCTGGTGGAGTCTGAACGAGCAGGGCGGCAGGCGAGATCCGTCAGCCTGCACGAGGCGGGCTTCATCCAGTACTTGGATTCTGGCATCTGGCATCTGGCTTTTTATAACGATGGGAAAAACGCAGAGCCGGTGTCTTTTAATACCATTGTTATAGGTAAGAACACTCTTCAAAGCTTCTTTTTCCGGGCTACAGCCTAAACACTGTGCTGAATAGGAACTAAAGTATCTGTGCCAATGTTGAGTGATTCCTGGCGTGTCAAGCCCAGGTAAAATTTGAGTGATATTTTTAAAATTAATCATTTGCATCTGTGTGACAAACCCTGGGAGCCCTGGAACTACTGTTTGAAATTACGCTGGGAGAAGGAAATACATCGTGAAAACACTTCTAAAATCAGTCTCTGGCTTGCCTCTGCTTTACTTTTCGGTTTGAATAATCTGGTATAAATGAATCTGTGTGGTGGTTATGGAGTGAGCCATCGGCCCTTCCTTCGACACCCAGCTGACATGATCAAAGTGACAGTGTATCTTTTGGAAGAAGCAGGCTCTCCAACAAGTGTGCCTTCTTTCCTCCAGAGTCTGTGGTGGAATGCCCCCGAAATTGCCATGGAAATGGAGAGTGTGTTTCTGGAACTTGCCATTGTTTCCCAGGATTTCTGGGCCCCGATTGTTCGAGAGGTATGCAAGTTAGATTCTTTTCTAAGCCGATAGAAAGACTTTGTAGAAACACACGTAATTCAGCAAACTACCCATGCCGGAAAGAAAGGGGAGGGGGCCACCGGCGTCTTCCTTGTTCCAGCGACGTGCCTTTTCTTTCGGAAGCACGATGGAAAATGTGGCTGTTAATTCTTCTGTCGTGTTTTATTTTACAGCAGCCTGTCCAGTGTTGTGCAGTGGCAACGGGCAGTACTCCAAAGGCCGCTGCCTCTGCTTCAGCGGCTGGAAGGGCACCGAGTGCGATGTGCCCACTACTCAGTGTATTGACCCGCAGTGCGGGGGTCGTGGGATCTGCATCATGGGCTCTTGTGCTTGCAACTCGGGATACAAAGGAGAAAATTGTGAAGAAGGTAAACGTGTCAATATTTGCAGAAGGCCATTGTTGTCTTCATAAAGCGACAGATTATATCTGTAATCTTTAGTCGGGCAGATAAATCTCTCTTTTATATGTTTCTTTATTAAAGTATTTTGATTTCCATATTTACGAATACATTGTTTTATTAGCATTTTAACTAACAAAAAGAACAACTGCTTGAGAGCCTTTTGCTCTTTTTCAGGAGCATGATTAATCCCTTCTTTTCTGCCCTGAGAAAATAAACAGACGTTTGTGCCTTGAAACACGAACAATGGCCTGTTGAACTTTTTCTTTTCACAGTTTTTCACACGGATGCCCATTTATTTCCAAAGCTAGCATTTTGGCATCTCTGGAAAAAAATTAAAAAGAGTGCCAAATATAATATTCTAATTTAAAAAGTACAACATCATGAATTTGTCCCCTAACTATATGTAACGATGACACCAGGATGCTCTACTGTAAAGTGCAGTTAAATTGTTTTTTCAAAAAGGAAAAAAAAAAAAAGCACCATTTCCGTTCCTCAATCAAATAGATTTTATTGATCTGCACTCACAAAGTAATGCAATTAAGTCTCTGGAATTAAATTTTCAGGCCATTGACCCTACAAGTGTAAAGTTTTATTGAGTCAAATTGCTAAATTAAATCTCATCATCTAAAGCACATTAAAGTGAATTAAGAAGGATAGAGAGTATGCAACTCATTTATTCCTCAAACAATTCGAGGCTAACATACAGTTGGCAGTGCTCAGTGGTCATGGAGCAGGTCAGCTGATAAAGATTTCGTTATAGAAGAGGTAATGCTTATTACTCTGATTAGGCAGATACAAGAGCAAGAGTCTGAAACCTCAAGAAAATATTTGTGTAATTCTTGAAAATTACAGATCCTTGCAAGAGTCTGGGTTACCTAAACCACATTGGGCTGATGCTGAAGGCTTCATTGGATTACAGCCCTCTGCACTTTCAGAAACAAGTTCTGAGAGGTGGTAGATAGATATGTGATTATCCAAAATATTCATGCAAATTAGATTAGGGCTTAATTCTTTATTCTGCGTGTGCTATGATACCTCCCAGATTTAATAAAATTATTCTCTTTTCTTTGCACTAGCTGACTGTCTAGACCCTGGATGTTCTAATCACGGTGTGTGTATCCATGGGGAGTGCCACTGCAATCCAGGGTGGGGCGGTAACAACTGTGAAATACTGAAGACCATGTGCCCGGACCAATGCTCTGGCCATGGAACCTATCTTCAAGAAAGTGGCTCCTGTACGTGTGACCCAAATTGGACTGGCCCAGACTGCTCAAATGGTGAGATTAATAAATGCGATAAAATTAAGTGCTTATTATGGTTTAGCTAAAGATTAGGATGTTTAAATTTTTTAAGTATACTTATTAACTTAATCTAAATTATAGGAAAGTGATTACTTGCAGATATAGATGTTAAAAATAATGAAATGCAGTTGTCTTATAAAAAGGAAGGAAATAGGTTTAGCCAATTTGTTGGTAAAATTTCCCCTTCAGTATTATTAGGAAGAATACTCTTTCATCTGTATAAAATGCCCTGTCTTCTAAACTATAATTATATGGAACTACTAATCAAAACTAGCCTCCCTATAGGCCTGTCGACAGAGTGAGGATTTAAACACATTATATCCTGAACAGAGAAACCTTAATTTTAAAAGGTTATTTGACAACTTAATACTAAATATGATAACCATAAAAAGGCATATATGTGTGTGTGTGCATATGTGTGTGTGTGTGTGTGTGTGTGTGTGTGTGTGTAGAGATATAAGTATATGGACTCAACACTTTTTAATTATAAATGAGAGAGCATATAACAATTTTATTTAATCAGCTAAATGGTTACTGAGTACCTAGTATGTGCATGACATTGTGATAGTCTCTGTAGAAATAAAAAACTAATGAATTATGCTTGCCTTCTGGAACAATGGCTTTCAATTTTTTTTATCATGGTCTATAGTCTTAAATACATTTATATATGTACCGAGTATATGTATACGTGCACGTATATGTATTTATGTTACTGAAATAGGCATTTTGCAAAATGATACAGGCTATTACTAAATTTGCTAGCAGTTTTTCAAGTTTAATCTGTTTTTTTTTTTAATGCTGATTGCAACTCATGAACTAATTTCATGACATTCCTGCTCATTAGTCACAGTTTGAGAAGATGCCAGTCTAACCAAGAAGATTATAGTGTAATTGGGGAAATAAGATGAACACACATGAAATAATTAGAAGCCAATACATTCTAGTTTAATAGCACATGAAGTGTTACATGAAATCATATGTTACACTCAGCAGACTTCAGAGTGGTGATCCAACCTGGACAAATCCTGACAGTTTTCAAGGAGACTTTTATAAACATTTCTTGCCATAATTTAAACATGGCCTTCAGGAGAGGCAGGATATTTTTTGACTAAGGAAATAGAATTAGAAAGTACTTAACAGAGACTGTGAAGAAAGATGCATGAGTCCAAATCCAATTTTATTATTTTACAGTTATATAACCTTTGGCAAATTACTATATGGCTCAGCTTACACATTTATAAAATTATAGGACATTCTTCACAGATACACAGTGAAGAACATATATATATATATATATATATATATATATATATATATATATACATATATATATACATTACTAGAAGTAATGTATATATAAAGTATTCATATGCTAAATAATAAATATTACAATATAACATTTTAGTGATAAATTCTAAATATAGCTTTTATCGCTACTGCTGCTACTACTCGCAAAAATAAAACTGTGAGAAATACTATTATATTCACAGGACAGTGGGAGTAAAACAAGACTATTTGGGGATAAAAATCAGGTTGGGCCTCATTGGGGAAGAGAGTTTAGAAATGTTTCAGACAATGGAGGATTCATTAATGACAATGACATGCTCTCTGCCATGATGAAAGTAGAGTTTAGGAGAACTGTCGTGGATTGTTTAGTCGGAGAGCTTGAATAGGGGAGCTAGATGGCCAGAAGACACGTGAGAGGACTTTCCCAAAAATGCCAGTGATGAGAGCATGAATTAGTCAAGAGGAAAGGAAAGGACAAATGAGAGTTACACTCTAACAGAAAAGTAGGCAAGAGTGGCTGAAAAACAAAAACCGGAGTTTAGGGAGACGCTCTTTAAATGTGAAGTCATGAAAATTGGGTTCACACCTATGAATGAGACAAGAAAGTCGGGCAAAGGTGAGGCGGGGGAAGAGAGTGGATTCCATTTGAAAACTCAGACTACACAAAAATAAATACTAAAAAAAAGAAGACGACAAAGCCAAGCCCGGTGACCCATGCCTGTAATCCCAGTACTTGGCAGGCTGAGACGGGAGGATGGCAAGTTTTCAAGGGCAGCCTCAGCAACTTCATGAGATCCTGTTTCAAAATAAAAACTGAAAAGGACTGGGGTGTGTACTCAGATTGACCCTCCCCCCAGATCGGTCCCCCAGTACCACAAAAAGAATGATAGAGGAAGAGGAAGAAGAGAGAAGAGAAAGGAGAAAGAAAAGGGGCAGGTTCACTAGCAGTGTAGAGGAAATAAAGCATCCTGCATAAAGACAAGGCTCAGAGAAGGGCCTCTCTGCTCTGCATCCCACCACACTGATTCCTCTCCTGTGTGGTGAAGGTCGAGGATGCGGAACCACCCGGGGTCAACTTTGGGGCAGACCACTCACTAGATAAATGTCAGTGTAGCAAAGTGTTTAACTAACTTCTCTGTGCCTCGGTTTCTTTGTCTGTAAAATGGGTATAGTGATAATAATAGTGCGTTACACTATTGAGGTAAATATTAAATGATTTAATGTGTGGAAAGCACTTAGAATAGTGGCTTACACACAAGCACTCAAGAAGTGCGAACCATCCTATAGAGGAGCCAACAAGATGACCTGAGGGGATGGGAGGAGGGAAGAGGAAACTCTCTAAAGCGCACAGTGTACTTAAACGCGTCCAAGTCAACCACTAAGCCAGCAAGGAAGGAGGGGTGGGGAGGCAGTGGGGTGGGAATGGGGTGGGGGTTAAATCAGTGATGTGTACATGTATGTACACACAAGTTCTTTACCCCAATATGGTGTATGAATATAATGCAACAATAAAAAATTAAAAAGAAATGGTTTACCTTCAAAAAAAAAAAAAAAAAAGAGTAGTGGTGGTGGTGCCAGTACTAAATGGTAGTAGTATTTTAAACGCTAACTGTAGTTTTTCCTAATTCCTCATTAATTCAAAGGAGCTTCCACATAAAAGTATTGACTATGGTTCCTCAGATGTAAGTACAGTCTACATCATCTATTCATGTGACCAGATACCATAAAACCAAATGAAATAGTGTCATGTAACTCGTTCATATGCATATTTTCAGTGGGGGAGGGCGTGCTAGAAATTAGACAAATTACATTTTTCTGGCATTTTGAGAAACTTGGATGACATCTCTCCTACCCTATGATACAGTGTCGGCCTAACTGATTTCTCTCTCACTCTCTACTTCAAACTGAATCCTGGAAACCCAAACTAGAGAAAATTTTCTATAGGAAAATGTGTGATATTGATGAAAAGTTTCTATTCAACCTTAAGTAGAGATACTAAAGAGACAGATTTTTTTTCTTATTTCCTTATACTCTCATTCCTTTCCTCCCTCCTTTTGTTCTTACTTTATCTTTCCTCCCTTTTTTGGGGGGCGGGGTGGGGAATTGACCCAAAGGCATTCTACCTCTGAGTTGTATCTCCAGCCCTATTTATTATTATTATTATTGTAAAACAAGCTCTCACTAAGTTGCTGAGGCTGGGCTCTAACCTACATCCTCCTGTCTCAGCCTCCCAAATACTGGAATGACAGGTGTGTGCCACCACTGAGGTGTCCCTCATCTTTTGACCATAGGCCTTTAAAAGTAAACAAGGTCTATAAAGTGCATTAGAAATAATAGGCTTCGTATAAGTATTAGTTGATTCAGATAGTTTAAAGAACCAGAAACTTTGCTTAGAGAATTCATGACAATAGCATATAGGAAAATTAAGAAAAAGCATAAATTGTGGTCTGTATCATAGAGGGACCTAAATGTTTCCCTACAGAGTTTTAGGAAGTCCTCATCAACCATCATTGATTCAGTGTGGATACATGACATTATTTTAAGTAACACATGAACTTGTTTGTCTTCTTTTCTTAAAACTCTATTTATAATTATCCATATCAAAGTAGTCATTAAGATATTTCTGTTGGGCTCTTATTTACATTTCCAACTTCTATACTAAAAATTACATTCCACAAAAAATATCCAATTAAATTTTATAGAGATAATTACCTGTGTAGTAAAGCTACTTGGTGCAGGACTCTAATGCCCCCATCAGTGAAATAGACATAAAAATACTAACTACAAAGTAATACTTGCTTCAAGTATGCTTATTTTGAATTTTTTTCCTCACAGTTATTTAAGCAGGAGAGCAACAAGCATAATAGCCCACTCCTTCTTTTATAAAAAGTCATTATAATACATTACTTGAATTATTTTATGAAGGGTAGATTGTAATTGATACTAAATAGCTTACATGGTAATTCTGTCTTCATAAAATCATCTAGCTATGAATAGCAATATGTATATGTATATATATAAATGTTAATTATAAGATTAAATTGGCTGCCAAAATCACATATTATTTTACATATTTAGATTTAATTTTATTCATGCTGATATAATTATTTTATTAGTTGAAAATCTAATTTTGCCTGTGTACAAAATTTTACCTATTTAATCACAGTAAGTAGAGATCTTTGTTCTACTCATCTTTATATTCCCAGTGCAAACCAGAAACTTAACATATATTAAACTTGCAATATAGAGAATTGAATAATGAATGCAGTACTCTTCTTTTGAAGAAAGTAATTAAATACAGAAAAATCTTTATTAAACTTTGCTATTAGCTGCAAAAAGACAGACAACTTACTTAGAATTAATAGTAAAGATCTCAGACATGCCTATATTCACCCTGTAAAATATCTGATCTCTTGGGCCTCAGATTTATAAGGCTGGTTCTCATCTAAAGCTTAAAAACATTGTTAATTTATATTTGTGGCTTAAAGTTTACCAGCAGTATAACTCTGATTTTTTCACTAACTGAATCCTAAAGGAAAACACTTTACTAACTACCCGTTTTGTTGTTGTGGAAATGACCTTCAGATGTCTAAATTCAATGAGAGTAGATTTTATACCTGAAGAAACATTTGGTTAACTGCGAAAAGAGAAGAAATGAATTATTTCCACCAGAAAGTTTATAGGTTTGAAAGCAACAGAGCTTTCCTCTATCTTCATCAGCAGTTTGTCCATTAATTAGCCCTTCAATTCCACTTCAATTAAATTAACTCTAATTAATAAGTTCATTACAAAGATTGACGCACCTTGCTCAAAGCTAGTGTGCTAAACGCTGATAAACACCTTCACCCTAATGAAAAATTGATTAGATTGAATAAAAAGGGAACCTCAGAAATAAACCTCTCTTTTCTGGAGCTCAGCTGATGTTATGTTGCTCTGAAGTTAATCAAACCATCTTGGATCTCTTAATCAAAAATTTAATTCAAAGGAGATAGGAAATGTAGCACAGAAAGAAAGAAAAAAAACCACTGCTTTCTCCCAGTTAATAGTCCTGGGTGTTGTTTATTAGAAATGTTACAATTCTTATAGTGCCTTAGTATGGTGTGTAAACTTATCTGCAGAATAGAGAATTATAGTGTCAAAGAAATGTTATTTGGGGAACAGAAGGAGAAGATAAGAGCAGGTGGGTACATAAACAGTTACTGGTTTTTAAGTTAAAGAAAAAAGGCTATAGTCTATTTCTGTGTGTTAGAAATGATTTCAGATTTTTATTGTAAGTCATTTTTATTTTTACAAGGAAACCATGTTAAACAATAGTCTTACAGTCTTAAAACAGAACCATTGTTAACCGTATTTAACTTTATATAGAAAGGATTAAATACCCTTCACAGTTCCTTCTCCTTCCATCTCTCTCCATTTCTCTGTTGAATCTAGTTAAATAAAAGCATTTAAGAAACTATAAGGAAAAAAATCACTTTAGATATCCGAATTACTTTAAGAAGACTTTAACATGGCCAGACTGATGTGACGCACAACTATAATTCTAGTACTTGAGAGGCTGAGACAGGAGGATCTCAGGTCCAAGGCCAACCTCAGCAACTTTGTGAGGCCTTCAGCAACTTAGTGGGACCCTATTTGAAAACAAAACATAAAATAGGGCTAAGGGTTTAGCCCAGAGGTAGAATGCCTCTGAGTTCAATTCAGAGTACCAAAAAAAAAAAAAGACATAAGCTGGTTTCATAGTTTTAGAAGTCATTTGATCACTTGTGTTTCTTTCAGTAATTTCAGTAGTTGAAAACCCTTGTTTTTCAGATGACAGAGTTAATAAATGTATATATTGTTAGTTGGTTTCTTACCAGCTTATGTGGGCTAACAATTTGTATCAGTAGGACAAATTTACTAAACAGAAAAAACAATTTATTTAACCAGCAAGTACTGTACGTTCTATCATAGATTTTTCTTAATGAAAGTTTCTGAATATTTAACACATTTAAATAGTGGCATTTAAAACAGCCCCTTTTCTACATTGTTGGTGGGATTGCAAACTAGTTCAGCTTCGATGAAGCTCAGTGGGAATGGATCCACCATGTGATCCAGCTATACTACTCCTGGGACTGAAAGCAGAGACCTACGGTAATATATGCATACCCATGTTCATAGCAGCACAATTGACAATAGCCAAATTATGGAACCAAACTAGGTCTCCATCAATAGATGAATGGATTACAAAACTATGGGAAATGCACACAATGGAATTCTACTCAGCAATAAAGAACAAAATTATGTCATTTGCAAGAAAATGGAAGGACCTGGAGAATATTATGTTAAGTGAGATCAGCCAGTCACAGAAGGGTCATATGCTTTCTTTATGTTCCAGCTAGGGAGCATTTGGGATACCAGAGGGACTCCAAATAATGGAGGAGAATCCTTAATGGAGCCAAGGAGGAGATCTAAAGAAAAGGGAGGAGAAAGACTGAGGTTCATTAATGGAAATACTCTACCATAGACTATGTGTATACAGCGGCATATACCAATGTCAATCTCAGTATTCTTGGAAAGGGGGAAATGGGTGGGGCATCAAGTACTGTGTGCATGCATGTCATTGTCAACATGATTTACATTATGATGTGAGACTATAATGCACCAAGAAAAGCACATCAAGTTTTTTAAAAAGCCCCTTTTCACTTTTTACTAAATGTGTGAAACCCAAGTTCTGATAGATACCTGAGACAATTAGATACTGAAATGTTCATTAGTGTGATGTGCATGTGCTTTCTTAACTGGCAAAAGATACTCTTGTATATTTACATATAAATATACTATGATATATATATATATACAATTTTATGTATTAAATGTCTTTTTATATAAAGTAAGGAATTATTCCCAACAAAACTGTTATATGTATTTATTTATTTTTTTTTTTTTCGAGGCAAAAACAAAGCTAGAAGATGTATATTTTCTGATTTCAAACCATATAAAGCTACAATAATTGAAACAGTGTAGTACTATTCTAAAGGCAGATATATAGACCATTGGAGTTAAATACAAGCCTAGAGCTAACTTCTTCCCTATATTGTCAAGTTATTTTTGACAAGGTTTCCACGAAGATTTGGTGGTGGAAATAATAATCTTTTAACTAAATATTGTTGAAAAATAATAATTACATGGAAAAGAATAAAATTGGACCCTTACCTAATCCCACATACAAGTATTAACTCAAACTAGATAAAAGACCTAAATATAAATCTTAAGACTATAAACTTTTAGGAGAAAATCTGGGTCATAAAACCTCACAACATTGAAATTGGCAGTGATTTCTTGGATGTGATTTCAATGGCACAGGCAACAGAAGAATATACAAACTCCCTAAAAAATAAAAGAAAATATTGTATATCCAAAGACAATGTAAACAGAGTTAAAAGTTACTAATAGAATTGGATAAAATATTTCCAAATGCTATATCTGAAGGTATATTAATATTCCAACTAGAAATCCTAAAAATTAACAACAATAAAGGCAAACAATACAATTTAGAGATAGGTAAAAGACTAACATAAATAATGAATCTCCACAGATAACCAATCTTAGTTGTCTGTTGGATGGAAACTCTTGTTTCTCTGGTTCTGGTGAGTGTTACCTATTTCTTCTTTGTAGTTAATCTCTTTGAGTATTTTCTCTAGCGCTGGTTTTGAAGACATAAATTCCTTCAGTTTCTGTTTGTCATGGAAGCTTCTTATTTCTCCATCTAATTTGATAGAAAGTTTTGCTGGATAGGAAATTTTTGGCTGGAAGTTGTTTTCTTTCAGAGTTTGGAATATGTTACTCCAAGCCCTTCTGGCTCTCATGACTTGGTTTGGGAAGTCTGGAGTGATTCTAATTGGTTTGCCTCTGAATGTCACTTGGCCCTTTGTTTTTGTTGCCTTTAAGATTCTCTGCTTGGCTTCCACATTGGTCATTTTGACAATTATATGGCGTGGGGATCCTCTTCTCCGATCCTGTCTAAAGGGAGTTCTATAAGTTTCCTGGATCTGTGTATCAACTTCTTGCTCTATATTTGGAAAATTTTCTGCTATTACTTCCTTGAAGAGATTGTTGATCCCTTTGGTATCACTTTCTTTTCCCTCCTCTATTCCAATTATTCTTAGGTTAGCTCTCTTAAGATGGGCCCATATTTCCTCAATGTCAGATTCCTGCTGTTGGATATCTTTTTCTAGATTAGAAACTATGCATTCATTTTTGGATTGCTCATCTTCTAAGAGCGAGATTCTGTTCTCCATGTGGTCTAATCGGTTGTTTGTGCTTTGAATTGAGGCCTTTACTTCATTAATTGCATCCTTTATCTCTTTTTGGCTCTCTCTGAGTTCTTTTCGAAGCACCTCTATTATTTCTACAGTTATTTTCCTGATTTGATCTTCTAGAAATCTCTGATTTTCTGTTTTATCAGGTTCTGATGTTGTGGGGTTGTGCACATTCATTACTTCAGTGTTATTCCTCTTTCCCATGATTTCGGAGGTTTGTGCCTTCTCTGGGTTCTTCCCTTGGGTCACTATGGCTTCACTTAAGGTGCTCTGGATCTCGAGTCTGTATTATCTCAGACCCTACTACTCCTTTACTGAGTTGTATCACATAGTCTCCGACCCAGGGAGTCGATAGAGGCTGCTTTAAACTATGGGGGGGTGCCAGGTTGCACGCTCTCCTATGGTGTGATATCTCTGCCACCACCACTCCCTCACTGGGTCAAGTCCCAGGAGGCACAATACTGGGATTTCTCCTCTGTGGCCCGCAATTTGACTCACTGTTCTTGAGTACGTAGATGTAGCTGTGCTGGACTCGGTGAATTCACTGCTGCTGCCGCCGCCGGTGGCAATATGGCGCCTCTGCCACGCCCTCGGCCATGAGGCTGGCGTATTTTTTCTTCTCTGGTTTTGATTTCCACTTGAATCCCTGTGGCGTGTGCTGAGCTCAGCCACTGGGAGCTTTAAATGCTGTCTGCGCCGAAAGATCCCGCCTGGCTGTTCCGCAGCGGCTCACCTCGGCTTGCTGTAGCCGTCCGCTGAGTTCGCCGCTGCCGCCGGCAGTATGGCGCTGCTGCCGCGTCCTCGGGTGCGTGTGTCTCCTCTGTGGCCCTGTGCTCTGTTCTCAGTCCGCTTTCTCTCTGGAGCCTGGTGGTTTTTTTGTTTTTCTGGTGATGGTGTTTTCTGGCTATGAAAGGCGCTCTTTTTGTGGTAATGGAGATTGGTTGTTAGCGGGACTCTTAAGCCCCGCTTTTCTCGGTCGCCATCTTCCCGGAAGTCTTCTTATATGTATTTAATATGCCATTCAACCATGTGTAAAATAAAATAATGGATAAGGAAATAAAATACATAATTCATAGTAGTCAATGCTAAAATGGAGGAAGGATATGAAGACTGTAGCTTTTCTCAGTGATTTTGATTTTCACTTTAAGAAGTTCAGATGTAGCCATCTTTAGGAATTCCCCTTCTCAGACGCTGCTACTCTCTTCTCTGCTTTCTCTTTTTTCATTGTAGAAATATGTTCTGTGGACTGTGGCTCCCATGGCGTTTGCATGGGGGGCTCCTGCCGCTGCGAGGAAGGCTGGACTGGCCCAGCATGCAATCAGAGAGCCTGCCACCCCCGCTGTGCCGAGCACGGGACCTGCAAGGACGGCAAGTGTGAATGCAGCCAGGGATGGAATGGAGAGCACTGCACCATCGGTAGGCCAGCCACACTTAACTCGTTATTGCTACAGGGATTGTTGGTGGAGCTGGGGACCAAACCATGGCCCCACTGCATGCCGGGCAAGGGCTGGAGCTCTGAGCTCTGCCCCGCCCCCTCCACGATCTCCATCCTCCATCATTTACAAAAGAACTCAAATTGCCAGCTATTTTTCAACTTGGCAAAAGCTTCTTTCTTCCAATTATTTTTTACCTGTCTTCCTTAAAAAGGAAGTATTTCATTTTTGAATTGCGGTCGACATTTTACAGTGGCAGTTCATTTCTGTTTTAAGGTGACTGTCATAAGTATGAGACAGACAAATTTTGTATCCATTGTCTTTTTGTGATGGCCATAAAACTGGACTTAGAGAAAGAAAATGTAATTTCTTATTTATAAACAAACTGTGATTGAATATTACTTCTTAGTGTTCCGTATTACCAGCCTACTTCTCTAGATAGCTGTCTTTTTTTTTTGGTGCTGAGAATTTAACACTACCTTCAGTTTACACCCCTAGCCTTTTTTTCTTTCTTTCTTTCTTTTTTTTTTTAGAAACAGTCTTGGTAAATTCTGAAGGCATCACTAAATTACTGAGCCTGGCCTCAATCCTCCTGTCTCAGCCTCCCAATTACTGGGATTATACATGTGTACCACCAGGTCCAGCATAGAGTCATGTTTTTTAATTCAAAACCATGTATTTTTAAATACTTTACCTTGTTAACTTCTATAAGATTCCAGAATCATACACACATCTTAAACTTGCCAGTACTTTGAGTCTCTACAAATAGTGTTTGACTTATAATTTTATTTTGTAGTATCCCTAAAAATAAAGTTGAAAATGTACAAGTCTAGCCAATCCTAAATCTATATATGTCACACTCTTTCATATATAATGAAAGTCATGCATATCTGTAGGTTACATAAAACAATCAAATTAAAGATTAAAAATGTTTTTTGTTTTTATAATAAATGGTATTTATCATGGCTATAAAAGTGTCTAGAACATATATAATGCTATAATTTCAATATATTCAGTGTCTTTGCTCTTACCATTCAAGTTCTTTCATTAAATTGTTCTAGTAAAAAAAATCAACAGCAAAAGTAAGTAATGTATTTCTATCTTACTTTATTGAAAGTCTAGAGCATTAATTACAAATGGTACAATTCTACAAAAGTTTTAGTATTTGACATAGTGTTTTTCCACATTACTTTATGTCTTTAAGGTAAACTTGATTGAAGCCTTTAGGAGAGTGTCAGTATCTTAAATGATTTTTTCTTCTAATGTATCTGTAGGTATGTACTTCACTTTTTTGCTTACAGGATTTAGGAAGCCGGGAATTTTGCCATGGAAAATTGAAATCACGTACATCTTAAAAAATGGTCACAATTGTATTTTCACAACCTGCATGTAAGATTCTTTCTAATTTTATTGACAGCCCTGCCATTGTTCCCAAGGGTCCCACCCATCCCCACATTCAGTAACCTTCTAGAAGGATTCTAGGATTCGGGTGGCAGGATTCAGGGCTATGGTTTATTAGTCATCAGAAAGAGGAGGTGGCCCTTCAGGCAGAGCCTGGAGAAACTCATGTGCAGGCTTCCTTGTGTTCCCTCTGCCCTGGGAGAGAGGTCACACGGAGCAGACTCCTTTCTCCAGCTGTGAAACACAGAAATACTGTCCGTGAAACACATGGACAGTATTTCTGCCAAGGCACGCCTATTAGAGATTCAGAATCCAAGGTTTACTGCTCAAAGAGCTATCCTCTATCCACCACGACCACCAAAATTCCACACCCCCAGAAGAAAAGCAAGTGCTTAGAGCTCCAGGACGGCGAGATAACTTTTGCATCCAGATTCCCAGATGCTAAACAAGGGCCAGGCTTTCAAGTTCTTGAAGATCAGGCCTGTAGTGTTAACTCATGTGTGCAACACCATTAGGGTCTTACCTGTTGAATGTGATCCTACTGCCTAAAACTGGAGAAACTTTTCATTTTTGCTGAAGTTAGCCAAAAATGCACACATTCACAGTACTTGCAGAGTACCTATCACCCCATTGTCATAGGCTTTTCCCTCCTCTACTCTTTGAGAGGTGTCCCAAGGCACCAGCAATGTGATGCCCATGTGAAATATATTAGAACTTGCCGGGCGTGGTGGCACACACTTGTAATCCCTGTGCTTGGGAGGCGGAGACAGGGGGATCGTGCAAGTTTGAAGTCAGCCTCTCTGGCTTAAGAGACCCTGTTTCCAAATAAAAAAATATATAAAATAGGTCTGGGAGTGTAGCCCGGAAAAGGGTTTCCAGAAACCCCAGTACCACCAAAAATAAATAAATAAATAAATAAATAAATAAATAAATAAATAATATTAGGACAGAAAAAAGTTAACAACAGGATTTGTGTATTTTTCTGTGGATGTATAAAGGACAGTGCAATACTAGGACCACTCCCTACCCCAAATCTCAGAATGTTCCTATGTCACAGGCAGAGCAGGACGAATAGGCTTCTTAGGATATTTTGTGACCCCTGCCACAAATAGATTCTAGCCAAGGGAGAAACATTATATATCTGACTGTATCCTAGGAAGTACAACAAACACACACATATCTTGCTTTTAAAACCAAGAAATGTACCAGAAAGTTATCCATAGGACCACTTAAGTTGAAAGCCAGCAGCTCAACAAATCATTCTATTGTGTCCTCACTGACGTTGGCAATATTATGTGGTTTCCCACATAATGGTTTCCAGTAGATGAGCTACTCTTGAACAACTTTCTAGTTGTTTGTGAACAAACAGGGATTTTTATTAGTAGCAGGCATTTTTATTACAATTTAATGTATCCTTTTTGTGGTTGTTAACAATTCCATTTCCTATGGTTTTCATTAATTATGTTACCTTTATACCCCATATGAATAACAGTGTGGGAAATAAAAGGACTTCCTTCATTTAGAAATAAATCTTGGATGTAAACCTTTAGGAGAATGTACAGATACTTTAAATCATTGTTTTGCCTTTTTTCTACTATTAGAACTCATGACTCCAAATTTTGGCTTGCAGAGACTCGGTTGTTTCCCCCTTGGTACTTACTGCCTGTGTGTATGTCCTCTGTGAAAAGAGGCTCTCTGAGAGCCACTGGTGAAGCAACCCAGAAATAAGGGTGTGCTTTCTCATGGGGGTGGTGGCTGTTCTGTGTGTTTTCTCTCAATTTCAGCACTTACGTATCTGGCTGAAAGAAGCTGCCACTTTATGAAAGAATACTCATAAATCAGCAAGATTTTTTTTCATTCTCCATATTATGTGCCATCTCATTGCATACAAACAGGGAGGTTAATTGAAAGAGAGACGGAGGAGAAATTAAACAGTTAGAAGCAAACAAAAGTTCCCAACAGAAAGCAGAGAATATTCTTCATTCGTCATCTTACTGTCTTCATAAACTCAGTTCACGCTTTCATAAAACCATAGGCATGTTGATAGTAAAATAGGTTATGAATTTAGAAAATTCACTGAACACCTCTCTGCTAAAGGGACTCCAGCCTGATATTTTTATTAGTGTATTCGTATTTTCTTCTCGTTATGAATCATGAGTTCAACAAATTATGCGTATTCATCTGCAGGTTCATTGTCCCAAGTCCATCTCCTTTATGGGGTTAGACTTTGACTAGTGATGCATACAGATGGCAAATAAAGCAAGAGGAAATACACTTTTAACAATATTATGATTAAAATAGATCTCCCCCTCTCTTCTTCTCTAGAAGGCATTTATGATTCTTGGACCCTTTTTATAAATAAAAAGAAAGTTATATAAATGAGCCATATCAAATATGCACCAGTACTTACCATTCACATGGTTTATCAAGAATAGCACTGATATAGATGTCCAACTATAATAATATGGTGTCATTCCATAAAAGAGTTATGTGATTATTGTACTCATGTGCCTTCCTTTGTTTTTTCATGAGCCAGGAAAGATGTAAGAATATTTAGACGGTGTATAGGTAATTTTTTAAATATTAAATGTTCTATACATAATGGTTAACATACTTAGAATATTATATGGCTATCTGTATATAAAAAGGGGGTTAAACAGTTCTACAATGTGAAGTCTGATCTATGAACTGTGGAATAAGAGTCATGACCTAATTCACTGAGCTCAGTGTTAATGTATTTAACTGGAATCAGAATCTTTAGCTATGAAAAGGTAACTCAACTGGTGTGGCCCACTCTTTTCTTCTTGCTTCATAAAAGGGGATAACTGCTGTGGGGCTGGCCTGTAGCTAGAACTCATTGGCCGTAGAAGCAGTACAAACACCCTAACAAACACTGTTCCATGGATATTGTCAAGCAGAGAACAATACTAATGAAATAACCTGGGCAATGATAAATCCGAGGCAATGGTTTTGAGCATTACTAACCTGTGGCTTCCACAAGAACCATTCTTTTTAGCATTTGTTGAAAAGTCTTTACCCCTACAGTCATCTATTTCTATCTGAGTGCATTGACATTAGAGTGGATGAGACTGAAACTTGAAAGGAAGGGAGGGGGATTGAATCCACATTTGATTGTTTATCTACCATGGAGCGGTGTTATGAAGGAAAGGAAGACCCAGCTCACCATCTGTAGACAGGTGAATGGTCTCGGAAGCCTGATTGGCATTTTTCATTTCTCTAGGGGACAGAAATGGAGAAAATAGGTTTAGATTGTATAATGTTTGGTTGATATAAGCATATTTAAATCCTGAAAGAAGCCTTCCCTGCCCCCCAATTTTTTATCTGCACTTCAGTAAACTTTAACAGTACCCTAATTATGTAGGTGTGACATGTTTTATTTCTTCTTTTGTTAGCTTCAAGGATAGTTTTAGAAAGAGACTGTGTTTAATTTCTTTCCATTCATTATCTCAAAGGATTAAGTCTATTGGGTAGTGGCCCTATCTCAAAGAACCTCTGAGGTCTCTTGCAATTCTAAAATTTATTAACTATTGACAATTTCTGCTTTGTTTGGAAAGTTACTAGATTTAAGCATGGAATTCTCTTTTTATTCTCAATTTCATTTAACATTTTATTTTTCCTATGGTGAGAAATCACCTTCACTTTTTAGATCACTTGGAGTCCATTTTCTAAGATAATACAGTTATCTGCATACCTTTCATTTGTCAGTTAATTCATTTTTCCATTAAATAATTATGGAACATCTCTTCTTTGATTCTTATTGAGTAGTGTTTCTTATAAAAGGTAATGTAACATAATGAAAAAATGTATGGACTTGGAAATTTCTAAAAGATGTATTTTTCAGTCAACTCTGTAATTCACTGTAACTTATATTTTAACTGTTCTTAACCTCTCTTGGGCTTTACTTTTTCAAATATAAAATGGCTATTACTAATATATGTTGTGCATAAGCTACACCATTTACATAGTCTGGATGTGTTTGTATCTTTTAATGATATCAGAGCTTGTTGAATAACAATAAATTCATAGACTCCATTACAATCATCAATTATAATTTATCAAGTACTTGTAAGTTACCCAGTAGCCCTAAGCCAGGCAATCACAGGTTCCCTTATTCCACATTTTATTGCCAATATCTACAGCACCTAAGTGATACATTGCACTTTACACAGTGATGCATATAGGTAAAAGAAAGGTTTTGCACTGAAAGCAAAGGCAGAGAGAGAGAGGGAGGGAGGGAGAGAGAGAGAGAGAGAGGTGTGAATGCCAACAAGTCACTGCAGGTGGTGAGACAGCATCACAAGCAGAAGATGAACTTGTTCAGGGTGCAAACTTGTTGGAGCACAGAGCTTATTCTTGGTCAAGGTTTGGATAGCAGGCACTTTCATAGTGAGCCAGGTCAAGCAGGGAGAAGCCCAAGGACAGAGTCATAGCCTGTCCACCTCATAATGCAATCCCTGGATGCTCTGAAGACTGGTCAATGTGTGCCGCAGTAACCAGTCTTGTGGGGCTTCTCCTTTTAAGACTGGTGAGGTGGTTACATCTGATGAGACTGCTAAGCTCACGAACCTGGTTTGATATGCCACCTTTGCATCCATGTTCTTGATGTAATTTGCTAAGTTCCTAGGTGGCCATTTTTTTTCTTGGCACATTAATTTATCAGTTTGTGCCTTTTGATTATGCCACTGGGAGTTATTTTCTTCTATAAGTTCTGTCTGTCCAGCATGTGGTGGTTATCTATTTTTTCCCAGACCAGTTACCAAGTCATTTGGCCCTAGCATTTGTACTCAAAGTGGAGTAGCTTGTTAAAAATTGGGCTTTATAAAATGGAGTAGCTTGGGGCTAGGCAGTGCCTGGAAGCTGTTGTTCTACATATTATGGAATACTCCACAAATTCATATGAGATTTTTGAAGCATAATACTTATAAAATTTGAGAACTTTGGGATTGGAATCCTTGCTGAAACATCGAGTGACCCCCAGAAAGTCATTTAACCTCCCTGAGTGTGTTTTCTTGTATGTGAAATGTGAATATCATAAACATCATAGGATTATTAGAATTAAATGAAATACTAAACTAAAAAGCACTTAATAAAGTATTGAGCAAAGAGTATTCAGCAAATTAGAGTTTTTATTTTGGTAGTAAGTCTAAATGAGACAAACTGCAAACCAGACAATGTTTGGGATGTTAACATTTCTAGAAAAAAGTAAAACAAAATTGTGTCCAAGGAATTACTTGAGTTAATGAAATTTCCATTTCATTGTTAATGAAATACAAGCGAATGCAAGAAAGGATATTGTTTAACAAGAAGCTGTTGTGTTTGGGTTGGGGGTTAGAGAGTTGTTTTTGGAAATCATGTTGATGAAAGAAGGTAGAGTATGTTGTGGTATTTTTCTTCTAGTAATGTCTCAAACAGAGAACTGTTTATTGAGCTACATTGATTTTCATGTACTTTCAGGCAATTCAAATGGAAATTTGGCCTAGGGGAAATCCTAATTCCTTTAAGCTATGAAAGACCAGCTATTTGTTTTTATTCTAATTCTTCAGTACATTGGGAAACAAGATCATTAATGATCACAAAGACATGCTTTGTTTGCTCAGACAAACGTAGACATACTATACTCAGCATACCTCTATTAAATACCATGGCTGCTCTGGGTTTTGGGATGCTGGAGACTAGAAATTGAAAATGGAATACACACAGCTGGGGAGTTACCTACGAAACAATATATGGAGGGAGGGAGAGATTAAAAAACAATTAAAAAATAGTAACAATTTTGAAAAATACTCTTTGGATGCTTCATTTAGGTTACAAAAGTTAATATTCTTTGTATCTTTTGTAATGTTCTCCTAGTTGAAAATCATGTTAATAAGACAATATGAAATTTTAAAAATAGTTTTTTACTTTTTTATTCAAATGTAATTTGCAATTACCTCATAACAGGTAGATATGGAGTACTCTGTTATACCTACAAATGCCTACCTCTAGGAGGCATTTAGCTTCTTATTTTCACCATGAGGGGACTTTAGGGGCTCTCTCCAGAGGCAGAGAAGACCTCTTTCCAGGTTTTCAGGCTCCTAACACATCAGAGAATAGAATTTAAGAATGTATCGGTTTTAGCAAAGAAGAAGAGGTTTACTAGAAACTGAAAGGTGAAAACACAGATTTTCAGAGCAAAATGGGGTCTAGGTGAAGAGTGAAAGGCAAAGTGGGGCCATCCAAGAGCTATAGGAACTTCTGGGTTTCAGGCTCCTCTTTTAAAGGAAACTCTTTAAGGGCTGGACATGAAAAGGTATGTGGAAATGATATCAGTGTGCTAATCACGTGACCAATTATGATGGTTTGGCTGTTCTAAGGATCTTTGGGTTCACATTGTATTTTCTGATCAACAAAATGGTCACTATATTATCGGTGTCTTAAAATATTGAATTTTCCTTCGTTCAATCTATTCTAAAAAATACATGTGTTAGTACATTGAGTAGGTGAATAGTACATAGGGCAGTTTTCAGCAGTGAGTGAATTTAAAGTCATTTTAAAAATTATAGATTTCTCAAGAATTTGGCAATGATGGTCCTGGGAGAGAAAGTATGAAAGCATAAGGCTTTTAGAGTAAAGTTATGCACTCTGATTCTTCCTTCATCTTCTTTCTACCTGTCTTTTATTTCTTATCTGTGCTTCTTCAACATCAGCCAGTGTGTTATAATGGTTGGGAAAGGGCGACCAATGCCACACTGCCTGGGTCCCTAACATATGTACTGTGAAGCTTCAGAAGCTGAGTGTCGGGTTCTCTCACACCAGCTCTCTCTAAGGTTCCACGGGGAGCATGGGTTCATACAGCTGTGTGTGACTCTCCTCCAACTCCCTTTCCACATTTTCCTTTGGGTACAGTGCCACTGGAGTGGCTACAGGCATGTGGACAATAAGGATCATTTGAGCTTGAGTCTGCGTTTCCTTTACATTCAATGGGGATATGTTTAAGAAGTATAAAATCATTTCTGGTTGCTTTTGTTACTGCAAGCCATTCAGTAAGATTCCTGTCAGCCACAGACGTAACTGGTGACGTGAATGCACAGGTTGAGAGAGTATATAAAGACGTGACTTTGTCCTCTGGAGCCACAGAAGTTAGTCAGTGTGACATGAAAAATACAGCTTAACATGTATGAAAACAATTCTTGTCGTCAAATTGATAAAATCTCTAAACAAAATTAAAGTTTTCTCCTATCAGAATATGTTTGATAATGGAACTTAGACAATTATTAACATAACATAATTTGTTTTTCTTGATGAGTATTTATTTCTCTTTAAAGGAATATATTAGAATTCATTTCATAGGGTACAAAGCCAAAATAGTACTGCAAACAATGAGTTCATCAGTGTGTAAAGTTACATGTGTTATGCATCCCAGTGTATCACTGAATCATATGAACCCATCAGGAAAAGATTTCTTATTCCTATGATTTGATATATCAACATTAACAAAGATAACATAAAATTCAAAATATTCAGCCAAACATGACGATAGACACCTGTAATCCTAATACTTGGGAGGCTGAGAAAGGAAGACAACAGGTTTGTAGCCAGCCTCCCCAACTTAATGAGGCCCTGGGCAACTTAGTGAGACCCTGTTTCAAAATAAAAGATAAGCCGGGCGTGGTGGTGCACGCTTGTAATCCCTGCCCTTGGGAGGTGGAGACAGGAGGATAGCACAGGTTCGAAGCCAGCTACGCTGGCTTAAGAGACCCTGTTTCAAAATTTTAAAAAAGTATAAAAATTGGTCTAGAAGTGTAGCCCAGAGTTAGAAGGGTTTCTAGGAATCCCAGTACCACCAATAAAATAAAATAAAATAATATAAAATAAGATAAAATAAAAAATAGGGTTGTGCGTAGCTTGGAGATAGAATGTCCCTAGTTTCAATTCCCAGTAAACTCTCCCAAAATTTCAAAATATACTACTATGAGGACATCACAACAAAGTGGTTAATAAATGTCATCAGTATAATAGGGATATAAGATCATACTTTTTGTAAGGTCATTATAAGATCATTTATAAATTATGGAAGACCATTTAATAATTACACAATTAAACTCTCTCCCCAAATTTAACTGTAATGCTAAAGACTTACATTATATTACCAATAGCAAATTTTGAAGCCAAATCAAAAAAGTAATGAAAAACATATTAGGCCATCACAATGAATTATAGAGACTGAATTATTATTATTATTATTATTATTATTATTATTATATTTTATTTTGTTGGTGGTACTGGGGTTCCTGGAAGCCTGTCTACCTCGGGGCTACACTCCCAGACCTATTTTATATTTTTTATTTGGAAACAGGGTCTCTTAAGCCAGCACAGCTGGCTTTGAACCTGCACGTCCTCCTGTCTCTGTCTCCCAAACACGGGGATTACAAGCGTGCACCACCATGCCTGGCAGAATTTTTGTTTTAATTTATTCTTTGTGGTCCTAGGGATTGAACCCAGGGACATTCTACTTCTGAGCTCCACCTCCAGCCCGATTTTTTATTCTTTACTTTGAAATAGGTATTGAGAAATCACATAGGCCCCCTGCACCTCAATTTTGTCATCTATAAAGTAGGAATGAAAATAAGTACTTAGCTCAGAGTAGTGCTGAGAGTACTAAATGGGTTAGGACACAGAAGAGTGCTGTTACAGTACCTGGCACAAATTAACACCACACAGATGTGACTTATTGTTTTCACTGCTGCTAGAGTATCTGAGCTAAAATTAATAGGAAGTTGGTTGTGACTAATTCTTCCCTACTGGACCATCTCTTAGCCTCCTACCAATTCCTCTTGAAAAACAAAATATCAAGTTAGATACAAGGAGTACTATTCCCCTCAGCTTCTGGACATACTGAGAATACAGACAAAGCCACCTCCTGATCTGTCAGTCATAGTTGGAGGTTGGGTCATCTGGGGCGTAGCCGGCATGGAGTCCAGTGGAAAGAAATTCTTCTGAGCTGACTGGGTTGGCAGTAGAAACTCAGACAGGCTAAAGACCTTCCATGAAGCATGCAGAAGGGATGCGTGTTGAGGCCTTTCCTTCTCTGGAGTTGCAGTGATTCTGAGTAATAAATCGCATGTGATAGAGGAATAGTGGTTTCTGAGGGAGTCCTGGAAATCCCCCCTCAGAGTGCATTGGGTATCACCCATGTTCTGAAAACTGGGCTGAGTTCCAGATGTCTATTTCTTCCACTGAGATACTGTTAGTATTCATTGGGGGCCTCTCAATATTATTCTTCTCATTTAAGTCTAATTTATTCAGATAAGAGTTTTATATACAGTACTTTACCCTTTGTAATCCCCTCAGAATTGGTATTTTCTTAAATGAGGTCATACAAATTCTTTTCTACAAAGACAAATCTAGTTTTTGCAACATCTCTAAAAGATCGAGGCCCTATTTTGTTAGATTGTCAGTCCTTTCTCACTTCCATTTTAGTATTTTTGAAACTGCCACAAAGATGTTTGCTTTTACTAGTCAGTTTAATAGTATTATTTTATTTCATTTATATGAAGATCTCGAATGATGTGTGGTTATTTTGTGCACGGGAATGGTAGCTTTCTATTTTGATGTGATTCACCTATCCTTCCAATGGTTTTCCTTTTCAGCTGAGTGAATTTTTCTTTTGCATTAGTTTGTTTTTCTTTATATATACCAATTTCATCATAAAAGGCCATGAAGTAATGGGTTCAACTTAATTTCAGCCAACATTGTAATCAATAGCAGATCTGCACTTTAGATCAAACCAGTCTCTCATTCACTGTTTCATCGCCTGTTAAACAAGAGAGTAATTGACAAACAAAAAATTAAATGTAGTGGCCTGAACTTGAAGCTTTATTAAGTCTGACTCTATGTTTCTATCATATTATAGTCTCAAACTATACATGTCTACCCTTTTGAATCACCTGGTTTCTACTGACTCTGACAATCCACATTGTGTAATGCTTCAGAGTTGTTACTCATTTGTCCTCTACAAGCTTTTTACAGAATATGTTGCAACTTTGACTTTGTATTCCACCATCCTTATTTTCTTAACCTGCTTATACAAGTCACAAAAGGTCTCCAAAAGCCCCATTAGAGTTACATCCTCAAATCAGATTCAAATTTTCACTTACTTATGCACCTGACTTACTATGTGTCCATCAATAAAACCATAGCTAGCTATCTTGATAAATGTTCTTTAGCCACAAGGAGGATTTATTTTCCCACAAATAATCTCCAAGAGAGCAACCATTTCTTTATCCCTAAAAATGGAGTTAATGAAGGCATAACCAATCTTTGGTATTTGCGTCCCTTGATCTCTGCCCTATGGTTCATACTGTCTGTGTTCCGGTGAATATTCTCACCTCCATAATGTAAAGACCTAAACTCATAACTTAGAGGAAAGATGATTTATTTTCTTATGGTTTCCAGTTCAGTCCACGTGAGGCCAGGGACCGTGGGTCTCAGGGCATGGTGGTGGTAGGCAGAGGGAGGGAGAGTACATGGGCTGTGCTGCTCATATCATGAGGGGTGGAAGCAAGAGAGAGAGAGAGAGAGGGAGAGAGAGAGAGAGAGAGAGAGAGAGAGAGAGAGAGAGAGAGAGAGAGAGGAGGGAGAGAGAGAGAGAGAGAGACAGACAGACAGACAGACAGCATGAGAGCGAGCGAGCAGGGGAAGGAAGAACCCTCTGTAACCCCCAAGGCCTCACCCCCAGGGATCCACCTTCAACCACACCCTACGGCTTGGTCACCACCCATTATCCACTGTTGAGATTACAGCTCTCATGACTCAATTCTATTAGCTCCAAACATTACTAAATGAGCTCTTATGGGGACATTTTATATCTAACTGTAACACACTCTTACCTGAAGTACAGAGGCAGCAGCAGCTAAAGCTGTGTGAGTTTCGATTCAAATGGCATCCGTGCTGTGAGAGGTGAATATTGGTGACAGGTGGATTGTTTAGGGAACAATTAAATGTGTTCTATACTTTAGGAAAGGAGAGATCTTTTTTGAGACTTCTGAAACTCAATACTGAATGTAGGTAATTGTCTTATGGGTGACTATATCTGGATTTAATGTTGTATTTCCACTTAGGTCATTTATACATAGCCTGGGAGGATGAGAATTTTAAGATCTTTAGACAAAATATGCTTTACATGCTTATTTAGAGTCATGTGGTAAGTGAGTTCTGAGCTATGGTGGCTATTTGGGCTCAGATTTCTCTCCAATCTACCTCCTGTGGTATTTCTGGGGTCCCAATAGCTACTGCCTAAACTGAGCTTTTTCCTAGATAGCTTGCTATAAGGTCCCCTGGCTTTTCAAGCAGCTGTGTTCAGAAAGAATGGAGGGTTGAATCTACTGTGATATTTCTCAAATGGCAGCAGTATATAAGAAAATGCTGATCATTTATATCGTTTCATGATCACTTGCATGTCATTGAAATATGCCTCATTTATTTACATTTGATAAACTCAATTCCTCTTTTCCTTACTGTCTTATATTCATTTCCCACAAGGAACCTCATGGTTTGCTAGCTAGTTTTTTTTAAGTCTCTAAATAATTTACCATGTAGGTATTCGGCAATCTTAGAAAAAACTTATAATTATTATTTCACAGAAATTTTTAGGTCCACTAATTTGAAATAACATGTTGTGTGCCATGGTAGATTCTTTTTGTTTTTTTTTTTCCGGTACTGGGAATGGAACCCAGGGGCATTCTACCTCTGAGCTACACCTCCAGGCCTATTTTTTATTCTTTATTTTGAAACTAGGTCTCACTGAGTTGCAAAAGGCCTCACTAAGTAGCTGAGGCTGTCCTTGAAACTGTGATTCTCCGGTCTCAGCCTCCCAAATGCAGGGATTACAAGTATGCACCACCACCACAGCCCATGGTAGAATTTTAAAAAAGAATACTGTCAGGAAATATGGGGATAAATGAAACACAGCTCAATAGACCAGAACAGGCTTTATTTGGGGTAAAGCCTAGGAGGGGGACTGATTAGAAAAGAAAGTCCACAAGAGGCAGGAGCCCTCTTCCTTACAGACTAGGAGCTTTTTATTGGGGGGAGGGGTGTAAGAGGGATGGAAGAGCAATGCAGTCATATATTCCTCCAATTGGCAGGCTTGACATTGGCCCAGAGCAGGTGAATTCATGGGGCTGGTGGCAGGGGAATGGTTGGAGGCATTTTTCTTTACTTTCTCTCTCATTTCTTGGAGTCCTTTATTCGTGTCCTTCTCCAGCCAGGCCTCACAGTGCCCACATCTCTATCCATGCCTAGGATTTCCGGTTTTTTCTTCCTTAAATCACATTTCTCATTCTAAGTCAATTTTAATTCTTTAACAGTTTAGTGAGAGACATGTTATCTGACATAGGCACTAAAGGAAGTTTCTTTTCACCCCCTGAAGGTTTGATAATTTGAGTCTATACTATAAGTAGCTGACAATAGACAGATTAATAGGAAAACAAGGCATACAAATTTTTTAGTATACAAACACACAGCAGTCACACAACATATGAAATTCAAACAAGAGCCAGATGGTTGAAGCTTAAATAACATTCTGAGTTACAGAGAGGCTAGGGGCTTGGAGTCTCTTGGGGGAGGTGACAGCAGCAAGAAAGAAGTCGGGGCTCAGGCCTCCAGAGGAAGAGAGGATGTGGGAGGAAATGCACAGTGAACCAAGGCCGCCTGCCCTGCAGAGTCTCACAGGTAACAGCCCTGGCAAGAAGAGATGGGTGCTCATAGCAGAGTCTCTGTGCCAGGTGTCTGACCTTGGTCTCCTCTTTCCCGAGTTAATCTTCTCTGCTTAGTGAGCTATCTAGGGGTCCAGTTGTACTCTGAAGATATAGCAACCTCAGAGAAAGCCCCTCCCTGCTCCCAGACAGGAAGAAAGGATAGGAACCCCAGGGGTGAGGGAGGAGGTCAGAGAGGCCTTGATCCATTCACCTTTAGTGTATAGTACTCAGCATGCCAAAGCACCATACTTTGGAGTATCATTTTCTGAGTCTCAGCCCTGAATAAAAGCTAATTAAGTTGTGTGTCAAGTTTCTGTATATTGTTTTATTAAAATCTTGTCATTTCTTTTCTCTCTTACTAATATACTAGAGTATCTGTTTCAGTTTGGATCACCTCATTGATTTACATCTTTTAAAACACCATTTAAAATCTTAATTACCGCCCAAACCTAGTATAGAGGAGGTTTTAAAGCTCAATTGACTGGATATACAATTTAGCCAGAATTAAAGATGAAAAATGTTCTTTTCGATTCTTGCCAAGTTCATCAGAAGCCTTTTATTGAAAAGTTGAGATCCAAGGCATTTGGGAGTGAAACCAGGTGCAAAATAATATGTTTTCAGCTATTTTGCAATATTAGCAAGAAAGAGAAAGATTAGAACTAGTGCCAGATTACAAAGTTGCTGCATTCTTCCTAAAACCTTACCCGGTTTTTGTAGAGTGCCAGGAGCGAGGGAAGTGTTAACATGGATTTTCAGTTATTTTCTTATATGCGAGAATTGTATTGTTCTGGACCAGAGGCCGGACTCTGGGAGTTCCAACAAACCAGGTCCAGCCACTCATCCCGAAAACCAAACTGAAAAGGTAATGACAAAAAGCAGGGGAGGAATGCTAATCCTTATGGTCCTGCCAGGAAAACAAAGCAAGCTCCAGCATCTTAGCCTTTGGGGTGCTATCAGGAACTTTAGGATTAAATAAAGGAAGAATCATCATAGGCATGGAGCCAGAGGTATGCATCACAAGGCAGCTGGTTCAGTTGTGGGCTGGTTGGTCCTTATCTCAGTTCTGCTTCTGTGAGGTGACCCCAGAGAAGCCTTTATGTTTCAGGGGGCAATTTCCACTTGTTGCTTAGGATTTTTTAATACCTCTCTCTCTCTCTCTCTCTCTCTCTCTCTCTCTCTCTCTCTCTCACTGAGGATTGAACCCATGAGCATTTTACCTCTGAGCTACACCTCCAGCCTGATTTATTATTTGAACATGTGGTACTCCTATCTTAGCCTCCCAAGTACTAGAATTATAGGAATGTGCCACCACACCTGGCTAGGATGTTTATCTCTCAGACCAGTGATCCTGAAAGGGTGCCCTTAAGAGGGGTTCTCATAAGAGGATTGCTCCTGCTTGGGGTAGAAGGACTCACTGCGGAGTGATCTGTGTACAAGGCTCCCACTGTTCTTGGAAAGTCTAGGGCAATGACTGAAGACTTCTAGGAGCTACGCCATGAAACTGGATGTTGTAAAAGCTGACAGCCAAATGTCCCTGCAAATCTCCTCTCAGTCTTGAAGAGGGACAAGATAGGCTAGGCAAATTTAGGGCTAATAAACCTTGTATCACCATTTTTTTAGGTGAACATTCCATAAATGACTAACAGAACTGACATACAGAACTGAGCAGATCACCATATTTAAGGTAATAAAGGAGACAGAGAGAAGGCAGAAATGTCAAGCTTTATTGTGCTTTCAGTCATCCACGGGGCACTTGTAGACCTAAGAGTCATGGCTTTTGGAAAAAGCAGCCTCTCTAAGTGCCTGTTATGTGATTGCCCTAATGAAGTAAATATGAAAAGTCAGAAAACTTTGTATTGGGTTTTTTGTAAGAGCATTTTGATAAAAAGTGTTATAAGAGTGGTTTGTTGTAAGCCCATGGCTTTAAGAAATATGGTTACTCTTCTTACAATAGTACTTTGGTATTCTTTCAGTGACCAAATTTATCTTTATCAGTTCTTGGATGTGGTAAGTTGAAAATAGTGTCTTTTCATCTTAAAATATTTTCTATTCTCTCCACTTCTTTTTTTAAACTGGGGATTGAACCCAGTGGTGCTTTACATCCCCAGACCTAAATATATACTTTCGTTGGTGCATTGTAGTCTCATTGTATAATGTAGTTTAGAAGGACAGTGACACACATAGACACACAGCACTTGGTGAGTTCACACACACACACACACACACACACACACACACACACACACAGCCCACTCCTTCTCCAATCCCTCTCTTTCCCCATTCGGGGTCTTGTTAAGTAGACAAGACTGGCCTGAACTGGCAGTCCTCTTGCCTCAGCCTCTGGAGTTTCTGGAATTATAGTCCCGTGCCTCCATGCCCAGTTGTTTACCTGCCTATGTTTTAAGTGTAAGTTTGGATATAATATTAGATGAATTAAAAGCCATGGCTTCCCCACCACAAATACACTTTTTTATATTTACCGTATTGATAGATTATGGCGTGACTACAGCCAATTTTTGGTTTTCTTTTTTCTATTGCTCTTCTTCATGATAAGTTCAATGACCCTCTCCTTTCTGAGTGCCTCTTTAATGAAGCTAAAAAACAGCTGTCTGAAATATGACCATCATTTCTGGGATTTAACAGGCATGTGCCTTGGATAAATTAAGGAGCAGTCAAAGGAGGTCCATAAATATGAATACGTTGCCAGCTGCTTTTCCATTAAACTCTGTTGGTTGAATGAAATTAGTAAATAATTATGTTGGTGGGGAATCCACTATATCCAAACGTGATATAATGTCTTCCTTTAACAACAGAGCTTAATTTTTTCCTATACACCAAATTAGTTTTTAGGGCAATCTACATTGCAAATTGGCCGATTTGCATTAAACTATGCCTACTTGTCCTGATTTGTCAACACCTCTTTTTTAAAAAAGTCTTTAACATTAAGCATGGGTGGGTAAGACCATCTGCTTATGGAGCTTGCCTGCAGCTCCATCACTTAACACATGAGACAGGTTACAGCTGTTTAATTGTTATGGTGCTGGATGATTATCATTCTATCCAAAATTAATATTTATATATGTATGCATAGAAAGCATGTGGTTAAACATAAGTGATCTAATTGTGAATTAATGGCATTAGATATTCATTAATTAGTCCCCACATGAAGAATGAGGTGTAAAATGATGCTTTTCACATATATTTTAATTCTCGGCTTTTAAGATGAGTCCCCAGTAGTAATTATTATGCATGTGAGTAATCTACTCCAAATACATGGGTGTATGCAAGGGGGAAAAGTTACCGTATAGTTGCCCTAAAATGCAAACATAAGGCTGCTGTGTGGTACTTCACAACCCTCTTCTCTAACCCCCAAACCTTTATCCTCTAAAGGTTTGTGACCAGCATGAGTACTAGCCATGTTCTAATAGTCTAGATGTGCAACTCTGACTGTGCGTACGTGTCACCCACAGCTCCTGAAGAAGCCTGTGTCAGCCGAGGGTGGGCTTCCTCCTATACTTAGAAACGGTGACACACAAACTTACTGCATTCTGCTTTAAAAGTTAGCAATATACATTCCATCTGCTTGGTACATTTCATAATGAAAGATTTCCAGCAAAATCCAGAATATAAAGATAGAAATCTGCATGTAAAAAAGATATTTAAATGTCTTAGTGAACAAATAATTACTATAAAAGTGACTTGTATTTCTGAGTTTGTAAGCAGATTATGTGGATATTCATACTCCTTGAAATAATACTAACTTTCCTTGCTCCGATGGAATTACTAATAAGGGAACACAAAATATATGAGGATACGTTGTAATATATTTTTATTCCCAAAGCTGAATCCCTTGTGGATTGGGGATTGTGAAACTCAACCAGCAGAGGTGTTTGAGTGACAAAAGAGAAGAAAACTTCCTGATACAAAAAAATGAAGTTGCCCCTGCTCAAGAAACTAGCCAGTTCATACAAAGAACATTCCCAGCCAGACAGGGTGGCACACACCTGTGATCCCAGCTACTCAGGAGGCTGAGACAGGAAGTTCAGTAATAAGTTGGAGGCCAGCACGGACCACTTACTGATACTATATATCAGTAAAAAAACTAAAGAGCTGGGAATGTAACTCAGTGGTAAAGCACCGGGTTCTATCTCCAGTACTTACTTGAAGGGGAGGAAGAGAATGCTCTTGGGCTTTTCCTGGCATTAGAACATCATGACTTATGAAGACAAATTATTGACAGTCCCAAGTTTCTTTGCCTAAAATCAGACTTTTTCTTTTCTGAAAAGAATGAGCTGCTCCATGAGTCTGTCCTTTTTGAAGTAAAAACTATTAATAAGATGAATTGTATCTAGTAATTATTGAATATTTTCTATGTGATAAAGTGCAAAGTACTCTACATACATTATATGATTTAATCCTCGCAACAGCTTTATCAGGTAGAATCTATTAAAGTCTATTAAACCTATTAAAGTCTCCATTGGAAAACAAAGGCTCATAGAGGTTCTATAACTTTTGTCTGGATGCACAGTCAGTACACAGTGGGGACAAGAGTCCAAACCCATGGATACCATTCTCAAGCTCATGCTCTTAAGCACTAGACTGTATGCCTCCTGGATTATTTTAATTGTGTGTGTGTGTGTGTGTGTACATATATAGTGAAATGGGAAAAATTAATCTTTTCTGTGACAAATATAAATCCCTATCTGTGTATTTGTCACAAAATATTGAATTGCCATAGAAAAAGATAAAATAGCAATGATGCCAGCAGTGTCTTAATAATAAAGGACCACTTTTTTTTTCAGTCAGAAAAATTTGAGTTATACCTGTCAACAGAACTGAGAGTTTTATCAAGATAAATGTAACAATTATAATGACAAAAAATAGTGTGAGGAAACTGATTTGTATTGTGAAGGAATTCAGGAATTTGTAAACGACTCACTGAAAACTCTCTGTACTTCCTTTCAATTTTTTTAAATTTATATCCAAGTTTTCTTTCAACTGAACTTACTAGGCTGAATGTTATGTGCAGACTTTGCTGCTAAAAAAAATAATAATAGAAAATGGGTAGGTTACAAGTGTCACCAGTATCTGCTCATGAAAAGAGACTGAGAAAAATGGTAAATTTTGGTGGGTACCCTCTCACCAACAAACACAGAAAAACTACTTTCTCTGAATTACCTTTAAAAAGAGCCATTTATCTACTATTTTCATAAAATAAGTGCTAGTTTATCTGAGGTGAGTGAAAATAATTTTTTTTGTGTGGTCCTGGGGATTGAATCCAGGTGCTACAAACTACACCCTCAGTCCTTTTCACTTTTTATTTTGAAACAGGGTCTCACTAAATTGCTGAGGCTGTCCTCAAACCTACAATCCTCCTGAAAACCTATCAGCCTCCCATCAATTTATTTAATTTTTTTCTAGATATCAAGAAAACTGACAAGAGGAAGACCCATAACATTTTATACACTTATTTACACATATTCTATAAAATTTTCTTAAATGTTAAACTTCCTCAGCAGATAAAACTAAAAAAATCTATAACATAAAAATTATACTAATTGATAATGACCAGATCAATAGAACATTATGTTTTCCCATGATTAGAACTGTTAACACTTCTGAGACACTCTTGCTAGCACTTCAAATCTCAAATATCCAAATATTCACTTAATATAAAAAATTCACATTTTACGTATATATATACATATTTTGTTTTATTTTGTTTATAGTACTGTAGTTTGAACTTGGGGCCTTGCACATGCTACATCTCCAATCCCATCATTATAATTTTTATTTATTAATGTAAACAGCTGTCTCTGGCTAGTTTTATTCTGAAAACAGAATACTAAAATATAGCTGTAAAATGCAGCTGTTTTTTTTTTTTAATCTATAGAATCCTGACTGTTCTTACTTGTGTCATTTAGTAAACTCATAGGAGTAAACACCAAAGCAGACATGTGTTACTAACCTGTTACTGTATAGACCAGTGGAGAAGTCAGACTCTATGCGGACTATTACAAAACTCATCTATCACAAGCCAGATAATAGGCATCTCTTTTACACAGGTCATGCACACGTCAGCATGTGTGGGTTTGCTGTGGGCCTTGTGAGTGTTCTACTGTTACTTCCTTGATGGTTATATGTCCACAGTAAGGCATGAAACGCTAAATGGAAAGAAAATACCAAATAATTTTCTGTGCAAAGCTCTGCAATTTATAATGATACTCTTCACTAGCGCTGACTTTATAAAATGTGGTTTATCTCAAAGCACCTTTTGCATGGAATCTGGATTTTTCTGGGGTGACTTAAATCAGGAAAAATATTATTTCACTCTGTTGGAATGTCTTGGTATAATGTTCCAAACCCAAGCATGACGTTTTGCTGGGTAGGCGCATGCACAAAGCAGTGTATTTATACAGATAATTTTTACACCAAATTTCTAAGCTAAAATAAATGAAATGTACAGAATTTAAAAATAATTTATTTGAAACACATTTTCCCAAAAGTATTGTCAAATTCAGGGGAACAAATGCTTCTGAAGAAAACACATGTGAGTACACACACACACACACACACACACACACACACACACACACACAGAGTTTTTCTTTATTGACATCATCTCGCTTACTAGTTTTTAAAATTCAAAGTAATTGTCTTTACTAAATGGGATAGAATATTTTCAATATTTTGCCCTAATCTTAGAATGAGAATTCTGTAGTGTGGAAGAACATATTTTAAGGGGCCTAAGTAAACTCTGAGGAATATAAAGTTGTTTTATGGAGCTTAAAATTATGTCACTGTCATAACCCTTTATGATGTGGTAATCAGTAATAAAACAGTACCGTGAGTACCAATTAAAGAACATCAAATCAATGGGTATGCAGCTTGCAGGCTGATTTAAACAGTTGCTGATTGGAATAAATGGGTTTAATATGTACTTATTTGCAGATGGTAGCTTTTCTGTCATCCTATAAGAACTGGTACATGAATATTCTAAGAATGATACTTACTTACAACTTTAATGAGATACTAATGTGGATCATTTTTTAAAGTCCATGTTATAAAGTATTATGAAACACACAATGCTAAATAAAAATCTCTCCTCTACTCCAAGGACTTTGCAGTAATAGCCCTAGTGAAAAATATGCCTATATTTTATTATGTACTCATCTGATTGAATTATCATCTTCTAAGATGGGCCCCTAAGATTTTTATTGTTGTAATTAAACTGAGAAATATTTCCAGCATTCTAGTTTCTGTGTTATTTGCCTATGTCTGCGGTATACCCAGGAGTCAATTCAGTGGCCCCGTGAAAACTCTGTAGTGTTTAATATGCTCCAACCAAGCACATTGTCGACAGGAGGAAGAACGTGAATAGTTCATAACCATATGCATCAGCAACTATGCGTACACAGTCAAACCAGTTTTATTTCCCCCTGTGAGCCGCTTAATGTATACATAACCAACTTGGTCTGCCTTTGTTTCTTCTCTGTGTTTATGAGAATCAGTTTGACAGTGAAAGGGAAGCAGATTTGGAATTAATCTTATTCCACGTAGACCTTCAGATACCCCAGTTCCTCCCCAAAGCAGGTGCTTCTACTCCTTTGACCTCATTTTTAAGTGAGTGGCTTTCTTTAGAACTACTACTCAGCAGATATTTCCTGTACAACATTTACACATCAACTGAAACGCTTCTGTTCTCTTCTTTGCTTTTTTAATTCACTGGTTTTCATTCCTTCTGATTTTATTCCTAGTTCGACTTTCTTGCCCATTGGTTTTCTGAACCCTGAGTGTTTATAACAGTCTAATGTTATAGGAAGCTGTTTAGTTTACATACGGTGCTCTGATCTATGAGGCTCTGTCAACAATCTAATAATTATAATCAGTTTGTATTTTAATGTTAATTTCTAGGTCTCTCCTTTTTATTGTCAATGATGAATTAAGAATTTCCAGTTTTTCATCTCATTCTTTCATTTAAGTATGTTATCTGACCCATCTAAAAACAGATGCAGCTTCTAGAGTCTGCCTTTCACAAGTGCGCATAGTTCCACCTCTTACAATTTGTAAACATAAGCCCATTACTGTCAGCACTTTGATTTGGGATATGTGATTTAATTTCCTGTGCCTCAGTTTCTTCATTAGTGAAATGGAGACGATAATAATGGAACCTATAATGGTATCTACCTAGAGGAGGGTGAAAATTGAGTTAGCTAATTTATAATAAGTACAGTCTTTGCCCATAAAAACAGCAAGTAAGATGGAGTTTTTGTCCATACTGCTAGATATAGTTAGAGTAGCTGGATTAGGCTCAGGGGAAGGTCAGAGAGATGCTGTAAAGGCAGAATTGCCTGTGTTTACTTCTTTCTCCAAAGGTAGTTTCTTTCATAGAACTTCCTCAGAAACTGCAAAGACATGTAGGACATATTCATACCATCATAATATGTTTATTTAGTTATTTTATATATCAGGTACCAAGAATCCGCTATGAACAATGATTGGCATAGCTGTGAAGCTTTCTAATGGGGAAGATTAAGTCACATATCCATAAAGTTGGTAAAAGTTGTGTATTTTCATGACATCTTTTAGCTGCCTTGAATTAATGATAGCTATTTTTATTGTTGTTTTGTTTTCCTGTTTTACTGGGGATTGAACCCAGGGGCATTTTACCACTAAGCCATAGTCCCAGCTCCTTTTATTTTTATTTTATTTATTTTTATTTACTTTTTGTGTGTGTGGTATTGGGGGTGGAACCCAGGGGCTTTCTACCTCTGGGCTATACTCCCAGACCTATTTTCTATTTTATTTGGAAACAGGGTCTCACTAAGTTGCTGAGAGCCTCACTAAGTAGCTGAGGCTGGCTTTGAACCTGTGCGATCCTCCTGTCTCAGCCTTCCAAGTACTGGGATTACAAGCGTGTGCCACCAGGCCCAGCTGTATTTTTTATTTTAAGATGGGATCTTGCTAAGTTGTCCAGGCTGGCCTTGAACTTATGATTTTCCTGTCTCAGCCTCACAAGTCGCTTGTAGTAGAGTTATGAACCACAAAGCCCAGCTCATCACAGCTAATTCTTGATTCTTCTCTTTTATATATTTCCTGATATGTACTGAGACTTCATCCAAGTGTTCAGGAGGAAAAAAAGAAAGACTAAGATAACGGAAATGGAGGGAGAGGGACCACTCATAATTTTGGAAGATAAGCAAATAAGGCAACAGGATAGAGTTTTCCAAGTGATGCAATTCCTCCCTGCTCCACAGGTCAGGATTTAAACATGGTTCAAGTCTGTGAGCAAGCACCCTCTTAAAGGACCTGTGAACCCAGGCTCATTCCCAAAGGTGCAGACAAGAGCAAAACACTTTTTGTGTTCACCTCCACCTATGTCTCTCAAAACACAAAGGAGGGCTTTAACAGGAGAAAGAGTTATGTAAAGGATAAGAGAAAGCCTTTGCTGACAATTTGCTTTTAGATTAATTAGATAATCGAGATATTTTACTGTGTGTGTGATACTGGGGATGGAACCCAGAGGCTTTCTACCTCCAGGATACATCCCCAAACCTATTTTATTTTTTATTTGGAAACAGGGTCCCGCTAAATTGCTGAGGGCCTAAGTTGCTGAGGCTGGCTTTGAACCTGCAATCCTCCTGTCTCAGCCTCCCAAGAACTGGGAGTACAAGCATGTGCCACCACGCCAGGCTATTAAGATACTTCCTGTCTTTACCCACCTGCTTCAGGAAGTAGATCGAGGAGCTCTAGTGCATAGACTCAAAAGCTGACCAATCAGTTCATTTGCTATGTCTAGAGGATGACTGTGTATCTGAATGTATTTTCAATAGGAGATAGTTAAGGCCAAGAATTAGCCACAGACTTTGAGTTGCTGACCTGCATCTTGACATTTAAAGTAGACCTATCTTGCACTCTCCCAAGGAAGGCATGTAAAAGACAGCTAAAAGAATATAGTACTACCCTGTGGTACTACCCTGGACTACCCTGTGGCTTTGGAGGAAGATTATTCCTGTTAGATCATGAATTACCACATAGCATTTCTGAGTCCTTTTCATCCATGTTTTCTATCCGCCCCCCAAAAATATTTCTAAGTCTTCAAGCAAAGGTATCATGACATAGTGGCTAAGAGCAAGCTCTGGAATCAGATCACCCAGATTGCAAGCTGTGACCTTGCACACAAATCACTTACTTGCTCCTCTTTACACTTGCCTCAACTATATTTTCTGTCTCAGTTGCATTTGTAGCAAAGAGTTGTATTGAAGATTGAGAGAACAACATAAAGCACTTATACTAGTATCTGGTACAAAGTAAGCCCATATATAGATGATAGATAGATAGATGATAGATAGATAGATAGATAGATAGATAGATAGATAGATAGATAGATAGATGGATGGAGCAAGGCAGGGGCCAGAGTACATCCTGTGTTTCTCAGGATTGTTCCAAACCTGGATTGAACTTGGAGAAAGAAGCATAGACCAGAGCTAGACATTTGGGAAGTATTAATGCCAATTGTGTAAGGACCAGTTATATAATCTATGTTATATAGAACCAAGGCTCATAGAAGAGTTTGAAATTAGGCCGGGCGTGGTAGCACATGCTTGTAATCCCACACTTGGGAGGCTGAGACAAGAGGATCGCACAGGTTCAAAGCCAGCCTCAGCTATTTAGTGAGGCTCTCAGCAATTTAGTGAGACCATGTTTCCAAATAAAATATATTTTAAAAAAATAGGTCTGGTAGTATAGCCCGGAGGTAGAAAGCCCCTGGGTTCTACCCCCAGTACCACCAAAAAAAAAAAAAAAATGCTGAAATTAATTGCACCATTTGAATTTGTGGGCATGTGTGCATTTTTCTGGGGAGAAAAATCTATAACTTTTGCCAGTTTTATCAGATAGGAGACCCAAAAAGATTAAAGGATCATCATCTTCCAAGGCATATGGTAATATTCATACCCTGTGTCCCAGGTGGGTCTTCTTAAAAGATAAATAATTAAAATCAAGGAAATTATTTTGTGACTACAACATTTTTAAAGGGTGTCTATGCTTCTTTCTCCAAGATAGATAATAGAGAATAATTTTTAAAGGATTCCACTTTTCCGTCTAGCACCTATTTTTATAAAAGTTTTATTCTATCAAACAAATTTAAAATTTAGTAGATCTAATAGGTATGACTTTTTCTTGGTGTCAGAAAATACTCATTAGTTTTCAAAGTAATTTCTCTGCAACTTAATGTGTATTTCAGCCATTGTTAGGTATATTAATTTTTAAATATACTGTATTCTTTTTACGATTATTGTTCCTAATGACTTCTTACAACATGCCTGCATTTTTCTGATTATTTCCTGTAGTGGCTTCTGTAATGATGTTTTTATAGTTGCAGTTATTACTTTTAATAATTATTTGAATCTTCTCTATCAGCATCTCTCCTTTTCACCGCTTTATTATTTAGAACCAGGTTTTTTGGTATTGTTAAAAATGTTGCTCTTCAAGACCAAAATATAGGTTGTTGTTTCCTTTCTTAGTTTTAAGCTATTACAGTGTTTCTCTGTGATGAAAATGCAAATGATAAATCTTGGTATCTTTTGCTCAGTACAGACACTTTTCCTATGGTTGGTATTTTAGCTTTTTGTGAGTCTTGTGTTGAATATTTCTAATGTGTAAAGTGTTGGTGTTAATTTTGACTTGCTGTATATTTTAAATGCATTTTCTAATTTCAGCTCCACTTTTGATGGTCTTTTGAGCCAATCACCAACTTACCTCTACCTATAAATACATTTATTGTTTTGCATAATTGGTTATGTTTGCTAAAATAATGGAATTGGCTGATTAAAATAACTTAGTCCTCCCCTGAAACTTCTATTCTAGATCAAAATTAAGATACTTTTATTAGTTTGGTTGTATTATCCAAAGTGGACCTGAGTATACCCTAACTATGATCACTGTTAATTTTTGTAAACTAAGAATTCCCTTGGAAAGACTACCCTATCTCAAGCAGAAACTCCAGAAATTTTTTTTTTTTGTCACTGAATGTTCAGATCAAATAGCTATGATAGGGTTCCCCTAGATGATATACTACTAAGAGATAATTATTTTTAAAATGACACAAACAATTGCATGCAGTGCTACATTTTTATCTTAATGTTTTAGAGACAAATTATTTTTACTAAGTTATAATTGCAGAGTAGTGCCTAATACTATTTCTTCGCTCACCTTAATTTCCCTTGTAATGTATTGTCAATTAGCTATGAACATGCTCATTTTTAAAGGCAGTTGAGAAGTCTCTAATGGAATCCTGCGGCACAGTAAAGAACCCTTTGATACACACGGTACAGATGTGTCAAAACCACTTACGGTTTTGTTTACGCACATGACATGACTACCAGACCTGAGTGTCTCATCTGAAAGTTACAGTTTAAATCATTCTGTGAAGAGTTCTGCTACCACTTGCATATGTCAGTAATGAAAAATAATCAACATAAGCATCTTTGAAAAGCAATTTTAGGTCATTAAAGATGTATGAATTTTGACAAAGCAAGAAGATTTGAGGCTTATTAAGAATATATTAGGTCTCTACAGTGAGTGAAGGGAGGGAGGCATTTATGGCTCTGTCAAGGGGAAGGGTGTAGCCTGACTGTAACCTCGGGAAAGATAAATGGACAGGGGCAGGCAGAGACAGGAATTCTCAGTTTTAATCCAGAGGCTTCCTGCAAACCTTTTGAGAGAAACAGAGCTTGTTTCAGGATGACTCCCGAAAAGAAACATGATCTTAGGACACTCATTACTTCCTAATGGAATACATATGTGATACTTCCTATCCTCTGGCCTGGAGCCAGGAGCTACTGGAGAATCTTTTTCTGCAGAACTTGCACATGCCCTTTTCAAATAAAATGTAAATATAGTACATGTACTCAAATATTTCTACTCATCCGGTATTTTTTTTCACTTTTTTAGTATTAAAGTTTGATTGTTTATAGATCTCATAGTTTTAAATTTTGAAAGTTCTTCAGTAACAAAGAAAGGATTCTATTTGTTCTACTTAGCTATAATCTTTAAAAGAATGAGAGTGGGGTAAAGAATCTGTGAAGGATAGTGCTGGTTTACCTGGATACTTGTCTTGAAAGTGCAGAGTATTTCCTGGAAGCATGAATACATTTGCTAAAATGTGAATATATTGCATTTTTAGAAGATCTGAACTGCATCTCTGTCTTGTGATGTGAGTCTGATGTCAGCTGCAGCTACTCAATTTGCATGTAAATTCTGAAAATTTTCCTGTCCCATGTGACACTTCTGAAATGTCTGTCTGTTCTTTTTTTCCTCTCTAATTTCCCAAGCTCACTATTTGGATAAGATAGTTAAAGGTACTGTATACTTGCTCTTTGTTGACATATCTACATATATCTATATATAACCGTGTATCAAATTGCACTAGGTATGACCAAAGACTGTTTTTCATGCATATTTTTGTAAATTATAAATCAGGCTTACAGTATGTTGAAATGCCTTATATTTAAAGTATTGAGACTTAACTGTCTGTGTCTCATTTTTATAATTTTGGGTTATCACAGATTTCATTCCTATGTAAAAGCATTAGTTTCACTAAACCCCCGAACTGAAGATTACAGTACATTTGCTGTTTTTTGTTTATTTTATTTTATGTTACTTTGCTTTAAGATTTTCATTGTTGGCAACTCAACCAATGGGCTTTAAATTCTAAATTTAAAAAGTCGCAAATACTCTTTTATCACAGAATAAGAAACTGTCAGTCTAAAGAAGATTCCGGTTAACATATGCTGAGGGAAATCTCATTTATCCTCCTGTGGGAACTTCTTTGGCTTTTCCTAAATGTTTCAAAATATGTGTGATATCATAATTTATGTTTTGTTATTTTTCTTTAAAAAAACTGCAAAATATTTTGCATTCTCTTAAATCAGAACTGAAACATTGCTCAGCAGAAAACAGCAGATTCTCATGTCTTCAGTTATCCTAGAAATAGGTGGGAAATTTTTTTTTTAGAAGAGAAAATTCCCTTGCCCTTTCTCCCCAGATATCCTATTTTCTATTCCTTGTTTGTGCTTTTCATTAGAATATGAAAATATTCATGGCAATATCCAGGCTTTCATATAATAACTCCTGTGTGCACAGTCAGCTGCTGCACCTCTGTATCCATGGGGCAATTAAATCTTTCTTTTTCGTTTAAAACAAAACAAACATAAACTATTTCCCTAGGAAAATTTACCCTTTATGTATTGACTAATCTATAAATGCAGGTGGTAACTGTCTGAAAAAAAAAAGAAGTAGCAAAATTAATCTCAGCCTGACCTGATGGTATCCATAAGTATAATTCTGTTACGCACCGCCACCAGAGACTGTCAAAATATTCTTCTTTCTGTTAACTCTAATCTTAGGAGACACAATGTCTCTTTGAGATATTTTCTTTTCAAGTTCCACAGTGGAGGAGGGGAAACCGATCCATGAATCATTCTTTTAAGAAAGGCTTAAAAATAAACATCTTTAAACAGACTGTTCCCTTAAATTTTGTCGCCAAAACGAGAGGAGCATTCTAATGACAAGAAGCCGTATAAAAAACCCCATCACTCTAGTAGATATTTGTACTAATAGATATTTTACACCAAATTTATAAATAACTCTGTCCAAGGAGGTCAGATGAATAGCCCGCTATTCGTAGGGTTTGAGAACATTTATGTCCTTCTGTCAATGCCATGTCACACCATAAACAAGAACTCCAGCCTACCTAGATGTCATCCTCATAAACAGATCATGTTGGCTGCATGCCAGATATCATTACTAGGAAGTGACAACAATTGTTTTTATTTAAAAAAATGTCATGTTAGACTGAAACAATTATCGATTTTGGATATATTAAATTATTTTAATCGTTTCCCAAATTTTCCCTCCTTGCCCATAAAAGCAGACAAGATAGGATATAAAGGTAACAGCATAAAAGCCTTAGGGAGATTGTCACAAAATATCACTCTTCGCTATCTGTCTTGAAGCACGTCACTACCGTGTTTTTGTTCAGTCTCTCAATGTTTTATTGTGGTCCTTATGGTATTTCATTTTGTCCGTCCTAAGTAATCAAATATGCACAGCTATTACATTTAGTTGGAATTCCTGTCGGTCCTGTCCCATCCGTATGCAGCCTGAATCCTAATGTTTGTTAGAATAGATGCTAAGCTGCTTCACTATTTCCTGGGCTTTGCTTATTCTGTGAAAAGGAATGTACTCTTGGCATAAAGTATAGTCATTAATACTGGCCTATACTTTGTGCACTTATTTAATGCACTGTAATTTCACATGAATATTCGGCAACTCTGAGGCCAGATAAAATTAATGTTCTCTTTTTAACATCATTCATAAACTCATATCCACTTTCATGCTCTTGAATTTAGAGGGAATTTTTTTAAAGCAACAAGGTGCTCTAAGGAAGCATGTCCTAAGAAGTGACCTAAGATGTTGACAACAGATTAAAAATCTAGACAAGGGACTTGGAAATTATTTTCTTGAGATGCTTTTTCATACCATACCTTGTTGCTTTGCCAAAGGGGAAAAAAATTAAGTTAATTTTGTCTGGCCTGGGACTATTTAGTGGATCCTTGCATATATTTCTGTCCTGCACAGGTAAGTGGTGTCTCAAGGGTCAGGCCAATCAAAGATGCCACTTGGATAAGAATTAGATTCCTTAGCTAATGTTGCTGTTTCTATCCATGTGCAATTACAGTATTTGTGCTGTTTATAAAGGCCTGTTCCCTCTAAGTGTCCCGTATCTGTTTATTTTAGGATGCGAAATCTTTGCATACTCAAACCACTGGTGTTTTCCTTCTTTGTCTCGACAGAGGGTTGTCCTGGTCTGTGCAACAGCAATGGGAGGTGTACGCTGGATCAAAACGGCTGGCATTGCGTTTGCCAGCCAGGGTGGAGAGGAGCCGGCTGTGATGTGGCCATGGAGACTCTCTGCACAGATAGCAAGGACAACGAAGGAGGTAAGAAGTGCTGAGCTTGAAAACGAGCGTGTGGCAGCACAGTTCACGAGTTACAGTGAGTACATAGCTATCTGTTGCCAATAAGACAAAAAACAAAAAACTGATCCCCGTAGATTAGATTGATTGAAAAATGTATGAGTGCTGATGGAATGATTTTGCTCTCTATTTTTTCCTGAAACAAATGTGAGATGATTATCGTTCAGGGAAAAGGCAAGGTAAGCAAGCGACTGTATAATGTCCATTGTTCTCCGTTCCTTCTCCTAATCCCCGGGTGACCATCCTCCTCTACTATAGTATTTAGGGCTCTGTGAATTGGGAGGCTCTAAAAGCAGAGTTTTAATAACTAAACATTCCAAGAGATGCAAGGCATTTCCCAGGCTTTTCTGTTGAATGTCATAGATGGAGAAAATAAAGCAGTAACAAGGAACAGTCTCCTTGAAGCTGTACCGCAGTGCCTTTTGATCCTTAACTTTACACCCTGTTAAAAAGATTGTGATATTCCGCCCAGTTTAAGCCCTCGGCTAAGAATAATTATTCTTCCCTTTGAGTGCATCCCCTGTGCTATTGTATTTTAATTTCGGAGACTAGAGAGTAAGAGTCGGTGATAGAATAGTTGTCCCTGACAGCTGTTCAGTTTTGACATACCTTTCAGAGTGAGTTTTTAGGAATGATTTAGCTGTTATCTGGGCCTCCCTGCTTGCCCAGGGTGGCATTTCTCTTCCTTCTACTCCATTCCCCTGCTCTTGTGAAAGAGCAACACACATGGACCATACAGGTGTTGGGGGACAGACTGATCTGCACTCTCCCATGCAGTAATTACGTGAACTTAGACAAGACCCACGATCTCTTTAAACCTCAGTTGCTTCAGCTATAAAATGAGAATATAAGCATCACTGAAAAGATTAAACAAGAAGATATACACAAAATAATTAGCTTATTGCAGAGCGTGTAGTACCTGAAAGTGATCACCATCTATTATTATTATTATTATTATTATTATTATTATTATTATTTCTCTTCCTTTGTTTTCAAACTTCTCCTCATGGTGCTTTGGAATTCACAGAAGGTTGTTGAAAAGATCAAACAGCCTTTCCCATCTGTATCTAGGCTAGGCCTAACTGTCCTCTAGGGAGCACAGTGACCAGAACTAATCCTTTGCTCCCTCACCCAACACACACACACACACACACACACACACACACACGAGCTGCCCAGGGCCTACAGCTTTTCCAGCCTTCTTCTATCTTTCCAACAAGGAGCTTTAGTTCTCCCCCTTAACTTTCTAGCAGACTGTAGTTTTCCCTGTTTTCTTTTGCTTGGACTATCAAGAAACTTGAGGTACTAATTCTGCACTACAGCTGCATTTCCTTTCTGCCCCTGTTGGATTTACACAGTCTCTAACCCTCCCAGCTTTTCCCTGCTAATAATACTTTCTTGCCCAAGCTTCTTTTAACCACGTGCTTTTAGAAATGGTAGCATTAATCCTCTCTGAACACAGCCCAGATGGCAACCTTCCTGGTTTCTTTCCCCCAAAGAGCCCCTACCCCATTGTTTCTATTGCCTGGGGAGGAGGAGAGCGACTCTTTCTCCTTGATCGTGTATTTCAGATTTTGTCTTCCAAAAGGAGATTATATTGAGGAGGTCCCACAAGCTCTCTGAGGGAAGCAAACTGCAGGGCCAAGTCTGCAGAGACCGGGCAGAGTAATTTAGGGGCTAATCAACTCTTTAGTATTGTTATCAGCCAAGGAGGTTTTTCCTTTGCCTCAAAATTTATCAACTGAGAATTGGCCTCATTCCCCTTTGTTTATTCTTATTAGCATGAAACTATGCTATCTCTAGGCTTCTCTCTCTAAGGGGAAATCTAAGCTGATAGAAGACCTCCTGTGGATTCTCTACTTATCTCACATAATTTGTATGCCTGTCTCTAACCTAGTTTTGTTGATCTTCTAAGAAGGAGTCTCAATGCCAGCCTCATTATGTCCTGAGATTGTAACCTGGGTGCCCTGTAACCCAAGCTAGAGGATTCTTTGGACTTACACACATGAATTATATGCATAGAGACAGTATTTTCCACATCAAAACCCAAGTGAAGACACATAATCCAGCAATTAAGGCTAGTAGCATGGTACAAAGACAATAGAACAGAAGGCTTAAATTTAGGACCATGCAGAAATTCTATGGCATAAGATGATGATAGCAATATGGAGCTATTGTCTAAACCATATTTGATGTCAAAATGATGTGTTAAGCTGGGCACTGTGGTGCATGCCTGTAATCCCAGTACTTGAGAGACTGAGATAGGAGGCTCCTATATTTGAGGCCAGCCTCAACAACCTAACTAGACCCTGGAAAGGTTCATTTGGCCCTAGGCATAATTAAATACTTTATATAAATAGCTGCTGTAGTCTAGTTTGAATTGCTTTCTAGAATAGTACTCATAAAAAAAGAAACAGTAGCTCAGCATTCCCAGAAATAAAGAAGATATATATATATTTAAAAATTTTAGAAGAGATAGAGCTAAATATCTCCTTTGGCCAGGCCCCTTCCTTCTACTGCAAAATGTCCTTTGCTTTTCTCAATCAAGTTCCCCCATCGCCACTGTCTGATTCTAAAGGTCCTCAAAATTTGGATCTCACTAGATGGAAACTTTCTTTGCCTTTGTGGGATTCCCCTCCCTCTTTGTCTCCCTATGGTGCTTAAGAATAAGCAGCCTCAGGAGGGAATTCTTCAGGAGGCATGAGAAGAAAGACTCTGGATAAAGCAGAACGGGACAGTGTGTCTGTGGCCACTCTTAACACCGGTGTGTTCATGGGAAGTAAACCTGCTGTCCTGGTTTATTCAAGGTTCACACAAACAACCATCATGTGCACTTAGGTAACTTTTCAGAACTAAGGGACACTTTTACCTGTAGTGAGCTCTCCGACAAAGATCTCCCAGTCTGCTTCCCAAATCCAGCTCTGGGTGTGGAGCGGAGGCTTTTGGAGAAGGTGCTTTGAACAATGGCAGGCAGTGTAATAGCAGATTTTAAATCACACCATAGAAGTCAGAAATAAAGAGGTCAGTAGAGTGGAGAATTGTGGATGACATCTCCTAAAGGGGCACGTTGATACTTTGGGAGCGAATAGTTCCTGTCCTGTCCTAGCTGATAAAGCTCTCAGCACATGATCAACAGTACATACCTAGATTTAGCTTTTAAGTACTTGAACCTAAAAGGTCAATAGCCCTCTACACTGGGCCATAAAAATATCACATCCCCAGACTTACTCTGATCATGATGTTGCTAAGGTTAGAGCACTAAAGGGTGGAGAGGTGGGAACTGGTCACCATTAAGAGATGTGTGAACTGAGCCAGACGTGGTGGCACACACTTGTAATCCCAGCATTTGGGAGGTGGGGACCGGAAGATTGCAGTTTTCTGACAGCCTCAGCTACCTAGTGAGGCCCTTCACAACTCAGTGAGACCCTGTTTCAAAATATAAAGAATAAATAGGGCTGGAGTGTAGCTCAGAGATACAAGACCCCTGGGTTCCATCCCCAGTACCGAGAGAAAGAGAGAGAGACAGAGACAGAGAGGAGAGGAGAGAGAGAGGGAGAGAGGGAGGGAAAGAGAGAGAGAGGGAGAGAGAGAGAGAGAGGGAGAGAGAGAGAGAGAGAGAGAGAGAGAGAGAGAGAGAGAGAGAGAGCGAGCGCGAAGGGATCTGGGATCTGCAGTAGAGCATAAGACAGGGATCCTGTCCTGCTGCCCTCCTTAGGTCCATGAGTATCTTTCAGCCACCTGTATGGAGCTCCAGTTAATCACATGGTGCACTCCACCTGACTTCCACTTTCTCTAAAGAGGAAAGTGTTTGCTATTTTTGAGGTTCCCTGCAGACATTCTTACCAGGAAAGACTATGATTACACGTGAGAGAATTTCAACTAAAACAATGAATTTATATAACTGAAAAACCAACAACACAACCAACCCAGGTTTTATCCATCGGCCAGCTCTGCTATCTTCTTCATTGGAAGCCATCTCTCTCCCAAAAAAAGCTACCTGGGTTTACATTCCACTGGTGTAACAACCCAGCACAAAGAGGATACCTTTTGCTATGGTTTTATGAAACACCTTTGCTTGAGACTGCGCCTCCCTCTGATGGGTCTGACTTATATCACCTGCCCAAAGGAAATTAAAATGCAGTCACCAGAAGGAAGGGGGATGGATGCTGAGCAGGCAGAAAAACAGATCCTACTCCAGAAATATTATCACCTTTTCATAGTGTTTAGTTTTATTAGAATCACAGAATATATTCTAATACTATTTCATATAGCTCTTAGACTATTAACTTTCAGAATAGAAGAATTTCTATTTTCTATCTCTTCCCTTCCCCACAAATTAGATTTTTTTCACTCTGACAGGCTTTCCTTGCCTAAGATTGGCAATATGGCTAATGCTCTCTGCATACTTTTATAGGCATTGTTTTTATGTGACTTTCTCACTAAGAATCTCATTCAACAGGGGAGAAGGGGGCCGTCACTGTGAGTAGCTGGTGGGCCCACTATGGAGCGTCCAAGTGCAGGAGCTTGCTGGAGATCATTCGCTCCTTGTGAAAACTAATATGCTTATTAGCAAGATGATTTCTCTGAAATGCACCATCTCTGGCAGTTACCATCTTCCCATCTTTCTTATCTTGAGGAAAAACTAGTAAAAGTCCCCTTTGGCACCTTGCTTCCCTTTCTAGTCCTTCAGGCAGAGGCTCCCTGTGAGGACATCAGGCGTGGGATTTTAGCCCAGTCCTGGAGATTGGGTGGTTGAGGGCACAAAGATGACTTTAAAAGATTCACCCAAACCTTTGTTCAAGAATGGTAGAATGTCAACACAGGACGCCTGCCTGGAATGATACATCTTACTTGTAAGTAAATAAAGTTAGCTCTTATCTTCAGAACTAATACGTTGTGTGGGTACATCAAGAAGATAAACCTAAGACAGGCATCTGTTTAAAGTCTTCAGAGGTTGATTGCAGAAAAGAAGAGATAACAATTCCACTGAAGTTACTCCAAAATTAGAAAGAAGTAATGAATAAAAATCAAACAAATAGAAGTAAAAATGCAAGTGAAAGGTTCAAGTTACAAGAAAAATAGGAGTGTGATAGGGGGGAAAAAAAGGAGCAAAAAATGGCTGAAATTTTATACTAAAAATGAATGTGGTGAGTGGAGATGATGTACCTGTGAAGATTACCAATAAAAATAAGGAAGTGTTTGAAAATAGGTAGAATAAGAAGTTTAGCAAGATGAGACTATTATGTTCTCTAGAACAAAATTTAAAAGTTAAATAAGTAAAATGCCAGGTAATAGTACTGGGAAGAGAAGAGGATATGGTCTATTAACAAAAGAGAAAACGGGGCTAGGGATATATATATATATATATATATATATATATATATATAGAGAGAGAGAGAGAGAGAGAAGGGGGGCTAGGGATACATGTATGTATGTATGTGTGTGTGTATACACACACACACACACACACACACACACACACACACACACACCATGGCCTAGCATTGCAAAGCCCTGGGTTATATCCCCAGTACAGGGAGGGGGAGAGAGTAAGGGAGGACTGGAGGGAAGAGAAAGGAACTAAATAAAATTACAAGAGCTTATAAGTACTTCCCCAAAAGAGTTTAGATACGATCCTACATAGAAAGAAACTCAGAGTCTTAGGCATTAAAATATATCATTCTGATAGATGATGATTTGAGGGGAAATTCCTATTAGTTTGGAAAACTACTAGACCCTACCGTAGAAGAGAGATTTAGAGCCTTTTGCGATCCACAGAATTTTTAGAAAATAATAAATCCCATTTTGGGAACAAGAAATCCAGCTTGAGCTCTCAGAAGCAAAAGACTCTAGTAGTTTCCTAGTAGGACACAATGAACATAGCTTTTATCGTTATGTTTAATGAGTTTTCAAAGAAGAGGAAAATCAGAGCCACACTGATTGGAACCCAAAGTTTCTCTTGTGTTTTATACCTGTTAGCTGCCACCTCAAGCTTCAGCGTTTAGAAACAGGCACAGAAACTCTAACCATCGGTTCTTGTTACATGTATCTCCATGTTAAAACTCCCTGCATTAATGGCAAAAGTATTATTCCTAGTCTTAGTGCAGAAATACCACATTCTCAATTGTTAAAAGTCCTAGCCGCTATCCATAGCATGGGCATCTTCTATTTCTCCTTCACTGAATATATACACACATTTAGGTTTTTAAATTTTAAATGGGATAAGAACTGTCTTAAATTTGATTCTTTCAAAGAATATATCTTAGGCATTTTTTTTTCATGCCAATACCTACAGGTCTGTCTCATTCTTTAGAACAAAACATGGATATACTCATTTTACCATGAATACATTGACAGTAATTTAGTAGTTTCTAATTTGCCCCTACTCTACAGACAGATGTGTAGTGAATGTGTGCACATGTGCATGTGTATGTCTGTGTCTGTATACAAGTCTTTGTGTAAATGAACAAATATTTCTTTAGGAAAAACTTTTAGAAGTGGAACTGCTTGGTCAAAGTGTATTTGAATCTTTAATTTTGAGAAATCCTGTCAGATTGTAGGTTTTAATCTATATTTCATCAGTATTAAATGTATATTTCCCTCATATTCATCATGTGTACATGATAATTGTATAAAATTGTTCAACAAATGAAAATATTCATTTTTTCTGATGAGCAAAATTACCCTATTTTTATTGTTTTAATTTGCATTTCCATACTTACTAGTTAGATTGATAAGCTTCCCCCTCCCCCCTGCTGTGCTGGGAATTGAACCCAGGGCCTTGTGTAGGCTTGCCAAACCCTCTACTACTAAACTATATTCCCAGCATTGATGGTCTTTATATTTATGTTTCAACCATTTTTATTTTTATTTTTATTTTGTTTTCTTTTTTGTTTTGCGAATTGTATATTTCTTTTATCTATTTTTTCTATTTGCTTGCTTGCCATTTTCATTTTAATTCTTAGGACTAGGACTTCTTTATATACCCACGTATACTTTACTTATGTGTATTGTATTTTATCCCAGATTTTCACTTATCTTTTAACTTTGTAATTTATGGTGTGTGTGTGTGTGTGTGTGTGTGTGTGTGTGTGTGTGTGTGTTGCCATGCAGACATTTTTCAATTAACATGCAGAAAATTTTTATGAAGTTTATATTTTCATTCATGAATTCTCATCCATTTTATTTTTTATTTTAATGGGAGCTTTTGTAAGATTATGCATAGTATTATATACATAGCACTTCCCATAATTTCTTCTGATGCTTTTTGTAATTCTGTGGATTGCTTAATGTCCAGTTAATGAAGAACATTTGTAAGTGCCTACTGGAGTAAAAGAAGAAACAGGAATTAAAGAATTAGGAAGTGTACAGGTGTGGGGGGAAGGTGATAAAAGAAAACCAGAGGTGTCTCCAATGTCCTTCTAGGGCATCATTCTGACCTATTTAGGCCTCACAATTTCTAGGAACTTATTATTCACCCTTTCCTTTGTTCACCAGATGTATTAAATACCTATTTGGAGCCAAGAAGTGTACTAGATACTGGTGATACAACAGTGAACTAGATTAGCCTTGAGGAGCTTAATGAGAAAACTGTCTGAGTTGATTGCTGAAGGAATAGGGTGATGGTGGGGAGTCAGAAGAGGTTGCAGACCTCCAGGCAGAGGAAACAATCATGAGGAAAGGACACATAAACCAGACAAGGAGCTCTGATTGTACTCAGAGGGCACTGAAAGCCTAGTAAAAGAAGCATTTTACCTAGAGAAATGAACAATTAAATTTGGATTCTATAAAGCATACTCTTGCTAATGTGCAGAGAATGAATAGTTGGCACAACCCTGGAACCTTAAAAGCCAAGATATTGCTGAAATCATGTCAAAAGATGACCAATATGGCCGAAAGGCTTGTTTCAGAGAGATGGAAAGAAATAGACTGACTCAGAGACATTTGAGAGCTGGGGAAACAGCTCAGTGGTAGAGGTCTTGCCATGAATGTGCGAGGAACTGCGTTCAATCCCAGCACTACACACACACACACACACACACACACACACACGCACGGTGCACATGCACACACAAAGATATTTGAGATGACATTTGAGATGAATAAATTGGATATTGATTATATCCAGAGAAGAAGAGAAGGAGAAATCAAGGATGGCCTTCAGATTTCTACTGGGATGTAGGAATGGGATGGGTGGAGGATGGAACCATTCCTTGAAATAAGAAATACAGGAGAAATAACATGCTTAGAAGAGAAGACCATAAATGTTATGGTTTAGGTTCCTGTGTAATATCTAAGTGGAAATATCTAGATGGCAGTGTATAGGCTTATAGTACAGAGAGTGATCAGACTGGAATCATTATCTTGAAGTGATATGAGCATGCAGACTGAGGTCACCAAGAGAACACTGGTACAGAGAAGCCAAGGATGATCCCAGTTGGGTAGTGCATGAATGACTTCCATGCATGTTACAAAATGGTGACTGGAAAGATGAATGACTTGCACAACGTTAAATAAAAATACATCAGCATTCCTCACACTAACTTGGAACTTGGGGTCAAGACAAGCGTCTAGATACTGTGGTCAGGTATGGTAGACATTATATATATATATATATATATATATATATATATATATATATATATATATATATATTGGTGGTACTGGGATTCCTGGAAGCCCTTATACCTCCAGGCTACTCACCCAGACCTATTTTTATATTTTTTGAAACAGGGTCTCTTACACCAGTGCGGCTGGCTTCAAACCTGCGTGATTCTCCTGTCTCTGCCTCCCAAGCGTGGGGATTACAAGCGTGCGCCACCATGCCCGGCTAGACATTACATATCTTTTGAGTAAAAAAAAAAAAGAAAATTATGTATTTTAATCCAATTAGTAAATCAAAGTTTTTGAAAACAAATTGAAGTATCTACCCTGACATGGTAGTCCATGCATAAAATCTAGTACTTGTGAGACATGAAGGGAATCCTAGGTTGGAAGCCAGCCTTGGCGATTTAGTGAGACCTTGTCTCAAAATTAAAAAATAATAATAGCAAACAGGGTTGGAGTGTAGCTCAGTGGTTGCATATCCTTGAGTCAATGCTCAGTACCACAAAAATTAATCAATATCCATAGCTCCATGAAAGAAGAAACTAAAAGTTTTGCAAGCAGAGCAAAGCCAACTTAGAATCTGACATAAGAAAAAAATTTGGAATCAGAATTTTAATAATCTAACCAAATGTGTGCTGTTCAAATTTGACAGGAAAAAAATCAAGAATGATGTAAAGAATAATAGAAATAGGACAGGGTAGAAACCCTAAAGCAAGTTAAAGTGTTGGTCCCTAGACCGGAACCTGATTTTTGTACAAAAGGTTCTGTTGGAACACAGTTGCAAACATTCAATACGATATCATGTAACACTCCTTTTGCACTATGAAGCAGAATTGAATAGTTGCCAATAGAGATTATATGTCCCACAAAGCCTAAAATATTGACCACTTGGCCCTGTCCAAAATAAATGTGCCAACTACTGTCAAATACCAATGAAAATGCCTAAGAAAAGACAAAAGCACGTTTAAAAGTATGGACCAAATAGATAACTAGAGCAGTAATCCTAAGGATTGAGTGGAAGGAAGTATAAACTATATTATCTACTTTATATCAGATACCACTTGTATTGCAAAGCCTAAACTGAAGAAAGGCTCATAACTAATCATTGAAATTGTTATTCAGTGGTTTCTAACATTTCTTATTTTCTTTAGCTTTTTATGATTAATGCTATTAGACATGGCTTCCGTGCTGTTATAAATATAAGCCAATATAATATTCCTGAAACTAAAATGGAATCTCAGTGATTTTGAGAAGCTGTTCTTTGAAGACAATTTTACTATACTATGCATTTGGGTGAGTGGGTAATCAACTTAGTTGCACTAGATACCCCTAGCCTCTATCTGAGTCCAGACAAAGGATGAAAAATGTTTTCTCAAGTTATAGGAAGCTGGATTCATAACCATCCGTCACTTGCTTGGGCAAGTTACTGATAAACTCTGCAGAAAAATAACAAACAGTGTGTCCCTGCATTTTGGCTGTTGAAAATGAGATTCTTTCTCTGATTGATGCTAGCAGAGAGGCTTGTAAAAATGCATTTCCAACTGATTAGTTCAGAAGGTGTCAATCTCATGCAGTTTTATGACCTGCAGACTACATGCCAGATGTACATTTGCTTTTTATAAACTAACAAAGATGAATGACTAAATTTGAGCATTCCTCTTTGGCAACTGTACCATATATTGCCTAAGGCAAGCCACTCTGGGAGTATTACTGTGGGGGAGGAAGGAGAGGGTAAGGAGCATTTAACCCTTAATTTACTAGATTAATGAAGATAAAATATAATGTTTGGAAGTACTTTCCCTTTTGATTAGATTCTATATATGTTAAAGGATGACTATAAGGGAAATACCTGCAAGAATAACATGTATTTGTGTTAAATTACACTCTTAAGCATCTACAAGCCCATTCTAAACCCATTAAGAACTGCTAACTGATAATTAAGATAAAGCACATATTAAAGGTTCATTATAAAATCTCACGATATAATCATGAATTGCTACTGAACGGTTTGGAATCTTTTAAAATATTTTTGAAGCAAAAAATGATATTGGGGCAGCAGTCTACTACTTTAGAAACCTAGGTCTTAATAACTATCCTTTTATATCTAGAGAGGTGGAGAAAAAAACCCAAAGCTTTATGCTATTATTATAATATATCCTCATGAAAAATAAGGCTATGGCATAATTTCATCTTTCCTTCACTAGAAATGCTGAGAAATATTTAGACATTTTTCATCTTCGTGGCCTTTTGGCTAAGACAATAACATTTTGATAAATTTGTATGAAATTTCAAAGCTCTGTTTCATTTGATTTTTTAAAACATGATTTTAGATTTTTGTCAAAAAGATAAACATACAGCTTCAGAGAATTATCAACCCATCATTTGAGAAATAATGAGACATCTACATCAAAATGTAAACTCTCAAGAGGAAACAATATGTAATAAGATCTGCTTATCAGAAATTCCAATCCCAACATTTTCATGGATATAGAAATTCTGGTTACAGAAAACTTAAAATAGTATTGTAAAAAGAGTCTAGTATTTAAGTGTTCAGTCATTAAGCTTCTATTTCCCAAAACTAGAGGAAATGGTGAAAAGAGTTTTAGTTGCCCGCTTTGTATAAGCCAGGTTGCTTTCAGTTTCAAGTGACAGAAAACCCACCCTACCCCCAAAAGCACTTCAGTAAAAATAAAATGCTTTAGTTTCTAGAACTGAAAAGCCTAGAAGGTCAAGGGCAGCTTATGGCAAAGACCCCAAGAACACCACACTGTATGACCGGCTGGGTTTTTCTCAAGCTCTTGTGGGATGGCTCCATACAGGTTCCATGGTGGCGGCAAGATGTACGCAGCAACCTCAGCCCCACAGCTCTACATCTCAAGCCTCGTGGGGGTAGTAGATGCAGGGAATCTCTTTTCAGATAGTTCATGAAAACACCTAAGTGAGATATAGTAGGTGACTTGTATACATCTGAATCAAATATAAAGGGGAATACAGACACGGGCTGAGAGTTGGGGAGGGCTGGCTGAATACCTAAATGAAAATTTTTAGCTATTGCCTAAAGAAGCGGAGATGGGTGTTAGAAGGAAAGACAGCTAACTGCCCCTTGCATTCTCCTCTACAAGGGCGACATACCTTAAGGGCACTCACCTGGCTTTCTCATCACTTGTTTCTTACCTGCGTTGCTGTTGACCTACTTTCTAGACTGGCAATTTAATTCAACTTAGCCTATTTTCTTTTGTCTCCATTGGCTGTCAGATCATGAAGGGGCAAGCTAATATTCTGTTAGAAAGAGTGGCCTACAGCAAATAAATGGCTAGTATGGTTAAAAAAAAAAAAACATAGAGGTCATCTAAATATTTTCAGCTGAGTTTGCCATAATAAGGTCACAGCAAGGCCTGAGATTTAAGTATAAAGATTTTTAACCTATCTTATTATTTCTCCCAAGAGTGATTTTAATCTTTTTTTCTTCATTTATTTATTTTGGTAGAATCAAACCCAAGGGCATCCTACCTCTGAGCTAAATCCCCAGCCCTATTTTATTTTTTATTTGGAAACAGAATCTCACTAAATTGTTGTGGCTGGCCTTGAACCTGCTATCCTCCTATCTCAGCCTCCCAGGTTCTGGGATTATAGGGATGTACCAGTGCAAGTAGCTAAATAGGAAACAGGTTTTTTTTTTTTCTTTTTTTGTAGTACTCCAGATTGAATTCAGGGCCTCATGCATACTAGGCAAACTATGCCACTGAGATATATCCCTGATTTTAGTATTTAAAAACCAAGCAGATCAAAATTTATGTATTGAACTGGTCAGTAGGTAATGGCCTTAAAGAATAATGTCATCACACTGTCATAAACTGACACACTCATCCACTGATGGTTTAGTGATATGTCTCAGCCATGCATCACTTAGTGATAGGGGTACATTCTGAGAACCACATCTCTAGGTGATTTCATCCTGTGTAAACATCACAGTGTCTTAGACAAACCTGTAAGGTAGAGGTGACTCGCTCAACATAGCCTCTTGGTATAATCAAGCGTGATAGTAAGCACAAGATATATGAAGTTGCTGCCAACAACTAACATGGAACTAACATTTTAAATTAATACCTGTAGCCGGGCGTGGTGGCGCATGCTTGTAATCCCAGCCTTCGGGAGGCTGAGACCTGGAGGATTGCAGTTCACAGACAGCCTCAGCTACTTATTGAGGTCCTTTGCAACTCAGTGAGACCTGGTTTCAAAATAAAAGAATAAAAACTGGGCAGGGGGTGTAGCTCAGAGGTAGAATGCCCCTGGGTTTCATCCCCAGACCCGCAAAAAAAAATTAATTAATTAATTTTAGGGGAGACATACTAGGAGCTCAGTTTAAAATTGAGAAATGAAAGCCGGGCATGGTGGTGCATGCCTGTAATCCTGGTACTTGGGCTGCTGAGACAGGCACATCGTAGGTTCATGGCCAGCCTCAGCAACTTGGCAAGGCCCTCAGCAACCTAGTGAAACCCTGTTTTGAAATGAAAAATAAAACCAGACTGGGGGTGTAACTCAGAGTGAAAATGCCCCATACGTTCTATGCCCAACACCACAAAATAAGTTAAATAAATAACAAATACTGGGGCATGCCTTAATTTTAACTGGAACACTCTTTACCTTCCTTAAGAGAGCTACTTCCTAAAAAGATGATTGGCTGAGCTAGTCATTTAATATTGACTTGTATTCGCTGCCCTTCACAAGCTTTCATTCTATGACCCCTTTTCAAAGTGTAAAATGATATCATATAGGTCCCTACCCATTTAACATAAACACTGTGTTAACTTCTAGTGCATTTTCTCTAAACTATAAAAGATTATGTAGTAATTATACTTGCAACTAACCCACATCTTTTAATACTGATAGGTTGTTTCAGTCAGTAATTTTTTTTATTTCTCCCTCAAAATAAAGGTTATATGGGATTTTTCAACCATCTCCAATCTAAATGTTTACTCTTTGTGAAAGCATATGCCAATTTTGTGTTTGTGTTTCATCTGGTTTCAAAAAGTATGCCTTGTAGAAATTACTATCAGATAGGGACTGGGAAATCACTGGATATGAAACAATCAACAACCCAAACGCATAAAAAAGAGAATTCTACATCATGGCATAAAAAGAGAATTATCTTACTGGTTTACTTTTCTCTCTGCAGATGGACTTATTGACTGTATGGATCCAGATTGCTGTTTACAAAGTTCCTGCCAAAATCAACCCTACTGCAAGGGATTGCCTGATCCTCAGGATATCATTAGCCAAAGCTTACAATCGCCATCTCAGCAAGCTGCCAAATCCTTCTATGATCGAATCAGTTTTCTTATTGGCTCTGATAGCACTCATGTTATACCTGGAGAAAGTCCTTTCAATAAGAGGTTAATGCATCTTTTCCTTCTGCAGAGTTGTAGAGGTTTTATCAACAGTTATATACACTTTATGTGAAATGCTGATGAGAGTGTATTTGAGGAAAGTGCTTTTTTAATGCAGTTTTTCCTCTTTCCACAAATTCTTCGCTAAACTTCACATTTCAGGCATTTTTGACACAGCTCACATACTTTGTCAATTTCAATACCCAAAACATAACAGGACCTTCCATTAAGGAGTCAATAAATCTTCATTTAACTAGTTGATTTTGTTAGCACAGTTGGAGATGTTTCAAAAGCAGCAATGAAAAGACCCCAAAAGGCAAAACAGAAATTCACTTTTTTTCTTATCTGAGCTCACTAAATAATATAAATTATGAATTAATGTAATGGAACTGCTAACGGCATGGCAGTAAGATTGCATAAGCTGTTTAACTGGTGCTTCACAGAGCAGTAATGACCTGAAAATAAACCAGTAAGTGAAAGCAGGTGTCTTATGTCTCGCTGAGCAAAAGAAGATGATTTACCCTAGAACTCCTGGGTCTGCTGGAATTTAACAGCATTGATGCAGTTAGACCCAGCAGTTGATTAAAATTTGTTACACAAATGTTCCTTATTGCCCCCTTAAACCACGTGATTTTTAGTCCCTGCAGATTGATGGATCGCCTCAAAATGAATTAGAAAGTATACTTTTCCTTATGTAAGTCATATATATGACTTAGGGGAAAAACAGAGCAGAGTTTATAATTTTAAGAATTCCTCTCCAGATTATTGGTCTTGATAAAACTCCAAAAAAACAGATTGCAACAAATTAAAGCCTAGGGTAAACACTAGGCATTTAGAGAATGTGAATTGCACTGAATTAAAAAGGGCATTGTCTTGGAAGTGTTTCAGGTCTGGTTTTTGTGAATAACGCTTGATTGTGGATGATAGTGTTATTTTATCCTGAGGTTCAGTTCTCTATAAATCATGATAATGTTGGCCTGAGAAGACAGATGTTCATTCAGTTTCTTCTGCTTCTCCCACAGCCTTGCGTCCGTCATCAGAGGCCAAGTACTGACTGCTGATGGAACTCCACTTATTGGTGTAAATGTCTCGTTTTTCCATTACCCAGAATATGGATATACTATTACTCGTCAGGACGGAATGTGAGTCAGTCCCATCACGCTGTCTCTGTTTGAAGTAGTTTAAGTATAAAACTAGACATTCTTCTATCACCCATCATGTTTTATTGTCTTTTTTTAATAGAAAGACAACAACTCTTAGACTAGAAACCTATGACAGTCTATGAGGCAAAGATTTAAAGTCATGGACTCGTATACTTTTTTAAAAGTTAATTTCATCTTCTAAAGCATGATACAGATGTTGTGCTTTTGTCAGAGAATGTTCTTTGTCCTAGAAGAAACATTTTGAAATATTTAGGGATAATATTTCACAATATATCCAATGTAAGTTCAAACAGCTCCAAAAAATGGACAGAAAGCAAATTTTGGAAAATGTAACCAAATTGGTGAATAGATAAAGGGTATATGAGAAGCTGGGCATGGTGGCACAAGCCTGTAACCTACATATCTGAGAGGCAGAGACAGGAGCATTGTAGGGTTGAAGAAGCTTAGCGAGACCATGTTTCCAAATAAAAATTAAATAGGGCTTGGGGTGTAGCCTGGAGGTTGAAGGCCCCTAGGTTCCATCCCCAGTACCACCAAAAAAAAAAAAAAAAAAAAGTATATGGATTTCTATTATATAATTCTTTTAATATTTCTTAGACATGAGAGTATATAAAGATTGCAAGGAACATTGGTTTTCTTTTAAAGCATATTCAGTCACAGAGGCGAGTGTTGGTGGTCACATAGGATCCGGACAATTCACTTAGTATATGTATTGCTTCTTCTTAGGTTTGACTTGGTGGCAAATGGAGGGGCTTCTCTCACTTTGGTATTTGAAAGATCCCCATTCCTCACTCAGTACCATACTGTGTGGATTCCATGGAATGTTTTTTATGTGATGGATACCCTAGTCATGAAGAAAGAGGAGAATGACATTCCCAGCTGTGATTTGAGTGGGTTTGTGAGGCCAAACCCTATCATCGTGCCATCGCCCTTATCTACCTTCTTCAGATCTTCTCCTGAAGACAGCCCTATCATTCCTGAAACACAGGTAAAATATTCTAGCAAGCAGACCTTTGACAGAAAAGGTTTCAGACCATAAGGCTGCCAATGAATTTCAAAAAGAGGATTACATCATTTCAATGCCATCCTAAATGATTCTATAGAAGGTGTTGTGTGTGTGTGTTTAGAGTACATATTGTTACAGTAAGATATAAGTTTATTTCTTAATATAGTAAGTTTATTTCTTAAGGATCTATTTAAAATATATTTTCTTAAGGCTGTACCTGTATTACTGTTAGTTGTACTAAGTGGAAAAAGAATGTAAACTAATAATATGTTTGCTTATTCATTCACTTTGTGTGTGTGTGTATGTGTGTGTGTGTGTGTGTGTGTGTGTGTGTGTGTGGCATTGGGGATGGAACCCAGGGGCATTCTACCTTCCAGCTACAGCCTCAGCCCTATTTTTAGTCTTTATTTTGAAACAGGATCTCATTGAGTTACAAAGGGCCTCACTAAGTAGCTGAGGCTGGCCACAAATCGCTATCCTCCTGTCTCAGCCTCCCAAATGCTGGGATTACAGATATGCGCCATCACACTCGGCTTCATTCACATTTTATTAGAAAATGTGAATTATTATTAGAAAGAAAATGTTGGTACCTCTTTCTGCAGCCTGACTGGCATGGTACCAAGTGCTGTTGTGTATGGTAATTACTCTCAACAACTTACTTACAACTACTACAACTACTATTGTAAGTAAAAAGTACTTTGGAAAACATGATTTTTGACAGAAAACATTCATTATTTTTCTCAAGATATTATTATCTAAAAAGTTTGTTATCGTGTCATGAGCTCTAGTAATTTATAGTTAATAAAGCCCTGGCATCTAACTTTTTAAGAAATAATAATATGTTCATTATTTATTTTATCTACTGAAATATGTGGAGATTGTTTTTCTTCCCACATGTTTCCAATTAGAAATAATTTTCAGCTTTTAAAGTGAGACATTAGGTACAGTAATTTTACCTCCAAGCTACAGCTACAGCCCTATTTTTTTACTCTTTATTTTTAATTAGATCTCATTGAGTTGCAAATTAACTCACTAAGTAGCTGAGGCTGGCCACGAACCCGGATCTTCCTGTCTCAGCCTCCCTAATGCTGGGATTACAAGCACGCGCCACCATGCCTGGCGTCCTTCCATTCTTTAAGTATTTGTTGAACTCCTCTTTTGTTCTAGTCATCGTTATATAGAAACACAGTGGTTAATGAGTCGGATGAAGTACCTGCTCTCAAGGAGCTTGCAGATTAACCATGGAGATTACTACTAAACAATAAATATATGTCATTGCATGTCGACTTATTTAAACAATAATAAAGTGGGGTGGAGTGGGTAGAGATAGAATTGGAGGTGGTGTAGTCCAGGAAGCTCTTTTTGCAAAGAGCAGGATCTTTGAGAAAGGGAAAGAAAGACAAGCTCTGAAAACACGAGGGCCTCCTAGAGAAGGAGGAGCAAGTGCCACGGTGTGAGGAAGGCCGGGTGTAGCCCAATGGTAGAGCGCGGCCCTAGCAGGTGCCAGGCCTGGATCCCAGCTTCAGCACCAACAAATAAGCACCGAGGAGGAACAGCAAAGAGGCCCAAGTGTGGCTGGAGGGAGATGGTGATGCATAACTTCCAGGTCACTGAAGGTCATGGCAAAGATACCAACATTTTATTTTGAGTCATTGGAAGCCATTGGAGGTTTTTAAGCTAAGTGGTATCAGTTGCTGATTTCCTTCTTAAACAGATGATTGCAGTTACTGTGCTGAGAGCACTTTAGATTGGGCAAGGATTAAGGCACAGAGACCAGGTAGGAGCAACATCCGCAGTCCACAAGGGAAGTGATGGTGGCCTAGACAAAGGTGATCAGGGTAGAAGTGGAAAGAAACAGGCACGTAAGAGTGAAGATGTAGCCGGGCGTGGTGGCGCACGCTTGTAATCCCCGCGTTTGGGAGGCAGAGACAGGAGGATCACACAGGTTCGAAGTCAGCCACGCTGGTTTAAGAGACCCTGTTTCCAAATAAAAATATAAAAAATAGGTCTGGGAGTGTAGCCCGGAGATAGAAGGGTTTCCAGGAACCCCAGTACCACCAAAAAAAAAAAAAAAGAGTGAAGATGTAAATTTGGGAGTTGTCAGCATATAAATATGCTTGACACATGGGGGGGGCATCGCCTAGGTAGAGAGAATGGCCTGAGATAACAAGAGGTGATTCAGGAAGGTCTACAATGCAGAAAATCAAAACCACATTCAAGTAGATCTCATGCAGAAGGGACACCTCAGCGATTGCAATAAACACACTCAGAGCTAAAGCTTTAGTTCATTGTAACCTTATTTAAGTTCATTCTTCCTCCCTGCATCCATCTTACAATAACTCTGAACTTCTTACTTAGTCTTGAAATAGACTTAACTTAGAGGCAGTATCTGTCCATAGGTGGCAAATTTCTAACAAACCAAACATTAAAATGGGTTTCAAACAGTCAACAGGACTGCGAATTCATGGGGGTCTTTTGTCCATTTATTCATAGAGCAGACAAATATTTAGTAAAAAAAAAATCTACTGGGAGCCTATTATGTACAAGGTACTATATTAGGATATAAAGAAAGAAATGGATCCTGCCATTGTAAATGTGATAAAGATTTGAACGAATAACTGTGGAACTTCAAGAGAGAGGTCAGTTCCTAAGTAAACCAAAGAAAGCATTGCTGAGGAGTTTCACCTTGAAATGTGATTAGGCAGAAACAGGAAGAAAGCATATTCCAGATTGAATAAAATGTGTGAGCAACAGTATGGTATTCAAAACAAGTCCTGTTGTAATAAAACTGAAGAACAATTTAAATATGGAGCATGTAAAGGGAAAGAGGCAGAAGATGGCACTGGGACCCAATTATGAATGCTCCTGAAATACTGTCCAGTGGAGGCCTCAAATTCGTTAGGCAAGGTTGAACCAAGGAACCAATGAGTTTTTCAGCTTCTCGCTAAAGTTAAACTTACTCGAGTGCCAAAATTGATAGAAAACCGAGAAATCAATGAAGAGGCCAGTTAACTTTATTTCCATACATGTCCAAACTGGATGGACAGCATCTAACCATCACAATTAGTGGAAACAGAAGAGGGAGCAGATAAGACAGAGATTTGGAAGGTGGAATTAGCAGAATGGAGCTTCTAACTGAATGTTTAATGGGGTCAAGAATAGGGCTCTCAAATGATACAGCTGGCAAAAATAGGCTTAATGGTTTATTTTCCCATTTTGGCAGGATTTATTTTTCCTAGTAATGCAATATACCATGACAAGGTAAAGTTACATGGGAGAGAGCATGCTTTAATGAACTAAATTACAGATATTTGTTCCATGGAAGTAGGTTAATGGAGACAGACAATAATCAGTTATTAAAATTAGAAATAGCACATGAGATTTTGAAATAGAGGAGCAACTCCTAGCAGCTCACAGGAAATACATATTAATGAAAGGCTTCCTACATGTAGAAGGCCTACTGAATTTATAGGAAATTATTTGAAAATAAGAGGAAATAAATTACACACTGTAGTCTTCAATCACTTATATTCTTAGGGCAACTCAGGAGTCATAAAAATCTGTTTTTCCACCTAACCCATTGGTATTTCACCCTTATCATGAGACATTTTCTTTAAATTATTTGCCCTGTATCCTATAGTCATATAAAACTACTGTCGATCTTAAATTTCATGGTTTCCTTGGGTCTAATGGAGCTCTAAAAAGTTTCTGTATGTTCATAAACTATTTCACTTCAGACATTTCGGTAGCTGAATTCAGTCAGCATGTTTGGGAAGGAAAACCCCAGGTGCAATAAATTGGTGCATCTATTACAGCTGTGCCTTCCTGATATATTGGACTCCATCACCTCCCAGTTTGTGCCAACACTGACATGCACTCCAGAGCTTAACTTCGCTTAGACCATTCATTTGTGCTACTTGCAGCCGTGTGATTGTTTAGAGTGCAATGACAGCCATGCTCCTAGTATCAGGAGTTTTACTTAAATTATCAAAATTCGGAGATGACAAACATGTATGCATCATTCCTAACAATTCTACGTGAGAAGTGTTGGAGGGAGGGAAAAACACTGCTGAACACTGTAGCACTGTTCTAAGGTTTTTCTAACCTGTAATGAAGTTCTTTGTGTCTGAATGATGATTCTTGATGGAGCAAGATGAGCAAACCTTTGAAAATGATACTTAATTCTTTGTAAAGAAAGTGCTGGGCTCCTGGCACAGTTTCTTGAACATAGATAGCTTTGTACTTGGCTATATAGGTAGTAATTCTATAACCTTGTACTTTGCGATGTATGTAGAGATATTGCTGTTCACCATAACTGATAGGAGTGCTGGTAGAAAGCTTCTGAACTCTTTAGAAAATTTGTATTTGTACATAAAGTGTACTTTTTCGAAATAACTAAATAATGTTTGAGCATAATATCTTTTTCACATATTATAAATTTGTTGACATTAATTGAGCTAATCACACTGACGGGGGTTAGGATATGATTATTTTTAATGTATTGAGAAGATAATGCCTATACAGATATTAACTTTTTATAGTCCAGTTTCAAGTCAAATGTATATATTGAAACTTGGTGTGATGGCACACACCTATAATCACAATACTTGGGAGGCTCGGAAAGAAGGACTGCAGGTTCAAGACCAGCCTCAGCAACTTAGCAAGGCTCTCAGCAACTTAGTGATGTTGTATTTCAACATAAAAGAATAAAATAGGGCCTGGGGGTGGTTATCCCAGAGGTAGAATTCCCTTGTGTTCAGCCCTCAGTTCCATAAAAAAAACCACAAACACAAAATATATATGTATTATATATCTTCATTGTGAAATCAATAATATATTAGTTGCTCTTTCAGAAAATTTAGACAAAGTTTTAAAATATTAACTCATTTACCATGATCTCAAAAGTCAGTAGTAGATTGTAGCTTAATATTTAAGTATGAGAATTATTACAATAATTCTCAATATGGATATGAAATTTGCTAGTTTAACACAGATGAGTTGATCTTTTCTGGCTATTATTCCTTTCTTTAGACAGTGACCTATGCTCGGGCTGATGAGGCCATGGGCGTAGGTTTAATCCCTAAATGAGCCAGCTGGTGTGGGCCAGATCTTTGGCCAGGACGCACCTGTCTTGAGCTCACCATCTTACAAATGTCAACGCTAATTCTCCAGGGTGTCTGGGGTGAAAGATGGGTTAGTGAGAATCTGCTCTGACGAGCACACTAACAAGTCAGGCTGTGTCAAGCTGCTGGAGCAGTTACCGTGTTCCTGCATGAAGAGTAGCACCCGAGGTATGATTAACTCAGAATAAATGACAAGAGGCTTTTAGGAGGAGAAAACCAAGTTGGCAGCAGAGTTATTTTTAATTATTGAATAAGATAACAGCTCAAATACGCATTTGTGAATAGCAGCTCTTCAGTGTCTTGCTTTAGTTGCTGTGCTAGGTTCTTTTAAGTTTGTTTTCTCTAGCAGGCATACATGGGCAGTTAACAGCTTCTGCTTAATTCAAACCCAGGTGCTCCATGAAGAGACCACAATTCCAGGAACAGATTTGAAGCTCTCCTACTTGAGCTCCAGAGCCGCAGGGTACAAGTCAGTCCTCAAGATCACCATGACCCAGTCCATTATTCCGTTTAACTTAATGAAGGTCCATCTAATGGTGGCTGTGGTGGGAAGACTCTTCCAAAAATGGTTTCCTGCCTCACCAAACTTGGCCTATACTTTCATATGGGATAAAACAGATGCATATAATCAGAAGGTCTACGGTCTTTCTGAAGCTGTTGGTAAGTTTCATCTGAATCTTCTCTGCATTGAAAAATTCGTCCGAACATCACAGCTATCATAAAATTAAATGTAACCTGTGGAAGGTCAAGGAATAACCAGATAAGATGGGAGTAAGATTACCATCCTAGGGAATGGTCCTGTTAGCTGGTTGAGGCTTACCATGGGATGAGGAATGTGCTCCGTAGGACAAGAAGAAAAATGTATCAACTTTTCTGGCTGAATTTTTTGTTTTGTATGATATTTTTGGGTATCTGGCATATCTTTTTTAATATGTATTTTCTTATCAGGCCCTTTTTGGTTTTCTTTATGACTTTATCTCCCTAACTTTCGTCATTCCTTTTGTGTTGTCTGTATCTGACACTGAAGCAGTTTCAGACCATAATGATATTTAACAAGATATCAAACAAAATTTGTGTCTAAGAATTATTTTACCTCTTTTCACTAGAAAGACCAGTCAGTTCAGGGTAAGGACAGTCTTAGAACATCAAATCACTTGTTTCATTGAATGACTAGTCAGTGCAGTCAGACTTTGACATGTTGAGACATAGCTTCAAGCTCATATCAGAACACCAAAAACTAAAGGAGCATGCATTTCATTCTCTTAGCTTTTACCTGAAAATAAAGAGAGATTCTTTTCTGAAATTAATATGTAGCTTAAACTTGAATTTGTTTAAATGAAATAGTTTCTACTTCTCTCTTTACTTTTTTCTAAGTTTAAATTCCGTTTGTGAAGTCTGAAAAGTTTTTAAGTTGTGAATTATTTATATTCATTCACTGCTAGTATTATTGTTTATTCCTGATACATTAAATATAATGTCATAATCTTTTTGTTGTTCTATTGAACCTTACTTACCGTGTTTTCCATAATTAAACACTCTTAGAAACTTAACAGCTCTAATTATTGAAAGAAAAAAATATTATTTTTAGTTGTTATCATCTAATCAATACTTGGGATTAACTTATCTGATCTTATTACTTAGCGAATTTCCCAATCTGGACTTTGTTTTGTGCTATGAACCTCTTATGAGGTAGTGGTATGGGAAAAAGAAAAGAAAAAAAACTAATTTTCTCTAGAACCAGTAGAAAATAATATTTGGAGATTTAAAAAAAATTCTTCATATGGTCAAATCTTCTTATATAAAAAATAAACTGCTTATAAATAAGTGGAAATATAGTCTCAGAACACAATTGTGAAAAGGGCACTTTTTTCAAAATAATAAAATAAATTACATTTCTGCCTGCAGTTGAGAAGATGAACTGTGATTTGTTTTGATTCCAGTGTCAGTTGGATATGAATATGAATCGTGTTTGGACCTGACTCTGTGGGAAAAAAGGACTGCCATTTTGCAAGGCTATGAATTAGACGCCTCCAACATGGGTGGCTGGACATTAGATAAGCATCATGTGCTGGATGTTCAGAATGGTAAGATCTTGTTCACAGATAGTTAACACTGACCGTCTCCACCTTGGTTAGACTGCAGCAACATCTTTATCTGTGCATGCTATAGCACTAGAACTGGTGGGAAAAGATAATAGAAATGTTTGTAAAGGCTAAAAGCCTGAAGTAGAAACTACATAGTATTCTTATTGAACTTTAAAATTTTCATATGTTCATCTGAAATAATTTTACCGTTAGAACGTAAGTGACTGATTTTGATGCTATAACGAAAGATCCCTGTGTGAACGTCTTTGCCCCAAATTTGCCTACAAATATATAAATCACATATGTCAGAGAGTGTGAGCTAACGTGTTTTAGAAAGGATTACTAAAAATGAAGGCAGAACACTTTTTTGAAGATAAAATAAAGCTAGGTACAGTGGCACTTGACTGTAATCCCAGTACTTGGGAGTCTGAGACAGAAGGATAGCAAGCTAAAGGCCAGGCTGGGCAACTTAGCAAGGCCCCATTTCAAAATAAAAAATAAAATAAGATTGGGAATGTAGCTTAGAGGTAGAGTGGGTTCAATTCCGTAAACTATAATAATAATAATAATAATAATAATAATAATAATATAAAAATGTACATGACTTTATCAAAATATTTCTAAAAGATTTTAATTCTTACATAATTTTCTCTGAATTTTTTTCAATTAAAAATAAAAGAATTCTGCTACTCATTAATATGATAAGGAAATAGGCTCTGAAGAAACATGTTTCTGACATCACAACCCAAAATGGATACATTATTTGCAAAATATGACCAGCTTCCTTTTGTAAAGATACTTAGATTAAACAAATCCTATGGTTTTACTGTGTTCCTAATATTTTGCATGTCAAATTATTTAATGATGCTTTGCTAGAAAAGCAAAACCTTGAGGTAACCAACCTTAACCTCCTGTCCTAAACTGTATCAGTAGGAACTCTCTACTCTCCTTCACAAATAGCCAGAGAAGAACATTTAGAAGGTTGGCTAAATCTACCTTTTGATTTTGCACAAGTTTTATTTTTGCACAAGTTTTGATTTTGTACAAGTTCACTACATTAAACTGAGCTATATATAATACTATTAAATGTTTATAAGTAATGATGTCACTTTTCTCATTAATATTGCTTTAATGTCATTTCCTTTTTTTAAAAAAAAAAAAAGTGTTGTATCGGAGAGAATGCATTTTAATTCTCCAAATATATAGGATCCAAAGTAATTTGCCAAGCCAGTGTTTGAAAATGCTATTTCCTTACCTCTAAGAGATAAGAGGACTGAGAAAATCAGTAGTAAGAATAAAAAATAGAAGCACCCTTCATACCTTTAGTGTCCCATACCAGTGTTAACCTCTTCTTTCCCAACTGTGTTCTGGACATCAGAATGTAGTTTAATTTGCACTCCATAAGGTTGGGAGCAAAGCTTGTAACTAGTACCATGTACATTGGAAAAGTGGGACTCCCAACCAAGAAGGTGCTCCATATGCTACCTCAGAGCTTCTCTTGAATTATCAGTGTTGTCTCAAGCAGTGGTAGATTCAATCTGTTATGTTAGTAACACAAGGATTAATTGTGGTCTTTCAAAATGCAAAGCCATGTGCCAACCCTGTTAGTAGCTGCTCTTGATTATATTATTTAAAATTTTATTTCACACATTTGCACATATTTTCATATTCTTTCAGAAATTCACCACAAACAAAACTGAGGGAAACCTCTCTGGATGCATTATAATGATGATGAGAATATAGGGTAAAATTCTAACCAGTTAGTTACAGGATTTTACCCAGTAGATCATAAACCCATAGAGAGGCAACAAGCAAAGAGTTCCAGGAAAGCCTAGACTTCTAAAAGTCACTGCTGTTGGGATACTCAACACTCAATACCACATTCAGGCAGATTTAGAAGCATCTAGACTCTTTGTACCTATAAACCTGTGTATATATGTATAATATAAATACATACATGTAAACACATTACCCTAAACCAGAATATCTAATAAGCTTTGATTAAAATATCAGGTCAGATGTAAAAGCTGAACTACCTCAAATTCTGTCCTTCCAAAAGTGGTATAAAGTATAAAATATATATTATTTTAAAATGTGAAGTAACCTAAAACACAGGGTTTTCCAGTTTTGTCCAAGAACAGTTTGACAGGTAATGGCTTTCCATAGCAGCCTTTTGTCTAATTGAATAAATAAATTGGCTTGTAATCTTGACAAGTTGTTTGAGCTATAGAAATATCTGACAGAAGAAGAGGAGGCAAAAATGTAGGCAGTGACAGGTGTTTGTGCAGACACCCTGCAACAAGAAAATAAATATTCTAATGTTCATCTTTCTGTTCTGTCATAATAGAGGAGAATCATGAAGGGCCAATCGTTCCAAGTAATGACCGAATAAATCAGGTGCATAGAGTAGCAGGCTGACTTGTAGGATTCTTCTGGTGAAAATTACACAACTGGTTCTTATAGGAAATTATACTTCCATAATTGTCAAATAAAGTAATCACAGAAAGAAGAATCTTAGGGATCATTAGTATATTCTTTGAATATTCAAGGCAAATGCATTTCATCTCTTGTTAAAATCTACCTTTATTTAAATTATTTTTCTTAAATTTGAATAAACCTGTTTTATCTTCCCTGATTTATGTAAATTTGCTATGATTATTACATCACCCAAATAGCAAAGCATTAAAAAACAAAAGTAATCACAGAATGCACCTAAAATGTGCTGAGCTATAAGAGGAACATAATTATTCTGATCACTTCTTCACTTTAAAAATAAGTAGAGGGGGGATAAAACCACTTTCTTAAGTTTTCTATTTGTACTCTCATGGGATTATTGTTTTAACAGGATATCAGCGAAGAAATATAGTCATTAGCTCTGAGAACTGCTTGGAAACATAGAGCATCCAATAAATATAATATATGCAGCCGTAAAGTCAAAGCAGCAGGTGGCTTACACAGATAATAACACATTGAGAAGTGTCATAAAATATGCATGGAACAGTAGCAGCTGACCATCCCATGTATAGAAGGCCAAAATGGAGCCATTGATCTACATAAAGTAATAGAAACATGAATAAAATTAGAATTTCAACACAACTCTAGCTTCTAACTAAGAAAATATTTAATATTCCTTTGGAATTTTTTCTCATATTTTCACTAAAGACTACAAAGGAGCAGACTGACATTTTGTCTTTGTAAAATTATTGATGTTTTCATGCCTTACAACAGAATTGACTTTATTTATTTAACTAACGTGGTCCTGGGAACCAAACCCATGTGTGGTAGGTACGTGTTCTACCACTGAGCTACACCCCCAGACCTTTTTAAAATTTTTATATCAATATAGGGTCTCACTAAGTTTCCTAGGCTGACCTCAAACTTTTAATCCTTCTGCCTCAGAATAGCTGGGATTACAGGTGTACGCCATCTAGCCCAATTATAATTCACTCCAAATAATAAATTGGTCTCCCAGAACAGTTTCATTATGTTTGACACTTTGAATAATTTCATGTATATACATTCTCATATCATATGAAAGTATAAGAATATTTTTAATGCTATAATAAAATTAAAATAGGCTTAGCTTGCACTGTAGCTCAGTGGTAGAGCATGTACTTACAGGTTGGAGACCCTGGGTTCAATCCCCAGTCCCTCCCAAAATAGTCCTTTATTATTCTAATGAACAGTTTTGAAGGCTTGGTGAATATATTCTAACTTTGTTTTCCATCACATATTTTTAGCCTTTTAAAAACTAATAATTTCATAAAAAAGACTCATATTCTGAGACACATTCTTATTAATCAGGTTGATATACAATATTTTCAACATTTTGGCAAACTTACTATTCCCTAAAGGATATTATGTAGAGCATGGTTCTCAAACTTGGTTGCACATTAAGATCACCTGGAGAGTTTTTAAAAATTTCAGTGCTGAGGCTGCACCAGACCAATTAAATCAGAATCTCCCAGTGTGAGAACCAGGCATCAGTATTTTTTACAGCTCCCCAAGCAGTTCCAACGGGTAGCCAAGACTGAGAATCACTAATACTAAGAATTTGGGTTTTTCATGTTATTGTCAGTTCTTTGTTCCTTTTATCAGTCATTATTTAAATTCATCACAGATAATACATTTTAAATCATATCCTAAATATATCCTATGAGCTTTATGGCATCTTATGCTTTGTAATCAAATAGAGTTCTTTTCAGTAGAACTTTAAATAACAGTTTTCCCATTCAAAGCTAAAGGTACTGAATGGTAGGGAGATCTCTAGCAAACATATTTACTTTTCATCTTGTTACTTTTTTTTATCACAATTAGAATGCATTTTCTTTCTTCCAGGTATACTGTACAAGGGAAATGGGGAAAACCAGTTTATCTCCCAGCAGCCTCCAGTGGTCAGTAGTATCATGGGCAACGGTCGGAGGCGCAGCATCTCGTGCCCAAGTTGCAATGGTCAAGCTGATGGGAATAAACTATTGGCCCCAGTCGCCCTCGCTTGCGGGATTGATGGCAGTCTGTATGTAGGAGATTTCAACTATGTCCGGCGGATATTCCCTTCTGGAAATGTAACAAGTGTTTTAGAACTAAGGTATGTCTTTCCTTAATTTGGGATTTTAACTAAAGCCATATATGCTTTAAAAAATGTTGACTGTGTTATACTTACTTTAACATACCTTCCCAATGTTTAAAACTCTCTTAGGAAAAAGTCATTTCTTGGTTAAAGGTAGGAAAAGGACGCCACACATATATTGTACCCTACATGTATACAAAAGTATAAAGCCACCTAATATATAAAATATCTCACTGGATTCAGTGAAATTTTTGTGCTTTGAAAGAATGAAACTATGAACTTTAAATCTCTTGTTTTGTTTATAGAATAACCTTGTATAGACATCTTTTTGTTTCATAGTCGTTGAAAGTGAGGCATAAAATATTTTCCTATGATATCAGGATGGCATAGTAAATTAATTAAACCTATGCTTATACCTTTTTACTAGAATATTAGATCTTCAGATCAGGTTAACCCATCAGCCATAAAACCAATAATGAAAGCACCATGTTGTTGCCTTGCTGTGTTTAAGTTTGATTGTCAAAACAAACCTATTCTCTCAGTTAATTGATAAGCATTGGCCTGCAAAATTCATTTCTAGGGTTATTTCTGCTTAAATGGGTAATTTTCCATGCAACTAATTAAAATCTCAGTATTTATCTCATGATATTTTAGAAGCCTTTTCTAACTGTGCTTAATTTTTTTTTACCTTTTTTATCTGCTTCCTCCAAGAAATAAAGATTTTAGACATAGGTAAGCATCTTAAAGGTTGTTGTATATTTCCAAATGTCATTTTTACATTTCAACATGGCTCTCTAAATATTGTTTTCTAATATTATCATGAGAGAGGAAACTCAGTATCACAGAATATCTAAGGAATTAAAACTGCTTAATTGAACTAGTACTATACAGCATATTGCAAAATGATTTTGCAATATAATTTCAATAATATTTTCAACTTGGTTTGTTAACTAAATTTTGTTACAAAAATACTATAATGAATGCTTCTGTGTAACAAAGAAAAAGAGTTCTGAGCTGCAGTTACTTGACTTACATAATCTAAGCCATATTAAACAGAACAAAATTTAAAGCGCAGTAGGAAAGTTTGAGGAAGCCTGTGAATTTTGACCAATATCCAAGACAGATCATGTTTTATTAGGCCCAAAGCTTATTCAATTGGGAGACTCTGTTTAAGATAAAGAATCTCAAAATATTTTACTTTGGCAAATTGAAAAAAGAAAAAACATGATGATGTGAATACATTGCCAGGGCCCCTGGCTGAGTTTGGGAGGGATCCATGCAAGTACTGGGTCCTAAGCTGAATAAACTATTAACTTCCTGGTAGATTCATCTCTACCTGCAGTTTCTGTTTTCCTAATTGGAAGAGTTTCTAGATTTAAGAAGTGGAGTTTACATTGCTATTATTATAAGGGAAAGGAATTTCTTCCAAGCTAAGGATGAATATAGTTAAAACAGATAGCTCAGTTCAGAAATTTTTCATATTCTTCTTGCTACATGCACTTTGCTAGGGGGGTTATATTAAAGGCTTGCCTAGATACTTTTGACAGAAAAACTATTCTCAGGACATCAAAACAGAAGGAAGAAGCAATGTTTTAAAAGCAAAGCTTGCAAAAGGCCAAACAGGTTGGACATGCCAGATCTAGGTTGCCCATTAAAATAGTTAATGGTGTGTTATCAGATTTAAAAATCAGTGATATTCTATGTCTACTTTAGGTGAGTAAATCAGCATAACCCATTTAAACTATTGCATAGAGATTGACAACTAAGAAATAAAAAAAAAACCAGAGTCCTTCTGAAAGATGTATAGGTATCGCATATCAATGACCAGGCAGAGTCCTATGACCTCTTTCTGAGAGCCCCTATTGATCTTGTACTAATGGCTCAGCCATATGCTAAGATTAACACTAAATCTTCCAGAATACTGAGCATGCAAAGCTCTGCTCTTAGACACCACAGTAGAATATCAACACTTTTCTGGCAGCTGTTGGAGAAAAGAGGAAAGACAAACAGGTATGCACACCAGCTCAATGTGAAAATGCTGCAGGCGATACAGAAAAGACTATCAAAGGAGCTACCTTTTAACAAGCTGGCCTATTACATGTCAGGCACTGTGCCAGATATTTTATATATGTTATTGCAGATGCACATAACAATCCTTCAGGGTTACAGATGAGGTAATAGAGGCTCTAGGATGTTACATATCTTCCTCCAGAAATAGGGAGCAGAGATCTGAAGCACTCTGAAAAATATGTTCTCTCCACTGCACCACACTGCCTGTTTTTATGTGTCCTGATACCTAGGTATCTCTGGGATGATTTGGAGGGCATGCAAAAAAGCCAGCCTTTTACAGTCATTTTAGAAAATAGCTAAATGATTTCACAATCCTTTTAGAAAATACTTAGAGCTATCATCTCTTTCTCTGGGGAAAAAAAATCTCTGAGGTTAGAGCTACACTATTATTCGCACCGACTCAGGGTGCTTGGCTGTGATACTCACCGCAATTTCTCTCTCATGATTCTTTTTCACCTCTCTCCCCTGTACATCATCTTGACCAAATACGGGTGTCTGCATTTCCTTTACATGCCATGCATGCAAAGCTCTGTGGGTTTTATGTTGATGTTCACCTGTATGAAATCAATCAGTGCTAACTGATCACTTACCATGTCCCGGGCTTTGATAAATAGCAATATAATACGAAGTTCTCAAAAACTCACACTCTAATGAGGGAAGCAAGGCATATCTGTGACAGACTGAATGACATTGCTGGTATTATTCGTTGGCACTTAATCATATACATGGCTTCTACCATGAAGGGGGAAGGGGCTGCTGGGAAATGAAAGTATGGTAAGGAAGTTTTCTTGAAAGGATGATGTTTGGGCCATGTCTAAAAGTGAAGTCCGGTTAAACATAGCAGCAAGAAGGAAGGAGGGCAATCATGGGGAGCAGGGAGAATATAGAACAAGTAAAGTTACTGGAGTTTCGGGCAAGATGAGCAAGGCAATCCAATCCACATGACTGAAGCAGAGGATTCATGTTGGTAATAATGGGAGATTCGGGTAGAAAGGCAGGTTGGGTCAGGTAGCTTAGGGCCTTGACCACTCTAAGGAGTGACTCTTCTATGCTATAGGATAACAGAGACTATTTTAGGATCTTGAACAGCGTTCTAGTGACAGTGCCTTTTAGGAAAATTGATCAGGCATCAATGTTCAGGAAGACATGAAGATTAATTAGAAAGCTGATACACAAAACCATGATATTACAGGTACCTAAATTAGAAAACTGGGAATGAAGGAAATTGACCAATAAAATAAAGGCAAACAGAGAATTAAGATGCTGTATTATATGCATGATTGGGAAAAGGAAGCTTATAAAAATATTTAAGGATTTTGATCCCAAATCATCAAACACATGATGGTGCCATTGATCAAAATAAGAATCTACATTGACCCTACAAAATCAACATATTTCTAGCCTGTAATTCCAGTATGTGGAGACAAAGACAGGATGAGTTTGAGCAACTTCTTGAAGTTCTCAACAACCTGGGAAGACCCTATTTCAAAACAAAATTTTTTTTAAAAGGCTGGGGTGTACCTCGGAGTTAGAACACTTCTGAGTTCAATCCCTAGTAACACACACACACACACACACACACACACACACACACACACACACACACACGCTATATTTTTTTTCCAGCTCATTGGAGTTTCTTCATTTAGCTTAAGAAATTGAAATTACTTTCAGCTCCTTCTTCCTATTTTTTCTGCCTATAATCATCTGTTTTTTACTGGTTAAGAAGCTCCTGACTGTCTTGTTTTCTATCTTCACTTTCCAGTAGCATAATCGTTATGAAAGGATTAGGATAAAGTGTTAATAAGAAAAAGAAAATGCCTGATACTCTTATTATATTTTATATGCTATGAACAGTGTCACTGACTGGAAATTAATAGAGGAAATAAAAAATTGAATAAAAATAAAGACATACTTTTACTGTTTTAAATTTCAGAAAAGAATGCTATTAGCTGGCCGTGGTAGTGCACACCTATAATTGGCAGTCCCTGGAGGCTGAGACAGGAGGATCACAGGTTCAAGGACAGCCTCAGTAACTTAGAGAGACTGTCCACAACCTAGTGAGGCTGTGTTTTAAAATAAAAAAATTAATAAGTATTGCCAAGATATTCAGTATATGATCTAAAATTAAAGTTCTTAGCTATACTTTAATGAATAGATATAAGTACTACTAAACAACATATTAAATTTTTTGCCTAAATCAAAGCTTCTTAAATCTTTAAAAAATGTGTTTCTCAGTGAGCTGCAGTGGGCATATGCCTATAATACCAGCAATTTAGGAGGTCAAAGAAGGAGGATCCAAATTCAAGGCCAGCCTGGACAATTTAGCAAGACTTTGTTTCAAAAAAGTTTTTTTTTTTAATGGCTGAAGTTATCACTCAGTAGTAGAGTACCCCTGCATTCAATCTCCAGTATGGGGGATGGGGAGAGGTATTTCTCTTTGATATTCTAAACATTCCTCCCTCAGATATTTATAGTATTCGTTTGCTAACAAACCCCTTTAATAGGTAGTAAATTTTAGCTCATCCTTGTCCCAGTTCTTTAAATCCCAAAATAAAAACCCTAAATTAATTAACTAATACCAGCCAAGGGGCATCTCAACGTGTATGACTAAAAATCAACTTTGTGAATTTTATATTACCCATTAAAGGATCAAAGGAAATGTCAATCACAAGTCTGTGAATTTGAATCAATTAAAGTTCAGATACAAAATTGTAAAGTCTTGATTCAGCATTCCTTATCGACATACTATTTAAAAATCGAGCAGGCACAGAAATACCACATCCCAAATCCCTGCTTGTTATAAGCTAAACAGTCTTTTGGTTACCACAAATAGGCAGTTTTACTTTTATACATAAATATAATTTGTTATGCAGCTTCAAATGCTTTGTGTGCTAAGGGCTATGACACAGTTTCCAACTGAAAAAAATAAAATAAAAGTGCTAATAATGTCTATCCGGTGGCTTGTTCTATGTGAATATTTCTCCAGTCTAAGACGGTTGAATTATGACAAAATAAATGAGCATATCCAGCCCGCACTTGCCACTGGATCTGTGTCTAATTGAATAAGACTGTAGAGAAGATGGCTTGATAATTGTGGGGATCTAGGCAATCAGGATGAGTTAAGAACCAAGGTGAGCTGTAAGAAAGCTTCCTAGCTTGATCTTAGTTTCTTTGGTTTTGCTGCTATTAATCAAAATTGGAATATTAGCTTAAACCCTTCTGAAGTGGCAGAATAGCCGTCAATCACAAAAGAATGCTTTGTGCTCCTACTGCTGAACAGAGATTTCCCCCAAACCATGCATTTTGTAAATCCCTGTGCCCCAGCTGCCAGCTGCAGTTTTCAGTCACTGTAACCTCGAATTTTCATACTAGATGTTACCACTCGTCGAAAACACTCATTTGTACCACGGCGCTGGACCTTTCTAGTGCTCTTCAGGACATTGGAAAGCAAATACCAACTCACCCTGTCAAGAAACTCTCTGTGCTCAAAATCAAATGACCTTGAATCCCAGGCCCCTGGTTTTATGATTCAGATGTGCTCAGCCACCGATTTCTAAACTCACTGTTGTTTTTCTTTGAATACTGCAGTATTCATCCTTCTCTCTTAGGAAGGCAGGGATCTAAGAACCAGCTCTAATTTGCCATGCTAGACTGCACTGCAGGGAATCCATCCCGTTGTCGTTGTCTACCATTCCATAGGGACTATTTCCAGAGGCAAATGCTCTTCTCTGGGGCCACATGTTCCTCCACATTTGTTCCTCTCGATAATAGAATTGTGCACAAAAGTAGAGCTTTCATTTGGCAGAAACTTTTGAAAGCATGGGCATGACGTTGCTTGATTTAGCAATGTCTGTGTCTTCAAGGGAAGGGATGTATCAGGACAGGAAGCAAGCATTTATTAGCAGCATCCGGGACCTTCCCTTATTACCAACCCTCTAGAATAAAGCCAGTGCTGGTAGAGGTACAGCTCAGGATGTGAATGTCCATTGGTTTTGCACCAAGAAAACTCAGATCCCCTGGTTAAAGAATGCGCCATTACCACCCAGGCAGCCACCATCTATTTTGTTTTTCTCATAATGAAAGATAACACAAGACATAGGCAGGATTCATCTGCCTTTATCATTATTCCTCTTGAAACAACTTGAAGTGCTTTTGTTTTTTTGTTTCTTGTTTTATTTTGTTTGATGCTAGTGGGGATTAAAAACAGGGCCTCACTTATGCTCAGCAAGTGTTCTACCACTGAGAAATATCCCCAGCCTTTATTTTTTTTGTTTTAAGACAGGGTCTCACTAAGTTTCCCCCACTGGCCTTAAACTTGTGGTTCCCCTATCTCAGCTTCCCAAGTAGATGGAATTATAGGCATGAATCACTGTACCTGCCTAAAATGGATTTTTGTGTGTGTGGTACTGGGGTTCCTGGAAACCCTTCAATCTCCGGGCTACATTCCCAGACCTATTTTATATTTTTATTTGGAAATAGGGTCTCTTAAGCCAGCGAAACTGGCTTCGAACCCTACTGTCTCCACCTAAAATGGATATTTTAAGATAACCTGCATTATGTTAATAGTTTAGGTTATTATAAACTGCTGTTGTAATAGAAATAAGGAAACAAATTTGAACTATTCAAGTTTGGGTATTTTTGTTGTTGTTGTTGTTTATTTTTATTTTGTACTGGGGATTGAACCCCAGAGTATTCTACCTCTGAGATACACTCCAGATTTTTATTTTGTGTTTTGAAACAGGGTCTCACTAAATTACTGACATTGGCCTCCAACCTGTGTTCTTCCTGTCTCGGCCTCATTAGTACTGGGATTTTAGGCATGCCCCAGAGTGCCCGGCATTTTTTGAAAACATTTTCACAAAGCAAGCCATACTTCAGTTAACAGTAACTATTTTGTTAATGTATATTAGTTTTAAGGCAAAAGGCATTGAAATATAAGAGGACAACAGGACAAAGCAAGTGTTAAAAATAGCTAGCCAGGTTTGGCAGCACATGCCTGTAATCCCAGTACTCCAGAAGCTGAGATAGGAGGATTGTAGGTTCAAGGCTAGCCTTAGCAATATGGTAAGACTCTGTTTCAAAATAAAAAATAAAATAGGGCTGGAGCTATAGCTCAGAGGTAGAATGCCCCTGAATTCAAGCCCCAGTGCCCCCCCAAATAATAATACCTGATTTTTACTGGTGTGTATGATGGACCAGGAACTCCTTCTAAGGATCTTATAGGTATTATTTCCAGTGATTCTCTCAGCTTCTCGTGAAATATGAGTTATTACTATTACCTTCACATATAAAGAACCTGAGGCATAGATACGTTAGATAACTAGCCCAAGATCACAAGTTTAGGAGGAGATTGAGCTAGGGTTCAAACCTGGTCCAGAGTTCATTCCCAAGGATATACAGCTGACAGGGGGGAAAAAGTCATAATCAACTATACAAGTATTCTTAATTACTAAAATCAGGGAGATAAGAATGAGAAGTCTCTCCAATATCATGTCTTTCAAAATAGAGATATAAAGAAGGTAATCATTTGAATAATGCTGTATACATATATGAAGTTTCCACTATCAATCCCAGTGATATGTACCTGAAAGGGAGGGAAGGACAGCACCTGGAGAGAAACACACCAAGTGTTGTTGCGTGTTTGTCTAATCCTATCACCCTATACCTCAGCATGATGCATAATTACAACACATAATAAAAGTATAAATACACCCAACTTGTTTGAGCTGCAATCTCTGTTGTGATCAACTGTATGCATCTGAATGACCAGCTCTGTCAACACCACACTGTGGCAGAAATACTCATACACACACACACACACACACACACACACACACACACACACGCGCGCGCGCGCGCGCGCACGCGCACACACACAAAACTAATAATTGCTCTGAATGGTAGAATGATAAGTAATTCTTTACTTCCTTATAAAGTAATAAGTTACCATGCAATTTGTCTTGCTGCGTTTAAAATTTTAGACATCACCTTAAGAAAATGTTATAACACTTAACATGGCAAGTCAATCATTTGATAGAACCCAACAGTTCTGAAGTGTTTTTATTCTGTAATGACTTGCATTTCTTTATAAGTTCTTCAAACCATCTTTTCCCCTTTTATACATATTTACACACTCAAGATCTCTTACTCTGCTCTGTCTCTTGTTGCAAAAGATTTGAAGTCTTTAAAAGATAGCCACAAAACTGATACCTTTGCATGCCCCTGAATACCAGCGTCTCAGCTGTGGAGCCCTTCAGACCTCCAAAAAGCCTGTGCAGACTCTGATCTGCTGCCCTCCTCTACCACTGGGAGAAACACTGGTAGAAACTGTAACCTTTTATTTTAAGAGTAAGATTTATCATAAGACAATAAAGTATATATATTTAGCACTTAAAATGAAGAGTACTAGTAGTAAGAACTGTTTCATTAGAACGTGACCTCATTGGAAATGATAAAGCCTCTATTAGAATAAAATGTTCATGTAGATTTATACTACATAGTGTATATGTTCATGTATAAAATAAATGGAAACATAAGTGTGTGTGTGTGTGTGTGTGTGTGTGTGTGTGTGTGTGTGACTGTGGAGGGAGGAAAAGAATATGACAATGAGAGTTAATTGGTTAGACCAAGCTTGTCAACAAAAGAGGCACGGAATCTAGCAGATTCCTATCAACTGACATCTTTGTTGGAACACCCAGTCATTTCAGTTTTTTTTACTTTTCTTTTCAGGAGCAATATTCACATGTTATAAAATTACATTAATTCTTAAGAATGGGGTGTTGTTTGTAAGGAGGTTAATTTTTAATCCCAACTATATATATATATGTTATAGTGTGTCCGTTCCTCGATAAAACTGATCTTATCATTTTTGCAGACAATGGAACATGAAATATTTAATATTTGTTTTGCTTTATACTTATAAAATTGAGACAACTACATTTTGTGAATGAATTTCTATACCTCAGACAGCAGCTCAGTTTCCAAACTGTAAAAATAAAATTGATTAGCCAGGTACAAGGGTGCATGCCTGTAATCCCAGTACTTGAGAGGCTGAGACAGGAGGATAGCAAGCTCACTACCAATCAATCTCAACAACTTAGGGAGAGAATTGCTACCCCAGGATCACAATGTCTTGAAGCATTATTAAATATACTGCTCATTTTCCAGGATTCTGTTTTATAACCAGTTTCTTGTGACCTGTTCTGTTTTGCTTTTAAACACAACCCACCCTCGCCCCACTCAGTACCCCCAGAAGTATTAAGCGGACCTCTCTTGTGATGTACACGTATGATCCTTTTTACAGCAGTAACCCAGCTCACAGATACTACCTTGCCACTGATCCAGTCACAGGAGATTTGTACGTTTCTGACACTAACACCCGCAGAATTTATCGCCCCAAATCACTTACGGGAGCCAAAGACTTGACTAAAAATGCGGAAGTTGTTGCCGGGACCGGCGAACAATGCCTTCCATTCGATGAAGCGAGGTGTGGGGACGGAGGGAAGGCTGTGGAAGCAACACTCATGAGTCCCAAAGGTACCGACACTTACCAATTTGAGGGTTTCTTTTTATTTAAAAAGAGAAAAGAAAGAAACAGGAGGTGTAAAAATCCAGTTACTGCCTGATGGTGTTTAATGCTGAGTCTAACATTTTACCTGCTACTGTGTTCTGGAAAGCCATTTCATGTCTAGTGTTTTTAAAAACCATTTAGCGTGAAACTGCTAGAGCCCTAAGTTGATTTTACAGTAAATATTAGGTTCTTGATATTTTCTTTATCATCAGACCACTTTTTTAACTTTTCAAAGAATCAAGCAACTATTCTATATTATTCAGGTCACATACAGCTAAACTTCAAGGAAGTGTCCAAATTCTTTCATTGTTCTGAAATTTCTTTGTCATGAATGAGTCCCAGCCTCTTTTAAAACCATTGCTAAGCAACCCTCTCAGCTCTCATCCACTTTGGAGCTGTTAAACTTTTGTTTCTATGCCATGGGAAAAAATGCTTGCCGTGAGGAGTTTCAGAGGTAACAGAAGCTAAAATTCTGTGTGATAAAGGCTCTAAGCCAGTCAGGACTGACTCCTTCCTCTTATATTATGCTATTCATTGCAATGTGTTTTGGTTTGGGGCTTTTTTTTTTTTTTCTGATAGCTAGTGACTATTATGTTAACAAGGACTGGGAAGAAGTATTTGTTGTACTGAATTATTCATAATAGCAAATTTCATTGTAACAAGGTCAAAAAAACACTAACCTTGGCTTAGATCTATTTTTGTTAGAAGGATGTCATTACTATAACTTGACTGTAACAGCATTTGAACCTGTTTCTATAATTTATAGACTACATCATTATTATAAACATTATAATTTTATACTTGATACACATAGGCACTAAGCCTATGTGATACATGTGCTCACTGGAGAGTCTTAAAAACTTAGATGCTTTATTGCATTTTAAATTTATTGGTTGGGTCGGGCGTGGTGGCAAACACTTATAATCCCAGCATTCAGGAGGTAGAGGCCTGAGAATTGCAGTTTGCTGTCACCATCAGCTACTTAGCAAGGCCCTTTGCAACTCCATGAGACCCTGTTTCAAAAATAAAAAGACTAAAAAATAGGGCTGGGGGTGTAGCTCAGAGGTACAATTCCCCTGGGTTCCATCCCCGGTACAACAATAAATAAATAAACAAACAAATTTATTGCTATTGTCCATGCCTATGTTGTTGTTGTTTTTTAATGCTTTTGAAATTAGCAGTCTTGCCTAATACATGTCATCCATATTATCTCTGTAGTAGCTAAATATTGAGTTTAGTAATGGGCCTAAGAATCTAATCAAAATTAATGCAGGGTTTTTTGTAGTACTAGGGATGGAACCCAGAGGCATTGCGCCCCCAGTTATATTTTGTATTCTTTTTTTTTTTCTATACTGGGAATGGAACCCAGGGACATTCTACCTCCAACCTACACCCCCACCCCTATTTTTTATTCTTTATTTGGAAACAGGGTCTCACTAAATTGCAAAGAGCCTCACTAAGTAGCTGAGGCTGTCTGAGAACCACTATCCTCCAGTCTCGGCCTCCAGAATGTATTACAAGCATGCACCACCATGCCTGGCTTTCTTTTTATTTTTTGAAATGGTCTCACTGAGTTGAGAAGGGCCTTACTAAGTAGCTGAGGCTGTTCACGAACCGCGATCCTCCGGTCTTTGCCTAAATAATAGTAACACTTTCTTGTCTTGGATAAAGGGATGGCAATTGATAAGAATGGATTAATTTACTTTGTTGATGGAACTATGATTCGAAAAGTTGATCAGAATGGAATCATCTCAACTCTCCTGGGCTCCAACGATCTGACATCGGCCAGACCTTTAACTTGTGACACCAGCATGCACATCAGCCAGGTAACTAAAACACTCAGCCCAACTGTTTGTTTTCTTCTAAGTGACTTAAATTGCTGTTAGTGAGCTGTGATGGTAATGTATTAAACTGCATAGATCATGTGTGGTGGTGGTTGTGATAAAGCTGTTCCATTTAAATGTATCTCAGGAACTAATAAAAAGTTATTTTCTTTTATAATTCTGCACTTGATAAATTCAGTGAAACACAGAACAATTATCAGTAAGAAATGCTAAGCATTTGTAATAAAATGCCAGTAAAGTAGCAGCATGCGGATCCTCCAAAAAGAACAGAACAACTTGAATCTCTAATCTTTTGATTGCACAGACCCTTTGAGTAGTAGAGAAAACCCACTATGATTAGTCCCAACTGACTTATATTTAGAATTAGGAACTTTACTCTCGGCCTGATTGAAAACACAATAGAATACTAATGTATTCATAACCTAGAAAGCCCTGACATTTGGTGGTTATTACTGCTATAAGGAACATAAGTGTTCATATCTCGGTGATTATCTGTTGACTTACTACATAGAAGTAAATTTTCTGTTTGGCTCTAACTAGCAAATCTTAACCATGGGCTGCCTTTTTAAGTATAATGTTATTTCCTACATTTGTCTTCACTCAATATGTTGAGGTTTATTTTGCTGTAGATATTATGGAAAAAAACAATTTTAAAACAGTTTATCAAATTAAGGTTAATTTCCCTGAATGGTCTAATTGACTCTTCTGGCAAATGAACTGCAGCACAATCACTGACTAACCAGGCCATTTCTTCCTTTATTAAGGTGCGTCTGGAATGGCCCACTGACCTGGCCATTAACCCCATGGATAACTCCATTTATGTCCTGGATAATAACGTAGTTTTACAGATCACTGAAAACCGTCAAGTCCGCATTGCTGCTGGCCGGCCCATGCACTGTCAGGTTCCTGGAGTGGAGTATCCTGTGGGGAAGCATGCGGTTCAGACAACACTGGAATCAGCCACCGCCATTGCTGTGTCCTACAGCGGGGTCCTGTACATCACCGAAACTGATGAAAAGAAAATTAACCGAATCAGGCAAGTTACAACAGATGGGGAAATCTCCTTAGTGGCTGGAATACCTTCAGAGTGTGACTGCAAGAACGATGCCAACTGCGACTGTTATCAGAGTGGAGATGGCTATGCCAAAGATGCCAAGCTCAACGCCCCGTCCTCCCTAGCTGCCTCTCCAGATGGCACGCTGTACATTGCAGATCTGGGAAACATTCGGATCCGCGCTGTGTCAAAAAATAAGCCTTTACTGAACTCTATGAACTTTTATGAAGTCGCCTCTCCAACTGATCAAGAACTCTATATCTTTGACATCAATGGTACCCACCAGTACACTGTAAGCTTAGTCACTGGTGATTACCTGTATAACTTTAGCTACAGCAATGATAATGACATCACTGCTGTGACTGACAGCAATGGCAATACTCTTAGAATTCGACGGGATCCAAATCGAATGCCTGTTCGGGTGGTATCTCCAGATAACCAAGTGATATGGTTGACAATAGGAACGAATGGGTGTTTGAAGAGCATGACTGCACAAGGACTAGAATTAGTTTTGTTTACTTACCATGGCAACAGTGGACTTCTAGCCACTAAAAGTGATGAGACTGGATGGACAACATTTTTTGAGTAAGTACATGGAAATTCTACTTTGATCATAAAATATTGTGATATCGCCTGGCATGGTAGCACACGCCTGTAATCCCCGTGCTTGGGAGGCTGGACAGGAGGATTGCACTGATTCCAAGCCAGTCTTAGCTACTTAGTGAGGCTCTCAGCAACTTAGTAAGACCCTGTCCCTATTTCCAAATGAAATATAAAATGGGTCTGGGAGTATAGCCCAGAGGTAGAAAGCCCCTGGGTTCCACCCCCAGTACCACCAAATACATTAGATAGATAGATAGATAGATAGAGAGAGAGAGAGAGAGAGAGAGAGAGATACAGAGACAGAGACAGAGAGAGACGGAGAGATGTAGATATAATAATATAATCTACAGTAATAATAGTCTCAAGGGCCATGACTTAAAGTCCTTCATAATTTTAGTCCCCCTTTTTCAGAAAGAAAAGATAAAATTATTAGATTCAGAGCCTTCGAATGGACCCATCCAAGTAAGAAGGCCTAAAAATTTCATTTAGTCCTATGATAAATTTACCTCTTCTTAGAAATTAACATTTTGCTTCAGACAGACTTAGTGCATTAGCAGCAAACCTTTTAAGAAACAAACCCCAACTTTGGGTTTAGACAATAAACCCTTTGGGTTTGGATTTTCCCACTTGATAAAGCTGACTTTATCGGGAGCTTCCATTGAGGGAACACTTTAAAAATATTTACACTGAACTTTGATGATTTCATCAGTACTACAAATGCTATTCTTATCAAATAGAGGGCTTAACTTTTTTAAATCAGTTAGTAGAGAAGCTCAACTGCACTTAGAAGAGCCTCGCAACTAAAACTAGAATGTTGGTCACCTCTAAAAGCATATGAAAAGGTCTGAGGTCTGTTCAGTCTGGGTATTCTACTAGCTATATGGAACGGCGGCCTTAGCAATATGCTATCTGAATAGACATATTTGGTGAGGTCAGTGAGAGCAAACTAAAAATTAGCCCGTATACATTTTATGGTATATGTACTATGCAATGAGCACATGTGTAAAATCATTTTCGATTGCTTGTTCACTTGACTAGCACTGCATAAGCCATGAGGGAAATTAGATGTACAGAGATGGCATGTTGACAAATGCAAAATAGTCCTTGGAATGAATATTGAGTTCCTCGGTGTGATTTTCACAATGATATGCCAAAGCAAAAGTATTTTCTCTAAGAGCATACCTCTAAGATTATAATAAAAGTCAGTAGGAAAAGTGATTCAACATACAAATATTTTCCACGCAGCTTCTCTGGAATGTATCTTACACATAAAGTTGAATTCTCCTGTAGCTCGAATTGCTTTTCTTTTTTGACAGATTCCCTTTTAATAAAATGAATGTTCCCCAGCAGCATGATTTTGTCAGAGGAACAAACCTTTTCAATTGAATTACATTAAAATTCTGTTCTTAACATTCCTTTTGCTCATTTTAGGATCGCAATAGGAAACGAATAAATTGGAAGTTAATGGAAAGCACTTCCTTTGCACCTCTTTCAAAGTGATAGCAGGCTATGTTGCCAAAGAGGCGAAATGGAGCACAGAAAAGTGCTCCCGTCCCTGAGACCGGGCAGGAGAGCCGCTCTGATTATAAGATCTTCAGGACATGATGGTGGCATGGGTCGAGTTTGACTTTAGTTGAAAGTGGGGAGGAAAAATAGAGAAATAAGTTTTTAGTACAGTCCAGGACTCAAGGCCTGCGCTGTGGGCCATTTTTGAACGTGTCCTTATTTGTTCCAGGATTTGATCCTACACAGAAATTCATCATGTGGGTTATGACTGATTCATGAACTTTTTGCAGCAGACTCAATAGTTTACTTAGGATCTACAAGCTAAGAAAATTAAATGATGGAGGGGATCTGGGATAGTTTAGGCATATCTGGATTTTTACTTTACTTTTAAGATATATTTCTCTATCAGAAAAAAAATCCTCTGAGAATTTCAAGCAGAGTCAGGAATCAGATGACTAATGTGGGGGTGGGTTGGCAAGTCAATCTTGTGAATATAACGGAAAAGCATTGTTTTAGAGAGTGAAGTTTTTAGCTGGGCATGGTGGCGCATGCTCGTAATCCCAGTACTTGGGAGGTTGAGACAGGAGAATCACAGGTTTGCAGCCAGCCTCAGCAACTTAGCAAGGCCCTCACAACTTACTGAGACCCTGTTTTGAAAGTAAAACAGGGCTGGGAGTGTAGGTCAGAGGTAGAATGGCCCTGGATTCAATCCCCAGTACCACAAAATAATAATAATAATAACAATAGAAACCTTTCTAATAAAACTAACATATTATTTGTTTCACTTTTGTTTGGGTACAGGGGATTCAACCCAGGAGCATTCTACCTCTAAACTACAAACCTAGTTTTATTTTATTTTTATTTTGGTGGTACTGGGGCTCCTTCTACCTCTGGGCTACACTCCCAGACCTATTTTTATATATTTTTAAATTCGGAAACAGGGTCTCTTAAGCCAGTGCGGCTGGCTTCGAACCTGCACGATCTTCCTGTCTCTGCCTCCCAAGAGCGGGGATTACAAGCATGCGCCACCACGCCCAGCTTTATTTTTATTTTGAAACAGTCTCAATTACTTAAGGCCTGGCAAAATTGCTGAGAATGGCCACAAATCTGCCACCCTCATGTCTCAGCCTCCAAAGTATTGGAATTATAAGCATGTGCCGCCATGCCTGGCTAGAAATACTGTTTTTTGAAAGCAATGTTTTGTTAATTTTTCTCTAGCATTCTACAGCAAAGATATAATATTAACATTTCTAAGAAACATGCATTTCTTTCATTAAAGGGCATGAAAATAGAGCACTTAACCTAAGGAATTCAAATTGTCATGTCAGAATGATAGATGATCCTTTTTTATTTTCCTCATACAGTCTTACAGTATGGTTCTGAAAAAGCAAGGGCCCGCTTCTTCTAAGGGGCAGAAACTTTAAAACATATTTAAAAGTCTGAATACAAAATGAAAAGAGGTGTCCTTGTCAGGCAGGTCCTGCAGAATCCTACTTTAGTTCTCACTGGGCAACATCTTAATACATTTGAAAGCTGGGTATGGTGGTACATGCTGTAGTCCCAGTACATGGGAGGCTGAGACAGGAGAATCACAGGTTCCAGGATAACCTCAGCAACTAGTAAGACCCTGTTTCAAAACAAATAAAAACTAGGGCTGAGGATGTAGCTCAGAGATAGAATGCCTCTGGTTTCAATCCCCAGCACCAAAAAAAAAAAAAGTATATTTTTTGACATGTGAGGATGTCAATGAGCAAGCTTAGCCTCCATCTCTGCTCATTGGACTCTTGACCAGAGAGTTTCTGTTTCCTGTGTCATGACTTGGACAAGTAGCTGATGTGCAGACAGCCTAGCAGAGGCAGCAGGACCTCTGACTCTCTGGCAGACTGGCTTTGTTTTTGTAGTTCTCGGTGAGCTGGCAGACTCCCAGAATATTAGTATGTATCCGTAATGTCTCCATAGTTTTGTAGTACTGTGTGTCTAACTTAGAATTACAGAACACTTGGTAAGTTCATAAAGAAGAGAGATTTTTATAATGGCTAGAGTTTTACCAAAATCACAAGGAGATTGTGGGAGGTGGGGGGTTAGAATCATGGTTCCTGACTGAAAGACACCTGTTTTCTATGCTTTTTACCAGCCCCTGGAGCTGCTACCTGCTCTGTAATCATCTTTCTGCATAAATACCTTACACAGAGAAATTAAACTTTTCAGTCCAAATTCCCATTTGTATGTGAGCTTCCTAGCTAGCCTAGTAGCAAAAGAGCTTTGAGATTAAAGCTTGTATAGGACAGTGACAGATGGAAGAAGACCTGGAATTAATGAATTTGCCCACTGATAAAAAAAAAAAAAATACAGTTGCCATAGTCCCTGCCAAAGAAATTTTAAGAGGACGAGCTCAAATTCCTTACCTTCCATCTTTCCATTTTATCGCTTTATTTTTCTGTTTAGTACAAACTATGCTGTACCATTAGCATGTCACACTACTGGTGTGAGTGGTAAATGAAATGTGAAAGTATTTTATAAAATGCAAACAATTTCATTATCTCTGGGGCTGCCACAACTCTTGGAATTTTGCACTGCACACAGAACTCTCCCAGTAGCTATTTGTTGAATGAAATACCAGAGAAATAAACCAAAGATGTAGACAGGTGAATAGTTATATACGGAGAAGAGGCCGATAGACCTCTGCTCTTGCTAACCGTCTATTGAAAGGATGCTGTATAAATGCTCTCTTGCTTTCTGAGATAATTCAGACCCTAGACCAGGGTTTAATGCTGAAAATATTAACACTTCTCATTTTTATTATTGACCTTTTAATATTCTTACTGAATATGGCCTATTTTCTCTCTTTTTTTAATAAAAACTCCCTTAGTTGATCTTGCTGTTCACATAATTAAAGAAAAACAAAAAAGACCTCATGTTGGCAGCACTTATTCTGAAAGATTGATCTTTAGGAGTAAACACTTGTACCAAGTACCAGAGAGGATTCTGGGGGGGAAAAAAAAAACCTGATTCCCAACTCAAGGTTCTTATCAATGATCAAATAGGCAGGTGACTTCAGGGTACATAGATGATTGCTTAAAACTGAGGCCCTCATTTCATAAACTAGAATTGGCAACAGTTTCCTTCAGTGTTATTCATAATGATTATTATTCATTAAAGGAGTGGTTAATAATTTTGGATGATATAAGAGGAAGAATACAGTAGGTATCAGATGATTTGTAACTCAGTTTTGAAATCACGGAGTTAGACTAATATGCCTCATGAGCTGAATATTTATTACTGACTGTCTCTGACCTTTGCTTCCATTCACTTGCTGGACAGTAGAAAGGAGGTCTAACCGGCTAATGGGGTCCCTTTGCATGACGACACTATCATAAGCCTAATTACATGTATTAATATCAGAGACCATTCCATGCTGCTCTTCAAACACTTAGAACAATTTCTACGCATTATAATTCCTTAGCTAAAGTAATTCCAGAGAAAACCAAAAGATATCACCTGCTAAAAATTTATTATTTAAAAAGTTCTCACCCAAAATGAAAGCACAGTTCTTACACTTGAATGCACAGAAAAAGCAAATCCAGTGTATTGAATTGGGCAGTAGAATAAATTATTTACTAGTAAAAGGCATTTCACAGTACTCTGCTTGCTTACCCACATAAAATACAAAGCATTTGGGCATATCTAGAGGCTCTTCTGTCTGGTTAAAGAAGACAACACGTGAATTCTGGCTGATCCGTGCATGCACACTGGCAGGTTAGTGGCAATTTTTCTGTTTTGCGACTTTGAATATTTGGAGCTCTGTGTTTGTGGAGTTGACTCTGATCTTTTGTGAGCTATATTCAGATTCACAGAGCAAATAAATGAGTTTCAGCTTCGACCCGTTTGCGTAGGTATATATGGGTCTCTAGCTTCTCATTTGGCTGTTTTATTGTCCCACATTCAAGCTTTGCAATTTCGGAACGAGCTTCTGAACCATTACTTTATAATGAACGTAACTCTGTGCCGATGGCAAAGTCACAACTCCCAATAGCATCTATTCTGACACCCTGGGAGCGTCTGGGAGAAGGGACCTCAGAGAAAGAAACAGGGGCAGGGTAAACATAACTTTGCTATCCCTAGGACACTTGCATATTCAGCACACAGATAAGTAGGAAGATTCACTGATGATTACTCCAAATTAGAAAAGATGTGTACATTCTTGTTAACATTGAATCATGCTTAAATAGGGACATACATGCCATGCTGGGTTCCCTTTAAATATGCATCTCTGGAACAGCTTCTGGGATTAGCAGAGCTGCAGAGGGAGCTTCCATTGCCACGCAACTGAGAGGATGGCCTCTCCTTTTAGAGGCACCTGGTATCCAACCCTAAAAACTGAAACTCAGAACCCGCAAGTCATTGTTCCTTCAAAAAAAAAAAAAAACTCCATGAGAACGTAGCGCTCATTTTTTTTAAATATGTAGCTTAAAATGATGCTCAGCCCCTGTCTTTATTTCCTTGTCATTTTTCTTCATGGAAGAAAGCATTAGGCAATTAAGGATAATTTGTTAGAGATTTTATCAGCCAATCACTTAAAATCATGAGAAAAATCTAAAGCTGGTTTCAATATTTTTTGTGTGGTTTTGTTTAATTGTTTAATAATTTTGCTTTAAATTTTTAAGCAGAATGTTTATTTTCAGGGGCATCAGTAAAAAAAAAAAGTGTAGGCGATTGGATAAAGCAGCTCCTATACATTTCAAACATTAACCTGAACACAATTAAAGCAATGCTTTTTATTAACAGATGATTTATCCCAACTCCTTTGTGCAGTCTTGTTTTTAAAAATAGCAAGTTCTGTCCAGGTTTCAAAGGAGAAGAAGTGGGGAGACTATATGTTATTTGGATTACTTGAAAAAAAGAAAAACAGAGTGATCAGATCTTCTTCTTATATCAGCTGTGTCCTAAGAACATATCAATAGTTGTAAGGATGCATTAATTCTTTTGGCTTGTCACAGTTTATAAATTAATGTTCTAGATGTACTAAATTGCTGTGTAATGGTTCAAAGTGAGTAAATGCAGCTTCCAAGTGTCAAATTCCCACCTTAAACTAATTATGTAATCGTCTAAATGAGACAGATGCTCTGTCTGTGCGTCAGCAGCTTCCCTGAGAAAATGACCAAAAGATTGACCCTAAGACTTAAGTTTCATGCACTGGCCACTTTATATGATTGAGAAGAAAGCAAGGAATTCGCACACTGACCACCAGCACAGGAAAACCTATGATTTTTTTTTTTTTTTGGTGGTACTGGGGTTCCTGGAAACCCTTCTACCTCCAGGCTACACTCCCAGACCTATTTTTATACCTTTTTATTTGGAAACAGGGTCTCTTAAGCCAGCACAGCTGGCTTCAAACCTGCACAATCCTCCTGTCTCTGCTTCCAAGCGTGGGGATTACAAGCATGTGCTACCACGCACGGCAAAAACCTATGATTTTTTTATAGTAACAGAACTGAACGTTGACAATTGGGCATTTTCTAGAAAAATGGCATCTCTAGCTCATTTTTAAGGATAGCAAGATAAAAAAAAAAAGCCACTCTAGCAGTCCTTACTCCTGCTACCCTAATGCCTCTGCGTCCCTGAGAGAGGACAGCTCCACATGGAGACAGCCCTTGCTTAAATTCCCAGGCCCTTTCCAAAGCCTGGAAACCACAGATGCTGACCTAGTTTGTACAGAACACTTCCCTTCTGAACCTTCTCTCAGGTTTGGAAGACATTTGAGGAAGGAGGTGAGATGGGTGGGAGTACCATCCACATGCTTGAAGTCTCCCTAACTCCTTCCTTAGGATCCCGGCCACCCATCACCACTACCACTGCTCATAAACCCTCCCACCGGTGCACTTCAAAACAGTTTGCCTCGATTTCAAGTTCAACTCAAAGTTCAGTGACTCCATGGTTCTGGAAGTGATCCCTCAAAACATCTGAAAGCATCAATGTAAAGAAATACCACTTTATAGCTCTGCCTAAAAACTATGTCTTATTGTCTTTCGGGGTATGTTAAGAGTGTTAAGTCTAATATAAATTCATATTTTTCCATCTCTAGGCCTTTTAGTAGATGTGCTGCCAAAGCAAGCACCTCTCTGGGCTTTTTAATAAAAATAGCATATGAAAAGCAAGAGCTGAAAACTTATTTAAAGAAAGTAGCTAATCAGTTAATTTGAGCATGCAATGAATGTAAGTCAAGAATCTGCTAGAAGAAAGATCTCATTCCGTTTCAAACTCGGAAGGAAGGAAGGAAGGAAGGAAGGAAGGAAGGAAGGAAGGAAGGAAGGAAGGAGTCCTAGTATAGGTAAACATAAGCCCAGCCTGAAACTGGAAGAAAGCACCTTACTCACAGATGATATTTTTAAGTTAGATCAGCTAGAATTATTGTCATAAAAGAAAGATTGCAGGAATGTTATAACGTGGACGAGCAAGACAGTAGAGTATATAAATGCATCACACTATTCCTAGAGAAGCCAGAATATATTTAAGATGACTAAACCTTAAACCCTTAAAACCTAAAAGAAGATTGACATGATTTTATGCCGTGATGGTTTATCATGTAGAGCTAGAGAAAAAGGGTTATACCCACTCGTTTCTCTATATTTACACATATTCATTCAAGGATTAGTTCTGTTACACAGTATTAATTTAATGAAGATTTAAAATTTTTAGCATACTTTTTAAAGTATACCCCATTCTCCTTAACACAAAGATATGCCTTCAGGCATGGTTAGTCCAAGAAGGGACTAGTCTCGGCAAAACCAGCTACCCGGGAGACACTTTTTCCAAAAGCAGTTATGACATCTTTAGGAAAATAAAGGGATTTTAGGTGGTGTGCTGTAAAAGTCAAAGTGATTGCAAACCAGTCAATTATTCCAGCCTTTCAGGCTTCAGTAAGGCGAGCATTTTGTCTGTAGCCTCTGGTCACCAAGTATTTCCTGCTTATTCGCTGATATCCAGCCCCCTTTCCCCTCAGGCACTCATTCATTCAGGGCGCATTTATTAGGTGGCAGGCACTGTCCTTAGGTGCTGGAAGATGCACACAGAGTCCAGTAGGGAGACAAATCTGTAAGTAATTATTAGGCCCCCAAACCCACTTCCCCTGATTCATTGCAAATCTTTCCCTGGGTTTGGGTTCCTGTGTGGCTGAGTACTAGAATATAAAAGTAGAACAAAAGAAAAGGATGAGTTTCTAGAACCCAGGAGTATACTCAGTTTCATTTCACAGATTCTATGGAGCAAAAATTTTTCTTGCCACCAACTATCTAATAGTAAGTTTACTTTTCAGGACCTGGCATCTAAATAACTAAGGTGGGTTCATGTCCTCCTTCTGCATCTGTAAACAACTTTTAGAAACGGGGGCTGGAAAGCTGGGCATGGTGGCGCATGCTTGTAATCCCAGTACTTGGGAGGCTGAGACAGAAGGATCTCCTAGGTTCAAAGCCAGCCTCAAGCTACTTAGGCTCTCAGCAAGTTAGTGAGACCCAGTTTCAAAATAAAATATAAAATAGATCTGAGGATATAGCCAGAAGTTGAAGGGTTCCATCCCCAGTACCACAAAAGAAGAAAGAAAAGAAAAGAAAAGAAAAGGAAGGAAGGAAGGAAGGAGGAGGGGAAGGGAGGAAGGAAGGAGGAAAAAAAGAAAAAGAGAAAGAAAGAAAGAAAGAAAGAAAGAAAGAAAGAAAGAAAGAAAGAAAGAAAGAAAGAAGGAAAGGGGGCTGGAGGCATAGCTCAGTAGTAGATTGCTTGCCCCACATGTTCTGACCCAGGGTTCAATCCCCAGTATGAAGAAGAGGAGAGACTGATTTCAGTACAATCCTTCTCTTAATGATGGCTAACCCAGAATCCTTGGAACCCCTAAGAGAACTAATTCTGGAGAACCTGGCTTCGATGGCTTTGTCTCCAGGCTGTGGATTTCAGAACTGGACATCATCACTTTGTTAGCTTTCCCTACTGTGGTAATGACTATGCAAGGAAAAAGGCACTGAGTCACTCTTCTCCAGTTAGATCCTTGAAAACCACGTCATTTCTGGGACCATCTGTCACCATGCTCAGATTACCAAAGGGTTAGATCTGAGATGAGGTAAGAGAGATTTAACCTTGTCTGAACTCATGTTAACTGGGATGTTTGGGGCGGGGTGAGGACAACACCTGGACTGCAGACTACTGCCCTTTCTAGGTTCCTGGAGCAAAGCACAGAGGATCTCATCAAGATCCTCTCAGCACTTGAGACAAAAAGCGTATGAAAATCATACCCTTTGTCTTTTATTTTGCACTCTCTCTGTCACTTGGGGAAAATGTAGGTAGCAGTGAGATGAGGATCAGACAACCCCGTTCTTGCTCCCGGAGCCTGTTGATCGCTCTGCTTACCCTTATTTTGGGAGCATTTTGCATTTTCTCTCCAAGACTCGATATTTCAGTATTTTTTACTGGCAACATTGTACCTGAATTCAGAGAAATAATGATTCATCTGTGAGATCATTGTTAAGGAATATTTAAATGTGGACTCTTTGAATATTAATGTTACAAATCACATTATTGCTGTAAGAATTCCAAACCAATCCACGGTTGGAGATTTAAGTCAGGCCCTGTTGTGTGTTTGCTGTTTGTATAGGGGTCCTTCATCAGGAAGGAGGATCCAGGAGCGATTTATGCATACATTTTTAGTTCTGATAGGGTTAATAATTTTGTTCTAGTTTACCACAAGGACATAAAAAGTCGTTTCAAATTAGCATTACAGGAAAAGCATTGAGGGGATTTTTTTTTTTTTTTTTTTTTTTTTTTTGTTGTTGTTAGCTGTCAAACCATGCTAGGAAATTTGAACGTAAGGAACTCTGTTAAATGGAAGAGATTCTCTGTCTGTAAAGGGGGAGAGTGAAAGGGAAGTAAGTCTTTCTTGTGATAACTTACCACGATTCAATTCTGAAAGCAAGCCCAGGCACTGCATGCAGAAACACCAGGATGGCCCTGGGAAGATGAGGAAGCAGCATCACCAAAATGAACATTTATCCCACGCGGAGGCCTCCAGAGGGGCCCAGACCAATGTTGCCGCTGTCTTGCCAGCAGGCTTAGTGTTGACGGGAGAACACAGTGAGGGGGTGAGACACAGCTAGCTGGCTCTCATTCACTTTTCCGCAGGTGGAGAGAGTAGAGGTTTGGGAGAGGGCACTGTGGACTTTACGTGAGTGAATCCATAAGTTCCTCTCATCTTTGAGAGAGACCCAATTGTGAGGCTGATCTATAGATGGACAATCATTGAAAGAACAAAGAAGCTATCACTCCTTTACTCCTTAAAACAGCACCACCTCTCCGGTTGCAGTTGCTTCTATTCTCTGGTTAATGTGCTTCTCTAAAATCTTGTTCTGATTCACACATATTTTTTCTCAAAAGCAGAAAATTTCTTCTCCATGTGCATGTGTGGGGTGGTACTGGGAATTTAACCCAGTGGCATTTTAATTCCAAGGTAGACCCGCAATCTTTTTTTCCTGTTTTTGAAATGGGATCTTGCCAGGTTGCTGATTCTCACTAAGTTCTCGAGGTCGGTCTCCAACCTGTGATCCTTCCGTCTCAGACTCCAAGTACTGAGACTGCAGGCTTGTGCCACCATGCCCAGTAAAAGATAATTTTAAAAACACACATTTAAGCCAGGCATAGTAGTGCATGTTTATAATCCTAGGACTTGGAAAGCAGAGATAGGAGGATCGCAGGTTTGGGGTTAGCCTCTGCAAATTAGTGAGACTCTGTTTCAAAATAAAAGAGAAAAATAGGGCTGGGGATATAGTTCAAAGGTAGATGCCCCTGCTTTTCATCCCTAGTACAAATAAATAAACAAACAAACAAAATCACATATTTGATTAAAGAAGCCATTTTACCGGGAAGCACTGAAGACAATAAATAATCCTGTTTTTAAGTTGTAAGGAAAGTTGTCCAGAGCTACAAATAGTTTTCACTTGAATAAATTTGCAATATCAATAGTTTATTGACAGAGTTGGTAACTATCTGAGTCGGTCAATTTTTCTCTCAGTTAAGGATCTATTGAAGATGTTTGAGCAGAGAAGTATTATAAGTGTGGTATTTCAGAAGATTAATGTGGTATCAGTTTGTATGGAGAGAGGCTGGTAGACCAGTTGTAAAAGTCTAGGGCACCTATGGGGATAAAAAGATAAATATTAAGGGATGTTATGATGGAAAAATTAAGAGTTGAGAATGTCTTGCCTGCGAGGGGGAGGGAGGGAGAAGATTTCACAGCAGGATGAGTACAACATTTTCAACTGAGAATGACTGAGGCAGCGGATCTCTTGGGCATTTGTTGATAATCCTACTGCTTAGGAAATTTAGAAAGAGATTTAAAAATATTCCACAAAGACTAAAACAGCAAGTTTAGGCAAAAATGCAATCAAAATTAAAGACACACAAATAGATAAGCATCAAGTAAGAGCATCCCATCAGGGAAAGAGCAGAGGATCACGAAGAGCCAGAGGGAGAACATGTTTTCCTACCAGAAACCTCTGTGGAGAGGGGTCAATCCGGAGCAGAAAACAATGTGCTGTGTGATGCATTTGGAGCCACGAGGCTAAGACCAGATGAGCAGAATGGAGAATGCCAAGTTGATGTTCTATTCAAATTCCCTAGAGCCTATTACATGGTAAATTCAAAAAGCTAATAAAAGGAAACTACATCTCTAATATACAAGCTGGGCAGGGTTAGATCACCACAAAGGCCAAGCAACAAACAGTAATTGAGCTGCAAAGTTGCTCATAAGCAGAGAATATGTCCAGAGGCACGTAGGTTTGATGGAAAGGTCTCTGTCAGTGCCTAGGGTCACAGTATTCCAGAGGACAGTGGGGCATTTATTGGTGCATCATTTTTCTTTTTGTGTTACAGTAAAGAAGGGCGAGCCTGCCATTTCCAGAAGTCTCCACAAGTCATATTTGATGGCTTATTTTCTTCCGCCGCCTTACCTAGAGTCTCTAGTCGTGTTAATGTTGTTTTCATTTCTATTGGTGAAGGTGCTAATCTGTGAAAAAGTTTTCACTGATTCACACTGAAGTGAAATAATGATGGTGAGGAGGAGAACTTTTTTCCACAAAGCTTCTGTTAGAGCTCATGACACAGTACCCCAAAGTGCAGGTCTTTAGCATGATGAGTACTTAGAACTAAGGAGATTGCAAAAGCCCAGAAGTGAGAAGTTCTCTCTGACTTTCCTCCACCTTTTTTTTATCTTCGCCCTTTTCTCCTCAGAAGTAGGTCATAAAACTTTGAACTCTCTTCTCTGAGGAGGGTTATAGAAACTAGATCTAGTCTCCAAGTCAGGCATGATTGCACATGCTTGTAATACCAGCGCTTGGGAGGCTGAGACAGGAGGATCGCACAGGTTCGAAGCCAGCCTCAGCTACTTAGTGAGGCTCTCAGCAACTTAGTGAGACCCTGTTTTTAAATAAATTATAAAATAGGGCTGGGGTGTATCCCGGAGGTAGAAAACCCCTGGGTTCCACTGCCCAGTACCACAAAAAATAAATAAATCACCTAGATCTAGTCTCCACATAAAACCTAATGTGCCAGTCAATATTCTCACTACTGCAGTCCAAAACAACTGACCACACAACTTAGAGAAAAGAAGGTTTATTTGCTCACAGCTTTTGGAGATTTTGGGTACAGTGTGTGTGTGAGACCAGGGTCTGTGGATCTCAGGGAATGGTGGCAGGAAATGGAGAGAGTGAGAGAGAGAGAGAGAGAGAGAGAGAGAGAGAGAGAGAGAGAGAGAGAGAGCAAGGGCTCTGATCTCACGTCACAGAGGCTAGAAGCAAAAGAGCTTCCATACACACAACCAAGGGGATCCGAAGGAAAAAGCACCGTCCCTAAGGCCACACCCAGGGACCCTATTCTCCAGGCACATTCCACCTGCCTGGGTTACCATTTATTAGTAAATCCATTATAAAGGATTCATTCGCTGACGAGATGACAATCCTCCTCACTTAATTGCAGCAACTCTGAACATTAATACCTGAGCTCTTCAGGGGACAGTCCATATCCAACCATAACACTTAGCAAGGTGACTCTCTGACCTACCTCCTGTGAAAGCAGAACACGAAGCCCTTACTCCAGAAGAGTCCAGCCCCATGCTTAGGGGTGAGGTGGGCTGGAGGAGGAATGTTAAGTGGGAGGCCAAGAAGAATCTGAACAAACATGCCTTGCTGCGTCTCCTGCCCCCCAGTTTATCACCATCAGGTCATACCTGTTTCCTCAATTACATGCTCATCAGGCCATCCATTCTTTAGTGAGCTTGCCCTGAGTCCTTGGGCTTTCATTTGGAAGGTGCCTGTGTCATGTAAAACTCTGTTTAATTAAATAGGTTTTGCTTTTCTCTTGCTAATCTTTTTTTAGGAGTATCAACCTAGTGAGACCCTGTTTTTAAATCAAATATAAAATAGGTCTGGGGGTGTAGCTCAGAGGTAGAATGACCCTGAGTTCAATCCACAGTAACACACATACACACACACACACACTATCCCTTACCCCAAAATATCCTTTTTACCTTTGGTATGATTAACTAGCCTTTATTGAAGGTGAGGATAACAGATGATAGTTTTGCTTTTCTCTTGCTAATCTTTTTTTAGGAGTATCAACCTAGTGAGACCCTGTTTTTAAATCAAATATAAAATAGGTCTGGGGGTGTAGCTCAGAGGTAGAATGACCCTGAGTTCAATCCACAGTAACACACATACACACACACACACACACTATCCCTTACCCCAAAATATCCTTTTTACCTTTGGTATGATTAACTAGCCTTTATTGAAGGTGAGGATAACAGATGATAGTTTCTTATCTTTTCAATCCTAGGTTGGTTTCTGGTTTCTTTTCCTAGTTTATAAAAGGACAGAGGCTGGGAACCACTTAGCATCTGATCTGTCATCTCCACTTTGGGCTCAGTCTCTTGGCCTTATTGAAACCTTGCACACTCCATAATCCCCCATGATGAAACCTGCTCAAGGCCTCCCTCTGTCTGTTCCCCAAGGACTCCATACCCTCTGGCCCCTCTACTCACTGACCTGGTGCATCCAAGCCCTGGCAGCTCTGCTGCTGCACACCTTGGCCCTGGCTGCTTCCCTGCCCAGGCCTGACCTGCCAGTCTACAGCCCACACCTACATCTAGGCCTGGCACTTGTCCCTTCCTCAGTGAGGCTCTTCCCTAGCTCCTCTGGGGCTGAAGCACCTCCTTTCTCTGCATTCTAGCCATTCACGGGCACTCATGATTAATAGTAAAACTTTCACATATGTCGCTTCTGTCCCCATTCAGACTTCTTATTTGTATTCCTAAGACCCTCACACCTTAACTTACAAGTAAAGGTGATTCGGAAACCAGGTGACTGGTGAGGAAGAAACCCAGAGCGCCATCGCCCCATCACAGCTTTCCTGGTCTTCTGTGCAGATACTTGAGCCCTGTTACTGCCTTCACTCAGATTCAGTCACTCCTTAGAAGGTGCAGATTCAGAACTTCCAGTGCCAAACTGCTAAGCTGGACCACTAGGATGCCAGCTTATCCCTATGTCATTCTAACTGTACTAGCTACAAAGGTTACTTGTATTTTTATTTCCCAAAGAACCAAAGGCTAATAGGTTATAGTCTGAATGCTCAGCATCCTGGGCTGTATCTCTGTGTGCTCAGCATCCTATGATACAAAATGCCTGCCCAGCAGGAAACGGAACGAGTGTTAAGCCAATGAAAGCACCAAGTCAAAGGTTGGGGAAATGCTTTCTGCAGGAGAAAGGTGACGTTTCTGCTTGAGATTGAACAGGGCCAGAAAATATAAACCAGCGAAAGGGCAGGTCGGTGGCAGCAGCAAGAATGAATCAGCGAGCTGCTGGCAGGTGGTATCATATATATGAAGTGGAGTTCTCAACTTTAAACCAGCCTCTGTGATTTACAGAAGGGCTAATGGGCCTGGGGTCAGGTGCATAACACTTCCAATGATGGCCCAGTCATGAGACACAATGAGACCCTGATCAAGCAATCTACTCACATCATATTTTCATTTCTCCATCTACAAAATGGGGGGGGTATGATAAAGAACTACAGAATAATCTTTTATATAGGAATATGTATAAGGATGTTAAATTTTTATAAAAACCCAAAAACATATTCTTCAGGCAATGCAAGAAATATACCAAAAAAAAAATTTTTTTTTTGGTGGTACTGGGGGTGGAACCCAGAGGCTTTCTACCTCCAGGCTATACTCCCAGACCTATTTTATATTTTATTTGGAAACAGGGTCTTACTAAGTTGCTGAGACCCTCACTAAGTATCTGAGGCTGGCTTTGAACCTGTGCGATCCTCCTGTCTCAGCCTCCCAAGCGCGGGGATTACAAGCGTGCGCCACCACGCCTGGCAAATATACCAAATTTTAAAACTGAACTTTAGCCTGCTTTTGTCAGTAATTCTGAACTCTGCTGTGTAAACAAACCTACTGTGCTTGTTTCTTCAAGAGCAATAATTTCTGCAAAAAAAAAAAAAAGCTATGACAGCAGTAAAGCATGTTGGAATTCTTTCACTTCCGCCTTCATCTGCTCAGCACATCAGCTGGGTTGGTAGGGAGAAGGACGTCTGCTTTGTTTCCTCAGCTCTGCCCTTTAGAAGTCCAGACAGTGATTGCACTTAAAGTTGCATTGTGTTTTCTGTTTCTCCACCACTCCCTTCTCCCTCCTGAGTGCCAGTCTCTGCCGGCACTGCAGCAAGGCATTGTCAGACCGTCAGTTAACCCCGTGATCTCACTGATACTGTCCCCTCTGAATTACTGGCATCAGCTAAACACTGGGCACAGACACACCAGGTTTCTTGTCTTTCCCCTTTCTCCCCTCCTCTCTCTTGCCCTTGCTGAATCTTCTCCTTTATTACCTGCAGTCTTCTCTTAATTACTAACCACATTTTTTTCAAAGCAAATGTTTCATACTCTCTACTCTTTCTTTTTTTAACTCTAAAACTCTCCACTTTATTCCCCAAAACTGTTAAGTATCCTTTTCTACATCCCTTACTCTCGTGTAGCTCCATATTGACACCTCATTTTATGTTCTCTTCCATGTCTTCCTTCCCCTGGTAATTCTTGATCTTCTCCAATACCATTCTCTAATTGTTCTTCTGCACTTATTTTGATATGGTTTGAGTATTCATTTTACTTCGAACCTTTTATGAATGAAGCAGTCTGAAATACAGAGTATCACTCTGTATTTGATATCACTCTGAAATACAACCGTAAATGTATTGTTGTCCCAAGGAAATATCTAGCTTTCATTGTGGAATTTTACATGTTTCTCACTATTCAGGTAACATGGTCTTTTTTTTTTTTCCCCCCCCTGGTGCTGCCACAAATAGAAAAGTCGCAAAAATTCAATTCTTTAGTCAAGTGTTTTATATACATATAATTTATACTTTCAACAGCTTTAGAAATATATCTTTTTTTTTCAATACTGGGGATGGAACCCAGGGACATTCTACCTCCAAGATATAGACCCAGTCCTCTTTTTTTATTCTTTATTTTGAAACAAGGTCTCACTGAGTTGTAAAGAGCCTCACTAAGTAACTGAGGCTGGCTGCGAACCACAAACCTCCAGTCTCAGCCTCCTGAATGCTGGGATTGCAAGCGTGCACCACCATGCCTGGCTAAAAATATATCTTAACATCTAAATAATATAAATGATAGAGTCCTTATGTTTGTATGCTAAAAAAGTAAAATAACACAATAAAATATCAAATAACCATTAGATGTCAGGAAGTATTTCATCTCATTTCAACAAACATAAAAATAATCTTTTCAGATCCACCCATCCTAAAAAAAAATGACAGTATAAACAAGATAGGATATCACCACTGTTTAAGTCCTATTATATCAGTACAGAGTATGTCAATCATTGAGAAATAAGAACCAAGCATGGTGATGCACACCTGTAATCCCAATACTTGGTAGGCTGAAACTGGAAAATCACAGGTTTGAAGACAGCCTTAGCAAGGTTGTGATGCTCTCAGTAACTATCTAGCAAGACCTTGTTTCAAAATAAATAAATAAATAAATAAATAAATAAATAAATAAATAAATGTGCTAGGGCATAACTCAGAGATAGAATGTCCCTGGATTCAATACACACAAACGCATCTTTAGAGCTGGGGGTGTAGCTCAGTAGTAGAGAATATGCCTCACATTAAAGAGACCCTGGGTTGGATCCCTAGCACCACAAGAAGAAAAAAGTCCTTAAAAGGATATTATTTTATTAATTTGTTAAAGATGTCATGAGATACTAAATTAATATTTTACATATGCAAATACATACAGGTATGTATATATGAAAAGGTCATATTTTTATGCATTTTGCACTGTCATTGAGATGATAAAACTTTTAAAATTGATAAAACACTGAATTAAATCCACATCGTGGAAAATATGGAGGAATACTAAGGAATTTAGTATCAGCAAGCATGCTCCCTTTGAAACAGCAAATTAGATGTGCAGCTGGATTTTGGTCACACTTCAAAGAATAATGTGCTGAGATGGAGAGCTATTCTGTTTACTCTTGCTCTCACCGGTGAGGTTCTCCTATGTTAAACAGGCTTTTGATTACTTCAAAGCATGTTTGAAGTCCTCACTCTGCGTAGCTCATACACAAAGACAAATATTCTTCCAAATGTGTGCAGCTAATACGGCTGCGCCTTGTAAGAAGAACCTGCAGTTTCCTACTAAACACCGCGCTGGTGCCTCTTCTCTTTAGCTACGACAGCGAGGGTCGTCTGACAAATGTCACGTTTCCTACTGGCGTGGTCACAAACCTCCACGGGGACATGGACAAAGCTATCACAGTGGACATCGAGTCATCCAGCAGGGAAGAAGATGTGAGCATCACGTCAAATTTGTCTTCCATCGACTCTTTCTACACCATGGTTCAAGGTAAACCCAACAGCATCCTTCTTGAAGTTATTTTTTTATTATTTTAAAATAAATGTTATTAGTGCATTGCAATTGTACGCCACAGTGAGGTTCAGTGTGATGCAGCCATATGTGCACACACCCTTGACGTCTTTTCTCCTATATCTATGCTGTTCCCACTAAGCTGTATTTAACTTTGGGATTCATGATTTTAATTAATAATTTTAAAATTCCACTAGTGCCCAAATAGAATGTGGCAGCTCTCATTTCAAAGGTGAACCCAAAAGGGGGAGGTAAAAATATAAACTTCTAGACACAAGTGAGGAAATAGTCTAACACTCAGGTGTAATATTTATGTATGAGTTTTACATTTGTTTCCCATTTTTTCAGAAAACATGGTCATTTTTTTAAATTTTTGCACCATAAGAGCTAACTTATTATCCTAAAAGAACAGCATATTGCACCATGATAATTCTTCATAGTGCAAAAGCATGTCATATATATGCATATTAAAATTAATAATAATAATAATAGGCTAACCTGAAAGTCATGTCTTTTTTCTTTCTTATTTAACAAAACAACTTAATGCCAACTATTCCCATGTGTCATTGGACCATTTCTGAGTTTTCCAGAGCACATCCTCTCCCCAGCCATCTCAGCAGGGTAGTTTGAAGCACAGTACTTTCTGACTCCATTATGATATAGGATTTGAATCCCCATGTGGTAGAAATTGTATCCCAAATCCCAAGTATGTGATAATCAAATTTTCTGAGTTCCTTTCATTATAGGCATATACAATGCATCCACTCTCGCTGTGGGAGAGCCCACAGCCATAGCCCTTTATAAGCTAATCATCACTCAGAATAATCAGAAATCAGCATTACACTTCTCTGACTTTTTTTTTTTTACCTTTTTCATCAGGCAAGCTCAGCAACCATCTAAACTTGGTATTGCTTAAATTCATTTCCTCCCCAAAATGATCCTCTACTATTCCAAAATTTTAAACCAAGGCAGTAGCTTACCATATGGGAGAATTTCTTATTTATAACATCAGATGGATTCCTTTTTTGAAAAGTCAGTTTCAGGGAGACTCTCCCTTTATCTTTTGGGTATGCAAGGTATAGGTACTGATTCTTTGAAAGGGTCTTTAAGAAAAGAGAAAGGGATGGGTGTGGGGAGAGGACTCTTCCAAGACGTTGCAGATGGACAGTCCAGCCCCTGAAGGACCATACACTGGGCTCTTTGCATTGACTGCGCATCCCATAAAGAACGAGTCTCCTTTCATCAGGTAAATTAGAAGAGAACTCTACTAGAGAAGGACTTAAGGTCCCCTAAAGTTTGCTTTAATATTTACTGGCATCTCTGATGCTATGAAATGCCAGAAATCAAAGCTATTTTGTTACTCTCTAAAGCGACATCACTCCTTGCTTTTTAATAAATGGGGTTCAGTCAAAGTTGTAGAAATGCCTATCACTTTTAAATATACAACAAGCCAAGTGTTTAATGCACATTGGACGATTTACACTGTCTGCTTCTCCTTTCTTAGATCAGTTAAGAAACAGCTACCAGATCGGCTACGATGGCTCCCTTAGGATCATCTATGCCAGCGGCCTGGATTCGCATTACCAGACAGAGCCGCACGTTCTGGCTGGCACGGCTAACCCAACGGTGGCCAAAAGAAACATGACCCTTCCCGGGGAGAATGGTCAGAATTTGGTAGAATGGAGGTTCCGGAAAGAGCAAGCCCAGGGAAAAGTGAATGTTTTTGGTCGGAAGCTCAGGGTAAGTAACTGTTGGACCGTTGGAGGAGGCCACTCAGTCCTCTGTGTTAGGCAGAAGGGCTTCCTGTCTCCCTCACCTGCTTACACTAAGAGTTCCACACTCCGGGTGGGGGTGGCACACTCCTTAGAGCATGGTATATCCAGCCATCACACCATTAAGGTCTCTCATAGTAAAGCTGCTTATTTGAGAAACGTTTAAATGATTAAAAATATTTTTTTCATGCCAGGCATGGTAGCACACACTTGTAATCCCAGCATTTGGGAGGCTGAGACAAGCGGTTCACAGATATCCTCAACTACTTAGTGAGCCCCTTTGCAACTCAGTGAGACCCTGTTTCAGAATAAAGAACAAAAAATAGGACTCAAAGGTAAAATGCCCCTGGGTTCCATCCCCAGTATTGCAAAAATAAAAATTAAAAATAAATAGGAAATTGCAAAAAGCACAATCCTAACTAACCTAGATGTCAATCAATGGATTGTTTTACTAATGTTATTTTTTTTCTTTTTTGGTGGTGGTATCAGGGATTGAACCCCAGGATGTTCTACCTGGGAGCTATACACCCAGCCCTATTTTTATTTTATTTTTTTATTTTGAAACGGGTCCAGCTGAATTGCTGAGAGCCTCACTAAGTTGCTGAGGCTGGCTTCAAACCTGCAATCCTCCTGTCTCAGCCTTCCAGGTGCTAAGATTACAGGCATGACTCACCACACCCAGCTACTAATGTTATCTTAATAATTTTACGCTTCTTTCAATTACATAGTAGCGATGGCTTCTTAATATGCAAATGGGGATAAGGAAGAATCGACTTAAATATTGCATGTTTTCCCCATCATAAATATGTATCCTGAAAGAGACAGGCTGACCACTGAAGGGCAAACTCTCTCAAAACTTTAAACTACAGCTTGGACGTATAGTAAGACTACCAACCTCAGAACCTAGCTGCTGTCTCTTCACTATTGATGGAAAACCCCAACTTACATTACTTTTTATGAGAATTGTGATATTTCTCATTATGCTTGTGTAATTGAGCTTTACAAAATGTTCTCTGCATTTACTTGTTGGGTAGTGTTTTTTTATCCTCACTCTTACATTATAGGTCCAATATATCTAGGATACAAGCTGTGATTTATGATAGCTATTTGGTAAAGACAACATAGATTAAATACTGAAACATAGGTTGCAAGAAACCACCTTCAGCCGCGTTAAACTAAACCTGATTCATTCTTTGTATTAGCAAACAAATTCCAGTGTATCAGATAAATGTAGATAGTTCTTCCTAACATTATTTTTGTTGCCATTTAAAAAAAATTACTTAGAATCAAGGAACAAGAAGAAAATATGGAGCTTACTGATAATATCCTTTTTTTTTTCTGCACCAAAAAAGGCTAAATTATTATCCTATCTGAGCAGCATTATTCACCTTGATAATCCTTCAGGATAAGAAAATAAAAATTAAAAAAAAACAGCAACTAAATACTTTTGGGTATTTCCAAGAAATAGAAATCAAGTAAAAAAGAGTCCTTGGATCAAGCGCAGACTGTGGCCAGCTTATGGATTACATTCTGATTCCACATCGATTGCAAGGCAGGTGCTGGACTTTGGACATAGGGTCTCTAAATTTTTTATTGGTGCACTGTATTCATACATCATAGTGAGATACAAAAAACTTTTATCAGTGCTATGTGCTTCGGCCTTGCCTGTATCCCAGAATACATAGCCAGAAGGCCCTGGCTCCCATCTTCCCTGGATCTGTTTGACAGACTGCAGCCAGGGGAAGCTAGAAGGAGAGAGCAGGCCAGTAAGAGGACTGGGAAGGAACCCCAATGGAACTCTAGCGCACAAACCAGGATTAGCATAGGAAATAGTGATGGGCAGGAAAGCGAGCTGCACACTCCTCTCCCATCACTCTCAGAGGGTCACCCTCAGCTGCCAAACTGAACTCCACTTCTGCCATTGCTTCTCCTGAGCCCAGGAAGCAGTGGCTGCCTGGCCCTCCTCTGCCGCTGCCCCGGCTGCTGCTTCCTGGCCCTGTCTCCTTGACTGTTGTGCACTGAAAGCTGGTCCACAGGTTTTACCTGACTCAGTGCTGTCACTGAGGCGGGGCTAATGCTTGACACAGGCACACACTCATTCACCTAGACACAGGACTTCATCAAAAAGCGTGGTGGAAGCCAGGCGTGGTGGTGCATGCTCGTAATCCCCACGCTTGGGAAGCAGAGACAGGAGGATCGCACAGGTTCAAAGCCAGCCTTGCTGGCTTAAGAGACCCTGTTTCCAAATAAAAATATAAAAATAGGTCTGGGAGTGTAGCCCGGAGGTAGAAGGGTTTCCAGGAACCCCAGTACCACCAAAAAAAAAAAAAAAAGAGGTGGGGTGGTTTGTAATCCCCACTCTTGGGAGGCTAAGACAGGAGGATCACACAGGTTCAAAGCCAGCCTCAGATACTTAGTGAGGCTCTCAGCAACTTAGTGAGACCCTGTTTCCAAATAAAATAGAAAAATAGGTCTGGGAGTATAGCCCGGAGGTAAAGTCTCTGGGTTCCACCCCCAGTACCACAAAAGAAAAAAAGAAAAAAAGGCATGGTGGCGCAAACTCATAATCCCAGTATTTAGGAGGCTGAGACCAGAGAATCGTGGTTTGTGGACAGCCTCGGCTGCTTAGTGAGGCCCTTTGCAACTCAGTGAGACCCTGTTTCAAAGTAAAGAATAAAAAATAGGACTGGGGTGTAGCTCAGAGGTAGAATGCCCCTGGGTTCCATCCCCAGTACTGCCAAAAATATAAATAAATAAATAAATAAAATCACAAAGAGACCACTCATGTGGGTGCTCTCCTCTGCCTGCACGTGAAAGAAGAGACTTAACTAGAATTAAAAAAAAAAAATACACGTTCTGGATGGGGTTCCATGTTTTACTAATAGTAAACCTAACAGAAAATCGTAACATCTCTGAGTCTTAGTTTCCTTATATACATCATGCTGTCTATGTTATGAGATGGGTTATATACTAGAATCTAGATAACATCACATTATATTCTATATAATGTCTATAGCTTTGTTACAAGTAGATAAAATTTCCCCTATGCTGCCTCTGTTTCACACAGTTGTTTAAAGAATCAAATGATACAACCTGAAAGTACTTTGAAAGTAAGAGGCATAGTTTTATATATTCCATTAACCCTAACCCAGAGGTTCTCAGCCACATATGCAAACACTGGGCATGTCCACCCACACAGCAGATGGCGAGGAAGGAGCTGTTCAGCTCCCGCCAAGGAGGATGTCGCTGGAAGGAAGGAAGAGCGGGCCCACGAGCTGACCTCGGCAAGCACGCACTGGACAGCTGCCTGCGGCTCCCTGAGACAAGTCCTATCTCGGCGCACACCCACACTGCCTTGTGGCACTGTTTTTCAAATACAGCATTAAAAAAAGAAGGCGGCGAGTGGAGGGAAAGGGAGGAATCCCAGTGCACAGTCTCTGGTTCTCCACCTGCTTCTAAAAGGAGAAAATACCTCTGTAAGGAAGGAAGGGACCACAGCTCACAGGCATGGGTGTTGGTATCTTCCCAAAGAGCAGAGGCACAATGCCTCTGCCAGACATTTCAGAAGATGCGCTATTTAAAAGGGTCCGCTCAGTTGCACGGAAAGATTTCCCGCTGATACGTCTGATTGCTCTCATGGAGACAATGCCGGGATCGCAAGGGAGGGCTTCCTACTTTCGAGATAAGATTGGATATGCCAGCGCTGACTGCTAATTTCATTCCACTGTGGATTCCCAGGGAGGAAATCTAGGGAGAAAGCGATGATAGGAAAGGCCTGTTTGAGAAGGGAACCTGGAGCCTGCCAAAATAGGGAAGAGAAAAACACAGGGCAGGAAGACCTGAGGCCACACGACCTGGCTCAGCCATGGCACCGCCGCGTCCACAGACCAAGAACGGGTCTCCTCACTCATCTCATTAGTTCCTAGCAGAAAGTGCCTTTCATTTTCAGGCTTTTGACCTAAATTTAGCTACGGGCCTGCCACTTGATGACACTCAGATATTTAGTCAGTAAAGAACGAGGAGAGCTAGCCCCGCAATGTGGGAAGCCTCCACCTCACTGCTTCTGGATCTTCCTAAGAGAGAGGTTATATGAATAGCTGTATTTAAAAGCCAAGGGCTTTAATAAATATACTAGATTTATTAGGTAAAATTAGAGAGCTAGATCACTAGGCAAAAGTGCATGTGTATGTCTAAAGTACATCAAAATGTTTATTTTTAAGGCAGGAAGTAAAAAAGGAAAAATTATATATGAAACCAGAAACATGAAGGGCATTTTCTGTGAAATAGTATGTCAGAGAAAAGAGAGATAAATACAGCAGGAAGTAATAAATAGTAAATAGTGATAGAGATGCAGGAGGCAAAGCAGAATGAAGACAATTCCATGGGTTACACATCAGTAGCTAAAGTTAAAAGCACATACATGCAGACAGGTATGGTGGCACATGCCTGCGATCCTGATGTCTGGGAGGCTAAGACAGGAGTATCACAGGCTCGAGGAATGCCTCAGCAACTTAGTGAGAGCCTAAGCAACTTAGCAAGATCTTGTTCCCAAATAAAAAGCAGTATAATACCAGGGGTGTAGCTCAGAGACAGAATGGCCCTGGGTTCAATTCCCAGTACCAAAAAAAAAAAAAAAAAGACATATAGTTTTTTGTCTTTGTCTAATAATAGTTGTTAAATATTCCTGTTTTCAGTGCTAGCCTTTAGAAGCAGGCATCAATTAATTACCAAAAAAAATGACATTCTCATAGTGAAATTCCTCTCCTAAATATCTGCAGAATCCAGATGCTTAAAGGGAAGAAAAATTAGTGAATTATTTTAAAAAGAATTTCTCGGGATTCAAAAGCCAACAGTGTGTTTGAAGGCACACATAAATATGAGAGCATATTTAAATCTTACTGTGCCCGTCACATTTGTGTGATATTTTAACTCAGTGGACTGGCTGCACTGGGGATGTGCATGCAGTTACAACCGATGGGTGCAGAGATGCAGAACAATCTGTTGCAAGTTGATGCTCCAGCAGGGACTCAGGAGGCCTGACATTGCCACCAAGTGCACTATGTAACCAACCGCCCTTCCTCACTCCCCCCATAATGTTTTGGATAAGTGGGTGTATAAGTGTAACGCAGTTGCACTGGCACATTTCTTGGGGGAAATTGTTTAGTGGCATTACGACAGCTTTTCAAGGGAAAATTATAACTGCCCCCTCCCAGGATCAAAGGGATATGTGAGTAATTGCAGTCGTGCTGGGCATGATTTTTGGAAGCAGAAATTTTTCATGCTTAAGAGAAATATACAGCAACACAAAGGAATTCATGCTGATCTCTTATCCATATACAACCTTTGGATTCATTTTTAGATGGATGACACATAGTAATGATCTAAGGTTTTCTATCTTTAGGTTAACTCTTCTATCTAACTTGATATTCTTGTGGTTTTTTGTTTTTGTTTTTGTTGTACCAGGGATGGAAACCAGGGGCATAGTACCTCTGAGCTACACTCCAGCCCTATTTTTTAGTCTTTTTTTTTTTTTTTTTTTGAAACGGGGTCTCACTGAGTTGTGAAGGGCCTCACTAAGTAGCTACGGCTGTCCGAGAACCGCGATCCTCCAGTCTTTGCCTCCCGAATGCTGAGATTACAAGCATGTGCCACCACGCCCGGCTAGCTTGGTATTCTTTATAATTTACAATATTTATTACACCAGGCATGGTGGCACATGCTTGCAATTCCAGTACTTGGGAGGCTGAGACAGGAGGATTGTAAGTTCATGGGCAGCCTCAGCAACTTAGTGAGGCTTGGTTTCAAAATAAAAAATAAAATAGAGCTGGATGTCTGGCTTGGAGCTAGAGGGCCCCTGTATTCAACCCTCAGCACATATATATATACATTTTATATGCCAATATATTTATTTAGACATATTTATTAAAACCCCACTGGATGCCGGGCATGGTAGCGCACACTTGTAATCCCCATGCTTGGGAAGCGGAGACAGGAGGATTGTCAAGTTCGAAGCCAGCCTCGCTGGCTTAAGCGACCCTGTTTCCAAATAAAATATAAAATAGGTCTGGGAGTGTAGCCTGGAGGTAGAAGGGTTCCATCCCAAGTACCACAAACAAATAAATAAATAAATAAATAAATAAATAAATAAATAAATACCCTACTGGTGCATAGAATAACTCTGGGCCATATGACTGTAAAACCAAACTAAACAAAAAGATTGAAAAGTTGCCATGATTCTAAAGGTCATCGTAAAACAGGATCATGTCCTGGAATGGACATGTCCCTTAACAGCTGCACTTTGTTTGCAATACTTGAAGAAGAAAGTCAAGGCCTGTTAGGGAAGGACGGAGAAAGCAGGATATCTGTTAGTAGCTTTTGAAAGTTTATTGAGTAACAGCAGCTCATGTGGGGAAGTGCCAAGGATGTTGGCGTGGGTTGGAAATATGGAAAACACATTCCCAACCCAAACTCAAGTTTGAGGAGACAAGAAAGGGATTGCATACAACATTTGTCTGGATAAGAAGAAAAATGAAAACATCTATCCCCCTGTTGGGTCTCATCATGCTTCCAGATGCTGCCAGATGGTGATATGTTTGGTGTGGAGACTCACACAATGGCAATAGTGATGACATTGTTTAACTTTCATCTGGAGATTTCAGGGTCTTGGAGCCACCATCCCAAACCAAAGACACAAATCAGGAGCCAGTAGCAGGGTAGAGGGATTGAAAGATGGGATTCCAGACCTGCCTTTTTGCTCTTCTCCGTGTGGCAGCCTACTCTACCAGGATCCACACTCCAGATTTCTTATACTCTAACCAGAGAAAATACCAGAGATAAAGGACCATCAATAGAGCCAGCAAAGAATTGAAATACCAATTAAGATGAATGCAAAGAAAATACAAATAGATGGGGCAATAAAGTGGGCAGTATTGTCCATTGGAAACTGTATGTTCTCTCGTGGTTACTCATAGCCCCGGAAACTAAGAATCTTAGGGCAAACCTGAACATGGTGGGGAGGAAGAAGTTCTTTTAAAACACAATCTGAGAATCCCAAGAGCCTAAGTGAAGCCATTTATATTGTGCAAACACTCTTCTTAAATCATCAAATATGTAGTACAACTATAAGCTCCAAAGTTAATTTGATATTGAATCTTTTTACAGATATTTGTAACATTGAAAAGATAGTTGCAACAGTAGCTAGTAGTTTCTTTCCAAAGTACACGAAATATCCTGCAAAACTCATAAAGTTCCACAAAATTCACATAAAGCAAAGAGCAACTTATATGCATATAGTTCCACAAGGGAAAAGAGAAGCTTAGAAAGCCTCCAGCTAGCTGGTCAAAATCCAATAAAAAATCATTGAGAGACAGAGCCTTAGGGATCCAGGCCAAGCTCTTTATTTAAAGATGGACAAAATAGATTTGAGGGGGTGAAAAGCCCAAAGGCACACTGCTTCTAGGCCCCATTAGGCTTGGAGATCAGGCTTTTTGACTCCTGGGTTCCTTCCATTAAGCCCTCACCCCCCACACACACACACACACCGTAGGTACCCAAGTACATGCCAATTATTTGCTATGATACAGTATTGTGGGGTATTTTCACATCAGTGGATCTGAAAGTGACTAAACTGAAAAATTAAGATTAAGATCTCCTAATATCTGTACCCTCTGTCTGTCAGTCAGTCAGTCTGTCTGTCTGTCTGTCTCTCTCTCTCTCTCTCTCTCTCTCTCTCTTTAAATCATCTCTCTGAATGTCATTACCAATGTCATTTTTAGCACATGTTCTTTCCATGAATTCCACAGCATTTCTCTGAAACAGCGAATTGGAAAAGTTTAAGCCTAAGCATTTTTGCACAGAACATGTTTCTTGTCACTTATAAAATGTAAAAAGTGATTTATCACAGGTCTTATACAAATGTACATCGATATTATACATGTACATTTATGCATCATTACATGTAACTACAGATGTGAGAGGTGTGTGTGTGTGTGTGTGTGTGTGTGTGTGTGTGTGTAATACTTTTGTACATGGTCTTAGTCTGCTTTCTGTTGCTATAACAGAATAGCCAAACCTGGGTGATTTCTAAAGAGTTTTACTTTGGCTCATGGTTCTGGAATTCCAAGAACATGGCTCTAGCATCTGCTCAGCTTCTGATGAGAGCCCCACGGCAGAAAGTGGGCACATTTGGAAGGGAACAGAGGGGCTCACAGGGTTATAATCACCTGCTCTCCAGAGAATCAACCAGTTTCTGTAAGAACCAATCCAGTCTCTTGAGAAAGACATTAATCCCTCTTAACACCCCCGTTTCCAATTACCACTATATTCTCAACCAAATTTCAACTGGAGTTTTGGTGGGGACAAACCCATCCAAACCATAGTACACACCTGTATAAAACTAATCAGCTGGAGCTGTTGCCTTTGAAAGTTCTAGTTGAATAATGGTCAGGTAAAATTAAGGCTTCTTCTACTTAATTCTTAACAATCTAAACAACTAATGAGCATTTTAGCATTTACAAGCCACCATCCTCACAAAACTATGATAAGACCAAAGGACGAACAAATGTGGCCTGTGGCCTTCAGGGTTTGCAGTCTGCAAATACTGTTGACTATTTGTAAAGCAAAATTTAACCAGGGCCACATCTGCATTACCATAATGAATGCTGGCTTGTCTGCGTCTTGGATCATAGACAGTAACAGCCCAATTCAGCCAAAGATGCTGGACGTGGCACAGAGACCCTATTAAAACAACAAGGTTGCTAGATCTGCAAATTAAGTGCAATACTCAACCATGGCTATGTGGTAGTGACACTGAAGGCCCTGCCAGTAAACCAGATGTTACCAAAAAAAAAAAAAAAAAAAAGGCATTCTAAAAAATTGTAACTTTTCAGTACTAGGCCAAAAGCAATGATCATGTTTGTAACCTCCTGCTATTTAAACTCATTAATAATTTACAGTAATGTGGGTTCCAACTTCTATTTAACGGCTGTTCAAAGGGTTAGAGTCACATTTACCACTGTGTTTTATTTAATGTAGCCATGATTAATTTACTAAGCAATTATTTTCCAATGTCTTGGGGGGGAGGAGCTCTGAGTAATTTACATAGGTGTCATGCTTATCCTTCAGATCTTCTGGAAAAGAACCTGAAAGCAAATACAACTTGGTGCTTTCTTATCAGCTGCTTCAGTTTACCAAATTTAATTGAAAAGGTTTTGAACAAACGCCAGGCTGTCTTTCTGCTTAATAAAACCTTTTAAAAGAGCAGTTAATCTACTGCCTGGCACTTGTACCCAACAAGTTGCTAAATTAATTTACTGACAAAGAGAATCAATCATCATAAACGGTGTTTAAACAATACAGGGGGCTCTGAAGAGTAATAAGTGATGAGTATTGGAATACCGTGATTGATTTTATCTTCCTGTTTGTGTGGTAACAGGTGAATGGCAGAAACCTTCTTTCAGTTGACTTTGACCGGACAACAAAGACAGAAAAAATCTATGACGACCATCGCAAATTTCTACTGAGGATCGCCTATGACACATCAGGGCACCCAACTCTCTGGCTGCCCAGCAGCAAGCTGATGGCCGTCAATGTCACCTATTCCTCCACGGGTCAAATCGCCAGCATCCAGAGGGGAACCACTAGTGAGAAAGTCGATTATGATGGACAAGGAAGGATAGTGTCTCGGGTCTTTGCCGATGGTAAAACATGGAGTTACACATACTTAGAAAAGGTATGCCTGCACATGGAGCGTAAAAACAAAGAAGGGATGATTAGCATTTTTCAGCAATCACCCAGAGCCCTACAAGGGAAAAAACCCAGCAGCACGTGACCAAGCTCTATTTATTATGCTGAGTTTCAATATGGCAGTCGCAATGGTGCAATAGTGATGAATGTCTGCATTAGCAAAGTAGTTTCCTCTTAGTTAAGTTCTACTATCTGAGACCTTTTTAAGTGATTTATGCTGTAAACAAACAAGCGCTAACACTATCCACCTGCCATGCTGATGCACTGACAACATTCACAAATTAGACCTTAAGCTTGTAAGTCATTTGTAAATAATTTCTGTGCAGGCTCTTTGATTTAAGAAAGAGCCTAACATTAGCACTGTTAAAGCTGTCAGTTTTGCATCGTTCCTGGCAGAGCTTCAACATAACCATAAAAAGCATGTAGGTCCTACTTATGCATTATTAACCAAAAGAGGTTATTTTCTTAGAAAGCCACACTTTCAGGTACTTTGTGGCATCTCTCTTTTCTCCAACATTTAATAGGTAAGCATTGTTGCTTGGGCTTTTTCCCATTCCTGAGAACTATGTTCAACACTAGAAAGGGAGACAGAGTTAGCTACACATATGCAAAATTCTGCACGGTCTGGTGTGTAGCTGGGGTATTGACTGAGGTCAAGAGAAAACGAAAGAGAAAGAAAAGGGAAAGGATGACCTCCCTATGATTCTTTTCTTAAGAAATATAATGTACCAAAGAGCATATTCAGAAGATACATCATTTGCCTTTGAGACGAATGTTAGCACTAGAAAATGATTCTGTTTTGAGCTCTTACACATCTCAAAGTGCTCCACCGCCAATTACGCGACAGCCTAAGTTAGAAACTCATCTCTTAGATTTGATCATCTCTGAAGAGTTACTGTCTCCACCTATCAGAAGTATGCACAGTTGGGCACAGTGGCACAGACCTGCAACCCCAGTACTCGAGAGACTGAGAAAGGATGAACGCAGGTAGAAGGCTAGAGCATGGTAACTTAGCAAGACCTTGTCTCAAAATTATAAAGGCTGGGGGTACAGCTCAGAGGTAGAACACCTCTTGAGTTCAATCCCCAGTACCACACGCAAAAAAAAAAAAAAAAAAAATTACACAGAGTAACTTCTGTCATCCAAAAAGATCATATGCACAACACAGCGTGCTCACCAGTCCTGCTTGGCACCATATATGCACTCCAGAACTCCTTGGGAAACATGTAAACCATCCCACTTAATTCCAAGCAGCCCATACCAAGCCCACAATTCCTAAGAACCAGTTTCAGGCTTAGAGCTCAGTGCAGGACGCTGCTGATCTTAAGGCAACCTCCCAACCCTGGAACACTTCCAGCCAGGGCCTGCTCTTACAGACTGGCCTGTCTCCTCTCTTTACAGGAGACTCACTCTTAGCTGGGCCTTGTGGTACACACCTGTAATCCCAGTACTGGGGAGGCTGAGACAGGAGGATTGCAGGTTTGAGACCAACATCAGCAACCTAGCAAGATGCTCAGCAACCTATTGAGACCCTGTTTCTAAACAAAAAAATAAAAAAGGGCTGGGGTAGTGCTCAGAGGTAAAGCGCCACCGGGTTCATGGATTCTGCCTGTTATGGGACGAGTTCCCTCCATGCCAATCCTCCCACTCTTGTCAGCCATTCAACTGCTCTTGGTTGAGATACCACACAGTGAGCCCCTCTGCCTGTCTTAACAAATCTTTATACCTGGCAGATATTTCACCTTCCAACTTACCAACCCCAAGATAATACCTGGAAAAGACTTCACCCTCTAACTTAACAAGCCCCAAGAAAGCATGTCCAAGCAAGAGAGGAACAGACTGGAACAGTTTTCCCAACTTAAGAACAGTATAGGGGAAAGTAATAATAATATAAATACCTAGACCCCAACAATTGATAGTAATGATCATAATGTGACTGAAAAGTGTCTAAAGGGAGCCAAGGAGCAGGTCAATGATAAGAGCCACTGTCGCAGAGTGACAAGATGTCTTGGCAGTAACCAAGACGGTCACCTTCACGTATCTGTGGAGACCAGAAAAGCAATAAGTCTTTTCTCGTTTTCTCTCCTAAGTTCCTAAAATTGTCCCACACTATTTCCATTTTCTTGTTAGGTCATAGGATAGGTAAACAAAGCTAAAACTTACTCAATGCAGAGCAAGTAGTATTTTACTGACTACTCTCAAATATGATGTTAAATGACTAGAAAACTAGGCACTACCGTCTGTGGATTGCAACTGTCCAAGCAGAAGAGAATGGAGACCATTAGGAAGAACTCTCAGGACATGAACTACCCACCTCATATTATTAGTCAGCTTTCTGTCACTGACAAAAAAAAAAAAAAAAATCTAAGATCATCAACTTAACCAGAGAAAAGATAGATTTTGATCACGGTTTCAGAAGTTTCACTTCATGGTCACCTGGCCCCGTTGTTTTGGGTACATGGTGAGGCAAAACCCACCATGTTGGAGCAAAGTTGCTGGGCTCATGGTGGGCAGGAAGCAGAGAGAGAGCGAGGGAGGAGCCCTGATGCCAATGTCCCTCCAAGGTCACACACCAACAACCTAACTCCCTCCCACAAGGCCCCACCTCCCAATAGCACCAAGGCCAGCAACCAAGCTGTCAATGTATTGCATTGGGGGACACATGAGATCCAAACCGTAGCAACACACATACAAAAACTGCCCCTAGTTCTGACCACAGATGACACTTCTTCCAGAACTTAAGTCTTAGAATTTTTTTTGGTTTGTTTTTGTTTCTGTTTTGCTTTGTGGTACTGGAGATCAAACCCAGGGGCATTCTACCAATGAGCTATATACCTAGAACTTGCAATCCTGCCTCAGCCTCTCAACTAGTTGGGGTTACAAGTATGTACTACCATGCCTAGCTGTGAACTCGTGTGTGTGTGTGTGTGTGTGTGTGTGTGTGTGTGTGTGTTACTGGGGATTGACCAGAGGCATTCTACCTCCAAGTTACAACCCCAGCCCTATGGAAACAGCATCTTACTAGGTTGAGAGTCTCACTGCTTGCTGAGGCTGTCCTCGAACCTGTGATCCTCCTGTCTCAGCCTCCCAAGTACTGGGATTACATGTATATGCCTCCATACCTGGCTCAAAAACTCTTTTTGAAGATTGTGAAAAAAAATGAGCCTTAGACAAGGGGTTATACATTTCTGTGTCAGAAGCAAAGAACAAAGTCTCAGGTCCTCCCCTGTCCCGCATTGTCCCATGTGGTCCGCCAGGGGTCAGAGGAAGCCTTGTCAGAGGCTTCAGAACCACCAAGTCCTGAATTCTGGATGAGTGTCACTTAACTAGCCTTATCTCCTATCGTCCCAAGAAAGTAATACCATTTGTCTTTCTGCAATTACTTGAAAGACGGGCAGAAGTCATTAATATTCACAAATTTATTCACTTCTTAATTTATATTAAGCATCAAAATATATGTAGTCCAGAAGCATTATCATAGCACCTTAGGTACAAATCAGATTTGGTATTCACAAAAGGAAACATCAAAATGTGTATGTTGTCATCAGTACATGTCTTGTAATGAATTGCAAAATTAAAAGCCCTATCTAAATCCATATTTCTATTAAAGGTATTTATAGTGCTTCCTCATCATCTGATTAATTTAACAGTGTTTGTTGACATTGATGCTTTATGTACATATTATCCATTTGGGGCTAATTTTATGTCTCGTCTTCATAGAATAATATTTTGAATGCTTTGCTCCTCCCCCAAACACACTGAAAATTAAAACATGATTTTGAGTGGCTCTTCAATCAAACAAGGGGGGAAAGCCACCTTACTAAATAATTGCTAATTACAGAGAAAACTGCATTTCCCCATGCCATATTCTCCTTGAAATATTGTCTTTACAGCAGCTTTGTCCGTGCCTGCATTATGACTTACCAAAATCCATTGACAATCTGCTGGTTGGCTGTGAATGCCTGGGAAAAGAATGGTACAATCATGACAAGTAGCACATTATGAATCTTGAGCCACTAATTGCAGAACCCCTCACAATTAAGCATCCAAGCAAATTAGGCAGGGGATCGTTAACAACATGTAAGGTCAAGGATAACTCAATTAAAATGAAAACCATTTGCTCGGGCGGAATGTTTCTGTGCATTTGTGGTCACTAAATCTGCTTTTGGCTTCCCCCATTTGCAAACGCTGGCTAACAGTATGTGCTCTCTCTCTCTCTCTCTCTCTCTCCAGTCCATGGTGCTTCTGCTCCATAGCCAGCGGCAATACATCTTCGAATACGATATGTGGGACCGTCTGTCGGCCATCACGATGCCCAGTGTGGCTCGCCATACCATGCAGACCATCCGGTCCATCGGCTACTACCGCAACATATACAACCCCCCGGAAAGCAACGCTTCCGTCATCACAGACTACAACGAGGAAGGGCTGCTTCTGCAAACGGCTTTCCTGGGGACAAGTCGGAGGGTCTTATTCAAGTATAGAAGGCAGACCAGGCTCTCAGAAATCTTATATGATAGCACAAGAGTGAGTTTTACCTATGATGAAACAGCAGGAGTCCTGAAAACAGTCAACCTCCAGAGTGATGGTTTTATTTGCACCATTAGATACAGGCAAATTGGCCCCCTGATTGACAGGCAGATTTTCCGCTTCAGTGAAGATGGGATGGTGAATGCGAGGTTTGACTACAGCTACGACAACAGCTTTCGAGTGACCAGCATGCAGGGTGTCATCAACGAGACTCCACTGCCCATTGACCTCTATCAGTTTGATGACATCTCTGGAAAAGTCGAGCAGTTTGGGAAGTTTGGGGTTATATATTATGACATTAACCAGATCATTTCCACAGCTGTGATGACTTACACGAAGCACTTCGATGCTCATGGCCGCATCAAGGAAATCCAGTATGAGATCTTCAGGTCGCTCATGTACTGGATTACAATTCAGTATGATAACATGGGTCGGGTGACCAAGAGAGAGATTAAAATAGGGCCCTTTGCCAACACTACCAAATATGCTTATGAATACGACGTTGACGGGCAGCTCCAAACGGTTTACCTCAATGAAAAGATCATGTGGCGTTACAACTATGACCTGAACGGAAACCTCCACTTACTGAATCCCAGCAACAGCGCACGGTTGACACCTCTGCGCTATGACCTGCGAGACAGGATCACTCGACTGGGTGATGTTCAGTATCGGTTGGATGAAGATGGTTTCCTGCGCCAAAGAGGCACGGAAATCTTTGAGTACAGCTCCAAGGGGCTTCTAACTCGCGTTTACAGTAAGGGCAGTGGCTGGACAGTGATCTATCGCTATGACGGCCTGGGGAGGCGTGTGTCTAGCAAAACCAGCCTAGGACAGCACCTACAGTTTTTTTATGCTGACCTCACTTACCCCACCAGGATAACTCATGTCTATAACCACTCAAGCTCAGAAATTACCTCCCTCTACTATGACCTCCAAGGACATCTTTTTGCCATGGAAATCAGCAGTGGGGATGAATTCTACATCGCATCAGATAACACAGGGACACCACTGGCCGTTTTCAGTAGCAACGGGCTTATGCTAAAACAGATCCAGTACACTGCGTACGGCGAGATCTATTTTGACTCCAATATCGATTTTCAATTGGTAATTGGATTTCACGGAGGCTTGTATGACCCACTCACCAAATTAATCCACTTTGGAGAAAGAGATTATGACATTTTGGCAGGACGATGGACAACACCTGACATAGAAATCTGGAAAAGAATTGGGAAGGACCCAGCCCCTTTTAACCTGTATATGTTTAGGAATAACAACCCTGCAAGCAAAATCCATGATGTAAAAGACTACATCACAGGTAAACATATGTTTTATTTTTCCTTTCCAAGTGCTGAATTTCTATAATCATTAGATTAATATACAAAATGACTGGAATTGACCTCCTAAATGAATTTATGTCTCTGGATCCATAGAGAAGCCACAAAGCATATGAAGCATAGTTACTTCCCGTTCTCCCTGTCAACACCCAAGGCCACCAGTTTTTTAAATCACATGGAATATAACCATTTGAGCAAGGGAAGAGACACGAGGGAGCAGAGAATGTGATGAACTTGGAGGGCCTAATTCATAGTTCCAATTTCAACTTCTCCCGTACAAGTTGTGTGGCTTTCTAGGCAAGATTGACTTTTTGAGTTTCAGTTGCTATATTAGTCAGCTTGCCATTACAGTAACAAAAGACTTGAGGTAATCACAAACAGGAAAAGTTTATTTTATTTTGACTCACACAGTTGGAGCTTCCAATCCATGCTCCATTGGCCCCGTTGCTTTGGGCCTTGGGCAAGAGCACACATCAGGGCAAAAACACTCACCTCACCAGCCAGGAAACACAAGGGAAAGATGAAGAGACTGGGTCCCATAGTCCCCTTAAAAGGCAGGCCTCCAGTGGTCTAAGAACCTCCCACACAAGGCCCCTACCTCGCACATGTTCAACCACCTCCCAAAAGCAACACACTGGAAACCACGCCTTTGACACACAGACATTTTGAGGGACATTCAACATCTAAAGTGTGGAAGTTGCCTTAACTACAAAATGGGAACAGTAATACCTACCTACCTGGGAGGGGTTTAGCACCCTGTCGGTCCTCCCATCAGCTGCTCCGCCAGTGGGCCCAGATTCTCTCCTCACGTCTGTCTTTTCACGCCGCTGTCTTCATTGCCACTTAGTATAGTGCTTGTGTGGTAACAGTACAAATGGCACACTAACTTTTCTACCAATATGTGATAATTTTCAAGCTACAGACTTAAGATCTTTTCAGGTTTAGTACATGTTTGACTTTCAGTTTTGCAAGAGTTAAAACATCAGTTCCCACTTCTGCCACCGTCCAACAACCGGATCTAAAACCGAGACCAGGTCCTTAACAAGCACTTCTCTCGTTCCCTTTCATGAGCTGAGCGCTCCACTCTTCCTCTGCCCCCAAAATTCTGAATCTTCCTGCTTCCAGTCTCCCATAATTAAGTTCTCTACCACATTCATATTTCCTGGAGGAAGATTCTTTCCTTTTTTTTTTTCTTTTTTTTTTTGTCATTGTTTTTTTCTTTGGCTTGGGAGTTTTCTGTTTTCTTTTGACTTCTGTTAGACAACCCTTTGGAATGCCTCTTTTCTAGCTTCTTTTTTGAGGCATACTGAGATGTCTGTTCTCGGAGTTCTCAGAACAGCTTTCAAAATGCTGCCCCTGTTCATTTTACACCCTCTCCCTGCCTTTTCAGGCTGCCTGAAGCTTTTCTTACCTCTTTTCCACGTGAGCCAGCCGGAAATCCCTCCTTTCCACATCCTGATTCTGCAGCCCCGCCTTCTGGCCTTTGCATTCGGGGTGTTTCAGTACATATCTGTATTCAAACCCCATTATTGTGGCAGTGCTTTTCAATATGCAAAAATTCTTTGATTTACACTTAGGCAGACACTATTCAGAGGAAGAGAATCTTTGCCCTCAACACTCCAACATTTGGGAGAAAGAATTTTCTCCAAGACATAAGACTCCCTGTAATCTTATATGCACTCTCTCCCTTAAAAAAAGTCTCCCTTCCCATCCTATGTGAACAATATGGGGATTTATTTATTTCTCCCCACCACTCCTTATGAAGAAGAGAGAATACCACTGCAGCCATGTGGACAAAGGACGGCCAGCCTGGCAGTGAGGTGAGAGTTGGTACCCTAGAGAAGGAAATGGGAAGCTAGTGGTTCTCCATCATTCTGACAAGCAGTTAAGCACTGACTATTTAAGGGGTGTTGACAGGGGCTGGCTGAAAGGCTGGAAAGCCCACAGCTCCCGAATTCATCCTCTCCTAGCAACATGGACTGCAGGGAATGCCATAGCAGCATTTTCTGAAAAACATCAAAAGAGATGGAACAGCATAAAATATATTAGGTGAAATGCAATTTCGAATTTTCCAGCAATGTGCTTAATATATAAAATAATCTACACCCAACTGTACTCATAAAGCTGCAAGCCTGCTGAGTAGTTCTGTAACATTATAACCTCCAGAATAGAATAAAAGCCTTATTCCAAGCTTAATGGCTTTTTGGAGTCACATGGCAGTATTTTAAAATACCATTTTAAAGGTTTCCAGGTCCTCTCCCCAAAAAGTTTGTCTCCACCTGTGCACAGCCAGCCTTTGAAGTCATAACTGATGGTAATCAGAACTTCTGTGCCCTTGGCCAGGGCTGCCAGCTTTTAGAATTCATCTTTGATTAAGAATCAACCATTCATTTTAATACTCTCAATTGAGGGTTTTTATTAATAGAAAATGGGTTGTGGAAGTCCGCATATCCTTGGGCAATCGCCTTTGAAAGCTAATAACACACAACTTCTATTTAAGACCAGCCTTTACTAACTACAAGACAAATTTCATTTGTTTTCTACAACTATGTCTTTTTCCTGCTGCTGTGCATTGTTATTAACCTTTTATCATTATTACTGGCACGGGATGCAATTTCCTACTTGTGACGGTTTACCCAGTCTAAGCGAGTATCTATTACTACGCATTTTTCTGAAGCATTTTCATAGGTCTGCTGCTGAGGTTATTGTCTGCACGTCTAAAAATAAAGAGTGGGTTTGAAGTGGCAGGAGGGAGGCAAACACACACTCGTTTTCAGATTATTATTTGGGAAACTTGGGTTTTCTTAAGGTAAGAGTCTCAGTGTGTGAAAGCACAAAATAAACACACCTTTCACTTTGAACATTCTTCTCCTAGATGTTAACAGCTGGCTGGTGACATTTGGCTTCCATCTGCACAATGCTATTCCTGGATTCCCTGTTCCCAAATTTGATTTAACAGAACCTTCGTACGAACTCGTGAAGAGTCAGCAGTGGGAGGATGTGCCGGTAAGAAACAAAAGCAAAACTATGAAAAGGCCATAAATGGCTTCTGTCTTGTTTACCTATATTTAATCTAGGTGCCCTTGTAAAAATTATGCCCAAGACAGTTCCTCATTGTTTTTTACCTTTTTGGGGGAAAGAAAATTGACATTTTCTCTGTGTTTCCAGTTTAGCAAACTGGGGGTCCAGGGGACTTGTTAAATAGGCTTAAATCTGTTTTTAGTGATGCTAATAAAAACATAGAAAGACATTATCAAAAGGCAATAAAATGCAAAAGCTCTTTTTTTTTTTCCATACTGGGGATGGAACCCAGGGGCATTCTACCTCCAAGCTACACTTTCAGCCCTATTTTTTAATCTTTATTTTGAAACAGGGTCTCACTGAGTTGCAAAGGACCTCACTAAGCTGAGGCTGGCCACAAACCATGATCCCCATGTCTCAGCCTCTCAAATGCTGGGTTTACAAGCATGAGCCACCATGCCCAGCCAAAGCTCCATTTTGAGAGCTGGGTTTCTATAGAGAACCCCAGGAAAGCATATTTATGACACTTGGGGCCTGAAGGCAAAGACACAATAAATAGGAGGGCAGAGGATTAGCACTCCACAAACAAGTTAACAGTCCACAAACAATGCCAGAGTTCAACCTCTTTCAAATATTAGCAGTATTTCATGAGGGGGAAAAAATAAATAAAACTAAAATTTCCTCTCATAAGGTTCTACCTACAAGCAGGTGTCTGTGAAATTTTCCTGATAATAACAGACCAGGAGGTCTATAACCGTCGTGAGAAATAACCTAAGAAATAAAATGGAAAACTGCAAAGTCAACGCTGCCATGTCAGACGGTCGCACTTTAAAATTCCCAACATTCAGAGATCAGAAAGGAACGCACAACAAAACATCAACTATTCTAGCTTGAAGCAAGAATAATTAGCGATCAAGAAATTGGGTTACCAATAATGATAAGAAGAGAATGCAAAGTTTCTTAGAGAGATTAATCTCCCCTTGAGCAACTTCCTGTCATTTCAGGAATACAAAGAAAAAGGCAATCATGATTAAAGCACACAAACACACATGGTATACACAGTGTAAATATGTCTATTTTCTGGTACATGTTTCATACTTAACATAAAGGCAATTTTTCAGATGTCATTTTCCAGTGCTGGAGTGTGAATCCAAGGCCTCAAGCATGCTACACACTTACCTACATCCCCCACCTTTAGATGTCATGGCTACAGTTCTCAAAAGCAAAAACCATCAAATGTCTAGGGTGTGGGAGTCATGCTGACATTTTTAATTGTAAATATATCGACTGTGATAAAGTGTCATGCAGACATACTGAAGTCTTCTAATGTATTTGAACATGACCTAAGTGTGTATGCTTTCCTAACATGTCTGAAAACACTTAAGTCAAACTGAACAAATGGACTTGCCTGCTCTTTTCCTGGGCAGCCTTTTAATATGGTTCAAGTTTTCTGTCAAGAGAAATGCTCAGTAAGGACAGCTTAGGGAATCTCAGGCAGAGACACTGAGGCTGCCCCAAGTGCAGAAAACAAATGCTTCTTTCAGTGCTGTAAATGAAACAGATGTTTCCATTTGGAAAATACTAGCCAGACAAACATCTGGTAGTCTTAAGAAATGTCTGGGAAAGATGCCCCCAATTTTAAAACACTTGCCAGTGGAGATGGTACACTGTGCCCAAGTCTGCAAAAAAAAAAAATCATTTTCCTGAAGTAATCAGTACTCATCCTCAGCTGTCCCGCTCTCCCTTCTTCCCTGGTACATTTTAGTTCTGCAAGTCTACTGATGATTTTTAGCTAAAAACAGTTTTCACCAGGAAAGGGGTCAGGCTTGCCTTAAATTAGAACATAAGCATTTCAAAGCTTATAAAACAGGGCTTGGTGATTTGCCCCAAGCAGCCCAACCTTTCCAGTCCTTCTCGGTGCTCTGTGTTTTCTTTCTGAGCCTCCAGTGGAGAAAACTGCTGTGATGGTGGTTCTTGATAAACTGGATTCCCCACATAGAGTGCTTGTGTGGAAAGAGCATCCAGTAATTGTAAGAAAGAAGCAAAAGACTTAGTTTTTCCACATTATAAAATAAGCTCTCAGTAACTCACAATGAGTCCCCCCCCCTTTTTTTTTCTTAAAGATAGTTTTATTTGGTTATCCATTTATTTATTTTGGTGCTAGAGTTTGAATTCAGGGGCATTTTACCTCTGAGTTATACTTCCAGCCTCTCCCCCACCCTTTATTTTGTAACAATATCCCCAGCCCCTTTTATACATTTTGAAACAGGGTCCCTAAGAGTTGCTGGGGGTCTCGCTAAATTGTTGAAGGTGGTCTTGAACTTGCAATACTCCAGTGTCAGCGTCTCAAGGACTGTGATTCAGGCATGGGCTACCACACCATTTCAAAAAATCATTTGAGAGCCGGGCGTGGTGGCTCATGCTTGTAATCAATTCCAGCATTCGGGAGGCTGAGACAGGAGGATCACGGTTTTCGCGGACAGCCTCAGCCTCAGTGAGGGCCTTTGCAACTCAGTGAGACCCTGTTTCAAAATAAAGGATTAAAAATAACAGGGCAGGGGATGTAGCTTGGAGGTAGAATGCCCCTGGGTTCCATTCCCAGTACTGCAAAAAAAAAAAAAAAAAAAAGACATCAGAAATCACCTGCAAGGGAGGTGGTCTTGAGCGCATTCCCATTCCCTGGGTTGCATAAACCTCGTCGAGTGAGGAGTCAGCCCAGCCCGGTGCCGTCCACTCGGGCAGGGCCCTGTCCACGCGAACCCGGCTCCCTGGCGACCAGACCCTACAGACGTGCACTCAATCCGTGCCCCTGTCGCGTTTTGCTTTCCAGCCCATCTTTGGAGTCCAGCAGCAAGTGGCCCGGCAAGCCAAGGCCTTCCTGTCCCTGGGGAAGATGGCGGAGGTGCAGGTGAGCAGGCGCAAGGGCGGCGGCGCGCAGTCCTGGCTGTGGTTCGCCACCGTCAAGTCGCTGATCGGCAAGGGCGTCATGCTGGCCGTCAGCCAGGGCCGCGTGCAGACCAACGTGCTCAACATCGCCAACGAGGACTGCATCAAGGTGGCGGCGGTGCTCAACAACGCCTTCTACCTGGAGAACCTGCACTTCACCATCGAGGGCAAGGACACGCACTACTTCATCAAGACCACCACGCCCGAGAGCGACCTGGGCACGCTGCGGCTGACCAGCGGCCGCAAGGCGCTGGAGAACGGCATCAACGTGACCGTGTCGCAGTCCACCACGGTGGTCAACGGCAGGACTCGCAGGTTCGCCGACGTGGAGATGCAGTTCGGGGCGCTGGCGCTGCACGTGCGCTACGGCATGACCCTGGACGAGGAGAAGGCGCGCATCCTGGAGCAGGCGCGGCAGCGCGCACTCGCCCGGGCCTGGGCGCGCGAGCAGCAGCGCGTGCGCGACGGCGAGGAGGGCGCGCGCCTCTGGACGGAGGGCGAGAAGCGGCAGCTGCTGAGCGCGGGCAAGGTGCAGGGCTACGACGGGTACTACGTACTCTCGGTGGAGCAGTACCCCGAGCTGGCCGACAGCGCCAACAACATCCAGTTCCTCCGGCAAAGCGAGATCGGCAAGAGGTAACCCCCCCGGGCGCCGCCCCGCTCCGCCAGGAACACCGAAATGCTTTGCTGCGTTTCTCTGGAACCTAAACCACATCCCTGTTTGCTCAGATTTTTCTGTAGCACAATCCGAATTGGACTCTCCGACGCAGAAGAGCCTCCCAGGAGAAATGGTACTGCTATTACAACGTAACACACACACACACACACACACGCGCGCGCGCGCGCGCGCACACACACACGATACAAAAACAGAGACAACTTTTTTTTTTTTTTTCTGAATGACCTTAAAGGTGATCGGCTTTAAAGAATATGTTTACATATGCATATCGCTGCACTCAGTTGGACTGGAAATATTAAAAGAAAAAAATCAGAAAAGGAAAAAAAGCCTAACATTTTGCTCTGGGCCGTCTATTCCTTTGAGACACTGTATTTAAGGTTTAAAAAAAAAATGCATACAGTGTTTCCAAATATTACCGAATTGTCGACCTTTGCTTACAAGAAGTAGTCTCTCTGCATAGGATGTGATATATATCTCTGTTTATTTTAAAATGTGGGGCAAAATTACTGTTTCTAGACCACCCAACCGCTTCCCCCATGCCACTTTGTAAAAGGACATTGGCACAAGCGACTGCTGCTCTAGCGGGGATTTAATAATGGATTTTACAATGCTAATGTGGTTTGCCTTGGAAAAAAAAAAAAAAAACTGGCAAATAGAATCCTTGTCACTGATAAGCAAAGGAAACCCTGATTTTTTTGTAAATTATGTGAGACAAGTTGTTTATGGATTTTTATATGAATTACAATTTACTGTACATCAAAATATTAGTCTCAGAGGAGTTAATTTATGTAAAGTGTTTAAAAAGTTTATACTTAAAAATAAAATGATAAAAACATGTGAACTGTGTGATTTTTTTAAAAAGGATTGCACCTTTTGTTATCTGTTATAGCTGTACAGTATAAATTATTATATTGTAGAGATATAACAACTTATGCCTATAATGTCCAGAAGTGTTAATATTTTTGTATTAGGTTGAAAAAAATGTGCAACTTTCTATCACTAGACGGATAGGACGGTGCAATCCTACGTGGGTGGCTAATCAGAGAACTGCTCCTTTCTCTTCTCTTTTTCATCAAGCCAGTGTCCTCAACCATCATCAGCCAAGAGGCACAGTAGAACACTGAGGCTGGTGGAATGTAATGGAAGATAGGAAAAAGAAAAAAAAAAAAAAAAAAAAAACAGAAACAAAACACCGGGAGGAGGGGTTCTCTGGCCCTCTCTCTCTCTCAGCCCTTAAAGTCAATGGGGAGTTGATAAAATTAACCACAGGGTTTTTATTGTTATATTACTGTTCCTTGATGCTCCATTTCATGATGGAGGAGACCACATCAGATGCCCCAGAAACATTTGTGGGGAGGAAGGTATCTGATGTCATTATGACCATAAATGTGTCCTAAGATCTAGGAAAGATAGCAGAATCCGAGCAGGGGAGTGAGCCAGAGGGAGCAGGTCAAGTTCACTCTGCTGGTCTTGGATTTGGACCCTCAGAAAGGTCAGAAAGAGGAATCAAAACAGGCAGGCAGAAGCTCCTAGAAGCCCGCCTAACCCTACCAACCCCGGGGGCTGGCTTGAATGGCAGCCTCTGCTGCCCCGGGGAAGCCGGGATGGCAGACGCAGCAGGAAGGGAACTGATGGCCGTGTCCCCTGCACAAGAGCTTGCGGGCGCTGTGCAGCCGCCATCTGCACTTCTGTGCCGGCTCAACCGCTCTGACAAATCTCTTTTGTGAGCACTAAATTCAGCCACACACAAAAAAAATATTTTTAGAAAATATTTCTCAGTTCATTGAGCTATAGTACACACTGTTTTCCTCTATGTATAATGGTGATAAAATATAGCAAGTGAACATGTCGTAAATATAAAGGTTCAAGTGATGTATTGAAAATAATTTTCTAACTGCTTTGTATGTATCACATACTCTAAATTGCACAGTAGGCGTGTTTATTAAACAGATTGGCTGGGAAAGTTTCAAAATAGCTACTGACTTTACAGTATCAGTGCTATTACTGTCTTTGTGTATTTGGTAGAGCATACTGAAGTAATTAATCTTCTAATGAATGCTGATATTTTATTAGAATGAAAGCACAGATTAGTGTTAATATTTTTTATCCTGGAAATCCTTTGGCAAGTATTATGAAGCCCAAATTTAGAAGACTATGAGATTTCAAACCACATAAACATGGCTCTGTTTTACATTTTATTTTTTGACTGTTAACTTAGGTATTTGCAGTTCTGTTCGATGGAACGTCCACAGGACTGCACTTAGCATGCTGTAAGTACTTTTGGGTGAAATAGGCTCTGAGTCTAAATTCTCAGAAACGTCTCTGATGTATTGACCATGAAAAGCTTGTACCACGTGACAAGTGAAATCTTAGTCTTAACCTCTTCTCGACATGGACTGGTCTTTACACTGGCACCGATAAGTGACAGATCTGGAGAATCTACTGGTGCTTATTTTAGATGAAGTCAAATCAACCCAATTAGTGTCTTGTTAGTAGGTATAATGAGCCTATTTCTTTCTAAAAAGGCTTGTGATCTGGACATGCTTTTACAAGAAATAGTGACCTTGGGGAATATGTAAACAAAAGATCTTTTTTCTAAGAGTTGGGGGGGAGGGGGACTGTATAATGAAAAGAATTAGCTTACAAAAAAAGAAATTGATATTCAAAGTATTTTAGGCAAAGCCAGTCAAAATGCTTTCATGATATTTTGAGATGTAAATTTTGTCTGATTTGTATTGTTCTTTTCATTTGCCTTCTTAACTTTATATGTGACCTGAATTTTCCATAACTTGATGACTATAGATTGCATCTAGGCATTCCAATAAAAGCCAACCCAATGTGTGTGAGTTTATATATTTTTTCAAATCTTGGGCTAGTCAGTATTGCTTTTGTGTTTAACCTGAAAAATGCAAAAAGATACAGTTCTTAGGGGTATTGATTCATCTGCAACACAACTGGTAATATATTTCATTGTTTTATATTTTGTTTATCCAATGGCCAGAATACCAGCTCCGGAGAGTGCACTTCACAGAGGACTCTCCCGTGGCCTACTTTACAAAAACATTAAATACACCCCCACAAAGCCAAACACTCTAACTATAAAGAAGAATTTAAAAAAAAAAAAAAGTCGCCCATTACTACTGGAGAGCAGGCCTCATTCCTGTGATCCTGGCAATAAGTGTGCTTAATTAAAACACTTGATTAGAATAATCAGTTTGGGCCTGATAGGCTCGCAGCCTCCTGGAGATGTCTAAATCTACATACAGACCGGCTGATTAAGGCATGCCTCGTTCAGCAATTCCAGGCTGGCAGGCCAGGGCTCTGATTTTAGTCTGAAAAGGCAGGCTTCGCCGCACTTGCTTTGTGGTAACGACCTCAACTTGAGGACATGTGGCCCCAACGGGAATCAGGTCACTCCTCTTGGCAAACTGGTCTAGTTTTTTCCTCCTCAAATTAAACGTGCTTGCAATGGGAGATCCAGGGAAACACCAGGTGAATCACTACTGTCTCTCCACACTATTTTCCTTAAAGGTAACGTCTGAACAAAGGCAAAGAAAAACAGCCTAGGTAAACATTATACCTTTGAGAATTAGTATCTGGGTATGGGATAGGCTTCTGCCCGACCCATGAAATTTGTTTGTCTATTTAATGCACCATGCACACATTTCCTGATAGTTGCATGAGGCTCTATCCATTTGACTAAACCATACGTATAACATCCGAAGAGACAGTTCTTACTAAAATCAAGCACTTTATTTTATTTTTTTCAGTACCGGGGATTGAACCCAGGGCCTCAGGCATGCTAGCCAACTCCTATCTATATCCCCAGGCCTTTTTTAGAATTTAATTTGAGACAGGGCCTCACTAAACTGCCCAGTCTAGCCTTGCACTTGCAATTCTCCTGCCTCAGCCTCCCAAGTAGCTACAATTACAGCCGTGGGCCACTGCACCTGGCTCCTCAAGCACTTTAAAAGATGAAAGAATTCTGCTTTTGCTGAACTCCCTCACCATGCCCACTCATCTCCCTGCTCGCCATCTTTCCTCTCTCCTTTTGCTCTCCCCGCCCTTCGTTCCCAAGTACAGCTCTTTCTTTTGCCTGCTGAACATCCAATCAGCTATACAACGTGCTTTTGGAATGGAAGAATCTCAAAGAGGAAGCTGAAAGGTACCGATCTACATCATGTCCTGCCTGTGACTAAACTGAATCACCTGGATAGTGCTCACAGCATCTCAGGTGCTACAGCAGAGAGGACAGGGACCAATGCAAGGACCGACACCACCCACAACAGGTGAGATGGGGTGGTACTCAAGCTCCAGCAGAGTAGGACAAACTCAACCTTAAGAAGCCCCCAAGGGCATCACTGCAAGATCTTACCCCTTCCACAGATACCCAGGTTCTATCCCACTTTCCTGAAAAGAGGCCATCTGAGACCAGCTCATCAGACCACCATGTGCATCATATGCTAGAAGGTGGGAAAGACCTAGAGAAATTTGAATCACCCAGGTTCACAGAGTGGCCCTGGCCAACATGAGCCGAGATTTGCTATCCACTTGTATTGTTCAGCACATCACATGGTCTCCTGACCACGCCACCCGGGAAGGTTGTGCAGACGTTGCTTACCGTCCCTCTTTGCATGAGGCACCCACTCTTTCTAAAGCTGCCACATTTATAGCCAGGACATGCTTTGTTCTTTATATAAAGATGCCCCCAATGCACCAACCAGGCATGCGCTTTAAGCATTCCACTTCCTGCCAATATACCAAGCTCCTCAGCCCACCCAGTTGTAGAGAAGTGAGTTGGCCCATGCAATGTTATACTTGTCCATCATTTCCAAAAGAAAGACCCTTGGACTCTTTACCTAATTTTTCCATAATCTAGTCATGTGGCTTTGATCATCCTAATAAGCCAACAAAAAAATCTGTTATTTATAGATCTTCATTAACCATCTTAAACCACCGCATTCTGCCCAAGTACCAAAGAGGTACTGATAAGCCATTGGCATTTTCTACCTTTTAATTTAAGCCACAAGATGAATATCCCCCTCTTGCCAATGTTCTCATTTGCTATTCACTACCTTTACAAGCAAGGGTCTCTTGATGTCAGTTAATTACTAACAACTTTTAGGTAAATTGAGTAAACCTTTTCATTTATGAACTGCCTAAAAATTCTATCATGCAGGAATATAGGATTCCTAGCACCCTGTGTATAGAGAATTTACTACAAACTGATTCTAAGCCTAGAGTAACATCATTATTCACTTTAGAGTAAATGGGTTCCACAAAGCAAATTTAATAAATCCTTCTGGGATCTAAACTGAGGAAAATTAAAATTAGAAGCATAAATTGTGACTTCTAGGGCAAGAGAACGGCTTGCTTAGAGTCTTCCTGCTTATAGGGTGAGTTGTGAGCTGGGCTTAGCCACACGCATTCGGCCTGCGTTAGGAAGGGAAATCACATTCTTTTACACGTGTGCAGAGATTTCCTGAATTCCATCCACAATGGCTATTTCTATCCAACATAACTCACTGCATAGAACTGACAGCGTTTGCAAGTAGTCCACTGGGTGAAAAGGAATTCTTTAAAATTTTCACAAGTTAACTTTATCAATGTGAGGGGAGCATAAATGCCCAAGGAGTTAAAATGACAAGTTCTTTGACATGACTGACAGGCTGAAAATGGAACTGCTCAGAGGCGGCCTGTGAGGAAGCACACCAGCCGCTCCCCTCCACCTGGAGCTCTCGGCCAGTGGCTAATAACAGTAAAATTGAAGAAACTGCCCCACCTCCAACTAGGGACATTCTAGCCTATGTGGTCTAGAGAATAGTCTTCACAAATTATCTGTCTATACTTCTATCCACTTTTATCCACCATGATGCCCCTGCTTCTCTCTTCCTCCTCCTCTTCCTCCTCCTCCTCCTCCTCCTCTTCCTTCTTCTCCTCCTCCTCCTCCTCCTCTTTCTCCTCCTTCTCCTCCTCCTCCTCCTCCTCTTTCTCCTCCTCCTCCTCCTCCTCCTCCTCCTCCTCCTTCTTCTTCTTCTTTTCTCTCTCTCTCTCTCTCTCTCTCTCTCTCTCTCTCTCTCTCTCTCTCTCTCTCTCTCTCTTTCTCTCTCTCTGCCTCCCTCCACTCCTCTACTCCTCTTTCTGAACTGATCAGAGTATGTCTAATCATGTATCTTTCTAAGACTTAGAAGGAAAACCAGATGCTCCCTCGGTGGGCGAGATGGATTCCAATTGCCCAGGATATCATCCAGAACTAGAGATAAATTCAAATTACTTAGGATATCATAGAGAACTAGAGTCTCTCATATCCAAGTTACTGACAAAAAAAAAAAAAAAAGTATTAAAACAGGCAGAGTTTTCAATCTCTTTGGTTCAGTTATGCCATTATTTCCGAGATCAGGCCTGAGGTCTATGCATCAGTCTCAAGCATTCACAGTGACACTGCGGAACAGAGAGAAGACACAGAGATGACCTAAAGGAGAGCAATGGCCGCCACTGGCTCAACGGATAGAAACAGCCTGTGGAAGGAACCAAAGGGAAGGGACCATCTTTTCATGAATCCGCCCTCCATTCCCTCTTGCCTTCCCCTGCAATTCCCGGGACTCTGGCTTGTGCAGAATGAAAGGTTGTCCCTGCATCCTGTGGCACAGGAGGAAGGAGGCTGGGACAGGGAGCCTGAGCCACAGACCTGCCCTTGGACCAGCCTGGGGGTAAGTCGCCGCTGATGCCCGTTCAGGAAGGGCTCTGGCGCCCCCTAGCGACGCATGCCTCTGGTGAGAAACTTGGTCCACGCCAAAGCAGCAGCGCCTGGGACCAGAAATCCGAAAGAAGCCGGCGCCTCCCGCCACCCTCTACCCCTGGGCGATTAGACCAATCTGAAAGATCCCTTATTTTCCCATCTTTGCTGTGCCCACGGAGTTTCACACATAAAGCGATTACTTCTGCTTCATGCACCGCCTCACCGAGGCCTGGTCCTTGCAAACATTGTTCCCGGAAGATTTCCCTTCCCGTCGAGCAGAAACCTTGTCAAGCAATGTTCCTCTCCTCCACAGATCAAAATAAGGCCCTTCCTCCCAGGAGCTGTCCGCGGGCTATTTTGAGTTTTGCAAGCCCCGAAAACACTGATTTCTGAACGGTAGTATTGTTTCCCTTTCCCTTTTCATGTTAACAGTCCTGTCGCTGGGAAGAATTTCCCAGAAGGACAGATCATTTAAATTCAGAGTAGCATTTTTATTTGAGGGAGAGAGCCCTCGCAGAAAGCGCTAGCGTGACAGCCTGGAAAAGCGAGCTCCCTCCTGGTGCCCAAATACTCCCTCGCCCCCTTCAGCCCATTCTCACGAATGCCATGGTGGCATCCAATCTCCTTTGCCACCAGGCAGGAACATGGGCATCTCCCTGGGTTGTCACCCAGAGAAACCGATGCATGCTAATTGTAAATGGTAGCCTGTACTGGCGTCCTGCCTTCAGAAGCCATCCCTGGATATAGCTTATTGGCATTTTGAGGGCCCAAGATGGCACCAGAAAGTCAAAATGTAGCTCACGCTTTTAATCCCAGTACTTGGGAGGCTGATACAGGAGGATCACAGGTTCGTGGCCAGCCTCAGCTACTTAGTGAGGCCGTCCCCAACTTAGTGAGACCCTTTCAAAATAAAGAATTAAAAAATAGAGCTGGGGGTGTAGCTCACAAGTAGAATGCTTCTGGGTTTGATCCCCCCCACAAAAGAAAAAGAAAGTCAAAATGTCACATCAGAGAAGGATTAGGTTGGAGGGTGTAGTGTCATGTGAAACCCAAATGGCTTACTAACCAGCTGCCAAGATTAGCCAGATGTCCTGCACTTCAATGGTAGTGCCACCTGCCTAGGTGGGCGGTGGGCAGCGGGACAGCTCCCTGGAGCCCCCGCTCTTCTGTGAGCCATGAGTGCCGCACAGACACAGACACATATCCACACACACACTGTCGTATGCCTGGTGGCATCCAGGAGGGAAATTTGCACCAGGTCTCAGGACCCTGGGTTGAGCTGATGCCAAGAATGTGTTGCCCTGGTCCAAGCTGCTTCCCTCCTCTGGGCCTGTGTCAAGAGACAAGACAGTTTTCCAGGGGCGACACCACACACTTCTTTTCTGCTCTGGCAACATGGCTATCTTCTTTTGTGGCTACCTGGGAAATCAGTCCTAAAACACAAGTTCTTGCCCAGTAGCCCTCCAGAGTCAAAGGCCCCAGATCTCCCACAAACGCCCTCGCTATGCGCATACACACACACCCTCTCTCCCAGACCCCACGGCCCCACCACCATTCCTCAGTGGCCCGAGGTTCTCTGCCAGTTGAGGCAGAAGCCGGGCTCTGTGCTCTCGTAAGGCAGCGGCTTCTAGGCACTTCCAGCCAGTTAAGAGGTGGACGGCAGCTTTGCCTGGCTCTTGTAAATCAAAGGGAAACAGGACTAGCCTGTCGTGCTTGGCTTCTGTCTGTAGCCTCCTCCAATTAGTGCTCTAGTTAATCAAACTTTGCAGTTCCCCAGAGAGGCAGCGGCGCTGGGAGAGGCCCAGAGCAGGGGAGACTGACTTGTTAGTCCCAGCTCTCCCTGACCAAAGGCACACACTTGTTATTTCTGGGCCTCGGTTTCCCCCACCTTTAAAGTGGCCCAAATCTTTGCCCCGGGCTTCTCCATTGCATCCTCCCATGCCCACAAGTTGTGCATGTGTACGCGTGTGTGTGGATGTGTGTGTATGCACGTGTATGAGAGGAGGGAACAGAAAAAGCTACAACAAAGAACTCCTGGCAATTTTAGGGCTATGACTCAGACTTCTTTCAACATCTGGGAAAATCCCTGAACTGCTGGGAGACACGGCCTCACTGCCCCGGGCTGTGGCCACTACATTGTATTAGGAGTATCCCCTAGAGAGTTAGGGAGAAAAGAGGAGCAAACAAGACAACCTAAAGGAGGAGAAAGGAGGGGGGAAGAGGAAAATCTCTAAAGCACACAATGTACTTAAACATATCGAAGTCAATCACTAAGCCAAGCAAGGGAGGGAAGGACGAGGAGGGAATGGGGTGGGATTTGGGTAGGGGTTAAATCAGCGATGAGTACATGTTTGTACACACAAGTTTTTTACCCCAATAAGTTGTATGAATATAATGCACCAATAAAAAAATTAAAAAAAAGAAAGATGAACGGGAGTGTTCTCCATAGACTCTCTGGCAGAGGGAGAGGACTGAGGAGTAGGAGTCCTGTCATCTTTGGCTGTGTCCCCCAACTTTTCCACCCTAGCTCTCACCAGTCACTATTTTAGGATGATATAAACAGTTGGTGATTAACTGAATCACACATGAAATAATATAGAATAATGTACATCTTCAAAACTCTGAGCACTAGCAGTTCCCCTAGGGTTTGCCCCATTCCAGAAAAGGAAATTAACTGGCTGGGGGCAGTGGACAAAGGACCATGCCCAGCATCCTGGGTCCTCACCTAACATGGCACGGTTTTGTCCCCTTTACCTGCTTTTTTTCTTTTTTTCTGGCAGCCTCAAAGGCCAGAAACATAATGACCCAAAGGTCTCATGGCCTCAGGGCCCCTCCCTACTGTTCTGCTTGGGCTCCTGGGACCTCAGGTCCACTGAGGGGCAGTGGAGGCATTATAACGTTCTTATATTATCAGTAAGACCCACTCTGCGGTGCCCTCTGATCTTCCCAGAGTGTCAAAATAAATAAATAAAAGGCAAGCTCCTGCTGTGTCCGGCCAGCTGCTGTTTCTTGGGGAGAAGACAGTCACAGTGACAGTCCTGGTGTCCTCGGCTCTTCCCCAGGGCCACCTCAGGGCATGCTAGACAGAGGCAGGGCAGGGGAGTCCCCAAGGGTGCATCCTCTCGGGGCGCAGCCATGGCTCTTCACTGCCCCGTGCAGCTGGGCAGCCCCGAGTTGCCCCTTCCTGTGCCCCTCAGCACACAGCCAGAACCACACAGCCTTCACCAGCAGTTGGATTCTGATGGAGACATTCCAACAGACCTAGGGCTCAAAACAAAGGCTTCAGGTTAGCCCGCCAGGCCCAGCCCCACCTGTGGCCAGCCCTGCCTACCAGCATGGTGGCCTCTGCCCTCTAGAAGGATGACCAGGCCTCAGAGGGACCTCGATTCCAGCCACGTCTAGGTATGCCTTGTATCTCAGCACCTCACACACACACACACACACACACACACACACACACACAACTTCATCACAACTCTCTCACAAACACCCTCACTACACACATACATACACACCCTACCCTCACCACAAGTTCAATCACACACACATGCACACATGTGTGCACACACACGTACATACACAGACATATACTTCTGCCTGATGCTTCCTGTGCCTGCACCTCCCCTTTCTCCCCCTTCAAAGTGGCCCAACCCCCTCCCCTGGCCTCTCGGTCCCACCCTCCCAGGCCTGTAACTGCTTGACAGAGACAGAAACTGCGCCTTTCCTGTGGCTATGGTTGGAGAAGAATCTCCAAAGCAAACTGTCTTTTTCTCCCTTTTCCTCCCTTGGAGGATAGGGTTGCCCAGGAGGTCCTGGTGATGGGTCCTCTGTCATCCAGTGATCCAGAGGCCTGTGGGAACTACACGGGCCAGGAGGGACCACCGCCGTCAGGAGGGAGATAGGGGAAGGAGGCTCCCTGAAGCTCTGCTCCAGCCTGGCCCCTCAACCACAGGGGCGAGGAAGCCAGAGGGGACCGTGGAGGGCCAGAGTCTGAGCATCTCTTACTGGATGGCCCAAGGTTTGTATGGTTTTCAGCTGTGGGGTTCTTTAACCAATTAACTCTCACAGAAAACCAATGCAGACAGAGGCCTCGCTGCTTAAATAAAGTAGGCATGGGCACATGCCACCCTGCATGTGAGGTACCATGGAAACTGCTAGAAAGAAAAGGCCCCCATCCTCTGGAACCTCACTTCCAGCTGGGTGGGGGTCAAGGCACATGCTCTTGAACCAGACCGCCTGGCTCTTGCACTGATCTGCTGCTTACCAGCTGCATACATTTAGATGAGTTACGTAAGCTCTCTGTGCCTCAGTTTCCCTTTTTCATACCTTGAGGGTTATGGTCCCATGAGTCTATTAGGAAATTAAGTCGATTTATGTTGGTGGCATGGAACAGTGTCTCTGGGAAGCCTGGTAAGTGTCTGCCATACGGCTCCTGGGCCCCAGTTTGATCAGGGCTGCATCTAGCCAAGTTTTTAAGGAACAGGGCTTATTCTAAAGACTATTCTAAGGATCACCTCCAAGGACTATTCCTTCTGCTTCAACCCAAGGACCAGGACTCCAAGTCTATGTCCAGCTGGCTGCGAGGTATGGGCCTCCAGCCCACACGGGGCATGGATGCAGGTCCTGGGGAGCACTCTCAGTGATGCTCCTCCCGGATGGTGCTCCTGGCCACAGTGCAGAGCACGTGGCTTCTGAGCTCTGTGTGGACCTTTGCCCGCCTCCATCAGATTAGTGACTTGCCCTGGTGCAGGGTCACTGAGGCCGAGATCCTAGTCTATGTAGCTCACCTTTACCCAAAGGCAAACCTCCAGGTTCAGTATCCACAGCCCTGAGAGACTTCTGATGTCTGCTCCATGCCCTCTCTGGCTTTGACAAGTCCAGATGTGCTAGACACATTCTCATACTAAGTCGCTATGATTTCTCCCATTTTCCAAGAAATCCAGCCCACTCACATCTCGCAGCATAGCCCACAGCCTGGCCCAGCCCTCTGGCCTCTGGCCCCACCTAGCCCTAGTCTCCACCTGACTGGGTACCTGCTTTGTGGTACGACCAGCCTAGGTCTAGTCTGCCCATGTAATGAGCAAGTCCAGCTCCTTGGCCCACACTGAGCCCTCGGACAGTGGGGCCAGATGGTTAGGAAAGCACTGCCCACACCCAAGCTTCAGAGCTGCTATAAAAGCCCAAGCAGCTCCCATCCCGCAAACATCCAGAATGCCTCTGGAAAATTGGCCCTTGTTTCAAAACTAAACTTTGAATTTTAAAACAGCCCTTTATGGTGTAGAAAGCAATTACCTAAATTATTGAAAAGCTAATTAACAGCTCAAATCAAACCCCTAGCAGGTGATGGGTTGCTGTGATGCCCATAGACTGCTGCAGGTGGGGCCTTGGGTGCCCCCTCAGTGTGCCAGTGTCCCTCCCCAGCCCACCCCAGAAGCCCATTGGCTTGACCCCCTCCTCATCCCTCTCCCAAAGCTGGCACTATTACAGAGCAGGAGCTGACTATATTATTTCCCCAGAACTTGAATAATTGGAAATCCTCTCTTACCTTTTAAATTCAACAGATAAAAATGCTATAACTCTCTAAAACTGAGTAATGGGATGTACAGTGTTACTGGCTGGAGGCTTCTAAGGGCATGATTGACCTCCTTCAAAGCCCAGTGGCCTCCCTTACGGCCCTAGAGGCTCAGCATCCCTGTATTAGTTTGTTTTCTATTGCTATAACAAAATACCTGAAGCTGGATATTTCACAAAAAAAATAACTATTTAATTCTCTATTTTGGAGGCTGAAAGCCTCCAAAGATCAAACGGCCCCATGGTTTCAGCCTCTGGTGAGGGCTGCATGGTGGGTAATATCCACATATAGGAAGGAGAGAGAAGTTACATGATGAGGGGTCAGGGGCTATGCTTGGTGTGGGTGTGAGTGTTTTGTTTTATTTTGTTGTGATAGTAGATATTGAATCCAGGGGCATTCTATCTCTGAGCTATATATATAATTTTTTGTTCTGAAACACCTGTCTTGCTAGGTTGCTGAGAGTCTCACTATTATGTTGCTGAGATTATACTCAAACCTGCAATCCTCCTATCTCAGTATCCCCAATATTAGGATTACAGATGTGTAGCACCATGCTTATTGTTTTTATAACAACTAACTCTCTTGGAAACTAACTGGGGTCTCATGAGAAATATGTTAATCTCTTCCAAGGGCAGCACCCCCAAAGACTTAACTACTTTTCATGAGGCCCCACCTTTTAGTGGTCCCACCACATCCACAGCACCACACTGGGACCAAGCTTCCAGCACATGATCCTTTGGGGGATATACTCAAACCACACCCACACCATGGCAAGCCCTGAACTCATTCTCCCCTTCCTGCCGCCAGCATTTATTCGTGCAGGGAGGGAGCCCGAGGAAAGGGCTGCCTCTCCTCAGGTGAGTGCCAAGGAGGCGCCTGCAGCCCTACAAACGCCTTCCCTTCCCCAAGCAGGGCATCTCAACCTCAGGGCTGGGAAGCCAGAGGCCCTGCAGAGGGCAGGAGTCTAGCATCCTTGGAGATTCTTTGCATGGTTTTTAGTTGTGGAACGTTTTTGCTAATCAGATCCGTCAATTCCCTTGGCCTTGGGCAGGGGCACAGTCAGAGCCAGCCCTGAGCAAACACAGAGGCCTGGCTCAGAGGCCTCAGAAGTGCCCCAATCCAGGCAGGTACTAAGGGTACCAGAGTGCCACCCACAGGTGGCAAGACAAATCCAAGGACTTACTTTGATTTATTCTTCCTCCTGAGCTTGGAACCTTTGGAAGGAAAAAAATGCACCCCTGCTTTCCTGAAAATAAAGGTGTCAGCCCCCACGCCCGCCAGCACTCAGGGGCCACGTTCCCAGGACTCCTTGTCTCCTCTCCCTGCATCCCACAAAGGGGTGTGCTTCCGTCTCTCCACCACTGGTCGCCTCTGCTCCTGAGCCTAACCCTTCCTTCTTAGGGGCCTAGCCCACGTCCTCCCCAGGCACTGCTCCTTCCTGCTTCCATCAGCTCCTCCTTGGACCTCCTCGCCTCTGGCCTCCAGGCCCTTCCGTCTACCCATCTCCCATCTCCCCAGTCTGCTGTGGGCTTCTCTGGGACCTGGCCCTGGCCTCCCCTCCATTTGTGGCCTCTGCCTTTGGGAAGGTAGCCCTGGGCAAGGATCTGGTGCCTTTCCACCTATCTCCACACACTATCGTGCAGTCGGGTAACCAGGGAGCTCTGCTGAGACCAGGGTCAGCAGCATCGCTGCTGCAGAAGCAGGAAGGCAGAGGGTGAGCTTCCGTGCTGCCTGGCGCCCCACACTTCCAGCTCTGCCTCCTACCTTCTGCTCACTGCGACTGTGTTATAGAATCCCCGGTGCCTGGCTCCTCATTGTACAATGTGGACAGGAACACAACCCAGGAACATCTATAATGCTTATTGCATCCCGGACTCTAAATCCTTTGCATCTCTGAGTTGATCATGTGCTCACAAAAATCCCTGCCTGATAAATCTGTTATTTCCCCCTCCCGGAGCTATGGAGGCAGAGAGGTAAAATAACGCATCCAGGGCCACACCGCTCACATATATCAAAGCTGGTATGTGAACGCAAGCAGCCCTGATGCTCCAATCTCAACTGCCTCCCCGATTTGATATGAAGATTAAAGAAGGCTTAATAGCAAAGACCTAAAGCCTTCTCTTCCTGGCCTTGTTTTGTAACGATAAAGTCTTCATGAAACTCAACCAATTTTTATAGTTTGGTCAAACTCCACCTGCTCTTGAGGCCCCCACTGAGCTCTGGGCCATGTCTCCAGTAGCAGTGATAAGTTGAGGGCCCACTACACTGGGAACCCGGTCAGGTAGTTTAGGTAACGCATCTACTCTGGCATTTTGTCTCCCCATTTTACAGTGAGGAAAGTGAAGGTAAGAGGTTTGGTGGGAAGCTGGGCCCACCGCAGAGGCATCCCCTTCCTCAGCCCCCACCTGCACAACAAAGCCCCACTGACTGGTTTTTACATCCCAGGCCCTGAACCCTCTGCGATCACTCCTGTTCCGACCTCCAGATGCCATGGTATTGGGAGGTGACAGACAGGTGGGTGTGTGTTAGGTGATTGAATGAATGAGCAACGAATGAATGAACTACCCAGTGTGCCCTTCTGCCCAACAGCAATGAACGAATGAACTACCCAGTGTGCCCTTCTGCCCAAGAACAACGAATGGATGAATGAACTACCCAGTGTGCCCTTCTGCCCAAGAGCAACGAATGGATAAATGAACTACCCAGTGTGCCCTTCTGCCCAAGAGCACCCACACCCTCCTCCCCAGAAACTGCCCCACCAGCCCAGGCACTAGAGCACAATGGCCATGGAGCCAAGGAACTGTAGAACTGCTCTTTTATAAACAAAAAGGCATTAATTTTTATTGGAACATCATAATTAGACATAACAGTGGGATTCGCTGTGGCACTTTCATACTGTGACATACTCAGACATGCACAGAGTTCAACATGATCTGTATCACTTTGCTCCTACCTCCTCCTTCCCTGGCCCTTCCGCTGTGCTAAGTCCCTCTCTTCTGCTTTCATGAGGCCCCTTTTCTTTCTTTTTACTCTCTGGCATCCACAGATGAGAGGAAACACAACTCTTGATAGAACTGTTCTTTATCCAGAATTTAGTGTCCCTTCCCAAACTCTCCCTCCAATCCCGCAGGCCTCATGTTGGTCCCTGTGGACCACCATTGCACACTTGCCAACCGCAGCAGGATCCTCCGAGGCCGTCCTCCAGGGTGCTCTCACTCACAGATCTGCCCGGCCTCAGCAGAGCACCAGGGTCTGTGCACACTAGCCCAGGAGCAGTCGTTCCAGCCACTAAGCAAAGCAGACACCCTTCTGACAGGCCTGTGGGCTCTGAACCTGCACTGCTCAGCCATCTTGGAACAGGGTCACTCTGGGGTTCCACCAGCCGGTGTGCTTCTCCACCACTCCGCCCAGGGTGAGCCTCTACTTCCTGCTGCTCTTCCTTCTCCTGGGCTCTTTTTGGGAAATGGTAGCACAGTCCTTCCAATCACCAGTTTGTGTGCTCAGAGGTCTGTTGTCACCCATATCCAAGTTAGTCACCAGCACCTACGGAGTCTCTCCGAGTAGACTGGTCCTGCATCTAGCCAGGCCCCGGGCCTCCCCTGAGCCAAGCATCAGCCTTCTCTCTGCCCCAGCCCTCAAGGCCCTGGCCCCACAGCCAGGCTGCCCAGCTGCCCACCAGTGCTCCTGCCTTGCCAGCCAGCCACTCCCCAGCCTTGGCTGCAGAATCCCCATTCCTTAGATGTCAATGCAACTCTGCCAACCGGCTTCTGGTTTCCCAACTGCTCCTGAGCCCCCCGATTCACAGCACCCCCCTCACCTCCCCAGCCTCCCCCTTCCCCAGGAGAGAAATTGAAGACAGTTTAAAATAGAACAAATCAAAGTGCAGAGACTGATGCCAAGTGCTGCTCAGCGGGAATCACGGGAGGCGCCAATCCCTCCTGCGGGAAGGCCTCCCCCCGCAGGCTCTGCCCGCCCCACTTCGCCTCCTCCCGTATGTTCAGATCCTGCCAGACTTGCATCCAGCTGGTGGAGATGATGTTCAGACTGCAGGCTGCTGGCAGTGTGCAGGGAGCCTGGAGGGAGGGGCTCTAGTGGACTGCAACTCAGCCCTGCCGGACGCCTGACCACTTCCATCTGCCCTGGGTGCAGACCAGAGCATGCCCGGCAGGACCCTCTGTAAGGTCAGGGCCAACAAAAATGGTGGGGGGGGGGGAGAGAGAGAGAAAGAAAGAGAGAGAGAGAGAGAGAGAGAGAGAGAGAGAGAGAGAGAGAGAGAGAGAGCGCGAGCGCGCAGAGGCAGCTAGGGTGGCCAGGTCTTTCAGGCCCAACTGAATTTCAGATCAACAATGAATAATTTGTGAATATAAGAATATCCCAGGTAATATTTGGGACATCCTTATATTGATAACACTTTTATTTGTTGTTGATGTGAAATCCATATTTAACTGGGCATCCTCTTTTGTTTTGTTTATGTGTGTGCCAAACCTGTCAACCATAAGTTGGGGCTTAGGAACCTGACTGTGCTAATCTCCTATCTTGGCCTTCTAGCAAAATGGAAGAAAAGAGATATGGGTAAAGAGAGTGGATTAGTGTTCTAGGGACATCCTTCCTGCTTCTGTGAGCTTCTCTCCGGTGGTGGCTGGCAACCCTGAGCTTGTCGACTCTCTGATCTCTTCCCGGGTTGCCACTTGGCCTAGTCCCCTGTCTGTCTCTGGGTCTCTGTTTTCTGCCTCTATGGCTGGCAGTCACTGGAGGTGGGATTACCCTAATCCACTATGACCTCAGCCTACACTGATGATGACGATGACAAAGATCTTCTGTCCAAATGAAGTCACATTCTTGGGCTGGGATGTAGCTCAGTGGCAAAATGCCTGCTTTGCAGGTGTGGAGCTCTGGGTTCGATCCCCGGTTCCAAGAAAAGACAAATGAAGTCACATCCTCAGGTGTCAGGTAGACAGGACCAGGGGACATTCTTCGTCCCAAAAGAGGGCACCGAGTCAGCCCTCACTCTGCATCCACACACTCTCAATGATCCAAGTGGCTAGAAAAGGACCAGAGCCGGGCCCAGTGGCACAGGCCTATGATCCCAGCTATCCAGGAAGCTGAGGCAAGTTCTAGGCCAAGCTGGGAAACTTCTCAAGATTCTGTTTCAGAATAAAAAGGGCTGGGCTATGACTCATAGCTCAGTGGTAGAGGGCCCCTAGGATACATCCCCTATGTCATCTCCCCTCACAAAAAAAAAAAAAAAAAATTCTGACCAGAAAAGAAACATCAAATATTTGCTCAAAAAGTCTACAAAGCTCAAAACACCAAGGTAGAAGAAACTGACATGGTGGAACACCTTGCTGGCCTGAACCTGCAAGGAGCCAGTCAGAAAGGACACCCACCCTGCTGGGCTGCAAAATGCAGTCGAATGCCACCTGCAACTACCACAAGACAGCTCTGGAGGTGCCGAGTGTGTGCCAGGACCCATGGTCAAGGGAGGGGAATCTGCTCACAGGCCTGCAAGAAGACTGTCTGGTCAAATATTCCCCAGTCCCAGCCCAGCCTAGGTTCTGCCCCACTGGGGCAAGGGGTGCTGGGGCCTTGGAATCCTCTGAGCTCCAGAGCCCCAGCTTCTGCCCCCACCATGACACTGGCCCCAGCCCCTGCGGTAGCTGCGTCCTGAGAACCCAGAAGGCTGCAGAGATGACAAGGATCCTGGGGCCTTTCACTGAGTATTTGGGGGCCTCTCTGGGTAAATATGCATTCCTTCAGTCAGCCAGCGTTAATTACTGCAGCCACTTGTCTGTGTAGCCATCATAAATTGTAACTGAGTAGAAAGTAATGCATAACTTAAAGCCAAACGGGAGAAGGGGAGGAGCATATGAGGTGGGAATCAGGAAAGGGCCAATTGGGTGATATGTGCATGTATGCCTCCACCATCTTGTACTCCCCCCACACACACACACACTGTGGACAACTCTTTCTTAGAGGCCACTTATCTCCTTCCCCTTGGTGCAGGGAAAGCCTGATGCAGCAGCACCTTCTAGAAACCTGCTGCCTTGCCCTAGGGATGGGCACCATTCTCATCTGGGCCACAGCCCCTCTTGGAGGTGGCGGTGGTCCCTGAGGGGCTCTCTGCTCATTGCCTGGGTCTTCAGGGGAACTCTTGATTTCCCGGGCCTACAAGAGCTTCCTTCTATCCAGACAAAGGTTCAAGACATCCTCCTTCCCTTCTCCCCAGCCTTAGCAGTCACCCTTAAGTACCTGTCAGATTCTTCAGAGACATGGGGATTCAAAGGCTGATCCTCTGGTGTGCAGCAGGGCTTGCTCGGAGGGTCTCACGTGGAGAGCTTGGGGGGAGGGGGTTTTGATGTGTTTAAGACGCTCTGATCTGATCTTTCCGCTCTACTGAGCATCGAGGGGCCTCAAGGGTATTCTGGCCCCGCGGGACTCGATTTGTGCATCTCCTGTGAAGTGCCATAATGTGACCAGAACAGGCCCTAACATAATTAACAGAATCTTTTAATGTAAAAGAGAGAGGCTCGCTTCTGAGTAATTGGTCCCATCTTCTACCTTCAGTCAGGACACTTGAGCAGAGACACATCGCCTTCCTCTGAAGGGAACGGACAACTCAGCCTCCCCCAGAAGGAGGGGCAAGTGCTGAGGGTCTTGAGATTCTCAGCTGCCTGCCTGTCCTCATCCAGAGGACAGGCAAGAGCAGCGCAACGTAAGGTGGCCATGTCTCCTGATAGCAGGGAGATCCCCAAATGTCAGGAACCCAGGAAAAGCCTTCGTCCTGAGCCAAATATGGGGGCTGGAGGGGCAGGTGGAAGGCGACTCTCTGGCTTCTCCCCCCCTCCACTAGGGCTTTCCTGGGTAGGGCCAAAGAGTCAGGGAGCAAAGTAGCTAAAGCCTGAGTTTACAAAACTGGAGACAGAATTTATTGTTGTAATCAAATAAAGCTTATAGTCAACTTCATCTGTCACATATATAATGATAGAATCATTACGGTGCTGCTAGCACTTAGGCCTAAATGGTAATCAATTCACCTAAATGACTGCAATTAGTATGCCTTTTACCAGACACACTGAGCGTCTGTGGAGAGGAACCCCGTCCCACAGCACAGCTCATCATGACTCTTGCCTAGACCCACGAGGCCCACTCCCTTTGTCGAGGATTCCCCAGCACGGAAACCGCAGCTAATGACTCTTCTTGCTGTACTTCTCTTGCAGGATGTCCCTAATAGTAAGCCAGGCAGGGCCGTTTAATTGAATGCCATCCGAGCCCTGGCTAAGTCCCTTCAATCAGACTGCTTCCCTAGCACCCTGCACCCCGGTGACGATGGACAGTGGTCACTGCCAATCCCCCAGTCCCATTTATTCGTTCATAGAAATGTACAGGCATTCCAGAGTGTGCATCACAGAAAACACGTGGTAGAAGTTATTTTATTCCTGGCCTTTAAGGAGAGCTATTATCTTTTTAAATCTCATATTGAGAAGGAGAGAGTCCAACACCAAGCAACATTTCAAAGTAAAAGTGTCGTTAGATCCCTCCTCCCCAACGTTCAGATCCCCTCCAGCTTCTGGCATCCCCATGAGTTCAGAGTTTCTACGTTGCCCTCTGTCTAGACCGCCCCACCCTGACTTCCACAGGGCCCTGTGATCACTGGTAACTTTTTCTTTCTCTCCCATTCTCAAAGCTTCCATTCTCCTAAAGATGATCCCAGGTCAGGAAGTTTCACCATACCGTCCTTTGCTGTGATGATAGTACAGAGAGGAACGGAGGAGATATCATGGTGAAGGCCCAAGTGCGTCAAGAAAGTAAAAAGGCAAAGCAAGCTACAGTCCAGGGGAAACACTTGCAAAAGACACGTCTGACAAAGGGCCATTATCTAAAATATACAAAGAGGCCGGGCGTGGTGGCCCACGCTGGTAGTCCCCACGCTTGGGGGGTGGAGACAGGAGGATGGTGCTGGTTCGAAGCCAGCCTTGCTAACTTAAGAGACCCTGTTTCCAATTTAAAAAAATATATAAAATGGGTCTGGGAGTGTAGCCCAGAGGTAGAAGGGGTTCCAGGAGCCCCAGTACAACAACAACAAAAACTAAATAAAATATACAAAGAATTGTTAAAACTCTACAAAAACCACTCGATTAAATCATGGACCAAAACCTTTAAGAGATAGCTCACCAAAAGAAAGACTCGTGGCACAAGTCAAGGCTTCACACGTGCTAAAAGTGGGGGAAGTATATTGTAGAATCCTTAAAACTGGTTTCAGCTGCCAGGCAGGGTGTACACTTACAATCCCAGTACTTGGGAGGCTGAGACAAGAGGATCGCAGGTTTGAAGCCAGTCTCAGCGGCTTAGTGAGGCTCTCAGCAACTTAGTGAGACCCTGTATTCAAATAGACTATAAAGCCGGGCGTGGTGGCCCACACTTGTAATCCCCGCACTTGGGAGGCAGAAACAGGAGGATCGCGCAGGTTCAAAGCCAGCCGCGCGCGCTGGCTTAGGAGACCCTGTTTCCAAATAAAAATGTAAAACTAAATCTGGGAGTGTAGCCCGGAGTTAGAAGGGCTTCCAGGAACCCCAGTACCACCAAAACAAAACAAAACAAAACAAAAACAAATAGAATATAAAAATATGTCTGGGAGTATAGCCTGGATTTTGAAGGCCCCTGAGTTCCATCCCCAGTACTAAAAGAAAAAGAAAAACAAAACTGGTCCCAGCAACCTAACTAGAGTATTTGCTCACCCTACCCCGGACAAAATTGCAAAATTTAGCCTGTAACTGGCCCCTGAAGCTGCTTCCTCCTCAACACGCCAATACCTTCCTCTGACCTCCAGACAGGTAATCCCGGTACCAACCACTTCCACTGAGAAGAGTCAAAACCTCCAGCAGCATCAGGAACACAGTTATTTCAACAGAGAGAATTTAACATGGGAAATGGGTCACAAAGTGATGGAAAGATGAAAGAAAAAAAAACAGGGAAACACTGAGCAGAAATGGAGTGCAGTCGATAATAAAGACGTAGAAACATCTCATGCCTCTTAGGCTAGTTTTAAAGGGTGATCATCTCTCCTAGAAATAAATATTATAGGGCGGTGATCTCTATTCCTCAGCCCTTGCTTCCTGAGAGGAAGATTTCTAACAGAAAGCACAGGGGAGAATATAGAAGACTCCCTTAGGCAAGTAGGAGTACAATTTAAAAGAAAGCCATGATAAAGGGCTCACGATCTAGAGAAAGGGTCTGGAACGGCCCATTTCCAGAAGTGGAAAATGGCAGCGAGTTCTCTGCACTTTAATCAGGAAACCTTACCCTTCGGTATGCATTGGGTGGCAGGAACTATCGCTTCTAGTGCTAAAGCTTAATGTGCCGTTGCTGTTTCTGTCCTATTGGAAACTTTCTTGGGGATGCCTAAATATGGGTGTGGAAGGGGGGGGCTCAAAACTGCATGTGCAGCTGGTGAATCCCCTTATTTCTCCCTGTGCGGGCTGGCTGGGCCCTTGGTCCCGTTCTTTCCCCTGCCCTGACCTCCTCTAGTCTAACTACAGAACGCTAGGGAACAATGGCAAGGCCCTGGGTGTATACAAAGCTAGAAGCTTGTAGAAGGGCTCCGCAGCGGGGCACGCGGGCCTTCGAGCTGGCAGTGCTGGCTGTTGGGCTAGGGAGAAAGGATGCCGCTGGTTCTGGGAACAGATGGGAGCCGGAGGCTGGAACCGAAGGCTGCATCCACCAGGACAGCGCAAATGCCACCGCTGACATTTGAGACAATGATGACCAGAGCGGCAAATGAAAGAGAAGCCCCTCCAGCCCCCTCTCCCTGCCTCCCGGTGAGGCCTATGGGCTGGACTAACAAGGATCCGCTGGCCACAGAGAAATGCAGTTTGCAGAGTCCCAGCCCTGCAGCGCAGAGACCAGACTGAGAAACGTATTTGGAGCTGAGAGAGGAAGTGGCTGGAGGCCTCACTCTGCTGACCACAGCTCTTCATTCCAATACTTGGCATCATTTAAGATAGCCCAGTGCTTCCTGCTTTCACACGCTTGTGATCATATAGAAAAATATTTAGTAAGAAACATGCATTTCAAATCAAACACTGAAGCCACTACAAGATACTGGTTTCTTTAGACGCCTCCTGTGAGCATCTGGGCTCGCACAGGTGTGTGGAATGCTGTGGGCCAGCAAGGTTGGACCCGGCAGAGAAGTCATGGTCTCCAGAGACTAGGCTTCCTCTGCCAGGCTGCGGGCTGTTCCAGGAGATGCCTTCATCGCTGATCGCTCAGTCACTGCCAACTGGTTCCGCAAATGCCTGGCTCCCTAGGGGAATCCCATCTACACTTATTCCAGGCACCTTCTATTTCTTTCTCTCCTCTTCCTTCACTCATTTGTTTTTCTGGAGCCCAAAGCGCTCATCCCTGGGACCCGGAAGCAGAGGCTGGACCAGCGCTCCCCCTAGTGGTGGTCAGTGGAACTCCTCAAATTACCTTCGTCCAAAAAATACTAATGACATTCTTTCAGCAAGCACTTTGGGGCCAGACACTGAACTGAGCCCCCTATTTGGATGCCCCCGGTAGCAAGGAACTCTCCGTCCCATGAGGGCCAATGCTGGAAGTGCTGAATGTTGGAGCATCTCCCTTTCTTTGGCCCAAATATACCTTCAACTTCCAACCCTCCAGTCCTCACCTAACTCCCTGCAGCCACGTGGAATGAGTCCAGTTCCTCTTCCCACTACCTCATGCACCAGCCTCTCCCCATATCAAGGATTTGGGTTCCATTCTTCAACATGCACCAGCCTCTCCCCATATCAAGGATATTGGTTCCATTCTTGCTCAGCCACTCTCCTCTTTTTACCTGCCCATTGAAAAGGGCCATCAGTGCTTGGCTCGATGGCACACTCCAGCACTTGGGAGGCTGAGACAGGAGGACTGCAGGCTTGAGGCAGCCTTGGCAAGTTAGAGAGACCCTCCGAAAATTAGCAAGACCCTGTTTCAAAATGAAAACAAATAACATAAAATATAGCTGGTAGTGTGGCATAGAGGTAGAATGCCCCTGTATTTGATTCACACACACACACACACACACACACACACACACACACACACACACGACTATTTCTTTTAAGCTTGGCCTAGTAGCCCAAGTGTAGCAGGCCACACTCAGAGCAGGGCCATCACTCTCTTTCTCTGAGCAACACATTTTTTTTTTCCTGTACTGGGGGTGGAGCCAGGGGCATTCTACCTCCGAGCTACACCCCCAGCCCTAATTTTTATTCTTTATTTTGAAACAGGGTCTCATGGAGTTGCAGAGGGCCTCACTAAGCAGCTGAGGCTGTCCACAAACCGCGATCCTCCTGTCTCAGCCTCCCCCCAAATGCTGGGATTATGCCATCACACCTGGCTGAACAACACACTTTGAGTGAATCTGAAGATACACAAACAGAGCCGGGCGTGGTGGCGCACGCTTGTAATCCCAGCATTCGGAAGGCTGAGACTGGAGGATCGCGGTTCGCGGACAGCCTCAGCTACTTAGTAAGGCCCTCTGCAACTTAGTGAGACCCTGTTTCAAAATAAAGAATAAAAAATAGGGCAGGGGGTGTAGCTCGGAAGTCGAATGCCCCTGGGTTCCACCCCCAGTACTGCAAAAAAAAAAAAAAAAGATAAATAAACTGAAAAGATAGTGAGCCAAGAGATCCACGGTACTCTACTAGAGACCTTTGCCAACTATTAGCCAATACTCCTTATTCACTATCTAGTTAATCATCAGCATAAATGTGCAATCCTCCCATTTACTTTCTCCCCCTTGCATATAAAGCATTGGTCAGAAGCCTTGCTGGAGTCCAGATTTTTATTTGTTTCACTCATTCAACAAGTATTTACTGAACTACTACAACATGCTAGCTACTATTTAGTGGTAGAGATACTGAAATTGAAAAAAATATATAGATGCTATTAATATTTTCAGACTAGGATTGACTATGAGTAACTAAAACCACAGAAGGTGAAATGTGGATGAGGGTTTCGCCAGCTTTCCATCGCTGTGGAAAGGAGCGAAAATTTTATTTGGAGGAAAAATTAAAAGGAGGAAATTTTTATTTGGGCTCACAATTTCAGCCCATGGCCCCTCATCCCTGTCACATCCACTTCGTGCTTTATTGGTCAGAAATGTGTTCAGAGCAGCAGCTCCGCTTGTTCTGAATCTGCCTTAGCCAGACCTCGGCATGAACCGCACAGCGCTGTCTGCAAAGCTCGGGTCCCGTCTCCAGTTGGTCCAGATTCGGTGCCAGTCTGGATGGTGAATTAGCAGAAGCTCATCTGTGACCTGTAGCAAGGGGAAGAGTCTCGCAGGAAGGGCAGAAAGCAAAAGGTCATGGCTGTTCCTTGGGTCAGCTACTGAGAAGGCTTTAAAACAAAACAAAAATGCTTTAGTGGAAGAAAGAAAAAAGACAGAGAGAAAATGAAAGAAATCTTTTAAGTAGTCGATTTGTTCCTCTGATTAAAAATAAGAATAGGACGTTTTTCATTCTCAAAGGTGGCCACTTCGGGAATCCACCACAAAGTGATTAGTGGGACAATTACGCCTGTGACCAAACACAACAAAGTTGGTGCTTCAGCTGAAGTGGCAAGAGATTTCGCCTTACTTCGCTATTTATCGATTCGGTGTACCCTCCCTTCTATCTTAATGATTCATAGTTTAAACCTGTCTACGTGATTTATATAGAGGCTCAGAGACACCTATTATTCAGCCCCGCTCTCGAGCAAACACCCACGGGACCGCGTCCCTCGCCTCTTTCCCTGTCCCTCCTGTCATCCAGAGCAGTGGTGAGTGGAGAACGCGGGCAGACAAGCTTCCGAACACAGGAGGAAATTAGTGAGGAGACCGTGGGAGAAATTGTCTCTGAGGACCAGACGCAGGCGAGACCATTACATGGTGAGCACCCAGCTCCAGTCATAGGAGCTCTCCGACCGACCCCGCGGTGTGTGCCAGGAGCTCCTTGTCTTAGCAAAGCAGTCGGCTTGCTCAGCTTCATTTTGCTTAAGGAACACAGAGAGCCCTGCAGCCACCGGCCGCCACGGTCTTGGGGCGGGGGGACGAAATTAATAACAATGACTGTAAACCGCTTCTCCTGTGCACTTATTACCAGTGCTAGATGAGCACTTATTATTAATAATAATAATTTAGTGCAGACTTTACTGCTTTTGTGTAACAGTGAGTACCTGGATTCTAATTATCTGTCTTATTTTAATATTTATGGAATTAATCAAACTTTTTAATGGAAAACCCCACAATGAAATTACCGAGAGCATGCTTCAATGAAGACAGATGCGGCCTGCTGTGGGAGCAGACAGCTCAACTTTATTAACATTACTCAGAACCAGCTTCAGAGCCAGGGCTGGGTGCAGGTGGAGCCTCCCAGGAGCGCGCCCCATTCCTGGGCCTCAGAAAAGGGCATCTCCATGGCCCAGTTGCCACCTGTGCTCACAAGGTAGGACTGATCTGTTCCTTGAGGGTGATCCGTCCTCCCAAGTGGTCCTGCTGGCTGGGCCTGGTGCTGACAGGTGCTCCTGGGTGGCCAGATTCCCCAACAATACACAGCAGCAAAACTGGACACAGGCTCCCCCTGAAGAGTCGAGAAGATTGTTCTTCGGGAGAGCTCCCGGATCCAGCATCTCACGCCCAGCTATCCCCTGGGGACCTCCACTGGTGTTGGCAAGATAGAAGCGCTGTCACCGTGTTGCTTTAAACCCGGAGGATCAGCAACCTGGCATCATGGGCACAGTGACCCTCAGAGACCCTGCAGCTTCCGGGGCCCTTGGCCAGGGCTCAGGGTGAGTTGCCACGTACTTCTCATTACAGCTCCCAGCTCCCATGTGCTGAATGCTGACAAGAGTCAGGCCTTGTATGACATGCTTTCTACATTTTCCTGAATTTCAGTTTTATAAAAACCCTAAGAATCAGGCATTCTTTCTTTCTTTTTTCTTTCACAGATGTGAAAGCAGAGGGAAAGCTGGATTCTTAAGTCCGCAGGAAGTGCTGGGCTTTGAACTCAAGCTGTGTGGAGCTCAGCTCCACCTCTTCACCCGGCCTCGTGTGCACCCCTCTCTCTGCAGCTCCTCCGTTGAAGTCCTGAGACCCTGGGACTACCCCAAGTGCCACACCCCTGGAATCAGGGAGCGATTTTGACCTAACTCTGTGAGCCTCACCCACACCCTTCCAGGAAGCAGCTGGGAGCTAACTAGGACCTGGGGAGCCTGAAGGATGCTCCCCAGAGACTAAATGAGAACATCCATACAAAGCACTTAGGAGACGGGACCCCACCGTGGCGCCAGGGACCCACTGGGGCCTGCATCAGCAGGGGGCCTTTGAGAGCACTCAGGTTGGGACCCAGCCTCCAGAGATTCCATTTAATTGGTCTGAAGTGGAGCTCTGAGAATTGGCATATATATTTTTAAAGCTTCTAGGGTGATTTTAGTATGTCTTCTCTGTGGAAATGTCCTAGCTTAGAAAGAAAACGTATTGTCTGAAAAGAAATGTGTCCTAAAAAGAGCATTCCCTTCCTCGAGCTGATGAACTTGCCGTCTATGTGAGCCCCAAGGTCACCCCCAGCCCCACTCAGCACTTCCCCTCACTGGCGCTTGGTTCAGTTTTGTTGTTCCCGTAGCATATTTCACTGTGCTGAGTTAAACAGTCCCCGCACTACCCTCCCAAATTTATGTCCACCCCAAAACTGTGATGTTGAACTTATTTGGAAAGAGGGTCTTTATAGATGTTCTCGAATTAATGTAAAGTCATGCTAGACTGGGATGGGCCTTTAATGCAATGTGACTGTTGTTTTTAATGAGAGGAAGATGCAGACTCAGACACAGAGGGAGTGCGCCATGTGGCAGGGAACGGAGACTGGAGCAAAGCAACCACAGGCCAAGGACGGATCCAAGGACCAACAGCAGCTGGCTGCAGCTGGAAAAGACTGGGAGGATCCTTCCCTGGAGCCTCCAGTGGGAGCACGCCCTGCCAACACCTTGAGCAGACCTCTCTTCCCCAGAACTGCAAGGGAATGGATTTCTGGTTGTTGTTGTTTTGGTACAGGGGATTGAACCTAGGGGCATTCTACCTCTGAGATACATCCCCAACCCTTTCAATTTTATTTTTGAAACCACGTCTGGCTAAGTTGTTGAGAGTCTAAGTCACCCAGGCGGATCTCAAACCTGCGATTCTTCTCTCTCATATAATGCCCAAGTATTGAGATTGCAGGCGTGCGCTCCAGGCCAAGCTGAACTTCAGTTGTTTTAAGCACCAGCCTGTGGTCATTTGCTGCGGCACCAACACAGTCACCAGAGAAAACTGCGGTGCTTGGTCCTGTGCTGGCCCGTCCCACACCAAGCGCCCGGTGTCATGAGCACCACAGCAGAAGGAGGCGTGTGTGCTCACCGCTCTCGCCTCAGTACACAAACTTGGCACACAGTTGGCCTCCACACATTTGCTTGGACGAACAAACAGATAAAAGAATAAAATACACAGTGCTGCCTCCCAAGGCAGAAGAGCAAAGCTCAATCTGTGTAAAGAGAAACGCCTTCTTCTTCTTCTCCTTCTCCTTCTCCCTCTCCCTCTCCCTCTCCCTCTCCCTCCCCCTCCCCTCCCTCCTCTTCTTCTTCTTCTTCTTCTTCTTCTTCTTCTTCTTCTTCTTCTTCTTCTTCTTCTTCTTCTTCTTCTCCTTCTTCTTCTTCTTCTTCTTCTTCTTCTTCTTCTTCTTCTTCTTCTTCTTCTTCTTCTTCTCTTCCTTCTTCTTCTTCCTCCTCCTCTTCTCTTCTTCTTCTTCTTCTTCTTAGATGGAACCCAACGGCATTCTACCTCCAAGCTACACTTCTAGTCCTATTTTTAGTCTATTTATTTATTTATTTATTTATTTATTTATTTGCGGGTCTGGAGATGGAACCCAACGGCATTCTACCTCCAAGCTACACTTCTAGTCCTATTTTTTAGCCTATTTATTTATTTATTTGTTTATTTATTTGCGGGTCTGGAGATGGAACCCAGGGGCATTCTACCTCCAAGCTACACCCCCTGCCCTATTTTTTATTCTTTATTTTAAACAGGGTCTCGCTGAGTTGCAGAGGGCCTCACTAAGTAGCGGAGGCTGGCCACAAACCACAATCCTCTGGTCTCTCAAATGCTGGGATTACAAGCGTGGGCCACCATTCCTGGCTTGGGAAATGTCTTGAGTTGAGCACTCTTGCAAGGGTTTGTGACTCTAAATCCTTCATAGGGGTATTATCATGCAATCACTTAATAAGCTTGTGGAGTAGATGCCAGGATATGTTGAAATGACTGAGGTTCAGAGAACAGATGTCCTAGCAGAGGTGGAAACCAGGGCCTGCATGCACTTTACAGGAGGGGCCTGCCCAGCCCACCTCCCACCCCCTCCAGTGCCACCAACCATGCACCCCAGGGCCAGGGCCCCGCCAGCCAACACCTCACTTGGAAAGGTGGCAAACTTTGGCCTTGACAAACAAATTCTTCTCCAAGTTCCTCTCCTCTCAACGGATTTTCTCTATCTCTTACAATCGCCCTTGGAATTAAAGCTGGAAAACTAATTTATCAAGGACCCTGGAGTCTTCTGGAAGATCACCTAAAGAGGACAAGTCCAAATTAGAAATGTTTATCTTGTTTCGGGTGACTGCGTGTTTCAGCTTTCCTAGAAAGCACTTTTTTTCAAGGATAGAGAAGTAGAGCAAACTCACCTGCCATGACATCGCGGGCCAGGGAGGAGCCCCAGGTGCTCCAGGGGAACGAGGCTCTGGCTATAATTTGGAATAGGAGAAAGGGGTACCCTCGTAAAGCTGGTAAGTCTGATTCCAGCTGATTCTTCTGCATGGACCTTAGGAATGTAAGAGACTGATTCTGCCAACGCCTGAAGCCCAAGTGAGTTCTGTCTAAATATTACTAACAAGCAAGAGTTTCTTCTCCCTGGTGAAGCTCCTGGCCCGTGCTGTGAAATTGAGTGCTCTTTGATTTACCTTTCTGGAGCTTCTAAATTATGCTGACATCTCTCTCCTCTTCTCCTCTGCTGGAATCTAGTTTTAATTAATTTTCAGTAACAAGTCAATCGTCCTGTTTGTTTTCCCCTTCAAAACGTGTTCACCACCAAAGCCACATTAGTCATAAGGGACAGTCGCAAACTAAAATCAATGTCCCAACAACCAAAGACACTGGAGATACCAGAGGCCAATTAGGTCACCCAGTGCACGCTGGGAAGATGGAGGCACCGGCTCCCCGCTGGTTGTCGTAGCAAAGCCTGTGGCTCTGTGCTCTAATCTGCCACCTCTGCTCTCTCTCCATGCCGCCTCTGAGACAGAGCGGGTGACCAGGCCCATCCAATCTTTTAGCCCTTTGATCAAATAATGAGAGGGCGAAGAGAAAGAGAGGAAGGGATTCTGGGAGGAGGGAAAAGGAAGAGGCCCTCGGAGTTGTGAGCAGGAGAAGGCAGAGAGAGAGGGGCAGGGAAGGGAGTCTGCCCGGGGAGTGGACAGGCTTACTATGCCCATGTGGTATGAAGTTAAGAAATGTCCAAGTGCCAAAGAGGAAAAGGACCTGCAGAAATAAGTGAAGACCAGCCAAGTGACCGCAAGCCAAGGCTACTCACTCAGAGCTTGCTGTAACAAGAAAGCCCGCCACCGCCCCTTCTGCTATGTATGGGTTTGTTTTGTTTCTGTTTGTTTTGTTTTTGTTTTTATATTTGCGAACTCACAAGCATTCTACCACTGAGCTGTGCCCTGACCCCTTTTTAATTTTTGTTTTGAAACAGAGTCTTGATAGGTTGCTGAGAGTCTCACTAAATTGCTGAGGCTGGTCTCGAACAAGCGATTCTCCTGTCTCGGCCTCCCAAATACTGGGATTACAATGTGCCACCATGTCCAGACTGTGCAAATGATTTACAGTGGGGAAAAGGGAAGGCTTCGTGTCTATCCTAATGGAAGGCTGCTGGCATCAGAAGCCGCAGGTGGTCTACTAGCAGCGGGGCATCTTCCATGGCTAGTTAGGGGTGCACACTTACCTTTCTGTCTCTGCTCAGTCCTTACTTGGAAAGAGGAACAAAAATGAAATGTGCTATTGGTTTATTAATCACTTGGTGCAGATTGTTATAAAGGTAACGGCACTCGGTCTAACTCACCACATGTCTGATCCATAGAGAGCTGGCTTCCTGGAGTGATTATTGTAAATAATGGGTTTCTTTCCTGGGCAGGTTGCTACAAGTTGCTGGGCAGCCTTCTGTTTCCACGTATGGGGGGCCATTATTTGTATACTGTGTCTTTGGAGGTACCGATTGCTATTTTTAAGCTCAAAGCTTCTCTTATTCTCTCCAACCAACATTTTTCTCCTAAATTCTAAACCCCAGGACTGACTGGTCCCAGGGTCCAAACACCGCATTTTACCTTCCAAATATCTCCACGATGGAGCGTTGGCTCCACACCCAAAGCCACCAGCTGCTGCAAATCACCTTTTCCTCTTGGCAAAACCACAGACACATCTCCTATCCATCCTCTGGGTTGAGGAATCTGACTCCAGAACAGAAACCTACCTGTGATCTTTTACAAAGGCAATGACTTTCCCTGGGGGGCTTCATGTGAGAAGGGGGATGAAGAGCCGTGCAGAGGTCCCTAGAGGGCGCACAGTCAGTACTCAGCCTCCTGTCCCCCTCAGCCAGGCGTACAAGTGTGTGCTCCCAGCCAGCAGCTCCACTCAGAGGCTTCCATGTATGGACTGGGGGCTCAGTCACTCCTGGCCTCTCTCTCCCTCCATGGCCCCTGTACCAGGCCAGTCTTTTCTGCTACTTGATACCTTTGTCACAACTCCATGGCCCCGCTCTTCCTTCAGTGCAGATTTGATAGCTCCTGGAAAGAGGTTTTCTCCTTTCAAGATGTTGAATTGTTGTTGATGATTCATTCAACAAACATGAGGCACAGTAGTGGTGTTCAAGTTCATAGAATTTATGTTAGAACAATTCAGTAAGTGTGGTACAGGTGTGTGTGTGTGTGTGTGTGTGTGTGTGTGTGTGTGTATTAACCTTAACACACTCTCTAGGAGACGTTGGTTAGCATTCACAATACTACAATCAAAGGTCCACCCCAAAGGCAGAGGTTCCACATGCTTATTAAAGCTGTACCTCAGACTTTATTCATTGGCATTGGGGCGCTAGAAATTATTTCTCCCCTGTGAATTTGGTGATGCCGTTAGAGATATGGGGTTGCCCTGTGTGTGAGTCAGCTTTTTGCCATAGTGACCAAAATACCTGATGAGAACAACTTAGAGGAGGAAAGATGTATTTTGGCTCAAGGTTTCAGAGGATGGTTTCAGTCCATGGTTGGCTGGCTCCAAGGCAGACATATCATAGTGGAAGTGTATGTGTGAAGGGGGAGCTGCAAGGCCACAGCCCAGTAACCTACTTCCTCCAACCATGCTGTACCTGCCTTTCATTTCCACCACCTTCCAGTAAATGCATTCAAATTATCAATTCATCAAATGAATTAACCCACTTATGAGGTCAGTCTCCATCCTGTTGTACCACCTAAAACAAGAGTTTTGGGAGAATTTTTGTTTGTTTGGGGAGTTTTTGTCTTTTGTTTTGTTGTTGTTTATTTTCTGTTTTGTTTTGGATCGAGTGGTACTGGGGTTTGGACCTAGGAGCATTCTACCTCTGAGCTATACCCTCAGCTCTATTTTATTTTTTATTTTGAAACAGGGTCTCACTAAGTTGCTGAAAGCCTTGCTAAATTGCTGGGGTCAGCCTTGAATTTGTCTTCCTCCCGTCTCAGCCTCCCAAGAACTGAGATTACAAATGTGTGCCACATGCTTGTACATATGAGTTTGAGGGTGACATTTCAGATTTAAACCACAGAAACTAGAAACAGATTATTTGCATTTATATGCATTTATATGAATGGACTATGGGAGTTGGGGGTTCCCAAACTAACATCTCTTGGGGAGTCTTAGGTCTAGAATTCTGCCAAGTTCTGGGTACACTTCTCCATCTCCCCCAAAACATTTAGCAGAGTCTGGCTGCTTGATTCATCCTGAAGGGCATTTGATTCTGCTGGAAAAAATACTCTTACATGTGTCTCAGTGAATCTTTTGGAAGGCCAGTGAACAGGGGCCTGGCCCAGCCCACAGGTACACAGGGTGTATGTGTGCTTGGCTTGCTAATCACTGCACACTTGTTAGAAACCAGCTAGGGACTTGCTTTCAGTACATAGGCCACCTGGAAGGGAGATTGAGGGAAGACACAGCTCCCTGTAACTGTCAGAGGTTATGGATGTTTCCCAAAGAGAATGAACAGATCCGCTGCTGTCTGTTCTTAATGCACGACACTGAAGAGGCCCTGACCTCACACCTCAGGGTCCAGGGACAGCTGCAGATAGTTGTTCAAAGAAAGTCGTTGCATTTTGTCAAAGCTCTAGGTTTCTGCTTGGTGACTTTCTCACTAGCCCAAAGGCTGGCCAACCCAAGAGCTGTGCGGCCATTCGACATTCCTGTCCTGCACCCCACTGGCCCCTAAGATGCTGTCTGGGCCATGGGGAGGCTGGAGGTCGCCATGTCAGCCTCCTCCTCCCTCGCTCCCGGCAGGACCACCAAGGAATCCTGTGTTCACCACAGCTCAGGACAACATCTAATCTGGCTCTTCCAAGCCAGAACAGGTGTCTCCATCAACTCCTCAGAGAAGATGGGCATGAGGTGTGAATTCCAGGAGAGCTTGGGCACCTTGCTTAGTTCCATAAAAGCAGATGGGAACCGAAAGGAATGGACACTATCATCATCCTCACATGCAGCAAATAGGTCATTCTCCTATCTGTCTACTTCTACCTTCGTTCAAAATTCCCCATAGTAAAGACCCTGTGGGGAATAATATAATAAAATAAAAATAAATATGTTATTTATTGATGCTTATATATTCTAAATATGGACATATGTCATAATAAACAGTTTCTGTCACATGATAAATATATTATGTGCTACACAATATTTTTCAAATAGTACAAGATTAAAGTTCAATGAAATATGTGTAAATAGATTTGGCTGCCCTCCCTCCCTCCTTCATGTCTCAACCACCACTGTCTTTGGGATGTTTAAGCACCTCCAGAATTCATGGAAACAAGAAATCTTTGAGAAGGCATTTGGCCTTTAGCCCACTGTGGTCAGTACAGATTCATTGACAAGCCCAAGGCACATGGTATCTCTGCTCCCGTGTCCTTTCCCCCAGACCAAGTTAGCCACAAGTCCTTCCCAGATGTGACTTCCTGTGCTCTGTCCCCTGGGAGTTTGACAGCCTCCCATGAGGAGGTCTTGATGCCCTTGGGATTTCAGTGGGAGGAGAATGCAGATCCTTGCTTCTCTTTTTGCCCACAACAGCTGCCCTCCAAAGTGACCCCACTCACCTTCACTCTCCCTTTCCAACCCCAAGCATCAGTCCTCATCCCCAACACAGAGGTCAGTACACTGGAGTGGGCTGGCCCACCTAAAGTACTGACATTTACTTCAAAATAGAAGCAGGGCTATGAATGTAGCTCAGTAATAGAGAGCTTACATGAGGAGCCTGTGTTCAGTCGCCAGAAACACACACACACACACACACACACACACACACACACACACACACACACAGTAAATAGAAGCAATATCTAAATTTGACTTCTAGGCCACCAGCTTCTAGCCTCTGGCCTCAGGCATTTAAAAATAGTATCCTGGGCCAGGTGAGGTGGTACACACCTATAATCCTTGTACTTGGGGAGGCTGAGACAGGAAGACCACAAGTTTGAGTCCAGTACGAAGTAACTTAGTGAGAACCAGTTTCAAAAAAAAAATAAAATAATGCTGGTGGCATATCTCAGTGGTATATTACCCCTGGGTTCAATCCCCAGTCCCAAAATAAATAAATAAATAAATAAATAAATAAATAAATAAATAAAGTAAGTAAGTAAGTAAGTAAGTCAGTCAGTCCTGGGTCATGATAAAGAAGACCATCATATAAAGCTAGAGCCCAAAGAAGAATGTCATGGGAGGAGAGAGGGTTCTAGTGATGTATCCACGAGCTGGTTTTATGGGTTGAAAATAAAATGTACCTTGGACCTCATGCTTTGGAGGCAGCCATGCTGGGAGGTGGGTCCCTAAGAGTGTGTGTGTGTGTGTGTGTGTGTGTGTGTGTGTGTGTGTGTGTGCCCTGACCTGCTCAGCTAGAGCATCTAGCTCTAACCCTCTCTCTCTGCCCCTGCCATCATACCCTCCAGGATTGGTTACTGCTTGGAAGCCAGTCTAAAGCATGGACTGAAAATCTCTAGAGTCCTCAGCAAATGAATCTTCCTCTAAGTTGTGGTTTTCAGGTATCTTGGGTCACACAGAAAGAATACAGGATGAAGCAGCAAGGAATGCCAAAGATGACCAGCAGCCTCCAGCAGCTGGGAAGAGGCCAGAAAGAATACCTCTCAGATTCCAGAGGGAGCCATGGCCCATGTCTTGACTTCAGCCTCTCAGGCCACACGACTCTGAGACAACATAGTCCTGTTCTTTCAAGCCCAAAGCTAGTAATGTCCTATAACTCTGCAGAGACACACCAGAATCCAAAGAGGGTCAAGATCTCTCTTTCTTTTTCACTTATGAAGAGACAACCAAGAAAATAAGATACAGTTAAACTTTCCATCAGCTCTAAATTTTTGATAAGTCACTGTGGCTCAGAGGATGCTACAAGGGCTTGGACCATCTCCCTGGCCTGCCCTGTGTATCCACTAAGAACACACTCAGGGCAACCCATGTGTTCACAGCCCATATTAAGCCATGTCCCATATCCCTGCCACTCTTTGAACCAGGGAGAACAAATCCAAAGAGTGCTACCAGCCACCGTGTACGTGAGGATTCCTGCACTTTGACCGCAGTGCCTTCCCGGAGAGCAGCTCTCCTTCACGGAGAACGGCCCTCTGCGCGGAGACTCCCCTTCATCAGGCTCTCTGCCATAGTGTGCTTAGGGTCAATTTAAAAAGTAATAGAAACGTTCCTTTGCACATTAGGACTTCGGCCGAGCTGCTGAGAAGACCATAATAGGGACCTTGGAGTGACGGGGAACTGGAAGCCAAGGGCAGAGGACAGACCACACTTCTATTACCTCTGCACACTCTCCTTGAAGGAGAGCTCAGCTGATCAGGGCCCCAGTGCAGCCCCAGATGGACAGAGTATTGGGTTGAATTGTGTCTACTCTCAGCCCTGGATTCCTGAGTGAGTCCCTAACCTCCAAGACCTCAGAATGCAATATGCCTCTATTTGGAGACACGGTCTTTAGAGGTAATCCAGTGGAAATAAAGTGATTAGCGTGGGCCTTGATCCCTTAAGACCAGTGTCCTTACAAAAAGGGAACATTTTGGCACAGACAGGCAGAGAAGGAAGATGGTGTGACGAGAACAGGGAAGGAAAAGACGAAATCTACAGGCCAGGGAGAGAGAGAGCCCAGCAGTCAGTCCCCGGCTTTGCAGCCCTCAGAAAAAACCAGCAAATCCATGCTTCCTTTTTTTTTTGTGATGCTGTGTTAGGGCCTCCTTAGCAAACCGTGGACAGCCACCCTGCTTCTCCGAGCCCATCCCCAGGGCCTGCTTGCCACTAGAATCCCAGGCAAATACTATTTCCCACTGGCACTCTTCTCTCTCCCTCTCTCTTTCTCTCTCACCCACCCCCCAGCTCTCTTCTCTCTCACACATTAAATAATAATAATAGAAGAAGATGATGAATAAAAAGGACAGAAATGTGCAGGCGAAAGAAAGATGTTCAACTGCTCAGAGGCGACAGACCCCACCACGGCAGTACATCAGTTGGACATTCTGCTGAGTTTTACACGCAAAGCAAAGTGGGGGTGGGGGGAGACCCAGGGTGCCCAAAAGCCTTTATAAGGCAGTATCAGGTTATGTGAATCTGAGTAGTATCTGTGATGGAACCAAAAAGATAAAAGCTTAACGTTCCTAAGGGGTTGTCCTATCTGCATGTGAGATCTAATCACTACTATTTTATTTCAATCCCAGCATCAAATAAACATTTTTATCCCACAAATTTATTGGAAGCACTCTCCCTGGTATGCACATGCTAATGTACCCTCTGCCCCCACCAGTGTTTTCAAAAAGCATTCTCAGTCTTTGACAGGTAAGAAATTTGCATTTCCATTAGTGAGGCCTTTGTCAATTGTGACTCATAAAAGCCCCAGAAGAATAGGGTTGGGGGAAATGTATTGTACTCTAAAAAGGAGACTTTATTGCTTGGTTCAAGGCAAGGTACCAAAGGAGATAAAGGCTGAGGAACTAGAAGGGGGGAAAAAAACCTCACAATACCAAGAAACTATTACTGCACACGCCTGTCACTGGACAACCAAAGGGGGGAAAGTCTGAATGTGACTTTACTAGTTTGCAATTTCCTGTGTTTAACATTAAAATAATACACTCGTTGGGGGTGATGAGGGGCATTTGATGCTGCCAGCCCAGGACAAGCGTTTCTCGCTCCTGCTCCATTAGCTACGGCTATAATCTTCTCATTTAAAATCACTCCTGTTCAGGCCGCAGCAGCTCTGACAGGGCCGGGGGTTTGATTTGTGTATGTGATTTGTTTTACTCTTTATGTTGGTAGAGTCAAGATGCCCAAGAAAAATAAAAGCTCAAGAATCCCCAGCAGCGAAAAGAATGATACAAACAGTGCTGCTTCATTTGTTATCTTATTTGCCCTTCAAACTCTGTCCCCAAACACTTATGCGGTTAAATAATTCAGCCGTTGCACTAAATACCGAAGAGAAGCTGGCAGAAGGAAAGATATCAGGACCCTGGGCGGAGGAAACAATCTTTTCCTAAGAAGCAAGCAATCTCGAGTGGGGTTGAGAAATAGCAAGAGACCCTTTGAGATGGACCTCTGGCCTTCCTAAGGCTCCCCGTGGAAAGACCAAGCATCAGGATCACTAAGCTCCAGCTGCCAGGAGGAAGGAAACGAGCCCACACAGGTTAAATGGCAGGCACAGAGGCACAGGGTCAAGGGCTGAAGTCCCACGTCGCTGGGCTCATAGCATTAGTGGGTGATGGCGTCCTTGATTCCTGTCTTCCCGAGATATGGATAGAGCTGGGCGTGGTGGCGCATGCTTGTAATCCCAGCATTCGGGAGGCTGAGACCGGAGGATCACGGTTCGCGGACAGCCTCAGCTACTTAGTGAGGCCCTGTTTCAAAATATAAGGCAGAGGTAGCTCAGAGGTCGAATGGACCTAGGTTCCATCCTCCAACCCACTAAAAAAAAAAAAAAAAGAAAGAGAGGGGGGGGGAGAGGGAGGGAAGGATAAGATAAGCATAAAAGATTTATTTAGCAAAATGAGTGAACAGTTTAAGAGACTGCGTTATAAGGGAGAGAATATGCTTCAGTGCTGTGGAACGGTCCTTCTCAAGAGTGGAACTGGCAATAGTGTCTTCCAGGTGGCAAGTTTTATATCTCCCCTGAAAACCTTCACCCTCGTGCATTATGTATTTGGAGACTGGTTACTGCTATCTGTGCCACAGTTTAGTATACTGTGTTGGGAAATTTCCTATCAGTACCCAATTGAAACACATGTATTTAGGATCTGCGCATGCTCCGAAGTTGGGAAGCCCCATAGGCTGGTTACACCTTGAAGATTTAAGAAAACAGTATCTAGCCATGAAGGAGATGGTTTATGGGCAGGGTTCTCCACCTCGGAGGTGGAATGAAGTGGAATGACTTTTGGTCACTTTCAGTGAAGCGAGTCTTATCCTTAACCCTTGCTCATTTCTACCTACCTAACAATTATACAGGATTTGTTCTGCATGTGTGTTCTTGCTTTCTGCCACCCCCTCCTCCTTCATCTATTGCACGGATATTTGTTGAGTGACTACTATATGCCAGACACTGAGGATGCAAGAGGAGGGGGATGGTCTGATCCCTTTCATGGAAGTCTCACCATTAGGTGGAAGACAGACAATAAATGAGGAAGCCAATGAATACTATCATGTCCCATAGTGATGTGTGCTATCAAGAGAACAAAAAAATCACTGGAAAGACTGGGTACAGGGACCACTTTGGAAGGGATAAGAAGGCTCTTTGGGCAGGAAAGCAGAGGCATGCATGACAGCAAAGAATGTTCCAGACAATGGGGAAGCTACTGCCAAGTCCCCAAGGCCCTATCATGATTGGTGTCTTGCAGGATCCCTGGGTCAAGGAGCAATGATCTGAATGGCAGCTGGACAGCAGGAGGCAGGCTCCTGGGTCATGGGGAGTTTAGTCTGATTCCAGTTGCAATTGGAAGCCAGTGGAAGATGTTTAAGCAAGAAGGGACTTGATCTGATTTATATTCTATAAAGCTCCCACAGGCTTTGAGAATGGGTTCTAGGGAAGCAAAGATTGGAGAGAGTGTTGTGATAATTCTGCAGCCAGGCTCCTGAAAGTAAACCCCAAAGTAGCACCCTCTTTCTTGGCTGAGTTTGGCAACATTTGGAAATAAACAATGGAGTGGTAGGTGGAGATTAAAATATCATCATCTTTATTGACATGGCTAGGTATGAAAGCTAAAGTCTTCCTAAGATGGACCCCCAGAATCAATCAGTTTCTCCTACCCTGGCCCTGTGAGGTAGGGAGAAGAGGTGGCCTTGAAGGAGTAGCTGAGAATACCATCTCCCTGAAAGCCATGATCCCAGGAGGAAGAAGAACGTGCTGAGCTGGGCATGGCCAGCTCGTGCTTCCTGACTTCACCAGTGGCCTGTGAAGGAGTAGGGAGTGCAGAGAGCCCAGGAGCTGCACTGACTGAGCCTTCTGGCAGGGAAGAAAACAACAGAAAAAAGGCATTCTGCAGGTGAGAGGTGACAATGGATTAGTGCAAGATGCTGGGCAGGAAAAGAGAACATCTGATAACTTATGGACTCAAAAATATTTATTTATTTAGGTCAGTCCAGGCTCTGCCTGGGGCTAGCCTAGAGCTTAACTTCTCCATAGGAAATAGCTACTAATTAAAATGTTAATAATCTTTAGGGATGTGGCATTCCGTCACCCTTTCACTCAGGAGCTTCAGCAAGTGTCAACCTCTACCGTCCTCCGTGGACTGAAAGGGCTCCTATTCACCTCGGCACTGTGTCTCATATACCTGAGAGTAAGACTCTGGATCACGCAGTGCCTACATTTCTCCTTTACAAGTTAAACAACTTCCAACTCCTTTGTAACCTTTGCTTTTGATTTGCTGCAGTTTTACTTTATTGCTCTTAAAATTCAGAGAGCAAAGCTCGGCACGACATCCTGTCACCGAGCCTGACCTCCGCTGTGTGTGTACAGCCCGAGGATTGCTCCCTGGTGATCCGATGTCCTCGCCGGTTCATCCTGGCCACACACACTCTCTGTCAATATGTAGGCAGAACTGGCTATCACATTCGGCTTTCAAGACCCCCAAATCCCCGAGGCTTTGTCTGCTGGGCTGTCTCCCACCTGGATCCACGTATTATTGCTTGTATTCAATCTTTAAAAGCATGTTATTCATGTTATTACCGAAAGACACCTTATTATGCTTCAAACGTTTGTCTGACTTAACCAGGTTACATTGACTTCTAATCCTGAACCTGGCCCACTTGGAGGCATTTGACGAAGCGTGAGGGAGGGGTAGAGCTCCCGACTCCTCCTTGGAGCCCCAGCTGCAGGCCTCCTTGACCCCAAAGAAGCAACCAGCCAGCCAGGGCCCCTCGTTCCTGCTGTGCTCTGCTTTGGGCCAGCATTTCCCAAACTGAAGGTTCTAGGGACATTTTGAGAGCATCACCAGTAATGAAGATGGAGAATTGGAGTGGGCTGTTGTGTTGGGGATATGGCTGAGTGGAGGAGGGCTTGTCTGACATTCTTGAGGCCCTGGCTTTGATTCCCCGGTACCACGCACATGTGAAAGTGGGCTCTAAGTTATAGGCCAACTCCAAGGTCACCTGACCTGTCACCCAGGCTTTGGGCACTTTATGCCACAAGTGCTCCCTGGCCCCACTGGTTTCCTTCCTGAACTCTAGCCAGATCCCACAAGTGTGTTCTTGCCTCTGAGATCCTACACTAGCTATGGCCCTGCCCAAAATGTTCTTTCTACTTCTAATCCACTGGCATCTCTCTTCCCCCACAGTCTCGCTTCCTAAACATCCCCTGAACATCAGAACTGTGGAAGTGAGGACTGCCCCACTCCCATATTTCCCTTTCCAGTGCTGCCCCAATAGAACTTTCCATGATATTACCAATGTTCTATGTCTGCCTAGTCCAATGGGATGACCACAAGTCATACTTGAAATGTGGCTGGTGTGGTTGAAGAACTTAATTTTTAATGTTATTTAATTTGGGTTTAAGTTTACATGGCCGTATGTAGCTCGTGGCTAGTTCTAGGTTTTTTCTCATCTGCCATTTGGATGCTGATATTCAGAGCAACCTGGGAGCCACACCCGGCAGATGGCAGAGTCTGCGACATGGTGAAGTCCTGAATGACGGTGTGGAGCACATCACTCTAGCCACACCTGTTGTCGATCAGGAACTTTACGTGTGAGAGAAATCAACATCGGCTGTGTGAAGTCACTGAGATTCTGGGGTTTATCTATTGGAGCAGCTCCTATGACCCTGACAAGTCATGTCTGAACACTATTCTTCCAAGAAGCCTGGCAATGAGGATTTAAAGACATGTCTCCTGACTTCTAGGAGTCCCACTTAGGTCAACACCTGGTCCACAGGACACAACATTATCTGTGCAATGAATGATCACATAATTTTAATGTGTTGTTCTTGTTCTTTGGCTAAATTAGAAGCTCATTGAGGGAATAGACACCCCTCTCACTTGCTATGCTATGTATAGTGTTTATATGTTGCAAATTGCATTAATATAAAATTGTGATATGAATATATATATATATATATATATATATATATATGCTCTTCATCACTGATTCCGGACACACAACTAAAATTCTTAGCATCACTGAAATGATGGCATTTTTCTGCTATCTGGTGACCTGACTGCTGATAGCAGCCCTCAGTAGCTTCAGGATGGGGACTGTTCACCAGAGGACCAAGGCAGGATTAGAGTTGGGATTGTCAGCCTTCCTTCCCAACCTCAGGAAAGGAGTAAGAGGCTAAAGGTTAAGCTGATCACCAATGGCCAATAATGTAATCAATCATGACTGTATATAATAAAGAACCTCAAAAGACAAGGGCCCATGAGCATCAGGACAGCTGGACACATGGAGGTTCCTGGCAGGGTCAGATCCCTTCTCAGACCTGGCCCTATGCATCGCTTCCTCTCTGACCTTTCTCCTGTCTTATGCAAAGAAACCATTACATGTGTGTTCCTGGGTCATGTGAGCTACTGTTGCAAGGTAACTGAACCCACCGAGGGGCTGTGGGAGGCCCTGTCTGCAGCTGGTTGGTCAGAAGCAGGGGCAAGCAAACTCAAGCTTTTGGCAGGGATTGGCAGCTAAAGCAGGGCAGTCTTGGGGACCCCCAGCATGTGTGATCTGACTTCATCTCTAGTAAGACAGCGTCAGAATGGACTGGGAGCGGGGGCACCAGCTGGTGTCATTCGTGGAGTCCATCACTTGTTCATGGGTGGGAGGATTCCCTGCACTTTTGAGCTCACAGAAGCCTCCAAGGCAGACTGCTGCGGTGGAAGTGCAGAGGACAGAGGTTTGTTTTTTTATATACACAACTATGTATGTTACATATCATGACGAGCAAACATCAGGGACTCAGGAATGAATAGATGAATGAATGCGGGAATGAGTGACTCTGTGAGAGAATAGGGAGGCCGAGGCAGCAGCAGGTGCCAGAGGCCCTCCCCAGGGCTTTTCCTTGGTTTCTTGTCTCTCCCTCATCACTCCTCTCATTAAATGAGCCTCTCATTCGTCCTTTCTCTAAGCTATGGAAGTGCAGGTTTGATCGTGTCCCCTCAAAATTTATGCTAAAATCCTATCTCCCGGGGCCCTGAGAATGTGGCCTTTATTAGGAAATAGGCCTGTAAGAGATGCAATTAGCTAAGGGAAGATAATGTCACCCTGGTAAAGGGCATGCCCACAATCCACTATGACTGGTATCTTCATAGAAGATAGACAGACACGGAAGAAGGACACAAGGGCAAGATGAAGACAGATGGAATGATGTTTCCACAAGCCAAGGAATATCAAAGATTGCCAACACATCGCTGTTTGTTCTCACAGCCCTCAGAAGGGCCAGCCTGCTGATCCCATGCTGGGACTCTGGCTTCCAGAGCCCCGAGAGACAACGCATTGCTGTTGTTTAAGCCGCCTAGTGTGGTGCTTTGTTATGGTGGCTTAGGAAACAAATACAACCATTCTCTCTCTCTCTCTCTCTCTCTCTCTCTCTCTCTCTCTCTCTCTCTCTCTCTCTCTCTGTGTCATAGATTGGGGGGCAGGGAGAGAAGCTCTTGTGTAGCCGGGTGTGGTGGTGCACGCTTGTAATCCCCGCGCTTGGGAGGCAGAGACAGGAGGATCACGCAGGTTCGTAGTCAGCCTCGCTGGCTTAAGAGACCCTGTTTCCAAATAAGTTTAAAAAATATATAAAATAGGTCTGGGAGTGTAGCCCGGAGGTAGAAGGGCTTCCAGGAACCACAGTACCACAGAAAGAAAGAAAGAAAGAAAGAAAGAAAGAAAGAAAGAAAGAAAGAAAGAAAGAAAGAAAGAAAGAAAGAAAGAAAGAAAGAAAGAAGGAAAGAAAGAAAGAAAGAAAAGAACGAGCTCATGTGTTCTCCCAGGGCCTCCAGCTTCAAGGTCTGTCCTCAAGGCATGGCCAGAACTTATCCGGGATGCTCTGATTTCAAATATTCTATTCTGTTCCAGTACCCATAACTCTTACTTTGCAAGCTCCAAACTGCTCGTGTGTGTGTGTTTGACTAGGGACTGAAGGGATTGAACCCAGGAGCAGTCTACCTTCCAGCCTAATCTTATTTTATTTTATTTTTTATCTTGAAACAGGATCTTACTAAGTTGCAGAGGGCCTCACTAAGGTACTGAAGTTGGCTGTGACTGAACCTGAGATGCTCCTGTCTCAGCCTCCCAAGTACTGGGATTACCAGCATGCACCACCATGTCTAGCTGTCCCATTACTCTTTAGCTCAGAGAACACAGGCACAGCATTATTCTTCATCATCATCATCATCATCATCATCATCATCATCATCAAAAATATTAGGCAATTCCTATTTCAATTGTGCCAGGGGCTCACAGAGCAGATTTAAGAGACATGGCTCTCATTTTCTGGGACATTGAGTCTAAGGCCAGCATGTTGATACTGCAATGTCATTTATTTTAGTTTGCTACCTTATTCAATGAATAATTATTGAACACCTACTCTGCATTATGTGCTGTGGGATGTTTTGTGAAAGCTTTGAAAATTAGCAGAGAATAAAATAGAAGGGAGTTTGGTGTCATATTTTATTTCCATGCCTGCCTGTCTCCCAAGGAGATGCTGGGTAGAGGGCCATTTGCATGCACATCGTGGTAATTAGCCAAGGGCAGGTAAAGGCAGGAGAGCCCGCCATCCATCTCTTTCCCCACCCTGGTGCTCCCACCTTCCACAGCCTGTCTGCAGCCACATTAGGGCCCTGCAGGTGGCCCACTTCAGCCTGGTTGGTCCTAAGAAGCTGGGCCTGCTACTTTTTTGCAACTTGGAAGCCAAATGGAGAAAAATGCATCTTCCTACTGAAAGGATAGCTTCTCACCTGGCCGCCATACCAGCTACTGAGTTCTGGCAGAGCGTGGCAAGCACAGCCACCAGGAGCTGGATAGTTCTCACTTCGTGCCCTCATCCAAAGAGTGCTGCTCTAGCAAACCAGAAATGAAGCAGGCACACACTGCATGCCAGCTGACAGGCTTTACTAGACAACATGGCAAAAGCCACTGCTGCCACTGGGCTCCGGAGAACATCGGCTCCAGCACGCAACTTTACAGGTATCTTTCCAGTGTCCCACACACACCCCCAGCCTTCCCCGGGCGTCTGCATTCTGGACCCAGGGCCCAGGTCGCATGTCCCTGGGCCACGATGGCCACTCAGCCAGCTCTCTTCTCTGCAGAGGCCTCAGAAATTTCATCCTTTTGGCAAGAGCTAGTCCTACCTGTGGGATTTTCCCTAACCTCTGCAAAGTAGAGAAAAGCCAGGAGAGCAAGTCAATTTGAAACTAAAGCCAAAAAGCTTAACCTCCTCCCGGGAAAGCGTTCTCCCCTGGGACTGGCTTTCTGTGCCAAGTTCAGACAAGAAAAGCCAAGGCAGGAACAAAGGCCCCGGCCTGGGGCTGCCCTGTGGGGGCAGGTGGCTGGCCGCAGGCTCTGTGATGGCAGAACTGGGCCAGGCCGGTGCTCTTCCTCCAAGAAAGCGGTTTCAGTCGCCCCCGGGGACTCTGCTAGTCAGGACCTGGAAAGAACAAAAAGGTGAGGCCACTGTACAAGGAGCAGCACCCGGGCTCAAGCCACGCCAGGCTACCTTGTTGGATCATAACTTCCCCCTCTCTGAACCGGAGATCATCCTCCTAGTACTCAGATGTCTTTGGAAGCTTAGTGAATTGACAGTGATTAAATGCCGTGAAACCCAAAAATGCTAAACAGCACGTCTCATGAAAGTGTCATTGCTCCTGCCTTCCTTCCAGCCAGGATATCTAGATCTAATTCAAGATTAGTCACTAATTTTAGCATGTGGTCTAGGTTTATTTTTTGTTGTTGTTGTTTTGTTTGTTTGTTTGTTTGTTTTTTCTCTGCAATGCTAAAAAGACTGCCTTCTGATTCTTGCTCTTTGGATGGACTGATTTGGGCAATTGTTTTACTCAGTGTTCTCCCTCCGGCCCCAGGCCATTGCCCATGCTGTTCCTCCCCCTGCAGAGCCCTTCCCTGTTTGCTTTCACTTCCTTTCCTGGCTCACTCGGGCCTACCCTTCAGCCAGGAAGCCCTCCCTGGCCCCTGGCCATCCCCGCCCCGCCGCCAGCCTGAGCGCAGTTCCCCTCCTCCGTGCCCATGTCCTTCCCACAGGACTCTTGACTGTGCTGTGATGTGGTTGTCTCCTTCCCTAAAGCCTGCAGAGAGGGCAGGAATATGGCTTTGCCCCCCCCAACCCCCCCACTCCCGCCCAACAGCTAGCGTCGTGTCAGGCACCCAGAAAGTTCAGTAAATACCTGGTGATCAAAGAATTGCATATTGTAATTTAATATACAGAGGTTAATCCAAGAGGGAATAAGCCCCTCTATTTTATGAATCTGCTATGAAACCAAAGCCCTCAGCTTTTTAGTGCATATGGGCTGCTTTCAGGGAATGGATAACCAATTTCCAGGTGCTCCACATCCAAACCAGGCAGCATCCTGCAGGGTCTTCCCCTGACCCCCTGGTGCAACTGGCTTCTGCTGAACAAAAGAAAGGTCCTCCTCCCACCCAGCCTGGATTGCCTCCAGATTTAAAATGGCCAAAAAAGGACACCAAAAAGGGACAGTTCCAGAATGAGTCACTCTTGAGGACACACCGAGATGCAAGGCAAGCAGAGCATCAGAGAGACGCTGAGGACGCCAGGAACAGCTCTCCTTGGCCATCTGCCCTGGATCTGCACCTGGTCCACCGCTCTCCACCTGCGCCACACGCCTGCTGTGTCAGGCTTCAGGTGCACACCCCAGAAGGTTTTGTGGGGACTCGAGCTTCTGAGGATAGTAGGATAGATATGGCCGCCAGGACCGGCTCTGCTACTTGAGTGACTCAGAGGGTACTTCTATTAAATCTGTAGCTCCAGGGGATGATGATGACGATGATGAAGACGATGATGATATTAATTGTACATTTTAGTGGAGTTCAGTGGGATACTCCAATACATATATTATGTACTAATCAAAACCCAAACCCCTTCCCGACCTCTGGGAATCACTGTTATGAGCTGCGCGTGGTGGCACATGCTTGTAATCCCAGTACTTCAGAGGTTGAGACAGGAGGATCGCAGATTTGAAACCAGCCTTAGCGACTTAGTGAGACTCTTTCAAAATAAAGAATAAAAATAAGGTTGAGGGTGTAGCTCAGAGGTAGAACACCTTGGGCTCAATTCCTAGTACTAACAAAAAATAGATTAATTAATTAATTAATTACTCACTGTTTTGCATTCAGACAGATCTACTTTTTAAGCCTCCATAAATGAGCAAGAACATGTGGTACTTATCATTCTGTGTGAGGCTTATTTCACTTAACATAATGTTCCTAATTCCATCCATTTTCCTGTAGAGTATAGTATTTATTTTTTATTTTTTATTTTTGGTGGTACTGGGGTTCCTGGAAGCCCTTCTAACTCCGGGCTACACTCCCAGACCTATTTTTACATTTTTATTTGGAAACAGGGTCTCCTAAGCCAGCGCACGCGGCTGGCTTCGAACCTGCGCCATCCTCCTGTCTCTGCCTCCCAAGCACGGGGATTACAAGCGTGCGCCACCACGCCCGGCCAGAGTATAGAATTTCATATTCTATGGCTAAATAATATTTCACTGCATACATAGACCACATTTTCTTTATCCATTCATACTTGGAATAGATATCTTACCATATCTTAGCTATTGTGAATAGTTCCACAATGAACATGGGCATGGAGGTATCTCCTTGCCATACTGACTTACTTTTTCTTGGCTGTGTAACTAGGAGTGAGATTGCTGGATCATATAGCAGATCTATTTTTAGTTTTCTGAGGAATTGCCATACTGGTTTTCATAATGGCTGTCTAAGATTTTAACAAAATTTATATTTGAAGGACAGAAATTGTTACAGTTTAGGTTTGAAATGTTCCCCCCAAAAGCATGTTAAAAGCATGTCCCCAATACAGCAAGGTTAAGAGGTAGAGTTGGCAAGAGGAACTGGGAACTGAGGGTGTGGCCTTGGGGTTTGTGTCTGACCCTGGGCTCCTCTTCTCCCTCTCTCTGTTTACAGTTGCATTTGGGGGACTGAGGAGGTACTGAGGATTCGGCCCAGGGGCACTGTACCACTGAGCTACATTCCCAGCCCTTCTTATTTTTTATTTTTGAAAAAGAGCCTCACTAGGTTACCACATGCTGGCCTCAATCCTCCTGCCTCATCCTCCAGAGCTGCTGGGATTATGAGCATGTACCACCTCTCCTGGCTGTGAAAGGCATTTTTTTTTTTTTTTTTTTTTTTTTTTTTGGTGGTAATGGGGTTCCTGGAAGCCCTTCTACCTCCGGGCTACATTCCCAGACCTATTTTTTTATGCTTTTTTATTTGGAAACAGGGTCTCTTAAACCAGTGAGGCTGGCTCCCAACCTGCGCGATCCTCCTGTCTCTGCCTCCCAAGCGCGGGGATTACAAGCGTGCACCACCACACCCGGCTGTGAAAGGCATTTTAAAAAGGAAAAGAATGGTGTTAGAAAGGTCAGGGAAGGAATTTTGAGACCACAGAGAGGGTGAGCAAGAGAAATCAAAGTGCCTGGGAATTGTTTTTTAATTTGGTGCGTCGTAATTATGCATCACATTGGGGTGTACTGTGATGGAAACATACTTGCGCACAGCTCCTGGGGCATGTCCCTCCGAGTGGCGCCCCCTCCTTCCTCCCCATCCACGTCTTTGAGATTGGAATTGGACTTGTTTTAACATCGGTAGTGCTATGCATCTCCACTCTTCTGCCTGATATTACTCTTATTTCCAAATTTCTCTCTAGCCTCCACATATAAAAGATGTATCTATTTGTTTGGGGGGAGACTGGCCAATCTTGCTTAGTACAATATTCTCGATATTCAGAGAGAAATAAATATTCAGAAAAGTGAACAAGTGAAATCAAAGCAACTGGGAAATCTTAAAAACCAAGAAACACAAACTAGCAAGAATATAAATGAGTTGTTTCTTTAAAAGAAAAAACAAACTTGTGAGATATAAATATTCAGAAAGGATGAAGAAAGGAAATCAAAGTAACTGTGAAATCTTAAAGGCTAAGGAACACAAACCAGCAACAACAACCATAATAAATTAGTTGTTTCTTTTAAAGAAAAAAAATTGTGAGAAGCTAGACTGTACCTGTGCAGTATATTGAGGAGCTAAATGAATGATGTGTGTATGTCTCCTGCTATCATCTAACACTCCATTAAGATGTATGACTATAATGCACCAATAAAAATTAAAAAATTTTTTTTCAATTTTCGGATTATATGTTGTACTGTAGTTCTACAGGTATTTCCCTCAACATAAGGGAAATTGGGTAAAGAATGGAGGGGAAGTCCTCTGTGAGATTTCTTACAACTACATGTGCATCTCCATTCAAGACTTCTTGTTTTAAGCAAGCTGGGGCCTGGGGAAGGCCTGCCACATGCCCTCTGACCTTAGCAGGTCCACCAGAGTATGGAGATGTGTCTCATTGGTGCTTTCAAAGGCATGAGCCAGAATTTCCTCTTCTTCTGCTTTTTTGTTGCATCTTTAATTCTATATGTTCCATTAACTTCTTTTTTTTTGGTGCATTATATTCATACATCATATTGGGGTAAAAAAATAAAAATAAAAATAATTAAGTAAAAAAGGAGACTAAGCTTTGATGGGAAAAAAATTTCAGCTTTATTTTCACTAACCTGTTGCTATAACTTAGTATTATAATCTTTAATTATAAGTGTGGCCACCAAACCACTTTTGTATGAGCAGCTACTTTGGCTTGTTCGTAGTAGAAATCAAAGCTACTTTTATATCTCATTACGAGCTGCTAGAACTATCTTGAAATATTATTTATCCTTACCACTACTTCAAAATGATGGTGGTTATTAAACCCTCTGTGATAGATCCTCTTATTTAATTCATTAATTATAAAGCATATATATTACTACTCTATCATAAATGAGCCTTAAAATATTTTGATAATTATATAACAATATAATTGGTTCCTATTGTAAGCCTATATTCTTTACTTCATGTATTTAAGAATATGCTTCTGAAAAGGGATGAACAGATTGCCAAAGGAGCAAAAAAATTTTCAAGAGTCCCTGCTTACTGGGTATGGTGGTCCAGGCTTGTAATCCCAGTACTTGGGTGGCTGAGACAGGAGGATTGCAGTTTCAAGGCCAGCCTCAGCTACTTAGCGAGGTCCTCTGCAACTTAATAAGATCCTGTTTCAAAATAAAGAATAAAAAAAAAATATAGGGCTGGGGTGTACCTCGGAGGTAAAATGTCTCTGAGTTCAATCCCTAATACCTAAAAAAAAAAAAAAAAGTACCTGCTTTAAAACACACTCCAGCTGGGTGTGGTAGCACATGCCTGTAATCTCTGATAAATCTCAGAGGATCACAGGTTCAAGGACATCAGACTATAGAGACCTGGTTTCAAAAATAAAAAATAGGGCTGTGAGTACTGCTCAGAGGTAGAATGCCCCTGGGTTCAATCCCCAGTATCACACATAAAAAAGCAAAGAAAACCACACTCCAGAGTGGGTGTGGTGGTGCACAGCTGTAGTCAAAGTACTAGGGAGGCCAAGACAGGTTCTAAGCCAGCCTTAACAGTTTAGCAAGGCCTTTTAAAGCAACTTAGACCATTTCCAAATAAAAAATTAAAAGTAGGGCTGGAATATAGCTTGGAGATAGGATGCCCCTAGATTCAATCCCAACAACACACACACACACACACACACACACACACACACACACACACACACAGTCCAAACTTTTTATGGGGCAGCAGGCTGCAGTGGCTAAGGGGAGAGAAACAATCACCTGCACCTAAGAAATAGTATGGGTCAGGAGGATCTCAAGTTCAAGGCCAGCTTGGGCAACTCAGTGAGAGATGTCTAAAAAAACAAGGAAGCCAGGCATGGTGGCGCGCGCCCATGTTTGGGAGGCTGAGACGGGAGGATGGCACAGGTTCGAAGCCAGCCTCAGCTATTTAGTGAGGCTCTCAGCAACTTAGTGAGACCCTGTTTCCAAATAAAATATAAAATAGGTCTGGGAGTATAGCCTGGAGGTAGAAAACCTCTGGGATCTACCTCCAGTACCACCAAAAAAAAAAAGAAAAAAGAAAAAAGAAAAAAAATGAAAGATAAAGAAAAGGTTCAGGGGTGTTGTTCACTGGTAGTGTGCTCCCTGAGTTCAACCATAAGAAAGAGGAAAGAAAGGAAGGAAGAAAGGAAGGAAGAAAGGAAGGAAGGAAGGAAGGAAGGAAACACCCCCCACCCCACCCCCCAAGAGACCTGCCTTTACACTCTGGGTCTAGAGATAGGAGCCTCCATCCCTGGGTTAAACAAGTGGCCCAGCCTCAAACCGAAGCTTGCCACACCCTGAGACTCCAGCCCTGGGCAAGCCAAATCCCAGAGCCCCAGGTTTCTCACAGAACCTCAGGTGCCGCACAGTGTCATACCCAGCGAGGGCTTTGGTGACAGATGAGCTTGAATGCCACTGCAGGGCCAGCCCCCCTTCATGTTTGGGAGATCAGCATCCGAGGTAACTGAAAACTAACAGCACCTTCATCCTCATACCAGGAAAGGAGCCATAAAGTCTCTGGTAGTCAGAAAGCCTGGGCCCAGCCCAATGCCTCATTGTGCCCAGCAGCATGAATTAGCTGCTTAAACATAGTAATACTGTAGTCATTTTATTCCCACTAGTTTCCTGCTTGGGGAAAATTCATTGTTTGAGGAGGAGGGGGGACAAGGGGAAGCCATTTTTCTCAGGCAGCCGCGGGGGAGCCATGGGCGGCTGTGAACCTGGAGGTGAGGCCCGGGCGCTGGCTCCCCATGGGGCCTAGGGAGAGTGGAATAAGCATTTCCCAGTCCCAGTCCCCTCATCCATAAAACAGCGCCCGGCCGCCAGAGATCAGGAGGACAGAAAAGGCCACCAGCGTGGGGTCCTTTCCTCCCTTCACAATAAAAGAGAAGAATTCTTCACCGAGGAAGGCAGTAAGAAACGGCTTCTCAGCAGAGGGAATAAGAAAAACACTGCAGAGTTCATGAAAGCATAGGCTTCACAGGAGCGAAGCTTGTCTTTCCCTTTCTCTTTCTGAGGCTGTCAAATCGGAAGTTCCCCGTCAGAGCTACCCGCCATTCTCTGCTGCCAGAAGCCTTCCGAGTTGTCTTCTTTAGAATCGGTCAGACCCAAGTGAACAGCTCAGTATTTACTAACACCACAAAGCAGAAAATCTGTTCAAGGAGACAGAACTGAGCAGAGGCTCTTTTCAGGGGCTCAGAAGCAAATCAGAGCCCACCAGAGCTGCCCAGATGGAGGGGGAGGCTCAGAGGTCCAGGCTTGTCCAGGTGGAGGGTGTGAGCGTGTCAAACTGCCCCCCCCCCCCGATTTAAGGCACCAAATCTGCCAGCTTTTTGCCTCCACTGACAAATATGACATGTTCTTAATTAGTCATCAGGAACGGAGGGTTTTTTTTGTCTTTTCTTTTTGTGAGTGGCACTGAAGATTGAATCTAGGGGCATTCTACCCCTGAGCTATACCTTCAGCCCTATTTTATTTCTTTATTTTGAAACAGGGTCTCACTAGATTGGTAAGAGTGTCACTCCTTGCTAAAGCTGCCCTCAAACCTGTTATCCTCCTGTCCCAGCCTCCCAAGTACTGAGATTACAGGTGTGTACTCCCACGCCCAGCTTCTTGGCATTTCAAAGTGTGAATTTGTGGTAAATATTGGACAGGTCCTTTGGCTTCTTTTAGTTTTTCTTAACATTTAGAGGAAAGTAATTTTCACAAATCCTGATCTTTGCTCCCACTGGAAAGCCCTTTGCTTTTCAACATGGTTTTGGGCCTGAGCCTCTGCTGGGCCTCTGCTCATCCTGGGTCAACTCCTCCTAACCTGGCTACAGACATCTCTGAGCCAATATGAATGCCCTTTCTGTTCTCAATACGGATGAGCTAATTTTTCTCCACCTTTCAGTGTCTTATGAAGCATCTTTTGTTTGACTGCTTTATTTTTAATACTTTGCAAAGAGGATCATGGGGTGTGTGTGTGTGTGTGTGTGTGTGTGTGTGTGTGTGTGTTTCTGGGGGTCAAATCCAGGGCCTCATGCCTGGCAGGCAAGCTGGCCACCGGCCTCTCTTTGAACATTTCTGGGAATGGCCCTTGGTCATTTGACCTACGTTGTTTGGAAATAAAGTTTTACTTTTCTTCGGGATTCGGAATCTTTGCCTCCTCTGCAAAGCAAGTTCTGGGTTTATATATTTAGAGCAGGAAGATGTCTTTATTTTCATTTGAAAGCTTCTATTTTGGTTTCCCTTGGCTCTGTGAGAGACTGAGTTGCTAGAAAGATTAGACATGATATGTTAAGCTTTATTGTTTCTTATTATTATCTCAGTTTGTTGTTATTTCCCATGATTCTCTCTTTTTAAAAAAGTATTTACCTATACAGTTGTGTAGCACTGTACTTGGTAGCACAGTGTACCTGCTACTCAAAAGGCAGGGAGATCACCAGTTTGAGGCCAGCCTTGGCAACTTAGCAAGACTCTGTCTTAAAATAAATTTTTAAGAAAGGTCTGTGATTGCAGTTCGGTGGTAGAGAACTTGCCGAGCATGTATAAGGCCCTAAGGTAAATCTCCAGTACCACACACACATAAAAGCCTTCATTAACATAGAGCTCACATCATTGTAGAGTCTCCATCTTGTGAAGATGTGTTATTTTTCAGATCCCTTTGCTGACCAGAAATTCCCAAATAGTGCTCAAACACACCCTTCCCTCTGCTTACTGAAATGTCTCCAATGACTTGCCTAGGATGTACCTGAAAAGCCCCTAGCTATTCTGTCCCTCTGCTTACAGATAATTCCCATTGTCCTACTTAACCCAGCTCTGTCAACCCAACTAACTCTCCCTGAACAACTACCCTAGCAATGGCTGACGCCTATTCTCCCTTGACCCATGGACTCTCCCCTTCCACAACCTATATAAGCTTCTAGTCTGCAAGTGAACATAGGCTCCATCTTTCACTGGTGACTCCCTTCCACAGGTTTTATCCCAATAAATCCTGTACCACTGTAGAGCCATCTCCTGTCTCCTTCCTCCCCAGACTTTTCACATTCCATACAATTTATCTGTTTAAATAGTATGATTTAAATGCCCTTACTATATTCAGAGTTGTGAAGCCATCACCAAAGTAAAGTTTAGAACATTTTCATTACTCCAAAAAGAAGCTCAAAAAAAAAAAAAGAAAGAAAGAAAGAAAAAAAGAAAGAAAAAAAGTAAGAAGGCAATCGTCAATCTCTTTCTTCCTCTATGGATTTGCTCCTCTTTGGGGCATTTCGTAAAAATGGAATCATACATGTGGGTCTTTTATATCTGGTTTCATTTGCTTAGTATAGTTTTCAAAGTTCTTCCATAGTAGAGCATGTATCAGTAATTTGTTCCTTTTTTGCCAGATGATATTTTATGCACAGGACACATTTTACTTATCCATTCATCAGCTGATGAACATTTGGGCATCCACTTTTGAGCCATTATGTATAATGTTGCTGTGGTTAGATAACCTAGGAGTAGAATAATTGGGTCATTTCCTAGTTTTGGGAATTACATTTCTCTGGAATTTTGTGAGATCATTCTCACCCATTGTTCATTCTACTCGGGTATTTATTTATTTATTTACATTGGGAATTGAAACCAGGGTATTCTATTTCTGAGTTATATCCCCAGACCTACTTTATTTTTTTTAGCTTATTTTTTTTAAAAGGGGTTCTCTTTTTTTGTCTTTTCTGGAACCGAGGATCAAACCCAGAGCGCCACACCTGCAAAGCAGGCGCTTTGCCACTGGGCTACATCCCAGCTCCTATTTATTTATTTTTTTAAACAGGGTCTCAATATGTAGCTGAGAACCTCATTAAGTTGCTAAGGCTAGATTCAAAGCTTCAATCCTCCCATCTCAGCCTCTTAGGTACTGGGATTACAGGCATGTGCCACCACACCCAGCTTTGGGAGCTTTTATTAAAGAAGCACCTAACACCAGGCATGGTGGCTCAGACTTGTAATCCCTACGCTTGGAAGGCTGAGACAGGAGGATCGTGCAGGTTGAAGTTGGAGAGCATAGGGATAAAGGGAACCTGAGCCAGGATCCCAACGGGCCAAGAAGAGAGAATGATGTCTCTTCCTATTTCCTCTTCTTAGGAAGGAGTTTCCCTGTGTTCGGTCACAGTGTGTGTGTGTGTGTGTGTGTGTGTGTGTGTGTGTGTGTAGTGTAGGGGTGCTGGAAAGGAGGCTGGAAGAAGCGCTTCCCCCCCCCAGCATGAGAAGTTAAGAGTTGGGGGGAGACCAGAATTCCCTTGAATTGTGTCTCGATGCAATATAAGTATAAAGATCGCCTTGTATTCTCTTTGCCTTCTAAAAGCCATTATTATGTTAGAAGAAAAGGAAGAAATTCAGGTACAGAAAATGTGTTTTAATAGCCTATGCGATGGTGCTTGGTGAGTCTTGGTTCTAAAGGTACCAAACAAGGAAGCCAAAGTTCTCAAACTGCTGCATACTTTGACAAGGAAAATCTATTTTTGTCTTCCAATCTACATTTATGACCTAAGTCAGGTAAATACACCTGATTTACTTCTTTAACTAATTTTTTTTATGCAGACAGTCTGTTATGCACTGTGGTTTCAGATGTGCAATAGAAGTAAGGTAGGATTGGAAACAAAATGAAGATCCATAAGCCCAGCTGCCCAGGTTGCAGGATTCAAGAACCAGGGTAGGAGACCCACCAGGTCAAAGCCTCTAATCTCCAGCTTGCTGGCCAAGGTCTTTGTCCTCCCTGTGCTGCCCCAGCTGCAAGCAACATGGGCCCCGATCCCCATATCTCTGAGCCAGATCAGCACTTCCCCTCCGGCCTGGGGAACAAGGCCATACTAATCTGCTCTCCAGGCAGATTCCTCAGAGATAAGCCTGGCCCAGCCAAGGTGGGTGGGAAACGCAGCCCTGGGGAACGAGCACATACCATAAGGGAGATAAGCAGTCCTTAGCAGGCTCTGACGTGTGTGGATGCATGTTTTAAAATTATTGGTTGTACTTGTTTGTCCTTGTATCTGATTGGTTGCATTCTAAGATTGGCGGGCTCGGATTTTGGCGGGCTCTGACATGTGTGTAACCACTCCCTCCTGGGGCTATAAAGTCAGACTTTGGAGTGAGCTCTGGGTCGAAACTCAACCAATGTGTCTGGGTCTCGACCCCTGGCTTGCCGGGACAGAGCTGCAGCACAATAAACCTCGCTTGCATTTTACATCTTTGTGAGTCCTTTGTTATTTGGGTTGATGGGCGATTCTCAGACCCTTCAGTAGTTACTGGGGATGGAACCCAGCGGCATTTTACCTCTGAGCTCCAGCTACAGCCCTGTTTTATTTTATTTTGAAACAGGGTTTCACTAGTGATAAGTAAAATAAAAAATTAATGCGAGTAAAATAAAAATAATGTGAGTACGGCGGAGTGATTTCCCTGCTCAATCGTTCGGAAACGGAGGTTAAGAGATAGGGAAGAACGTCTTCATTCCTTCTCAAAACCGGAGGATGACCTGGTCATCCGCAGGGTGGTCCCAGTGGACCAGGGGACAATGGGTCACCAAGCGCTTGGATTTTGGGGTCCCAGTGGACCGGAAGACCCAAGTCCAGAACCTGCTAACCAAGGGAAGGAGGCAGTTTACTGGAGTGAAGTGTTGCCAGCCAGTGCTGGCTGCGACAGAAGCGCTGAGAAGCTGCTGGGGGTGCGGTGGAGCTGGGGCATGCAGATGCTGGTGGCTGGTGTGGATGGCACTGACGGCTGGCGCAGGCGGGATCAAACGGTGGCACGCAGGCGGCATGGCTTGTCCAGTTTGCGGCGTGGAGACAAAATGGCTTCCAGGCATGCGGCAGTCGCTGAGGCTGGGCCCCGAGAAGCACCGCCAGTGAGCCTGGCTTGGGCGGGCGAAACGGAGCAGCAGTAGCGAGTAGAGCTACACCTGGCGCGGGTGACTGTGGCAGACACCGAAGCCGGCTGTGCGCAGCCCAATGAGCCTGGCTCGGGGGCGGGCGGGGCAAATCGGCCAGAGGTCCCGGCGGTGACTGGAGCGCCGAGCTGGAACGGTGGTTTTAGGAAGTCCAAGTGGCAGGCAGAGGTCCTGGCCCGTGCAGGAGGTCGGCAAGCAGAGCAGGTGCCAGCATCACCCAAGGAGCCTGACTCCGGGCGGGTGGAACTGGCAGCTTGGCGGCCGGCGGAGCCTGCACGCCCCGGCAGTGGTGGCTGCGGCCGCGGTGGCAGTGGAAGATGGCCACCGGCGCTCCGGAAGAGAGCACATGGGCAGGAAAAGATGGCCACCGGCTCTCAGCAGAGCGCAGGGCTGGAAAGATGGCTGCAGACTCTCAGCAGAGCGCAGGATCAGAAAGATGGCCACCGGCTCTCAGCAGAGCGTGGGGCCGAAAAGATGGCCGTGAGCTCTCAGCAGAGCTCAGGGCTGGAAAGATGGCCACCGGCTCTCAGCAGAGCTCGGGGCCGAAAAGATGGCTGCAAGCTCTCAGCAGAGCTCGGGGCTGGAAAGATGGCCACGGACTCTCAGCAGAGCCTGGGGCGGGAAGAAGGCCGCCGGCTCTCCCGGAGAGCGCGGGGCTGGGGAAGAAGGCTTACGGTCCGGGCAGGCACGGGGTGGCAGCGGCGGCAGTGGTGGGAGCAACGCCTGCAAGCGGAGCGCTGGTGTTGGACCTCACAGTCGAGCTGCTGGTGGGTCGGAGAGTCCGGGGCTCAAAAAGAGAGTAAAATAAAAAGAGAAAAAAGGAAAAAAAAAGGAAAAAAAGAAAAAAATGGGAAGGGACCCAAGAGTTCTCCCGGTTCGGCACCAAATGATAAGTAAAATAAAAAATTAATGCGAGTAAAATAAAAAATAATGTGAATATGGCGGAGTGTGAAAAACACGAGAGAGGTCCGGTACACATGGCATGTAAAGTTTTAATGGCACGGCTCTCCCGGGGATCAGGGCGAGGCACTGTGGGGCCCGCGTGCCTGTCCGAAGCTTGAGGACGTGGGCTCTCCTTTTCAAGGTATGCATCTCCTGAGAGGAGGGTTTACTCGCGGGAACGCCCAATTCTCGCGGGGGTTTCAGCCCCTCCCTTGCCCTGCAGAGGTCATGTGACACAAAGTCACATGAGTGCAGGACCCAACTTATCAACTAGATTGATAAGTATCTCACTACTTACTGAAACTGTCCTTGAACCCATGATCCTCCTGTCTCCGCCTCCCAAGTAGTAGGACTACAGGTGTGCACCACGCCTGGCTTGAACAGGAAGTTAAATATGGGAAGCAGCCAATTTGTAAGCTCAGAATCTGTCCCAGACAGTCTGTCTCCATGTTGCCTGCTGCCATGGACCCTGCCCCTGGGAGGGCCAGCCGTACAGCTTCGCATGCTTGCTGGCAAGTTATCTACATGGTCTGCCAGAAACAGTACTGACCCCTCCCTCTTTTTGGTATGACTGTCAATCAAGAACCTGCCTGCCTCCGCTACAGGACGTACTGAGTCGAGTGGACTGGATCGATCCTTCTTCCTGGAGTCTGAACTAAAGCAGTGACACAAAAGCAAACATGCCCCCAGCACAGAGTCCTTAGGAGTGGCTGTCCCTTCCTTTCTGCCTCTGGAATATTAACATGATACTGGTCCCAGTGTTTCTGCAACCCGGTGCCTTTGTTTTGACCCTGTGAGTTGTTGCCTCAGATCCTTATAATAAGGCTCTGCTTAAATAAATCAGAGTTGGAATCCTGTCACTTATGACAAATAATCCCAACCAGTGCTCTACCTACAGCAGAAACCCGCAGGTCATTCTAACATGTTCCCACCTTTTGAGTCAAGTCCTGTGGATCTGGATTCTGTCCAGCTCTTGGGTCTGCCTTCTTTCTCATATAACTCCATCATTACAGTTCAGATTCTTACCATTGTTTGCCTGAACCTCTCAAGACTCCTTAACCACCACCTCCTTGTCCCCATGGAAACTTTTCTAATATGCAAATATAGGTTTTAGAAATCACAATGTCAACATCGGCAAGTTAACATGCTGGTGGAGTTATAACTTTTACAACCTTTTTCAAGACCCATTAAAAAATACAACCTTTTACCCAACCCTGTTCACTTGCAAGATTTTTTACCCCAAAAAATAATTACACATAAATGCAAAGATTTATTCTTGAAAATATTCCCTGAAAAGTTTATTTATTCATTTGCTAAAAAATATTGAATGCCTACTATATACCTGGCACTACTGTTATTACGTATAACAATACAATATAGAGTGAATTAAAGAACTTTTCAGTTAGAGGAAATTGGTTAAATAAACTTAGTTATAACTGTATAGTATGCTACTCTGAAGTCACGGAGTACCATGTTTTTAGGGAACTATTTAATGGCATGGAAAATTCACATTAAAGGGGGGAAAGTTGGTTTCAGAAAGTATATAAAATATAATCCAATTTTAAATGGAGAGAGAAATACCCACAAACCAAAATATTAACAGTGGCTAATTCTAGGAAAAAAGATTGAGTGATTTTTTTGTTTCTTTACTATATTTTCTTAATTTAAAAAATTTATTTATTTGATGGTACTAGGGATGAAACCCACCACTGAGCTATATCCTCAACCCTTTCAATATTATTTTGAGACAAGTTCTCACTGTACTGCCCAGGCTGGTTTTCAACTTGAGATCCTCCTGCTCCAGCCTCTAGAATCACAGGGATTGCAGGTATGCACCACCAAGCCTGGTTTATAGTCTCAATTTTAAATATCGAGCAGTTATTTTCATTTTATTTTTTGTGGTACTGGAGGTGGAACCCAGGGGCATTTTACCTATGAGCTACACCCCCAGCCTGATTTTTCAGTCTTTATTTTGAAACAGGGTCTCACTGAGTTGCAAAGGGACTTACTAAGTAGCTGAGACTGTGAACCGCGATCCTCTGGTCTCTGCCTCCCAAATGTTGGGGTTACAAGCGTTCACCACTACACCTAGCTAGTTATTTTTAAATTACTTAAAAAGAAATAAGCAAATTCAATCATGCCTCTATACTGCATAAAACCCATCAATGGTTCTTCCTCACTTGTTGAATAAAGCATAAAATGTTCCAGCACCATCCCCCCCTCTGACATCTCCCACTCCCCACCACTTCCCAGGTCAGCTCTCAAATGGCCAGGCACACCTACATTTCAGGCATTTCAAGCCTCTGGGCCCTTTTCCATACAGTGGTCCCCTTTCTTGTGACTTCTCTGATTTCATTCATCAAATATTCACCAAGTGCCATTCCTGCTCCCGGCTCTGATTTAGACACCACAGATACAACCATCAACACAACAGACAGAGGCTCTGGCCTCAGGGGCCTCTTATTCCAGTAAGGAAGATGGATCCTGAGAGCACACACACAAGTAGGTAAATACTGTATATTTGTTTCCTATTTCTGCTTGTAACAAATTACAGCAAACTTAGTGGCTTAAAACAACACAAGGTCATTCCTCATACAGTTTTGGAAGTCAGATTCCAAAATGAGTTTTGCAGGGCTAAAATCAAGACGTCAGCAGGAGAGCTCCTTCTTGGGGCTCCAGGAGACAGCCAGTCCCTCTGCCTCTTTCAGCTTCTGGTGGCTGCTTGTGGCCCCTTCCTCCACCTTCAAAGCCTGGTTAGCATCTTCTCTCTTTGACCTCCTGCCTCCCTCTGACAAGGGCTGTTGTGATTATGTCAGACCCACCCAGATAATCCAGGATGATCAATCTCCCCCCAAACTGGGAGAGATCCCTGGCTTAATCCTAACTGCAAAGCCCACTTTGCGACATGCAGCGGCATATTCACAGGTCCCAGGGATTGGCACATGGACATGTGGGGGCCACTGTTCAGCCTACACAGATGCTGTCCCATTTGCATTGTGTGCCGTGGCTGATGAGTTCATGCTCACTGAGAGGGCAACATGCGAGTGCCAGCCTTATCACCCTTGGCATTCCTGAAGTTGCCTTGACAAAATCATTTTCCAAGAACGAGTTCAAGTTTCCCTTCTCTGGAAAACCCTGCTCCATTGACCGCATCTTCTGTGGAGTTAGGGTGGCCAGAGTAATGTCTATAAACCCCATGATCCACATGCTGGTCTTCCCATGTGATAATTTTTTGTTTGCACACAGATTTTTTCCTGTAGCTTATGGATTACTTCAAGGCAGAGACAATGTTGTGTGACCACCGCCTACCTCCCTCTGCACAGTGCCAGGCATAGGAAATGTCAGGGGAATCGTTGCTAAGCAGAAGAATAAATGAATGAGAACTCCATTTAGAATCAAACATGAATTCAAGTTCTACCTCTCCCACTTAGCAGTTATAGAACAATAGGCATGTTATAAAACCTCTCCATGGTTCTTTGCTCATCTGTGAATGGGATGACAATATTGTCACTTGTCTTCTAGGATTAATTTGGGAATCTAATAAGGATAAAAATATGTAAAACTTCCAGTTCTTGGCTGATGGTGGGAATTTCATTAAGTTACATAAAGTCATGTTTTATAATATTGGGGGTGAAGAACAGTTCATAGAATTTTTTTTTAATTTGTCCCTAGTCACTTAAAATTAATTTGAGGCCCAGAGCTGGGTGCGTTCTTCATGCAGTCACCGCCCTGGCTTGGCCCCTGCCGGCAGGGATCGTGTCTTGTTCATATCACCCCTCTGTCCCCAGAACACATTGTTTAGCTCAATAAATATGTATGGAGTGTCTTCTGTGTCCCAGAAACTGTGCTTGGTAACAAGGAGTACAGTTGGCCAGACAGACTCATTTCATGGTCTCATAGGCCGGAATGAACAGAAGAGCACAGAGGTGACCAGACCTGGCATACTTGGGAGACTGAGGAGATGGTAGATTTGAGGCCAGCCTTGGCAAGTTAGCGGGATCCTCAGCAACTTAGGAAGACCATGTTTCAAAATAACAAATAATGAATAAATAAATAAATAAATAAACAGCTGAAAGTGTGGCTTGGAGATAGAATGCCCTTGAGTTCAATCCCTAGTACCAAAAAGAAAGAAAGAAATGACTAGACCCTGACTCCCATAAGGCTCATGGGTCAAGAAGTGACCTATACTTTAAACAGTTTTGCCTCAGAAATGCCTTAGCAGAACTCTTGTATTTCAAGCTCTGGAACAATTTTGAGAGAGGACGGTATTTTCTTAAAGTGTTCTGTATTTTCCGTGCAGGTGTCTGTTGACCGCAGTGCCACTCTGTGTCTGTGAGGTTTGCTCATGCACAATTCTGCTCTTGAGCGTTGGTTATACTTTCTGTGACATCCGTGCAGCTCTTCACAGCACACGCTTTCAGGAATGGGGGCGGGGGGCCAGCATGGGACCAAGCACTGGCTCTCAGGAAATCTCCATTCACTCTTCCCTTGGCATTGATCATCATGCCTCCTGTCGCCTGACTGCAAGATGCTATCACGGTTGCAATTTCTGAGAGGACGTGAGCTGCCCAGTGAAGCTCTGAGCTCTGGGATGCATGCTGACAGAATGCCAAGTCTGCCTGCCTTCCCACAAGGTAAGGGCCTCGAGGTGCCTCCGCCTCTCTCGCTTGACACAGGTGGCCGCTGAAGACCCTTCTCTGGCTGGCGTTATTTGACACCACCCCTTCGATGGTCACGCTTGCAGATTGTCCTGCCTTTGTCTTCCCCAGCCTGGCGTGGCGGTGACACGCACACCTTGCCCTTTGCTGTGGAGGGGACAGGGTGGCTAAGGCACAGGTACTGGCCAGGCAGCCATGGGCAGTGCTTGTGGGTGGCGGGCAGAGCTGGCAGATGGGAGCCCTGGGGCATCCCTGGTCATGCCCAGGAAGTGCCCGCGCTACTTGCCTCCCACCAGGAATCCCGGTCCCAAGCTCAGATTTTTGCTTTCCTGCTAACCCCTGGTCCCCGTTTAATGCGGCTTCTTTTCCTGCTCTCAGCATTTTCTCTGAGATGCAGTTTGAATTTTCCTTCCTGCCTCTTTGTCCTGGTAGCTGGTAAAAGTTCAGGCACGATGGGAAAAGGCCGTGTGACCATGGGGTCTAAGGACCCATCTGGCCTACTGCAAAATTTAAATTTGGTTTTAAGTCATAAAAGGGCTATAAAAACCTCACACTAAATAAGGAAAATGATCCCATCCGGGGGCCTAATCCGTGCCCCGTTCTGCTTGGCTTCCCTCCCTCGTTATGCTTGTATAATACAGTATGGTTTCTATCGAGTGTTTCCTTCCTGTTTTTACACTTATTCTTGCTTCGCTGACTTTATTATCGGCAGAATTTTGCAGCATTTATTTTTACACAGCCATAAATACTATTCAATTCAACAAATGCATACAAATGGTTTCCATTAGAATTTTAATCTACTCTCAAAATGAAAGAAAAGCTTAATATAAATCTTTTTAAATTACCAGAACATAAATTCAGACAGGGCCCGCTCCACCTAAGACTACGCACAGGGGTCACATCCTGCTGTCCTCGCTCATAAATTAATTGAGGTCTCTCGCCGCCGTAAATGAACACTGCATCCCGGAAAGATCATATCTGTCAAGATTGCAGATTGGTTTCCCTCCGACTTTGTAAAAGTCACAGCTTACAATACCTTCATTATGCCGATGAGAATGGCTGTCTCCCCAACTGGAAAGAAATAGGTGTTTTGTTCTGTTGGACCAAGATTTACAGAAAGCAATTTTCCTCCATGCAGGAGATATGACAAACCTGCTGGAAAAAAAAATGTCATTTCACAACTTCTTTCATTTCACCGCTTTTTTTTTCTTTTCTTTTCTGCTAGATGTAGATTCTCTCCCCTGCACGAATGGGCCGCGGTGACATTTCATGGCTAAGTGAGGTAGTCACCGGTGAGTGAAGGCACCCTTCTGAGGGGCTAAGCTACAGACAACTGGTGTCCCTCTCTCTCTCCCCGTCTCCCAGAGACTTCTGGAAAGGTCCCAGCATCCACCAGAGTGGGGGCTGGAGACCCTGGTGCCCTGGGACCAACTTAAACAGAAGAACTTGCACGAGTCCCGAGGAGAGACTTTTGCAAACAGCCGAAGTGGCCTCGGTAGTCCCTGGTCTGCCGAGCCCAAGAACCGCAGCGCGTCTGCGCTTGTCCTTGGCCAATGTAGCTCACGCTCTCGGAGGACAGCTGAAGGGCAGAGTTTGGGCTGAGATCTTTTCTTTTTTTTTTTTTTCATTTCCTCATGTCATAACCTAATGCTGTTCGAGCAGAGCTTCTGCATATTAAATCGCCTTTTAGCAACCGGCAAGGGAGTGGCGTGATCTGTGGAGAAAAGGCCCCTCATGTAAATGTATGATGACTGACACTACCCCCCCTGAGGAGAAAGGGCAAGATTCACCGAGAACCCCGAGAGCCCCGGGGTCAGCAAACCCCGGGAAACGTCACTCTTTGCAGCCACTTCTCTCTCCTTGAGTCAAGCGCCCCTGTTCTGGGCTCTTCACCCACAGCTGCCCCAGCTCAGGCCTGTCACTGCCTGGTGCCTGGGCCCTGGTTGGCGAGAAGGCTGGGGAAGTCTAAGGAGGGGCAATGGGGGCACTGTGGGTGCCACGAGCTTCTCTGAGCTTGGTGATTCAGAAAGAATGGCCGGCAAAGGCTGAATCAACTCTCTCCTGCCTAAGACAAGAGCCTGGCCTCCAGCAAGCCGAGCTTAGATGGCTTCCCGCCCGGGTGGCCACTTTGCTACACTGGGCAGGGAGGGCAGGACAATGTCCTGGTGGGGCTTTGTTGCTAAGGGTCTGGTGAGATTTTTGCAAATCTTTATACAAATGATGATCTCTATCCACATAAAGTGGCATAATAGCCTCTTCGCTTTACTGAGCAGTGCTGGCTGTTCAAGTGCTTATTTCTTGATTCTTAGCCCATTTGCTTTCCATTAGCAGTAATCCCAAGCCTGCAAAACTCCAATTACTAAGTGATAATAGAAATGCTGCTCTGCCTCAGATTCTCTGGAGCACGGGGGCCAGAGTGGGCCCCAGATACAGGCATGCTTGTGCCAAGAGACCATGACATCTGGTCAGGCCCTACACAAAAGACCAAAAGGGGGGATGTTGGGGAGGTGGCTGGGGCAAGGGATTCTCACAGGTGTCTGCACTCCAGGGTCCCAGGTGGCTGGTGGGAATGAGACAGGTGCTCTTGAGATGGTCCACAATGCTCAGACACAGAAGGAGAAATGGAGACTATAAAGTGGGAAGCTGAGTATAATGCTTCTTTGAGAAAGTTGGGGGGAAAGATGGCTATACTCTGAATTGTGTCTGCTGAAAATTCACATATTGGAGCCCTAACCTCAATGTAATGGTATTTGGAGATGAGGCCTTTGGGAGGTCATAGAGTTAGATCAAGTCATGAGGATGACTTTAATGTCTTGGATTAAATGTCAGGATGATGTCTTATAAATGTCGTTATAAGATGAGACCAATCCCAGTACTTGAGAAGCTAAGATAGGAGGATCACAGGCTTAAAGCCAGCCTCAACAACTTAACGAGACCCTCAGCAACTTAGCAAAGACCCCGTTTCAAAATTTAAAAAAAACTAATAAAAGTATCGGGGGTATAGCTTAGAGATAAAATGCCCCCTGGGTTCTATTGTTAGTATCAAGTACAAAAAAAAAAAAGATAGACCAGAGAGTATGCTTGTCCTCCCTGCCCATCAAGAAGGGGCCATCTACGAGCCAGAGAAAGGGCCCTTTTTGTTTGACCCTGGCCTGCTGGCATGCCAATCTCTGACTCCTAGCCTCCAGGACTGTGGCTTAAGCTCTCCGGTCCACAGTGTTTTGTTACAGCAGTGTGAGCTGACTAAGACAGGATGACAGGGGACCGAGTGACTTTAGAGAGATGTAGAGCAAGGTGCAGGGTGAGAAATCCAGAACGTGACCCAGATGATGAGCTGTTTACCTGGGCCCTTGGTGACTGTCCTAGGGGCAGTTGTTCTGTCTTTTGTTTTTGTTTTTTTATTAATTGTGGGAAAAACATACAACTAAAACATATAAATAAAGTTTACTATGATATCCATTTCTAAGTGTACTTTTAACCAGCGTTAACTATATTCACACTGGTATGCAACCAATCTCCAGAACTTTTTTACCTTGAAAAACTGAAACTCTATATCCATCAATAACTCCCATGTTCCCTCTCTTCACAGCCCTGCCAAACTACAGGCTTTCTGCCTCCATAAATTAGACTTTTCTACATACCGGATATAAATGGAATCATAATATTTTACCCTCTGTGACTGGCTTATTCCACTAACATGTCCTGAAGAGTCATCCATGTTGCAGCATGTGTCAGAATTTTCTTCTTTCTTTCTTCTTTCTGTCTACCTTTCTTTCTTTTTTCTTTCTGCCTGTCTTTCTTTTACTTTCTTTTTTCCTTCCTTCCTTTCTTTCTTTCTTTCTTTCTTTTTTTTTTTTTTTTTTTTTTTTGCAGTACTGGGAATGGAACCCAGGGACATTCTACCTCTGAGCTATATCCCCAGCCCTATGTTTTACTCTTTTCTTGAAACAGGGTCTCACTGAGTTACAAAGGGCCTCACTAAGTAGCTGAGGCTGTTCATAAACTGTAATCCTCCTGTCTCAGCCTCCCAAACGCTGGGATTACAAGTGTGCATGTTCCACTAGCCCGGCTCTCCTTCTTTCTTAAGGCTGAATGATATTCTACTTTATATAGTTTAAATCTGGAATATCCTTCAAAGGCTCATATTTTGAGGGCTTGGTACTCAGCTGGTGGTGCTATTGAAAGGTGGCAGAAACTTTAGGAGGTGGGGTCCAGTGGGAGGAAGTAGGTCATTGGGGGTGGGCTCTGTCTTTAAGAGTGTATCCTGTCCCAACCCCTTCCTCTCCCCCTCCCCTCCCCCTCCCCTCTCTCCCTCCCTCCTGCCTGGCTGTCATAAAGTGAGCCATTTTACTCCATCATGATGTTCTGCCTTACCATAGGCCCAAGAACACTAAAGCCAAGTGACCATGAACCAGAAATCGCTAAAACCATGAGCCAGAATAAAACTTGCCATCCTTTAAGTTTATTTTTCTTCAGGAATTTTGTCACGGGGTGGAAAGCTGACTAACACGCCATCGCATGTATGTGCCACATGTTGTCTGCCCTGTCACCCCTGGAGAAACGCTTGGGTGACTTTCGCCTCCTGGTTATTGTGAGTGAAGCTGTCATGAACGTACCTGTGGTGGCTGGGTTATAAAGGAGACGCACGGACATGAACAGTTCACAGTAGTCCACCTGCCCCGCCATTCCATCCAGCGCCTCCCTAAAAGACCACCCACTGATTTGGTTTTCTCATGAGATACCCCGTGCTCAGCACCAAGTCCCTGTACCCTAACCAGAGCTGCTCTGGGTTTCACTCTTCCTGAGGATCCCATCCCTTGAAAAGCTCTCCATTTTTGCCTGCTCCAGGCCTTCAAGAATATCTATCTTTTCCTTTCTGACCTCAAAACTACTCAACATCCTCAGCTTGCCTTACTATTATCAAGCACTTCCACTAGATTTCACTCTTCCAGTGAGCTCCTTCCCTCTTCCAAATTGATCTTCAAATTCTCTTATAATTCACTGCCATGATGTGAAAAGCAAGGGGTTTGTCATCTGGGCAGAGTTCATCCTAGAAATGTGTTCATTCCAACAATACCAATGGCAAAGGAAACAGGGTGCTCAAGCTCTTCCTCCTTGACTCAAGTTGTTCATTGCAGCACCACATCCTTTGTAAAGATTTTTTTCTAATATTTTTTAGAAAAAAATTTAAAAAATTATTTTTAGATCAGTTTTAGGCTTATTGATAAATTGGGTTGCGGGTGGTTGATGCAAGCCTATAATCCCAGTATTTTGGAGTCTGAGACAGGAGGATGTCAAATTTTAGACTAGCCTGGGAAACTCAGCAAGACTCTGTCTCAAAATAAAACTAAACATGAGAAGGAGGGAGGTGGGAGGGAATGGGGTGGGAACTGGGGAAGGGCCAAATGAGTGATGTGTGCATGTGTGCTGCTACCATCTTGTACTCCATTAAGATGTATGACTACAAAGCACCAATAGAAAAATTTAAAATATATAGACACATAAAATAAAATTAAACTTTAAAAAGATATAAAGAGCTGGTATGTAGCTCAGTAGCAGAGCATCTCTGAGTTTAATCAAGGAAGGAAAGAAGGAAGGAAGGAAGGTAGGAGAAAGGGAAAGAAGGGGAGAGAGAAAGAAGGAGGAAGGTGAGAGGGAAGGAAGGAAGGAAGAGAGAGGAGAGGGAAGGAAGGAAGATATATTAGAAAAATAGAATGGAAAGCATTACCTCCTCAATTCCTGGCCCCTGCTCCCATCACATACAATTTCTCCCATTATGAACATCTTGATTCTCACTCTGGGGCAAGCCTCCTCTCAGAAGTGGTAGCTGACCTGCCCCCTGGCACCTGCTTTAACTAGGAGAGGGTCCCTGTCTGGTGTCCAGACCTTCACAGCTGGCCTCTGCTGCAACAGGCCTGACCACAATCAGCCCTACTCTAAGGGAAGAAAGCCTCCGAGGACCACTGGGGGCACAGAGCAGGCTATAGAATGGTACACTCACCAGGTGCGCAGCATGGCTCCCTGCCATGCAGATGTCAAGCACCCACTGAGGGTGGAATCATAAATACCCACCCTAGGAAGCACCTGTGTATAACAAGCAGCGTCCACCTCACCCCTCAATCCACACGGTTTCCCCAGGTGATAGAAAGGAAGTCTGGTTGGATTAAGGGGTTTTGTGACCAAGACTTCCATAGATCAGCTTGATCCTTCACTCAATTGGTCATCTTATACCCAATTTATGTGTCCTAGTCAATATGAAATATGATAGGTTTGGCCCAGCTCTCTCGGAGGGATGCTATGGTATGAACATGTCTTCTAAAGTTTGGGTGTTGGAAAGTTAATCCCTGGTGCCACCATGTTGAGAGGTGACCTTTAAGCAGTGGTTAGGTCCTGAGGACTCTGCTTCATGAATGGATTAGTGCCACTACAGGGACACTAGGTCAGTTATGACTGCAACAGGTTCCTGGCGATAAGTTTGGCCCCCTTCTCTGGTCACTCTCTCAACATAATCCAGCAAGAAGGCCCGCATCATGAGACAGGGACTGGATGAGGAGGCTTTCAGCTCAGGAGACAGAGGAATCAGGGCACAACAGTTACTAGAAAGAGACAGAGAAAGGCAGCAGGGCTCTTTGCTTATATAGCCTGACAGCTCTTCTGATTGATCCTTAGTCCTGGGTCCTGATTGGACATTTTCAATCCCTCTTTGAAATCCTTGGTCAGTTTTGACCTGAAGCCAGGGAAAGCTGCCTGCCTTCCTGGCCCTTACCTCAGCTCGCCATCCTTTATCAATCAGATGTGATTACTTGAAAGCTGTTGGCCTTTCCAGCCTTCACAACTGTGAGAAATAAATTACGTTTCCTTATAAATTACCCAGCCTGTGCTTTTCTGTTATAGATATACAAATGGGGATGGGAGAGGGCAGGAAACAGTTGGGTGCTACAAAGGTCTGTGAGATGGGGATCCTTGAAGGGCAGGTGGTAAGGGTGGGTCAGGGTTGGCCTGTCCGAGGAGTAGGACTTGAGCTGGGGAGGAAATTTTCATCCAGGAAGAAGCAATGGCAGGAAAAGCAGCCTTGATCTGGAAGGAATGTTCTAAAAGCAAAGCAGGCCAGTAAGGCCAGGGCATCATGAACCCAGGGCCGTGGGTGGAGGGTAGCAGAGCAGGATGCCTGCCTGCCTGCTTAACTCCAGGACCCCATTCCCTTTGCTCAGTGGTACTTAGCCCAGTGTCCCTGCATGGACATGGGCCCGGGAGTTTGGAAACCCAAGTTCCCAACTGGTTCTATCTCTAAAGCTACGCAGGCCTGAGTAAGTCCTTAATCGATGTCCTTGCCACAGGAAAGATTTCAAGACACAGTACTGTAATATTCTCCAGCAACAACCTGCTGGTCACCACGGATGATCCACAGAGAACTCCAGGGGTCTAAGTGCCCAGACGCTGGCATCTAAAGAGCCTGGAATCTTCCGCTGAAAGCCGCTGCTCCTCTGAGAGTGGAAACCTGCCAACTCACAGCCGGGGGACACTAACAACTCACTTGGCCAGGGAGCAATGTCATGGTCGTGTCCAAGAGAGGAGAGGCAGGAGACGAGCAGTAACAGGCAGGAAGCCCACTCCCGGACAATGAGGCTCTTCAGAGTCCTGACTGAGCTGCGGTCTAAATTGAAACATCACCCCGGTGCAGCCGAGTGATTGGGCTGAAGCAAGTTGGCAAAACATCAGACAGCAGGTACCATGGCTGCCTGCGCCCGGAGGCTCCAGCTGATTCCTAATTGGGCCAAAGCCCCTCGAGCGTGCTGGAGTTCATTGGCACCACCACCAGTGGCTGAAACTACTAATCCTTTCATCAATTAAACTGCATTTCCCAGGTGGCCTTCCACCCCTCCCTGGAGCTCTCCCTGTGATCAGAGCCGGCTTTGAAACCCACATGGCGGGCTGCAAAGCCCAGTGGCTTGGAGCTCGGGGTGCCAGGCGGCTGTGTTTACGGTTTGACCTGGGCTCCAGGGTGGCTTTTGCTGTCTGTCCCTTTTGCCCCTCCCTACAGACAACATTCCACCATTGAACCCCTATTTCAGGTTTTGTTTTTAAAGATCATTAACAAGCCGGGCGTGGTGGCACACGCTTGTAATCCCCGTGCTTGGGAGGCTGTGATCCTCCTGTTTCAGCTTCCCAAGGACTGGGATTACAAGTGTGTGCCACCACGCCCAGCTTTGTATTTGTCTTTTTTTTGTTTTGTTTTGTTTTGGGTTTTTTTTGCGGGTCTGGGGATGGAACCCAGGGGCATTCAACCTCCAAGCCACACCACCTGCCCTATTTTTTATTCATTATTTTGAACCCTGAGTTGCAGAGGGCCTCACTAAGTAGCTGAGGCTGTCCGTGAACCGCGATCCTCAGATCTCAGGCTCCTGAATGCTGGGATTACAAGCATGAGCCACCACGCCCGGCTCTGTATTCGTCATTTTGAAACAGGTCTTGCTAAGGTGCAGAGGGGCTCCCTAAGTTACTGAGGTTGGCCTCGAACCTGCAATCCTCCTATATTTTCAGCTTCCCAAGTGCTGGGATTACATGCAACACCACTGCACAAACTCAATACATTAATTTTTTTTTTTTTTTTTTTTTTTTGTGTGTGTGTGGTACTGGGGTTCCTGGAAGCCCTTCTACCTCCGGGCTACACTCCCAGACCTATTTTTTATATATTTTTATTTGGAAACAGGGTCTTCTTAAGCCAGCACGGCTGGCTTCTAACCTGCGCGATCCTCCTGTCTCCGCCTCCCAAGTGCGGGGATTACAAGCGTGTGCCACCACGCCCGGCTAATACATCAATTTTTGTTGGACATTTTTCTAAAGCCAGTTTATACCTGCCTCCTGCTTCTCCTGGGTGGGACATGGGCCCGGCCCATTTCAGTCACCAGTATCAGGGAAACCGTGGAAAACAGGGAAGACTAAGCAGTTGTTAGTGATGTTTGTGGAACTAAATAAAAACCCGCTGAGTCCTTCACCAACCCCTCCATCCTGGAAGGTAGCTCTGCAGGTGGAGGGGCTAAAACCAGCCCCACTTTCCCTCCACTTCTGTCTCCTCTAATAATACAGAAGAATCAAGGTCGCAAAGCACGCAGAGAACATTGCTCACAGTATGTAGTTTCTTCTAAGTAATACTTTTCTGATTCATTTTATTAAGAAATTAAATCGTTGATCCATTTGAACTCTCATTAATAGATATTAAATGTTGCTGATTATAAAAATGCTAATAAATCATCAGGTTTTTGTAGTATTTTTTTTAAATTAACCACCAAATGGCTAACAAATTAAATTTAAATCATTAAGTCTGATATTCCTAGAGAGGGATCACAGGAGGTGGTACATTAGAGAACCTGTTTTTATTTTGTTTGGTTTTAAACACAAAGAGCCCGTGCTGACTCCTGGCTCCTGCCTCCTGGCGGCTTTCCAGCCTGCAGCCAGCATCTGCATCTGCGAGGCCGCTGACAGGCGGAGGCTGCAGTTTGGAGGGTGGCCGGGCTACCTGGGATGCAGGGCCAAGTGCGTGACCTCGGCCTCATTAGTCCTCACTCTAACCAGCAGAGCTAATCAGCGTGGACATGTGCTGCTCAAGTGTCGATTGGGTTCTTGCTCATCGCCTCTGCAAGGGCTGCCTCTGGTAATTAAAAGCCTTTATCATAAAGATGGCCAGTCAGCTTCATCTGAGCTTAGAAAGCAACATTGCTGTCCCCCTCCTTGATGAAAAGGCTTCAAGGAATACAAAGCTCCCACTATGTGAGGCAGTTGTTTTTGTTATTTTTTTCTTGTACTGGGGATTGAACCCAGGGGGCATTTTACCTCTGAGTTATACCCCCAGCCCTATTTAATTGTTTATTTTATTTATTTATTTGGCGGTACTAGGGATGGAACCAGGGGCATTGTACCTCTGAACTACATACACCCCAGCCCTATTTTTTAGTCCTTTTATTAGTTAATTTTTAAAATTAATTTATTTATTTTTGGTGGTACTGGGGTTCCTGGAAACCCTTCTTCCTCCGGACTATATTCCCAGACCTATTTTATACTTTTTAAATTTGGAAACAGGGTCTCTTAAACCAAAGCGGCTGGCTTCTAACCAGCCGCACTGTCTCCGCCTCCCAAGCTAGGGGATTACAAGCGTGCACCACCACGCCTGGCTAGTCCTTTTATTTTTGAAACAGGGTCTCACTGAGCTGTGAAGGGCCTCGCTAAGTAGCTGAGACTGTCTGCGAACCATGATCCTCCAAATCTTTGCCTCCCAAATGCTGGGATTATAAGTGTGCCCCACCATGCCTGGCATATTTAGTTTTTTTTTTTTTTAAACAAAACCTCACTAAGTTTCCAAAGGTCTCGCTAAGTTGCTGAGCCTGGCAGTGAACCTACGAACTGGTTCAAGAACTGGGATTACAGGCCTGGGCCAGCATGTCCAGCTATGTGGGACAGTTTTAATTAGAAGTCAGAGCCCACCTTTCCAGACATTTGCCTGGGCCACTGGATATGTCATCCACTTGAAATTGACTGCTGTAACTTGACTCGAGCCATTGTCTCTTATTAACAATTTAACACAGGAGCATGAAATAAGAAGCAAGTCTGTGATATTCTAATTTGTAAAAGTGTAACGGACTGTCCCATTTTTTTTTTTCGGCTGAAGCAAACCAAGATAGCCTGATGTAGACCAAGAGTTTGTCTATTTTTCCCCCTCTCCTACAGCAATGATATTAATCATACCTTGCAGAGTTACTGTATTATAGGAGATAAAAATCAACTCTTAAAATAAATATCCGTCCCCCTTAGGTGCTATCACCCAGATCCAGTGTGTTAGTCATCTTTCCCTTACTGTAACAAAATACTTGAGACGATCAACTTAAAAAGAGGAAGTGTCTACTTTGACTCCTGGTTTCAGAGATTTCAGTCCACGGTCACTTGGCCCAGTGCCTTTGGTCTGGTAGCAGGGCAGAACACCGTGGAGGAGAGACCATGGTGGAGCAAGCTATTCACCTCATGGGGGCCAGAAAGCAGAGAAAGGAAGAGGAAGGGGCTGGGATCCCCCATACCCTCAAGGGAATGCTCTTGATGACTGCACTTCCTTCTGCTGGTACCCACCTCTTAAAGGCCTTACTACCTAATCATAGCATGATGTTTTATAGATCAAGCCTTTAACTCATGAACCTTTGGGGAATATTTAAGATCCTAATTATAATAGCAATACATAAGTAGAAAGTGGCAAAATCAACAGTGAAGAGACATTCCAAAGTGTCTTACGGCTAGAACCACACAGTTCCTGTAGGCATCCAGCACGTCAATGCATGGTCCTACAGATCCTTTCAGGAGGTTCCACTTCTTTTAGACCTTTCGTCAACATAATACTAAGATGTTCTTTGACTTTTTGAGTACGTGGACATTTGCAGAGATGCAGCAAAGCAACAGTGAGGGTAAGTGCTGGCAAATGAATCAAGGCAGAAAGATAATGGCACCAACAGGTACTAGTACCCTTCACTGCCACACACTTAATAATGCTCCTCATGAGAAAAGCTTGACTGTTTTAGTCAGCTTTTTAACATCCCCTGGGGTGAGATGGGGAATATGCATAAAGTACTTCTGCTATATTAAAAGGGTTGTTTTCAAGAAAAGCATTGAGCAGTTGTTTGAGGTGCAAGCTAAACTAGTCAGCGAGTTCATGGATTATCATTTATAACTGAAAGAAAGATCTAAAAATTATGGATACTCAGACTTGGATATACTCAGACATTTTCTTGGAAATGAACAAAGCCTACCATTTCAAGAAAAATGGAGTGGTAAAATGATATAACTGAAACTTTCAAGATAAAATTAGAACTCTAGAAAACCTGTTATCTGTCACTGTGAGCTTGAAAATTTCCCTATGCTTACAATGAGATCAGTGGTGATACAAAAGTGATTTTGAATATTGTACCATGAAATGTATCAAGATTGAGAAAATCTGCATAACTCAGTGGACCAGTATTTTCCAAATGTTTGGTGCATAAGCTAATATCGTGTATTGGAGAATCACCAATTCAACATACAAGATAAACCAATAAATTTTAATATAAGGCAATATGAAATGTTCATTGACATGATTTCAGTTGTAACTAACCTTTAGGAAACTACCACTTACTAATTTATGGTGTAGTATCAAAGAAGAATATATATATATTTTTAATACTATTACAATATGCCTCCCTTTTCAAACTAAACTACACTCATGTATATATAGCTAGCGTCTTAGTCTGTTTTTTGTTGCTACAACAGAATACCTGAGGCTGGGTAACTTATTTTCTTTATCTTTTCTTTCTTTTTTCTTTTCTTTTTTTTTCTTTTTCTTTTTTTTTTTTTTTTTTTTTTTTGTGTGTGTGTGTGGTACTAGGGATGGAGCCCAGGAGCTTTCTACCTCTGGGCTACACTCCCAGATCTACTTTATATTTTATTTGGAAACAGGGTCTCACTAAGTTGCTGAGATCCTCACTAAGTAGCCGAGGCTGGCTTCAAACCTGTGTGATCCTGTCTCAGCCTCCCAAGTGCGGGGATTACAAGTGTGCGCCACCACGCCCAGCTGAGCCTAGGTAACTTACAGAGGCTTATTTGGCTTATGATTTTGGTAGCTGGCAAGTCCAGACCAGCAGGCCCCAGCATCTTACAGAAACCATGTATCACAACATGGCAGAGGTTCAGAAGGGAACCAACCACATGCAGACAAAGCCAAGCACAGGAGGTAGACTTGCTTTATTTTTTAACTTTACAACTGTTAATACATCTTAATTGTTCAAATTAATAGTATTCATTGTGACATTTCCATACACACATATATTGTGCTTTAATTATGTCCTTCTCCTCTTGCCGAACACTTCCTCCCTATGCCCCCAGTTCTCTTCCTTTCTTCAGCAGAGTGGACTCACTCTTTAATAACCTGCTCTCTTGAAACTAACCCAGTCAAACATCACCTAACCTCCACCCCACCCACCCCATGAAATCCATATTAATTCCTTCCAAAGACAGAGCACCCATGATCTAATCATCTCCCACTAGCCCCACCTCTTGGGTTCTACCACTTCATCATTATCTCGGGGACCAAGCTTCCAGCACAAACCATATACAGACCACTGCAGCCAGATTTTTTTTCATATATTTCAGCTGAAACAAGATATCACAACAAATAGAAAATGCTATCTTTTTCTTACTAAGCGAAACAGTTTTTAAAGTTATAAAAATTTAAACAACGATATGCTTTTCATTGAATGATTTTTGTTGTTCTGGAAGACAGTTATTTTTCATGAAAGCATGTTATGTTAAAATATAGAAGGATTATTATGCTTATTTTTTGTGTGATTACTGAGGATTGAACCCAGGGGCATTCTACCTCTGAGCTACACTCCCAGCCCGATTATTTATTCTTTATTTTGAAACAAGGTCTCACTAAGTTGCAAAGGGCCTCACTAAGTAGCTGAAACTGTCTATGAACTCAGATCCTTTTGTCATGGCCTCCCAAGTACTGAGATTACAAGCATGGGCCACCACACCTGGCTTCACTGTTACTTTAAATGAATTCAAATATTTAAAAATTTCTCAGCTTTTATTTCTAATGTTGTAAATATCAATACACACAATCCATGTAAACAAAAATTCTCTGGAGTCCTTAATAATTTTAAGAGTATAAAGGAGACCTTGAAACCAAAAACTTGAGAACTTCTGATTCTCTGGAATCTTAGCATAGGGTAGTAGGAGAAAGGGACTCTCTTAAGAATTAGTGCCACTGTGGAAATGTTCCTGATTTAAGAAGCTAAATGACAGCTAAAGGTGATACCAAACCCTAGACTATCCTAATAATGCTATTAAGAAAATTATTTGATCAGTTGACAAAATAGGGATATGAGTAGCAGATTAAAGGTCTTCAACTATATTGAATGTATGATTCAGTAAATATATTATGTTGATAAATGAAAGACCATTATTCTTAGGAAAAACCAAAGGTCATGATGTAACTTACCCTCAAATGGTGTGTGTGTGTGTGTGTGTGTGTGTGTGTGTATTTGTGGATATAAACTCTTCTGTAGCTCTAGTGAACTAAAAAACTAAGATTTTTCTATACAGGAGTTTGGAAGTTAATGCAAATATTTTAAAAAATTATCACCTTTCATCTCAATACTGAGGAGGTGAAAAGTAGCTAAGTATAAATTACAAACTCTGTTTCACAATTTTCCAAGCAAGGAGTATGCTGTGGCCAGTATCATGAGTAAGAGTTATTACTACTATCTCTCTGTAGCCTCTGCTATAGAACTTGGAATGTTAGGTACCCTGTCAGCTTCCCTTGCAGCTAAGACTAGCCACATGATCCAGCTGTGGCCAATGAGCAGAAGAATATTTACTGAGGGTTTCTGGGATAGTTTGTGTTTTCCTATCCAAAGGGACACAGAAAGGGAAGTCCTATTCCACTCCATCTCCCATTTCCTTACATTTCATGTGACTGGTGTGCTTGAAACTCGACAAAATAACCTTGAAGACTTCAAGTGAAAGATAGCAAAGTAAAAATAAAGAAACAAGTCTAGATCTTTACTAACACATTGAACAGCTGAACCAACTCCAGCAAATGCTTACCACTGTATCTCTTGTTTAAGCCACTGAATCAGGTGTCTGCTACTTACAACTACACATATTACTGATGCCTACTTATTCAGGAAATGGAAAAAAAAAGGCAGAAGAAATACAAAAGAATAAGAACCAGACCATGCAGCACTATGCAAAGGAAGCAACTCTAAAACAAAATACCTATTTAAAACTTGGACCAAATGGTTTGTTTAAGTTTTTAAGCAATGCCATGATGTAACAATTTTCATTAACAAACATTAAAGAACTCCTACAACAGTAAGCAGTCTACAATGATTTAAGACCCAAAAAGGTCAAGACAGCCTTTAATAAAGTGGGTTTCAAACATCATCTCGGTGTTCTGCCAAGAGAATACATTATTGCCAAATCCCTAACTCAAAACTATATAAAAGAATGCTTTAACTGAAACACAGAAGTTAAAAAATAAGACATTTAAATAGTAATCTCCCTTCTCTCTCAAAGATGAATGTGCCCATTAACCCTGGATGCTAACAGGAAGATTTCTTTCTCTTACATTCTATGTGATATTTTTTAGACCATTCCTGAGGAAGTTGGCATGAAAAGAAATAATAATTTAAGAAGTTGGCTCCTAATCAGCTACTTCACTGAATTAAAGTGCAATCAGGTTCATAACTTTAAGTGGGAATATTAAAAACATGGATGAAATCCCTGTGCATAAGGTCCTGCACAAACACACAGGGGGGATGAGACAGTTATGCAGAGCAATGCACAAGACATGGCTTATCCTCTTGTGGAGTTCACCATCCAGAAGGAGTAGGACAAGATAAATGTGAAAAATTAAACAAAATGTTTTCAGTAACAGCTCTAGACAGAACAGATTTCATAAAACAGTGCACAATTAATTGCCTAAATGATTGTTAATAATAATGGCTGCAGAATTTCAAAGAAAAAGTCACTTTAAGACAGAAATGTTTGGAGAGACTTTACACAGAAGGCAGAGAGAGATGCACAGAAACCTAGAGGTGGTCAAGGAGAGCATATTAAGAGCTTCTTAGAAATGCTGGTTTAGGGGCCAAAGATGTAGCTTAGTGGGAGAGAACTTACTAGCATGCAGGAAGCCCTGAGTTTAATCCAGCATCACCAAAAAAAAAAAAAGAAATGCTGGGTTTTTTCAATTTATTTTTTTGCGGTACTGGGGCCAATCTACCTCTGAGCTACACCCCAGCCCTCATTTTTATTCTTTAATTTGAAAAAGGATCTAAGTTGCAGAGGGCCTCACTAAGTAGTTGAGGCTGGCTGTGAACTTGTGATCCTACTGTCTCAGCCTCCCAAGTACTGGGATTACAAGCATGTGCTACCACACCCAGCTCAGAAATGCTGGTTTAAAACAAAAAGTGAAACGATTTTTAGGATGTTTGACTGATAGAAAGAGGGAAGCAGGTGATGAGGGGCCGAGGGAGATAGTGCCAGATTAAAGAACACTGAACATGTGAAAGAGAATGCCAGCCAAAAGGTAGCAACAACCTAAGTGTCCATCAAGGAATGGATAGTTAAACAGAATGTGTTCTATACATGCCATGGGATATTCCTTAGCCTTCAGAAGTAAGACACATCCAACATGGGCTACCATGTGGCTAACGCTCGAAGATATGCTAAGTACCAGTCACAGTGAGAGAATTCTTTGATTCCTCTTATATGAGGCATCTAGAAAGTCAAATTCATACAGTAAGAGAGTGGTGGTTGCCAGGGGCTGGGAAGCAAGGAAGAAGGAATTACTGTTTTGTGGGAAGCCATTAAGGTTTTCCCCTAAAAGAATATTTCTGACTCAGCTGACTGTCCTTTGCCCAGAGTCAACAAGGTTTGGGGTCATGGAAGGTTCAAAATAAAAAGTCTGAGAGAAAATCAGGTGGTGATGTTCAAAGTAAAAGGTCTGAGAGATCAGGTGGTAACGGCACGAGGGTACTGATTAACCTACCTGTAATGTATGTGCTTTGGACTGGTCTTTATTGTATTCTGTATTCTGGTGGTGATAGCACGAGGATGTTGATTGACCTGTAACTCTATAAATACCCCAGAAGTGGAGAGGCTGGGAGAGAGATGATATTGATCCAGAAGTAGGTGTCGGCTAGTAGGTCAATCAGTAGAGATATTGACCCAGGAACAGGGGTCGGCCAGTAGAGATAGTAGGCTGGCACCCCCCCCCTCTACATTAGAATTAAATAAAAAATTCTTAGAATCAAATTCTTAAGAGTTTAATTCTTCATCTTCACGCCTTTCTTCGGAACCCATACTTTTGCCGGCTGGCTCCTGCACTGTTTAATGAGCATGCATTTTCAGTTTACAAGATGAGAATTTCTGGAGGATTGGTTGTTAAGGTTGTACAACAAGAACATAGAGAATATCACTAAATTAAGGTAGTTAAGAAGCTGGGTGAGGTAGAACTCATCTATAATATCAGTACTTGGGAGGCTAAGAAAGGATTGCAGGTTCAAGGGCAGCCTAAGCATGTAGTGAGACTCATCAACGTAGGGAGACCCTGTCTCAAAATAAAAATAAAATAGGTGTGAGGGTGTAGTTCAAAGGTAGAATGCCCCTGGGTTCAATCCTCAGTACTACATACACAAAAATAATTAAGACAATTTTATATCATAAATACATGTACATACATACATATAAGTGTGTATATAAAATGTATATATAATGTATATGTATATAAAATGTATATATATATGTATATATAATATATATACACAAAGGTGAGTCTGGTCCTCACCTTTGCTTTCCTGCTGCCATTGTTTTACTTTTTTTTATTTTTGTATATGGCAGCAGGAAAGCAAAGGTGAGGACCAGACTAAAGAAGAGCAGAGATCTGCCAGTTGGCTTGCCAAGAATAAAGGCAACATCTTTTCTCAAGGCTCCAGTCTTATGCAGCTCCTTGGCTCCACAAAATAATTCGCCTGAGTGGTAAGTAGAGAATGTATATTTTTCTTTCATCCATATAAAACCTCTTCCCCAATTTTCTTTGGAAGTACTAAACTCGCTTTAATTTAATGAAGGCCTCAGTAAGAACCAGGCTCCTGCAAGCATTTACTTCTGGCCCCTTCCCCTTTCTCACTGGCCTTGCTCTGCCAAATGCTGAAACAAAACATAGACAAAATAAAATGCAGGTCATATCTGTGTGGCTCAGGTATCTAGACAACACTGTTTAGTTTAATAGAGAGATTGACAAAGTTGGGGCTTTATCCAACATCTCTAGTAGATGAGACATTTCTAGTATCTCTATTCTAATCCTAAAGTAGAAACTACTGGAGAACCCAGTGCATGGTGGGTACTCAGTAACTTTTTGGAGGTTCATATACACTCATGATGAAATGGCTTTAGACTCCTCCAACAATTCTGAAAAAAAAAAAAAAAGTGATAGCTGTAAGTCATTCTAGAATTCCAGAGCAATTCTCATCTCAGTGAGACAAGAAAATGCCTTTTTTTCCCCCCTAAATTTGATCCTAGCCCCAGAATCCTGGTCCCAGAAATATCTTGCCTGCACCTCTGTAGCTAGGTAACCTGAACCACTAATCATGGTTCCCAGATGAGATTTGAGTTTGCAAAGCATGCCCCTTAAATTCTGGTCCTGCCACTGATCTTTAGACAGGCCTCCAGGTAATGACTTACACAAACTACCATTTTTAGATTGGCCTTACTTATAAAAATAATAGTGAATTAAAAATATTAAAGTTCTTATCAGTATCACCAGTAAGAAACCACCTCTCAGAATTCCTTGGGCCCTCTGCCACAATCTCTTCATTTTGTTAATCCTCAAGTACCCTGGATGATAAAAAAAAATTATCCCCAGCTCACAGAATCTTAGGATCACTGGGAATACAAACTTGGACTTTTATTCATGAGGTTTTGTTTTTATGCTTGTTCTCTTAAGTTTCATTTTTAACTAGAAAAAGATGGCTAATATGAGATCACTTTCATTGCTAGTTCTTGATGGGCTTCAGAAGTCATTAGGGACAGACCCTGATTTAAAAAATAAAATAAAATGTTTCAGGGAACTGGAGTGCATATCATTTCAACTCTGTAATTCTGCCTTTTAAATGTAGTTCTATCAATGGTTCAGTGAAAGACGGTTTCCTTATTGTCATTTATTAGCCATGACAGGTAGCAACACTGCTCTCAGATACAGCCCCCCTTCACCACAATTATCTAGTAATGCCTGCAAGGCAAAGACTGCTCAAAACTTCTTCCTTCTGGAATGCTTCTTCCAAAGACAACAGTTCAAAGCAAACCACTATTAACAGGAACACTGACATCTGCAGAATTCTCTGGACAGGACATTTCCACTCCTCCCGGAGTGACAGCAGAAACGAAGACATAATTATCTGTAGTCCAGTCACCAGGAAGTCAGGTGGAGGTCTCACACCCCACAGGACAGCATCACCATTCCACAAACTACCCAACCACAGGCAATTACTGTCGTTGTGTGTATATCCTCTTAGCGTGGATTCTTCCCTGTGTTAACTTTCCCCAGACACAAAAACGTGTTTTTTTTTTTTTTTAGGAAAATTCAATGTAATAGAGACAAAATATGATAGTATCATAATTAAATAAATTAGATACTCCAGACATATTTGCAAATGTGACAAAGATTACATACTCCTTGCTAATACGACTCACATCTTATAACTTGCAATAGTAGAAAAATATAACGTTTTAAATCTTTAAGTCTTGTTATCAATTTCTTTTATATTCCTTTTTTGTTTTATGCATTATGGAACAAACAGAAAGGGGTTTTGGAGGAGAAAAGAGAAATCAATTGAGGAGAAAAAAAAACAGAGATTCAGAACAAGAATAAGGAAAGAGGACAGCAGGGGCCTGAAGTGTCATGGGCGAGAGAAGCCAGGGACCTGTCAGGGGCCACCTGAGACCGGGAACAGGGAACCCAGGAAAAAGTGGCAAGAAAGCCTTCTCCTACACCTGAAATCTGGTCCGTAAGGAAGCATCACCCATCCGCCCTGGGAAAGCACATACCGTTAGTACCCCAGAGGGTTCTCTGAGTATAAAACCTGTGTAATGTGCTTTACAGACAATACAGAAATGAAAGAAACAGAGTTAAACATATAATTATAATAATATAAAAATGAACATACTTTGGTGTGGTAGATTTTAATAAGATTTTAATAATACTGGCAAGGAGCCAAATTACAAAACGCCCTGGAACACAGAGTACAAAACCTCAGAGACAAAATAAAACCTCATGAAAATATAAGAGCCCTCTAAAAAAGGTAATAATCTTTAAGATAAAGAAACCATTTTCTCCATAAAGGTACTGAACGAGTTTAATAAAAATTAAATGAGATTAAAGACAAGGTACACAGCCACACATTCCCCAACTCGCAGTGATCAGGAGGGGGATATATGTGTGGATGAAGGCACAGGGCTAGGAGCATAAATGAGCTCCAATCAACCAGCAGATCTGGAATAAGCTGCCTCCAGGTGGGTGGCCCTGCTCACAATTCTCTGAGAGGATAGAAATTAATTTACTTGGAAACGAACCATGCTGCCATGTGGAGGAGGGGCAGCATGTTTCCACAGAGCAGAAGCAGGGTGGGGAGATGCAGCACATGCTCCCTGTGCACACAACCCCGGCTGCCACCACAGCAGGACCTGGGCTGGGGAGGGGCAAGTGACAAGGCGAGACAGGCGGGCTCCTCTGAGAACAACTTATTAGTCAGCTAACAGGACCCAACAGCTCCCTGTGACCAACAAACCAACACAGCAGGCTCCCCATCCCCGGGGGGATAAGGTGCCACTACCTGGTGTGCGAGCAGGATGCCAGGACCAGAGAAAATATTCCTGGTCCAGTGGCACTGACCATTTGTGAGACCAGACATGCCTTCCCATCCAGGTTTTTAGGGTGGGTGGGTGGGTGTTTCTCTCAGCTCTGTGGCAAATACTTTATTGCCACTGTCATTTGGGTCCTGTTTCTTTTTTCAAGGGCACTACATGTTATGCTTCATTTGGGCCAGATGTTCACATCAGTGTGTCTGCTCATCCCCATTAAAAAATACAACAGTTATTTATTTGTCCTTCCAGCAAATGCAGCGGCCAGGAGCGGCCGTTAAAATGCAGTGGACAATGGAGAGCCTCAGCTCTTCTTAGCTACCAGCACCCAGCAAGCCAGGCTACCAAGAAACAGAAACCCTCACTCCGGTTGTATGCAACAGGCCAGCTGCAGAGTCCCTTATCTTCAACTCTAAATCAATAGTTTAAACAGATGTAGATTCCAGTGACAGGAGGGACAGTAAAGGAATTTTGAGGCTTTCTATTCTTTACATGTCTACTGGTGCTGTGCTGCTATTAAAAAGTTATGTGCAAATTCAAGAAGAAAGGCATTAGCAAGTTCTTGGGAAAAGGAAAGTCCCAATCTTCTGGAGATTTAATGAGATGGAGCTCACTGAAGCTTCTGACTTGGTTGGCTGTTAATTGAATCAAAGTCAATGACAATCTTGCTGCACTTTGGTGTGAATTTTCTAAACATGAAAAACAAAACATACAAAGATATTATTCAACGAGTAGTTAAAGCAGTTTGTTTATTTTGGCTTAAACTGCATTTTCTGTGCGGAGGAAAAAAAAATGTCCTGGGATTCGCCTGATAGTTTATCTCTATAGGAGCCAATTATAGTGCACCATGCCGAGAGAAACATGGACCAGAAAAGACTAACACAAAAAAAGATGCATGGGGTGGCCTGGTTTGTATGTTCTTCAGCAATCTGAGTTCATGAATTATCTGGGAGTCAAAGAATTTCTAACAAGTTAGCTGCACAACATGATACCTGATTACTCGTTTTCCTTTCAGATTTATCTTATTTTCTAGAAAATTTCTGCAGCCAAACTGGAGTTGCTCTAAATCAAACAATAGTAAATTTTCTTTTGCCAACAAATTTTTTGAGTAGTTTTTAAAAATCATGTTCTAAAAAGGCAAATGTAAAATAAATCTACTATATTTTTGTATTCAACTTTTTACTCCTTACTTCTACAGCAATTAAAAAGAAAATATCAAGGGGGGCATGTTCTTTTAAAAATTAGTCAATAAGGGAATATGAAAATAATTTGAATTTAAATTCTCATAAGGCATAAAAGTTTAGCTCAGGAGATTCATCACATAAAACCCATATCCCTAATAATGAACACAAGAGGCTGGGCATGTTATCTGGTATGATAGTTCAACCATATTTATGCTGACCACAAATAAAGCTTTGTAGAACCTTGAGTCTCAAAATAATTTTGTATCATTAATGAAAGGTGGTTAAACTTACTTGCAAGTGAAACATACTGCACAATCTCTGCTCAGCAACTATAATCATAAACATCCAAGACTCCTACTCTCAACTGAAAATATTGCTCTTAAAAGAATTCCTGGTGCTTCAACCTGGCAGGTCACTTTCATCATAAATTGTCTATGCCAGGGTTGTTAGTTTGCAAAATTAACAAAGGTTTGATATTATTATTATAAGACTTGTGAGTTTTTAAATTTCTTGCTATATGAATGATTCGTCTAAGCCCTGTAAAGTTCCTAATATTAAATCATTAAACAGATTGTGTTTAGATACTTCTTAAAAATCTACCCCTAAAGTAATTTTTATATTCTTATGCCATTGCATTTTCAAACACGCTACCAAGTGTGGAAATCAGGCATCTGCAAGGAGAAATTGAACATGAGACAAGGTCAAATACATTTCTACATCAGCCCTTCATGCACCCTTTCCCCCAAGTTACCTGAATGTCACCCCCGCCATCTTAAACATGAGCCGCGCAGCTGTTGTCTCGTCACTGTCATGATATTTATCAGACATGAAAATAACTTCTTTTATACCTTAAAAGGTAGTAATTGGAAGCCCCATTAGTATGTGCACATACAGATACTGTAAAAGACAGACAGAAGCAGATGGAGCCCTGTAGCATCTATGATTAATTACCTCTTCCAAGTATGCTTCTAGACAATGTCCAGTGACTGAAATATATATCTGCGGCTTTCTAATACAGTAGAAGGCGGATTATATTTAATCTGCCCTCCAGTCTTTATGGATTTTTTTTAAACAAATGCAAAGTAAAAGCATGTCAAGCAGTCAAGCCTTGATCCAATTAACAAATTTTCTTTACTGCAGGTAAGCAAATATTCATTATTCACAAGGCAACTACTCTGAACTCCAGAGGATAATGGGGGGAGTGGAGGGTGCTGGCCAATTTGGAGATTAGTATCGCTGTGTTTCCAAGGTCTCTGCAAACCAATTCAACCCTGCTCTGTGGAGGGCACATCTCCTTCCTTTTTCTGTTCTCAACAGGCAGGGCTAACCTGAGAGCCAGGGATCCCTACGGCCTACACCTCTACCAGCTTCAGAAGGAACAGAGAGGCTGGCTGCGGAGTGTCCACGCTGCTCAATGTGTGCCTGCGCTCCCTACATTTCCACCCTTGGACGGCCAAGGAAACCTCCCGAAGGATGGAACAACAGCAATGTGTGGGAACCACACTGTTCCTGAAGGCAGCTTCTGATTTGCTACAACAGACCTCTTCTGCTCCAAGATCCATGGGGCTTGTGATAAACAGCCCCTTTAAACTACACATCTGGCTAAACATGCTAAGTCTTTAAATCTCCAGCTGAGAGCTTTATGGAGATAAAGTGTAGCTGAATCTTAGATGTGACAGTTTGAAAAAGGTGGAATATTCAGAATACAATGGTGTAGATTTATGGTAACTGTAATATAAGAAAAACTTAGAGTAGCACCAATTTGGTCTTATGGCATTTATTTGCAAAGATATGCTTAGATCCTCAAATATCTACCATGTATTAGCTACAAATTAAAATTTGATATACATACTCTCAGCTGACCTTGTTTCTGACCTTGTTCATTTCCCTCTCTCCCCCCTAATCTATGCACAATATGTCAGAGAATGGTAAATTGACAGTAATTCTATGCAATGCCTGTGTTGTTTTTTTTGGCAGCTTGCAGTTTAAGAAGTTGCAAACTAAATTAAAAACATGCTAAGAATCACAGAGGAGGCAATTAGTCTTAGACTACCTGGCACCATTCAAAAACAAAACACGGGAAATATCTTGCAAAGTTGATAGTGCAATTAATTTAGATCTAAACAATAGCAATTTAAGATCAAACGCATCTGCAATGAGCTCCTGATGAGCAGGCAGCCATGCAAATGTGACAAATGGGAAGGCCCGGTCTCCTACCTGCCTGGATGATGAGCTTAGCACATTCATTACAAGGGAACAAGGCGACATATATACTACAGCCCTTCACGTCAGCCGAATTCTTGTTCATGATGGCGTTCAGCTCGGCATGGCACACTGTGAGCATGAAAGAGAAGGAAAGAAAAACTTAGACTGCAGCTCATGAAGGACTGACCAAGGACTCAGCATTCCTTTCTCCCCTCTTAAATAACAAATAATAGACTCAATTAAAAGAAACTAATTAGAAATGGCAAGTATTGAGGATACCAAAAGGGGGCCACACATCAGACTGGGTTGGTGATTAGCAGGAAAACCTTTGCCTCAGTGGCCCAGGTCTGCAAGCACCAAGAGCAGCCAGGAAGGGCTGAGGTTAAGTTCTTTCAGCCTCCCTAAGTGGAGTGATGGCTCACCGCTCCACAAGGCTCTGGGGTATTGAACTGCCCACACAAACAGCTCCTTTGTGTGCTGATGTGCACAAACAGGGATGTTCAGGGTGCCCATTAAGGGGGCAGGGAGCAATAAAGAGTAAGAGAATCAAGAAGTGAAGCTGAGCACCTCTGTCCCGAGGGATCTGCGCTTCACCCTATTTTGCTACTGAATTCTGGAGGAGTGTGTTTTCATATGAATTCCAACTATCCGTGTGTACCTGTGTCCTGCAGCGGCTCAGCAATGTTGCAGGCAAAATGCTGCCATATGTACATACATCCTTGTTTAGATTAGAATACCATGTTTTAGAAGGCCCAGCCATGTGTGGAAATAAACTGTCTCTGGCATTGCAGAGAAATTTAAAGAAATAAGCTGTGCTTAATCAGATCAAAGACCCTCAGAGAATAATCATGGCTGGCCACAGAGAGACCTGAGCCACACCCTCAGGACTACTGAATGCCAAGGAGGACAAGAACGAGGTACTCGGGAAGCAGCAGCTACAGCAGCGAGGCCTGTGAGCACCCGCTTGGGGGGCTCCCTGGCCCCTCCTCCCCTGGTGACCAAGACAAGCTGGCATTAACACTGCTCAGTGTTAAAACCAATTAGATGTAATTGTTTCTTTTATTTTCCCCTTGAGGGCAGAGCCCAGCCTTCTAGGTTCTTTGTAACTTCCCCAGAGTCTAATGTGATGCCATGAACATAATGGGTGTTAAATATTTATTGAATGAATAAAGGAGGAAATGCAGATTCCAATTATTGATGGTGACATTGGGAAATACCAGAAGTCCTCTTAAATTCAAATATCAAAAATAGGCTTTCCCATTTAATAAATATTTTTTGATGGTGTTGGTATTAATATTCAGAGCTAGAGTCTCTGAATTTGTTATTAAACATTATTATGATGTCCTTTTTTGAATCTCTAAGAATTGTCACATTAATGGCAACTATTTTCCTCTTAATTCATCCCAGGCAGTTTGGGGCAAAATTTAACATTGTAGGTCTGGGTTCATTAATAAAAATTACCATATGAAACGAATTCTCTTGGGCAGCATCTGATGTCCCAGTGTATAAAGGGTGATTTACAGAAATAACACACAGGATTATAAACAGACTTCTTTTAACTAAGAAAAAAATCACAAGATGAAAATTACAAAGCTTCTTGTTTAAAAAACAGAAAGACAAGGTCTCCAGGCAACATAAACATCAGAGCATCAGGTACACAGGAAACTTTATGAGGTACAGTCAAGACCAGAATCCCACAAATTCAACACGAGACCATGACAAAAATAAGCCCCACATGCTCAGTCAAGGGCACAAGGATGTCACCCCCTCTGACTTCTCTGGCTCATTCCTGCACCCCACCCCTTCAACTCCAGACATGGTAAACATCTGCTTCCTTCCCCAGGGGCACCCGCGTGCATCCAGCTCACCAAAGTCTGCCTGATTAACAATGGCTTACTGGATGCACCTAAGGGGTGGAGGTAGAACCCCAGCCCAGGACAGCAGACACCTCAATCTGGACCTACCTACCTCATTTCCACTGTGTATCCCCACAAGTCTGTCCAAGGCCCCAAATCTGGCCTTGCCTTCCTGGCCTGACACTTGCCTCTCAGTTCATAGCTCCAAGTCTCAGCTTCCCTCCCAAACCTCCCTGCACCACTCAGTTGGGCCTCAGGTCCAGGCGCTCACACTGCCCTCAGAGATAAACTGGGCAGACCAATTTACTAACCAACCGATATGCTCAACATAGGTCGGTCAGAGTGGAGTGCTGGGGCTCATTTACACAGTCTACACTGATCAATTAACTGGCAATCACCAAATCTGCTCTAGGTCACCAAGAACACTCAGAACCAACATGCCTGGCCTATGCCAAGCTTGCTCCCAGTCCTGGCTACCCAGACCACAAGGCCCAGCACTTTCCCTGGCTGGCAGGCAGGCAGACAGGGAAAAAAGGGCTTCACAACAGAGGCCAGCACCAGGATTCGAGGCCCGATTTGCCATAAGGAAGCCAGATGACCTTTGACAAGATGTGCAAGTGTTCATTTTGGTTCTGATTAACACAGGCTCTGAGAAAGCATTTCCAACTAGTTAAATAAAAGCAGTTTTCAGGCTGGAGGTAGTGGCTCCCACCAGTAATACTACTACTTGGGAGGCAGAAACAGGAGGATCTTAGGTTCAAGGCCAGACTTAGCAACTTAGCAGGAACCTGTCTCAAAATAAAAAATAAAAAAGGGCAGGGGGTATAGCTCAGGGGTAGAATGCCCCTGGGTTCAATTCTAGCACAACAAACAAACAAACAAACAAACAAACAAAAGCAATTTCAAAAATACCAATTGCATTTATTTTTGGTTTCTTTCTAATGTTCTCAGTTTCATTCCTTAGTCCTCTAGAACAGCTGATCTTTTCCAAGAAGAGTTTTCACTAACAAAACATGGGCCTCCTCTCCTAGTGATAACCGTCAGACCCCAGCTCTCTCCTACCAACTGAGTGGTGGCTTCCCTCTGCTCCAGTTTTCTTCCCCTTTATAACACACCCTTGTTCTGAAGAGCTCATTTACTCTGCATTTTAAGTCTCTTTCCTTCTTCCTTTCAAGAAGAATCATTTCTACAACAGCTACTGTATAATTTCTTAAAGTAACTTATAATAACTGTAATACAGATATAACCTCTAGTTTTCTTTAAAACAATGTTTTCAAATTGCTAGTCATAAAATCTTTTTAGTGAATTACAATTTTTTAAAAAAATAAAGTAGATAAGAAGTTCAGGAGGATTGGGGATTTGGCTTAGTGGCAAAGCGCTTGCCTAGCACACACAAAGCTCTGGGTTCGATCCTTGGCCCCATAAAAAAACAATTTTAAAAAGTATATAAAAATATACAAAGAAGTTCAGGGTGGAGATCAAAATGCATCCCCCATGCAAGCTTAAGAACCACTCCTCCAAAACCATGTTTCACCATGTAAAAAGTATAGACTTGATACTCCATGGAAACCTATTGGCCCTCTGTATGCCGATAAGGCTGTAACAAACTATTATTATTATCGTTACTTTGAGGTACTGGGGACTGGACCCAGGGGCATTCTACCTCTGAGGTATACCCCAGCCCTGTTTTTTATTCTTTATTTTGAAAAAGGGTCTCATTAAGTTGCAAAGGGCTTCACTAAGTAGCCAAGGCTGTCTGCGAACAGTAATCCTCCTGTCTCAGTCTCCCAAGTACTAGGATTACAAGTATGCACCACCATGCCCAGCACAAGCCATTATTAAAAATGAAAAAAGGGGAGGCCTGATTTGCAGCATCCCCCAAACTCTGTGGTGTAAACACCTCCTGGTGTGGCAAGGAGAAGAGCTGGCATGTGCAGCTCCCACACCACCCGACCATCGCAACACTGCCAAGACACCAAACCCCTGCTGGGCTACAACCCTGGATCCACCTGTTCTCTTGGAACTCCATTAGTAGACACTCTCCACCCCAAAAGATCTTAGAACTACCATCCCTTTTGTGTTTCCTGTTTTTCTGTGGGTCTTTTTCTTTCTCCTACCTTTCTGGGTACTTTTCTAGGTTCAATCCTAGTCTTTGATTTCTCTCCTATAGCCACTAACTTTAGGATTCATACACTTTCAGATATATTTGTAAGACTCTAAAATCTAAACCCTACTTTTTTTTATTATGGTACTACAGATTAAACTCAAGGGCATTGCCTCTGAGCGACACTCCCAGACCTATTTTATTTATTTTAGTTTGAGACAGTCTCACTAAGTTGCTGAAGCTCACAGTGAACCTGTGATCCTGTCTCAGCCTCTCCAGTTCTGGGCACCACCACACCTGCCCAGCTTGAAATCTACATTTCTAACCCCACTTCCTCAAGCCTTTTTTTTTTTTTTTTTTTGAGGGGCTAGAATCTGGGGTTTCTCTGTACTTTTTCTCACCACAATAAATATTCCACAGATATTAAGCTAAAAAATAAATGTATCTTTCTTTAGTGCTAACATTTCCATTGTGTGACCTAAAACCGTAGCCAAGAGCCAAAATATATGTGCATAAAAACCAGTTAGGTTAGTTGTTAGTCTTAAGCACAGTTTTTATGATTATAGCAGGAATAAGAACCAAGCATTTAAAAGATACTCAGCAGCTATGAAATACTCATATAGTCTAAACTGCACAAAGAAGGATGAATTCTCCATTTACCTAGAATGACACATCTATGGTTAAGCAAATAAGCAAAAGAAATCTCCAAATGATACATATATATTTGATAAGCACAAAAAGTGACACAAAACCCTTCAATTATTCCCAACATTGTTTAAAAGGAAAAGAATCAAATGCTGAAAATACCAGATTAATGCTTATAAGGCTCTTGATTGCCAGAGGAGAACCTCTATTTCAGGTAATTATAAGACAATTCATATGCTTTAGTCTTTTCTTTTCTTTCTTTCTTTTTTTCTATTACTAACTGTCAGAATTCAGAACTACATTAACCTTGGACCACTGAGAAGAGATTATATAATTAGAAAACTGTATTTTTCAAATTCTCTCTTACCAGGGCTTGATTAATCCTCACTGTCTCATGTAGGCGGTTCTCTAGAAGTTTGACAAATTAACAGGATACACTCCATCCTTCGTTAAAGACATTCAACATTTTATAGATTTGACTTCCATCTTATTTGATATAAGACTAGAACAGTATCTAATTTTGACAGTAGTACTATTAAGGTTACTCAAAAACAACCACTGTGAATAATGCTAAGCAAATTCTAACTGCTACACAAATAATTTTGCAATCATCATGTTATTCAGCCCTCAACTGTTCATCATCTGACAGAAAGTACCAGGACCTGACACAACATGGACTCAGAAAAACTAAGTGTCTATTCCAGTTAAACCAACTCTCTAGATTGTTGAAAATCCCTCATTTTATGGTATAGAATTTTATTTGAAGAAAGTGGCTCCCTTGGGCCTGAGGAGGACTGTGTCAGGGTTGACCTGGAAAGGTATGTAGGATGGTGGCCCAGCTCTCATTAGGGCTGGGCTGAGAGGGCAGACACGAAGCACCTGTGGCCCTCAGAGTACCTCCCACCAGACTGCCTCCCACCACGCCAGGTGGGACTGCTCAATGCACAGACAGGTCTGGTAGCTGAGATCATGATCAGGACTCCTGAGCCAGGGTGGGATGTGTCACCCTCTATTCTTTCTATTGGATTCTCACCATGCAATTAGTAACTGATACGAAATGGGGTACCCATTTAAACTGTGCTTTATAAAAAAAAAAATCTTAAATGTTAATCTACAAGGTATCCTACCTGTATTCTGATGACAAAGCTTTTTGTCATTAATTCTCCAAATGAGCGTTGAAGTGTTTTTACTTCTGGGGTCATTCAACCAGGGCAACTGTCTAGGAGCACGGGCAGCCTGCCCCTGCCCTCACATCTGAGCAGTGGCCTGATGGCATGCTCTCGCTCCTCTAACAGATCCACTGAAAGAACTACTTCACAGCTTTCGGAGCTGAAATGGAATTTCAACTACTTATTTCTTAATTATTGAAAGACATCCTGAAAGGGCCTCATATGTCACTGCCAGCCTCCCAAGTACCTATCCTTCAAGTCAATAATTTAATGATAAGGATAGCCTCTAAAGTTTAAGCCCCACTCTACCATCATCCCCACCAGCCTCCCCCAAAGTGTTCCTTTTTATGGTTACCCCCAAATCCAAAGCAAACGCTCCTAGGGTGTGGTCATGAACATCAATCCTCTACTTCATCTCCTTCTATGTGAAGTTTCTGTATCTGTAAAGTAGCAAGCTGAACAATCATCAGGGTTCTCAAATGATGTGGGGAGAACCAAGCGGGAAATCAACAGCTGTATCACTTCTATCAGGCAATTCAACCACACTGGCCCATCAGCCACATGGCACTCATGGCTTCTGCTTCCTAACCCTCTCCCTCAAGGCCCTTTCCTCCTTTCCTGCCGATTTGGTGGAGCACTTCAAAAGCTGTTTCACTCTTACAGCTTTGCAAAGATACAGTTCTACCCCAACAGAGCATCCTTTTGTGCTGAGCTATAGCAGAAAGAGAAATCAGTTAAAACCTTCAAAGTTTCCTATCTACTTCTGGCTAAGTTCTGGCAGCAAACACTGCCTATCCTGAACTAAGTGTTCATGGGTATGAAATGAAAATCAAGGCTGCAGAAGGTGGGTCTTGTTCCTACACAGCTCACACCCAGGTGGGCAGACGATATCTAGGCACAGAAACAACCAGAGGATCAGGCAAAAGTTCTAGGCATTATAAAAGAAGGGCTATAGAAGTGTTGAGAAAATTCAGTATATTGGGGGGGGGGTGTTAAATGCATGCTTTGCAAGTGGATGAGGAACTGAAACTTGGAGTAATATTGTTTCTGTAGGAAATGTATTTAGATTGTAAATACCTTTTCAGAACAAAGTGGGTTAGACCTGGGGATCTGCCTACACAGAAGTAAGGCCTTATTCAAGCATCAGCCTCTCTTGGCTACAGGTAGGAATGATAATGCCCTCCCTTTCCTTGCACAGGGCATAGGAGGAAAAACCCTTCAAACCAGAAATATGCAAATGAAGCCTCTGTAATCAGAGCTCGACTTGGAGGAGTTGGGTGACATGGACAGGGTGTTCCAGAGCAGATGACAGCTGAGAGCACTTTCCCACATGCTGAGAATGGAGACCACAGTGCCTTCATCCATATGTGTAGTTGGTGCCTATTTAGAAGCTAAGTAACTCCTCCTTGCTACGTTCTGGCATCAAGGGGCACACAATTCTACTTTAGAGTATAAGTCTGTGTGTGAAAACCCAGCCACAGGCGTGGAAAATGTATGCGGATATGTTCCCACCCTGCACCCAAAGAGGAGGTCTCTGCTAGAAGAAAATGAAAAGGAATCCAGGCCAGGTCTCAGAAGAGAGGGTGAGCCAGTCACCTAAAAGCACCAGGTCCTCCAGGCCCTGGGCAGAATGTGGGGTCCTGGTGCCCTCGCCCCACCAAACGCTGCAGCGTTAACCTTCTGTGTCCACTCCGGGGCCAATGCACCCCCAGTTCTTGGAGCCACCCCTGGCTCGCCATTCCCCTCTGCTTCCTCCACATTATGTCCACTCAGCCTCCTGCTCTGCACTGTCTCCTCCACCCAGTAGTTCAATGACAGTAGCATCTTCAAACCTCAGCCTCCTGACCTGTGAAGTGGAGAGGAAAAAAATCCCTGCATTCAAGAACTGTTAAAGACTAGAGTCTGCGGAGAGCACAGGGCACAAGAACTACATGGTAAATGTGAGTGCTCCTACTCTGTCCCCAGGCTGCCCACCTGGGGCCAGGCGGTCCTGGGCTGCACAGTCTGGCCTGACCACAGGAATACACGTTTCTCTTTCCTGCTCTGTTCCCATCGCCTGCCCCTTCCTCGCTGCCTCTTGCTAAAGCTGCTGGCAACAACTCACGGCACCCAGGGGAGCCACTTAGCCCCAATGGTAGTGCTTAGGGCTAAAGAGATTTCTGACTGTGGTGTTTCCATTATTGATAATAAAGCCCCCAGAACTCTAATTACACTGCTTCCCCATGAGCCAAGGGCACACAATCAGGTCAGAAGGAGGAGGACATGGAAATAAGTGCATTTCATCCATGGGTAAGCCAGGCCAACTCCCTTCCCACTGTTCATGTGAAATACATGTGCGATGCTTGAAAGGTACTAAAAAGGCACTGGGAAAAATGGAGCACTAATCATCCCTTGACAGTTTCCTAATGTACATATGCACCACGAGGCGGAAAAGCTTCCCTCTTATGTTCATGGCTTTTAAAGGGTAAACTGGGACCTTGCACTGAGCACTGGAACAGGAGTCAGGATCCAAGCATTCTAATTAATTCTCACTCCACAAGGCCCGCCTCGGGCACCTGGCTGATCGTGTCTCAGAATGTGGAAAAGGGGGATTAGCTGACCTAACTCGGGATTCTCCTAAGATGATGTGGTGGATGCGAGCTCCTGATACTGCCCTACATTCCGAGGACTTTTCCCTGGCAGGCTACTCCTGGTCCACCGCACTGCTCCCGTCCCCGTCCTGCCGCTGCCAGCCTTGCTTCAACCTCGCTGCAAAGGCTGTCATTCAATGCACCCCGCCTGCAACTCCACGAACCTCCATGTCTGCCATCACCACCACCCCCGCGCCTCAGTGTCCCTCCTCCTATCACTAACCAGGGTGCCTGGGAGACCGATGCCTCACATTTTAAGACACCTTACCTCTTTTTCCTTTTCTTCATTCCCATTGGATGATTCCTTTCAGCAAACAAATGAGGCAAAAAAACTAAAAAGCAGATTGTCCCAACTCTCAAAACACACAAGCCTTGCTCTTACCCAATTCCCTTCTAGCCACAACACCCTGTCACTCTGCTCTCTTTGCAGCCATGCATGTCAAAACCCCATCTAATTCCCCACCTTCTGTTCTTTCTCTCACTGGCTCCAATTTGCCTTCCCACTCTCCCACTATCAAAATTGCTCTTGGCAATGTAAACAATGACCTCCACGTTGCTAAACCACACAGACCTGTTTAATCTTAGACCACTCCCTCTTCTCCACACACTGCTCCATGGGACACCGGATGTCCACTCCTCCTCCACAGCCCTCTCCCACAGGGCCATTGACAGCTCCTGCTCCCTGGTCCTCACATGGTACAGGGCTCTAGCTCCCTCACTTACCAGATCCATGCAGGCTGTGCTCTTCTGATCTAATCACCTTCCAAAGGCCCCATCTCAATACTATCATCTTGGGGTTAAGGCTTCATCCCAGGAATTATGGGGGGCCATAAGCATTGGGTCCATTACACAACCAAAGTGATCTTTTAAATAGAAACTTCATAATCAATCCTTCACCGACAAAGCTGCAGCTAATTCTCTAAACAATTCTATATATTCATATATTCATACATTCTCTTCTACTTGGACACAGGGCCCTTTCTTGTATTGCTGTTATCCAATCTTTTGTCAGTGGCACATATTGCTCCAAGAATGTTCCCACTTAAGCCTCTCCCAAGCAATTCCTTTGCTTGGAATGCTCTTCCTGAACACTATTCATCCATCCTCACCTGATAAGAACCATTGATCCTTCAGATCTCAGCTTGGAATATGCCCCAGAAGACATATTCAACCTTATCTGTTTCATTAATGTCTACCTCCTCCACAGTTCATCTACAAACTCCTTGAAAACAGACCGGGGTATGTGTGCACATTCTATCTACCACGGCAGAGTGCCTGACACAGAACACATATAATAGATGCCTTGTAAGTACTTGCTGAATAAATGAATGAATAAATGGATGCATAGATGTCTGTGGATGTACTCTGAAAACATCCAATGCATTATAAAATGTAATTTTTAAAAAGGAAACTAGATGACTCAAAAGAATACCCCATCACTGGCAGGTAACTCAAACCGTTAAAGAATAGATGACTCAGCATTTATTTCAATTCCTACAAAGAGATAACTCACTTGCAAAAGGGAAAACGACAGATAAATTCTGCTTCCCTTTACTCACCTAAACTCAAAATTAATGGCATTTTGAACAAAGTCTTTTAATTGCAGAATTAAAAAATTCATGCTCAGTTATCATATTCAATATTTTAGATTTACCATGGCATCTATCATTTGCAAGAGGCATGGAGATAAAATATACACCTCCACTAATCGGCTGGCTCTGGCCTTTCAGACAGCATGAGCAGAGAGGCGCGCACTCCCCTCAGTCTATCTACCTTGCTTTCATGGATTTTTCTGGACTCATAAAGGCAATTTCCCAATGCCAGCAAGTACCTATGATTCCATAACTACCAGCCACTTAATTCACACACATACACAAAAATTCTCAAGTTTTTTCTTTTTATTTGGTCTTAGACTAACCTTTTGTCTCTAAACATCTCTAAATATATTCATATATTCATACACTCTCTTTTACTTGGACACAGGATCCTTTCCAGTATTGCTGTTATCTAATCTTTTATCATTCAGTGTCTTTTAATCTCCATGATTGTGGGGTAGCCTACACTCTTTAACCATTCTCTATTTGTGGGTAGCATCTCTATTTGGTTTATATTCATCTGAGTACTACAGCAGATTTTAGTTATTACAAGGGAAGAAAGAGCCTGTCGCTGCATATTACTTTATCCCTATGTACATATGCACATTCTTCCTATGTCGCTGCCACTGATGGATTTTTACAACTCTACAGTCTTAACCAAGAATGCTCTCAGAACTCTGTAAGCAGAGAAACAGATGCTAGCTTAATGCAATCAAAGCTGTATTGTTTATATGGTTCCTTAGAATTATAGAACTGGTGGAGTCCTTAGCAATAATCTGTTTCACAAAGTATTGAGAAATGTGTCACAACCCTATAATCACTGGGTATAAATAAACCAAACCTGGAACCCAGGGCTCTTGATGGCTGGTCTAGGGTTCTTTCATTTTAATATAGTTATTTTTTTTTTAATAGTATGAGGCTTTACTGAGCTAATATGCATATTTCAAATACAGATCTCCTCATCCAAATATAAAAATCCTAAGAAGCAAAAGAAAATAAACATATTTGCAAAAATCTCTTAGAAGCTGGGTGTGATGGTGCACGCTTGTAATCCCAGCATTCAGGAGGCTGAGACCAGAGGATCGCGGACAGCCTCAGCTACTTAGTGAGGCCCTCCACAATTTAGTGAGATCCTGTTTCAAAATAAAGAATAAAAAAATAGGGCAGGGGTTGGAACTCAGAGGTAGAATGCCCCTGGGTTTCACCCCCAGACCTGCAAAACAAAACAAAAACAAAACAAAACCTCTTAGAACTAGGTTTGACTCCAAATTTCTGGGGGAGCGGGGGGAGGGGGGGAGACCAAACATACATATTCTACTTAAAAACACCAGTATTAACAAAACTATGAAAAGGAAATTGTTGAAGAAATGTCAAAATAAAATTTAAATTTAGCAATTCAGACCAATTTCAAGGAAGATCAGTCAAGCTCAGTACAAGTCTGACATAAAACAGATCATCAGACTACCATGAGAATCATCATTTTCAGGTGCTCTCTGGTAATCCAGGGCTGCTAGGCAGACTTATCAAACTTAAAGAATTTAAAAGTGCTATTTATCATTAGGAAGATTCATGTGCACTCAGATCATGAGTATGCTCAAATGCTTACCATAACTGTTTTCTAAAGTTGAATGTGCCCCTGAAATTCTATTGATGTTATTAATTTTTCAACAACCCATTTACTGTGAGATACAATACAAAGCACAAACTTCAGTTTACTTCTGGTTAACAACCTGGCAACCATTATTATTATTATTTTTTTTTTTTTGTAGGTCTGGGGATGGAATCCAGGGACATTTGACCTCTGAGCTACACCTCCTGTCCTATTATTTTTTTTTTATTCTTTACTTTGAAAGAGGATCTCACTAAGTTGTGGAGGGCCTCACTAAGTAGCTGAGGCTGTCCGCCAACTGCGATCCTCTGGTCTCGGCTTCCTGAATGCTGGGATTACAAGCGCGGGCCACCACGCCTGGCTCAACCACTATCTTTTTTTTTTTTTTTTTTGGTGGTACTGGGGTTCCTGGAAGCCCTTCTAGCTCCGGGCTACACTCCCAGACCTATTTTTTATATTTTTATTTGGAAACAGGGTCTTTTAAGCCAGCAAGGCTGGCTTCGAACCTGCGCGATCCTCCTGTCTCCGCCTCCCAAGCGCGGGGATTACAAGCGTGCGTCACCATGCCCGGCTCAACCACTATCTTAAATTAGGTATTAATTTATACTTCTATGAGGTGAGTTGACCTGAAAATCACTTTTTATAAAAAGGAGACATACACATACATTTTCAGGGTAGGCCTACCCCCACAGATGAGCATTTTAGCTTTTTCTAATCTGCTTTTTAGAACAGGAGTTTATGTTGTTGCTGGTCATCTTTGTAGATATTTATAATGAAATGGCTGCTAAAGCTTTAAAACTAATTAACCTGTGTCTACAAAAATACATATAAAAATCAATTATTTTTTTAAAAATCACCATTTTTACTAAGCAATTATTCTTATAAGCAATTATACCTTAAAATGAAATCCTTTTCTATCAAGCTGGTTAATTTTAGAGGGTAGAGAAATGACTCAAATATATACTGTTGAGTTCCCATTGACCTAAGAAGCCACACAATCAAATCTGGGTTTGCCCCTTGATTCATAAAAATAATCTACTTAATTTTTTTCCTGCTCAAATACTCAAAGGTTTTTCCACTGATTGTATTAGTTATTTTGCACAAAAATCCCTAATTAGACCTGCTGTCAGCCCACAACTCCTATATGGCCAGGCAGGGGAGGAATGGCAGGGAGCGATATAAGTGAAATTAAATTCTGCAGAAAAAGAAACAGCAAGTCATCAAAGCCATGGATCTGCCTCACAAAACCAGAGGGCATTCCATTTCAACTGGCTGAAAGAACAAATTTGATCTTAATTACTAAGAATCTCTTACATGTTGTGAGGAAGTCATAGCTTAAGAAGGCTCAGCCTCCTAACTTCTTGATAAATTAGTTTCTCAAGACTAACCTTTTGGATGCCAAAGAAATACATCATATGCATGGCAGTCAGGAAAATGTCAGTGTTCAAGGGGGTAAGGTAAATGGCTAAGTAATCACTAAGATGACATATGCATGCTTAACAATATGCTAAGTCTGAAAAATAAAGATTAAATTTAAATATGAAATTTAAAGAAGCACTGCCACACACTGGCAAAATTACTTCAAGTTGCCATGTTCAACTCTTGCCTTAATTAATGCCAGGTTTTTTGGCATTTTCCTTCCCAGCATCATATTCTTTCTTAGGGTGATCTTGCAGAAATAAGAACTGCCTCTGATGAGGGCCTCTTGTCCTCGTTTCTGTATCTACTGCATCCAGAGGGAAGCTACCCTCCACTTCTGAGGGCTCAAGGCTCTAGTTCCAAAGTGGGCATGGTGGTGCATGCCTGTAATCCCAGTACTTGGGAGGCCAAAAAAGGAGGATCACAGGTTCAAGGAGAGCATCATCAACTTAGCAAGACTGTTTCCAAATAAAAAATAAAATGGGGCTGGGAGTATAACTCAGAGAGAGAGGATGCCCCTGGGTTCAATCCCCAGTACCACAAAAGGAAAAAGACTGGTTTCTACCACGATGATGTGTGACCTGGCAGACACAGCAGTCTTGGCTTCTCCATAGATGTGGACAGGAGGAGAGGGCCAAGCCAACACAGCCCTTCACCAGTGGGAAGCAGAGAGGTGCAAATGTGGGGCAGTGCTGCGAGGACTGTTCAAAGTTCCCTGAAGCTCATGAACAGGAAGAAGCTGATTCTACTCCACCGCTGTAGTCTGTACACTATCCCATCAAAACTGGTTACAAAAACTCAGGGAAAGAGTGATACCTAAATTACCAAGAGTATTTTACCTCCATTTTATAAAACTGATATTTTGATTAAACACGCTTCACTGTAACGAATTTCACAAAGAGAAACTAAAAATGTCAACTGAATACTTCACCATGAGTTTAGCAACCCACCCCCTCATAATAATAAAAATCTTCCAGTCTTTTTATATGGCAAATTAGGTAAATTTGCCGCTTCCTGGTTTTTTAATTGCCACTCATCTGCAAAGCTTCTCACTATAACAATACTGCCTTATTGCTGCCATTTACTGTTACTGACATCCTACTATCTTGGATTTTTCAGGGAAAAGATGAAATGAAAGCAGTCCTTTTAGCAGGGGGAATTTTCATTTTCCATATTAATATTACACTATAATCAAACAGTTTCGTCAAGTTTTGATCCTAGGGCTTGAAGAACAAAAACACCCTTTAACAATGCCTCTCTGGAGAGACAGTCCCCCCAAAAAGCTCTGTCTTCCTATTATGTTACAAGTATTCTGTTTCCCTCCTCCCCACAAAGTGTCAATCAAGACTAATGACTTCAAGCTTACAGAAATAATAAAGTAGAATCAGGTTGTATGTTATTGATAAATTTACACAATGAGGTGCTACCACAAAGCACCACTTTCATTTCTCACAGTTCTGGAGGTCGGAAGGAAGCCCAAGATCAGGGTGTCAGCATCTTGAATACTGGCAAGGGCTCCCTTCCAGTTTGCAGAACATTACCCTGTCTTGTATCCTCACGTGGAGGGCAAGTGCTCTCTGGGTTCCCTGCTATAAAGGCACTAATCCCATTCATAAGGGTTCCACTCCCTCAGCCTAATTACCTGTCAAAGGCCTAACTCCAAATACCATCACTTTGGGATTAGGGTTTCAATATATAAATTTTAGGGAGGGCACATTAAGTCCACTGCACTCCCCCTTGAAAAATGTTAAGTCATCTGCAAGTTGTTTTCTAAAACTAGACACTAGCCACAGATCCACAGTTCTTAATCTCTGAGGAGTTACTTCATCTAAGCTAAGTAGTGGTTTGCTTAAATGCAAAACAAAAATGACCAGCACTTCAGAAAAAAGCTGAATTCCTGTGCCCCAAAGGAGAACTAGAAAGACATAGCAGAAAAAGCACTGCCCATGGAGTTAGAAGATGTCACCCTGCATGTGTGATATCACAGAAGTTATGTAAAAGAAAGGAATAGATAGGCTTAGACTCTGTGGACAGAGCTCTGAGGCATTACTGATATTACAAGGACCCTAGTGTGGCTCACAGCTGAATAAATACCATACCTAGCACATGGTGTATCATTAGAACGCAGTTTGCACTTTCCAAACACACATTTAATAAAAATCATATTAATATAATGTTAATGATATGAAGTAGTTTTGTCAGGGGTTTTCTTACTAAAAGATATTGAAATTTTGACATTTAAAATAGGGTCCTATTTATTCAGAAGAGTTAAGAATCACTGGTCTAGAATTTTAGATGATTTCCAGAGGTCCTTTATAGGAATCAACCCATAACCTATGAATCTACCCTTCCTGATATAGCAGCTCAGTCATCATTAATGTAGGTAAAGAAAGACATCATTCAATTCCAGATAGCACCACCTTATTTTTAAAAAATCTTAAAGCAAAAACACAAGAGGGGGGAAGGGAAAGGATATTTGCATTTTAGTCAACCAACACCAAACATTTCTATTATATTCTAAGCAATCCAAGTATTTCTCTGTGGCCTGAAAAAAGATAAGAATGAGTGTACAATTATATACAGTCATTGTTATTTAGACTTAAAGCCCATCTTTACAAGTATTACAATGGTAGTAATACTAAATGCCTTTTAAAAAAACATTTAATACTTTCTACAAATTTAATGGTACATCAAATCACAGGCTTACTCTTGAGAAAGAAAATTGTCTATATCCTAACACAGCTACATAGAAAATGAATAATTGATATGTGAGGACAAAGCTTTGAAAACCTAGAGGAATTATATAGATGATAAAAAGTAATACAGACAGACAACCAGTGCTCTGAAACTCAGCAGCTATTCAATAAAAAAACCATCAATGAACTTGGACAAATGCCTGTGTGGGTTTTCTAAATTTCTTCTGGAAAGCAGTTCTGAAAGCAATTCTCTCCAACTTGGACAAAAGGCAGTGTTTCCTAACAAATACAGCCATTTACTTGAGAGGTTATGAAGTACCAGGAAGTGCAGGGGAGTTGGGTGCAAATGTAGTGCAAAGTCTGGCATCTGGTCACTGCTACAAACCTGCCTGGGACTCCCAGTCATTGGGAAAGCACAGGTCCCCTGAGAAGGTGCTTGTTAGCTGCTGGAAATTCCTCCATATGGTACATCCACTGGCACCTTTTGCAACCAGCCTGAGTCCGACAGACTGACAGCTAAGAATTTCTCTATATCCCAGCTCAGCACATGGACCAATATTTCACTGCCTTGACTCAGTGAAATATCGACTATGGTAGACATACATTTCAACATAGATCTTTAACATATCGACCCTTTTGCTTTCACTGTTTTTATATGGGACATTGAACAGTACTGTGAAAAATTATTTTTGCATAGACCTAAGAACAACTAATCACTTCCTTTCTTACCATCAAAAGCTCAAGAATCAAAACTGGGATGAGAGAAAGTTTTTAAAGTATGTCCCCACATTCTTCACATGACTCATTACCATCAGCTATGAAGCTGGGGCTGAGAAGACACTTTTAGCCTCTTCTATTTCAGAACCTGCTTATTCCTACCAGGGCAAAGTTAAATTGACTGTCTCTTAAAACCCCTTAATCACCACCTTGAAAACCCTGAGTACTTTGTAGTTTTCCCACCCTCATTCCTCACCTCCTTCTCTACTTCTATATACCTTTTTTCTTTTTCTTTCAAACATGGAGGCTTTGCCCTTAAGCAATTTAAAAAGAAATTTATAGGGTTTATTTAACATGATTAAAGCCTGGGAACATTAGTAAAAATACATAAGTTACACTAAATGTAGACTGAGAATTCCTCATGAGCAAAACCCAGAGGAAAACTTACCAGGGAAGAGTCAACAAAGAAGAAAAGGTCTTACATCATGCCTTGAACTTGGTTCCCTGTAGGCACAATCTTTCCCATTTGGATGGCCCTAATCTACTTTACTTCCAACAGAGCCAGTCTGTTCATTTTCAGACATAAGTAAAATGCCTAACATTATGAAAAATCAGCAACCAACATATGTAACCCAATTTGACTTTTTTATGGCATTAATTGCATGTTCTTTAAGGACTCAAAAAGAAAGTGAAGCTGTGGCTTGTCTCTCCCAGACAATCTCTGAAGGATTTTCCCTAGGGCTCAATATATTCCCAAGAAGAACCCTTCCTAATTTCAAGGTGAAAATGGAGTCAGCCAAGCCAGAATTTTCCATTTCCACACTTCTAGCTTGTGCTCTACCCACAGCCCACTGTGGAATTGCAGAGGCTCTGAGACAGCTACTGTGTCTCCCCCGAGGTCCAGCTCAGTTTAATTCCTGCTTCTCAGGGATGCTCTTGAACCAGGCGTCCTCATCATGCAGAGGAGCTGAATGAAACCTGCTTCTCATAAGAGCAAAGCCCTGGGCAGCAAATGGTGAGCTGACCCGCTTCCTGACAGTAAAGAAACAACTGATGGAGCCACCACACACATTCCTCAGCTATCTCTGGAGGGGGGGAATGTTTCTCCATTAGTGCTGGCAGGCCACCAGGTAAGCACTCCACACCTACCACAGGCAACAGAGTCCAGGACCTCAGAGCCAGGAGGTATGGTACTACCATGCCTCCACCAGTGGCTCTCCTTGGAACTTAAGGGATGGGAACAGGGAATTGGGGTAGTTCAATAAGACGTTTGTTCTTCCCAGCTACTGATGATTAAAAGGAAGACAAGGCCTTGCAACCAACTTTTCAAGTTAACCATAGCCAGCAGACTATGCCACTCATCAGAATGGATTATAAACTGGCTTACCATAAGGGTATTTGGTATCCAGCTTATTCTCCGCTGACCTCCTCCAAGGCAACAGGTCATCGCTGCACCCGTTTGGCATTCCATTGTACCCGATCCCAACAATCTTGTTCTCTGCATTCACAATGCAGGCCCCGACCTACAGGGAAACATATTCCAAAGCCTTGGTGACTCTCTGTAACTGGTTGGTCTACCATGGAGAGGTAGGGAAGGGAACCAGGGCCCCTCACAGGAAAAGGTTAGCATGTGGAGCCACATCACGAGGAGCAACAGATTTTCTCTGTCCTTTTTTTGTTTGTTTTATTTTGGTGGTACAGGGGATTGAACCCAGGGGCATTCTACCTCTGAGCTATACCCCCAGCCCTAGTATATATATTTTTTATTTATTTTTTTTTTTTTTTTGTGGTACTGGGGGTGGAACCCTTCTACCTCTGGGCTACACTCCCAGACCTATTTTATATTTTTATTTTCGGAAACAGGGTCTCTTAGGCCAGCAAGGCTGGCTTCGAACCTGAACGATCCTCCTGTCTCCGCCTCCCAAACGCAGGATTACAAGCGTGCGCCACCACACCTGGCTTTTTTTTTTTTTTTTTAATTTTGAAACAGAGTCTCACCAGGTTGCTGAGTGCCTCCTTAAGTTGCTGAGGCTGGCCATGAATCTGTGTTCCTCCTGTCTCAGCCTCCCAAGTCCTGGGATAATAAGTGTGGGCCACCATACCCCAGCTTTTATTCTGCATTTTTATGTTGACAGATGTTACCTTTTCATAATCTGCCCATTAGAAAGCATATTTTTGACTCTAAGTACACAACTCTCTTACCTGGGAATTTGGATCTTTGCTTCTCTGTGCTGATAAGAAGGCCACAGCCATGAAATACTCAGGCCATTCCAAGTAGTCATCTCGTTTTTTGCAGGAAACGTCACTCATGTTTGACCTGTTAGAAAATCAGGACAAAATGTTGAGAAAAGCCATTCTGGTAAAACTGCTTTCCAATTCAGTCCAACCACACTAACCTGTGGGCCTCCAAACACTGGCAACCTCAGCTACATCTATCAGTCAAGAATCACAAAACATGGACCCAGCACCATTTATCACTCAAAAATGCAAAACATGAACCCTGTTTTTCTTAAGTCTCTGGTCTTAAGAAAAACATCTATTTCAGAAGTTTGGGTTTGGCACCTTGAACACATTCCCAAATATTTTCTCTATTTACTGATTTTGTCATAGAATGCTTTTTGCAAGTTACTGCATGTCTGACCTACAAATTGTTCTTCCCTTCACTTCTCTCCCTTATACTGGAATGAGCACAGGAAGGGGAATAGAAAAGAAACATTTATTGATCATCTAACAGATTTCAGAAACCAATTAAGTTTATTCGCATCATCCCACTCCTGGCAAAGGTAGACAGGAACATCCCATCTTACAAACATCAGAGAACGTAGGGATTTTGCACTAAATCACACAGCAGTATCTTCCCTGTCAGCTGGATACCAAAGAAAACAGCTGAAGCCATCCCCATTCGGATATTAACCAGACACTCTGGCCCTTCCCTTTCTCCTCAGTTTCCTCAGATGAGCCCAAAGTTAGCAACAAATGAGAAACTATTCTGAAAAGAGCTACTAGGAGGTTCAAGTTTCTCTATCATGGGTCTCAAAAGACACAGGTGGTCTGGACAGCGGAGAGAACCCATAAAGGTGGATAGGACTTCGGGTAAGTGGATCCTTTCAAAAGAAGTAAGACCAGAGCAAGGACGAAGGGCAACACAAAATCAATTTCTCAGATCATTGAGCAGGCCTAAGACCTCTGGTCCAAAAGTGGTAATTCTTTAACCTCCACTTACAACTCCTGCGTTTTAGGCTTATGCTCCCCACAGGGCAGAAGCGCCTAAGAGCTGGCGGCAGTGAATATATGGGTACCAGGTACCACGGCTACCCACTGACTCTGCTGCCCAAACTCCAAGAAGCCTACAAACCCTCTTGACGGAGTGAGAGTCTGAAAGGGCCTGGTTTAAGGGCAGGAATCCACAGAGCTGCAGGATGCCAAATATGCGCGAAGTAAACAGAAGGGAGAAAGAGAGTGGGGAAGGAGAGGCCGGGAAGGGGGAGGCGCACAGCTCCCCACACGGGCCGACCCCCCAGCTGAAAAGGGGGGAAACTGAGGCTCAGATACAGCTAGTCCCGAAAGATACTGCTAGACCGAACCCGCTCCCCTCAACTGCTATCGAGGGGCTGGAGCCCACATTCCCACTCCAACACGTGGGCGCCAAAAAGGACTGCAGACTCCCTCCACCCTCGCGAAGGAGAAAACCTGGCCGAGCCCCGCCGACACCCGGGTCGGTCCACCGGCAAGTTTCAGGCGGAGGGGCTTCCCGGGCCGGCGTACCCGCAAGGCTGGCCCCCGCCCATGCTCCGGCCGCTCCTCCGCGCCGCCTGCGCCAGGGGAAGGAAGTCGGCCGGAGCGCGGCGCGCGGCCGGAAGGGGGCTGCGGCGGGCGCGCGCTCCCAGGGCCAGGCGCGCGCGCCCGCGCCGAGAGCCCGCCACGCGCGTGCGCGCTGCGCGCCGCGGGCCGCGAGTTTAGGGCCGGGCGCCCGCCTCTCCAACGCGGAAGGCTGGGCCCCGGGGGCGGGTCCGCGTTTCGCGCGCCAGTTTTGGCGGCTGCGCCACGTGGTGGTTCATGCGCCTCCCGCGCTTCCCCGGGCTCGGAAGCCCTGGTAGAGGTAGCCACTCCCAAGGATCTGATTTTTTTTTTTTTTTTCTGTACTGAGGATGGAACCTTTGAATGACACCCCAGCCCTAGTTTTTAATTCTTTATTTTGAAACAGGGTCTCACTGAGTTGCAAAGGGCCTCACTAAGTAGCTGAGGCTGTTCTCGAACTGCGATCCTCCTGTTGCAGCCTCCCAAATGCTGGGATTACAAGCGTGTGCCACCCCGCCCCGCTGGGTATGAATTCTTACTCCTCTTAGGGCTGGATGTTTTTTCTTTTTAGTAGTGAGATTAACCCACACACCCCCAGTCTGGATCTACTATCAACTTTTGTAAACAATTTGTGTATGACTGCTATAGACTACGCAAAGAACCTAGTGCTACGCCGGGCTTGGTGGCACACGCCTGAAATTCCAGTACTTGGGAGGCTGAGACAGGAGGATTGCAGGTAACAACAGCAACAGTCATGAATAATAATAATAATGAAAACAATAGATAAAATAGGGATGATGATGGAGCGCGAAGGAAGAATGTCTGAGTTCAATCCCCAGTACCACAAGAGGAAAAATGAGAGGAGGGGAGGCGAGGGGAGAAGAAAGAGGCAGCAGCAGCATCTAGTGCTCTAAAGCTGGAGAAGGCAGAAAGTGAGGGGACCTGGTTTTGGCCTCTGGGATGGGCCTGCTGTGCGGTAGTGCCTGGAGGGGACCAGTGGCCAGTGTCCACTTCAGTTTCATCTGTGTTCAGATTGCATGGTACTCAGGCGTGGAAAGGCCAGGGGTGTTTGCTAATGCTTGCTTGGCCAAAGCTGGCACACACACTTGTTCCTCTTGATATTCCTCTGGTAGACTTTGCCCACTAAAATTGTACGTTTGGTTTCAGTTCGTCAAAAGGATCAGAAAAACAGGACATGGGGCAGTAGGAAAGATGATCAGTGACATTTCTGAGGCCATATGCCCCAAGGAAGTAAGTCTGATTTTCTTGAACTCCATTACTATGTTCAATCGTCTGGCCCGGAAATCTGGTGGAAATTTGGCCCCAACACAGAGAATGATAAAAGAACCCTTTTCTGTTTGCACATGGAGCTTGAGGATACATGGGGCTTGAGCACTCCATAAATAATAGTTATTGTAATAATCATGAGTTCTGACCTGCACATCCCAGATCCAAACTGCTAATCCAAACAGGAGCTTGTTAGCTATATCAATTTAGCCGAACACAGGAAGAATAATGAGAACAAACACTTGGTTCTATCTAATTTCTCACTGCAGCAGACACATCATTCTTCATCTCCATGGTCCAGCCTGTACATTCAATAATTAAATTATGTACTCTTCTTAGTGGATGCCTGGAAAGGGGGAAATTACTTCACTGTTAACTATAGATCTTTTTTTTTTTTTTGCCATGATAAAATTCAGACTTGAAAGAGCTACACAGATTAAGATGATACGTTTTAATGTCAACCCGACTTCACTTGACTGTCTTTTTGCTGCTAAAATATATCCTAAGCCCTTGTTTCCCCTCCCCCTTTCCAACCAGTGTGTGGTCTTTGTCACACTCATCTATAGGCTTTGGGTCTTCATATATCCATTTCTCTTCTTACCAATCTACAACCAATACATCACCAATTGCTGCTGGTCCTTCAACCACAACATCATTAAGTTTGCTTCCTTCCTTCCTCTGCTCTGTAAAGACTGTCATACATAATTTAGTTACTTCTCATCATTCTCCATTTTGGTCAACTCACGCACTCCCGTCTGCAATAAATTCAGGATCCTGCTTGCTGCAAACACATTACCCTGAACGTTCCTGCATTTCACTGAAAGTCCCTCATCTTAAAGATGGCATCATTCATAATACAGAAAACCCTCTTGATTCATGGTTTTACAACTTGAGCTTTCAAATATTCTGCACCAACAGCGAAACCAGGCAGCCAAAGGGGAAAATACATTCCTTGGTATAGCTTGCTCATTAACACCTTGTAACATCAAGTGTGACTGTAGGCGTTAAATCTCTCCTGCTAAGACCTTGTATTTTGGTTTATAATTAAGAATCTTCCTCCACCTACCACAAATACAGTGGTTTTCTATGATTTCAGCCATATCTAGATTTCACCTCCTTGAACACGGGGAGGGGATTTCACATAGGGATGAACACTGTCTCGCCATGCTCCGAAGGACTATTCAAGGACTGTTGTCACTTGCCCTGGCTTTGCTCCTCTATACACAGGACTGCCTGCCCGTTATCTATGTCTGATCTATCCCAAAATTTAGGATGTGTTTCAGTATCTCAGAAGTGGGGGACCCAAGACAAGGTAATATTTTTCTAGGACTGCCTCATAAGGGGCCTTTTTAAAATTTTATTTTCTCTTTTTTGTACTGAGAATTGAATGCAGATACACTCGACCTCTAAGTTATACCCCCTAGCTCTTTTTTTTTTAAACAAGGGCTTGCTGGTTTGCCGAGGCTAGCCTTAAATCTGTGATCTTCCCATGTCAGCCTCCCGAGTACTGGGATTACAGGCATGCATCACCACACCAAGCTAGAAAGAGCTTTTGATGGCATTTGTGGGTCTTTCCTACCAAGAGACCACCTTTCACTTCTCCCACCTCCTCTGTTTGCCAAGAAAAGGATGTGACTTTTAAACAAGGAAATGGAGAAATGGAATATGGAAAGTAGCCAATCTGTGCATCAAGTTTATCACGAGAAAAGGGACACAGGCCTTGAAACCAGGCCAGACTTTGAATCCTACCTCTACTTTTTACTCCCCAAGTGACCTTCAAAAATCACTTACTTACTTGGAGTCTCTATAAAATCAATAACTTTCATTCATTTACTTATTAATTCTCTGCTATGTACTAGTGCCATGAATACCACAGTGTACAAGATAACCAGTTCTTACCTCTCCCCAGTACCATTAAAATAAGTGAATTTTATTGCTGGCCCATTTCACATAATAAATGTTATTATAAGTTGCCCATTTGAACTGACAGTTCTTAGTTGAGGGATCATCTGGAACAAGAGCATATTTTTATAAATCAATAGTTGTACATGGAGTAAAAATACTTGTTTTTGAAAAAATTGTTTTCAAAGGAATGGTTGTTTATGTTTTACAGGTTGCCGTCCAAACTAGAGGAAACTTTTTAAACCTTAAGAAAGAGAAAGATTGTAAGCCGGGCATGATGGCACACACTTGTAATCCCAGCATTTGGGAAGCTGAGACCAGAAAATCATGGTTCTCAGCCTCAGCTACTTAGTGAGGCACTTCGTAACTTAGTGAAACCCTGTTTCAAAATAAAGAATAAAAAATAGGGCAAGGGGTGTAGCTCAGAGGTTGAATGCCCCTGGGTCCCATCCCCAGACCCACAAAAAAAAGAAAGAAAGAAAACAAGAAAGAAAGAGAAAGGAAGGAAGGAAGAAAGAGGAAGAAAGAAAGAAAGAAAGAAAGAAAGAAAGAAAGAAAGAAAGAGAAAGATTGTAGCATTTGCTGAATCACAAAGGAGTCAATGGAAATTCTAAGGAAAAAATTAAGTAAGTGGCCTTGCCAACATATACACATTTGCATGAATGTCAGAGCATGAGGTCAGTTGTTTTTAGTTCATGAAAAGCATGTAAACTCCAAATTGACATGACACAATATTTCTATCAGAAAAAAATCAGGCCAGTTATGTTGGCATACACTTGTAATCCTAGCATTTGGGAGGCTGAGACAGGAGGATGCAGTTTGTGGATAGCCACAGCCACTTAGTGAGGCCCTTTGCAATTCAGTGAGATACTGTTTCAAAATAAAAAAATAAGCCTGGCATGGTGGTGCATGCTTGTAATCCCAGCATTTCAGAGGCTGAGACAGGAGGATCACACAGGTTCGAAGCCAGCCTCAGCTACTTAGTAAGGCTCTCAGCAACTTAGTGAGACCCTGTTTCCAAATAAAATATAAAATAGGTCCTGGAGTATAGCCTGGAGGTAGAAAAGCCCCAGGGTTCCACCCCCAGTACCACCAAAAATTTAAAAATTAAAAATAAATAGGGCTTGGGGTGACACTAGAAGTTAGAATGTCCCTGGGTTCCATCCCAGTGCTGCCAAAAAAAAAAAAAAAAAATCAGAATTCCTGAATAGAATTTGTTATGAGTTGAGGCTGCCAATCATTTTCATCACTACGCATCTTCAAAATTATAATGAGTGGGGCATAATGGCACACACCTGTAATCCCAGTACTTAGGCAGTTGAGACAGGAGGAATGTAGGCCAGCCTCAGCAATATAGCGAGATCCTGTTTCCAGATAAAAAGTAAAATACAGCTGGGGGCTTAGCTTGGAGGTAGAATGCCCCTAGGTTCAATCCCCAGTACCAAAAAAAGAAAAAAAATTACAATGAAGGTCAGTGAGGAAATGTTAAGTTGGCCTATGCAGAGACTATTTGTTGACTAAATAAATGAATTAATAAAAAATAACTGCCTCGTGCCAAATTGTTTGGAGCATCCAACACATAAAGATAAATATTCACAAACTCTAGTTATACCCTTCTACCTGCTCCTTTTTTCACCTCAAGGTTAATAGATATGGAATAACATTTGGTGGGTTAAAACGATGGGGCTGGCAGACCAGGCTACCAAGGGCAAACAGAATTGTTTTCAAGAGGAAGGAATCTAAACTCAAGATTTAGGTCTTGGCTCCAAAATCACCAGTTACAGTACCAAAACAGAAGGCAGCTGTGACGAGTATCTGCTTTTCTCAGCATGTCAGTTCTCCCTGTGACTTTATTTTCTTCTACAGAGCTGAACTTGTAGCCTTTTTCATACATAACTGGTTGAAGTTGATAGAAATTACATGTCTTATCACTTCTTAAAAGAAAAAAAAAACACATAAAATGTAAATCTAAAAGAAATGGGCAATTTTCTTGTACCCACTTTATATTTCTGTGTAAGTTACCAAGTGCCAATCATTCCAACTTTTTAAAATTCATATTTCGTCAAGCAGCATGTAAGCTTTCAGTGTTGTACAAGAAAAGATAATGCTTCATGTGGAACCGTCACTTATGCTAGTTCTGTGGAAGTGCCTACCTAAAGAGGATTTATCAGGCTGCTGGTTTTATAGAAATATTAATGATCTCATTAAATTGCACCCGCTCTTCTTGGGGTCACCACAGAGCTCCTGAAGGATAATCGACAAGGTGATATGGTCTGGATATAGATTATTATTATTATTATTATTATTATTATTATTATTATTTTGCGTTACTGGGGATGGAACTTAGGGGCATTGTACCTTTGAGCTACACCCCTAGCCCTGTTTTTTTTTTTTTTTTTTTTTTTTTAGTATTTTTATTTTTAAAGTAGGGTCTCACTGAGTTGCAAAGTGCCTCGCTATCTGCGAACCATGATCCCCTCGTCTCTGCCTCCTGAATGCTGGGATTACAAGCGTGTGTCACCATGCCCGGCTAGAATTTTTTATTGACATCAGCATCACCCTTCATGCTATAGTGTGTATTTTAACTGATGTAATAAGGCAAATGCCTGAGAATCCTTGTAAATGAAAGCCCCTGTTAAATTTTATTTGCAAGTTAATGGCTATCATCACCTGCTTGACATGTGGCACCTTCCCTTGGCTAACTGAAAAGCTCGCAGGGGGTAAACTCCTAAAATGAGAAGGCAAGAGTCAATATTTTAGTGTTGTGGTTCACCACAGATGATGTGGATGTCGCGGGTGATGTCTGTGATCCTGCCAAGACAATAATCTGTTATTTAGCGCCACAAGGTAAAAAGATATCTTATAGAGAGACATGAACAAATGAAATAAGGAAAGAAGCCTCTCCTATTTGAATAGTTGTGGATGCTGGTCACAGGGCGAAATTCTAAGCTTTAATAAAGGTGAAGGAGAACATGGCAGTAACAAGGCCAGACCCCATCTTTGACCAACTTTGTCTGCTGCTGCGTCCAACTCCAAAATGACGAAGAGTAGAAAGCTGCCTGTCAGGAAGCATTTTAAGATGCTGTGATCCAAGCAATGCTACCTGCAAATTAGCCCTGGATTGAGTTAAATATCATCTGAAGGGAGCGGAATGGCACTGGCCAAATCGTTCCTAGGAAAACGAGAGAGATTTAATAGTTTGCTGGTTACAGTAACCACTATCCTGCAAGAAAAATCAATATCTACACAGTGTTAGAATCACACCAAGGGCTCCTGGAGCTGAGCCATTTCAGTGAAGAATAAACCCGGATTCATTAGAGTAGAAAGTCAGAATGTGGTAGGAGGTCAAACATAAATACACCCTGGACTCTTTTGTCCAGAAACCCAAGATATTTTCCTTTCAGGATCCGAGCATTTTTTTAAAAGCGTAGAATTTACAGAGCTGAAAGTGACCTTAGCAATCACGAAGTCCAGCCCCTTCTTTTTACAGATGAGGAAATAGTGGCCCAGAAAGATTACTTGGCTTTGCTGCCGTTCACACAACGAATCTGGTGAGATTTCCTCCAAACCACGCTGCTTGTAAACAGCCTCAGAATCTATGAATCAAACTACAAGTGTTTATTGTGAGCCTCTTTGAAAGGCACTCTGCTAAGCCTTTGAGGAGCATAAAGAAAGCCAAATCAGTGTGCACGCTTGTTCTCTCTCTCTCTCTCTCTCTCTCTCTCTCTCTCTCTCTCTCTCTCTGCCAGAGAGAAAACTGCATAACGAGTTAAGCAATATTTAATGGTTAAGTGAGTAGCAATGTAAGACAACACTGCAAGAGCTGTCCCAAAGCCGATCATGATTGTGTGTGTGTGTCTTCTACCTAAAAAAAAAAAAAAGCCCTTTCTGCGCACTTAAGAGGTAGGTTATAGAGGCAGAGGTATCCCTGCTCTCTTCATTTTTTCCTTCCATGTAGCACTGTATCCAGTTTGTATCCCAGTTTTTTTTGGGGGGGGTATAAGTACAACATATACATTTTAAGAGCACATTTTAAAGTGTAACATATATAGGATGCAAAGAATAAGAGCCTGCACAGAGTCACTCACATCTCCACCTAGGTGTATATAACAAGTTGCAGGACATGGGGGTAAGATTCCACTGAAAGATGGTATTTGTTTCTGAAACAAAGCCCAGGCGAGGAAGAGTAATTGTCGTCTCTTTGCATTTTCTAAATATTAAACATGCATCTGCGCTTAACATAATCACAGCCTTAGAGAACCATAGAGTTTTGGGGCAAATAAATACACATATGCACACACATATATAATCTTTCTGCTTTGTATTTCAATCCTTGAAATTCCAGGGCTCACATTACCCTTTAGATAAATGTCTACTATCTAGTCACACACACACACACACACACACACACACACATCACATCACATCACATCACATCACATGGAATAAAGACATAAGAGCTTCCAGGACACCCTCCAGGGCTGAAGAAGACAGTGTCTGCTTCTGGCTTAAAAAACTGATAGCCGAAAACTAAGTCGGGCTGCTGAAAAGCAACAATATCTGCACAGTAATACATACACCCCCATGTAACTCCTTATCTTAGCTCCCACTCCTTTATGTTTTCATATTCATGGCTCCCCGTGGAACCCAGAGGAGTCTATTTCTTGAAAGTCTTTGTTAATAGCCTATCTGCTCCCTTGCTATTCTCCTGTCACAGCACAAATGGCATGTGTTGGCAAAAGGCGAGATAGCGAGTTTACATCTTGGAGTGTGACTTCACTGTGAAGCAATGCATTTTGCCCCTCGCAGTCTGCCACTGTTCCAACCAGCTCCCACGAGCCAGGCACCTGTACCGAGCAAAGAGCTTCATTTTATAAAAATGGTGGCAAATTCTATTAGTGATTTTCGTGGCACATTAGGCAGGTTATTATTAGACAGAGCTGACATTTCACATGCAGAAATATTCTTTTCTTGAAAGTCAAGTGTCATTCAAAAGAGGGAGAATTATTTAGGATTTTTTAAAACATCAAAGAAACACCCTGAAAACCTATCCTTCTAAATGCCTCCATCAGTAGAGGAATCAGGCTAGAACTGATGCCTTTGATTTCCCTTTGATGCAAACAATAACGACAGAATGGGATGGCTTTGGGAAATGCTCATAAGCAGTGGTCAGGAAAGCAGATTCTTCTTCTGTATTCGCAGCTAGACCCCAGCGCCGATGGGCAAGAGCCCAGCTGAAGTCCGGTATTATTCATTCACAATGCGCCCCACAAAGAACTACCCCCTCGCTTCATCCAAACAAGCTCTTCCTCCTGCTGTATGTATAGATATTGCGGCAGCAACTGGGATGCTTGAAGAGTTTTTCACTGCGTTTGCCTTTGGAGGTATGCATTTGGCTCAGCAGAAACTAAACATTTTTAAGAGCACAGTAAGAAATAGGCCAGAAAACATCAAAGCTTTATAGCCTTTTTAGAAAACTTGATGGTCTTGCTGGTACAACTCCCTATGATATGGTTCAGTTGTAATAACAATGGAAAGTGTATCAGTGCAAACTGCTGATGAAAACATCAGAAAATGTAGCCAAGGGTCTTTTAAACACATTTAAGAACTGTTCTTTTGAACTGCGCCTCTTAGCCTTGGAAAACCTCTTCAAGATTTTAAACAGGGCTTTGGATGAACTGCAGAGTGAGAACCTGAAATTATCTCGCGCACTGGAATCAATATCAAGCAATATTTTCTCTCTGAGAGAAATTCGATGTGACAGGAAAGAGTAGAAGCAATAAGGAAAAGGGGACCCTGGCGAAAATGCTCGCCTTAGAAATACGCTGTAAAGCAGTCCAAATTAGGTGATGTCACTGGAGGCAGAAAACCGCAGTGACAGAGTAAAATGTTATCTGAGCGTCAGAATACTTCATTATCACGACCACAGGTCACTAAGCTTCACGAAACGCATCCATCAGCCTTGATGGCCATTTGTGAGCTGCCACCAGTAGCTAGAGGGCGCAGCGAGGAGATGCTCGCGGGCCCTCCATCACCAGAGGCCCGGGTTCAAACGGGAGGCCTGGGCCACAGCCCAAGTTTGTCAGTCTCAAAGTGCTCTCTAGTGGCCAGATGAACAGAACATTCTCCGAGGCACAGGAGTCACTTCAGGAGAGGATTCGGAATTAGAGGCGAAGATTTGAATTTTAGAGGTGAAGATCTGAATTTTAATTCAGAATTAAAAGCGAAGCAGAGCCTCCTCCCTCTGCAATCTGCGCTTCCTGGATCCGCAGGAACAGTTTAGGAGCAAACCTGCCTTTTCCCATGACTGGCTTGTTCCCCACCAATTATTAAATTTGGCTGGGAACCTCTGCTGTGTAGCTGTGGCTTATCAAATTAATGGGGAAGCATCTAGGTTTAAATGAATCCTCGAGCACTGCTGGGAGGTTCCTTAGTGGGAGTTATTTCTTTTTTTTTTTTTTCTTTTTTGTGGTACTGGGGTTCCTGGAAGCCCTTCTACCTCCGGGCTACACTCCCAGACCTATTTTTACATTTTTATTTGGAAACAGGGTCTCCTAAGCCAACGCGCGCGGCTGGCTTCGAACCTGCGCGATCCTCCTGTCTCTGCCTCCCAAGTGCGGGGATTACAAGCGTACGCCACCACGCCTGGCTAGGGGGAGTTATTTCTAAGTAGGAAATGAAGTACATTCCCCTTGTCCATCTGCCTGGCTAGGCGGGTGTACTGTGTTGTGCTCCAAGGCCATCTAAGAAGCCAAAGTAACTGTAGGATGTGGTGAGGCTCAGTGACCAGAAGCATTGGCTTATCCCAGGCTCAGTTCCATATTTAATTTCCAATATTCATTTACTCCTTGCACAACCCCACCAAGGTAGGAATTGCCCCCCCCCCATAAGTCAAGGAGTGACGAACTTAACCTGTAAGTGGCCAGCGTTCTAGGACATGTGCTTTCTATGGTATCTGTGCCCGTCCTTAGCCCTACTGTTGACACATGAGAGCAGCCAAGGATACCAGGTAAGCAAATGAGATGGCTACATTCAGTAAAACTTGGTGTACATCAGAATGTAAATTTCATTTAAGGTTCACATGCCTCAATACCTCGTTCTTCTTTTAGTTTCATTTCAGCCAATTAAAAAAAAATGTAACAATCATTTAAAAATGGCTCAAGGGCCATGCAAAAAGCTGGGGGCTGCATTTGGTCACAAGCCGTGTTTTGCCAAGTCCTGTGATAAACCGAGTTCCAGTCCACACGTTTAAGTGATGGCCCAGCAGTGGCTTTTGTCTGGGTGTTTGTCCCTTCCAAAATTTATGTTGAAACTTAATTTTAACCCTCAAAGTTGTACATTAATACAGTACTTGGAGGAGGGCCCTGGGAAAGTGACTCAGATAAGATGAGGTCATGAGGGTGAGGTGTTAGTGGCTCATTTTATTACAGGAGGAAGAGGCCCAAGTTAGCAAGCTTGCTGTGCCTGGCCATGCCATGCCTTGCACCTCCTCGGGACTCTGCAGAGTCCTCACTGGTAAGGATGTCACCACCTATGGCAACGAAGCTTGAACTCCTCAGCCTTCAGAACTGGGAGCCAAATAAAACTTTATAGATTACTGAGTCTGGATGTTCAACTATAGCAACAGACGGGGACTAAGACACAGTGCCACGAGCCTGACTGCAATCCAGGCTCCATCACTGGTTAATACCACTGGTACCTGGATTGCTAGTGTACCAGACCTGCTGCTGCCATCCACACAATTTAAAAAACAAAAATAAAAAATTTAAGAGCCAGGAGTGGTGGTGTATGCTTTGAATCCCAGGACTTCGGAGACTGAGACAGGAGCATTGTGGTTCAAGGATAGCCTCAGCTACTTAGTGAGGCCCTTTGCAACTCAGTGAGACTCTGTTTCAAAATAAAAAAAAAAAAGGCTGGGGGTAGCTTGGAGGTAGAATGCCCCTTAGTTCAATCCCCACTACTGCAAAAAAAAAAAAAGGGGGGGGGGAGAAAGAAAGAAAGAAAGGAAGGAGAAAGGAAGGAAGGAGGAAGGAAGGAAGGAAGGAAGGAAGGAAGGAAGGAAGGAAGGAGAAAACTTAGAACTTACTGGACACTGTGGCACACACCTGTAATCCTAGTGATTCACAAGGCTGAGACAGGAGGATTGCAAGTTTGAAGCCAGGCTCAGCAACTTAGAAAAACTTTATCTTAAAATATAAGAAGGACCAGAGAGGTAGTTTAGTGGACACCCTTAGGTTTGATTTACAGTCACATAAAATAAACAAATAAATTCTCTGCAAAGAGCAAGTCAAAGAGCAAGGAAGGAAAAGAACGGGGAAGGGGCAATCAGCATTAAAAAAAAATCTGTTCATAGGTAGCAGGAAGGCCACTGTGTAAGACTTCATGGCGATTCTGAGGAAGCAGATGGAGGGCACAGTTCCTGAATTCGAAAGGCTTGACATTATGTGGTGAACACATTAGGCATGCATGGAAACATAAAAAAGTTGCAGGTGTGTACCCCATCACCCTTAGCAGTAGGGAAATTCACAGAACAAGAGTGACTTGGCAGAGATGGAGCTCTGGGAAGCCAGGCATTCATTCATTTGTAGTCTGAACCCAGGCGAGCAAAATGAAAAAGTAAATTTTCTTATCTTTCTAGAATTTAGGTGAACTTCTGCTTTGAGCTAGATGTGCAAAAGAGATCTGGCAAAAGAGATGCACACTCGGTCATTTCAGGTGTGAAGTCAGTTCAGCATCGCCCTTTGCCCTACCTCCACCCAGGAAAGAAAACTCCCTTCTAAATCTTAAGGTAGAGGTAATATGTGTGGAGAAAGAGTTTGATCCTCAGTGAGAATCTGCAGGACAGGGGCATAGCCTTTTGATGTCTCCAATTGTGGGCCTCTATCCCACTGGACTCCAGTGAGGAAGAACAATCCCCTTGGCCACCAGGAACTTCAAAGAACTTTCCTCATTCCAACCTAGAGGCCCCTGGGTATCTGACCATATCTCCTCTCCTCTCCTCTCCTCTCCTCTCCTCTCCTCTCCTCTCCTCTCCTCTCCTCTCCTCTCCTCTCCTCTCCTTTCTTCCTCCTCCTCCTCCTCCTCCTCCTCCTCCTCTTCTTCTTCTTCTTCTTCTTCTTCTTCTTCTTCTTCTTCTTCTTCTTCTTCTTCTTCTTCTTCTTCTCTCTCTCTCTCTCTCTCTCTCTCTCTCTCTCTCTCTCTCTCTCTCTCTCTCTCTCTGTATTAGGGATGAAACCCAGGGACATTCTACCTCCGAGCTACACCCCAGCCCTATTTTTTATTCTTTATTTTGAAACAGGGTCTCACTGAGTTGCAAAGGGCCTCACTAAGTAGTAGCTGAAGCTGTCTTCGAACCACGATCCTCCTGTCTCAGCCTCCCAAATGCTGGGATTGGCCATCTCTTGCACACCATGAGGCCGCAGTCTGAGACTTATCTGCCCACCCACTGGCTGCTGCACAGCCTGCTGCTGTCCCGCCTGCCACTGATCTTCGAGGGGCAGACTGAGCCTTGCTCTCAGTTCTGCTCCAGGAAGCAGGCGCTGACCCACCGCAGCTCCCTGGGCTTATGGGGGATGACCCTTGAAGATGGTGGGAGATGTGGGGACCCTATTCTCAGCACCTGCTCTCTCACTGCTCCTCAAGCCTCAACTTTTCCCTCAAGAAAAAGTAAGCCCCCCCCCCTTTTCTGGGCAGAGAGTGGTGTCAGTTTACTCCTGAGAATTTTTGCACATCTATTGTTGAGGCCAAGTTCTTGGCTTTCAAAGCTTAAGAGGTGTGTGTGTGTGTGTGTGTGTGTGTGTGTGTGTGTGTGTGTGTCTAGGGATTGAACCCATTATACCACTGGGCTACACTCTCAGCCCTATTTTATTTTTTATTTTGAAACAGGGTCTTACTAAGTTGCTGACACTGGCCTCCAACCTGTGATCCTCCTGTCTCAGCCTCCGAAGCACTGGGATTACAGGCATGCACCACCACGCCCTGCTACTGCTCCTTTTCCTTTTATCTGAATCCCCAGCAGTATTCTCCCAATAATCTGAACACTCCAGATCTGAGTTTAACTGGGAAAAAATAATGTGAATTTTTCCCCAAGGTGCGTGCATGTGTGTGTGTGTGGGTGGGTGTAAGAGAGAGATTACAAGAGAAATATAGTTTAATATTTTATGATCTCATTCCAGCACACATTCTAAACACACATATTCCATGTTCTTTACATGGTATACATTGATGAAAAAAAAAAAAGACAGGATCCTTACCCTTAAGAAGATTAGTCTGGATGGAAGTGGAGGAGGAATATAATTGACAAGCAAACAAATTTATACATCATTATTATCTATGAGACATGCGTAAAGTAGGGAGAAGCGTTCCATCCACCTGTGTGAACACTTTGTAAAGACCCAGAGGCCACGGCTGGCAGTGTAGCTCAGTGGGAGAGTGCTTGCTTAGCTATGTGAGGCCCTGGATTCAATCCCTGGTGTCCACAAAGAAGGGAGGCTCCGTGCCAGGTAGAGACAGGGCCAGAGCAGTGCATCTGCAGGAGCAGGAGGGAGACCCATACTGGTGGGTCAGAGCCCAAGGAGGATGAGGAGGACATGCATCTGTAAAGCAGTATATCTCAGTACAGGTTATGGTTTCCTGAGGGGGGCAAGTGACATGCACACGGGGGTGGGGGGAGGTGAGGCACAAGTGCAGAAGAGGAGCATCTTCACCGAAGACATCCTGGCATGGGAGAAGAGCATCCACATTGGAGGTGTACCCAGCATGAGATGCCCAAGCCCAAGCAGAACAAGGAGGACCTGTAGCAAGGAAGCCTGGTAAAGGGTACCGAATCCATGGCAGGGTAAGGAGGCATCAGTGCAGAGAGATGCAAGTGGGAGAGGGGTGTGGCCTGATAAGGGTTGCCATATCTCCCGTGAGGTGAGGGGAGCCTTGGCTTGTGAAGAGGGAGGCTCCTGACTTGCAGTGTCAGCCCAAGACAGTGAGTGAACGCTGAGTGGGATGAAGACTGCATGGCCCAGCAAAAGTATTAGAACCCAAGATGGTTGAGAAGTGCACCCACGAGGAACAGATGGGATGACACTGACAGGAGATTTATTATAGACTGGAGGAGTAATCTAGTTAATTAGTTAAGAATAATGGGAGCCAGGTTTCTCACTGTCAGAGAAGGGAGTTACAAATATGTAGAGGGGAAACGGGAATGAGCCCTAGTTAATGAACTGCAATGAAAGATATCAGTGTGAACTTATTGTTTGCAATATACACAAACTGATAGAAAAATTAGGACAACCAGAGCCAAGAATTTGGTGCTTACTGATATTGGGGCATTCTTGTCCTTTAAACCTCCCAGATGACAGTTTGAGAATATAACCTCCACATTTACAGCTCTAATTCTATATTCAACCAAACCTGGGGCAATTTGAACATCATTATAGTCATAGACTACTAGTTTGTTGAGTACAATAAGAAATTTTTAGACCAGACTTATATAAATAAGTAATTTAAAACACCGAGGGCATGTAGAGATAGTGCATTCACATAATTCCAAAGCACTTTCCCCCAAAATACAGAGTTGGGGGTGAAGAAGTAATTTACAATGTAGGAGCCTGGCACACGTCGCCTTAATCAAGTGCTCAACGTTTGTATGAATGATAATAAATCAGTTCTCTCCATGTCGAGAGAATGAGGATACAAGGAGAGAATACAAGAACACCAACGAGGATACACGAACACAGAATCGGCTCTGTGAGATTTCTGCCAAAGATGCACACTCTGAATCTAATAAGGACCAAACACAAAGCCAGATTGGAGGACATTCTACAAAATAACTGGCTGTGATCTTTACAAAGTGTCAAGGGCATAACATTTAAGAAAAGACCGAGAAACTTTTCTACATTGTTAGAGACTAAAAGGACATGCTAAAGGCAATGTGCAGTTCTGGGTTGAATCCTTAGGACAACGATAAGACACGACAGGGTCTAAAATCTGGATGGCACTAATGCGTCAGAGTTAATTTTCTGACTTTGATGTCTGTAGGGCTGTGCAGAAGGATGTCTTTGCTTGTAGAAATACATTGAAGTGTTCAGGAGTGATGTGATAACGTACTCCCAAGTGACTCAGAAAACAATTGTTCTTTGTTCTCTTCTCAAACTTTGAGTTTGGGATTATTTTATTTTTTTAAAATAAAATAAGAACATCATAGAATAGCCAAGGTATAACAGAAGAACAAATCAGGAGGAGTTATCAAATATCAAGACATGTTTTAAATGGAAGGTAATTAAGACCAGGTGACGCTTACTGGCACAAGGGTAGGGAAATGGACTAATGGAACAGGACAGAGATTCCATAAACAGGCCCTTATAAATGGAGATTTCATAAATTACTAAGTTAATGCTGCAGAACAGTGGGGAAAAGAATAAAATCAATGGATTATTGAGAGGTCCATATGGAAAAAATCAAAATTAGACTACCATCAAACACACACACAAAATATTAATTCCAGATGGATTATGTATCCAAATGTTAGAAGTGAACAGTAAAACTTCTAGCTTGGTGTTATCCAATACAACTTGCTGACATGTTTGTACTCAGTGTCACTAGTCCTCTGGCCGATGACAAAACTCTAATCATGTACTACCATGCACATTCCAGGTTAGCTAAAATGTAAAAGATTGACAGCTTCAAGAGTTGACTTGAATGAGTAGGAAGGAACTGACCACTGTCATCTACCACTGGTGAGAGTTTACATTGTTAGAACCATTTTAGACAACTGTTCGGGCTTTTCTGCCAAGTTTAACATACACATCTCTTATGACTCAGCAATTTCTTTTCTAGGCATATCCCCACAGTTTAGGCACATGCGCACCAAGAAGCATGTTTAAGAACAGTCATTCTTGCCAGGCACAGTAGTACATGCCTGTAACCTCAGAGACCTGGGAGGCTGAGGCTGGAGGATAGCAAGTTCAAGGCCAGCCTGGACAAGTCAGTGAGACCCTGTCTCAAAATGAAAAATAAAAAGTGCTGGAAGTATCTCTCAGTGGTAGTATCATGGATTCAATCCCTAGCACCTCCTCCCCCAAAGAGCATTCACTCTCATCAATATTTATGGTTATAAAAAAAAATAGAAGCAACCCTAATGTCCATCAATTACAAATAAATTATGATATACAACAGAATATTACGTAGGAATAAAAATAAGTGAACTACTGATACATATAATGTGAATAAATGTCATTTGTGGCATCATAATGAGCCAAAGAAACTGTGCCAGCTATATTGGCAAAGACTATATTCAGAGTAAATTTAACTGGGGACATAGCTCAGTGGTAGCATGTTTGCCTAGCATGCATGAGGCCTTGAGTTTGTTCTCCAGACCTGCAAAAAATAAATAAATCACTAAAGTAAATTTAAAGTCTTTGCTAGTGTTTCTTTTCAGCTTCAAGCCCACTCTTTCATTTGTTGCTTTGCAATGGTGAAACCAGGACTCTGAAGCTCTCTTCTGATTTCCCCACTAGGCCCTTCCAGCAGGACCACAAGGGAGACTGCAAGGGTCCAAGAGGAGGACAAGAGCTGCTCTTTCCTGGGGCATCACCAATTGTTTCCAGCTTTCAGTTTTTCCTTCATCACAGAAAAGCATCCTCTCAAAGGTCTGAGTTTTGGCTCCAAAGTATCCGTCCTCTTGACCTAACTTTTTTTTTTTTTTTTTTGGTGATTCTGGGCATTGAACCCAGGGGCATTCTACCTCTGAACTACACCCCTAGCCATATATCATATATATATATATATATATATATATTTTTTTTTTTTTTTTTTTTGCAGTACTGGGATGGAACCCAGGAGCATTCTATCTCCAAGTGACACCCCCAGCCCTATTATTTATTCTTTTTAATTTATTTATCTATTTTTTTTCGCCGGTCTGGGGGTGGAACCCAGGGGCATTCGACCTCCGAGCTACACCCCCTGCCCTATTTTTTATTCTTTATTTTGAAACTGGGTCTCACTGAGTTGCAGAGGGCCTCACTAAGTAGCTGAGGCTGTCCGCGAACCGCGATCCTCTGGTCTCAGCCTCCCGAATGCTGGGATTACAAGCGTGTGCCACCACGCCCGGCTTATTCTTTTTTATTTTTGAAACAGTCTCTCTGAGTTGTAAAGGGATTCACTAAGTAGCTGAGTCTGTCCGTGAACTTTGATCATCTGGTTTCAGCCTCCCAAAAGCTGGGATTACAAGCGTGCACCACCACACCTGGCCCCCTAGCCTTATTTTTTATTCTTTATTTTGAAATAGAGTTTCACTAAATTGTGGAGGGCCTCACTAAGTAGCTGAAGCTGTCCATGAACCTACGATTCTCCTGTCTCAGCCTCCCAAATGCTGAGATTACAAACGTGTGCCACCGCCCCAGCAGAATCACTGACATTGACTGTACTGGGCCTCATGTTACATCTGATTCCTCTGTTGTTCATAGAAACACCTGCCATACCCTTATGAAGCCAAGCATTAGCTTTGTCTATTTTCTTCTTTCTTTCTTTCTTTCTTTCTTTCTTTCTTTCTTTCTTTCTTTCTTTCTTTCTTTCTTTCTTTCTTTTGTGGTACTGGGGGGGTTCCTGGAAGCCCTTCTTCTACCTCCAGGCTATACTCCCAGACCTATTTTATACTTTTTTATTTTTTGGAAACAGGTTCTCTTAAGCCAGCATGGCTGGCTTCGAACCTGCGCGATCCTCCTGTCTCTGCCTCCCAAGTGTGGGGATTACAAGCGTGCGCCACCACGCCCAGCACTAGCTTTGTCTATTTTCATGTTTCTATTGAGTAGAATTATTTATTTATTATTTATTTATTTATTTTCGCAGTATGCTAGGTGTTGAACCTAGAGGGATTCTACCTCTGAGCTACACCCTCAGCCCTATTTTATTTTTTACTTTGAAACAGGATCTCACTAAGTTGCAGAAGGCCTCACTAAGTAGCTAAGACTAGCCACAAACCTGCAATCCTCCTGTCTCTATCTCCCAAACACTGGGATTACAAGCACGCACCACCACATGGAGCTCTACGTATTTATTTTAACAAAATTTCAGTATATAAAAAATTTCATAAAATCGATGAGATTTCATGAATAACTTGCATCTCACACTAGAGCAAGGACTTAAAACTTGGAAACCTCTAAGAGTAGGTGTTACCTCTAAGGGTGGTAGTTCTTGGCTTTTGGTGGACTCTTGGATAATCTGTTGGTAGCTCTGAAGACACTCTGGAAATAGGCACAAAAACACAGTTCGCATATGACTTTGAAGAATTCTCATTCTCCCATCTGTAAACCTCCTAGGGACTCATAGACTCATGGTTCAGGACCTCTTCTGTGGAGACTCAAAGTCCATGCTTGTTATCAATTTTATTCTAGAAGCAGATAAGACCCTTGAGGTTTCTGGGAAAGGGTGATGTGTTCCCAAACACTTACTGATCTGTATTGGGTGCCTCAGAGTGAGAAGAAGCTGTCAAAAGAGAAGAAAGAAGGGTCTGATTCTAGTTGTAACAACTGGCAGCTTGGTCCTCTTTTTTCATTTTGGTAACATTTTCTCTCTTGAACAATGACTTTTTTTTTAAAGACCTGCCTTGCTTTCTTCCAGGGCTGTTGCAAAGCTCAGATAAGACATGAAAGAACCGTACATTGGAAAACACGAGGCCCTATATGTTTTTATCAAAAACCCACTATTAGGGTGTGAATCTGGAATGTCCCCCAAAAGTTCATATGCTGAATGAAGCTTGGTTTCCAATTAGCAATGTCTAGAGGTAGCGTGTTGAGAAAATGATTGGCTCATGACCTGGAGCATCATCAATGGATCAATCCACTCAATGGCTAATTATTTGAATGGATATTTGGGAAGTAGGACCTAGTTAGAGGAAATAGGTTACTGCCTGGAAGGATTTGTCCTGTTATCTTATTCTCTCTTTCTCTTTCTTTCTCTCCCTCTCCTTCTCCCACCCCTTCTTTCTCCTTTTCCCTCTCTTTCCCTCTCTCTATCTCACTCAGCTTCCCAGACACCATGAGCTGAGCAACTTTCCTCCAACATACCCTTTTACCATGATACTTCTGCCTTGGAGCCAGCTAACTGTGTACTGAAACTTATAAAACTGTGAGACAAAATAAGCCTCTAAGTTTTTTTTTTTCAGAACTGGAGATGGAACCCAAGAGCATTCTATCTCTGAGCTATACCTCTACAGCTGTATTTTTTATTTTGAAACAGTCTCCCTAATTTGCTGAGGCTGGCCGTGAACCTGCAATCCTCCTGCCTCAGCCTCCCAAGCACTGGGATCAGAAGCCTGTGCCACTGGGCCCAGCTCTAAGTTGTTTTTGTCAAGTACTTGGGTCACAGCAGTAAAAAGCTGATGAGTGCACCCACTGTCTAGTCAGGCACTGGCCTGGCATGAGTTATAGCTGCAAGTATTTATCAAGTATTTATACAATATAAATACAAAAAAAATTGTCAATCCTCCATGTACAAGGGGAACACAAAGCCTGCCTCAGGTTGTGATGATAGAAAAAATGGGTAAAATCAACAAGTATGGAGCTAAGTTTTTTTTTTAATGTATATAAAAAGGAAAAGAAATGCATAACGACAAAACAGACTTGAAAGTCAACAAAACTTGCTGATGCAAGTAACTGTTATTAAGTCATTTACACTCATGAAAAGATTCTGTGGAGAAGAGTTCCGCAGGCACCCCCACCATGAACACTGGTCCTGGGGCCCTCAGCCTTGCTAGGTTCCACCCCTCTAACCAACAGCTGCTCTCTTCAAACTTGCACACACCCTCTTCCCCTCCCTTTTCTATTTTCCTCTCCTTTCACCTGGAAACACGCTCTCATTTGAATGAGTGTAGTTGATCTCTATTTAGCTGTTGTAGGGTCATCTGGTAATCTATCATTACAAATAATGTTTTTAGTAAACCAGGGTCTGCACAGTGTGAAAAATCGAATCCAGTTTCTCACCTTATCTAGACACAGCCTTCATTCTTAAGCACAAATCTTTGGCACTAATGTTTCTGCCCAAAGATCTATCAAAGGAAGCTGAGAAAGGAACATAATCTACCAATCCTTCTTATTTAGCACCAACAGTTTACTGGTAGTCAGCAACTTTAAATATCTTCTTCATTTCACTCTCAGCCAGGTTCTACTTTCCACTATTTTTTTATACTCTCAGATCCATGATTTTAATATAAATCCTTCAGAGCAACTTTACCCTCCAATAGACCACTGGCTACTATCTAATGCCAGAAAGTACTCTATTAGTATGACCAGTGCTAATTGTTTCATGAATGGAGCAGGAGGTGAAGCAACAAACCTCACCCAGCTTCAGAAAAATTTGATTACATTTTTCAATTTATACTCGTGTCATCAACTGAGATAATAGCCAAAAATGTACCAAGATTCCCTCTGATAATAATAAATATTGTATTCATTATTTCTTGAGTCATCAAACAAGATTCTAGCTGGGAGCCGGGCGTGGTGGCGCACGCTTGTAAACCCCGCACTTGGGAGGCTGAGACAGGAGTATCACATGGGCTCGAAGCCAGCCTCATCTACTTAGTGAGGCTCTCAGCAACTTAGTGATACCCTGTTTCCAAATAAAATATTAAAAGAAAGGGTCTGGGAGTATAGCCCAGAGGTAGAAAGCCTCTGGGTTCCACCCCCAGTACCAAAAAAAAAAAAATGATTTTAGCTGGGAAAAAAATAATGAGTTTAGTGATCACATGAAAACCAGTATGGCATTTTCTAGGTCATATTTTTCAGTATCAAGGCTTAAGGCCAAATAAAATATTGATAAATGTATGTGTACTTTTATTTGCCATAAACTAACATCAGTGACATGATCATTAGGCTCACCAAAGCCTCCAATTTTTAGCCAAGAGTAAACACGCAAGGTGTGACTAAAAATAATAAGATTGATTATTGTGGAGTCTCATTTCATTATAAGCAAATTATGTTCCTTCTTGAAGAAAGTGGTTAACTTTTTTCTTTTACTCAACAGGCTTACTAAAAAATATAAAATACTTGTTACTACACAAGTTTTATTTTACTTGCATCTTTCAGAATCCTGAAATACGTTTCAGCCATTGCTCAATCAGAGTTCCTTCTTTTCTGCTAAACTCTACATTTTGGTTAACCTCACTTTCTAGAAATCATAAAGCCAGTGATCCAACTGGCAGTCATCAGAGACTCGCTAAATGTTTGAAAACACCATCATTATCATCATCCCCATCACTATGACTTGCTGCACACGTAACGTGTGCTCCATCCATTAATTACCACAGGAACTCAGCAGAAACGTAAACATGTCCATAGCATGGATTAGAAAAGTGAAATTGTAGAAGTAACTCATCCATGTCCACAAGGGTAGGTAGGGAGCCAAAAGCCAAGCCAGGCATTTGCCTTGGGAGCTGACACTGCTGGCTCGAATTCCCTGTTTTGTCCTTATGACAGAGGCATGGACATAGAATAAATCCATGTGTTGGCTTCTAAGTAACCAGGAAGAATTCTCTCTACTAATAATATTTAATAACATAAGAAATACCCATACTGTATTAAAGAAAAAGGGAAATTTTATTGAATACTTACTGGGTGCAAAACATTGTGGAAAATTGCTACATACACATCACCTCACTTAATCCTATCAACTGATGGTATAATTAATTCTATAGTTATCTCTATTTTACAAATGTAGAAACTGAGTCAGATTGTAAAGCCTTGGTTAAAAATCATAGTTAATCAATGACGGAGTAAAGATTTGAATTTTGGCCAAAGATTTGAATTTGACTCCAAAGTCCATGTACTCAATACTCTATTGTGTCTTAGTACACAAAATGATACACACAGTATGATGTTAATTTGATGGCAATAGATGCATGCACACACATGTATGTGTACACAGAGGTAGGAAAAAGATCAGAAGTAACACAGAGAATATTTAATAGTGACTAAACATGATGTGTGACTCTTGACTAGATCCTGGATATTTGTGTGTGTGTGTGTGTGTGTGTGTGTGTGTGTGTGTGTGTTACTGAGGGTGGAACCCAGAGGCTTTTCTACCTCTGGGCTATACTCCCAGAGGTATTTTATACCTCTGGGAGTATAACAGGGTCTCACTAAGTTGCTGAGAGCCTCACTCAGTAACTGAGGCTGGCTTTGAACCTGTGAGATCCTCCTGTCTCAGCCTCCCAAGCTCAGGGATTACAAGCATGAGCCACCACGCCCATCTTAGATCCTGGATATTAAAGGGACACCAGCACAACTGCATATGGATAGGTAGTGTTATTATACCAGTGTTGACTTCTTGGGTTTGCTAATGTACTATGGATATGGAGATAGCTTCACTCTCAGGAGTACAGAGGACTGAGAAGTAATGTGTTATGGTGGCTACAACTTATTTTCAAATGGTTAAAAAAAGGAACAATATAGCCAGGTGTGATGGCCCATGCCTATAATCCTAGTACTTGGGATACTGAGACAGGAGGATCACAAATTCAAGGACAGCCTCAGCAACTTAGCAAGGTATTTAGAGCTATTCTTTCAACTTTTGGACAGTTTTGAAATTTTTTAAAATAACAAGTGGAAGAAACTATCACATTTTCTGTGTTTGGTGTTTTATGGCAACCAACACCTTCTTCACTGATGTGAAGCCTACACTTGTTTCCTAACACATTAACTAATTGTGAACAAATTGATTTTTTTCTCAATCCACAACTTATTTAAGTGAGCAGCTCTGATAGAAGAATGTGTCACTTTTTAGAAACCAGAAGGGAATAGAGTAGAACACCTACCTAAAATTTACAGCTTTTAGGGAAGGAGAGAAGAAGTTGTTGCTCATATATGCCATCCTGCCTCTGGGACAGACTGGACTCTAAGTACGCAGTTGAGCAGATGTTTCAAAAAACCAACATAAGCCAGGTGTGGTGGCATATGCCCGTAATCCCAGTATTTGAGAAATAGACAGGTATGAGGCCAGCCTCAGTAACTTAGGCCTTTAGCAACTTAGTGAGATCTTGTTTCAAGATAAAAAATAAAAAGGGCTACAGGTGTGTGGCTTGGAAGTAGAATGCCCCTGGGTTAAATACCTAGCAACCCCCCCCCACACACACACACACAAACACAACCACCAGCAGCACCACAACAACAGCAGCCAAGTTACTTTTCCAAGGTTCAAATGACTTGACTTTAAGCACCCCAGATTGAGATTCAGCATCTTTCTGAGATGATTATGAAATGTCGTAGACTTAATTCATGAAATTAAGCTTTTTAAATGTATTTTCCCTTGAATTATTTAGCCTCACCATCTACATGAGAGTGTTGTGGACTCTGAATAGGTTTCCATCACATTCAAAGTATTACTGCTCTCTGGACACCTCTGGGTAATTTCTAACATTCTGACAAATATAAAAGCTGGGATGGCTGTGCTCCCAGTACAAAGTAGCTATACTGTAGGCTGTCTCTCCAAAGGAGCCATTCAGTCACATGTGAGAGTTCATTTCTATAACATGAAATTTTAGGTCTACACTGGGGAATGTCAGGAATGGGAGTTGCTTTGTGTGGTTCCAGGCTTTTCTTCAAGAACAATTGAAAAGAATGCCTCAGGTATTGCCATGAGGATACAAGAAGGAAGAGATCCCTTATTTGGCCCTAATTGTTAGGAATAGGATATCAATAATATTCTGATAAAAATCTGACAGTGTGGTTGAGGGATAGACAGACTTCCTCGGTGGTCTTTCTGTTCATGGCTGATTGCACAGATTTTGAAACTCTTCCTCCTCTGGCCTCCATGACACACATTCTCCTGATGTTCTTCTGGCTTCTCTGGCTGCTCAGCTTTATTCTCCATTGATGATTTCTTTTCCTCCAATAATTGAAATAATTATTCAAATATTATCTTTCCCTGGGGTCTTTACCTAATTATAGCTTCTCTCTCTCTCTCTCTCTCTCTCTCTCTCTCTCTCTCTCTCTCTCTCTCTCTCTCTCTCACACACACACACACACACACACACACACACACACACACATATACTCTGGGGACCTGTCCCTGGGCTTCATCTATCAGTGATGACTTCCAAATATGTTCTTTTTTTGTGGTACTAGGGATGGAACCCAGGGGCTTTCCACCCCCAGGCTACACTCCTAGACCTATTTTATATTTTATTTGGAAACAAAATCTCACTAAGTTGCTGAGAGCCTCACTAAGTAGCTGAAACTGGCTTCACACCTGTGTAATCCTCCTGTCTCAGCCTCCCAAGCGCTGGAATTACAGGCATGAACCATCATGTCCAGCTACATTTAGGTTTTTTAACCAACATTGCTCCTCAGAACTTCAAAATCAATTACACATGTATCTGCTGGACATGTCCATGCACAGGACCCATTGGAGCCTCAAGCACAACACGTCCACCACTCAGACCATCTCTCCCCAAAGTGTTCCTGCCCCTTTGTTCCCTTGATGAGCAGGTGATAGACATTTCTCAACACAAAACCCTGCAATAATCTGAGACCTTTCTCCCCCTCTCTCATTCATTGCTTACTAAATCCCTTGATTCTATAAACTACATGGTTTTTTTTCTCTTCTTTTTCCATCTTTGCTTTCAATGACTTTGTCAAAGGTTCAATATTTTTAGTAATATTCCAAAATTATCTTCCTAATTTGGAGACCATTGACGAATTTGTTTCTTACATTATTATTGGAATGATTTTCTTAATATGCAAATAATATCATGTCCCTTCCCTGTTTAGATTCCTCCAGTACCTCTGCCTTTACTCTTAGGAAAATCTTAATTCCATAGAATGCTCTACATAGCCCTGTTTTATCTTGCCTTTTGTCTATTCACATCCATTGTCTACCATAGTGAATTGCATTTAACCTCTGAATCTTGCTGTATGGCCTCACCTCTTTACACACACTGGTTCTTTGTCTGGGATGCCTTTCTACAACTTGCTTGCCCACTCAATACCTACTCATCTTGAAAGAATCAGATCAAGCACTATCTTATCTGGGCATACTATTCTTACTGTCATTCTGATTGGGCATCTCTATGTGCTGAATGTACTGCTCTGATTATACATCAGATACAATATCATATAATATTGACATATCTCCATTGTGGTTTTCACTGTTGTGAAATTCCCGAGTGTCAAAATTCTGTTTTTATTGCTATGTACACATGGCCTGGCATATAATATGTGCCAACAGATATTTATTAAATGAAAATCTATATTAAAAACCTAAATATAAGCCGGGTGTGATGGTGTACACTTGTAATCCCAGCGCTTGGAAGGCTGAGATAGGAAAATCACACAGGCTCAAAGCCAGCTTCAGCTACTTAGTGAGGCTCTCAGCAACTTAGTGATTCCTCCGATACCTCTGCCTTTACTCTTAGGAAAATCTTAATTCCATAGAATGCTCTACATATCCCTGTTTTATCTTGCCTTTTGTTTCCAAATAAAGTATAAAATAGCCCTGAGAGTATAGCCCAGAGGTAGAAAAGCCCCTGGGTTCCATCCCTAGTACCACACACACACAAAAAGGAAAACCTAAATGTAGCTGGGCATGGTGGTACATGCCTGTAATCACAGTGCTTAGGAAGCTGAGACAGGAGAATCACAGGTTCAAGAACAGCCTCAGCAACTTAGCAAGACCCTCAACAACTTAGCAAGACCCCATCTCAAAATTATAAAGAAAATAAAAAGGGTTGGGGATGTAGCTCAGAGATAGAATGCCCCTGGGTGTTTAACCAAGAAAAAGAAGAAAAAGAAGAAGGAGGAGGAAGAGGAGGAGAAGGAGAAGGAGAAGGGGAGGAGGACGAGGACGAGGAGGAGGACGAGGACGACGAGGAGGAGGGGAGGAGGAGGAGAAGGAGGAAGAGGAGGGAAGAGTTGTTTTTAGATGGAAGAAAACTGGGTCCATTCAAGTATAATTATTATCAAATTTCAGTGCTGACATCCACAAATATTTGTTTTTCTCTGCCCCAGTTAATCAGAGATTAGTTACTGTAGAAAGGAAAGGGGAAGTTTCATTTATTTTTGTGGTGCTGGGAATAGAACCCAGGGCTTTTCTACCTCCAGGCTACATCCCCAGACCTATTTTATTTTTTATTTGGAAACAAGGTCTCGCTGGGTTGCTGAAAGCCTCACTAATTTGATGAGGCTGGCTTTGAACATGCACTCCTCCTGTCTCAGCCTCCCAAGTACTGGGATTACAAGTGTGTGCCACCATGCCTGCCTTGGAAGTTTTAAAATAGTCTATAGAGGTAGTTACCGGAGATAAGGGGTAAGGAGATTGAAGATACATTGGTCAAAGAACACAAAATCTCAGGAGAATTAAATTCAAGAGATCTATTGTACATCATGATGACTACAGTCAATATTAATATACTGTATACTTGAAAAGTGCTGAGAGTAGATATTTTGGGTGTCTTAAGGACTGAATCCAGTAGTTTTCCATCCCTAAGATACACCTTCAGTCCTTTTTATTCTTTATTTTGAAGCAGAGTCTCACTACGTTACCAAACACTAGCCTCGAACTAGTGATCCTCCTGCCTCAGCCTCCCAAGTAGTGGGATTACAGGCATGTGCCACTATGCATCACTTGAGAGTAGATGTTAAGTGTTCTTGCCATACTAAGCAACATAATGCATACATTAAATACCTTGATTTAGCCATTCTATAATGTGTACATATATCAAAGCATCACATCATACAACATAAATATATGCATAAATTGTAACTTGCCAACTCATGATAAAATTAATTAAAAATAAATGGCATATAGAAAATTGCTATACTGGTTGTCACTTCTCTAGTGTCTTTATAGTAGAACCATCAATAACAGATATTGGTCTGTTTTAGTTTAAGATCTCAATGTATTTTTTCTTTAGATGAGAAATCTATTTTTCAACACCGCAGATATCACTTAAGCTTTCTAATTTGCATTCCACTGAAATGTAGCCAGCTGGAGATTTAAAGAGGAAATACTCTTTCATCATTTATATAACAAGTGCTGCAGGTTCTATAATCTTTATGAGATTCATATGAACCACTGATTTGTGACAACATCAGTTGACATTTTATAGATCATCAGAATCTTCCTCAAGGCAGAAATTTGCAGTCTTGTATGTAATCACCAACAGTCACAGAAGTATTCATGTACCTGCTAACATTTATATTCCCACACCTCACTACAACTTCATTGTACTGTGCAGTCTCTGACAGCAATTCCTTCTCCTGTTTTCAATCACTCTTGGTTCCAAAGCTCAAAAATTATGAAAACAGGAGGATTTGAAGCTTTTTTAAATTTAATTTTTATTTTTTTATAAGTGGAACATATTGAGAGTGGTGTACATTTACATTGTGCTTCATGCCCTTCTCCCTCCCTTTCCCTCCCTCCCCAATTTGAAGCTTTTTTTTTTTTGGTGGTACTGGGGTTCCTGGAAGCCCTCTACCTCCAGGCTACACTCCCAGACCTATTTTTACATTTTTATTTGGAAACAGGGTCTCCTAAGCCAGCGCGCGTGGCTGGCTTCGAACCTGCGCGATCCTCCTGTCTCTGCCTCTTAAGCGCGGGGATTACAAGCATGCACCACCACTCCTGGAAATTTGAAGCTTTTAAAAGTACTTGCCTTGTGTGTTTTTTTCAACAGCAAAATGGAGTTATTCAGCTAATAAAAGACTTACTTAAACCTGCAGTTTCTTTTCACTATCAATCTGCCTCTTTTCATGGGAAAAAATACTGTGTTCCTTCTCCATGGAGGATAGAGGATTGTTACTTCACTCTTCTGGAATTCCATTGTAGAAGCTAGAATCCTATACATCCTGCACTATGTGCGTACCATGTCCTCTTGTTTCATAGATACACAGAAAAGTTAGACTGGAGTCTCCAGTCTACTAGCTACACCCTCAGTCCTCTTTTTGTCATTCTTTATTTTGAAATAGAGTCTCACTAAGGTACGAAGCTGGGATTCTCCTATCTCAGCCTCCTAAATACTGAGATTACAAGCATGGGCAACCATGCCTGGAAGAGTCTTCAGTCTAATTTGAAGATTAGAAAATAATATTATGAGACAGTGTGTGATAGTGGTTCAGCACCATGGACAGTGAGACAGCAGTCCACTGCTCACGTGGCTAAATTTTTTAAAAATTATATTCTTGCCGGGCGTGGTGGCGCACGCTTGTAATCCCCGCGCTTGGGAGGCAGAGACAGGAGGATCGCGCAGGTTCGAAGCCAGCCGCGCGCGCTGGCTTAGGAGACCCTGTTTCCAAATAAAAATGTAAAAATAGGTCTGGGAGTGTAGCCCGGAGGTAGAAGGGCTTCCAGAAACCCCAGTACCACCAAAAAAAAAAAAAATAAATAAATAAATAAAAATAAAAATAAAAATTATATTCTAGCCGGGCATGGTGGCATACGCTTGTAATCCCTGCGCTTGGGAGGTGGAGACAGGAGGATCATGCAGATTCGAAGCCAGCCGCGCTGGTGTAAGAGACCTGTTTCAAAAATATAAAAAAAATAGGTCTGGGAGTGTAGCCCGGAGGTAGAAGGGCTTCCAGGAACCCCAGTACCACACACACACACACACACAAAAAAAAAAAAAAAAAAAAAAATTATATTCTAGCAGGGCATATAAATATAGACACACTTATAATCTCAGTACTTGGGAGGCTGAGACAGGAGAACTGCAGGTTCGAGAACAGCCTCAGCAAATTAGCAAGACCCTGTTTTCAAATAAAAATTAAAATAGGACTAGAAATATAATCTGGAGGTAGAAGGCCCCCTGGTTCTACCCCCAGTATCTCCCCCCTCTCTCTCTCTCTCTCTCTCTCTCTCTCTCTCTCTCTCTCTCTCTCTCACACACACACACACACACACACACACACACACACACACACACACACAGTAACACAATATATATAGTTATATATGAATGATATTATGTTCTTTTTTTCCTGCCAGCCAGGCACAGTGTTACATGTTTGTAATCCCAGTACTTGGGAGGCTGAGACACAGGTTTGAGGCCAGCACGGGTAATTTAGCAAGACTCTTTTTCAAAAATAAAGAATAAAATAGGGCTGGGAGTATAACGCAGAGGTAGAATGACCCTGGATTCAATCCCCAGTACCACAAAAAAGAAAGAAAATATTCTGCCTATGTACTTTTCTCTAATATGATTCACATAAAGTAATACTTTGGGATACAAGAAGAAAAATATCAAAATTTCCATTTATAATTATTTTATTTTTAAAAAGTTAAACTTAACTAAAACATGTGGATGAACAGGAATAATGTCTTACTCTATTTTCTGTTGCAATCTCAAAACAACTGAAGCTGGGTACTTTATAAAAGAAGAAAGTTTAGTTAGATCACAGTGATGAAGGCATGATGCCAGTACCTGCTAAGCTTTTAGTGCAAGCCATGTGCTGGATTATATCATAGCAGAGAAGCCAAAAGGGGAAGCAGGCTTATACAGGAGTGCCTGTGCCAGGAAGCTTGGGAAGGTGCCAAGATGGCTTTCAAACAGCCCAGTTTCACAGTAACTAACTCACTCCTATGAGAAAAACAATCTATTTCTGAGGGTGATCCTTCATATGCCGATGCTTTCTTTTTCTTTTTCTTTTCCTTTTCCTCTTTCTTTTTTCTTTCTTTCTTTTCTTTTCTTTTCTTTTTTTTTTTTTACTGGGGATTGAACCTAGGGGTATCCAACCCCCGAGCTTTACCCCCAGCCTTATTTTATCTTTTATTTTGAAGCAGGGTCTCACTAAGTTGTTGAAGGCCTCACTAAATAGCTAAGGCTGGCCGTGAACCTTCAATGCTCCTGTTTCTGCCTCCCAAGTGCTTGGATCACAAGTGTGTGCCACCACACTCAGCCCCAAATGCTTTTTGAAGTCCCCACCAACTTCCAATGCAATTAATTACATTGTACAATTGCACTTTAACATAACAGGGACAAGCCATATTCATACCATAGCAAATATCAAGGGAAAAATGGCCGACACTAAGATTTAACTTAAAGGATACAAAGGTGGTAGTCTCCATTTATCTCCATTTTATTACAAGTCTAACCTTTGTATTAGTCTGTTTTGTTTTTTCTCTTTTCTCCTCCTGCTCCTCCTCTTCCCCTTCTTCCTCCTCCTTCTCCACCTTCTTATTATTATTATTCGTGTGTGTGTATGTATGTATGTGTGTTATTGACGATGGAACCCAGGGACATTCTACCTCTGAGCTCCACTCCTAGCCTTATTTACTTATTTATTTATTATTTATTTATTTATTTATTTATAAAACTCATGGTTTTGGAGGCTAAAAATTCAAGATCACAAAGACCCCATTTGTTTGGCCTCTGAAAAAGTCTCCCTTGGCTCTATCACAACATGGCAGAAAAACAGAAAGGGACCCAGCCATGTGCAGAAGGAGCCATCTCACTATCATAACAACTAACTCATTTTGTGAGACCAGCATTACTCCCTTCCAAGGACAGCACCCTAATGGCTTAATTAAATTGCATGAAGCCCCACCTCTTAAAGGTTCCATTACCTCAATACTGAGCACATGGAATTTTGAGCCAAAAGAAAACAACATCTAAACCCCTTATAAAAACCATATGGTTCATGACAGATGACAGTAGAACTGCACAAATTTAGTCAAATGATAGTTCCAATAGCAGCTGTTAATCTAGGAATAATTTTTCTTTCTAGAATAGACCATGGTTTTAAAAAATGTGTTCTTTTTCTTTTTCTTTCTTTCTTTTTTTTTTTTTTTTTTTTTTTTTTGGTGGTGGTACTGGGGTTCCTGGAAGCCTGTCTACCTCCGGGCTGTACTCCCAGACCTATTTTATAGGTTTTATTTGGAAACAGGGTCTCTTAAGCCAGCACGTCTGGCTTTGAACCTGCGTGATCCTCCTGTCTCCGCCTCCCAAGCGCGGGGATTACAAGCATGCGCCACCACGCCTGGCTAAAAAAGTGTTATTTTTAAATCCTATCAGGAAGCAGGATTGTAAGCAGGTTGCACTCATCTGAGATGGACAATCATACATCTCCAGGCCTTGTTCTGTCTTGGTCACAATATAGTCAGAAGAGTTCTTGGCTGTACAGAAGTCACTCAGGACATCCTCCTGGCCCTCTGAATTGATGGCATTATCTTAGGCAGGACTGATCAGCTCCAAATGATAAATATCCCAGGTGCCCAGGTAAGATATATGTGCTTCAGAGAGTGTAAGCTAAGCTCCATAAAGACTCAGGTGCCTAATATCATAGCAAAGTGTTTAAGAGTACAATAGACTGGAGCATGTTGGAATATCCCCTCAGAAGTACAGGACAAGTCATCTCACCTTATATCTCTGACCACAAGCAAGGAAGCTTTTGTTTCAGCCTCTTTGTAAGTCTCTGGTTGTAGAGGTGGCATATTCCATGCTTAGGATATGACTATCACCCACTTACTGGCTGGCTCAGTGTTTCCAATTTTGGCTGAGGTCCAGTGTAAGAGCGAGCTCTGCCATAGAGTCAGTCTGTGGTGCCAACAAGACTGCTGCTTGGCCCATATGTCCTGGAAGAGCCCTTAGTTCTGGAGTTATCTGTGGTAGATAAGTATGCCACATGAAATTCCCAATGGAGAAGTTATAGCACAGAACCCTAGTGTTCTGGAGCAAGGCCATGTCTACCACACAGTAGTAGACACCATTGGAAAAAGCAGCATCTGTCACACTAGGGGGCTCTGGTAAAAAGTGTCTCCCATGGGACATTGGGTAATGCTGAGATCACAATTGCCTCTCATGATTGACAACCCCCCGAGTTACACAGCCAGCCCTCTCAGCAGGATTTCATTGTATAATGGGAGAACTGCATCTGAGATTGGGTTTGAGCCAGAAGGGGAAGCACAAGTAAACTACAAAACGAGGGGGGGCCAAACCCCAGTGTTGCCTTACCCTTACTACAAGATACTCCGTTGGTGTCCTTCCAAATTCACATCTGCTCAGGTCTCAGAATGTGACTTTATGATGTAATTAGTTCAGATGAGGTCCTACTAGATTAGGGTAGACCCAATGAATGGTGGCATTACAAAAATATTTTTAAAATGGCCTGGCTCAAAGATGAGTCAATGTAGTAAGTTGATGTGTGCTAAAAATAGACTGCTATGGCACTGCACATCCATGCAGAGGTAACCCTTAAAGAAAGGGACAGGTGGGGGGAACCTTCCCACTGGGAAAAGCTCTGGTGATCCCTCAGCTGGAAGGAAAGTGGCTCCATTAAGTCTAGACATGGACTCTTAGGCATGAATTCTTGGAATGCTTTTGGATGGTGCATTAAGGGCATAAAAGGAATGAATTTGAAAAATGGGAAACAGGAGGCCTAGGGAAGAGACATGTGGTGGACCGAAGGAAGTGGACACAAGGTGCAAAGAACTTTGCATTGCGTGGTAATGCCTGTAAGAGAGCTTCTGCTGCAGATGGGGCATTCAACAATGACCAGGATAGTATGGCTAGCTCTATCCATGGACAGAGCAGCCATTGTGACCCAGATAGAAGCTATCTTGAGGAATTTTCTCCAGCAGTTCTTTCTTTCTGGAACTTTCTTCTTTTTGATATTTACATCCTTGGATAACTCTCTCTGCTCCTCCAAGCCCTGGAAAAATCTCCCTTTCTCCATGAGTAAAGCTGCAGAAGCTGATGTATCTGTGAAACTAGTGAAGATTAAGTTTTAGGATGTACCACTCCCACAGGACTCTGTGTGTACCCAGTGAGTGCTGCTGGTAGTTGTAGACTGGGGAGTGATGCCAGTTCATGACTAGGAAGTATTTCTACCCAAACATTTCTGGAAAACTACTTAATCAGAAGATAGGGACCTAAATAAATACTCAACACACACTCTGGTTTCTCTTTAGATGGAATAAATATTCTGCCTTTTACTACATATAAATTCCTTTTAGGTACAAGATGATATCAATGATGGAAAATATGTTTTTTGCATGTCTGCATAGTAGTATCATTCTTTTTCTTTAAATCCAGTACTGGCAGCTGAACCCAGGATACTGTATCACTGACCTATGACCCAGCGCTTTTTGGTTTTGATTTCTTTTTTGTGGTATTGAGGGTAGATTCAACTAAGTTGAAACCCCCTTGGATTCAAGTAAGTTGCTGAGGCTGGACTTGAACATTTTGTCCTCTTTTCTCAGCTTTCTAAATACTAGTATTATAGGTATGTACATTATGAATGTGTACCACCTCACCCAGCTGTGTATAGCCTTTTAAAGACTAAGAAAACTAGTTACAGTGTTAAATAAAAGGTTATTCAATAATGCTTATTAAAGCATGATAAGGCAGACTATATTTTGAACTACTGAGTTACATACAGAGACTATTGTAATATGGTCTTGTAGTAGAGAAGAGAGAACAGATTTAACTCCAAATATGGCCGGGGCAAGTAGGAATTTATTTATAGCCAAGGAGTAGAGGGGGGGACAATGGAAAATTAATAAGAGGAAACATCATAGATGAAAGTAATTCTGGCTAGATCAGCCTATTAGGTTTCAGGCTGAAATCAGGCCAGGATGCTGACAACTGGGAGATGGAGGATAACAAACCTGATCATATATTGGGAGTGATATGATAGGATGGAGGTCTGGCTGAACTGAATAGGCAGGATTCTTTTGCTAAAACTATCTTCACAAGTACACAGATGAGAAAAATTTGGCCAAGTGAAGAATCTTTTTCAGTAGAAATACACAGAATAATTGGTGGTGTTTCAATAAGCTTTCCTTCCTCCCTTCCTTCTTCCCTTCCTTCCTTCCTTCGTCTCTTTTTTGACACAGGGTCTTGCTGTGTCACACAGGCTGGCCTCAGATTCGTGGTTCTTTGGCCTCCACTTCCCAAGTTTCTGGGATTATAAGTGAGCACCACTGTGTCCAACAAAAATGTTTTATTTTAAAAGGTCTTAGAACATTGCCGGGCATGGTGGCGCACGCTTGTAATCCCCGTGCTTGGGAGGTGGAGACAGGAGGATCAAGCAGGTTTGAAGCCAGCTGTGCTGGCTTAAGAGACCCTGTTTTTAAAAAAAATAGGTCTGGGAGTGTAGCCCGGAGGTAGAAGGACTTCCAAGAACCCCAGTACCACCAAAAATATAAATAAATAAAAATAAATAAAAGGTCTTAAAACATCCACAAAAAGGAGGTATGCCATAAATATTTTGGTCTGTTTTGTAAAACAAGTCTTTTCCAGTATTTTTACTTACATGTGTGCTTACTTTTCACTAATGACAAACAACATCTACCAAAATAAGAGACACCTGGTGATTTTTATGGTGGATTGTAAAATATTTACAGAATTTTGCTTTAAATGAGTTATATCATTTATAGCATTTTGCCATACAATCTTATGACATTCAGCTTCTGCTTAGGCTGGGTGAGGTGGTGCACACCTGTAATCCCAGTTCTTGGGAAGCTGAGACAGAAGGATCATAGGTTCAAGGCTAGCTTCATTAATTTGTCAAGGCCCCCAGCAACTTAGTGAGAACTTGTTTCAAAATAAAAAAATAAAATAGGGCTGGGGATGTAGCTCAGAGGTAAAACCTAGGTTCAATCTCCAATACCCTACCCCCCTACACACAAAATTAGATCAAGCCAGGTCTGGTGGCTCATGCCTATAATCCCAGTACTTGGGAGGCTGAGACAGAAGGATTGCAGGTTCACAACCAGCCTTAGCAACTTAGTGAGAATCTCTACAACCTAGCAAAACCATGTTTCAAAACAAAACAAAAAAGGGCTGCAGGTACAGCTCGGAGGTAGAATGTCCCTGGGTAAAATTCCTAGTAAAACACACACACACACACACACACACACACACACACGATCAAACTAATTGGAGTTTCAAATATTTTACAGGTCAAATTAATGAAAAACAAGCATCATTAATACTCCTTTTATTCACAATCACATTTATACTCTAGTTCCAGGAACAGAGATCCAAACTGTGCAGACGCAGGCATAGATACACAGAGACAGAGCCCCAGCCTTAGATGTAGAAAATCATTCTCTTTGGCAGAGAAACATTCCTGTAGGAAATTTAAAGAGGCTAGAAATACAAAATATTTGTTTTTCTGGAAAAAATAGAAGCCCATGTTGCCTCGTTTCCTTTAGGACATGGTGGGAAGCCTTTCTACTCAGGCGAGGGCTAATTGCTCAGTAGAAAAATGCCAGTGAAGCTCATTGTAATGGGATTCTATCCATCTGCAATTTCCATTTCCAGAACCAAATACTTTCATCTGTTCCTATGTCTTCCAAAAAATTAGTACCCTTGGTTGTAAAGGGAAACATCTACAGATTGTCATTTCATTTTTCAGAACCATTCAGAAAGAAAGAATCCTACTACAAGCTTGGGACCAGGAACAGATTGAATCCATAAAAAAAAATTAAAAGGCACAAGCCAAACTGTTCATCTCTGGAACATGAAAAATTATCACTGTTGTTGTTAAAACCATATGTTCTAGGTAAGAGGACAGGTTTTGTATTCACTCTGACATTTGTTCTAAAGAATGTTAATGTACTTAATGCTAGTGCATGCTTAGTGGTAATTTGCAAATTTGAAAAGTAACCCAGAGTTCAAAAACATGGGTAAAGAAGAGAGGAAACTTCATTTGAGATATTTCTCAATTACTGTCTCTGAATAGTGGAGCACAGGTGAGGGCCTACAACATTTGTCAGTGTTTCAGAGCTTTATATGCAGATTTAACCTTTAAAATAATTTGTTCACTCCTTTAGAAAATCATTAATTTTTTTTTTTTTTTTTTTTTTTTGCGGTACTGGGAATGGAACCCAGGGACATTGTACCTCCAAGCTACACCCCCAGCCCTATTTTTTAGTCTTTTTGATTTTTAAAAAAATTTAAAATTTTTTTTGGTGGTACTGGTGTTCCTGGAAACCCTTCTCCGGGCTACATTCCCAGACCTATTTTATGTTTTTATTTGAAAACAGGGTCTCTTAAGCCAGAGAGGCTGGCTTCCAACCTGTGCGATCCTCCTGTCTCCGCCTCCCAGGTGCAGGGATTACAAGCATGTGCCACCACTCCCGGCTAGTCTTTTTATTTTTAAAACAAGGTCTCACTGAGTTGCAAAGGGCCTCACTAAGTAGCTGAGGCTGTCCACGAACTGTGATCCTCCAGTCTCTGCCTCCCGAATGCTGGGATTCAAGCGTGAGCCACCACCCCTGGTCAGAAAAATTCTTAAAAATTTTAAGCTGCCATAGGTGAAATTAGTAGAAAATTTTTATCACTTGGCCCAAAGTGATAGTGATTTATTTCTTATGGCTGAAACTCTGCTCTATTGCCTAGTCTCAGGGTTTTGTTGTTGTTGTTGGTGGTGGTGGTTTCTTGGTTTTTTGGTTTTTGTTTTGGGGTTTTTTTTGGTGGTACTGGGAATGGAACCCTTCTACCTCCAGGCTACACTCCCAGACCTATTTTATATTTTATTTGGAAACAGGGTCTCTTAAGCCAGCAAGGCTGGCTTCGAACCTGCACAATCCTCCTGACTCGCCTCCCAAGCGCGGGAATTACAAGCGTGCGCCACCACACCTGGCTAGTCTCAGGTTTTAAACAAACAAACCCCAGACTCACATTTTATTTATTTATTTATTTATTTATTTATTTATTTTTGCAGTACTGGGGATTGAACCCAGAGACATTCTACCTCCAAGATACACCCCCAGTCCTATTTTTTATCCTTTATTTGGAAACAGGGTCTCACTAAGTTGCAGAGGGCCTCACTAAGTAGCTGAGGCTGGCCGTGAACCTGCGATTCTCCTGCCTCAGTCTCCCAAGTGCTGGGATTACAAGCGTGCACCACTACATCCAGCTTCAGGCCCACCTTTTAATATATACTTCAGTGAAGAATCTGAAGGGATAGAGGGGAATTTCTCCCCGTTATTTGTTCTTGTCACTGGAGTAAACTAACAAATACTAGACAGGAGAAAAGGCATAAAAATGGATTTTATATGGAGAAGAGGAGAAGTCACAGGCGGGAGGCAAGTCACAAAACTGTGATTGCACACTGGCTCAACCTTATCCAGGAACATGTATACCCCTTTTTCTATAAGGGAAGGGGAAATGGGGAATGTGAACAATATTTAGGAGAATAGTAAGTCATTTTTAGGAGAACTCAATGGGCTTGGAAAACAGACAACAGGCCTGGGAAAGTGTTCTTTTGGCTCCCAGAACAATGGTTTACCAATAATTGTCTTGGGGGCTGAAATAGAAGGCAATGATATGCCAAGAGTCTGTCCAGGTGTGTTGACAGATTTCAGTCTTTCTTCCTGTTTTATGAGTTTAGTTAATGAAAGCCCAGGCAAGGGACCAGAGGTCATAGTTTCTTCTTTGGAAAGTCTGAACTTTAAGCAGATAAGAGACCTTCGCAGAAAATCTCTTAGCCCTGGGAAAGGAAGGTCAAGGGACCTGGATTCTGAGGTAGGTTCTCAGACCTCACATTGTATCAAAGCTTGGGGTGTCACTTTCTGAGCCCCAATGTATACATGAAGTATAGCGATACACACTATAGGAAAAGGGGCACAAGTCACGAATGTTTGGCTTGATGAACTATAGCCAAATGAGAGCATGCAGAATTTATTTCTACATTCTACTGCTGATGGGCTTTTGGTTGTTCCCAGTTTGGGCTGACCAATGTTGTATGAATATTATTGCTAATGTATTTTTATAATGTGCTTTTATTGGTGTATTCTCATCTTACATTATAATGTAAATAACTTTGACAATGAAATATATGCGCACAGCACTTCCCCATTCCTCCCTTCCCAATACAGAGTACTGAGATTTACATTGGTATACTCACATATGTACACATAGTGAATGATAGTATTTCCATGATCGCTAATGTCTTTAAAAGTTTGTCTATTTTAGTCATTTCTAACTGTATTTCATCATGACTTAATATGAATTTCCCTGAAAACTAATGAGGCTGAATTTTTTTTTGTAGACTTATTGGCCCTTTAAATTTTCTCTTTTGTGAAAGGCTTAATTAAAACTCCCTTCCTTCCTTCCTTCCTTCCTTCCTTCCTTCCTTCCTTCCTTCCTTTTTCCTTCTTCACTTCTTTCTTTCTTTTTCTCTTGTACTGGAATGAGCCCAGGGGGGCTCTTTATTATACTCCCAGCCCTTTTAATTTTTTTATTTTGAAACAGGATCTCACTAAGTAACCACAAATTGGCCTCGAAGCTGTGACTCTCCGGTCTCAGCCTCCCAAATACTGGGATTACAGGAATGCACCCCCATGGCTGGCTTCTTTTTTCATATCACTTTTCTATGGATTTTTTTTCTTGTTGATTTTTAGGAGTCCTATGTAAATTCTAGAAATAGTTTGTTGGTTATACCTACTGCAAATATATTCCTGTTTTTATAGCTTTTAAAACACAATAAGATATCTTGATAAACAGAGATTCTTATTATTAATGTTGTCTGATTTATCAATCCTTTGACTTAATGCTATTGCCTTTTATATCTTATCTAAGAAATATTTCCTTGCCTACAGGTCATGAAGGAATGCTCCCATGTTATTTCTTAAAAGCTTTATCATTTTACCTTTCATATTGCACAATCCACCTAGAATTGATTTTTGTATATAGTGTGATGTAAGAGTGAAGCTTTATTTCATTTTATTCTTGACATAGATATCCGATAGATTTAGCACCTTTTATTGAAATTACCATTTTCCCCCAGGTCTCTGCATTTATAAAATTCAAGTGTTCATATACATGCTGGGCTGTTTCCAGGCCTTCTATCACATTCCATTGGTCGATTTATCCATTTTCACCAGAACTACATTAGGTGAAATTACTGTAATTTTCTTACAGTATATGTACATCTTTCTACAGGATATAATAATTTCTTCTCATTCTTGGCCTTGGTTATGTTTGGTCTTTTGCATGCCTACCTGCATTTTAAAATCATCTTTTAAATGACAATAAAACTTATTGGGCTTTAAATTCAGATTGTTTAGCATCCACAGATCAGGTTGAGGAGGATTAGCATTTTACAATATTGAGTCTTAGATAAACAAGAATAAACAATTGTAAACAGTAAATTTCCCTTCATTTGTTTATGTTTTAATGTAATAATGTTTAATTATTAATAAATAATATAATAATGTTTATAGATGTTTACATACAAATCTTGAATGTCTTATATTTGTTCCTAAATAGTTACTATTTTGGTGCTGTTGTGAATGGTAATTTGAAAAATAGTTTTATTGAGTTTTGGTATATATAATGCAGTTGATTTTAAAATTGACCTTGGATCCAATATTAATGAATATACTTATTATTTCTACCAGTGTATCTGTACATTCTTTTAGACATGCTGCGTATACTAATTATGTTGCCTACAAATAAATTTTATTTCTTCCTTTCCAGTCTCTATATCTCTATTTCTTTCATTTTACTGTTTACATTGTTTAGGGCCTACAGTAAATTGTTGGATAGAAAAGACAATAATAGCCATTTTTTTTCTCTTCCCCAATTTAGAAGGAAAATTCTTAATGTCGTATCACTAAATGTGGTGTTTGTTTCAACTTTTCATACCCTTTTCAATTTGCAAATTAAGTAGATTTATTTCTATTTCTAATTTGCTACATTCCTTTAAAAATCATGGAATGGATCTTGACTTTTATCAAATGCTTTACTATATTAGTTGAGTAATTCTATGAATTGTGTTTGTGTACTGAGGATGGAACCCAGGGGCATTCTATCTCTGAGCTAAGCCCCTAACCCTTTAGTTTTTTATTTTGAAACAGGGTTTCACTAAGTTGTAGAAGCTGACCACAAACCTGCAATACTCCTGTCATGGCAGAGAAGTTTGTCAGCTCATAACAGCAAGAGAAGAAAGAGGGGAAGAGGCGAGGTATGGTACCCAAGGCCAGACCCAGAGTAGCCACCTCCTCCAGCCATGCCCAGCCTCTAAATCAGGCTTTATTGTTTAAAACATGATCTTTGCCCGGCATAGTGGCGCAGGCTTGTAATCCCCGCACTTGGGAGGCAGAGACAGGAGGATCGCGCAGGTTCGAAGCCAGCTGCGGGTGCTGGCTTAGGAGACCCTGTTTCCAAATAATAATATAAAATAGGTCTGGGAGTGTAGCCCGGAGGTAGAAGGGCTTCTAGGAACCCCATACTGCCAAAAAAAAAACTCCCCCAAAACATGAGCTTTTCCGGGCATGGTGGTACATGCTTGTAATCCCCGTGCTTGGGAGGCAGAGACAGGAGGATCGCGCAGGTTCAAAGCCAGCCATGCTGGCTTAAGAGACCCTGTTCCCAAATTTAAAAAAAATTATATATATATATATATATATATATATATATATATATATATATATATGTATATGTATATATTAGGTCTGGGAGTGTAGCCCGGAGGTAGAAGGAGTTCCAGGAATCCCAGTACCACCAAAAAACAAAAACAAAAAAAACACATGAGGTTTGGGAGATGTTTTAATCTAAAACATAACTGTTTACAAAGTTGACTTAAAAATTAATCTAAGCCGGGTGTGGTGGTGCACACTTGTAATCTCAGTACTTGGAAAGCTAAGACAGGAGGATCTGGTTCAAGGCCAGCCTTAACTACCTAGTGAGGACCTCCACAACTTAGTGAGACCCTATTTTAAAATGAAGAATAAAAAATTGGGCTGGGGGTGTAGCTTGGAGGTAGAATGCTCCTGGGTTCAATCCTCAGTACCACACACACACAAAAAAATCAATCTATCCATTCAAGCAGCTCAACAAACCAAAAGTAGAATGAATGCAAAGGGATTCATAGGCAGACATCTTGCAGTAAAAATACTGAAAGACAAAGAGAAAATCTTGAAAGCAACAATTAAGAAAACAATTTATCACTTACAAGGAAAGCCCAGTAAGATTAACAACTACTTATCAGTCACAATGAGGGCCATAAAATGATGGAATGATATTCAAAATGCTCAAAGAAAAACACTTTCAACCCAGAAAATTTTAAAAATAAAAGTGAGCTAGTCTGGTGGTTCATGCCTATAATACCACTACTTAGGAGGCTGAGACAGGACGATCACAAATTCTGGATCAGCCTGGGCAATTTAGCAATCAACTACAATCCTACTCCCAGAAGAAACAAAAGCAGTCCACTCATAAACTAGAATATGAATGGTAACAGCAGCATTATTCACAACAGCCAAAAAGCAAAGACAATCCAATTAGTCATCAGTTGACTAGTGGAGAAACAATATATGATATACTCATATAAAATATTGTTTTTGCTATTACATGGATAAACCTTGAAAACATGCTAAAAAGACAATGATAAAATACCATATACCATATGATTTAACTCAAATGAAATTTTCAGAATAAAGAAGTCTCTAGACATAGAATATAAATTAGTAGTTGCCTAGGATGAGAGTGGATGTAAGGATTGGGAGGTGATGGCTGAAGTAGTTGTATGGGTGGATGTGAGGGGTGAGAGATGATATAGAAGGTTTCTTTGGGGAGCATATCAGTATTATATTACAGTAACAAATACCCAAGATAATCAACTTACAAAGGGAACAGTTTTACTTTTGCTCACAGTCTTGGAGGTTTCAGTCCATGGTTGGTTGGCTCTGTAGCAGCACATCACAGCAGGAGTGAGTGTGTAGTGGGTGGGAGTAGGTAGCAGAGAAAAATTGCTCACCTCTGCAGAGACAAATGAGTGGTAGAAAGCTTGCCTAGCATACTGCAAGAGCAATACATAAAAGATACTCATATAATGGCTGGGAAGCAAAAGAGAGAAAGAGAAGAAGAGATAGGGTCTCCACAGTCACCATGGAGGCCACATTCCCAGTCATCTGAAAACCTCTTACCAGGCCCTGCCTCTTAAAGGTTCTACCACTTCCTGAAAAACCACACAAATGACCAAGTCTTTACCACATGGACCTCAGGTGGCCAGTTGAGATCCAAACTAGCTGAGTGTGGTGGTGCCCGCTTGTAATCCCAGTACTTGGGAGCCTGAGACAGGAGGATTGCAGGTTTGCGGCCATCCTCAGCTACTTAGTGAAGCCCTATTTCAAAATAAGGAATTAAAAAAATAGGGCTGGGGGTGTAGCTCAGAGGTAGAATGCCCCTGGATTCAATCACCAGTACCACACACACAAAAAAAGCCAAACTATAGCAGAGAGTGATGAAAATTGCCTTAACTAATTGCCTTGATGGTCATATGATTCTGAATATACAAAAACACAAGCCACCAAACTGGACAATTTAAAGATGTTTATTATAGCTCATAGAGGGATCCAAAAAATTGTTACAGATGTTATGACATTTTCACCCCTAGATAGTTTAAAACGTACTCCCAAAAACCACCGTTAAAAGATGTGTAAGTACGTAATAGTCCAAAGGTCCAGTGCTTATGCTTGTATGTGTGACTATGTGTCTTATTGTGAATGTGGGGATCACATCTCAGACTCCAGTTTCTGAGTCAGCATAGATAAAACCCTTCCATACCAGATCCAAAATGTATCAGAGTCTTTCTGAAAAGACTGTTATAGCTAGGAATTGCATTTTCTCCTCAACCTTTTGGTATGCCCAAGTAACAGCTCTTGTGGAAGAAGTAAGATAAGAAGTAAGGAGTAAAATGGTCTCTACTCTTGCTAAGAGAAAAACCTCTACTCCTGGAATTGTCTTTCCACCAATCCTGTCAGCCTGTAACCCCAGTACTTGGGAGGCCAAGACAGGAGGATCGCAGGTTCACTGCAGGCTCAGCTACTTAGTGAAGCCCTCCACAACTTAGTGAGATCCTGTTTCAAAAATAAAGATAAAAAATAGGGCTGGGGTGTAGCTCAGAGGTAGAATGCCCCTGGGTTCAATCTCCAGTACCACTACTACTACTACTAATAATAATAATAATAAGGCTGAGGGTAATGGAAGTAGAATGCCCCTGGGCGAAGGAAGGAAGGAAGGAAGGAAGGAAGGAAGGAAGGAAGGAAGGAAGGAAGGAAGGAAGGAGAAAGTCCCTGAATGACACAGAACATGTAAAGGAGTGTCGCATGTTGAGCCAGAACATGCCCTGAAACAAGACTTGAATGAAAAACAAATTATCAACCTGTTGTATTCTCCACAATCTTGTGTCCTTCCTACAGTAGATAATAGTACTTTAACTAATATGGTAGTCTCTAGAAGCACAAAGAAAGCTGCTCTTCTGTATCCTTGCATTCTCTCCTTGAATGGGTTGTTCAAGGAGATAAATCCCTCCTCTGAAGCCATGGCTGCAATTTCTCAACAATTAGCAGGAAAGTTCACCTCAGAAGCCAGGAAGATGTGACGCAGTTCTTTGACAAGGAGAAGGACCCAGCCGGGTGGCTCCCCTCTTGCCTCCACTCTTCAGCTCCAGCATCACAGACACTCACCAGGGCCGGATCTTGCCTTGTGCTCCCTATGATCTCTTCTCCAGAGGACCCACACCTGCAAACTGTCCTCTTAATGAGACAAAGCTGAAGTTAATTTTTCCAAATACACATTGGGCATCCCTAATCCCTAAATTCCCAAATCCCAAAAGCTCCCAAACTGGAATGTGTTTAAGCACCACACTGACACAATGCCACCAATGGAAAATTCCATACCTGGCCTCATGAGAGAAATAGCAGTCAAAATGCAAGTACACAAGGCAGTTTATTCAATGTCTCCAAGGGGGAAAAGCCCTTCAGTCCCCTTCAGCCGTGACATGTCTTTTCTGCACAACCCAGATTCCCCCAGGAAAGCATACCCACTGAGGGAAATAAAATGGCATGTGTGTGGCTGGATGATGCCCCGCCTGGGGACAAGCCTATGTGCCTTGCTCATTGTAAAGGTTTTTTGCTTGTCTCTGTTTCATGGTACTAAGATATTGAACATATGATGATGTCCAACAATCACATGTTGTCCCCATGGTGCTGAGATAGGTCACTTTTGAATTATAATGCTTAATGATCACTAACTTTGTTTCATGTACAAAACTATTCAAAAATTTTATATAAAATTGCTTCAGGATGGGTGCATTTGTACAAATCTATAATCCCAAAGACTCAGAAAACTGATGTAAGAGGATCAAAAGTTTCAGGAGGGCCAGGCGTGGTGATGCACACTTGTAATCTCAGCATTTGAGAGGCTGATACAGGAGGATCACGGTTCTCGGACAGCCTCCGCTATTTAGTAAGGCCATTTGCAACTCAGTGAGACCCTCTTTCAAAATAAAGAATTAAAAGGCCAGGCGTGGTGGTGCACACTTGTAATCCCCGCGCTTGGGAGGCAGAGACAGGAGGATCGCGCAGGTTCGAAGCCAGCCGCGTGTGCTGGATTAGGAGACCCTGTTTCCAAATAAAAATGTAAAAATAGGTCTGGGAGTGTAGCCTGGAGGTAGAAGGGCTTGGCTTCCAGGAACCCCAGTACCACAAAAAAAAAAAAAAAAAAAAATTGGGCAGCATGTAGCTCGGAGGTAAAATGCCTCTGGGTTCATCCCCAGATCCGCAAAAAATAAATAAATAAATAAACAAATAAATAAATCAAGAATAAAGAATAAAAAATAAAAAATAGAGCTAGGAGTATAGCTCGAAGGTAGAATTCCCCTGGGTTCCATTCCCAGCAACACACACACACACACACACACACACACACACACACACTCTCTCTCTTTCTCTCTCTCTCTCTCTCTCTCTCTCTCTCTCTCTCTCTCTCAGGGGAGCTCAGTGGTAGAGCTCTTGCATAACATGTGTGATGTCCTGGATTCTATCCTTCATACTGAAAATAACTAACTTCAGGCCACATGTATATGGTCCACATGAAACATAAATTAATTTCATGTTTGAATTTGAACCCCATCCCCTAATTCTTGTTGTTTGTGCAAATATTCAAAAAAAATCCCAGTTCACATTGTGTTTATGCAAATATTCTGAAATCCAAAAAAAGTCTGAAAACACTTCTGGTCCAAAGCACTTTGTATCAGGAATACACTGTAGTGATCTTAGTCTCAGTATTTATTCATTTACCATTTTATTTAACATTGTATGTCCTCGGGCAGATCTGGTCCAGATGCACAAGACTGAGCTAATTTCCATGACTCTAGCTCACTTAGTAAGTTTTCACTGATGAGAACTTCTAATGTTCCTTTTCTATTATTAAAAAAAAAAAAGTGGAAGCCAGGTGCAGTGTTGCACACCTGTCGTTTTAATCCCAGCACTTGGGAGGCTGAGACAGGAGGATTGCAAATTGAGGATAGCCTCAGCAACTTAGACCCTGTTTCAAAATAAAAAACTAAAATCAGGTTGGAGGTATACCTCAGGGGTAGAATCCCCTTGGGTTCAATTCCAATATCATACAGACAGACAGACAGACACACACACACACACACACACACACACACACACACACACACACTGGAGGAAACTAGTTTTCCTACTAGCATCTGGCATATGCCCCAAAGTACTTTTTAAACAGCCCAGAACTCCCAGGGAGGACTATTTTTTAAATATCTGAGCATAGACTAGAAGGGTGGGTGATGTTGAATATGTATTTGTCTATCTAGAAAGTTGCCAGGACTGCTGAAATTACATTAGAGCCTTAAAATCCTTTTTATTTGTTTATGGACAGAAAGGCTTAGGTAGTCAGAATCCAATATAAAGCTATATGCAACTATATTTCCTAATATTAATATAGTGTGAAATAAGGTGACATTAGAGAGGAATTAGTTCCTGTTGAGTGCATGTTTTTACATCAACGAATACCTGATCCTATAGTTTCACAGCAAAGCTTCACGGTTGCAAATCAAAAACATGGCACCAATTCATCTCACATCCTCTTCCAGCATGCCCTGAACAAACAGTAACCTTGAATCATGATTTCATTATCATAGACAGTAGAACTCCATCAAATATCTATAGTACCAACTATGTCAAAGTTATGAAGGAAAACCTAAAAACCAAATTCTCAGTTTACCCATCTCAAGTGATAATCTACAAATATGGTTCTTCAATCCCCAAAACCATAAATATTCAATGCCGCAGAGCCATTCCTAATGCTCAGATAAGAAGAAGCCACATTTTGCTTTTTAGACTAAATTTTAGACTGAAACTCATAAATAATGAGGCATGTCAGTGAAGGCCAAATAGTCATCTTTCCTTTAGTCTAAACAAAAAGCACTGGGAATGGGTCTCTGAAGGAAAATTCTTGAAGATGTGTGGAGAAGCCCAAGAATATATATCTGTGCAACTCTATAAATATCGTTATATCTACCTATAGCTATTGTGGAAGTTGTACATTATATCACACTTGAGACTTTTTAAGAGGTGATTTTTCACATGCATATAAGTTTAAAACAAGACATTTTTTGTATTCAATAAGTTACTAGCCTCAGAGACCTATAAGAGAAATTCTGAATTGACTATTTTCCTCCAGCAAAAGTACAGAAGAGCCCTGGTAAGTAATAATTAATAATTTTCTCTTCTGTGTAACCATTCAATAAATCTTTTTTAATCAAATCTATAAGGACAATAAAATTAAATGACATTGAATCCACTGGGCATATTTTATGTATATTCTGACTAAATACCACACGCACTCTAATTTCTATAATAAGTGAAGTATAATAGACAAAAGTCACGTATCTTAAAGTTTTTCTGGTTTCGATTTTAAGAACTAAAAGGAAATTTGTGTAACAGAAAAATCTTATAAGGCCTGTCAACATTTTTTTTAAATCAGTATGGTGGCACAGACCTGCAATCCTAGTACTGTGGAGTCTGAGACAGGAGGATCACAGTTGGAGACCAATCTTGGCAACTTAAGGAGGCCCTTACCAACTTAAACCCTGCTTCAAACTACAAAATAAAATAGGACTGGGATATAGCTCAGAAGTAGAACACCCCTGAATTCAATTCCCAGTAGCATGAATGTTTGTATGCACGGCTTTTAATATTTGAATCTGCCAGGTGCAATGCCACAGAACTGTAATCCAAATGACTTAGGAGACTGAAATAAGAGAATGGCAAGTTTGAAGCCAGCCTGTGCAACTTAACAAGATCCTGTCCTAGAATAAAAATTAAAAAGGGCTGGGGGTGTAGCTCAATTATAAAGTGCTTCTGGGTTTAATCTCCGGTACAAAAACAAAACAAACAAAAGCAACCTTGGATCTGGTCTGCACCATGGTATGTGAACGGCAGGTCCACAAAAATATAGGAACGAAAAGGATATTTTTCTTTACTAATAGGTAGTAACATCAGAAATCCATTATTAAATGAATTATTAATCCTGAAAAGAAATAAATATATAGCACTTATAAGCCAAAACATGTTGGATTAAAACTGAATAATTTTATAACCAATGTTGCTCACCAATTTTTCCACCCTAAACATCAAACGTTCAGTTAGAATCCTCTCAGGCCAACCGTCTTTATATAGCAATATACTAGCGTAGTTCTCTAACTTGAGACCTAATGAGACTTAAAAAATATTTGATGAGGTGCTGGGCGTGGTGGCGCACACTTATAATCCCCGTGCTTGGGAGACCGAAACAGGAGGGTTGCGCAGGTTTGAAGCCAGCCGCGCTGGCTTGAGAGACCCTGTTTCCAAATAAGAAAGTATAAAAATAGGCCTGGGAGTGTAGCCCGGAGGTAGAAGGGTTTCCAGGAACCCCAGTACCACAAAAAAAAAAATTGATGAGAATAACATACTCTGAAGTGAGAACCTATATACTTACAATCAACATGTGCAACTATGAAGAATGTTCTCTTAAGTTTTACTATCAACTTCTAATTCCTACAACACTGAAAATCTTGAAGTGGGTTTTTGGTTCATTTGGTCCAACATAATTTCTCTCCTCCTCCTCCTTCTCTTCCTCCTCCTCCTCCTCCTCCTCCTCCTCCTCCTTCTCCTCTCTCCTGAGTCATTCATCCTGTCAATGATCTCTCTGACATAATTACTTTTCTTATGGAAGCTATAGTGATAGGAAGCACTGCTCAAATGGATGAAAGTATTATGTGTTGGATGAAGGGCACAGAGAACATTCAAGATACTAATATTCTTCCCTTTTTTGGGGGGTAATAGATACATTGGTACATTTATCTTTGAGTTATACATTTATGATTTCTATGCTGTGTTGCTTTTTCCCCCCTTTGTGGTACTGGAAATTGAACCGAGGGGCATTCTACCTCTGAGCTACACCCCCAACCCTATCTTCTTTTCTTTCTTTTTTTTTTTTTTTGTGTGGTACTGGGGTTGGAACCCAGGGCATTCTACTTCTGAGCTACACCTCCAATCCTATTTTTTATTCTTTATTTTGAAACAGGGTCTCACTGAGTTGCAAAGGGCCTCACTAAATAGCTGAGACTGTCTGCAAGCCACGATCCTCCTGTCTCAACCTCCTAAGTATTGGGATTACAAGCGTGCGCCACCACGCCTGGCTCATTGTGTCATATTTTAAATTTCAGTGTACCAAGATTAAATGTTTCCTTAGCAGCATCAGCAGTTTTGTTAGTCATGTCATTGCCCCCCTAATGCTGGAAACTCATTAATCTGCTGGTTTTCTTAATCATTGCAGGATCTTGAGACTGCTAGAAGTCATACCTCTCATCAGATATAATTAAGCAATATCATAAACAGAACACAAATATGTGTCTACCATTTGAACAAATGAATCCATCATGGAATCAGAGGACCTAAATGGTACATTCAAGGTTTCACAGGATCAACCTTTTCCACTATAAGCCTGACCAAGATTTTAACTAATTAGAAAGCACACTTTAACCCCAGTGTTATTTTTTCTTTCTTGCAACCCCAAAATTCTCATCAGCAGGTTTTCCCAATGGAGCTTAGAAACTTTGGCAAGCCTTCAAGCACTGTTATAACAAGAATTACAATAAACAATGAGTTTGAACTTGGAACTCCAGGCCCAATATTCAAATTATTTTTCCATAACAACATGGGAAATCATATTTATGTCACAGCAGCTTTGGAAGGGGAAGTAACCCATGACTCTATGCAAATGAAATGCATGTGGCCAGAAATCTTATTTTCTGTTCTTAATTTTATTTTAACTGCAGGGGCAGTGATAACTGCACACAGTCTATTGTATCTGCACCACCTCTGGGACGTCTCCAATGCTGTCATCTTTCCAAGGGTGCTTTTGAGACCTCATAATGTTGAAAGGTGATACCAAGAGAAAAATTCACAGCTTCTAGGCAAACGGGCAAAACTGCAAGTACACAGTGGATCTACTCAAATGTTTCAGCAACTAGAAATTCTCCATAATTAAGTGGGAAGGTCTAGTAAACAGAAACAAAAAAAGTGAGATTATCACACGCTTCTTTGGAAATTATTGAATGATTAATGATGCCAGAATAAAAAGTCAGCAATGTTAGACAACAGCTTAGTATCAAAGCAACTGTTAAATCACAGAATTATACAGCTCAAAGGTAACTTAGAGAAAGATTTCATTCAAATTTTCTTGGGGAATCCCTAGCTCTTAGAGGCAAAGGACTGTGCTAAGGTCATTCAGTAAGGCTATGATGAGCTAAAGATTAGAACCCAGGTCTTTGAAATCTTCTTGGACCACCACTGTCCCAAAGTCTCAGGAAATTGGGTACTGGTAAATTGGATCAAATTCATACTTTCTTTTTCTTTTTCTTTTTCTTTTTTTTTGCGGGTCTGGAGATGGAACCCAGGGACATTTGACCTCCGAGCTACACCCCCTGCCCTATTTTTTATTCTTTATTTTGAAACAGGTTCTCACTAAGTTGCAGAGGGCCTCACTAAGTAGCTGAGGCTGTCCGTGAACTGCAATCCTCCAGTCTCAGCCTCCCAAATGCTGGGATTACAAGCGTGCACCACCACGCCTGGCCCAAATTCATAGTTTCTTATTTGGTTGAAAAATCCCAGTTCTTAAGAGGAAAATGCCACTTTGGGTTAGTCCTATGTACTCTATTGCTGTCTTTGGTTTCATATCAAAGATCACACGCATCACCTTACTGAAATAGGGTGTCATAGGGGATACAAAGACCACTGTGTGTGACTCGCCTGCTGATCAGCTATCCAGTCACCTGATGTTTGGTAATGATAATTGGTAATCAATGCCATTGTGGAAAGTATAATCTATTTCATAATATTTAATATGTAGGATCATTTTATTTGCAAAAAATGTTTTCATGTAATACTCAGTAAAAAGTATAAGGTGCAAAAAAAGTGGGAAGAACAATATGGTGGCTTCTTTAAAAATTAAATCTAGAACTAATATATGATTCAACAATTCTACTCTGTAACTAAAATTTCTCCGTAATTAACTGAGAAGATTTATACTACTTATAACTGGGATTTTGATAGAGATTACATTCAATAATATATATTGCCTTGCAGAAATAGAAAAGCCTGTGCAGAAATAGAAAACTTCATCCTACAACTCATATGAAATATCAAGGAATCAGCAAAAGAATGTTGGAAAAGAAAAGCTAAGGTAAAGGACTCACACTTTCCAATTGTGGGACTTATTACAAAGCTATGATAATCAAAACGGTGTGGTACTGGCATATAGACAAAATTACTGACCAGTAGAATTAAATAGAAAGCCCATGCCGGGCGTGGTGGCACACGTTTGTAATCCCTGCGCTTGGGAGACAGAGACAGGAGTATCATGCTGGTTCGAATCCAGCCTCACTGGCTTAAGAGACCCTGTTTCTAAATTTAAAAAATATATAAAATAGGTCTGGGAGTGTAACCTGGAGGTAGAAGGGTTTCCAGGAACTCCAGTACCACAAAAAAAAAAAAAGAAAAGAAAAGAAAAAAGAAAAAGAAAAGAAAGAAAGCCCAGAAATCCTTGCACTTATTGTCAAATGAGTTTTTGTTTTGTGTGTGTGGTAATAGGGATAGAATCCAGGAGAATTCTATCTCTGAACTACATCTCAAGCCCTATTTTCATTAATTAATTAATAATTTTTTGTGGTACTGAAGATTGAACCCAGAGGCATTCTACCTCTGAGATACCCCCACAGCTCTATTTTTTATTGTTTATTTTGCAATAGAATCTCACTAAGTTGTGGAAGGCCTCATTAAGTAGTTGAGGCTGGCCACAAACCTGTGATCCTCCTGTCTTAGCCTCCCAAGTACTGGGATTACAAGCGTGTGCCACCATGCCTGGCTGTTATATGAGTTTTTAAACAGGAGTGCTAAGAGCATTCAGTGGAGAAAGATAGTCTTTTCAACAAATAGTGCTGGGAAACATGGATATCCACATGCAAAAAAGATAAAGTTGGTCCCTTAAAAAATCCCATAGCCGGGCGCGATGGCGCACGCTTGTAATCCCCGCACTTGGGAGGCAGAGACAGGGGGATCTCGCAGGTTCGAAGCCAGCTTCGCACGCTGGCTTAGGAGACCCTGTTTCCAGATAAAAAAAGTATTAAAAAAATAGGTCTGGGAGTGTAGCCCAGAGGTAGACGGACTTCCAGGAACCCCAGTACCACCAAAAAGAAAGAGAGAGAGAGAGAGAGAGAGAGAGAGAGAGAGAGAGAGAGAGATTTGTATACACCCATGTTAACAGCAGCATCATTAAATATAGCTAAAACTTGAGAGCAGTCCAAGTGTCCACTGATGGATGAATATGCAAAATAAGGTATATACAGATAGTAGAAAATTATGCCAACTCAGAAGGAAGGAAGTTCTGGTATATGCTACAATATGGATGAGCCTTGAAACGATTAGGCTAAGTGAAAAAGCCAGTCTCAAAATGATAAAGACTTCGTGATTCCACTATTGCGAAGTACTTAGAGCAAAGTCAGAGACAGAAAGCAAAACAGCTGTTGTCAAAGGCTGAGCGGAGCCTAAGGAGTCATTCTTTAAAGGTATTGAGTTTAAGGTGTTTTTTTTCTTGGTGGTACTGGGGTTCCTGGAAGCCCTTCTACCTCCGGGCTACACTCCCAGACCTATTTTTATACTTTTTCATTTGAAAACAGGGTCTCTTAAGCCAGAGCGGCTGGCTTCGAACCTGCGTGATCCTCCTGTCTCCGCCTCCCAAGTGCAGGGATTACAATCGTGCACCACCATGCCCGGCGTTGAGTTTAAGTTTTACAAAATAAAAATAATTATGAATAAAATAATTATGGATGAAATAAAATAATTATGAATAAAAATAATTATGGCACAGCATTTTGAATGTAAGTGAAGCCACCACAATGTGTATTGAAAATTGTCAAGATGGTAAATTTTACACTATATACTTATATATATTTGTGTGTGTGTGTGTGTGTGTGTGTGTGTGTGTGTGTGTGTGTGTGTTACTGGGGATTGAACAACCCAGGGGCATTCTACCTCCGAGCTAAACCCCCAGCCCTATTTTTTATTCTTTTTATTTTGTGTGTGTGGTACTGGAGGTGGAATCTAGGGGCTTTCTACCTCCAGGCTATACTCCCAGACCTATTTTATATTTTATTTGGAAACAAGGTCTCACTAAGTTGCTGAGAGCTTCGCTGAGTAGCTGAGGCTGGCTTTGAACCTGTGCGATCCTCCTGTCTCAGCCTCCCAAGCGCTGAGATTACAAGCGTGTGCCACCACGCCTGGCTTGGTTGGGTTTATATAATGTCATTAGAAATGGCTAAATTTACAGAAGCACAAAGTAGAACAGTGGCTACCAGGAGTGGAAGACTGGGAAGAATGGGGTCTTGGTATTTTAGATAAGAATGATGAAAAAGTTATGGAGATGGATGTGAGTTGACTGTTGCACAAGAAAGTGAATATATGTAGCCCCACGGTTAGTACACTTAAATATTATTAAAATAATAAATTTCATGTTATGTATATTTGACCACAAGAAAAGAGATTTCTATTGCAAATTTGAAGTTGGTGCAAAGGAAGACCTTAGTGAAACAAAAAACTCTTAGGAAGATGTTTCTTTTTTCCCTTTAATAAATGCTTAATCTATCTTGTGTGTGTGTGTGTGTGTGTGTGTGTGTGTGTGTGTGTGTGGTACTGGGGATGGAACCCAGGGGCTTTTCTACCTCTGAGCTATACTCCCAGACCTATTTTATATTTATACTTTATTTGGAAACAGGGTCTCACTAAGTTGCTGAGAGCCTCACTAAGTAGCTGAGGCTGGCTTCGAAACTGTGTGACTCTCCCGTCTCAGCATACCAAGCACTGGGATTACAAGCGTGTGCCACCACGCCCGGCTTTAATCTCTTTTTAAAATATACCTTTATTGGCGTATTATAAGCATACAATGCACCATTATATATACAATGTATATATGCTGAGATATGGACTGATAGAAACATACATGTACACAACACTTGGTGTGTTTCCCTCCAGATCCCACTCACTGCCTCCCTCTCCATACCTGTCATTGAGATTAGTACTGATGATTTCCTATAGGTACAAAGTGCCTTCATCACATCTTCCACTTACCCATCTTTTTCCTCTAAACTCTCTCCATTGCTCCACTGGAGTAATGGATTCCTTTATCTGAAGTCCCTTTTGTTACCCAATATCTCACCAACTTCCACATAGGAGAAAAATATACAACTGTTTGCTTTCTGAGACCGGCTAATCTCAGCACAATATTCTCTAGTTTCATCCCTTTTCTTGTAAATGACATGTTTTGTTCTTTTTTTTTGCAAGTCTGGGAATGGAGCCCAGAGGCATTTGACCTCTGAGCTACACCCCCTGCCCTATTTTTTATTCTTTATTTTGAAACAGGGTCTCACTAAGTCGCAGAGAGCCTCACTAAGTAGCTGAGGCTGTCTGGGAACCGCGATCCTCCAGTCTCAGCTTCCCAAATGCTGGGATTACAAGCATGCGCCACCACGCCCGGCATATTTTGTTCTTTTTATGGATGAGTAAAATGCTATTGTGTGTATAAACCACATTTTCTTAGAAGATGGAAAGACTGTCAGTGCTCTTGGGTAGGCAGAATAAATATTAAAATGACCATTCTCCCCAAAGCTGTATACAAACCCAATGCAATCCCTATTAACATACCAATGCCATTTTTCACAGATCTAGGCTATTTCATAAAACCTTTAATTGTGCTACTCCTTCTCAACAATTGTGAAATGCCCCTTCCGCCACAGTGGGAGGATATCAGGAGGAAAGCACTGTTACCTTGGTCTCTGTCCCTGAACAAATCTTCTTCTCATGTTTGTTGTCACACTTTGATGCATGCCCCCAGCCAGCAAGCTACCCTACGTGGCTGTGTAAACTTCTCCTCTTGCCCTCGACCCCAGGGGTGACCTGGCGTGCTAGTGACTTCTGGCTGAGGTAAATGATACGGCGCCATAATAATGGCGCCTGTCAGATCTTTCCCTTTTATCTACGTCTATCCACTGTGAAGTGTCTCTCCCCCACTCCCTCCTACCAGGTATCAAAACCCCAGATAAAGAGGAAAGGAGTTATCTGAAGCATGTGTGCCCCGTGTAAGAAATCCAATTATTTATGGTCACGGGAGACATTCTCTTTCAAGTGTGTTGGTGAGTGACCTAAATGTATAGTTTTCCTTCAACCATTAACAGAGCTCTTCCTTTATCTTGCATTCAAAATCTTAACAGTCCTCGCCCTCCTTCAAGATGAAGACAAAAGTTAGTAAGAATATAATTGTGCTCACAAAAGTCACTGGATATTGGAGCTCTGTTCTATACTTATCATTTTTTACTTTTTAAAAAATTGTTCCTTGGACTACAGCTGATGTAATTTTTAAACAAAGCTGGGTAGGACCATAATCGCAGGGAGTGCTTGCTTTAAGTCCTGCTCTTTTGAGGGCAGGGAAATAACACAAAATAATTCTGGCATTACATCCATTGCCACAGGCCCCTGTAGGAGTGACAGAGCAGCCCCCCGAGCTCACAGGAGAAAGGCCTAAAAACCCACTTTGGTGAAGGACTCTTTGGGTGGACCTCAAGATTAGTTTTGTTTTCTAAGAAGTCTCTGACCTACCCCACCCTTGGTGCCAATGCAGGTGTTTGAATCTTTGTCCTGAACAATATTCTCATCTCTGGAGTCTCCCTTGGGCTAAAGGTAAGTAGCCTGTCTCATTGCTCTAATCAAAACAACTGACCACACAACTTAGAAGAAGGAAGATTTACGTGCTCATAGCTCCCTTGAAGATCTTAGAGTTGTAGTCCATGTCAGGCCAGGTTACATTATGTGGAGCTCCAAGCATGGTGGTGGGAAACACAGAGAGGGAGAGAAAAAAGCTTTCACATTATGGTGGCCAGAAGTGAGGGCGTAAGCAAGGGGATTCAAAGACAAAAGCACAGCTCCTAAGGCCACACCCCAGGGACCCACCTTCTCTAGTCACACCCAGGCCATGGTAATCCATTCCAGTGGATTTATCTACTGATGAGATTTCAATCCTCATGACTTAATTACATCAACTCTGAACATTAGTACACAAGAGCTTCAGAGGACATTCTATATCTAACTATAACAGAGCTACTGTTCATTTCCTTTAAGGTTTTTTGCCATTGCAGTGTGTGAGGTGTGTGAAACCACTGGTGAGGTTTCTCAAGAGGAGCTGAAATACAAGAGGTTGGATGCTAATCTAGGTTTAATGGCAATTCTGCCTATTGGCTCTGGTCTGCGCATTCTCAGAAAGAGAAAGAGCGGGAGGTGTCTGGGGCTCCAGGTTAGCCCTCTGTTATGTCCCTGGAGCAGTAGGCTGACTGACTCCATGACTCACCTGAAGGCCACCCCTGCCTCTTGGGCCTCTCCTCTTCCCCTTGCCTGATGGTTCTCGACCTTTTTATCACTCTCACTCCCAGAAAGTATCGTCCCCTAAGACTCCGACCCGCAGGGGCTTAGAGAACGACACAGACACCTCTTCAGCTGAAATATGAATTCTTCTTTAATGGATCCTTAATATGTCTCAATAATATGTCTCTTCTTCCTTCTCAATGCGTACAGCAAGCACAATATATATCAGCATCATAATCCCTCCCTCTATTCCCTACCAACCCCAAGCTTCCCACGGCTAGGGCATGCACACTTCTGACTCTCTCATAGGCAGGCTGGTGATAGCATGAGGCTTTGCGTCACTGATCATTCTGCAGGCACGTAGCATGGCACACTGCGCATGCTCAAGGAGACGTCCATCTTGTGAGTCTCATGACTTGGCTGCAAGCCTAGGCGCCATCTTGAATCCATGCTGGCAACAAGCCTGGGTGCCATCTCGGTCCAGCCGAGTGGGCCCCGACATCTCCCCCTTTTTGTTTTATTAAAATAAGGCTCGGGATCGTGCCTGTCGTAGGTTGTCGACCCTCAAGGACCATTCTTACCCGTCATTGGGAGAACAATAGCATGATTGTTTCCCTGTCTTAGGTTGATATGGTCCCGGGGACGATCTTATCCGTCACTGACTACCGATCCAGCATACTGAGCCATACGTGGGGAGATGAGCCAGCTTCAAGGGCTGCCATAGCTTGCACCAAAATGTGCTGTTGTTGCAGTGTGCGTTGTCGAGTTCGCCTGATATATCCAACCAGGAAACAGCATGCTACCACCAGCAAGAATGCCCAGAATGCCATGCCACCCCAATCTTTTAAGAAACCCAATGTTCCATGTATCAAGTCCATCCATTGTTGTACTGTGGCGACTTCTACACGGGTAGAATTAATTGCAACGATGGACGCTCGAAGCTCAATCATGGTGTGTTCAAATTCATGGCTCCAAGTCCCTAGAAGCATCTTACTTAATTGCCGAGACAAATTGCCTGCATGGGAGAAATTTTGATACTGCACATACGTTATACATAATCCAGATAATTTATGAATACATGGTACCATGGCCATTTGCCCTAGAATGTCAACCTGTTCTTGTAACAGGTCTACTCTTTGATTTACCATTAATATGCCAGCTTTAAGTTGTCCATTTATTTGAGCTTGCTGAGCCATGGCAGTAGCCGCATGTGAGGATAGGGCATTCATAGTGGCTGCAGTATTTATAGACGTTGCCAAAGCGGCAGCAGCTGTAACTGCTGCGGTCACAGAGGCCACAATTACAGCAATAAGAGCAGAAATTCCAAAATCTCTCTTTTCTTGGTTCAGCAAAACTGGAAGGGAATTTACATCCACTCTTATTGGCCAAGGAACTGCTATAGGCAGTCGCATTACTACTGCCCAAGGGTGCATAGAAGCATTCCAGCAGAAAGTTAGAAAACAGGTATCAATAAAACAACCTAGACTGTCATTAACCAAGGAACTATTAGAAACAAGCCAAAAAAATGGAGTAGTTACACAAACAGGAGTGGGTCCAAACGAGAGTTGTGGTCCCATTGAACCTATTGACGCGTCCCATTGACGCTATCCTCAAAAGTATCGGAAAAATTCTGAGAATAGCTGCAATTTTTTACAGTTCCCCCTAAAATCATAGACATAGCTGTTATATCAGTACAGCCTCCTGCTATCCCACAGAGAAGCCAAATATTAAAAGGATTGGGCGGCTTATACTGTATAGGATTTTGATATGTATAATTATATCCTGCCCAAGTATGATTGTGCATAGTAGATATGCCTGGAGAAAAACTTAAATCATAGCCTGAAGAGGCCCAGACTACCTTAGAGTCTTGGCAATCAGTCCATTTAAATGGCCAGCTACGTGGGCTATAACATTTTGGAGCCCACCGCGGCTGAAAGGAGCTGTTTTATTTTCGGGATGTTCATATCTAGAAAATGCTAAAGGAGCATATCCTTCTAAAACAGTAACATTTCCTATGGGACTGGAATCATTAAATGGCTGAAATTTTCCCATAGTCTGATTATATAACTGTACACATGGATGAGGACTATCATAGGTATCATTCAAAATTTTATTAGCATAAAAACATAAACTGCCACTTAAAGTTATATTAAAAAATGCATAAAGTCTAATCTCTTCATCAAAGGGAATCCAGGGCAAATTTAAGGAACTATTGGTCGTAAAGAACTGAGGAAAAATGGTAGCAGTGGTGGACACAGGTAAAGGAAGAGGGAAAGCAGAAATAATTCCCCAAAGATCTTTTTCACCCATTCCAATGTTGAACATTACCAACAGAGTTAGCCATATCCATTTGTCGCTTGGCATCTTCCATTGGTTCCTGTACATGGCGCACCAATCTTTCAGGAACCCAAATCGTAGAGTCTTTGTCCTGTGGGAAAACACACACCGACCCTCGAGCCCACGTTAGCACTGGATCCAGACCATTCCATGCTCCTGTAAGAATATCTTTCCACATTGCTTGCCCTGCATAGCACTCATGAGGCCTGTAATGTCTTTTCGCTGCTGTTCGTCCATTGGCATCCAACGTTAAAAAATTTAGAATAAATAATATAAGATTTAGTTTATCTTTTGGTGTGGTCCATTGAGCCCCTATTCCCCCTTTTTGTTTTATTAAAGTAGATTTAATAGTGGCATGGGCTCGTTCTACTATGCCTTGGCCCTGTGGATTATATGGTAATCCATGATTTAATTGTATAGCCATTTGGGCACAAAAATGAGAAAATCTCTGAGAAACATAAGCAGGTCCATTATCAGTTTTAATTTGGTGAGGGATGCCCCAGGCAGCAAAAGCTTGCAGACAATGGGAAATTACATGTTGGGCCTTTTCTCCAGTATGAGCAGAGGCAAAGATAACTCCGGAACATGTATCCACAGAAACATGTACATATTTAAGAGAGCCAAATTCAAGAACATGCGTGACATCCATTTGCCATAGGTGAAGAGGTCGCAAACCTCGAGGATTAACTCCCGTAGTAGGCTGTGGCAATAATGTCAAACAATTTTTGCATTGCAATACAATGCGTCGAGCTTGTTCTTTAGTGATTTTAAATTTTAGTTTCAGCGTTTGGGAATTTATATGAAATTTATTGTGAAATTCTTGAGCCTGTAACACTTTGTCTTCATTTGAAAAAATAAGTACAGTTCGAGTATAAAAATCTACAATAGCATTGCCTTCAGCAAGCGGTCCAGGAAGTCCTGAATGAGCTCGTATGTGGGTTGCATAGAAGGAACATTTTTGGTTCCAAATATAGTGTTGTAACTTAGCCAATGATAAAAGAATAGTAGATTGTCCCTTAATGTGTCCTACACATTCAAGGCTATTAAGTGCCTGTACTACATATAAGCTATCTGAAATTAAATTGAATGGAGTGGAATCATAGAGCATAAATACTTGAATCACTGTCAAAATCTCTACTGCCTGTGCTGATGAATGGGGAAAAAGAAAAGTTTGTGGATCTGAGCCCTCTTTGAATATCACTCCCATACCTCCTTTGGATCCATCTGTAAAAATATTTGGCGCTCCAGCAATCGGTGCAGATCGAGTGATTTTAGGAAAAATAATAGGATGAGCCAAAACAAACCTGAGCCATGGATGTTGTGGATAATGATTATCGAATTGTCCTGTGGCCATTACATGGACAATGGCCCAGTCAGAATTGGTGGCAGCTAGAGTGGCAAGCTGTTCTTTAGTATATGGAGTGATGATAAGATCAGGCTGCATTCCAAATGCAGTCAGAGTTGCCTTTAATGCCTTAACGATTATTTGTGCAACACAGGCTGGATACCATGGCAACACTTTTTTGGGAGAATGAGGGAGGTGTACCCACATTATGGGACCCTCTTGCCACAACACTCCAGTGGGTGTGAGATCTGTGGTAAGAATGCATAACAGCAATTTTTTCTGATAGTCTTAAGATAGGCTCCACCAGACAATACAGCCCTGCACAAATTCATCCAATCACTTGGAGTCATGGAGTATCTTTCAAAGGATTCTACCAGTGACAAGGTAAATGAAGCCTGCACTCCATATGTGGACACAGCTTCTTTTAACCTTTGAACAACCTTCCAATCTAATGGCTCATGATACCTTGGCTGATTCTGGTCAAGAAACACAGGAAATGCTCCTGGTGTAGGCAAAATCTCTGCCCACGGACTAGCCTCAGATGTCTTCCGCCTATCAGACTTTCCTTTCTCAGTAAGATATGGCGGCGGACTAGGAGAGGGAGGGGGAGGAGCGGAAGGTTCAGGATGTTTCTTTTTTCTGTTATAAAACATTTGGAACCTGCGCCAAGATTCTAACAAGGCTTCTTCCTCCTTATCTCTTTCTGGTGGAACAGGCCATGTCTCTTGTTCCTCAGAGGAATCGGAGGAGTTGCTTTCAGAGGACTCCTCGCCCCTGTGAGAATCTGCCTGTTGACCTTGCTCTGAAATCTCTTCTTTTGCTTCCTCTAAAGCATTAGAGCCTTCAGCCAGAACTTGACGATACCTTCCTGTTTTATCTGTCAGGCATGCTTTAATTAAACTCCAGATAGCCAATGTCCCAGGTGGGAGAGCCCCTTCAGCATCGGCCTTAAGAAGATCCTGACCAAGACGTTTCCACTGAGAAATGTTAACATATCCTTCTTCCAAAAACCATGGAGCTACCGCTTTAACTGTGCTAAGAAAATTTTCTAAAGTGGCTGCTTTCACTTTCACTCCTCCCTTAGACAGAATGTTACAAAGAGCCTCTTTGACCTTCATGGTAGCAACCTTAGACCCCATGATAAGTTTTACTTTGTCACAAACTCCTACACACCTATCGTCGCAATTTCCTGCGAACCTTCACAGCTGTCCCTCGCTTATCCGCAAGCCTTATCTTATTTTGTCGCTTACCTGCGAACTTTTTGCTACATTATTTTTCCCGGGTTTCGGCGCCACTTATCGTCCCCTAAGACTCCAACCCGCAGGGGCTTAGAGAACGACACAGACACCTCTTCAGCTGAAATATGAATTCTTCTTTAATGGATCCTTAATATGTCTCAATAATATGTCTCTTCTTCCTTCTCAATGCGTACAGCAAGCACAATATATATCAGCATCATAATCCCTCCCTCTATTCCCTACCATCCCCAAGCTTTCCACAGCTAGGGCATGCACACTTCTGACTCTCTCATAGGCAGGCTGGTGGTAGCATGAGGCTTTGCGTCACTGATCATTCTGCAGGCACGTAGCATGGCACACTGCGCATGCTCAAGGAGACGTCCATCTTGTGAGTCTCATGACTTGGCTGCAAGCCTAGGCGCCATCTTGAATCCATGCTGGCAACAAGCCTGGGTGCCATCTCGGTCCAGCCAAATGGGCCCTGACAAGAAAGAGCCTTTTACTGTTTCTTTCATAATCTTACCCTTCTATATTTTAACAGCACAGGGATACTTACCTCTATTTCTGTACTATATTAGTAATTTATAACAAGAGTAAGATTTCTGCCTCCTTATGAGAATCAATTCTAGCCCCCTAAGGAGGATATCGTCCCCCTTGACATATGCCTTTGGATCTAGTTAAAATAGCTGTGACTTGAAGATGGCATCTTCCTGTGGCAGAACAGGAAGAACACATCAACTTTGGGGTCAGATATGCCAGGTGTGCATGCAGTTCCCATCCTTCCCTAGCAGGATCAGCTGACTAATTCAGGAAATGTCAATATTCTCTCAAGGCTCCATCTCCTCATCTATAAAATGGGGCAATTTCTAACCTTGGGCTAATAGAATTAAGTGAGGGAATGGGCATCTCAGCAACAAGCACCCATCATATTATGTGCGCAGCAAAGCCTGAGTCCTCATCTCTCCCTTTTCCTTTTAGCTTCCATCAAAAATATAATATTCTGGTTTATGAGAGCCAGTTTATATTCTTTAGTAAGATTTGATTCTCTTTTCTAGAGATACACTGCATGGAAAACTAATTTGCAAAACGAATGTAAAATGTGTTGCTACTACAGCTGGTGAATAAATGTTAAATACCAAGAGCTAGTAAATCTAATCATACATCAAGGAAAAATAAAAAGTTACACGCATACTCAAACTTTATAGCTCAATGCCATTTCTTTGCACTTGAGGGAAACAGAGTAAATTAATCACTCTCTCCTCCCTATTTTCCTTCTCCAGTCAAGTTTCACGGTTGTTTATTTATGGCTTCACGGTGAGCATATCAGTGAGATAATAACTGTTCTTCTTTCCATCAGCTTCACCACTCAAAAGAATTTTAAATCGAGCAAGCCTCTCAGATGAAGTTCCAAAAGATGATGACTTTCTCCAATCTGCCCACCTGTCTCTCACTATACACCCAAAAGTCAGGATGAGCTTTTGAGTTTAGCCCATTGGTGCAGACATGGGGATGCTTTGGAAGTTTCGTGATGAGAACAGCAGGGCTTGTTGGCAGCCTAACTTGGGGGAGGGGGCGAGTCTCAAATTACTTCAAAATGGTGTGTTTCAAGAGATCCTTATCTTCCAAAGAGTACAAAATGTACTTTCATTCCTACTTGAAACTAAGAAAGTCACAGTCATTTTAAATAAGCAAATAGACAAGTTTAAATGACGTGAAATATCAAGCGCTAATTTAAGTTTCTGGCATCAGAGCACATACTTCTTCTACAAGTGTGGGCAGTAGATGACAGATGTTCCTGGTTGGATTGTCACGAGCCTTCGGAGTTTGGGGTATTGTCAGTTCCCTCTGGGAACAGAGAATGGTGAGTCAGAGTCTCCTGGCGAGAAAGTGCTCCCCTTGGAGAGAGTTCACTATTGTGTCCCCTTGCATATAACAGGGGCACCATATATATGTATTGATTTATGGTTTTGTTCTTGTCTCCCACAAAGATAAGCAGAGTCAGCTGGATGTGATGGCGCAGGCCTGCAATCCCAGTACTTGGGAGGCCGAGACAAGAGGATCACAGGATCAAAACCAGCCTCAGCAATGTAGCAAGGACCTCAGCAACATAGCAAGACCCTGTTTCAAAACAAACAAAAAAAGTCAGGTGTGGTGGCACATTCCTGTAATCCCAGTTCTTGGGAGTCTGAAACAGGAGGATAGCAAGTTTATGATCAGCCTCAGAAACTTAGCAAGACCCTGTTTCTAAATAAAAAATAAAATAGGGCTGGGGGGTGTAGCTCAGAAGTAGAATACCCCCTGGGTTCAATCCCCCATATCACAAAATAAAAAGAAAAGAAAAAGAAAAAAAGCAGAGTCTGATAGTGTATGTCAGCAGTGATTGATAATAGAGGGTAACAAACCTTGAGATCTCTGTGATTGAGCATCATAAACATTTCTTTTCAGTTCATCCAAAGTCCCCTGTGGGACTAGTGACTCGCCAGCGCCCAGTCTCCATGTCACTGGACCAGGCTTCTTAGAGCTGCAGGTGTCACCAATTCCACCTGCAGCATTGCCTAGAACTAGTCACCATGGGCATGCAGAGACTGAGCATGCTGGGAAGCCCGGACTCTCAGCACCATCAGATGGTGGTCTCTTCCTCAATTTGCAGGCCACTGATTTGAGGGAGGAGAGACCAACAAGAATCATTTACTAAATGCCTAAAACCCATTTCACTCCTAAATGTATATGCATATAAGCATAAAAGGATTTGTGCTCTGCCTGCTTTGGAGCAGACAACTTCAGCACAGTTGACTACAGCCGTAGCTGTAGCTTAGTAAAGGTTCCCCTATTTTGCAGTCTGCTCTATGGTGGCTATGAATTCAGAGATAGATTTTAAGCTTAAGAGGTCAATCAATATTCCTTGATACAATAAATTCTCATCAGCTGGCAAATTTGGCTTAAAAAAAAATAGTGTCTTTCATCCAAGTATTTCTGGAATCAAATAGGATTTAGTCTCCCACAACAGTGTCGCTTCTGGTAAAAGCCAATATCTAAACCCAAGAGTTTACCCAGGACGTCCCGACATCTGGGACCACAGATAGTAAAAAATGGGACTGTCCCCGTGAGTGCAGATGGCTGGTAAGATCGTGGTAATGTGGACTCATTTTCAGGTATGAGATCAGGCATGACTGAGCCAAGTTATTCTCTTTTATGAACTTTTAATGTTTTTTGGCATACTTGAAAAGTGCAATAAAAATGAAAAAGTGTGCATCAATATTATTATCTCTGTAGTCCTATGGTTGCACGGTAATATCATCAATTATGTATGGCTCCCACAGGGTAGTGGGTTTCAAGGGAGTGGAAATTGAATACAAAGACTTTTTATTCTTGTTTTAGCTCCAACTCAAGTCATTAGTCCCTCCTTCCACCCTCCCTGCCCCCACCCTGGCCGACTCACAGCAATTTGTTGGCAGCAAAGCATGTTATACCTTGAAGGGCAGGGAATCCGTGGTCTCCCTCCAATTCCCGGCAAGAGAGCATTCCTATTTTAAGAACCCGCTTAGTTTAAAATAGCGACTCATTTCTCCAAGTACCGTCAGCACAATTGTATTCTGAGTGTGGCATACACATTTAGCCTTTCCCCTTTGGAACAGTGTAATTGCTTGACATTTTGGCTGCCAGACACAGTCACCCCGAGCCCCCATATGCAGAGCAGACAGACTGGGGCAGCTACCTAGGAGAAAGTATTTTCCCTTTCCACGTGAGTCCCTCACTACCAGCTGTGTTCTGGAGACAGTCCTTGTTTTTTCATCCCTTGTGAAGCAAAGAGATAAATAAAAATCCACTTGCAGGGCCAGCCCTCTCCTGAGGCCCTGAAGGCGGCAGAGTCCTCACAACAAGGGCAGCTGCTGTTAAGGGCTTGGGTCCCTCGAACCTCTTTCCCACTGGACCCAGAAACAGAAGAAAATGCTCTACTCTGGGGGAAAAGGGGGAAGCGCAAGGGACAGCTGTGAGGACATCAGCCGCTGAGGATGGAGAGAGAACCGCGCTGTACCCCTCTGCTGGTGGTTCCTAGGAAGAGCAGACCTGGGCTCCCTGTTCCCCCATCGCAGCGCTGAGCGGCTGGTTCTGACGTCCTCGTCCTCGTCCTCCTCCTCGCCCTCCTCCTCGTCCTCCTTTTCGTCCTCGTCCTCCTCCTCCTCGTCGTCCTCCTCCTCGTCCTCCTCCTCGTCCTCCTCCTCGTCCTCCTCCTCGTCCTCCTCCTCGTCCTCCTCGTCCTCCTCCTCGTCCTCCTCCCCCTCCTCCTCCTCCTCCTCCTCCTCCTCCTCCTCCTCCTCTTCTTCTTCTTCTTCTTCTTCTTCTTCTTCTTCTGGAATTATTCTTCTTCTTCCTCCTCCTCTTCCTCTTCCTCCTCCTCCCCCTCTTCTTCGTCTTTGGATGGAACCCAAGGTCACTCTACCTCCAAACTACACTCCTATTCCTAAGTCTTTTTTTTTTTTTTAAATAAGGTCTCACTGAGTTGCAAAGGGCCTCACTAAGTAGCTGAGACTGAACCAGGATCCTCTGGTCTCAGCCTCCCAAATTACAAGCAGCGTGCGCCACCACGCCCAGCTTGCTTGCTTGCTTACTTGCTTGCTTTTTCTTTCTTTCCTTCTTTTTTTGGTACTGGGTCATTGTGCCTCCCAGCTACACCCTATTTTTAAATCTTTGTATTTATTTATTTTTTTCGGTACAGAAAATGGAATCCAGGGGCATTCTACCTCCAAGCTACCCCCCAGCCCTATTTTTTAGTGGTGTGTGTGTGTGTGTGTGTGTGTGTGTGTGTGTGTTACTGGGAATGAAACCCAGGGCCATTATACCTCTGAGCTACACCCCAGCCCTATTTTTTAGTCTTTTCAATTGTGTGTGTGTGTGTGTGTGTGTGTGTGTGTGTGTGTGTGTGTGTCTGGGGATGGAACCCAGGGGCATTAGCCCTCCGAGCTACACCCACTGCCCTATTTTGTATTCTTTATTTTGAAACAGGGTCTCACTAAGTTGCAGAGGGCCTCTGTCAGTGAACCACGATCCTCCCATCTCAGCCTCCCAGATGCTGGGATTACAAGCGTGTGCCACCACACAGGGTTCTGACTTGCTTTTAATCAAGTAGCATTGACCTCCTCAGAAGCAGCCCCAGCCTCCTTGCCCAGCTCTCCTCCGCAGCCCTGGGTTCCCACCAGCCAGTCCCGCCCTCCAGGGGCTGAGTCTGGTGTTCTCTGCCTCCCTCAGTCCTGCCCCAGGACCCTGGGCCCCAGTCCTTGCCCCCGTCCTTACCCACTCACGTGCCTGGGACATAGTCGGAGGTCCATTAATGTTTACCAAATAAATTAATGAATGAATGAGTGGAGCAAATTATTCCTCATCCTAACATAAGGCTGAACATGACATTTCTTAAGCAGAGAAGAGAAACTGGAGCCCACCAGGAGGGGTTTACCCTGTGGAGAAGCCAAAGGAAAGGTGTGGTACACACTTGCCTACCGTTCTGTATCCTTTCAAAACCCTGCTGTTTCAAAGGTTGCTGTGCAGAGCTATTTAATCATAAGTCTTTTTTAAATGTGTTTATTTATTTAACATGGGTACTCATTAACTATTTCTGAGTTTTTCAAACTATCTCTGAGAATTTTTTTTTTTTTTGCTGGGCTGCATGCATCCCTGGCCAGCTGCTGGGACATCTGGAACCAAGTCGGATGGGTGCTGGAGCAGGAGGCCATGCCAGAATAGTTTCTGCTGTGACAGGATATTGGGGTTGTTAAGGACTCAGGCTGCAGTATACCCTGCATTATTTTTATAGCATTTTAAAATGATCAAGTCTTAGCCTAGCGTGGTGGCCTATGCTTGTAATCCCAGCATTTAAAAGACTGAGACAGGAGGATCAGTTCTCAGACAGCCTCAGCTACTTAGTGAGGCCCTTTGTAACTCAGTGAGACCCTGTTTCAAAATAAAAAATAAACAAAAATAGGGCTGGGGGTTTATCTCAGAGGTTCCATCCCCAGTACTGCCAAAGAAATTTTTTTAATTAAAATTAAAAGAAAAAATGAGGCACGCTGAGGCCAACAGAGAAGATGGGGATGGAAAGGACTCTCTGCCCAAGCTTAAGGACCTGGCTTTTCTCAAGAACCAGCTGGAGCACCTGCAGCAGTGCATTGAAGATGAAGACAACAGTGGTGTGGGCCAGGATTGCTCACTCTTGTCCTCCCCATTCCTTAAGGGATTCTTGGCTGGATACGTGGTGGCCAAACTGAGGGCATCAGCAGTATTGGGCTTTGCAGTGGACACCTGCACTAAGAAACAAGATTTCCATCCAGCAGACAACTAAGTGAAGAAGAATAAACAGTATCTCAAACAGAAATAAAATCTTAACATGTTAGGAATTAAAAATTATCTCTCAAAAATCACACTGAATGTAAATGGTCTCAACTCCCCAATAAAAAGACATAAAGTGGCAAAATGGATTAAAAAACAGAATCCATCTGCTGCTTACAAGAAACACACCTTACAAGTAAAGATAGGAACAAACTCAAGGTAAAGGGCTGGAGCAAGGTAATCTGTGCTAAGGGAACTCGAAGACAAGGAGGAGTAGCAATTATGATATCAGACAAGTTAGACTTCAAACCCAAACTTATTAGAAGAGACAAAGAAGGTCATATTTTACTGGTAAAAGGAATTATCTAGCAAGAGGAAATGACAATAATCAGCATCTATGCCCCAAACATAGGGGCAGCTACTTTCATAAAACAAACTCTTTGTAACATGAAGTTGCACATAAATCCCAACACAAAAATACTGGGAGACTTCAACACACCTCTCACAACATTAGACCAATCTTCCAGACAAAGGGTCAATAAAGATGCCTCAGAACTAAAGAGCACCATTAACCAAATGGACCTGTTGGACACATATAGAATATTTCACCTAACTACAGCGGAGCTTACATTTTTCTCAGCTGGTCACAGAACATTCTCCAAAAGAGATCACATCCTGGGACACAAAATGAGCACTATCAAATTCAAAAAATGTTACATACTTCCCTGTGTTATTTCAGACCATAATGGAATGAAACTAGAAATCAACTATAAGAAGACCCACAGAAACAACATAAACATGTGGAGACTGAACACCGCACTTCTGAATGAAGAATGGGTCATAGAAGATGTAAGAGGTGAAGTAAAGCAATTTCTAAAAATAAATGAAAATAAAGATATAACATATCCAAACGTCTGGGACACTTTGTGAGTATTCACATAAGAAAAACAAAAAATCTTCAAATAAATAACATAACAACACACCTCAAAGCCCTTGAAAAGCAGGAACAATCAAACCTCAAAGCCAGTAGAAGACAGGAAATTATTAAAATTAGAGCAGAAATTAAGGAAGTAGAGAATAAAAAAACAATAGAGAAAATCAACAAAACCAAAAGCTGGTTTCTTGAAAAAATTAACAAGATAGATAAACCACTAGCCAACCTAACTAAAAAAAAAAAAAAAAGAGAGAGAGAGAGAATCAACCCAAATTATGAAGATAAAAGATGAAAAGGGAGACATTTCTACTGACAGTGTAGAAATCCAGAGGATTATCAGAAACTACTTTGAAAAACTATACTCCAACAAAATGGAAAATCTGGAGGAAATCAACAACTTCCTAGATAAATACAACCTTCCTAAACTGTATCAAGAAGATATAGAACACTTAAACTAACCAAAAACAATCAAAGAGATTGAAGCAGGAATAAAGAGCTTACCATCAAAGAAAAGCCCAGGACCAGATGGCATTCCAAGTGAATTCTATAAAACCTTTATAGAAGAGCTAACCCCAATACTTCTCAAACTATTTCATGAAATGGAAAAAACCGGGACTCTCCCAAATACATTCTATGAAGCCAACATCACACTAATATGCAAATTGAATTAAGACAGTTCAAGAAAGGAAAATGACAGGCCTATATCTCTGATGAACTTGGATGCAAAACTATTAAAATACTAGGACTTCCAGGAAGATGGTGACAGAGAAAAGCGGGGCTTATGAGCCCTGCTAACAACCAATCTCTATTACCACAAAATCAGCGCCTTTCATAGCCAGAAAACACCATCAGCAGAGAAACAAAAAAATGTAAATACAAGGGACAGAGAAAAAGAGGGCTGGAAAAACAAGACACCAGAAAGAAACCAGACCTTAGTGCTGCGACCGGAGCTGCAGCGCGGAGCGGTGCAGGCACCATCTTCCCTTGCAGCACCAGGCTCCAGAGAGGAGGGGGACTCAGAACAGAGCTCAGAGCCACAGAGGAGATATGCTGGCCTCATGCCCGAGGACGTGGCAGCAGCGCCTTACTGCTGGTGGCAGCGGCAAGTTCACTGGACGGCACCAGACCAACGCACTCAACAGCCCACCAGGCTCCAGAAAGGAGCAGCAGACAGCAAGCCAAGGTGAGCCTCTACAGATCAACTGGGCGGAATTCAGCAGATTTTTCAGCGCAGGGAGCGTCTAAAGCTCCAAGGGGCTGGGCTCAGCACACCCTACAGGGACTCAGAGTGGAGCTCAAAACCAGAGAAAAAATATGCCAGCCTCACGGTCGAGGGCATGGCAGTGGTGCCATACTGCCACCGGCGGCAGCAGCAGCAGCAGCAAATTCACCGAGTCCACTACAGCTCCATCAGCACACTCAACAACCGTGAGTCAAATTGTGGTCCCTAGAGGAGAAGTCCCAGTACTGCACTTCCAGGGACTTGACCCAGTGGGGGAGTGGTGGTGGCAGAGATATCACACCATAGTCACAACTCCCAGCAGGAGAACGCCCAACCTGGCACCCCCCGATGGTCTAAAGCAGCCTCGATTGACTCCCTGGGTCTGAAACTTTACAATACAACCCAGTAAAGGAGTAGTGGTGACTGAGATACCACAGACTCGAGATCAGGAGCACCTTAAGTGAAGTCGTAGTGACCCAAAGGAAGAACCCAGAGAAGACATAAACTTCTGAAATCATGGGAAAGAGGAATAACAATGGAGCAATGAATGCCCACAACCCCACAACTTCAGAACCTGATAAAACAGAAATTCAGAGATCTCTAGAGATCAAATCAGGAAAATAACTGTAAAATAATAGAGGTGCTTCGAAAAGAATTCAGAGAGAGCCAAAAAAAGATAAAGGATGCAATTAATGAAGTAAAGGCCTCAATTCAAAGTACAAACAACCCATTAGACCACATGGAGAGCAGAATCTCGCTCCTAGAAGATGATCACTCCAAAAACAAATGCAGAGTTTCTAATTTAGAAAAAAAAAATTCGACAGCAGGAATCTGACATTGAAGAAATATGGGCCCATTTTAAGAGAGCTAACATAAGAATAAATGGAATAGAGGAGGGAAAAGAAGGTGAAACCAAAGGGATCAACAATATCTTCAAGGAAGTAATAGCAGAAAATTACCCAAACATAGAGCAAGAGGTCAATACACAGGTCCAGGAAACTTATAGAACTCCCGTTAGACAGGACCTGAGAAGAGGATCCCCACGCCACATAATTGTCAAAATGACCACTGTGGAAGCCAAGCAGAGAATCTTAAAGGCAACAAAAACAAAGGGCCAAGTGACATTTAGAGGCAAACCAATTAGAATCACTCCAGACTTCCCAAACCAAGTCATGAAAGCCAGAAGGGCTTGGAGTAACATATTCCAAACTCTGAGAGGAAACAACTTCCAGCCAAAAATTTCCTACCCAGCAAAACTTTCTATCAAATTAGATGGGGAAATAAGAAGCTTCCATGACAAACAGAAACTGAAGGAATTTATGTCTTCAAAACCAGCGCTAGAGAAAATACTCAAAGAGATTAACTACAAAGAAGAAATAGGTAACACACACCAGAACCAGAGAAACAAGATTTTCCATCCAACAGACAACTAAGATTGGTTATCTTGGGAGATTCATTATTTATGTTAGTCTTTTACCTATCTCTAAATTGTATTGTTTGCTTTTATTGTTGCTAATTTTTAGGATTTCTAGTTGGAATATTAATATACCTTCAGATATAGCATTTGGAAATATTTTATCCCATTCTATCAGTAACTTTTAACTCTGTTTACATTGTCTTTGGATATACAAATTTTTTTTATTTTTTAGGGAGTTTGTATACTCTTCTGTTGCCTGTGCCATTGAAATCATATCCAAGAAATCACTGCCAATTTCAATGTTGTGAGGTTTTATGACCCAGATTTTCTTCTAAAAGTTTATAGTCTTAAGATTTATATTTAGGTCTTTTATCTATTTTGAGTTAATGTTTGTATATGGTGTTAGGTAAGGGTCCAATTTTATTCTTTTTCATGTAATTATTATTTTCAAAAATATTTAGTTAAAAGATTATTATTTCCTCCACCAAACGTATGTCAAAAATAACTTGACAATATATGGAATAATTTATCTCTAGGCTTTTATTTAACTCCAATGATTTATATATCTGCCTTTCTAATAGTACTATACTGTCTCAATTATTATAGCTTTATAAGGTTTGAAATCAGAAAATATATGTCTTCTAGCTTTTCTTTTTTGAGATTGTTTTGGTTATCTAGAGTTCATATTCCATATAAGGATGGATTTTTTTCTGAAAAATAAATAAATAAATGTATGATAGTTTCACCTAAAAAAAGAAAAAAAGAAAAAAATATTCTCTGGTAAGAAAGAAAGCAAAAAGAAATATTGAAATGTTATCTTTAAGTCATCAAAAGCTTGGTATCAGACAAATTAAACTGTTATGTAAGATTATCATTGTTAATTTTGGATAAATTGCCATAATACTAGATGTCAACCACTAAGCCAAGCATGGGAAGGAGGGATGGGGAGGGAACGGGGTGGGGATTGGGTAGGGGCTAACAGGGTGATGTGTGCATGTATGTCTACAAAATTTTTTTATCCCATTATGATGTATGAATACAGTGCACCAATAAAAATTTTTTAAATAAATAAATAAGACAAAAAAATACTAGCAACACGCATTCAAAACCACATCAAAAAAATCATACACCATGACCAGGTAGGGTTCATCCCAGGGATGCAAGGCTGGCTCAACATATGAAAATCAATCCATTTAATTCATCTTATAAGTAGAATCAAAGAGAAAAATCATATGATCATTTCAATAGATGTGGAAAAAGCATTTGATAAAATCCAACATCCATTTATGATTAAAAAAACACAGCAGAGAATTGGAAAAGAAGGAACATAGCTCAACATCATTAAGGCAATCTACAATAAGCCCACTGCCAACATCATATTAAATAGGGAAAAACTTCAAGAATTCCCCCTAAAAACAGGAAGGAGACAAGGATGTCCATTATCACCACTTCTCTTCAGTGTAGTACTAGAGAATCTAGCCAGAGCAATAAGGCAAGAAAAGGAAATCAAAGGAGTACAAATAGGAAAAGAAGAACTTAAGCTTTCACTATTTGCTGATGACATGATACTATATTTAGAAAACCCAACAAACTCAACCAAAAGGCTTATAGAACTGATCAACAAATGCAGCAAAGTGTCTGGATACAAAATCAATCTTTAAAAATCATAAGCTTTCCTGTACACCAACCATAAATCCACTGAAAAAGAAATTCAGAAAACACTTCCACTCAGAATCTCCCACAAAAATATAAAATACTTAGGAATAAACTTAACCAAGGAGGTAAAAGATCCCTACAAAGAAAATTATAAAACATTGGAAAAAGAAATCGAAGAACTTAGTAGATGGAACGATCTTCCATGTTCATGGATTGGCAGAATAAATATCATTAAAATGGCCATCCTCCCAAAAGTGATCTACAGATTCAACACAATGCCCATTAAACTACCAAGATCATTCCTCACAGACATAGAAAAGTCAGTCCAAAAAGCCCAGAATAGCCAAAGTAGTTCTCAGCAACAAAAAACATGCAGGAGAAATCACAATACCTGACTTTAAACTATACTACAAAGCCATTGTAATAAAAACAGCATGGTACTGGGACAAAAACAGATACATAGACCAATGGAGCAGAATAGAAGACCCAGAAACAAGTCCATACACTTCCAGTCAATTAATTTTTGACAAAGAGGCCAAAAACATGCACTGGAAAAAAATAGCCTGTTCAACAAATGGAATTGGCAAAACTGGTTAACCATATGCAGAAAATTGGAAATTAATCCTAGTTTTTCACCCTGCACAAGAGTCAATTCAAGATGGATCAAAGACTTGGAAATCAAACCAGAGACCTTGAAGCTCCTTGAAGAGGGCATAGGTCCAACACTGCAACACATAGGCACAGATAAACACTTTGTCAACAAGACCCCAAAGGCACAACCAATTAAAAGGCGAATCAATACATGGGATTGCATGAAACTGAAGAGCTTCTGTTCAGCAAAGGAAACTGTCAAGAACCTCAATCGAGAGCCAACAGAATGGGAGAAGATTTTTGCCACCTACACCACCAATAGAGGACTAATATCTAGAATATACAGAGAACTCAAGAAACTCAACACTAAGAAAACAAAGCATCCAATAACAAAATGGACAAGCAAACTAAATAGACACTTCACAAAAGAAGAAATTCAAATGGCCAATAAATGCATGAAAAATGCTTAACATCACTGGCAATCAGAGAGATGCAAATCAAAACAACCCTGAGATTTCACCTAACTCCAACTAGAATGGCAATCATTCAAAACACAAACAACAACAGATGCTGGCAAGGATGTGGAGAAGTGGGAACTCCAAAACATTGTTGGTGGGATTGCAAATTAGTGCAACCACTTTGGAAAACAGTATGGAGAATTCTCAGAAGAATGGAAACAAATTGACCATTTGATCCATCAATACCACTTCTGAGTATCTATCCAAAAGATAGGAAAACAAACTACCAAACTAATGCATGTGTATCGATGGTCATAGCTGCACAATTCACCATAGCCAAACTATGGAACCAGCCAAGATGTCTATCAACAAATGAATGGATTACAAAACTGTGGGATATGTACACAATGGAATTTTACTCAGCCATCAAAAAAAAACAAACTCAATTACATCATTTTCAGAGGAATGGATGGAACTGGAGGACATTATGTTAAGTGAGATTAGTCAGTCACAAAAAAATAAGAAATCAGATGTTTTCCCTATTATGTGAAAGCTAAGGAGAAATGGGTCATAGGAGGAACTCTAGATGAAAAAGGAAATCCTATAGAGGAGCAAACAAGACAACCTAAATGAGGGGATGGGAGGGGGGAAGAAGAAAATTCTCTAAAACACACAATGTACTTAAACATATTGACGTCAACCGCTAAGCCAAGCAAGGGAAGGAGGGATGGAGAGGGAATGGGGTGGAATTGGGTAGGGGTTAAATTGGTGATGTGTATATGTATGTACACACAAGTTTTTTTTTTTACCCCAATATGATGTATGAATATAATGCACCAATAAAAAATTAAAAAAAAACAGAATTAAGGGTGTAGCTCAGGGGTAGAGTGCCCCATATTCAATTCCCAGTACCACACCAAGTGCTGTGTACCCGAATGTCACTATCACTGTGAAATACATTATGATGTGAGACTATAAGGCACCAATAAAAGTTTAAAAATATAAAAAATAATAAAAATAAAAAAATAAAATGATCAAGTCTTGCTCATAGACTCAGCATATTAGGACAGATGTAGACCCTGAAAGAATCATCATAGAAATGAAAATAAATATACAGTCATTTAAACTTCCAAGGAATCTTATGGGAGATACCTCTGTGGATCTCCCATTTCAGTTTCTAGAAATGGAGATCTTATAACTTTCCTTCATCATTCAGTTTCCATTTTATTGTAAGTAATCAACTCCAATTGATCGTCTTTAAGAGAAGAAATCGATGGATATGGTGCCAAGAGGATTTTTACCAGCACAATGGAGTGACCCAGGCCAGCCAGACCAGTTGAAGGCAGGAAAGATGGGCTCCTGATGGAGCATCCCAGGTCCCCACGGCCATTTATGCACCCTCTGCTCCTTGCTCTGTGGCTCTTCACTAAATTACAGTCTGGCTCTGGTGGGCTAAATTTGTACTCCAGGCACATTTCCTTCAGTTGACAATGCAGTTTGGGAAGTATTAGGTGCATTTACAAAATGGAAGCATCGTCTTTTTAAAAATCTAAAGTTAGCTAAGCATAGTGGCACACACCCACAATCCCAATATTTGAGAGGCTGAGATAGGAGGAGCACAGGTTTGAGGCCAGCCTCAGAAACTTAGTGAGACTTTGTTTCAAATTTTTAAAAAATAGAATAGGAGTAGGGTAATTCAGAAGTAGTAGAATACTCCTGGGTTTAATCCCCAGTACCACTAAAAAAAAAAAAAAAAAATTTAGACTTCCTTGCTGGGTGTGGTGGTGCACACTTGTAATCCCATCTACTCAGGAGGCTAATGCAAGAAGATGGCATGTTCTAGGCCAGTGTGGGCAATTTAATGGGAGCCTGTCTTAAAATTAAAAAGTAGAGAAAGTTCTGGGATGTATCTCAGTTGTAGAGCACTCCTGAGTTTAATTCTAGTACCAAAAGAATTCTTGATTTCCATTTTATAAATCAGAAATTTTAATTACACTGGGAATAAATTTCTGTATAGACACATTGATCTCAAATAGAAGCAACTGACTTCTTAATAATATTAGTATTATTCGTTATCATATAATATTAGCACATTAGCACATACTCTGAGTCACATGATTTCTTAAATGCTTTGTATGTACTCATTATTTTAGTAAATGTAGTCTCCCAGATTATACTGGATAGGAACAAATTATTGGAAGATATGGTTGTCTAGATATGAATGCTATCATGATTCATTCATAACAGTTAAAAGTAATATGGGGTCTGGAGTCAGACCACATACCTTTGAATCCAGGCTCTGCCACACATCACCTGGGAGAACTTAGGCACCTTGGTTAATATTTTTAAACCTTAGTATCATCTGCAAAAGAAGAAAATAGTCTCTTCTCCATGAGCTGTTCATATTTTACAGAGTTAATTGAGTTAATAAAATACTTAGCACAGGAAGTGCTGACACACAGTAAGACTTTAATTAAGGCTCACTACTATTATTTTACCTGGCTAACTCTTAGCACTAAACATTTAATATGTGCCTAACTAAGAAAAGGCTTCAACTAATGTAGGACACTTTCTCCAATTTCTAGCATCTTTTAATTTAAAGAAAATACTACTGACAAGAATTATATGGCTCTTTGTCTAGGAAACAGTGTTTCAGTGTTGGAGAGCACCACCAAATAAAATAGCACTATGCTCTGGCCAGGCGTGGTAGGGCACGCTTGTAATCCCAGCACTGGGGAGGCTGAGACAGGAGGATTGCACAGGTTCGAAGCCAGCCTCAGCTACTCAGCGAAGCTCTCAGCAACTTAGTGAGACCCTGTTTCCAAATAAAGTATGAAGTTGGTCTGGGAGTGTAGCCTGGATGTAGAAAAGCCCCTGGGTTCCATCCCCAGTAACACCAAAAAAATAAAATAAAATAACACTATGCTCCAAGTTTAATTTCTGTCTTTCGGCAAGTGTTTATTGAGCATCTCCTAGGCTATATTCATTATAGTATCTCTAATTTTTTTTACCCTGGCTGGTAGTAGAAGTTCAAATATTTATAGGATGAGTAAAAGATAATAGCGAGAAGTTGAAGAAACTTTGGTGTTATAAAAGTTAAGGAGTCAGAAAAAAATTCTTAAAATCACAGGTAGAATAAGCAAACAAACAAAAAAGTACAATCAAAGAAAATTTTCCTTGTTACGACCAGAATGCATTAATACTAATGAAAACAGAATGCAGACCCCCTCTGACATATTTTAAACTGTTTAAAGATAAACATTTGTGCGCGGCAAGCCACAAATGGGCTGAAAGTCCAATGAGGACTTTATAAGCCATCTGCTAGTCTCCTAATGAGGCTAGTAACTATCATTGTTTACCGTTAGGCACCAGGGGTCATGGGTATTTGTTATAATGAAAGCTGCGGTGCATCACTGCAGAAGCTAAAGGAGTCTTTCTTCACAAGAGCTAATTACAAATATAATAAAACAACATTTTAAAAATCTCTTGAAGTCCGCAGAGGAACTCATCTTGGCACAGCAAGCACAAGCCATAGTACCCACTCTGTTTTCATTTAGTGAATCCTGATTACAGAAGCCAGATCATATTTAACTACTAACAATTCGAGGCCACTGATGGGTCCTTTGCTTCAGATCACTTAATCACAGGATGCTTCTTGAGCCATCTGGATCTCTGAGATGTTTGCACTGACAGTCTATGCACAGAGTCTGCAAACTCTTAGCAAGACCCGCAGGGCTTTTTTGGTGTGTTTTAAATAAGATGCTACTTTAAAGTTCTGAGTTCTGCCCTCCTAGTGCTCAAACTAAAGTTTCTTTCCTTTTTTTTTTCTTTTCTTTTCTTTCTTTTTTTTTTTTTTTTTTTTTTTTGTTGTTGTTGTTTTGTTTTGCTTGCTTGTTTTTTGGTTCTGGGGCCCAAACTCAGGTCCCAAACAACTTTCTGAGTGAGTTAATTCAGTGAGAGAATGATTGCTTAGAATCATAGAAACAGAGAAATTCACTGGCTGGCTAATTTTTTTACTTTTCAACATGTTGCTGGAGCATCCCTGAAATGCCATCTGTTTCCTAGTTGTTTGAGTCCGTATGTAGTGGCAGTACCTCCACAGTCCATTGGAGGAGAGGTTTAGCCTGAGACATTAGCTGATGACAACCTCATCAGCTCATTTATTCTCAACTTACCACACTAGGAAAGCTTAGTCATAATATGAAGAGGTTCTTGTGCAATTTCCTACTGGTGATACTATCAAATACTGAGGTCTGAAAAATGAAAAAAAAAAGGGTTTATCGTTAAAATTGTCTGTTATACTAATAATAAAAACTGGGCCTGGTCGCACAACCTCAGTACTTGGGAGGCCATGACAAGAGGATCACAAATCCAAGGCCAGCTCCAGCAACTTAGTTTCAAAGTAGAAAATAAAATAGGGCTGAGGGTGTATCTTGGAAGTAGAATGCCCATAGGTTAAATACCCAGTGTCCCCAAAAAAAACCATAATAATAAAGATAAGATATAAGAAGAAAAATACCCACACTTGTGAAATGCTTCTCATTTATCTCAAAGTCTGGTACATCAAAACCAAAACCCACTAAGTGATACACACATGTCTTGGGAAAGAATAACCTATAATTTTTTTTCAGTACTGGGGGTGGAACCCAGGGGCATTCTACTCTGAGCTACACCCCCAGCCCTATTTTTATTCTTTAATTTGAAACAGAGTCTCACTGAGTTGCAAATGGTCTCACTAAGTAATAGCTGAGGCTGGCTGCAAACCACGATCCTCCTGTCTCAGCCTCCCAAACGTTGGGATTACAAGCGTGAGCCGCCATGCTCGGCTGCCTATAATTTTTTTTAAATAAAAGAAAAATTAGGTGGGCTGCTATGAATCAGCTACAGAGTTGATCTGAACGGAGCCACTGAAATTGTGCATATAAGAAAATACATGTGGAGGTATGGGGGTGCGGCCTGTATTCCTAGCACTTAGGAGACTGAGACAAGAGGATTGCAGGTTCAAGGCCAGTGCACAGTAATTTAGTGAGACCCTGTTTCAAGAACAAAAAAAAAAAAATTAGGACTGGGGTGTAGTTGAGAGGTAAAATGAGCCTGGGTTCAACTCCAGTGCCACAAAAGGAGAAAGAAAGTATGTTGAAATAATGAAGAAAATAAAATTACTACTGGGCATGGTAGTACACACTTGTAATCCCAGTACATGGGAGGCTGAGACAGGAAGATCACAGGTTCCTGATTAGCCTTAGCTACTTAATAAGGCCCTCACAATTTGTGAGACCCTGTTTCAAAATAAAGAAAAAAATAAGGCTTGGGGTATACCTCAGAGGTAGAATACCCCTGGGTTCAGTCCCCAGTACCTCAAATAAAATAAAATAACTCAATAAATAATATTGATATCATATGTTAACTTTTGGGAGAGGAGGGTAGTTTTCATATCATACGTCAAGATAAAGTCCGGACAACTAAATGATTAAGTATACAACTGAAAAAATGTTTTTAAAAATATAGGCACGATAAGCACAGTGGTGCACACCTGCAAATATGAGAAAAGGGTTTTATTGTTAAAAATACATGTATTTGAAAGGCTAAGAAAGGAGGATTGTAAGCTCAAGACTAGTCTCAGCAATGTATTGAGACCTTCAGCAACTTAGCAAGATTTTGTTTAAAAACAAAAAAAAAGCTTGGGAATGTGTCTTAGAGATAGAACATCTCTGAGTTCAATCTCCAGTACCAATGGATTAAAAAAATTAATACAGGTTTCACATATTCCTTATGTGAAATGCTTGGGGCCAGAAGTGTAACAGATTTGGGATAGTTAGAGCCACAATATGAAGGGGTTCAGATACAATTTCCAACTAGGGATACTATAAAAACCTGAGAGGGAGCCGGGCGTGGTGGCGATCACGGTTCGCGGACAGCCTCAGCTACTTAGTGAGGCTCTCTGCAACTCAGTGAGACCCGGTTTCAAAATAAAGAATAAAATATAGGGCAGGGGGTGTAGCTTGGAGGTCAAATGTCCCTGGTTCCATCCCCAGACCCACAATAAATAAATAAATAAATAAATAAATAAATAAATACCTGAGAAGTCAAAAAATAAGAAAATAGCCAGGCATGGTGGCACACGCTTGTAATCCCAGCATTTGGGAGGCTGAGACAGGAGAATCATGGTTCACGGACAGCCTCAGCTACTTAGTGAGGCTCTCTGCAACTCAGTGAGACCCGGTTTCAAAATAAAGAATAAAATATAGGGCAGGGGGTGTAGCTTGGAGGTCAAATGTCCCTGGTTCCATCCCCAGACCCACAATAAATAAATAAATAAATAAATAAATAAATAAATAAATAAATACCTGAGAAGTCAAAAAATAAGAAAATAGCCAGGCATGGTGGCACACGCTTGTAATCCCAGCATTTGGGAGGCTGAGACAGGAGAATCATGGTTCACGGACAGCCTCAGCTACTTAGTGAGGCCCTTTGCAACTCAGTGACCGTGTTTCAAAAATAAAGAATAAGAAATAGGGCTGGGATGTAGCTCAGAAGTAGAATGCCCCTGGGTTCCATCTCTAGTACTGCAAGAGAGAGAGAGAGAGAGAGAGAGAGAGAGAGAGAGAGAGAGAGAGAAAGAACACAAGCACACACACACACACACACACACACACACACACACACACACACACGAAGAGATACCTTGGGGATAAGATCCAAGCCTAAAGCTCAATAAACAAATTTATTTGTTTCATATACACCTTACAGCCTGAAGGTAATTTCATATATTAGCTTTAATAATTTTGTGCAGGAAATGAAGTTTCATGGTGTGAAATTTTCCACGTGAGGCATCATGTTGGAGCTCAAAAATGTCATATTCTGGAGCATCTCAGATTATGAATTTTCAGATTACAGATGCTCAACCTATATAATTTCTGGGGTTGGGAAGGCAGAAACCACAAAGCTATGTGGCTCACAGACCACAAGCTATCCTCAGCAGTTTGTCCATCAGTTCAGAGAAAAAGCTACCAGCCTATTTTGCTCATACACATGCCATAAACTTAAAATGTAAGAGAGCTGGGCTTGGTGGCACACATTTGAAATCCCAGTACTTGAGAGGCTGAGACAGGAGGATTTCAGGTTTGCAGCCAGTCTCGGCAACTTAGTGAGGCCCTCTGCAAATTAGTGAGATCCTGTTTCAAAATTAAAAGAAAAAAAAATAAAATAGGGGTACTGGGTTCCACCAACAACAAAAGAAAAAAATAAGATAAACTATAATTTTCACAGAAATGCCATTAAGGTATTAAAATTAGCCAGGCATTGGCACACACCTCTAATCTTAGCTCTTGGGAAGCTGAGACAAGGGGACCACAGATTCAAGACCAGCCTCAGCAACTTAGTAAGCTTAATGAGACCCTCTTTCAAAATAAAAAATAAATAGGGCTGGGGGTGTGGCTCGGAGACAGAAAGGCCCTGGTTCAATCCCCAGCATATCTCTCTCTCTCTCTCTCTCTCTCTCTCTCTCTCTCTCTCTCTCACACACACACACACACACACACACACACACACACACACACACACACCACTAAATTAGGGCGTAGAGTGTGAAGGTTGCATACTGCTACAGACTGGGTTGATCATTTTGCAGGGAGCTGCCCTATACTAAGTAGGCTATGCAACCTTCTGGTTTGTAGCTTCCAAACACTTTATATAAATCTGTTAATTGCATGCGCTTTTAAATTTTTCCCTCCTGTTGCATTTTAGCTCTACTTTCACAAAAGTGGATTCGTGGCTCACAGTGGCTTATGGAGGCATAAAAGTAATAACGAAATAGTAATAACATACATGCTGCAACTCAGAATAACATCATCCACATGTATAATAAATAAGACTCAGGTATCGATGTGGCATGTGAATTTCCACATGCTGGGACAAGAGACTCTGTGAGGGTGATGATTTCACATAGAATTGGAAAAGCAAAGTGTGGACAGGATGCAGCACGATGAATATCTGAAAATTGGATTTCACTCAACAAGTGGTCCTTTCACTTTTTGTCCCTCGTGCGCTGCCTGTGCTGAGATCTTGTCACACAGCCACCTGAACTTCACATCGTTTCCATACAAGCCCAGCAACCTTTCTGACACTCATATGAGGTTTTCTAAAATAAAAGCAAAGTATTGTTCTTCAAGTAGGAAACTGATCAATTGTATCCTAAAAGCTGAGAAAGAGGTCGTAGCAGTAACAAGGATTGGTGCCGTAGCACGACCATTAAGAAACAAACAAACAAAAAAACAGCCCTGAAATTCACAGCCAGTATTATGCAGAAGGAGAACAATTCTTGATAAAATACCTCTATCAAAAGCCACTGGAAGCCGGGCATGGTGGCGCATGCTTGTAAACCCAGCGCTTGGAAGGCTGAGATAGGAGGATCGCACAGGTCCGGAGCCAGCCTCAGCTACTTACTGAGGCTCTCAGCAACTTAGTGAGACCTTGTTTCCAAATAAAATAGAAAATAGGTCTGGGAGTATAGCCCGAAGGTAGAAAGCCTCTGGGTTCTACCCACAATACCACCAAAAATAAATAAATAAATAAAACCAGTGGAGAGCCCAGCGTGGTTGTGTACACTTGTAATCCCAGCATTTGGGAGGCTGAGACCAGAGGATGGAGGCTGAGACTGAAGGATCACGGTTCAAGGACAGCCTCAGCTACTTAGTGAGGCCCTTTACAACTCAGTGAGACCCGATTTCAAAATAAAGAATAAAAAATAGGGCTGGGGGTGTAGCTCAGAGATATAATGTCCCTGGGTTCCTTCCTCAGTACCACACACACACACAAAAAAATTGGCTGGGGGTGTAGAATGACCCTGGGTTCAGACCCTATTACCAAAAAAAAAAAAAAAAAAAAAAAGGAAAAAAGGGAGGGAGGGGAAGAGAAAGATTACGAAAGCTACTAGTGGACGTCATATCAGATCGGTGTCAGACAAAGTGAAAGGGAAATTCCTGCCACATCTTCCTGGAGCTTTCTCTTCCCTGTTGGACAGGGAGCTGAGGCACAGGGCACAGATCTGCTCCTGACATCTGTGCAGTTGATCTGTGGGGGACAAGCTTTATGGCCTTTGGTTCTGTTATCTCAGAAACTCACCCAATATAAGCAGACATTTTCTTATCTTGTTCATGATTATTTTGTGGGCTGGAGGGTCTTGTGACTAAAAGGGGCTTTGGAATCAAAACTAACAACTATGCAGAAACCAGAGAACAATACGTTCAACATGAATAAAAAACTGACATAACTAAATGCTAATGTGTCCACCATGTTAATTGTGGAACATAGTTGGTGAATTTTAAAAAAATGCCTTTCTCTCAATTGAAGTGTTTGAAGGAAATGGAAATGGCGCAAACAGTGGAAGGCTGACACTGTGTAAAAGAAAAGGGGTATAGTCAGCTTCCCTGTCTAAAGGAAAGATGACCACACAAAATTTCAAAATCTTGAAGCAATCTTCATGACATACTTAATACCCGTAACAACTGCTTAGTGACTGCCAGTGACTTTCTGCCAATAATTTAATAGGAATATATTTGCTACTACTTCAAGCTGAAACTCTCCGTCTTGCAGCTTTGACTGTGACAGGCTTGTGCACATAGCATCCAATGAAGCAATGAATGTATGCTGTAGCCAAAACATTCTCCATATTTTCAAGGATTATATTCTATGCTAATTTGCAGAACTAGCTGAAAACCCATAACATATTTGTGGTCATTCCTGAGAACATGAAATTTAATAGCAACACAATGCAGTGTGAGGACGGCACAGTTCTGGGGCAAGAGGAAAAGCATACTGTAGCTTATCCCATATAAGTGGACCTGATTATGTTTTTTAAAACCCATGAGATGAGCCGGGCGTGGTGGCGCACGCTTGTAATCCCCGCGCTTGGGAGGCGGAGACGGGAGGATCGCACTGGTTCGGAGCCAGCCTCGCTGGCTTAAGAGACCCTGTTTCCAAATAAAAAAAATATAAAATAGGTCTGGGAGTGTAGCCTGGGGGTAGAAGGGCTTCCAGGAACCCCAGTATCACCGATAAATAAATAAATAAATATATAAATAAAATATATAAATAAAATAAATAAATCCCATGAGAGACACCTGATATTGAGGGTGGGCAGATTCGATGAGGGAGTTGGGGGGGTTGGAGTAGGCAGGACCTGTGAACTCAATAAGAGAGAGACATTATCAAGGACTGTATTTTCTTTTTTTTTTATAAGATTTAAAGAAGTTTATTAGAAAGATAGAAATACAGAAAATAGAAATACAGCTCCATACCAGACTGGCATGGAGGGGTGACTCGAATGAATACACCCCAAGGACTGTATTTTCTGACACCCACATTTTCCTACTCTTAACAATAACATTTGGCTCTCTGGATATCACTGTATCCAAGAGCCCTTCCTGGCTGTAAGATCTGGATATTCCTTTCTTTCCAGTGTCTGGCAGCTGCACAGATGGCCATAGCTTCTCTGGAGGAATCGATCCTGGATAGACTGTACTATTCATGCATGTACAGGGCCTCCTCAGTGAGTTATCTGAGGACTGGCTTAGGTTTTGAAACTGGACAAAAGGTTGCAACTTTCCATGGGAGATGGCTGACTTTGACCTCCTGATGATTCACTCATCCATCGAGAGATGCCATGTGTACTATTAGCTACCTCCTCAGATCTTCCTTGATCTCATTCCAAACTTGACATCTTTGCAATAATTAGGCCATCTACTTCTGACTATAAAGTGCTAGCACCTGGCCGCTTCTATTTTGCAATTCTATTATTTTCTTAAAATCAAGGTCTCATTAGGTTCCTGAGAATCTCACTAAGTTGCTGAGGCTGGTCTGAAACCTGCATTTCTGTTGTATCAGCTTTCTAGGTACTAGGATTACGGGCATGCACAACTTCACCTGGCTCTTCTATTAGTCTTATTGTTCCCCAAGAGACCAGTCTTATGATGTCATTTCCTCTCAGCCCTGACCCAGAAGACAATGCCACTGAGATTCTCAATGATTCTGAGGATGCCCCTGTCAGAGAATTCCTAAACGCCCTCATAAATGGAGTGTCTTTCTGAGAGATACAGTCAATGATCTCATATGGCCACTCTTCTTTTTCTCTCTTTTTTTTTTCCAGTACTGGGGATGAAACTCAGGGGCATTCTACCTCTGAGCTACAACCCCAGCCCTATTTTCTATTCTTTATTTTGAAACAGAGTCTCACTGAGTTGCAAAGTTGCCTCACTAAGTAGCTGAGGCTGGCCGTGAACCGCGATCCTCCTGTCTCAGCTTCCCAAATGCTGGGATTACGAGCATATGCCAACATGCCCGGCTCGATGGCTCCTCTTCTCACCCTATGGATTCTTTGCTCTAAAGTCAGCCCTTATCATGGAAGGTACTGCCTTATTCCATATTCTTCAAGAAATGGCGACCTGTTGTCTTCTGACAGCCCTGCAGCATTCAGGGGACTATAGCAGTTTAAGGCTTCCAAGTGCTCCTAGTACTCAGTATTCCCAACCTCAGCCTCAAGCCTGCATCCTTCCGCATCAAAACCTGAATCTATCATCCCACCAAATCAGCACTTCTTGGTTCCTTTCTTTCATGTCATAAAAAACATTTATTGAGAGCATTGGGCTGAATGTTGGAACATAAAGTGATATGTCTAGTGACTTGTTTTATGGGGCTTCAGTATGTATTAACTGAAGCTTGGGGTATATCTCACTGGCAAAGCACTGCCTAGTATGTATAAGGTCCTGAGTTTAATCTCCAGCATCCCCACCCAAAACCTCCACATGAACACCAAGAAATATTTAAACCATGGCCTCTACTGAACCATACACAGAAGTTCCTGGAATCCACACAGCAAGCCCCCTTCACAAGGAGCACTACACACAATGAGGGCTTAGAGAATATTCTCCACTCCCTGTGTCCTTCCAGAACTGTGGCTCCTCCCTGGCTCAATCCTACCCTCACGTTTCCAGGCCACAGACTTTGCTGTTTTCTCTGACATTTCTGTCCTCTTCGGATCCCTTAGACATGCCACACTCAGTGCCCTTAAAATGGAACCACATTGGCTGCCTTAAGTAGGACCCAGACTGGTCAGATGGCCACCCCAGAGCTGTCCAGCTTAAATCTTGGCTCCCAGCTGACACCTCCCAGCTGACCCGGGTGGGGGGCGGGGTGTATAAAATCAGGAACAGCCAGCACTGTGGGAAAGGCTGGTGACCCACGGATCTATTCATTCCAGCTCAGGACACCTTTGTCTGTGTTTGGGAAATAAGCTAGGAACAGGAGACCCATCTCAACACTAGTAAGGGCAAGGGAAGGCAAAACAAACCCCAAGAAGACAATGATGACCATAAGCAATGAAGCAGATACATGTTCCCATCAAAGGGATAGTCCACACAGCTTTCACTGGTCTTGCTTGTAGCTCCTATGGTGGTCTTCTTCTTCTTCTTCTTCTTCTTCTTCTTCTTCTTCTTCTTCTTCTTCTTCTTCTTCTTCTTCTTCTTCTTCTTCTCCTCCTTCTCCTTCTCCTCCTTCTCCTTCTCCTCTTTCTTCTTTCTTCTTTCTTCTCTTTCTCCCCCTCCTGCTCCCCCTCCCACTCCTTCCCCTTCTCCTTCTCCTTAATACTGGGGATTAAACCCAGAGGAATTTTTCCTCTGATTTACACCCTCAGTCCTATTTTATTTTTATTTGAAACACGGTTTCGCTAAATTGCTGTTTTTGAACCTGTGATCCTTCTGTCTCTGCCTCCCAAATTTAGGGTTCATAGATGTGTATCACCACGCCCAGCTATGACAGCCTTCTTAATGATCCTAAGATCTCACTCTCCCAGCTTCCCACCTCGCACCATAGCTAGAGATTTACTGTGTGTCTCTTTCCTTACAACGTACATGTCTCAGGAACAGAAACCAGGTTTATGCACCTCCTCGCATCTTCTTAGCCCCACTTGAGGACTGCATGGGAAATGTCTTCTTTATGTGGAAAGGCAGGAAACTTTCCTGACTAGAAGTATCCATGGCTCAAACATATGTGAATCTAGGATGAGCCATGAAAACGGGCCAAATGCCAAGATGCTGAGAACAAAATCATGTCAGCTAGAGTAGATGACTATAAGAAGCATCCAGGACAGCCAGTCACCAAGAGCACTGGGCAGTGGCTAGAAATTCCACAGAGTATGTGGTAAGTGAGTCACAGATCATAGCCCACAAGGACTTAAAGATCATGTGCTATAATTGAGACCCTGAGAGATAAAGGAGCTGGGTTGGATTGTCCACCCCAAAGATTGAACAAGTAGGGTTTTTTCAAAGGAAATGGAATATTTGTAAAAAAAAACAAAGCAAAACAAAACAAAACCCAAGATATTTGCAGAAAAAAAGACTCAGGAAATTTGCTTTTATTTTGAGACAGTCTTGCTTCCTCTTCCCCCTCATCCCCAACTGCCCAAAGTCACATCCCTGATCTTTTCTGCAGAGCACTTTTTACAAAACATAAATCTTCTCAGAACCCTTCAGAGTAAAATCCAATCTTACAATAAAATCCAATCTCAACTGAATATATGTACCTTATATAATCAGGATCCTACTTATGTCTTCAATTTCCAAACATCTTCAGTTTCCAAAACATCTCTCTCCTCCACCAAACTATAGTCACTGACCTCCTTGAGTCCCCTAAATGGGCCATGTATTCTCGGTGCCATCTAAAGACATTTTCTTACTTTGAATATCATTATTCTCATCTTTGTCAGGCCAACAACCCTGAATTGTCAAACTCAACTAGGGCACCACCTTTTATGGAAAGTTTTTCCTTATCTCCTTCCTCGTCCATTTTTATCCTTCTCTTTCCCTCTGTTATCCTAGAAAGAATTCTCATAGAAACCTCTGCATGTCTCTTTATGGATTATCATAGTATTATATTTCTCTACTTATTTTCCATCCTCCACTTTATGATTACAGGTTCTCAAGTTACTAGAAATGGTGTCATCTTTTATGTCTGAATCCTCGGGGCACAGGATGATGACTGACCAGCTCAAAGAGGTACAGCTCAGAAGAAGTCACTGTACAGGACACTTCAAATTGGTTGTCCAATCTCCATGTTCTCTGGTTCTGGAAACATTGCTTCCAATGTCTGTGGAAAAACCACTTTTGCTTCAGTCTGTTTATGAAAGTTGGTTAGGATTGATCCCACCTCTGTTTAGCTCGAGCCAATCACTTTCTCAGCTGCTTGGGCCCAGGAGTTAACCCAAGTGGAGCCAAGAGAACATGAAGACGTTTGCTGAGGTTTATTATTTGGTGCTCCAAAGGTGCGAAGCTTACAGTGGCCTTCCTGTGCCAATCTTGCAACCAGGACAGGAAAGGACAGAGCCTCTCTGGGAATTGAGATCAGAAGACGCCACCATAAACACCTGAGAAGGTCACCAACCTAGAGGGAGCTCTATGAAGAGTTGTATCTGCTGACATGATTTCTTTTCTCAGTCAGGCAAATTGGAAACATACCAAATAGAATATTTTATTTCTTTTGTGTGTGGTCCTGGTGATTGAACCCAGGGTCATTCTACCTCTGAACTATACCCCCAGCCCTATCTTTTATTCTTTATTTTGAAACAGGGTCTCATTGAGTTGCCCAGGGCCTCACTAAGTACCTGAGGCTGTCTGCGAACGGTGATCCTCCTGTCTCAGCCTCCCAAATACTGGGATTACAAGTATATGCCATCACACCCGCTTCTTTCTTTCTTTCCTTCTTTCTTTCTTTCTTTCTTTCTTTCTTTCTTTCTTTCTTATTTATTTATTTATTTATTTTTATTTTTTATTTTTTGCAGTACTGGGGATGGAATCCAGGGATGCTGGATTCTATCCCCAGTACTGATTCGGTCTTAAATATCACCACATATTGGATTTCATCCTCCAAATCCAGATTGGATTTGAATATGCCCTTAAAGCACTAAAAATACTGGACATGTTTTTTAAGATTTTAACACGAAAGATAATTCCAGCTGGGCATGGTGGTGCACGCTTGTAATCCCAGCATTTGGGAGGCTGAGACCTGGAGGATCGCGGTTCGCGGACAGCCTCAGCTACTTAGTGAGGCCCTCTGCAACTCAGTGAGACCCGGTTTCAAAATAAAGAATAAAAAATAGGGCAGGGGGTGTAGCTCGGAGGTCAAATGCCACTCGGTTCCATCCCCAGACCCTCAAAAAAAAAAAAAAAAAAGAAAGATAATTCCCCAACAATTCTTATTCATTTATTTAGTGATACTGAATTACATCCCTAGCCCTATTTTTTATTCTTCATTTTGAAACAGGGTTTCACTGAGTTGCAGAGGACCTCACTAAGTAGCTGAGGCTGTCCTCAAACCACAATCCTCCTGTCTCAGCCTCCCAGATGCTGGGATTGCAAACGTGCGCCACCATGCCCAGCCAGATTGAACATTTCATATCATGCGTGAAGCAATAGCTTCCCTTTTCTGTTTAGGCAAGTCTCAGTGTTTTGTCATGGTATTTATTCTAAAGAAGTTGATGGTATAGCAAAAATCAGTCATAGTTTAAAATAGTCAGCCTGGTTATTTTATACTATAAACCGAATAACTTTAGTGTTTTAGTGCCAGATTCCTGACTAGATGCTGTGCTCTGCTGGGTCCAGGTCTTGGGTCTTCTCTACTAGAATCAGCATTTATACAAGATACTCAAAAGACACTTACCATATTGATTGAGTTGGGATTAAACAAAGACCAACTGAATGAGAGCAAATAGGCTATTTATTAAGAACTTACTATAGCAAGAGAGTTGGCCACGATTATTTGTGTCTTGGCAGAGAAGAGTGAATGCTTCATAGAGGGAGAAAGGCAATGCCTTGGGTGTGCCTTTCTTGGAAACTGTTAGCATGGGGAAGCTGCAGGAAGGCCAAGTAAAAGTGGGGCATCCTGCAAGATTGGTTCAAGGTGCATACGCTTTCCCTGATTGGTCTTAGGCTGGAAGCAGAGAAGTAAGTTATTAATCAAGTCCTGGCCATTTGAGTCAATTGTTACAGAGACTATTGTTTGGCTTCCTGGGGTTGTTCCTGGAGATAATAGGCTAACTTCCTGTAAGTCTGACTTTTGGCGGGCTGGTTTCCTGGACTAACTGGCTATAGTTGTGCTCAGAGCTCTATTTTATATATGGTTTCACCATTGTCTATATTATCAGTTTCTTGCTGGGCATGGTGGCACATAGCTGTAATCCCAGTACTTGAGAGACTGAGACAGGAGAATCACAGGCTCGAGGCCAGCCTCAGCAATTTAGCAAATCTTTCAACAACTTAGTGAGATCCTGTTTCAAACTAAGACATAAAACAGGGCTGGGGTAGAACACTCCTGGGTTAAATCTCCAATACCTCACACACATTCACAAACATACCCACACAAAGTTATAATTAGTCTTTCAATTGATCGACTCCCTTTTCCCCAACCTACATCAAGAGACTTTTCAAGGAGAATTTGGAAAATCCAAGTGTGGTAGTATATAAATAGGCAAAGTGAGTTTATGTTGTGTAGAAAAAAATTAATGGGGAAAATAAAGAGAAAAGAAATCATTGTTCAAAAGTCAGAAAAGACAAGCAAGGAGGCAGACATTATAGTCCCAGTTCTTGGGAAGCTGAGACAGGAGGATCAGGTTTGAGGACAGCTCTAGAAACTTAGTGAGACACTGTTTCAAAGTAAAATATAAAAAGTTCTAGGTGTGTATCTTGGAGGTAGAATGTCCTTGGGCTCAATCCCCAGTATCACTAAATAAATAAATAAGAATTGTTGGGGAATTATCTTTCTTGTTAAAATTTAAAAAAAAAACATGTCTAGTATTTGTATTGCTTTAAGGGCATATTCAAATCCCATCTGGATTTGGAGAATGAAATCCAATCTGTGGTGATATTTAAGACAGAATCAGAAAATAAAAAAACAACTCTACCCATATCAACCTCACAGTAATCAATTTGGAGGCAGCACCTGGTGGCAACAGAAAGCCAGAATCTGCAAAGGCATTTCCCAACCTGAGAGATACATCAGAGACACTTATTGTGAGACTAAAAAGTTAGTGAATATTTAAAAAGAAAAATGTCTTCATTAGGCTAAAGTTCTAGCAAATGATTGATATACTTCACATATTAAATAATGATACCACATACAGATATTACTTAAGAAGAACCAGAGGGGGCTGGAGGGTGAACTTTAAGGCTGAATATAACTGACAAGAAAAGCCAGATGTGGTAGCTCTCACATGTAATCTTAGTACTTGAAAGGCTGAGACAGGATGATCGCAGCTGGAGACCAGCCTCAGCAACTTAGCAAGGCCCTGTTTCAAAATTTACAAAGAAAAAACAACATAGGACCAGAGGTATAGCTCAGAGGTCAAACATCCCTGAGTTTAATTCCCAGTCCCCCAGTACTTCACACACACACACACACACACACACACACACACACACACACACGTGCACAATAAATTTCAGTAAGTTTTTTTAACATAAGAGGAAAAATATTCTAGGATAAGTTTAACCTTTGTAACAATTTCCACCCTAAAAATAGAAAGCTTGCCAGTTACAGTATAATCCCAGAAACTGGGGAGGCTGAGGATGGAGAACTAGGATTTTTATTTTTTTATTTTTGGTGGTACTGGGGGTAGAACCCAGAGGCTTTCTACCTCCGGGCTATACTCCCAGACCCATTTTTTAATATTTTTTTTGGAAACAGGGTCTCACTAAGTTACTGAGAGCCTCACTAAGCAGCTAAGGCTGGCTTCGAACCTGCGCGATCCTCCTGTCTCAGCCTCCCAAGGGTGGGGATTACAAGTGTGCACCACCATGCCCGGCGAGAACTAGGATTTTGAGCCCAGCCTGGACAACACAACAAGACCATCAGTCTCAAAAATAAATAAATAAATAAACAAATAAATAAATAAAGTTGGGTGTGGTGGGGCACATGTAATCCCAGTCCTTGGAAGCTGAAACAGAAGGAGCCCAGGTTCATGGCTGGCCTCAGCAATTTAGCAAGGCCCTCAACAATTTAGTCAGATCTTGTTTCCAAATATAAATAGTAAAATAAGGTTGGGGGTGTAGCTCAGAAGTATAATGCCCCTGGGTTCCATTCCAAGCACTACAATAAATAAATGAGTAAATAAATAAAAACAACCAGCCAGGCATGGTGGCTCACACTTGTAATCCCAGCATTTGGGAGGCTGAGACAGGAGGATTGTGGTTCACAGCCAGCTTCTCCTACTTAGTGAGGTCCTTTGCAACTCAGTGAAACCCTGTTTCAAAATAAAGAATAAAAAATAGGGCTGGGGATGTAGCTTATAGGTACAATGCCCCTTGGTTCCATCCCTAGTACTGCAAAAAATTAAATACAACCAGAAAGCTTATCAACAAGAAGGGCTCCTGATCACCAATTTGACAATGTTATAGTCACATTTTCACAGTATATCTTTCAAAAACTTTTCATTACTGGAATTAAAACTGAAGAGCACATATGGTAAGATTATCTTAAAATGTAAAGTGACAGATGCCTATAAATATTAAAATCTTGCAATTATCAGTATAGTTCATTAATTATCTGTCTTTGATTCTTAAAAATAGAAATGATATTTATTCACAAACATTCTGCCATTTAATGAATAAAACCTTGTACGAGGAAAATAAGGAATAACAAGCTGAGGCCCTTTTAGGGCATTATTTTATTTTAGTAATCATGCAATCAAAAGCATTGTATTGATTTTAATCTACTTTCATAGTGTTAATATCTCAAATCAGAGCTTAATTTGGATGTAACTGTACTTCTTTTCCTTGTTTCCATAAATTCTACTCATTTCAGATTGCCACTTTGTTTCATTCTATTTTTCATTTAGATTATCTTCCGTTGTTCTTACTTCTCCATTTCCTACTTCCTGTAAGTTTTTACCTCTCCTGTTTCCCAATTCTTTGAGTCTGTGATAGAGCTATTGACTGATCATCTCAAATGGTGGTGGTTTAATACGGGTCATTTTATTCCCTTTTATTAAATCTTTTAGTGATCATTTTTCTGTTCTTTCTTCGGTGTATGGAGAAAGTATGAATTTTCTACATCATCATCTCCTCTATTATTTCAATTACTTTTTCATCTAACACCCAGATGATCCAAAAATGAAACAGAAAATCAGTGCCAGGAAATTATATTACAAACACCTGTCGGCTCCTACTCAGCTTTTCTTGACATTTTGATAATTTTGCTTCAGGTTGTTATTTTCTTGGGAAAGGAAAAAAAAAAAAGGGTAAGTCCTTTTCTATTCCCATTTTTGAGAAAACAAAATGCTGAATTAATGCTGAATTCTATCAAATGCTGGAGATGTTCTCATCTTTTTTCTTTTAATGTGTTAATATAACAGGTAATATCAACACAAAATTTATTTAAGCTAACTAGTTTTGTGCTCTGGGATACATTCAACTTGAGACGGGCGTGGTGGTGCATGTTTGTAATCCCAGCATTTGAGAGGTTGAGACAGGAGAATCCCGCGTTTACGGACAGCCTCGGCTACTTAGTGAGGCCCTTTGCAACTCAATGAGACCCTGTTTCAAAATAAAGGATAAAAAAAAATTGGTCTGGGGGTGTAGCTCAGAGGTAGAATGCCCCTGGGTTCAATCCCAGCACCACAAAAAAAAATTTTTTTTTACTTGTTCATGGTGTATTCTTTTATTTATATATTGCTGAAATTCTGTTTACCAAAATTTATTTAGGACTTTTACATCTATATTCACAAATGAGATTTATTGATGAATGGACTGATGTATTGATATTGGGGATAGAAACCAGTAACAATGTACCACTGAGGTACACCCCACCCTGTTGTAGTTTTTATTTTATTTTATTTTTTATTTTGAAATCAAGTCTTGCTAAGTTGCCCAGGCTGGCCTCAAACCTGCAATCCTCCTGCCTCTGCCTCCGAAATTCTAGAATTATAGGCGTGCACCACCATGCTACCACAGCATTATAATTTTTATCCTATTCAAGTCAAGATTTTATTAATTCATAAAATGAGTTGGAAAACATTTCCTTTTCTATTTAAAACGAGTTTTTTTGGTAATCCAGAAAAACCATTTATTATATACTTAATACTCGTAGGGTTGAGTTGTTTTGTGGATTGATTTCTAACCACTAATAAAATTCTTCTATGATTATTGATGCATGCACATTTCTATTCCTTTTAAGTCCCTTTTGATAAGCTATATTTACTTTTAGGAAATCGCCCATTTTATCTTTTTCTCGTGTATTATCATTACATTGTGAATGGCATTCTCTTAGGGTTTTTAAACTTCCGCTCCTCTTTGGCGTGACTCTAATTTTAGTCCTAGTATTTATCTCATTTTTATGTATTACTTTTCATGCTTTATTTTGTTTCCTGCTCAATCTTGCTTACTGTTCTTTCCGTTTATTAGTTTTTACAGTTTTTAGTCTACAATCTTCTTGGGTTTTTTCCATCAATTTTTTCCATCAATTTGTTGTCTATTCCTTCCTTGCATCCAGTATTTTTTGGTTTACTCTGTTGATTGTTTAAACTCACTAGTTTTTTAATCTTTTTGTGTGTGTGTGGTACTGAGGATTGAACCCAAGGGCATTCTACCTCCAAACTACACCCCCAGCCCTATACTTTATTCTTCATTTTGAAACAGGGTTTCAATATAAAAAACCTGGTTGTAGAGGGTTGTAGAGATTGTAGAGGTTGTAGAGGGCCTCACTAAGTAGCTGAGGCTCGCCACGAACCTCCAGTCCGCCTGTCTCAGTCTCCCAAATACTGGGATTACAAGTGTGTGCCATCACACTCAGCTTTCAATCTTTTCGATTTTTTTTAAACCAATGTATAAACACATATACTTATCATAGGTAAGTATTGCTTATTTATGATTAGTAATATATAAATATCTATACATTTCCCACTTACCACACCTTTGAAGAACACAACACATTTGTGTGTGGTACTGGGGATTGAACCCAGGAGCATTCTACCTGAAGCTACATCCCCAGCCCTTTTTATTTTATCTTTTTGTTTTGTTTTGTTTTGTTTTGCAACAGGATCTCACTAGGTTGCTAAGAGTCTTGCAATGTGGCTAAGGGTGTCCTCAAACCTGAGATCCTCCTGTCTTAGCCTCCCTAATACTGGGATTACAGGTATACATTAGCATACCCATAGCCATATATATATATATGTTTTATTCACGATCATTTAGTTACAAATGTAGTCTAAGTGAAAAAGCAGTTGCAGGTTGTGTTGAGGAGGCTGCTCTGCCTCTGGGATAAGTGGTTAACTCAGTCTCTCAGTTGCTTTTCTACAGAGTGGAGATGATGAGGGTTCTTCATGGGTCATTAGGTAGATTCATTGAGCTGGGACATGTAAAATGCCTACAAGAGCACCTGGCACATAGTAAGTGCTTAATTACTGTTTACAGTTATCATTTTATTATGCAATTTTTAATGTTAGTTTTTAGAAGTTTTTATATCTCAAAAATATTAAATTTTATCATTTTTATTAATTTCAAGTCAATTGTACTAGAGTGAGAGAATATGACCATATAATAAAAATGTTCTGATCCCTATTCAATTCTAATATTATTTTTCACAGAAATAGAAAAATAATCCTTAAATTAATAAGAAACATACACATAGCGCTCACATGCGCGCGCGCGCACGCACACACACACACACACACACACACCCCTCAAATAGCCAAAAATTCTGGAGGAAAAAGAACAAAGCTGGCACCATCACATGACTTGACTTCAAAATATATTATAAAGCAATTGTAATCAAAACAGCAAAGTGCTGGCATGAAAATGGCCTCATAGGTCAACAGAACAAGATAAGACACCCAGGCATAAACCCAGGCATTTACAATCGGTCTATTTTTTTTTTTTTTTTTTTTTTTTTGGTGGTGGTACTGGGGTTCCTGGAAGCCCTTCTACCTCTGGGCTACACTCCCAGACCTATTTTCACATTTTTATTTGGAAACAGGGTCTCCTAAGCCAGCGCGCGCGGCTGGCTTCGAACCTGCGCGATCCTCCTGTCTCTGCCTCCCAAGCGCAGGGATTACAAGCGTGCGCCACCACGCCCGGCCTACAATCGGTCTATTTTTTGACAAAGGTGCCTAGAATACACACTAGGAGCCAGGCGTGGTGGCACACTCTTGTAATCCCCGCGCTTGGGAGGCAGAGACAGGAGGATCGCTCAGGTTCGAAGCCAGCCACACTGGCTTTAGAGACCCTGTTTCCAAAAATAAAATAGGTCTGGGAGTGTAGCCCGAAGGTAGAAGGGCTTCCAGGAACCCCAGTACCACCAAAAAAGAAAAAAGAAAAAAAGAATACATACTAGGGAAAGGACAATCTCTTCAATAAATCATGCTGGGAAAACTGATAATTCACATGCAAAAGAATGAAACTAGACCCCTATCTCTTACTGTATATAGAAATTTAATTAAACTGGATCAAAGACTTGAATGCAAGACCTGAAACTTTAGAACTGCTATAAGAAAACTCAGGAAGAATGTTCCACAAGGGACAGGGAGCTTTTTAGGTATGTCCCTAAAAGCTCAAAAAATAGACAAATGGGCCAGTTGTGGTGGTACACAGAGGATCACATGCTCATGAACAGACTCAGCCACTTAGTGAGGCTCCACAATTTAGTGAGTCCCTGTTTCAAAATTAAAAAAAAAAAAAAGGACTGGAGATGTAGCTCAAAAGTAGAATGTCCCTGGGTTCAATCCCCAATACAGCAAAAAAATAAAATAAATTAAAGCTAAATGGGATTGCATCAAACTAAAAGGCTTCTGTACGGCAAAAGAAACAATTAACAAAATGAAGAAACAACCCACGATGTGCAGGTACAAGAGACCAGGCCTTGGGCCTTCTCGTGACAGGAGGTAGAACTGAGATCACATAAATCTGAGACCCTTGGAAGACACTAAGCTCAGTGAAGATTAGAAAACAACACATGGTCTCAGCCCCAGGAAAGACACCAGTTTATATTTGCTTCTTGGCCTGGGAATACCTGCAGGGTGTGTTTATCTTAACAGACTCTGGCTGAAATAGCCATTTAATTTTCCCCTTCAGGAAGAAGAAAACTGTGCTCCAGAAAGAAAGATCAAGTAACAAGAATAAATAGAAAGCAAAGATGCCTATACATGTTTGGCTGAAACTACAAAGCACTATGACAAATAACAAAAACAATAATAATGACTCATTTGAGAGTATAAACACATTGGTGTAATCAAACTACTGAAAAATATAACATCTAAACTGATGGGAGTTTTAAAATGAGTTCTTAAACCCTGTAAGTAAGTGGGAAGAGGGTAAAAATATCGATTAACTTTTGGTTTTACATCAAATGTACATCTTGAAAATTTAAGGGTAATTCCTTAAAGAATAAAAGCGAACATATAACTTAAAAATGAGTTTAAAATAAAAGGAAGGGATGATTCAAATGATGAATTTACTAGGAGATGGGAAAAGAGAAATAAAAAGAAATAGAAGCCTAGAAAATAGCCCCAAAATAAGATGGTGGAAATAAATTCAACATCTTAGTTCTAACAAATATAGTTGGACATAGGTTTAGTTAAAGAATGTTTTTAAAAACAGAATAAAAAAAACTCGTGCTGTATTCTGTTTACAAGAGATAGCCAATGACACGGAAAGGTTGTAAGTAAGGAATCAAAAAAAGAGCAAAACCAAATATACACTATGCAGAAAAGAAACAGAATAATGCCTGTGAGCTAAGCACCTCATGATAAACATTTAAAATGCTAAGTGGTTCATAGAAATAAGAATTTTCTGCATGAGACTAACAGGCCATCAGTAGTTTACAAGTATAGGTTCTGGCAAGTTTCTTTTCCAAAAACTTTATGAGCCAGATATTCCTTTGTGGAATGTATATTACAAACTCCTGAGCACGCTAAGTTATAAATTGCTTTTCAGAACATTAGCAATACGTCTTTGGCAATAAGTTGCATAATAGTGGCAGACTCCAAAAGACTTGATTTTTTTTTGTGCCAAACATACACATATACGTGTTGTTTATGTTGTTGTCATAGTAATATTTAGTCAAAGTGTCCATAAAGGAATACCACTGGGACTCTGTGGGGTGGCACATGCACAGTAATCCTACTTAGGAGACTGAGACTGAGACAGTTTCCAGGAAACCCTCTGCAATTTAGTGAGATCCTGTTTCAGGCTTTAAAAAGCAGTTGGGAAGTCAGGCGTGGTGGCGCACGCTTGTAATACCAGCGCTTGGGAGGCTGAGACCGAAGGATCGCACAGGTTCGAAGCCAGCCTCAGCTATTAGTGAGGTTCTCAGCAACTTAGTGAGACCCTGTTTTCAAATAAAGTATAAAATAGGTCTGGGAGGATAGCCCCGAGGTAGAAAAACCCCTGAGTTCCACTCCTAGTACCACAAAAAAAAAAAAAAAAATAATAATAATAATAATAATAATAATAAGTAGTTGGGTATGGTGGTACACACTATAATCCAGTACTTAGGAGGCTGAGCTAGGAGGATCACAGCTTTGAAGACAGCCTCAATAAGTACTGAGACTCTCATCAACCTAGTGAGGCCCTGTTACAAAAATAAAAATAAAAATAAATAGGGTTGGGGGTGTAGCTCGAAGGTAGAATGCCAATGGGTTCAGTCCCTGCGCGCTCTTCTCTCTCTCTCTCTCTCTCTCTCTCTCTCTCTCTCTCTCTCTCTCTCTCTCTCTCTCTCTCTCTCTCACACACACACACACACACACACACACACACAATACTCTTGGACCCAATTCTCCCTTTATGTCCAAGAAACAACAGAGCTAAAGAAATAAAGCAAACGCAGACAGAGAAACGCTCCCCTGTTGAAGTGCCTCGCAGTGATCAAGATAGAAAGGCGGAGTCCTGGCAGAGCAGGGCCGCTCTGCAGAAACCCTCCATAGCACAGCACCATGAACCCTTCATCTTGTGTCCTGCATTCGGTAAAGTAGCCACGGGCTAGCTGTTCCTCCATACTTTTTATTATGCCTCTGAATGATATAATAGATGTAAATGCAGAGCCTAGCAGTTATAAAGCAAGCAGGAGTAACTGCGACCCACGAGGATGTCATATCCACTCTTGGACTTGTGCCTTCCTCATAGCTTTGCATCCCTCCCGACAGAGGTCGCTGCTCCCCTTTCTTCTTCCTTCCTCCCTCCCTTCCTTCCTTCTTTCCTTCCTCCCTTCCTTCCTTTTTCTTTCTTTCTTCTCTCCCTTTCTTCTTCCTTCCTTCCTTCCTCCCTCCCTTCCTTCCTTTTTCTTTCTTTCTTCTCTCCCTTCCTCCCTTCCTTCCTTTCCTTCTTTCTCTCTTTTTTCCTCTCCTTTTGGTACTGGAGATTGAACCCAGGGGCATTCTACCTCTGAGCTACACCTCCAGACCTTTTAATTTTTTTGTTTTAAAACAAGATCTTGGGTGGGGCATTCATTTGAAAAACCCCTCCCATGCCATTATGGCTTGGGGCTGTAACTATCTTCTGTATTTCTATCTTTTTAATAAACTTCTTTAAATCTTCAAAAAATAAAAAATAAAACAGGATCTTGATAAGTCACTATGGCTGGCCTCAAACCTGCTGTTCTCCTGCCTTAGTCTCCCAAGTGTAAGAAATATGAAAGTCTTTTCTATCAAACAGTTGGTCAAACAACAGCTATTTATAACTTTCATTTCATATATAACTTTCAGTTTCCTGGAAGCTTGTTTCTTTCTTTGTCAAAATGCAAAAATCAGCCAGGTGTGGTGGCACATGCTTGTAATCCCAGCGTTTGGGAGGCTGGACAGGAGGATCACACAGGTTCGAAGCCAGCTTCAGCTATTTAGTGAGGCCCTCAGCAACTTAGTGAGACCCTGTTTCCAAATAAAGTAAAAAAGAGGTCTGAGATTATAGCCTGAGGTAGAAAAGTCCCTGGGTTCCACCCCAAGTACCATAAAAAAAAAAAGCAAAATCTAGCCATGTGTGGTGGCACACACTTGTAATCCCTGCACTTGGGAGGCTGAGGACAGGAAGATCACACAGGTTTGAAGCCAGCCTCAGCTACTTAGTGAGGCTCTCAGCAATTTAGTGAGACCCCGTTTCCTAATAAAATATAAAATAGGTCTGGGAGTGTAGCCCAGAGGTAGAAGGCCCCTGGGTTTCACCCCCAGTAGCATAAAAAAAAAAAAAAAGCAAAAAGCAAAAAAAAAATTTTTCAGGTCTGGAGATGGAACCCAGGGGCATTCGACCACAGAGCTACACACCCTGCCCTATTTTTTATTCTTTATTTTGAAACAGCGTCTCACTAAGTTGCAGAGGGCCTCACTAAGTAGCAGAGGCTGTCCACAAACTGCAATCCTCGGGTCTCAGCCTCCCAAATGCTGGGATTACAAGAGTACACCACCATGTCTGGCTTCAAAACTCTTGCCTGTCTTTAAAGCTAGCCAATTGTGCAGACTTGTGTTTTAAACTAGCTAATTTTACAAGCTCTCACCAAGCAGGGCAAGAGGGCAGGACTGAGTCAGGGATAAAACCCAAACAGACTTTGTGCCCAGTGTGCTTGCTCACCAGACTTTTTGTGGGTTGCCTCCTTCTGCAGAAGTAAAATTTTGCCTTGCTGAGCAGTTCTCAAGTATTTGTTTCTATTGCCTACACATCTCCCACACAAGTACTGGGATTGCAGGTCAGAGCCACTATGCCCCCTCCCCTGATTTTTTTTTTTTTTTTTTTGCAAGACTGGGGATTGAACACAGAGGCATTCTACCTCCAAGCTACACCCCCAGCCCAATTTTTCTTTTCTTCTTTATTTTGAAACAGGGTCTGACTAAGTTGCAGAGGGCCTCACTAAGTAGCTGAAGCTGGCTGCAAACCTGAGATCCTCCTGTGTCAGCCTCCCAAATGTTGGGATTACAAGCGTGCGCCACCACACCCAGCTCTCTCGTGAATTTGAGCAATGATTTCTTTGCTCTTGACTTTTCCCATTTATTTTTACTTACAACATAGAATCATTCTGCCTGCTTGTGAACCTTACATAGAACTTCAAGTAAAATCACAATGTTTTTATCATTTTGGGACTTGTTTTCCCCTTAGCCCTGTCATTGTGTGTAGCTGTAATTTACTTATTAGGGTTGCTGTAGAATAATAACCCTATGACTAATCAAGATTGATTGATTGATTGATTGATTGATTGATTGATTCTGTTACTTCTCTACCATATTTTATACCAATGACCTCTTCCGAATCATCTGTGTTGACCATTGTGCTTCCCAGCCCCTGAACCCCAGGCGTGAGCATCTGGCTATTTAAACACTTTGGACATACCATATGTTGGTTTTGACTCTGGTGTTCAAGAGAGCCTCAAGTTGTTTATACTTTACTCGAAATTCTTGGAATGCAAGGAGTTGCTTAGTTACTAATGAATAATATTTAAAAAGCCATTTTCTCACCTGGTATCTCAGCACTCATCTCAGATAAGGCAGCTAGTAAGTGGTCATTAAATTTTTGTGGGGGGTAATGCTGATGGCACCTGGCCGGGTACCAGAAGCACTTTGGAGCAGAGTTTCAAGTTAAGTGCATTTCAACACATCTTTCTTTTCTGCTTTGCATTGAATAAATAAAGTTAAAGAACTTCAGTTCAGACCCCCAAGACCACCCAGAGAGAGAGAAAACGAGAGCGCGCCAGGCGTGATGGTGGTGCACACTTATAATCCAAGCATTTGGGAGGCTGAGACAGGAGGATCTCTGTTTGTGGACAGCCTCAGCTACTACTTGGTGAGGCCCTTTGCAACTCAGTAAGACCCTGTTTCAAAATAAAGGGGAAAAAATAGGGCTGGGGTGTCACTCAGAGATAAAATGCCCTATGGGTTTTATCCCCAGTACCACAGAGAGAGAGAGAGAGAGAGAGAGAGAGAGAGAGAGAGAGAGAGAGAGAGAGAGAGAGAGGAAGAAGACAGAGGAGCAGGAGGAGGAGGAGAAGGAGGAGGAGGAGGAGGAGGAGGAGGAAGGAGAGAGGAGCTAAGCGCATTAAAACTCATTAAACACTTTCCATTTTCTTCTCTCCCCAGTTCCTGGCAACCACTATTCCACTTCTGTCTGTGGGTTTGACCCTCCCATGGGCCTCATATACATAGGATCACACAGAATTTGTCTTTTTGAGTTTGCTTTTTTCACATGCCATGCTTTTTAACCACTAAAGAACTATGAAGGAAATGTCATGAAGAGGTAAGGAGCAGAGTACAGCCCCATCACTCCAATGGCAGGCTCTGTCCCTTCCTCCTCCACGATACAGGACCAAGCTCATGTGCTGTTGATTGCTGGAGAGCTGTTACAAAGCCATAGAGCTGGGAGAGAAACCCTAGGATGGAGCTGGACTCTGAGGTTTATAGCAAACTGCTAGTTGTTTTTGCCTTACCATTGCCTTTAACTCTCCTTCCTTCCTTCTTTATTTTTCTTCCTCCTCCTCCTCTTTATTTTCCCTTTTCTTTCTTTCTTTCTTTCTTTCTTTCTTTCTTTCTTTCTTTCTTTCTTTCCTTCTTTCTTTATCTTTATATTCCTCCTCCTTTATTTTTCCTCCTCCTTCTTCGTGTGTGTGTGTGTGTGTGTGTGTGTGTGTGTGTGTGTGTAACTAGAAATTGAACCCAAGGACATTCTACCTCCAAGCTACACCCCCAAGCCATTTTTCTTTTTAATTTGAAACAGACACTGGGTGTGGTGGCTTAGAGGTAGAATGCCCCCTGGGTTCCATCCTCAGTACCACAAAAATAAATAAATAAATAAATATTAAATTAAATATGAATGAAAAAATAAAATAAGAATGAAACAAATTTGAAATGGAAACTGGGCGTGGTGGCTCATGCTTGTAATCCCTGTACTTGGGAAGCTGAGACAGGGTTCTCGGCCAGCCTCAGCTACTTAGTGAGACCCTATGCTTGATTTCTTTTAGTTCTGCAGCCAAACATTCCTTTCTTTTCTTTTCTTTTCTTTTCTTTTCTTTTTTTGTTTTTTGTACTGAGATAGAACACAGGGGCATTCTACCTCCGAGCTACACCCCCAGCCCTGTTTTTTTATTCTTTATTTTAAAACAGGGTCTCACTGAGTTGCAAAGGACCTTACTAAGTAGCTGAGGCTGTCCGAGAACCGCGATCCTCCTGTCTCAGCCTCCTGAATGCTGGGATTACAAGCGTGTGCCACCACGCCTGGCTCATATCTTTTGATTTAGTATTCCCACCAAGAATTCTAAGAATCTATTTGACAGTTACAAATTTCCTATTATAATTAGTCTTTATTATTGTTTTGGTTGCAAATAAGGATGTGTTAGATACGTGTACACTAAGCCCGGCACTGGTGGTGCATACATATAATCCCAGTACTTGGGAGACTGAGACTGGAGGATTGTGGTTCACAGCCAGCCTCAGCTACTTAGTGAGGCCCTCCACAACTTAGTGAGAACTTTTTTCAAAATAAAGAATAAAAAATAGGGCTGGGGTGTAGCTCAGAGGTAGAATGCCCCTGAATTCAATCCCTGGTAGTACCACGGTACCACAAAAAAATAATAATAATAAAATAAAAAAAGATATGTGTGCACTAGCAGAATTGACAAACTCCCAAAGTTGTGAAATTCTTCCAGAATCCTTGTGCTTTCATAGTTTCGTGTTTTCCTGCCCTGGATTTATAACTACTTCTGTTTCTAACTGCTTTACAATTGAATCACAATTTAAATGCATTGAAAAGATCATGTTGTTTAGAGATTCTGTGATAAATTATTCTATGAAGCAGAAAACCTCTTTCTATTATGAACAAAATGGCCTCTGATTTATCTGTTTTCCAATTGCAGAAAATTGTCATGTGGATGTAGACTGCATTTCAAAAGCTTTTAAGCTACTTGTCTGAACTCAGAATGAATTTTTCCCCTAAAACAGTTCTATTACTAATGACGATATTCACAAATAATCTTAAGAAAGCTGATTTAGCCTACAATAAGATGAAAACATCTATTTTCATAAGTAAAAAAAACAACATGTATTGTTTCTAAAAAATTGAAAACGGATAAGAAGAAATATTTTCTTCGAGGTCAGTGGCTCAGGAAAAGTGGATAAAAGCTATTCAGACAACACAACTAGATGAGAAGACAAAAGAATCTCTTGTAAAACTCTAGGCCCCTTTTAAGGCTCTTAGAAGCCCACAGAAAAAAATCATAAAACATTATGATTTCCTTGGAAAAATAACCAACAGCATAACCACTTTTGCTTTAAAGCCACAATTAGTGGCTTTGCTTATACACAGATGGAACCTAAGAAAGAAGAAGAATAAGGGAGCCAAAGGAGAATTGAGAGAAGAAAGGGAGTTGGAGAAGGTCAAAGAGAGTGAGTCTCCACACCGATGGCCCAGTACTTGGGAGGCTGAGACAGGAGGATCGCATGCAGGTTCACAGCCAGCCTCGGCAACTTTATGAGTTCCTCCACAACTTAGTGAGACCCTGTTTCAAAATAAAAAAAAGAATAAAATATGGCTAGGGGTGTATCTCAGGGGTAGAATCCCCCTGGGTTCAACCCTCAGTATGGGCTTGAGGGAGAGAGGGAGGGAGGGAGGAGGGAAGGAGCGATGATCAAGATAGAAATTGAAATATAGAACGAATGAGTCCCAAGAAAGCAATTGAGTGGAATTAAATAAACTAGGTTGCAAATGGAAAAGCACAAAGGAAAAGTAGATATACAGGATCTGACCCCTGATTAATGGCCACAATGTTTGTCCCTCATGTAAATTCAGTAAACATTTACTTGACAGAACAGAACTCAACCATATGATGGGTGCATCTCAGTGAGTAGTTTGGGGTAGATGTTAGTTACCCATATTGACCACCAGGTGGCAGCAGCATCTCATGACCCCTCAGTTGTCCCAGGTAAAACCTGGGTGGGCAGCAGAAACCAGACTAGTCTACAAATATGTGAATTTTGTGTACGGATGTTTATTAGTCAAGCGTTCATAATTTAGGAAGATTGTGTATGTTTTTTTCAAATAAGGCAAGGAAAGCGGAAGTGATCTTGTTAATAAAATTCTGGCCCTAAACTCCCCACGTATTTTAACCTAAAGTCATTTATTCTTTAAAAATTGCCCCCTCCAAAATCTATATTTCTACATAAAAGAGGTGAAATAGCAGTGGGTGTACTGCCTCTGAACCACACCCCAGCCCTATTAATTAATTAATTAATTTATTTATTTATATTGGCGCTGGGGATTGAACCCAGGGGTGCACACCACCCCCAGTTCTTTTCGTTCATTTTGAAGCAGGTTCTCACTAAGCAACTGCCCAGTGCTGTCCTAGAACTTGCCATCCACCTCTCTCAGCCTCCCAAGTACTGGGACTACAGTTGTAAACCTCTGCACCCAGTTTATGTGTTATTTTGAAACCTAATCTTTCTTTCTTTTTTTTTTCTTTTTCCTTTTTTTTTCCTTTCTCCTTTTTTTTTGGGGGGGGGGTCTGAGGATGGAACCCAGGTGCGTTATACCTCTGAGCTACACCCCCTGCCCTATTTTTATTCTTTATTTTGAAACAGGGTCTCATTAAGTTGCAGAGGGCCTCACTAAGTAGCTGAGGCTGTCCACAAACTGCGATCCTCTGGTCTCAGCCTCTCAAATGCTGGGATTACTAGCGTGCACCACCACACCTGGCGAAACAGGATCTTTCTAAGTTGTCAAGTCTGGCCTCAAACTTGACATCCTCCTGCCTCAGCCTTCCAAGTATGAGATTATAGGCATGTGCCACCAGACCTGGCTGGCCTAGCAAGTTTTGGTGGCCAACATTCAGAAATAACTATTGCTAGATGGTAGATGTGGATTGACCTATTTTCCCAAAATACAATTATTCCAAATTTTATTATTTCAGGCTTATTCACATATGAATATTCCTCTGGGTATTACTAAAATAAAAACTAAGTAAAACAGATTAAAAACTATATTTAATTGTCCCCAAAGAAACCCTTTCTTTAAAAAACTTCTTTAAGCCCATGTTGAAGAATGATATCAAAATAGTCTGAAAGTTTAAAGCAAGTAATGAGAAAGCAAAATAAAATGTCCTAAGGACATATTGACAAAGAACCAGGTAAGCCCTTAAAAAGCCAAGAAACATAATTGATAAACATGCTGTGGGCTTTATTGTTTGTTTGTTGTTTGTTTGTTTGTTTGTTGCAGTGCTGGAGATCAAACCCAGGGCCTCACACATGCTAGGCAGGGCTCTACTACTGAGCTACACCACCAGCCTGTTTATTCTCGGTCACTTCCCCTTTAGGCTACAGCACTTGGTCTGGGAGGTCAGGGTCACTTTCTGTGACTTCTGTCTCTGTGCTCACTGCAGGTTCCAGCCCTCCTTCCCTCCACTCCAAGGCTGACAGCACATCCATCAGCAGTTTCCTGTATCTCCTGCATGTGGAGAACTTCAAAATTGTACTCCCCATAGAGAGCCCCACGCCTGGGAATTCAACCCAGGGACATTCTACCTCCAAGCCACCTCCCAGCCCTGTTTTTGGTCTTTATTTTGAAACAAGGTCTCACTAAGTTGCAGAGGGCCTCACTAAGTAGCTGAGGCTGGCCGCGATCCTGTGATCCTCCTGTCTCAGCCTCCCAAGTACTGGGATTACATGCACGTATCACCACGCCCGGCTCAGAGCCTCGGTTTTCTACCAACATTCAGCTCTCTGTCTACTGAGAGCTGCAATGGGAAACCTGGGGATTGTGGGTTCCCAAGGACAAGATTAAAGTGAGATTCCATTACATTTTCATATGCCTAAGGATTTCCCACAAGAATGCTAACGATGTATGCATGCAAGGGTGGAGGTGCATTCGACGGCTGTGCACTGGAGTCTTGTACTGGTGGCCTATCCAAGAAGTGGCACTGGGCATGGACTATAGAAAAAGTGAGCACAGGACCAAGGCAATCTTCACGCTTTAGAGAGAAGCCCTGCTCTCTGTCACCTGGGTAAGATGTGATGAGGATCCACAGGGTTAAAAAGAGCACTTAGAGCTGGGTATGGTGGCGCACACCTGTAATCCCAGTCCTTGGGAGGCTGAGACAGGAGGATCACAGGTCGGAGGCAAGTAGTGAGGCTCTTAGAAACCTAGCGAGACCTTGTTTCCAAATAAAAAGTAAAATCGGCTGAGGGTATTGCTTGGAGGTATAATATCTCTGGGTTCAGTTTTCTGTAACACACACACACACACACACACACACACACACACACACACACACACACACACAAGAGCACTTATGAAGAAAACTTGAATTCTCCTTTGTTTTATTTACCGTATGGGATCTGCTTTGAAGAGAAGGAAGACAAAGGCAATATGTTTGCAGACTATAAATAATTTTACTATTTTCAGGGTCAACAATCCACACTGATTCTCAACTAGTCTGACTGGGTGACTTTGTAGAAGTCAGAATTATTACTGTTGTTGGTAGTAGTAGTAGTAGTAGTAGTAGTAGTAGTAGTAGTAGTAATTATCCTGTGATTCTGGGGATTGAACCAGGGGCATTCTATCTCTGAGCTACATCTCTGGCCCTATTTTTACCTTTTATTTGGAAACAGGTTATCTCTTGGCTGCTTAGAGCCTCGCCAAATTGCTGAGCCTGGCTTTGAACCTGTGATTCTCCTGTCTTGAACTCCAAGTACTGAGATTACAGGAGTACATCACCATGCTCAACTGAAGTCATTTTTAAAAAATATTCTCTAAAGCTGCAAAGGAAAGTTCTGAATAGATCATGGGAAATCATGAATGCCAGTGGAAGTGATTTCAGGCTGTATTTTTTATTAGGCAACAAAGCACCACTAAAGTATTTCAAGAGGAAAATAATATCTTTTGTGTTTTAAGGGAAAATTTTCTTTAAGAATGGAATCTGAGACCAAAGGTTTGGAAAAATAGGAATTGTGAAATATTGGGCAAGAGAGGCTGAGTTCTGGATGGGTGCATCACAGCAAGGCACACTGTCATCTCAGCCACTCAGGAGGCTGAGGGAGGAAGAGCGCAAGTTCAAGGTCTGCGTAGACAGGATCGCTCTCTCTCTCTCTCTCTCTCTCTCCTCTCTCTCTCTCTCTCTCTCCCTCTCTTTGTATTGGGGACAGAACCCAAGGGCATTCTACCTCCAAGCGACGCCCCCAGCCCCACTCCCAGCCCTAGTTTTTATTCTTTATTTTGAAACACTGTCTCACTGAGTTGCCAAGGGCTTCACTAAGTAGCTGAGGCTGTCTGTGAAACACAATCCTCTTGTCTCAGTTTCCTGAATACTGGGATTACAAGCATGGGCCACCATACCCTGCTAGGACCCTCTCTTAAAACAAAATAAAAAGAGCTGGGCTTGGTGGTGCACGCTTGTAATCCCCACGCTTGGGAGGCGGAGACAGGAGGAACGCACAGGTTCAAAGCCAGCCTTGCTGGCTTAAGAGACCCTGTTTCCAAATAAAATTAAAAAAAAAAAATAGGTCTGGTAGTGTAGCCCGGAGGAAGAAGGGTTTCCAGGAACCCCAGTACCACCAAAATAAAATAAAATAAAAAGGACTTGGGATGTAGCTCAAAGGTAGAGCATCCTTGGGTTTAATCCCAGATAACGAAATCACTAGGAATGGAAAAACGTCACTAGGGATGATAAAAATGAATATTAGTAGGAGGGTGATCCAGGAGGGAAATAAAAGATGGTTGAAGCCAGGCACAGTGGTGCATACCTGTGAACCAGTACTTGGGAGGTTGAGATAGGAGGATTGCAGATTCAAGTACAGCCTGAGCAAAGTAGTGAGGCTCTCAGCAACCTAGGGAGACCCTGCTTCAAAACAAACAAACAGACCTGGGAATTAGCTCAGAGGGACCTGGGTTCGTACCCCTTGGGCCACTAACATGTCTAACAGGCATTTGGGGAGTCTGTGTAGCTCTCAGGAGGATGGAAACTAGAGCTATAGATTTGGAATTCTTTGGCACAAGGAGGGAGTTGAAACCATGAAAGTAGACAATTACCTCCTGGGGAAACACATGAAAGAGGAGTGTGCTGAGAAAGAACCTAGAGACGTTTAGATTGTGGGGCAGAGAGACCACCTGAGAATCACCCAGAGAGATGGGAGATCAGAGGGACCAAGGACAGGGACACAAGGACAGAGCTTGAGGGTGGACAGAGTGTTAGTGTTCTAGGGGTGCAAGCGTCACAGACTGAGCAGCTTAAAATACAGACACGGCCGGGCTCAGTGGCACATGCCTGTAATCCCATACTTGGGAGATTGAGACAAGAGGACCTCAGGTTTTAGGACAGCCTCAACAACTTAGCGAGACTCTGTAACCTAGAGAGACCCTTTTTCAAAATAAAAAATAAAAAAGAAGGCTGGGGGTATAGCTCAGAGGTAGAATGCCCCAGAGTTCAATCACTAGTAACACACACATACACACACACCAAAAATTTAAAAAAAACTCAGAAATTTATTTTTCATTATTCTGGAGACTAGAAGTCCAAGATAAACATGTCAAGCCAGCTTGGTTCCTTCTGAGGACCTTTCTCCTTGGCTCATGGACGACTGCCTTCTCTCTCTGTCTTCATGTGGTCTTCTGCCTGTGTGTACTGGTGTTCTAATCTCCTCTTCTTTTAAGGACACCACAAATATTGGATTAAAGTCTATCCTTATGGCCTCATTTGATCTTAATCACCTCCTTAAAGGTCCTAAATTAAAATACAATAACATTCTGAATTCAATATGTGAATTTGCTAGGAACACAGTCTATAAGACCTGGAAGTTCCTCGTTGGTCAATTTGGGGATGCTCTTTATAATGACAGCTGCTAAGCCTCCCTGACCACGTGGTATGTACTAAGCCAAGTCATTAGTACTTCACCATCTACTTACTTAATATCCAACCTTGTGACTTAAGTACTGTTATAGTCAGCACCTCTTTTTCCAGAGGAAGACACAGAGACATTAAGAGATATCTTGCTCTAAATGGCGCAGCTAAGTGAGTGGCAGGATCCATGAGCTCCGGTTCTCTACAGTGGGTTTCAGTTGGCAATTTCCTAGTCCACCGTCAACAGCAGAGACCAGAAGCAGTGACGTCTTAGAAGACTAAGTGAAGCAGAAGCAGTGTCCACGGCAGCCATGGCAGGCTCTCTCAGGGGTGTGAGGGGACTTCTGGCAGGTGGGCATGGCAGCTGGAGGAGAAAGGGAAAGAATCAGTAATGAATAGATCCTTACAATGCCTCAGATCGAAAAATACAAAGAAAGCAACTTTACCATCATGTCAAATATGTACATTTATTTAAATTGTGATTCTTACCTTTGAGTTTGTCATCCCAAAAGGTACTGTAAAATGCAGTGAGGAAGGCTGGAGATGTGGCTCAGTGGGAGAGTACTTATCTACCATGTGTGAGACCTTGGTTCAATCCCCAACACCACCAAAATAAAAATGCCATGGAAAAATATTGAATACTGTGCTTAAAGTTACCATTCTTTTTCTTTATGAACTCTTTTATTTTTTTTATATTTTGTCAAATGAAAATATAAATTTTATTTTTATTTTTTTTAATTTTTTTAATTTTTTTATTTTTTTATTTTATTTTTTTATTAATTTTTTTTAATTGGTGCATTGTAGTCATATATCAATCACATTGGAGTACAAGACTTGAGAGGATATACAAGCACACATCATCCAATTAGCCCTCCTCCAGCCCCCCATCCCATTCCCTCCCCTCTCTCCATCCCAAGCTTCTTTGGTGATTTACTTTGATACATTTGTTTATGTACCTCCTGCGTTTTAAAGAGGCTCCGTCCTCCAGTATTACATACCCTCTGATTGGTCACATTAGTTGCTTCACTATAGGGCCCTTTCTATAGCTCAACCTCTTCCTGTTGCCCTTTTCCTCCTAGTTATTGCTGATTAAGAGAAGCGTCTGATTTATATTTTCTGTGATATTTCTCTGTGCATGCTGCGTTGCAAGTACCGATCCCACTCTTGATGGTCCCAGTAGTGGCCTGGCTACTCAGTGGACTGATCCAGACCTCGCTGGCTCAAGCAGCGGCCTTGCCTCATGGGAGGCCCCAGGTCTAGTCTCGCTGGCCCCTGCACCGGTCTAACCCCTAAGCTGGCTTCGGTCCTGGCCTTGGAGGCCGAAGGAGTGGCCTTGCCTCACGGCAGGCTCCAATGCCGGCCTTGATGGCCCCAGCATCGGCCTCACCCCTCGGCAGGCTCCAATCCCGGGCACGGAGGCCTCAGTACCAGCCTTGCCTCATGGCAGGCTCCGGTGCCGGCCTCACTGGCCCCAGCACCGGCCTAACCCCTCGGCAGGTTCCGTTCCCGGGTTAGGAGGCCCCAGCACTGGCCATGTTTCACGGCAGGCTCCGATGCTGGCCTCGCCTCACAGCAGGCTCTGATGCCGGCCTTGCTGGCTCCAGCACCGGTCTAGCCCTTCGGCAGGTTGTTATCATGGCCTTGGAAGCCCCAGTACCGGTCTTGCCTCACGGCAGGCTCCGATGCCGACCTTGCTGGCCCCAGCATCGGCCTCACCCCTCGGCAGGTTCCAATCCCGGGCTCGGAGGCCCCAGTACCGGCCTTGCCTCATGGCAGGCTCCGGTGCCGACCTCGCTGGCCCCAGCAACGGCCTAACCCCTCGGCCGGCTCCGATACTGGCCTCGGAGGTCCTAGCACCAGCCAGGCCTCACGGCAGGCTGCGATGCCGGCCTCACTGGCTCCAGCACCGGCCTAACCCCTCAGCAGGCTCTTATCCTGGCCTAGGAGGCCCCAGTATCGGCCTTACTTCACAGAAGGCTCCGATGCCGGCCTCGCTGGCACCAGCACCTTCCTACCCCTCGGCAGGCTCTTATCCTGGCCTCGGAGGCCCCAGTACCGGCCTTGCCTCAAGGCAGGCTCCGATGCCGGCCTCGCTGGCCCCAGCACCGGCCTAACCCCTCGGCAGGCTCCAATCCCGGCCTCGGAGGCCCCAGCACTGGTCATGCCTCACGGCAGGCTCCGATGCTGGCCTCGCTGGCCCCAGCACCGGCCTAACCCCTCAGCAGGCTCTTATCCTGGCCTCGAGGCCTCAGTACCGGCCTTGCCTCAAGGCAGGCTCCGATGCCGGCCTCGCTGGCCCCAGCACCGGCCTAACCCCTCAGCAGGCTCATATCCTGGCCTCGGAGGCCCCAGTACCAGTCTTGCCTCACGGCAGGCTCCGATGCCGGCCTCGCTGGCCCCAGCACCGGCCTAACCCCTCAGCAGGCTCTTATCCTGGCCTCGAGGCCCCAGTACCGGCCTTGCCTCACGGCAGGCTACGATGCCGGCCTCTCTGGCCCCAGCACCGGCCTAACCCCTCGGCAGGCTCTGATCCCGGCCTCGGAGGCCCCAGCACTGGTCATGCCTCAGGGCAGGCTTCGATGTCAGCCTCGCTGGCCCCAGCAAGGCCTAACCCCTTGGCAGGCTCTTATCCTGGCCTCGAGGCCCCAGTACCGGCCTTGCCTCAAGGCAGGCTCCGATGCCAGCCTCGCTGGCCCCAGCACCGGCCTAACCCCTCTGCAGGCTCCGATCCCAGCCTCGGAGGCCCCAGCACTGGTCATGCCTCACGGCAGGCTCCGATGCCGGCCTCGCTGGCCCCAGCACCAGCCTAACCCCTCAGCAGGCTCTTATCCTGGCCTCGAGGCCCCAGTACCGGCCTTGCCGAAAGGCAGTCTCCGATGCCGGCCTCGCTGGCCCCAGCACCGGCCTAACCCCTCGGCAGGCTCTTATCCTGGCCTCGGAGGCCCCAGTACCGGCCTTGCCTCAAGGCAGGCTCCGATGCCGGCCTTGCTGGCCCCAGCACCGGCCTAACCCCTCGGCAGGCTCTGATCCCGGCCTTGGAGGCCCCAGCACTCGTCATGCCCCATGGCAGGCTCCGATGCCGTCCTCGCTGGCCCCAGCACTGGCCTAACCCCTCGGCAGACTCTTATCCTGGCCTCGGAGGCCTCAGTACCGGCCTTGCCTCAAGGCAGGCTCCGATGCCGGCCTCGCTGGCCCCAGCACCGGCCTAATCCCTCGGCAGGCTCTGATCCCGGCCTCGGAGGCCCCAGCACTCGTCATGCCTCACGGCAGGCTCCGATGCTGGCCTCGCTGGCCCCAGCACCGGCCTAACCCCTCGGCAGGCTCTTATCCTGGCCTCGGAGGCCCCAGTACCGGCCTTGCCTCAAGGCAGGCTCCGATGCCGGCCTCGCTGGCCCCAGCACCGGCCTAACCCCTCAGCAGGCTCTGATCCCGGCCTCGGAGGCCCCAGCACTCGTCATGCCTCACGGCAGGCTCCGATGCCGGCCTCGCTGGCCCCAGCACCGGCCTAACCCCTCGGCAGGCTCTTATCCTGGCCTCGGAGGCCTCAGTACCGGCCTTGCCTCAAGGCAGGCTCCGATGCCGGCCTCGCTGGCCCCAGCACCGGCCTAATCCCTCGGCAGGCTCTGATCCCGGCCTCGGAGGCCCCAGCACTCGTCATGCCTCACGGCAGGCTCCGATGCTGGCCTCGCTGGCCCCAGCACCGGCCTAACCCCTCGGCAGGCTCTTATCCTGGCCTCGGAGGCCCCAGTACCGGCCTTGCCTCAAGGCAGGCTCCGATGCCGGCCTCGCTGGCCCCAGCACCGGCCTAACCCCTCAGCAGGCTCTGATCCCGGCCTCGGAGGCCCCAGCACTCGTCATGCCTCACGGCAGGCTCCGATGCTGGCCTCGCTGGCCCCAGCACCGGCCTAACCCCTCGGCAGGCTCTTATCCTGGCCTCGGAGGCCCCAGTACCGGCCTTGCCTCAAGGCAGGCTCCGATGCCGGCCTCGCTGGCCCCAGCACCGGCCTAACCCCTCAGCAGGCTCTGATCCCGGCCTCGGAGGCCCCAGCACTCGTCATGCCTCACGGCAGGCTCCGATGCCGGCCTCGCTGGCCCCAGCACCGGCCTAACCCCTCGGCAGGCTCTTATCCTGGCCACGGAGGCCTCAGTACCGGCCTTGCCTCAAGGCCGGCTCCAATGCCGGCCTCACTGGCCCCAGCACCGGCCTAACCCCTCGGCAGGCTCCAATCCCGGCCTCGGAGGCCCCAACACTGGTTATGCCTCACGGCAGGCTCCAATGCCGGCCTCGCTGGCCCCAGCACCGGCCTAACCCCTCAGCAGGCTCTTATCCTGGCCTCGGAGGCCCCAGTACGGCCTTGCCTCAAGGCAGGCTCCGATGCCGGCCTCGCTGGCCCCAGCACCGGCCTAACCCCTCGGCAGGCTCTTATCCTGGCCTCGGAGGCCCCAGCACTCGTCATGCCTCACGGCAGGCTCCGATGCCGGCCTCGCTGGCCCCAGCACCGGCCTAACCCCTCGGCAGGCTCTTATCCTGGCCTCGGAGGCCCCAGTACCGGCCTTGCCTCAAGGCAGGCTCCGATGCCGGCCTCGCTGGCCCCAGCACCGGCCTAATCCCTCGGCAGGCTCTGATCCCGGCCTCGGAGGCCCCAGCACTCGTCATGCCCCACGGCAGGCTCCGATGCCGGCCTCGCTGGCCCCAGCACCGGCCTAACCCCTCGGCAGACTCTTATCCTGGCCTCGGAGGCCCCAGTACCGGTCTTGCCTCAAGGCAGGCTCCGATGCCGGCCTCGCTGACCCCAGCACCGGCCTAACCCCTCAGCAAGTTCCGGACCCGACCTCGGAGGCCCTAGCACAAGCCTTGCCTCATGGCAGGCGCCAATGCCGGCCTCGCTGGCCCCAGCATCGGTCTAACCCCTCTGCAGGTTCCAATCTCGGCCACGGAGGCCTCAGTAGTGGCCTTGCCTCACAGCAAGCTCCGATGTCGGCCACTGGCCCCGGTGCCCGCCTAACCCCTCAGCAGGTTCCGATCACTGTCTCTGTGGTTATTATTTCAAAGGTTCCAGGTGTAATGTATCAGATCTCTGCCTCCCCTGAGTATTGGCCACTGGCATTGCCACTGCCTCCACCGTTTCAAATCCTTCCCAGGCTCTTTTTCCACTCTGAATGTTGTCCAGTGTTCCTAAGCATGCGTGATGGTAGCATTCGACATTTGGTGTAATTTCTCCAAAAAAATAAAGTTCGTAAGATCCGGTTTCTGCTTCTCCTGAATACAAGTCTCCACCACCATCGCGGAGAACTCTTTCAACACCGCATTTCTCCTTGGTCTCCGCTAAACTCTCTCCTTATATGTGATGTCTGAGATTCTTAACAATACAGAGAAATAGCAGTCCTCTTTCACAGTGAATTTTTCCATAAGTTCCAGTGCATTTAGATAAGTTTTGTCTGCATCTCCAGTGTCCTGGCATCCATAACGGCTTTCTTATCTCCTCTCCGATATTTTTCTTTATCTTTTTCTGTTCTGGGCCCGGTTTCTCCAGGGGTCTGGCGTGCTACTCGCAGTTCGGCCAGGGCCCAGAGTCCCGCGACCCGGGCCCCAGCTGGCGTGCCCCGCGTGCGACCCCCGCCCAGAACCCAGCTTCTTACTGGGCCTGGTTTCTCCAGGGGTCTGGCGTGCTACACGCAGTTCGGCCGGGGCCCAGAGTCCCGCGACCCGGGCCCCAGCTGGCGTGCCCCGCGCACAACCCCCGCCCAGAACCCAGCTTCTTACTGGGCCTGGTTTCTCCAGGGGTCTGGCGTGCTACGCGCAGTTCGGCCGGGGCCCAGAGTCCCGTGACCCGGGCCCCAGCTGGCGTGCCCCGCGCGTGACCCCCGCCCAGAACCCAGCATCTTACTGGGCCTGGCTTCTCCAGGGGTCTCTTTATGAACTCTTTTAAAGAATGCAGGATAGACTTTAATATGAAAGTCTGAAGATAAATACATGTACACATACAGAGAGGTATATGTGAACACACACATACATGCACACATGGATTCAAACATGTATATATAGAAATAAAAAATGAGAGGAAAAGTAATAAAAACTAGATTACTAAACCTAAAATTCAAACAGGACTCACAAGTGAGGGCTCCTGAGAGAAGCTTGATAGCCTGTTGCCTTATTTCTAGGAGAGAAGAATCCCCCAAATAATGGCAGAGAAACTGAGAAATGGTTCTATAAAGATCCCAGAGAGAACCTTAAAACACTGTTGGTGGGATTGCAAATTAGTGCAACCACTTTGGAGAACAGTATAGAGGATTCTCAGAAGAATGGGAACTAATTTACCATTTGACCCAGCAATACCACTTCCGGGTATCTATCCAAAAGAAAGCAAACCAAACTACCAAACTAATCCATGTGTATCTATGTTCATAGCTGCACAATTCACCATAGCCAAACTATGGAACCAGCCAAGATGTCCATCAACAGAAGAATGGATTACAAAACTATGGGGTATGTACAAAATGGAATTTTACTCAGCCATTAAAAAAAAAAAAAAAAAAAAAAAGGGCTTCCGGGAAGATGGCGACTGAGAAAAACGGGGCTTAAGAGCCCCGCTAACAACCAATCTCCATTACCACAAAACCAGCGCCTTTCATAGCCAGAAAACACCATCACGAGAAAAACAAAAAAAACCACCAGGCTCCAGAGAGAAAGCGGACTGAGAACAGAGCTCAGGGCCACAGAGGAGACACACGCGCCCGAGGACGCGGCAGCAGCGCCATACTGCTGGCGGCAGCGGCGAACTCAACGGACGGCTACAGCAAGCCGAGGTGAGCCACTGCGGAACAGCCAGGTGGGATTTCTCCACACAGAGAGCGTCTAAAGCTCCCAGTGGCCGAGCTCAGCACACGCTGCAGGGATTCAGAGTGGAAATCAAAACCAGAGAAGAAAAAATACGCCAGCCTCACGGCTGAGGGCGTGTCAGAGGCGCCATATTGCCACCGGCGGCGGCGGCAGCAGCAGTGAATTCACCGAGTCCAGTACAGCTACATCTGCGTACTCAAGAACAGTGAGTCAAATTGCGGGCCACAGAGGAGAAATCCCAGTACTGTACCTCCTGGGACTTGACCCAGTGGGGGAGTGGTGGTGGCAGAGATATCACACCATAGGAGAACGTGCAACCTGGCACCCCCCATAGTTTAAAGCAGCCTCTATCGACTCCCTGGGTCGGAGACTCTGTGATACAACCCAGTAAAGGAGTAGTGGGGTCTGAGATAATACAGACTCGAGATCCAGAGCACATTAAGTGAAGCCATAGTGACCTAAGGGAAGAACCCAGAGAAGGCACAAACCTCCAAAATCATGGGAAAGAGGAATAATACTGGAGCAATGAATGCCCACAACCCCACAACATCAGAACCCGATAAAACAGAAAATCAGAGATTTCTAGAAGATCAAATCAGGAAAATAACTGTAGAAATAATAGAGGTGCTTCGAAAAGAACTCAGAGAGAGCCAAAAAGAGATAAAGGATGCAATTAATGAAGTAAAGGCCTCAATTCAAAGCACAAACAACCGATTAGAACACATGGAGAACAGAATCTCGCTCTTAGAAGATGAGCAATCCAAAAATGAACTCATAGTTTCTAATCTAGAAAAAAATATCCGACAGCAGGAATCTGATATTGAAGAAATATGGGCCCATTTTAAGAGAGCTAACCTAAGAATAATTGGAATCGAGAAGGGAAAAGAAAGTGAAACCAAAGGGATCAACAATCTCTTCAAGGAAGTAATAGCAGAAAATTTTCCAAACATAGAGCAAGAGGTTGATACAAAGGTCCAGGAAACTTATAGAACTCCCTTTAGACAGGATCGGAGAAGAGGATCCCCACACCACATAATTGTCAAAATGACCAATGTGGAAGCCAAGCAGAGAATCTTAAAGGCAACAAAAACAAAGGGCCAAGTGACATTCAGAGGCAAACCAATTAGAATCACTCCAGACTTCCCAAACCAAGTCATGAGAGCCAGAAGGGCTTGGAGTAACATATTCCAAACTCTGAAAGAAAACAACTTCCAGCCAAAAATTTCCTACCCAGCAAAACTTTCTATCAAATTAGATGGAAAAATAAGAAGCTTCCATGACAAACAGAAACTGAAGGAATTTATGTCTTCAAAACCAGCACTAGAGAAAATACTCAAAGAGATTAACTACAAAGAAGAAATAGGTAACACACACCAGAACCAGAGAAACAAGATTTTCCATACAACAGACAACTAAGATTGGTTATCTGTGGAGATTCATTATTTATGTTAGTCTTTTACCTATCTCTAAATGGTATTGTTTGCCTTTATTGTTGTTAATTTTTAGGATGTCTAGTTGGAATATTAATATACCTTCAGATATAGCATTTGGAAATATTTTATCCCATTCTATTAGTAACTGTTAACTCTGTTTACATTGTCTTTGGATATACAATATTTTTTTTTTAGGGAGTTTGTATACTCTTCTGTTGCCTGTGCCATTGAAATCATATCCAAGAAATCACTGCCAATTTCAATGTTATGAGGTTTTATGACCCAGATTTTCTCCTAAAAGTTTATAGTCTTAAGATTTATATTTAGGTCTTTTATCTATTTTGAGTTAATATTTGTATATGGGATTAGGTAAGGGTCCAACTTTATTCTTTTCCATGTATTTATTATGTTTCAACAATATTTAGTTAAAAGATTATTATTCCCACCACCAAATGTTCGTGGAAACCTTGTCAAAAATAACTTGACAATATAGGGAAGAATTTAGCTCTAGGCCTGTATTTAACTCCAATGGTTTATATATCTGCCTTTAGAACAGTATTACACTGTTTCAATTATTGTAGCTTTATATGGTTTGAAATCAGAAAATATATATCTGCTAGCTTTGTTCTTTTTCAAGATCGTTTTGGGTATCTAGAATTCATATTCCATATTAGGATAGATTTTTTTCTGAAAAATAAATATATGAATATATGATAGTTTCACCTAAAAAAACAGAAAAAAATATGCTCTGGTAAGAAAGAAAGCAAAAAGAAAGATTGAAATGTTATCTTTAAGTTATCAAAAGCTTGGTATCAGACAAATGAAACTGTTATGTGAGATTAACATTTTTAATTTTGGATAAATTGCTATAATACTAGATGTCAACCACTAAGCCAAGCATGAGAAGGAGGGATGGGGAGGGAATGGGGTGGGGATCGGGTGGGGGCTGACTGGGCGATGTGTGCATGTATGTCTACAAAAGTTTGTATCCCACTATGATGTATGAATACAGTGCACCAATAAAATAAAATTAAAAAAAAAACAGGCCAGGGGGTATAGCTCGGAGGTCAAATTCCCCTAGGTTCCATCCCAAAAAACACTGAGGATGTAGCTAACAAGTAGAACGCCCCTTGGTTCAATCCTGAGCACCACAATCAAATATTAAAAACCTGGAATTTGCTGGAAATAAATGAGATATACATATCATTCATTCTCAAAGTTGGCATAACTTTATGCCACTTATCACTATTACTATACTGTTTAATAACAGCAAACATATTTGTGGGTATGTCAGAAAATATATTTGTTACCAATATTTGCTAACATGTCATGATTTTAAGTCTAAAAAAAGGCTGCTGCTTTTAAAATGTTATTTAAATTCACAAAAAAATTACAAACCCAAAAATTTTTAAGTGGACTTATCATTGTGATGTTAATAAATTAAAGTAAGTATATTAAATAGAGTTAAGTATGGAAAAAATTTAAGTTCTCAAACTGTCAAGAGCAGTACATAAAACTATACATTGAATTTTCAGTACTGTCAGCTTTGCATATAAAAATCAGAACCTCAAGATTCAAAGGTCCTTAAAAATTCAGTTGTTCAATCTCATCTAGCACTTGAGTCCTGTGCAAAAGGGAATGGAATAATAAAATAATTAACAAAGTGTAGGTAATTGGGGTCAGATTTTTCAGTTTAAATCCTAGCAGTTCCATCTTCCTCCATATAAGCTCAAACAAGTTAGTTAACATCTCTGTGTCTTATAGGAGTGATGAAAAAAAAAATTACATCAGAGAAATGAATGGAACTGAAGGACATTATGCTAAGCGAGGTTAGTCACTCGCAAAAAGTAAGAAAACGGATGCTTTCCCTAATATGTGAAAGCTAAGGTGAAGTGGGTCATAAGAGGACCTCCAGGTAAAAAAGGAGACCCTACGGAGGAACAAACAAGGCAACATAACTGAGTGGGTGGGAACAGTGTAGAAGGAAACTCTCTAAAGCACATGATGTACATAAAAAAACATATCGATGTCAACCACTAAACCAAGCATGGGAGGGAGGGATGGGGAGGGGGTAGGATTTAACGGGGTGATGTGTGCATGTATATCTACACAAGTTTTTTTTATCCCATTGAGATGTATAAATTTAATGCACCAATAAAAAAAGAAAAAATAGAAAAAAAGAAAGAAAATAGGAAGGAAGGAAGGAAGGAAGGAAGGAAGGAAGGAAGGAAGGAAGGAAGGAAGGAAGATGGAAGGAAGGAAGGAAGGAAGGAAGGAAGGAAGAGCCCTGACAAGCTCCACTTTCAGAAGAGCTTCCTGAGCAAGAAGACACAGGATCCTGACTGGAATTCTCTGAGGGTGAGAGGGCCTCTTCTACAAAGACTAAGAAATGAGCCAGGCGTGGTGGTGCAGGCTTGTAATCCCAGTATCTGGGAGACTGAGACAGGAGGATCACAGTTCAAGGACAGCCTCAGCTACTTGGTGAGGCCCTTTGCAACTCAGTGAGACCCTGTTTCAAAATAGTTAGAAATAGGGCTGGAGAGCTGGGCGTGGTGGCGCACGCTTGTAATCCCCGCACTTGGGAGGCTGAGACAGGAGGATCATGCAGGTTCGAAGCCAGCCTCAGTTACATAGTGAGGCTCTCAGCAACTTAGTGAGACCCTGTTTCTAATAAAAGATAAATGGGTCTGGGAGTATAGTCCAGAGGTAGAAAGCCCCTGGGTTCCACCCCCAGTACCACTAAAAAAAAAAAAAAAATAGGGCTGGAGGTGGAGCTTGGAGGTAGAATGCCCCTGGGTTCCATCCCCAGTAACACACACACACACACACACACACACACACACACACACACACACAGACTAAGAAGTGAGGAGACCCCCGAGCAGCCGCCACGGAATGCATGGCCCGTCACTACTTACTGTGTTCCTCCTCACCTTGCAGGACTTTGAGAATGAGTGTCACTGTTGCCTTCTTTCTTTCCACTTCTTTGAATCATTTATTTCTTGGTCCTATGTCATTGGGAACATTTTTTATTTTTATTTTTTTGATGGTACTCTGAGCTATACTCCAAGACCTATTTTCTATTTTATTTGGAAACAGGGTCTCACTAAGTTGTAAGAGCCTCACTAAGTAGCTGAGGCTGGCTTCGAACCCGTACGATCCTCCTGCCTCAGCCTCCCAAGCGCGGGGATTACAAGTGTGCGCCACCATGCCCGGGTTATTTTTTTATTTTGAAATAAAGTCTCACGGAGTTGCAAAGTGCCTCACTAAGTAGCTGAGGCTGTTTGTGAACTGTGATCCTTCTGTTTCAGCCTCCCAAATGCTGGGATTACAAGCGTGTGCCACCACTCTCGGCTTGCTTTTTTTTCTTTAGACCAGGTCTCACAGACATGTGCCACCACACCCAAAACACTACAACGTGTGTGTGTGTGTGTGTGTGTGTGTGTGTGTGTGTGTGTGTTGTATTGGGAGTGGAACCCAGGGGCTTTTTCTAACTTCAGGCTATATTCCCAGACCTGTTTTTTATATTTTATTTGGAAACACAGTCTCTATTTCAGACACATCCACGTTCATCCTTTCAGCACTTCAATTCTTTAGATAGGTGCTTTTGTTGCCATGTAACAAATAACACAATTGGAGCTCAAAGTGAAGTGACCAAGAGCTTGTACGCAATGCAGCCAGGACTCCGACAAAGACCTTACTGAACCTAAAGTTCAAGATTTCCCTCATGCTTCTGAGTTTCATCTAGTGCTCTTAAGAGTTGCTGGGCAAGTATAAGCCAAAAGAAATACAACCAAAGAAAGAATAAGAAAAAGTAGCCGGACGTGGTGGCGCACACTTGTAATCCCCGAGCTTGGGAGGCAGAGACAGGAGGATCTGGCAGGCTTGAAGCCAGCGCTCTGGCTTAAGAGACCCTGTTTCCAAATTTTAAAAAAAAGTATAAAATAGGTCTGGGAGTGTAGCCGGAGGTAAAAGGGTTTCCAGGAACTCCAGTACCACACACACACACACACACACACACACACACACACACATACACACACACACACACACACACACAAGAGAAAAAGTGATACACATACACACTTTTTTTTTTTTTTGGTGGTACTGGGAGTGGAACCCAGGAGCTTTTCTACCTCCGGGCTACGCTCCCAGACCTATTTTTTATATTTTATTTGGAAACAGGGTCTCACTAAGTTGCTGAGAGCCTAAGTAGCTGAGGCTGGCTTTGAACCTGTGCGATCCTCTTGTCTCAGCCTCCCAAGTGCAGGGAATTATAAGGGTGCACCACCACACCCAGCTATACACTTTTATGTATACACACACACACACACACACACACACACACACACACACACACACTTTTATGTATCTCCAAGCGTATGCATATTTTTCCTAGGAAGGAAAGCCGGGTGTGGTGGCACATGATTGTAATCCTAGTACTTGGGAGGTTGAGACAGGAGGATGGCGCAGGTTTGAAGCCAGCCTCAGATACTTAGTGAGACCTTGTTTCCAAGTAAAATATAAAATAGGTCCGGGAGTGTAGACCAGAGGTAGAAAGCCCCTGGGTTCTATCCCTAGTGCTACAATAAACAAACAAACAAACAAACAAACAAACAAATGAAAAATAAGGGAGGGAATGAGGCAGATTCTGAATAATAAACCCTCTAGCTGGGCGTGGTGGCACATAATTGTAATCCCCGCGCTTGGAAAGCTGAGACAGGAGGATCGCGTAGGTTCGAAGCCAGCCTCAGCTACTTAGGCTCTCAGCAACTTAGTGAGACCCTGTTTCCAAATAAAATATAAAATGGGTCTGGGAGTATAGCCTGGAGGTAGAAAGCCTCTGGGTTCTACCCCCAGTACCACCAAAAAATAAAAATAAACCCTCTAGCTGCATCTTTTTGTGTACCGGGGCTGTGGGATTCAGCGTGTCTGCCCCTCTTGTGATTTATCTCTTCTCCACAGTTCTGCCACAGCTCTTTCCTGTCTACACTTGGATAGTCCTGGTTCCGGACACTTGCAGAGACTCACAGGTGGGTCTTGATGCAGCCGGGTAGTCAGCTTTCTGTCACGGTGACAAATTACCTAAGAAAGTCAACTTAAAGAAAGAGAGGGACAGTTTGGGCTAGGGTTTCAAAGGTTCCAGTCCATAGTTGCTTGGCTTCGATGTCTCTGGGCCTGTCACAAGGCAGAACATCTTGATGGAGAGAGTGTGGTGGAGCAGAATTGCTCACCTCAGCTGGGCGTGGTGGTGCACGCTCATGATCCCAGTACTTGGGAGGCCGAGACAGGAGGATCCAGGTTTGCGAAAGGCCTCAGCTACTTAGTGAGGCCCTTTGAAACTCAGTGAGACCCTGTTTCAAAATAAAGAATAAAAAATAGGGCTGGGGAAGAGCTCGGAAGTAAAATGCCCCTGGGTTCCAACCCCAGTACTGTCAAAAACAAAAAACAAAACAAATTGCTCACTTCATGGTGACCAGGAAGCAGAGAGAAGAAGGGGCCAGTGAGGACATGTACGCTTCAAGGGCAGCCCTCAGTCACCCACTTCCTCCCAGGAGTCTCCACCTCCTGAAGTGCCTGCCGCCCTCCCAACGCCATGGTGAGCTCTCAATCCACCAATGGGTTGGTTTCTTTTCTTCTTTTTTGTGGCACTGGAGATTGAACACAGGGGCCTTCTATCTCTCAGCGATACCCTCACTCCTATTTTATCTTTTACTTTGAAACAGAGCCTTATAAGTTGTGAGGCTACCCCGTAATCTTCTTGTCTCAGCCTCCCAAAACCTGGGATTATAGGCCTGAGCCCCCATGCCCTGCTGGATTAATTAATTGATGAGATCAGAGCCCTCCTAATACTGTCACCTCCAGGAGGCCGCACTCTGAACACTGTTGCTTTAGGGACCAAGCCTTTAACCTATGAGCTTTTGAGGGGGGGGGAGTGTTTTATTTATTTATTTTTTATTTATTTTTTTTTTGTGGTACTGGGGTTCCCGGAAGCCCTTCTACCTCCGGGCTACACTCCCAGACCTATTTTTACATTTTTATTTGGAAACAGGGTCTCCTAAGCCAGCTCGGGCGGCTGGCTTCGAACCTGCGCGATCCTCCTGTCTCTGCCTCCCAAGCGCGGGGATTACAAGCGTGCACCACCACGCCCGGCCTGAGGGGGTGTTTTAGATCCAAACAATAACACTGGGGTGGTAAAAATATTCACTTCCTAGGAATCCATGAATGGAGCCCCGAACTGAACTTGGTCAGCAGATGAGAGGTTGCCACTGCAGGGAGAGTCTTCCAGCTTGTACCTTGGACTTGCAAAAGAGATCAAGAATGCCTTTGCTGAAAAGGAAAAGTCCTGCCTGTGTCTCGACCCCATCTGTTGTCAACATTTTTTTTTTTTTTGCATTGAGTAACTAGAACAAAATATAGAGGTGAACTTTGTAGCTGTTTCACTCAAAAACCAAAGACCAGCCAGATTGTTTAGAAGCTAAATTGGAATGCTGTGATTTTTTTTTTTTTTTTAGCTGTGTGTTTGCAAATGCCCTTGTCTATTACCTATAGATGGACACACAATCATTTTAGTGAGGGTCACCTGTCCAGTGCAACTGAGTATTATTGTGGCCACACATTTGTCCGCCAGCACTGAGTTAACTAGAGATCTACCAAGAAGTCTGTCTAATATGTGGCTCTAATATATATATTTCAATCAAGAACATCTCGATATGAGATTTCTCTGGGCAATGAGCCCAAATTAGTTTTATGGTGCTAAATCTCTCATATTTACTTTTTATGAATGTGTGGTATGGGGATCGAATCCAGGGGCAGAATGCCTCTAAGCTACATCCCCAGCCTGATTTTTTTATTCTTTGTTTTGAAACAGGATCTCACTAAATAGCTGAGGCTGGCTGCGAACCTGCCATCCTCCTGTCTCAGCCTCCCAAGCACTGGGAGTACAAGCATGCACCACCATGCCCGGCTCATATTTACTTTTAAGCAGATGCTTTATAACTTATTATTTTGTTATCCATGATGCAGATTTTTTTTTTTAACCCAGGGGCATTCTATCTCTGAGCTACACCCCAGGCCTTTTTTTTATTCTTTTATTTTTGAAACAGAGTTTCACTGAGTTGCAAAGGGCCTAAGTAGCTGAGGCTGTCCGCAAACTGCAATCTTCCTGTCTCAGCCTCCCAAATGCTGGGATTACAAGCATGGGTCACCATGCCCGGCTCATGATGCAGATTTTGATGTGTTAACATTTAAGAATGAAAAGGAACAAGATTATGCAATTTAGCAACAACAGTAGCAAAAGCATAGGCTTTTAATGCCAGTTACAATAAAAGAGCCCAAACAGGAGACTTTTCTGGCCTGTATGGCAGGTCAGAGTCCATGTGTTTTATCTGCTATTTGGCTGTCTGGACCATTGGACTTTATTTTTTCTACATAATACTGAACTTTTAAGGACAAACAAAAAGTTTACCCAAGGATTGTGCACAAATGTGTTGCATTATATATTTAAGTGGGTGTTTATATGCACCTCATTTTTTTGTGTATGTGGTCTGGGGATGGAACCCAGAGGCATTCTACCTCCAAGCTACACCCCCCTACCCTATTTCATTATTATTTAGTTTGAAACAGGGTCTGACTAAATTGCACAGGGCCTCACTAAGTAGCTGAGGTTAACTGGTAACCTGCGATCCTCCGGTCTTAGCCTCCCAAGTACTGGGATTACAAGTGTGCGCCACCATGCCCAGCTGGCACCTCATTTTTATATCTGCAATAATTGGCTAAATTTGGTCTAGAATTATATTTTGGAACATTTAACCCATGATTCCAATGAGCTAGCCAAATATTTTGCACAGTATCTTGCACAAAACAGATATTGAAAAACATTAGATTTTCAAAAGATGTCATTAGGCCACGCAAGCTGGCAAAGTACACAGAAGTATTTTGAAACAGTACTACTTAAAGATTTTTGTCTGAGCTGAGGGCATAGCTCAGTGGTAGCATGCTTGCCTAACATGCATGAAGCCCTGTGTTGATCCCCAGCACTGTCTATCCCCAACCCAAAAAAAGCTTTTTGTCTGTGGTTTGGTGTGTGTGTGTGTGTGTGTGTGTGTGTGTGTGTGTGTGCGCGCGTGCGTGTGTGGTGCTGGGGATTGAATGCAGGGGCATTCTACCTCTGAACTACACCCCAGCCCTATTTTATTTTTTATTTTGAAACAGAATCTCACTAAGTTGGTGAGAGTCTTGCTAAGTTGCTGGAGCTAAGTTGCTGATCACTGGCTTGAACCAGTGATCCTCCTGTCTCAGTGTTCCAAGTACTGGGGTTGCACCTGTGTGCCACCACACCTGGTGTGTTTTTTCAAAACTTTGGATTCTTCTTATTTGTAGCAAAATATTATTTCATTAAGTTTGATTGTATAATACTATCGTATTATTAGATAACTATTACTTCCTAAATATATATTTCAAAATATTCTACATGACATATATTTCTTGTCATTCATACACTACGAACCAGTTTTGTGTTAATTGAATTAAATTGAATGTTTATCAAACTGGACTTAGATCTGGAAGAAATCTCAACAGCAAGGGATGCAGATTTACTGGTAGAAGGCAATGATTGTCTTTGCACATCTAAAAATATCTCCATGAAGGGAGACTTCACATTATTTTAGTTCTTGTTTGAGTATGACATTTGATTTTATAGAAAAGAAGTTGTCTTGGTTCCACCTAAGCTATTTTTTCTTTTAGCGAACTCTTTACTTTTGAATAATTTTGGATTTATTTTAGTATGAAACATTCATATACACACTTCACCCAGTCTTCTATGATATTAAAATCCTACAAAACCACAATACATTGTCAAAGGAAGAAGCTTACATTGGTACAGTCGGGCGTGGTGGCACACATTCATAATCCCAGTATTCAGGAGGCTGTGACAGGAGGATCACAGTTCGAGAACTTAGTGAGGCCCTTTGCAACTCAGTGAGACACTGTTTCAAAATAAAGAATAAAACAATAGGTCTGGAAGCGTGGCTCGGAGGTAGAATGCCCCTGGATGCCATCCCTAGTACTGCAAAAAGAAAAAAAAAAAGTTTACGTTTGCTACAACATCTCATGCAGACCTTGAGAAAGCTCGGTCAGGGGACTCACAAGGGCGTAAACCCCCCATGAAGTATGTCTAGCATTTCCTTCTTCAAAAAATTATTTTAGGATTATTTGGATTAATATGTATAATTGGAATTTTATGTATAAGCATTATAACTTGCAAGCAGTGGCTTGTGAGAGACTCAGGCAGCAAAGATTTTTTTTCCCAAGGGTAAAGTTTGAGCCAATGATTAAGTTCAAACTGACCTTAGTTTGGGCCAATATATAAGATTAAGTTCAAGCTGGTCTTGTGATGAGACAAAGCATACTTTCTATGATTATTTAAATGGCTGGCACCCTTCCCTGAAGTCTGTTAAAGATTTTTCTGTCCTTGAAGTTCTTGTTTGCATGACTATAAAGATTGTAACAAATCCTGAAAGGAAAGGAGTAAGAAAGAAGTAAGAGAAAAGCTGGAGAAGCTTCCATCAGAATAAAGTTCGAAAAACTGCCATCTGGTCTCATGTGTCAGTGTCTTCTCTCTCAGGACCTCGACCCTCCTCTCACCAGCACACGAACCTCGACTCTTGCTAGGGCTGGGCCCCGGCATATGTTGGTATATTACTATTTGCTAAACCCAGACTTTTATCAAGATTTTGTCAATGTCCTTTTCTGTCCCAGATAGCATTTAGCATATCTTCTTAGTGTATCAGCCTGTCACAGTTTCTCAAGAATTCTTTGTCTTTGGTGACTTTTTCTAGAATGAACATCATTTTAAGTTTGGCTGATGATTTGTTATTAGGGCTTGGAGGAAAAGAGTGCAGCAGGATGGAAGCCCCCTCTATTCACATCAGAGAGGAAACAATCTCCTCATGACATCACTAGCAATGTTAACCTTGGTCACTTGGTTAAGGAATATTTGCCAAATTTGTCCATTGTAAAGTTACTATTTTTCTCTACTCGTGTATGTGTGTGTGTGTGTGTGTGTGTGTGTGTGTGTGTGTGTGTGTTTCTGGGAATTAAACCCAGGGGTGTTTTACCTCTGAGCTATACTCCCAGCCTTATTTTTTATTTTGAAACAGGGTCTCACTGAGTTGCTGAGGGCCCTGCTGAATTGCTGAGGCTGTTCTCAAACCTGAGATCCTTCCATCTCAGCCTCCGAAGTTCTGAAATTACAGGCACACACCACCACACCTGGCTTCCCTACTTTTCCCTATTTTTTAAAAAAACTAATTGGGCACGTTGGTGCATATCTGTAATCCCATCTACTCAGGATGCTGAGACAGGAGGACCACAAGATCAAGTGGTCCTTATAAACAACTTAGTAAGACCCAGTCTAAAATAAAATAAAACAAAATTAAATTAAATAGGGTGTGCTGATATAGATCAATGGTATAGTGCTTGGATAGCACATGCAAGACCCTGGGATCAATCCCCAATATTACCACCACAAGAATAATAAAAAAGAGTTGGTTTTTTTGTTTTGTTTTGTTTTGTTTTGCAGTACTGGGGATGGAACCCAGGGACATTATACCTTTGAGCTATACCCCCAGCCCTATTTTTTATTCTTTAATTTGAAACAGGGTTTCACTGACTTGCTAAGGGCCTCACTAAGTAGCTTAGGCTGTCTGCAAACAGTGATCCTCCTGTTTTAGCCTCCCAAATGCTGGGATTACAAACGTGTGCCACCACACCCTGCTCTAAAAAAGAGGTTTTAAAAACTGTATCACTAACTTCATCCCATACTTAAAAGGGAAGAAATTAGAATTTGTGTTCTAAAGGAAAATATGTCTACATGTATTATTAGAAATCTTTTTTTTTTTTTTTTGCGGGTCTGGGGATGGAACCCAGGGGCATTTGACCTCCGAGCCACACCCCCTGCTCTATTTTTATTCTTTATTTTGAAACAGGGTCTCACTAAGTTGCAGAGGGCTCACTAAGTAGCTGAGGCTGTCCGTGAACTGCAATCCTCCGGTTTCAGCCTCCAAAATGCCGGGATTACAAGCGTGCGCCACCATGCCCAGCTAGAAATCTTAAAAGGAAGATTTGTTTCTTCTCCACATACATTTACTTATTTATTTATGCTTTGATTCGTGTATATTTACTTTACTTTGGGTTATAATCCAACTCTGCATTATTTATTTTGTTGCTCACAATTATTCCAACTTCAATAATTATATAATTTTGGAGATGTGCTTCATATTTTTTTATGTATTCTCATTGTTATAACTTTTATAATTTTTTTTATCGTGCTGAAGATTGAACCCAGGAGCATTCTTTTTCCAAGATACACCTCCAGCCCAATTTTATTTCTTGTTTTAAAATATGGTCTTACTAGGGTGCTGAGAGTTTCAGCTTCGTCACTGAATGGCTGTTGTGGCCTTGCTTATGGTTAAATACCTGTGTTTCAGTTTCCTTACCTCTCAGAAAAAAAGTCATAAAAACACATACTCTATAGTGCTGATTGGAGGATTAAATGAGTTCATACAAGTAAAGCCTTAAAGTAGCGCCTGGCTCGTAGTAAACTCTCAATAACGAACTATTTTTAAAGTCTACACCAGCCGGGCATGACACATGCCTGAATCCCAGTTGTTTTGGGAGGCTGAGACAGGAGGATCACAGATTCGAAGCCAGCCTCAGCAACTTAGTGAGGCCCTATTTCCAAATAAAAACTAAAATAGGGCTGGGCGTGGTGGCGCATGCTTGTAATCCCCACGCTGGCTTAAGAGACCCTGTTTCCAAATAAAAATATAAAAAATGGGTCTGGGAGTGTAGCCCTGAGGTAGAAGGGTTCCCAGGAACCCCAGTACCACTAAAAAAAAAAAAAAAAAAAAAAAAAGGGCTAGAGGTATAGCTTGAAGGTAGAATGCCCCTGAGTTCAATCCCGAGTTCAATCCCCCCAATATATATGATGAGCATCACCTGGAACTCTTGCTAAAAATTCTGAACCACAGCCGGGCTTGGTGGCGCACACTTGTAACCCCAGCATTTGGGAGGCTGAGACAGAGGATTGCGGTTCCTGGATAGCTTCAGCTACTCCTTAGTGAGGCCGTTTGCAACTCAGTGAGACCTTTTTTCAAAATAAAGAATAAAAATTGGGGCTGGCGGCTTAGGTTGGAGGTAGAATGCCACTGGGTTTCATCCTCAGTACTGCAAAAAAAATAAATAAATAAAAAAAAAATTCTGAATGACAGGCTGAGGTCTATTACATCAGACTCCCCGGGGAAGAGGAATCCTTGGAGGTTTTCTTGAGTAATTTCTATATATTTCTATGATTAAGCAAGTTTTGGAAATACTTTCCAGGTTGACTAGAGATAAATATAGATATAGATAGAGATATAGATAGAGATAGATAGATAGAGATAGATATCTATCTATATCTCTCTATATATATAGAGAGAGATAGAGATAGAGATAGATAGATATCTATTTCTATCTATATCTATATATAGAGAGAGAGAGATTACAGGGACCTGATGATGGAATTCTAAAAGTGCTTGCAAATTGCAAATATTATTAAGAATTTTAATTTTTTATATAAAGAAAATGATTTCAGTATGGGAAATGCTCATCAGCTAATCTGCCTTCTATGAATCAGTTCATTCCTCTGTGGCCAGCCCTTTAACCACAATTTCCCCAAATCACACTCCATTCCTTTAGTGCATCACCACAGCGGCTACTTTCAATGTCTTTTGTTGTTATTACTGTTTTCTACTGATTTTTTTTTTTTCACTGAGAAGCAAACATCCTATCTTTTACTTGAAGTCTGGTCCTGTCTTCAGGTCTGAAGTGTTCACTTTATTATGGAGCATTCCATCATTTTAATACTCCCAGTGAGAATGCAGCTTGAGGGTACTGGTATGTGACCCTGGCATTTTTTGAATACTTCAAATCTTTGCAGTCACAGTTCCTTTAAAAATGTAAAAATACCAGAAATATTTAGCCTTGACAAAGATACAAGAGATATGTTCTGAACCCATTCATACATTTCTCATTTGGGCAGTAGAGCTGCTCGGTATGCAGCCCGCGCTCTTTAAAGTTTACCGCTTTGGGTCCATAATTAAATAAGGTCTTGTACTATTAAGAAAAATCAAAATATTATAGAACTGGAGAGAACAGAGCCAACCTGGAAAGTATTTACAAAACTCGCTTAATCAAAGAAATAAAGTAGAAATTACTCAAGAAAAGGCGGGCATGGTGGCTCAGGCTTGTAATCCCTGCGCTTGGGAGGTTGAGACAGGAGGATCGCACAGGTTCGAAGCCAGCCTCGGCTACTTAGTGAGACCCTGTTTCCAAATAAAAATATAAAATAGGTCTGAGAGTATAGCCCAGAGGTAGAAGGCCTCTGGGTTCCACCCGTAGTACACACACACACACACACACACACACAAAAAAAAAAAAAAAAAAGAAAGAAAGAAAGAAAAGAAATTACTCAAGAAAAGCTCTGAGGACTCCTCTCCCCTGGGGAGTCTGATGTAATAGACCTCAGCCTGTGGTTCAGAATTTTTAGCAAAAGTTCTAGGTAAGCTGGGCGTGGTGGCGCACACTTGTAATCCCCGTGCTTGGGAGGCTGAGACAGGAAGATCACACAGGTTCAAAGCCAGCCCCAGCTACTTAGTGAGGGTCTCAACAACTTAGTGAGACCCTGTTTCCAAATAAAATATAAAATAGGTCTGGGATATAGCCTGGAGGTAGAAAGCCTCTAGGTTCCACCCTCAGTACCACCAAAAAAAAAAAAAAAAAAAAAAGAGTTCCAGGTGATGCTCATCATCAGGCAAATTTGGAGAAAAACTGATTTAATCCAATAATCTGATTTTATCTAAGGAAACTGAGGCCTAACAGGAGGACGATCCAGCTATCCCACATTCATTAACACCTACTTTATAGGGCACCGTGGAAGTACAATGGGAATCTATCAAAAGGTCTGGGCAATGTGTTCCTGTGCATTCTGGCGAATTATACATTGGTAACAACCTTTCAGGCAGTTGGGCAATGCATGTTACAGTATTAAGTGTTCTTATCCTTTGATCTAATAATCCCAGATAAAAACAGTATTTCTTAAATTGTTGCTCAGGCCACTTGCATTGGAAGCACCTGGGGTTGCTGTTGAGGATGTAGACCTCAATGTCCCATTTCAGACCAACTGAATCACAATCTCTGGGCATGGAACTGGAAAATCGGCAAAAAAACCCAAAACAAAACAAAACAAAAAACAAAACAAACAAACAAAAAAACCCAGGGGGGCATTCTACTGCCAAGCTACACCCCGGCCCAATTTTTTATTCTTTATTTTGAAACAGCATCTCACTGAGTTGCAAAGGGCCTCACTAAGTAGTAGCTAAGGCTGTCCTCGAACCACAATCCTCCTGTCTCAGCCTCCCAAATGGGGGGAATTACAAGCATGTGCCACCACAGCCAGCTGAAATCTGCATTTTCAAAAAGCTCCCCCAGCCAGACGGGATGGCACACACTTTTATTCCCCATGCTTGGGAGGTGGAGACAGGAGGATTACACAGGTTCGAAGCCAGCCTCGCTGGCTTAAGAGACCCTGTTTCCAAATAAAATATAAAATAGGTCTGGGACTGTAGCCTGGAGGTAGAAGGGTTCCATCCCCAGTACCACAAAATAAATAAATAATTAAATAAATAAATAGCTCCCCCAGCGAAATGAGCCCAATAGTACATGCCTGTAATCTCAGTACTTGGGAGACTGAGACAAGAAGATCACAGGTTCACAGACAGTCTCAGCAATTTAGCAAAACTCTATTTCAAATAAAAAATTGAAATAGGGCTGGGGATGTAGCTTGGAGGTAGAATGCCTGGGTTATATCAATATGGAAAACAAAACAAAAAAACTCACCAAAACTCACTAAGCAATGCTCTTCACTGAGGTTTAAGAAGTGCCGCTCTAGGGCTGGGATATGGCTCAGTGGTAGAGCACTTGCCTGGCCTGCCTGAGGCCTGGGTTCAGTCCTCGGCACCACAAACATACACACACAAAAAGAGTGTAGTTTTGTTGGGAGTGGTGGCACATGCTTGTAAAATCGCAGTTCGTGGACAGCCTCAGCTACTTAGTGAGGCCCTTTAACTCAGTGAGACCCTGTTTCAAAAAATAAAAAGTATAAAAAATAGGAACAGGGGTATAGCTCAGAGGTAGAATGCCCCTGGGTTTCATCCCTAGTACTGTAGTAGTAGTAGTAGTAGTAGTAGTAGTAGTAGTAGTAGTAATAATAATAATAATGTGTCATCAGAACTAGGGGAGAAAGAGGACAAGAAGTTAGTAGTTAATAGGTACAAAGTTTCATTTGGGAAAGATGAAAATTTCTGGAGATGAATGGTTGTAATTTAAGGTTTGTAATGTGAATGTACTAAATGCCACAGAACGGTACTCTCAAAAACAGCTAAAAAGGTAAGTTTTATGTTTTGAATATTTTAGTACAAAATAAAAACAATTGATGATAAGCCAAGCATGGTAGCACAGGCCTGCAGTCTCAGTATCTGGAAGGCTGAGACAGGAGGACGGCAGATGTGAGGGCAGCTTCAGGCACTTAGTGAGGCCCTCAGCAACTTAGTGCAACCCTATTTCAAAATAAAAAATAAGATAGGGCTGGGGGTATAGCTCAGAGATAGAATGCCCTTGGATTCACTCTCCAGTGCAACAACAACAAATGATGGTAATGAATTATAACACACTGAATTAAAATAAAACCCACAGTTCCTGCAATGGACTAAACTGTGCCTCCATCCCCAAAATTATATGTTGACTCCCTAGCCCCCAGTGTGGGTATATCTGGAGTAAAGAAGGTTAAATTAAGTCACAGGGTGGGTCTCTGGTCTCATAAGATTAGTGTCTTAACCAGAAGGGACATCAGAGAGCTCTTTTGTTTCTGCCATATAAAGACACAAAGCAAGAAGTCCATGTCTACAAGTCAGGAAGAGGCCCTCACCAGACACTGATCATGAACTCAGTTTCTGGAACTGTGAGAACATAAATTTCTGTTGTTTAAGCTACCCAGCCTGTGGCGTTTAGTTATGGCAGCCTGAGCTAAGTCCCTAACAATTAAATAATAATGATAAAAATAATAGAAGAAAGAAGGAGTCAGGCATACACATGGTTATAATCCCAGTATGTGAGAGACTAAGGAGGATCAAAGGTTTGCGGCCAGCCTCAGCTGCTTAGGCCCTCTGCAACTTAGCAAGGACTTGTTTCAGAATTAAAAAAAAAAATAAGAACGAGGGTGTAGATTAGAGGTAGAATGCTCCTGGGTTTCATCTCCAGTACTGCAAAATAAATAAATAAATAAATAAATAAATAAATAAATAAATAAATAATAGGGCTGAGGTTATAGCTCAGAAGTAGGATACCCCTGGGTTCAATCCCCAGTACTACAAAGATAAAAATAAAATAAAATAAATAATAATAGAAAGAAGGGATAGGAAAAGTTTTTAAAGTTTTATTTCTTTATTTTTTGGTACTGGGGATTGAACATAGGGGCATTCTATATCCAAGCTCCACTCTCAGTCCCTTTTATTTTTTGTTTTGAAACAGGTTTTCACTAGGTTGCTGAAAGTCTTACTACATTGCTGAGGCTGACCTCAAACATGTTTTTGTCCTGTCTAGCCTTCCAAGTACTGGGATTACTGGCATGTGCCACTGCACCTGGCTTAAAGTTTTAAATAAATAAAAATGCTGAGCCAAAAATGTCGGGGGAAAGTCTGCATGTTGGAACAATCAATGCAACAATTAGTTCAAGCATGCATCTTCAAAGGATGCCAAAATCAGTGAGTAAAAAATTTCATGAGGAAAAGGACATTCATACAATCTCCAAGTGTCACCCTCAGATAGTTACTAATTGCAAATGAAAAAAAGATACCTTTACATGGTATCAGACGTACCTGTCAGGTACTACTTCAAGTGATAAAACTTAGCAACGCCAATGATAAAAACTGACATCAAGTTCCTCCTTAGGGCTAGTGAGGAACTCACCATGAAATGAAGGTTGCTTTGTATGAGCTTTTCTCCAGCAACTTCTTTCCTTCTCTTCCTCCCTTCCTTCTTTCCTTTCTTCCCTTTTCCCTCCCTTCCTCCCTTTTGTCCTTTTTGGGCTACTGGGGATTGAACCCAGAGGCATTCTACCTCTGAGCTATGCCAACAGCCCTATTTAGCTTTTTTATTTTGACACAGACTCTTACTAAGTTGCTGAGACTGGCCACTGACCTTCCATCCTCTTGTCTCGCCTTCCAAGTACTGGGATTATAGGCATGCACCACCACTCCCTGCTGCAATTTTTTATTTTTCGGGTCTGGGGATGGAACCCAGAGGCATTTGACCTCCGAAATACACCCCCTGTCCAATTTTTTATTTATTATTTTGAAACAGGGTCTCACTGAGTTGCAAAGGGCCTCACTAAGTAGCTGAGGCTGTCCGCGAACCACGATCCTCCGGTCTCAGCCTCCTGAATGCTGGGATTACAAGCGTGCGCCACCACGCCTGGCTGCAATTTATTTTCTTAACTGACATGACAATTTTGGGCCATATTTTGGGCCCATATTTTGGGCCACAGTGAGGTACTTAAATACATGTATATGTATTACCAGCTTTGGTAATAGCCATTCTTACTGGAGTGAGGTGATATTTCATTATCTCCTTGTGTTCTTTTGCTCTTTTGTTTTTATTTTTTCTACCAGAATTTGAACCCAGAGGCATTCTATTTCTGAGCTACAACCCTAGCCCTTTTTATATTTTATTTTTGAAACGGGGTCTTGCTGGGTTTCAGAGAGGCTCACTAAGTTACAGAGGCTGGCCTTGAACCTGCTATCCGCCTATCTCAGCCTCCCAAGTACTAGGATTATAGGTATGTGCCATCACACCTGGCCTCACTGTGGTTTGATTTCCATTTCCCTGATGTTTTAGTAATAACAAGCATCTCTCCGCTCACCCCCTCCCTGTTATACTGGTGAGGCTGTCCTTGAATTTCTGGGCTCAAGCAGTCATCTGGCCTCATCCTCCTTTTGCCCAGTAGGGTGGACCACAGGAGTACTTCAGAACATGCTATTGAATTTCTTCTTTTGAAAAATGTCTATTAAAGTCATGTGTGTATGTGTGTGTGTGTGTGTGTGTGTGTGTGTCTACACACACACACACACACACACACACACACACACACGGGATTCAACTGGTGGGGGGGGGGCTGTACTACTCAGCTATATGACCAGCCTTGTTTCTGTTTCTGTTTTGTTGTTGTTATTTTGTTATTAGCCAAGGTCTTGCTAAGTTGCCCAGGCTGGACTTGGTCTTGTGTTTCTCCTGCTTCAGCTTCCCAAGTAGCAGCTGAGATTATAGGTGTGTGCCACCACACCAGACTTGCCCATTTTTTAAAATCTGAATCCATATTTTTTCCTACTGAGCCGAGTTCCTTAAACATTGTGGATATTAATTTCTCCTCAGATGTAGAGTTTGTAGACATCTTCTCCCATTCTGCAGGTTGTCTTTTCAATCAGTTGGTTGTTTCCTTTGTTGTTCAGAATCTTCTGAGCTTGATATAAACACATTCATCTAGTTTTGCTTTTGTTGCCTGTACTTTGGGGGTCTTACACACAAATTCACTGCCTAATTAATCTGCCTGGGTGCAGATTACACACCTATAATCCCAATATTTAGGAGGCTAAGATCAGAGGGTTATAAGTTCTAGGCCAGCAACACACAATAACTTGGCAAGACCTTGTTTCAAAATTAAAAAAAAAAAAAAATAGCTGGGCATGGTGGCCCATGCTTGTAACCCCAGTACTTGGGAAATTGAGACAGGAGGATCGTAGGTTCACAGCCACCCTCAGCTACTTAGGTGAGACCCTCTGCAACTTGGTGAATCCCTATTTTCAAAACAAAGAATAAAAATAGGGCTGGGGGTGTAGCTCAGAGGTCTGGACTTAATCCCTAGTACCGTAAAAAAAAAATAAATAAATAAAAATAAAAAATAAAAAAAATTTAAAAATAAAATAGGGCTAGGAGTGTAGCTCAGAGATAAAGAGCCCCTAGTCAATCTTCAGGACCACAAAAAAGAAAAAATTAAAAAAATCTCTGCTCATACCAATGTCTTGAGGTGCTTACCCCATGTTTTCTTCTAGTAGTTTCATGGTGAGTTTTTTTCCCCACGTGGTGAAAGAAAATAAGTTTGTTTTCATTCTTCCACATCTAGATGTTCATTTTCCTCAGCATCCTCTTTGAAGAGACCGCCTTTCCCAATGTGTATTCTGAGTATCTTGTTGAAGATCAGTTGACTGTAAACGTGTGGGTTTCTTTTCTGGGCTTTTTATTCTGTTCTTTTGGTTTGTGAGTCTGTTTTTATACGCTTACAATACTGTTTTGTTACTATAGCTCTGTCTATTTTGAAGTTTGTAAGTATGATGCATTTGTTTTGTTTTGGTATTTTTTGTTTGTTTGTTTGTTCGGTACTGGGGATTAAGCCCAGAGGCATTCTACATTGGAGTTATACCTCTAACCCTTCTTATTTTTTGAATCAGGGTCTTGCTAAGTTGCTGATAGTCTCTCCCTGTGCTGCTGAGGCTGTCCTTATACCTGTGGTCTTCCTTCCTCAGCCTCCCAAGTACTGAGTTTATAGCGTGCCCTACCAAGCCTGGCTCCTACTTTTTTTTTTTTTTTTTTTAATTTTTGTTGCTCAAAATTCCTTTAGCTATTTGGGGTCTTTTGTAAACCTAATATAAATTTAGGACTTTTTCTATTTCTGCTAACAACGTCATTGCTATTTTAATAAAGACTGCATTAAAGCTATGGGAATTTTGAGTAGTGTCGACATTTTAACAATATTTTTATAATTCATAATTTTGGGTTATCATTCCAGGCAAGAATTTTAATCTTAATCTGTTTATGAGGAAATAATGTAGAACCAGATTGTGGCAGGGTATGTTGGTGCATGTGGGAGGCAGAGACAGGAAAATTGCAGGCTCAAGGATGGCCTCAGCAAGTAGTGATATTTGCATCTTAATGGATATATCTAGTCATGGAATTGCTAGATCACAGAATATGGATTACCTTAATTTTCCTAGATCAGGACAAGTCATGATTTGTACTAATTTTTACTCCCACTAAATGAGAATTCCCACAGCTCCATATTCTTGCTGACAACTGATATTGTTAAACAAATTTTGGCCAATCCAGAGGCTTCTTACGGGTTTTAGTTTGCACTTATTGGTGACTAATAATACTAAGCAACATCCCATGTTTTATTAACAAAATATATTTTTATTATGTATGTTTCTTTTATTGTAGATATTCCCTTCCCCCATCCCACTTGCCTATCCCCAAATTAGACAAATTTGGGGGCTAAATTTCTTAAAGACAAGTTTACCACATTGAATCAACAACAGGGAACTGAGAACTGAGGGTTGGGGGTGGGGAGAGGATGAAGTAAGGACAGAAGACAAATCAAAAAAGTAAAATAAATAAATAGAAAAATAAATTTAATGGGAAATTTAGAAGGGCAGAGAAGGAAACAGGTTTTTTTTTGTTTTGTTTTTTAAATAAATTTTTATTGGTGCATTGTAGTCATACATCTCAATGGGATAAAAAACTTGTGGAGATATACATGCACACATCACCCAATCAGCCCCTACCCAATCTCTAACTCCTTCCCTTCCACTCCCTCCTACCCATGCTTGGCTTCCTGATTGACTTTGATATGTTTAAGTACATCCTGTGCTTTAAAGAGTTTCCCTTATCCTCCCTCTTACCCTCAGATATGTCACCTTCATTGCTCCTCTATGAGGTCCCTTTTTCAACTAGAGTTCCTCCTGTTACCCATTTCTCCCTAATATTTTGAATATTAAGAAAAGCATCTGATTTCTTATTTTTTGTGACATTTCACTGTAAATGCCATAATTTTGTTCTCCCTTAGGGCTGGGCAAATTTCCATTGTGTACATATCCCATAGTTTTGAAATCCACTCATTTGTTGAAGGACATCTTGGCTGGTTCCACAGTTTGGCAATGATGAACTGTGTAGCTATGAACATGGTTGTTTATGCATTAGTTTGGTATTTTGGTTTTCATTCTTTTTGGTAGATACCCAGAGGTGGTATTGCTGGATCATATGGTAAGTTCGTTTTCCTTCTTCTGAGGATCTTTTATACTGTTCTCCAAAGTGGTTGTACCAACTTGCAATCCCATCAACAGTGTATTAGAGCTTCTATTTCTCCACTTATTCCCACTTACTGAAAATCTGAAAGCCAGAAGCTGAGTAACTTTGACAGGATGATCCACTCACAACTGATTTTTTTTTAAAATAGAGGTCACTTGGATCTGGAAATCTGCTGAGAGATTAAGGTGAAGCAGCAGCAGCTTCTATTGCTTCCTGGCCATACCGCTGAAGAAACCCACTGGCCCTTTGCTGTGAAGCAGGCCCCAGTTCCAGGCCTGCCGTGCAATATGCCCCAGGCCCGGCCTTGCTGGCTCCAGACCCAGCCTTGCTGCCCGGCAGGCTCTGGTTCCTATTACTGTGGGCATTATGTTTACAGATGTTCCCATTGCCCCCCCCCATAGATATATCTATATCTATATATCTATATCTATGTATGTATGTATTTAGTAGGAGAAAACAGTGTGGTCATTTGCAGAAGCTGAGAGCCCAATTCCCTAGCAGCAATGGATTTTATCTCCCCACTAAAAGTGGAGGCTCACAGCCTCACCAAGGAGAGCGGGATCTGCTGCTCCATGCACGCCCTGACCCCCAGCACAGCGCAGAGGAGTGCAGTGGCCATGAGCTGAGGTCTCCCGGGACACCTGGTGCAGCGAATCAGCCCAGCAACATGGGTGGGGCTCTCTCTGACTTGCCCCAGACATTTTTCTTACATAGTATGTTGTCCAGATTCCTGCACATATACAGCAAGAGCAGTATACTTTTGGGGAGGTATTTTCAAAAGTTCAAGGTGGATTGGACTGGATCTGTCCAACTCTCCTGAATACTGGCCGTCGCCGCTACCGCCATCTTGGTCCGTCTCTGAAAAACTTTTTCTTACATAGTATGTTGTTCAGAGTTTCTGAGCATGTGGGGCAGGAACAGTCTACTTTTGGAGAGATTTCTTCAAACATTCAAGGTGGAGCTGGGCATGGTGGCACACGTTTGTAATCCCCATGCTTGGGACGCTGAGACAGGAGGATTGTGCAGATTCGAAGTCAGCTTCAGCTGGATTAAGAGACCCTGTTTCCAAACAAAATATAAAATAGGTCTGGGAGTGTAGCCTGGAGGTAGAAGGCCCCTGGGTTCCATCCCCAGTACCACCACACATACACACAAAAGTTCAAGGTGGATTTGGTTGGATCTGTCTGCCTCTCCTATATACTGGACGCCGCTGCTGCCACTGCCGCCACCTTCTTGGCCTCTCCTAGAGTATGTTGTTGTTAAGTATTCCTGTGCAGGTGTGGCAGGAGCAGTCTGCTTTCTGATCTCTTCTGGGATATCCCTCCAAATATCACTTTTCTTGCAGTGGCAGGCGGCATGCTGCAGTCTTACCTCTAATTCCACCATTTTCCACTCTCTCTCCTATATTTCAGATAGGAAGTCATGACTGGAAATGTTTCTGTGTGTTGTCCCAGTCAGCTAGTAAATAAAAATCTGTTCTCTAGGGTTTCTCAGGGGGATGCATATACTATTTGCCTGCTGCTAACCATCACCACTGACTGCGGCCGTGGTCGCCGCTGCAGCTGCAACTGCAGCCGCTGCCATTCTCCTCCCTCTTCAATATTTTTTAATAAAAGAAAACAGTACGTGTCTTTTGCAGGAGTTGGGGACCCAAGTACTTAGTAGTAATGTGTTTTATCTCCCTGCCAAGAGTGGAGCCCACAGCTTCACCAGGGAGAGCAGGTTCTGCTGCCTTGAGCGCACCAGCCCCAGCGCTGTGCAGAGGAGCGTGGTGGCCAGGAGTGCCCTTGGTCCCGGGATGTGCAGCACCAGTCGACCCAACTATGCGAGGCTCCATCTGACGTGCCCTGAACATTTTTCTTACATAGTATGTTGTCCAGAGTTCTTGAGCATGTAGGGCAGGTGCAGTCTACTTTCAGGGAGATTTCCTCAAAAGTTCAGAGTGGATTAGAATAACTCTCTCTGCCTCTCCCCGATACTGGCCTTTTCGGCCGCCGCCGTCTTGGCCCTCCTCCTGAGCATTTTTCTTACATAGTATATTGTCCAGAATTTCTGAGCACGTGGGGCAGGAATAGTCTTTTTTTGGGGAGATTTCTCCAACAGTTCAAGATGGGTTGGATTGGTTTTATCTACCTCTCCCGAATACTGGCCACTGCTGCCACCGCCATCTCCACCATCTTGATCCATCTCTTCTTTCTTATAGTTTAGTTAGGAAGCCGTGGCTATAAATGTCTTTATATATTGTCCCAATCAGATATTAAACCAAAATCTGATGTCCAGGGTTTCTCAGAGGAATACCTGTCCTATTTGGCCTCTGCCAGCTACTGTTGCTGGCGCTATCAGCTATTATTGATCACGGCTGCCGCCATCTTCCCTTGGTCCTCCAGGAGACATTTTTTATTTTTTTGGTGGTACTGGGGTTCCTGGAAGCCCTTCTACCTCCGGGCTATACCCCCAGACCTATTTTTACATTTTTATTTGGAAACAGGGTCTCCTAAGCCAGCGCGCGTGACTGGCTTCGAACCCGCGTGATCCTCCTGTCTCTGCCTCCCAAGCGCAGGGATTACAAGCGTGCGCCACCATGCCCGGCTCCTCCAGGAGACATTTTTAAAAGATAGCCATGAGCCGGGCGTGGTGGCACACGCTTGTAATCCCTGTGCTTGGGAGGCTGATGAGACAGGAGGATTGTACAGGTTTGAATCCAGCCTCAGCTACTTAGTGAGGCTCTCAGCAACTTAGTGAGACCCTGTTTCCAAATAAAATATAAAATGGGTATAGGAGTATAGCCTGGAGGTAGAAAGCCTAGTTAGTGGTACAACACTTTCCTGGCAAGTGGTAGGCCCTGGCTCTAATTCTCAGGGGAGAGGATTAGTGAAAAGGAAAAGCTCAGATACTGGGTTCCACCCCCAGTACCACCAAAAAAAAAAAGAGCGATGAGCTGGGCATGGTGGCACATGCTTGTAATCCCAGCATTTGGGAAGCTGAGACAGGAGGATTGTGGTTCTCGGCCAGCCTCAACTACTCAGTGAGACCCTCTGCAACTTAGTGAGAGTCTGTTTCAGAATAAATAATAAAAAATAGGGCTGGGCAGTGCAGTATAGCTGGGAGGTGGAATACTCCGGGTTCAATCCCCAGCACCACAAAAACAAACAAATAAACAAACAAAAATGGTGAAAGAACACTATCTCATTTCTAAAAAAAAAAAAAAAAAAAAAAAAACACCTTTTTCATAGACAAGAAAGTAGAAAGTGGGAATGGAAAAAGGTAGTAAAAATAAAATGGAACTTCATATTATTTCATTACATAAGAAAGAATATAGATCAATACTTATACTCTAAATCCCCACTGATTTTGTTTCTACAAAGGTGCTGCCTGAGAGCCTCATGCCCGTCTATGTGGCATCTGAGCTTTTCCTTTTCACTAATCCTCTCCCCTGGGAATTAGACCCAGGGCCTGCCACATGCCAGGCAAGTGTTGTACCACTAACTATATGTAGAGCCCAAGACAGAGATTTTCAATGTTCCTCATCTTCTTAGTAACCACAGAATTTGCTCAGTGTGTCTCCTACCTGAGTGAATAAGGTTAAATCAAATCTGTTTGATGTTCCTTATTATTGAATTGGAATGACTGCTTTTGCCTAAGGTGTTAGTCTAATGATTAACTCTAGGGGAAGTGGTTATGGTAATAGAGGATTCTGGTTTGGCCCAGTGCTGGGAAATTTTACAGATCACATGCCTTACTTTTTAAGGACTATTTAGACAATAAAATTTAGAAATTGTAGATTAGGGTAACCTATTCATAATAATTAGAGATAATATTTATTTTAATCAGATTGGTTGCGGAGGTTGATTCAGGGAAAAAAAAAGGAATGTTCTCTTTATTTAGAATTTCTGGTTCATATAATCTCTGAACTCCTTGTGAAAACAAAGGATATTAAAATATTGAAAACCAGTTCATCTTGTCCTACACAGAGTTGATTCACTAACAGAACAATAAAGATTGTAACAATTTGCTCAAAGATGGTTTCCACACCAGCAACTAATTCCTACACACATCACTGAAAATGAAAACCATAAAGAAATAAACAAAATCGTATCACATTACCGGACAGTCATAGTCCAAAAATCAGATTATGGATGGGTTACTTCATTCTATTCCATCTGAAGTCAAATTTCCTTCCAAGATTCTTCTCTGAAGCTGTGGCTCTCTGTGAACTTCTGATGGGGACATCCAAGATGGGTTTGCAGTCTTCACCCTTTGTTTGCATTTTAGTCGTGACCTTTAACTTTCTGTGGGGTATTTCTAATTTCTAAAATCAAACCCTGTATTAGATCCCCCTTTGGACTCCCTTATTTTTTCCCAGTTCTTTGAGTCTTTCCACAGCCTAAAATCTTGGACTCATCCCAGATTCCTCCTTCTAGACTATCCACCTCTCCCTTCTAATCTAATCAGTTGAAAATTCTTGCCTGACCATTCCTTTTCATCCTCCCCATTGCTTTATTTCTAATCCTAGCCCTTATCTATCTCATACCTAGACTATCACTGTAGCCTCCTTAACTGGATGGCTCCAGCCAGTCTTGGGCTCTGTGCCCGATTCATCTTTGAACTTTGTCCTTCCCTTTCTTTCTACAAGCATGCCAAGCTGTCCATTCTGGTATCATGTCTGTGCTCACCTCTACTCCATCCCTTTTCCTTGCTGATCATTTACTGTAAGTCTCCTGTTTCTCTTCCTCCTCCTTCTTCTCCTCCTCTTCCTCTTTTTTGTGGTAATGAGGATTGAACCCAAGAGCATTCTGCCTCTAACTATACTCTCAGCCTTATTTTATTTTATTTTTGCCGTACTGGGGATGGAACTCAGGGGCATTCTACCTCTGAGCTACACCCCCAGCCCTATTTTTTATTCTTTATTTTGAAACAGGGTCTCAGTGAGTTGCAAAGGGCCTCACTACATTGCTGGGGCTGGCCCTGAACCTTCAATCCTCCTATCTCAGCCTCCAAGTACTATAATTACAGGTGCACGCCACCACACCCAGTTTAAGTGCTCTTATTGGATGAGACCTCCGGGACAGGCCCCCTCCTCTATAAAAACTTCTTTATTATCTGTCTTGTTCCTTTGACACAAAGTAAGTGTGTAAGAGATTGCCATCTTTAAGTTTTATAATTGGTCCTACCTCCAGAACTAGATTGCTCCACTGAAGTTTGTTAACTCCACTGATTTTTAGTTAGCCAGAAAGTGCCTTTTTGTACACTTTTGTACATCTTTTTTTTTTTATCAGCACGCATGTGTTTAATGCTTTTAAATTGTTTACTGATTCATGGGTAACTTAGAATTCATTTAATCAGCCCCTTACTGATGATCACTGGTGTTTTCTTTAGTTTTGTTATAAAAAATGTTGCAATGGACATCCTTACATATCTTGGGGAACATCAGTATTAATACCCATAGGTAAAATTATTGCACCGGGATTACTGGCTTAAAATTATAAACATACACATATATTTGAAGTTTGAGTATAATAACAAGATGATCTTAAGAAATATGTTTTTACTATCTACTTTTCTTTCTCTTTTTATGCTACTGGAGATTAAACCCAGGGCATTCTACCTCTGTGCTACACCCCAGCCTTTTTTTTTGTGTGTGTGTGGGTCTGGAGATGGAACCCAGGGGCATTCAATCTCTGAGCTACACCCCCTGCCCTATTTTTTATTCTTTATTTTGAAACAGGGTCTCACTAGGTTGCAGAGGGCCTCACTAAGTAGCTGAGGCTGTCTGTGAAATGGCCATCCTCCAGTCTCAGCCTCCTGAATGCTGGGATTACAAGGGTGCACCACCACACCCAGCTTCCCAGCCCTTTTTATATTTTGTTTGAAACAGGTTTTGCTAGGTTGCTAAGAGTCTCATTATGTTGCCGAGGCTGTCCTTGAATCTTCAATCCTCCTGTCTCAGGCTCCCAAGTACTGGGATTATAGACATGTGCCATCAGACATTCCTGTTTTTATATCACTAATATTTCTGTCACCCAGGATTGGGATATGAACCATGGAAACTTTTTCATGGTGTTTCACCCCCTGATTATTAGCACTGGAGAAACTGTAATGCCAGAAAAAAAGGATTTTTTTTTTTGGTGGTACTGGGGTTCCTAGAAACCCTTCTATCTCTGGGCTACACTCCAAACCTATTATATATATATATATATATATATATATATATATATATATATATACACACACACACACACACACATACACACACACACATATATAAAATATATATATATATATTTTAATTTAATATTAATTTTTAAAATTTGGAAACAGGGTCTTTTAAGCCAGCAAAGTTGGCTTCAAACCTGCGCAATCCTCCTGTCTCAGGGCCTCCCAAGGGTGGGGATTACAAGCGTGTGCCACCACACCTGGCGTTGGGAAAAAAGGAAATTTTGAGGACCAGCGAATAAATCCTTCAGTGGCCAGTGCATGGTCATCTGGCATCCTAAACAGCAGAGCCTATAATCTTTCTTTGCCAAGGATCACAGAAAGCCCAAATGAGGGATATTTTTCACACTTTTTTTTTTTTTTATGTTGTTTTGATGGTACTAGGGACGGAACCCAGGGGCATTTTGCCTCTGAGTTATAGCCTCAGCCCTATTTCAGTTTTTTTTTTTTTTTTTGAAAACAGTGTCAGCTGGGCGTGGTAGCGCATGCTTATAATCCCAGTATTTCAGAGGTTGAGACAGGAGAATCGTGTTTCCCGGATAGCCTCAGGTACTTAGTGAGGCCTTTTGTGAACTCAGTGATACCCTGTTTGAATTTAAAGAATAAAAAAGAGGGATGGGGATATAGCTCAAAGGAATGCCCCTGGGTTCCATCCCCAGTACCACACACACAAAAAAAAAAAAAAAAAGAAAGAAAAGAAAAAGAAAAAACAGTTTTTCACTAACTTGCTGAGAGCCTCACTAAGTTGCTGAGGCTCATCTAGAACTTTTGCTCCTCCATTTCAGCCTTCCAAGTACTGGGATTGCAGGTGAGCCTACGCTGGCTTAATTTTCTTTTTTCTTTCTTTCTTTCTTTTTTTTTTTTTTTTTTTTGGTGGTCCTGGAAACCCTTTTACCTCTGGGCTACACTCCCAGACCTATTTTATATTTTTTTTATTTGGAAACAGGGTCTCTTAAGCCAGCGGAGGCTGGCTTCCAACCTGCGTGATCCTCCAGTCTCAGCCTCCCAAGTGTGGGGATTACAAGTGTGCGCCACCACGCCCAGCATAATTTTCATACTTTTAAAAAACCGACATGAATATAAATGAAATGCCATTGTGGTAACCAGTAAGGATTCTCTAAAAGGATGGGCCTGCACAGATTCTGTGAAATCAGAATAGCAGAGCTTAAACTTGATCAAAACATAAAGACTCTCCCTTGTGTCTTTTTCTCCTGCTGGGGATGGAATCCAAGGGGATTCTGTCTCCCAGTCACACTATTTTTTCAGTCTTTTTATGCTTGAATAAGTGTCTCACTGAGTTGCCAAGGGCCCCACTAACTGCTGTTGTATGACCAAGTGTATCCTGTGCCAATCAGTGGGAGAAAAGTGAGTTTCTCTCTTGATTGCTTTAGAGTTTTGTCTATTTAGCATTTCCTTTTGAAGTCTGAGGATTTATATAACAATAAATAGTGTCTAATGCTGTGGGCTATTTTGGATTCTTCAGCGCTTTAAAAATTTTTTTTGGTGCATTGTATTCATACATCATAACGGGGTAAAAAAACATGTATAAGCATACATGCACACATCACCCAGTTAGCCCCTACCCAATCCTCACCCCATTCCCTCCCTATCCCTCCTTCCCATGTTGGGCTTAGTGGTTGACTTCGATTTGTTTAAGTATATTGTGTGTTTTAGAGTCTTCAATGCTTTTAAATTTTGGGTATTTAAAGCCAGGCGTGGTGGTGCATGCTTGTAATCCCAGCACTTGGGAGACTGAGACAGGAGGATCGCAAAGGTTCGAAGCCAGCCTCAGCTACTTAGTGAGGTTCTCAGCAACTTAGTGAGGCCCTGTTTCCAAATAAAGTATAAAATAGGTCTGGGAGTGTAGCCTGGAGGTAGAAGGCCCCTGGGTTCCACCCTCACCACACACACACACCAAAAATTTTGGGTAATGATATTTAGCTGAATGCTTATCAAAGTTGAAATCATACTGAGAACTACTCTATGGTAAATAGTTCATCTCAGTAAAACAAGTTAAATTGTGGCAAAAGTGTGTTACTTATGTTGTGTTTTAAAATAGTAGGATGTTAGTCCAGCCAGATAGCACAGGTTTGTAATCCCAGTACTTGGGAGGCTGAGACAGGAGGATCGCCCTTAGGTTCTTAGTGAGTCTCTCAGCAACTTAGGGTTACCAGACTAAAAAGTAGGGTTGGGGTTGTAGCTTGGAGATAGAATGCCCCTGGGTTCCATTCCCCTTACTGCAAAATAAATAAATAAAAATAAATAGATAAAATAGTAGAATGTTGATATTTTAGCAACAAATGTCTTCAAATTGTTGAGGGGGGAAAGGGTGAAAGAAAAGCTACGCAGCAAGTTTTAAATAAGAATGTCTTGGTTTGGTTACTGATTGATGTTATTAGTATAACTTGCTGCAAAAGTTTGGCCATGTTTAGAGAACCAGTTTAGAGTAGTCAAAAAGCACATGCAATCAGCAGTGTGAGAGATTAATTTTAGACAGGTCTTGTTTTTCCTCACATCATTCAAATGTGCAACCTTAAGACTACCTACCAGGCTGTCTTATTCCACTGAGTAGGACCTCGAGTAACATCCCTTGATTGCAGAATGCAGGATATGAGGTGGGGGTTTCTCTTTACTAAGTACAAAGCCCAGCTTCCGGAGACCTTGGCGTTAAGACCTAGAAAGAAAGCCTAATTAAGCCAGTTCATCTTGGGTCCCTCTCTTCACCACCGTTCACTCCTTCGGGAGAGAAGGCAATTCCGGAGCTCTACATGAAGTTTATTCCAAGCCCGGGCTTGGAATAAACCACACCTTCCTTCCTATACCTTCAAGACTCACCTTAAAAGACCAAACCGCAGTCTGGGGATCCCATCCCTATCTCCGCAGCTTCGGCAGCGCACAGGAATGAATCTCGATTCGCTAGACATCCTCACGGGCCTACGAATCAACCCTCTGAAAGCCCCTGAGCAGAGCTGAGTCCTGAACAAGAGGGAAGTCATTCAGCATTAGTACGGAGGAAGGACTAAGCGATTCTCACCAAGAGGCGAATGACTGGATTTCAGGGCTTTCCTTCCTTGGGAGGGCGTCGGTGTTTTGAAAGAAACCCTGAAGAATACAAATGGGGGACAGTAGTGTAGACCGGGCTGGCTGGAGAGGAGTTTCGGGGCTGGGGACACTGAATGCTTAGGGGTCCAGGCCCTGAAACTCCGGCGGCTCCCCGCACTGTCCTATCCAGAGTTCGACATCCCGCCCTTCTTCAGAGCCAGTCAGCACGTAGTAGTTGCCAAATAAATAAATGCTCCTGAGAGATGATTTGCATCCCATCTTGGATGGACCCAGGGCCAAGGATAATCTGGCCCCTGCCGTTCGGCTTTGGGCTCGCTCCAGCCTGGCCGCCCACACCTCCTTGGCCTAGAGGCGACTTGGGGTGGGGAACTTCCCGGGGCCGGCGGCTGGACGCCAGGGGCTGGATATTGGCCGCCCCACTGTCCTAAAGCCAGCAGGGGCGGCCCGCGGCTGCAGCGCCCCCACGCGGCGGGGCGACGCCTGCTCGCCTCGCGGGGTCCCGGCGGGCGCGTCCGGGGCTGGGGACCGCGGGGCCGCCTTCGCCTTCCGCGGCGAGGTCGCGGAGGGCCGGGCGCTGGGTGAGGCCTCGGGGGCGCCCCCCCCCCCATCCCCGTCGGTCCGCAGGCGCGGCGCGCGGGAGCCTTTGTGCCCTCGCTGGCTGTCGGGACTTCTTCGGAGGACCGCTTCCTCCACCCCTTTCCTCCCCCAAAGTCTGGTGCTTTCCCTAGAGGTGGAGAAGGTGGCGGAGACTTCTTGTTTGCAATCTTTCCTGCCTCCCCGAACTCGAAAAACCCCAAGGGTCTAGCCGAGGCGAGTCCAGCGGGTGCAGCGGAGGGAGCCGGCGGCGCATTCCTTCGCCCTCCTCGCTCCGCCGCCCGGCTCGGCCGGGCGTCCCCGGCAGCGGCAGGGTTAAGCCCAGGAATGCGGCGGCGAGGAATGTGCATGCAGATGAGCCGGGCGCGGGGCGGGGCGGGGGCGGAGCTATGCTAATCAATGCAAATGAGGAGGCCCGTCGCCGGCGGGGCCGCGGCGCGGCGGAGCTTCCCGGATCCGAGCCCAGACGGCGTCGGCTCAGGCGGCCCCGGGCGCCGCGACCCTCGGCGGCCGCAGGGGGACTGGGAGGAGGAGGAGGAAGAGGCGGAGGCAGCGGCGAGGAGGAGGAGGCTTCGCTCGCCTGCTCCGACGCAGACATGGTGGACTGATCCCGCGGGCCGCGAGCAGGGCTTCCTGAGGCGTCCGCCGCGCGTGCCTGGCCGCGCCCCGCGCCCGCCTTCCCGCCGCGCCCCGCGCCCGGTCCCTATGGAGGCGCCGCTCGCCGGCGAGGCCGCCGACCATGCCTAGGAGGGCCGGGAGCGGGCAGCTGCCGCTACCCCGGGGCTGGGAGGAGGCCAGGGACTACGACGGCAAGGTCTTCTACATTGACCACAACACCAGGAGGACCAGCTGGATCGACCCCCGGGACAGGTGGGCGGCGGGCCCGGGGCGCGGCGGCGGCTGTTGTCCGGGAGACCCGGGCGGCGGGGGCGGGGGACACCAGGGGTCCCGGGGGCGCGGAGCCGTGCGCCCGGGCGGGGCCGGGTCTGCCAGCGCCCTCCCAGGCCCCTGGGCCCGCCGCGCTCCTGACGCCCCTTGGGGACCTGGAGACACTCCCAGCCCGAAGGAAGGGCGGGATGGGTGCGGGGGCCGGCACGCCCCGTCCAGCTAACGGACCCGGAGGGGCCACCTGAGTCCTGTGCCCAGCTCGCCTCCGCTTAAAGTTGGCCGGATTGAGGCTGGAGGGCACCTTCGGCCTCTGCGAAGCCGAGGTGGGCTGTGGCCCCCAGGAGGCCCAAGCGCGCGGCGAGGAGCTAGCCATCCGGCCACCTGTGGCATCTCTCTGGCCATCCTTAACTTCCAGGTCCTGACTGCCTATTTTTGACTGGGTGCACCCCCAGCCAGGCCGGAGGTCCTGAGCGTGGGGAAGGAAGAGAGGTCTCGTTTTTTTGGCTGGGCCCTAGTAGTGGGTGTAACTATCATTGCCGCTCGGATTTTAAAAACCCTCGTTTTGGAGTCTGAGTTCCTAGTGTTAGTCCTCACCTGGAAACTTTGAGTTCAGGCAGGTTCGGTTCTGAAGTAAGAAGTGGTGGGATGAACAGTGCTGAACCTTGGGTAGCGGGGGAACTCTCACTTAGCTTGTTTAGTTCTCAACATACACACACAATTTATTCCTGCCCAGAGATGAAGAAAAATACAACAATCATCGTCTGAGAAATTCAGGACTTACAGTTGAGCCGTCACAAACGTTGTTGCTCTTTCTCATCTTTCTTTTTACCCTTAGAAAATTTCTTAGAATTTGAACTATTATAAGAATAAGAAGAGACGTTCCCAATTGTAAGTTTGTAAGTTGTCCATTAAGGAGGTATTCCTAATTGTCAATTTAAGTAACAAATTAGGGATAATGCCATCATTTGGAGTTTTAATCATTTCTGAAAAATCTTTCCAGCTTTGGACAGAATGTGGCCTTCGTGGTTTTAACCTTTTCATGTACTTTTCCCCTATTAAATGCTCCCATTTCTCAGTTTGAAGCTGAAATAGTTTGCTACTTTATAGTCTAGTTACTTTTGTCCTAGAAATATTGCGTTTGAAAGCTGTTAAAAACAATTATAATAAAGTCATAAATGACATTATAAATTTATGGAACAATCCTTGTTAAATTATCCATGAAGGTATCAGTTTAAGTTTCCCTCTTGAAAAGAGAAAAGGCACCTGTGCCCAGGTCCTGTCTTGCCACAGCTTGACTGCCTGCTGCTGGCCCGATGAAAGTTATGACAAGCATCACACCTTCACAGCCTCTCCAGACATATTAGTTGTCATAAACTTCACACTCCACGCCAGTTATTTGACTTATGCCATTGCACTTTGAAACCACTTAACAGATAGTAAATGTCAGTGCTGACGGTGTGCACCCAACAGTGGTTTTTTTTAAAGGCCTCTGTATAAATATTTAACAGTTATGTGGTAATTCTTTCGGATATTTGGAGTTTCAGATTTTTGAAATTGCAACTGGTTCTTGAAATATTTTTACATATTAGGCTCTCTTCTGCTTTGGTTTACGTGCTTCATTATGTCATCTTGTTTGTGTTTACCAAAGAGGATTACAACAATATGTAGTGCCTGGATTAAGCAATTAGAAAGTGAAATAAAATTGTATGACTTGGCTCACTATTTCTTCCACAAGTCAAGCAGGCCCTTTATTTTAAACTCTTAATATATTAACCATTATTATGAGCCTTGTTTTTTTAGAAAAATTGATAACCAGTTCATTGATGGGATCAATGGTTTTGACTTAGATGTCATGCTATTCCAGTATTCCTGGAAGCTTTGGGGTCTTTAAGTATTTAAAGATATAGATTTGTATAGATATAAATATTTATGGATTTCTGTATGAGAGTTTTAAAAGATACTCTGCAAGATCATTAACCCTGACATACTTATTGTAAATTTGATTATGTTTTCTTTTAGGGCAATTCATTGATAGTCTTTCTAAATAGTGTAATAGCTGGTTAAAGAGGATATTTGGAGTAACTATTAACTCTGGTCAATTTTGTTACACACTTGGCAAACATAGGGAAAGAAATATGTTATATAGGCCAATTGGAGTGCGTGGATTCTTCTGCAGGATCAAATGACAAATCCTGAAAGAAAAATGACTTGGTATGCTGCAGGTCTGTAGTACTTTCAAACTTTTAAAGGCATTTAATTAAAAAGATCATAAAGAATTACCCAGTCATTTTTATTGTTATATTAAGAAAAAGAATTTTGTAGTTTTGAAAGGTCATTAGAATTTGTCAAGCATGTGCCACCACGCCTGGCTGAGGTTGTGAAATTTTAGAAGGACATTAATTCCTTTCAACAAGTAGTGATGCTGGAATATCGAGGCATTATTTTAAAATATTTTTAAGCTTTTGGAGGCAGATGACATAATGTAGACTTTGATAGGATGTGATCAGGGCTTTTATTGCTTTACCATTTATTAACTGAGTGAATTTAGATGAATTTCGGAATCTTTCTCAACTTCCATTTTTCCAATCTGAAATGAGGATAAGCCAGATGTGATGGCACACACTTGTGATCCCAGTACTTAGAAGGCCAAGACTGGAGGATCACAGGTTTGCAGCCAATTTAGCTAGGTCCTTTGTAACTTAATGAAACACTGTTTCAAATAAAAAAATAGCTGGGCCTGGGCTTGTAGTCCCAGCATTTGGGAGGCTGAGACCCCAGGATTGCAGTTTGTGGACAGCCTCAGCTACTAAGTGAGGCCCTAACTCAGTGAGACCCTGTTTCAAAATAGAGAATAAAAAAATTGGGCAGGGGGTGTAGCTAGGAGGTCGAATGCCTCTGGGTTCCATCCTCAGACCCTCAAAAAAAAAAAAAATAGGGCTGGGGTGTAGCTTGGAGGTAGAATGCCCTAGTACCACAAAATAAGATAAGGATAATACCACTCCCTCATAGGGATGTTTATGGGCCCATAATTAAGGTCCAGCCAAAAAGTAGTTGTCATGTTGACAATTTTGAACTGACTAGTATAATTCAGGTAACTCCAAAAAATATTAGATTTAGGTACACACACTCAGTATTGTTTTTTTTTTTTTTTTTTCCCCAGAACTGGGGGTTGAACCTAGGGGCATTCTACCTCTGAACTATACCCCAGCCCTATTTCTTTATTTCAAAATAGGGTTTAAATTGTGGAGGGCATCACTAAGTAGCTGAGGGTGGCTATGGACCTGCAATCCTCCTATCTCAGCCTCCTAAGTACTGGGATTACAAGTGTGTACCACCATGTCAGGCTACTCAGTGTTTACGTTGAACTAGTCACTGTGCTAAGTTCTTTTACTGTGATATCATTTAATACTTGCCTATGAGGTAGGTGCTGTTCTTACTTTCCAGTTACTGGTGAGAAAATTGAGTCACAGAGACATTGCCATTTCTGTTAACTGTGGAACCAAGACCTGAAACCAAGTAGTCTGCTCTAGATCCGTGTACTTAACTATCCCTCTAGACCTCCTGGACACCTGGTCATACTCAGGGGTCTTCAGTCAGAGTTCCTGGAGATAGGAACCTTTGCGCAGTGTTGACTTTAAAACCAGTTGAACAGTTGGATCTCCCTGCCTCCGATTCCTTGGCTCCCTAGTGGGTCTACTCTCTAAGAGCGTTATGTTGTAGGTTTTTTCTCTCATTCATTTTTTATTTTGCTTACAATGGACACCCTTTTACCATACTAATTGGTGTTTATGGTGTTTATGGTGGGCCATAGATAAGGGCCAAATGGGCTGGTGCTTTAACAAATACTATATTCAACATAGGAGAAAAAAGGTGGAATGAATTCATTGCCTCCTGGAGGAGTAGAGGGTTAAGGTGGGCTGGTCTTAGAGATAGGTCCAGTGGTATTAGGAACTGTCAGTAATATTTTGCTCACTTTATATCCTTAGATTGAATGTTACTCAGAGAGTAACTTTGTATGGTTGAACTTAAAAGAATTTAGCACTATGAAAAGCAATTTTCTACTGAAATCTACTGTTAGTCTTTGATCTGTGGTTTATGGCTAGGGTCAGGTGTTGAGCAACTTGTACCTTCAGATTGTGGGGGGGGGGGACTTGAGGGTGGAGTGCGGAGGGTGAGAGTGAGGAGGAAGGAGGGATGCCAGCTGAGTGTGTCACTGATGTCAGAGTTAACTTTTGGCTGTCCACACCCAGTTTGTAGCACATGATTAGGATCTGAGGAAGTCTGTGTTGTCTTTCTTTCTAAGTAATTTTGATCAGCCTACTGCTAATGTGTAAACTCCTCAAGAGTCCTAATTGCTTATTACTGCTTCTGTATCTTTTATATGTGGTAGATGTTAAATAAATGTTGGTTAGGTCAGTTAATAGAGACATTTTGCTAAATTAATGGAAGAGTGTTTGTTGAATTACACTGTTATTTCCAGTTTCTTATTGTGCTTTCAAAAAATAAAATGCCCATAACTACCAACAACCAGAGACAATTGATTTTCCAGTTGGATTAAAAATAATGAGAGAATTGAGTGGCTACATTTTGAATAATAATATAAATATGTGACTTACTTTTGAGAACAAAAGAAACAAAATCAGCTCTGATAGTCTTAATCATACATGATCATGCTTTGCTGGAAAATATCCCTCTCTGGCAGGCTCACAGTCTGGGTACCAGGTGTTTACCATAAGTTATTTATGAGTTATTATGGTATTTCATGCATGGAGAGGTTGTTAAAAGAGGTTTAAAAAAATCACCAGGAAGTGCTAATTTAAAACTAAACTGTGCTGTCTTCTAAAAATTCCCAAAGAAATATTTCTTCAACATACTTTGCTATAATGCTTACCTGGAGTAAACAGTAGTTGTTTAATATATGTGAATGACTTAAGATTTCTTCAGTGACTTTAATAGTCTGTAGTTTGCAGTTTAATTTTTGTTGCAAGGTTTGAGATGATAATTGATTTTTTTCAAGAAAGACTATTATATTTAAATGTTTTGTTTTGAGCTACAAATTACTAAGTTGTCAGCTACAGTCAGCCAATGTGACATGTGGCCTACAAGCAAACCAGTACTTAAATTTAATGAGAGGAAGCCCTGGTACTAGGAAAAGTATGGAACCTGCCTGCAGGCCCTTTGCTGCTTGTAAATGGAATTTGCTTACTTGTTTTGAGTAAATTTCTTTAGGAAAATGAGGCTATCTCTATAGAAGGGCATGACCAGCTTTGTTTTGCTGATGTGGGAGTTATTGAAATAGCAGGAAGCAATGTTAACCCTATTATGCTATAAATTCCTTGAGATAAGGCCTGAGTCTGTATGCACTGGTCCTGTCCTATGAACTTGATTGAAATTGGTTGAACTGACCTCTTGTTAGAATTTTAGACTAATTTCTTTATCCATTTATGAAATGTCTGTTATTGTAAAAATTACCACAGAAGTATGTGGGACAAGAAAGGGATTTTTTTTTTCTTTTCTGGTGGTACTGGGGATGGAACCCTTCTACCTCCAGGCTACACTCCCAGACCTATTTTTATATTTTTTTTATTTGCAAACAGGGTCTCTTAAGCCAGCGAGGCTGGTTTCGATCTGCGTGATCCTTCTGCACGATCCTTCTGTCTCTGCCTCTCAAGCGCAGGGATTACAGGCGTGAAAGGGATTTTTAAAGGCACATTATATATGTAAGTTAGGAGCTAAAAATGATTTACTAAAATAGTTCTGAATGTTTTTCAGTGTATTCACTTTTTTCCCACCCATGTATATGTGTGTGTGTGTGTGTGTGTGTGTGTGTGTGTGTGTGTATGGATGTATATATGTGTATATACACACACATATATAAATATATACATATGTATATATGAATGTATGTATTTTTTTTTTTTGTGACACTGGGGATTGAACCCAGAGGCATTTTACCTCCCAGCTAAACCACAAGCCCTATTTTAATTTGGAAACAGGGTTGATGAGAGTCTTACTACTTGCTAAGACTGTCCTTGAACCTGTGATCCTCCTATCTCAGCCTCCCAACTACTAGGATTATAAGCCTTTACCACCATGCCCGGCTATTTTTTTTAATTGAGATAAAATATCATAAAATTCCCAATTCTAACCATTTACAAGTGTGCAATTCAGTGGTTCTTAGTATATTCATAGTGTTGCTCCATTCTGACGACTATGTATTTCTAAACATATTCGTCATCTCCCATCAAGAACTCACTTCCCAATTCTTCTCCTATTCCCAAATCCTTGGGCAGTCACTAATCTATGTTTGAGTTTTCCCATTCTGGACATTTTATATAAATGAAATACCAATATATATCCTCTTGTGTCTGGCTTCTTTCACTTAGCATAATGTTTTCGAGATTCCTCCACACTGTAGCATTTATTGGAATTTCATTCTTTTTTATGACCAAATAATATTTTATTATGTGGATATGCCATATTTTGTTTATACATTTGTAAGCAGATGGGCATTTTTCCTTTTCTTTCTGTGTTTTGACTCTCATGAGTTGCTATGAATCCTTGTACAATTTTTGTATGAATATATGTTTTCAGTTCTCTTCTACCCAGGAGTGAAATTGTTGTGTTTTTCTACAGTAGCTGCACCATTTTACATTCCTACCAGCATCGCTGAGTTTCCTAGGTCTCCACATCTTCACCAACACTTCTGTTTTTTTAAAGCTATTCTAGTGGATGTGGGGTAGTGTATTATTGTGGTTTTGATTTGCATTTCCCTCTTCAGAGTGTTTTGATAACCTTTATTTGACCTAAGCCCTCCCCCTTTATTCTAGCCTTTTAAAGCCATCGCTATTCTTCCCACTTTTTTGTGTGTATACTCTCACTGTTACTTGACCAAGAAAAGTAATTTTTGATTTTATGTTGATCTTCCCTTTTCCCCATATCTGACTACTTTGAATTATTTTTAACACTGACATCATAGATATAAATTAACCAGTAGTTTTTCTTTTTCTTTTTTTTTTCTTTCTTTCTTTCTTTTTTTTTTTTGGTGGTACTGGGGTTACTGGAAGCCCTTCTACCTCCAGGCTACACTCCCAAACCTATTTTATGTTTGAAACAGGGTCTCTTACGCCAGCGCGGCTGGCTTTGAATCTGCGTGATCCTCCTGTCTCCGCCTCCCAAGCATGGGGATTACAAGCGTGCGCCACCACACCCGGCCTTCCAGTAGTTTTTATTTTTCTAAGCCAGCTAGGTACCCTGGACCTTAGAAGGTATAAAGATGGATGAGATTTGGTCCTAGCTCAGCTTGCTTACAATGTAGTTGGCACAATACTATTTAAAAAGTGAAAGAAAACTTGAGTATTGTCCATGACATTTTCTCTATAACTCTTTACTGAAGCTTCATGAGTACCTTCTTCCTGAACACATAGGGAAAACAGTTGAGAGGAATTAAAAGTAGAATACAGTGGCAAAGTACATACTAATTTTTGTCTTCATCTTGAATGTGATAATTTTATTAGACACATACAAATCATGTTTATAATGATACTGTATAATATATATAATATATATCGGTCATCATATTACAAATGATTTAAGAGCTACTTCTTTTAGATAGTTATGTTCCTAAAGAATTAAACCCATTTTTATTCATTTTATTTATTTTTTATTTTTTTTATTTTTGGCTACAAATATTATCTTTAATGCTTTTGGAGATTCCAATATGAAATTTGACTTTGAAGCAGTGGTACTTGTGTAGGTGACATAACTTTATATTAAGATGACTTCTCGTGAAAAACTTGGCTTCTACTATCAAAACAAGATATTTCCTCCCAGCTCTTCTGTATAAGCTTTGATCAATATCTGTGTTCAATGTCTACTTTTGCTCACAGAAGGAACAGAGTAAAACCAGCAGTAAAGACCCTCCATTCTTCCTTCATTACTTCAAATTCAATTTGTTTCTAGTATCAAATAGCTTCTTTTTAAAAAATTTATTTATTTTTTTAAATTGGTGCATTGTAGTCATATATCAATCACATTGGAGTACAAGACTTGAGAGGATATACAAGCACACATCATCCAATTAGCCCTCAAACAGCTCCCATCCCATTCCCTCCCCCTCCCTCTATCCCATGCTTCTTTGGTGATTAACTTTGATAAATTTGTTTATGTACCTCCTGCGTTTTAAAGAGGCTCCATCCTCTACTATTCCATACCCTCTGATTGGTCACATTAGTTGCTTCACTATAGGGCCCTTTCTATAGCTCAACCTCTTCCTGTTGCCCCTTTCCTCCTAGTTATTGCTGATTAGGGGAAGCGTCTGATTTATATTTTCTGCGATATTTCTCTGTGCATGCCGCGTTGCAAGTACCGATCCCACTCTTGATGGTCCCAGTAGTGGCGTGGCTACCTGGTGGACTGATCCAGACTGTGCTGGATGAGGCACCGATTCTGGTCTTGCTGGCCCCCACACCAGCCTAACCCCTAAGCTGGCTCCGATCCCAGCCTCGGAGGCCGCAGTAGTGGCTTTGCCTCACGGCAGGCTCCGATGCTGGCCATTGGCTCTGGCACCGCCCTAACCCCTCGGCAGGATTCTGATCCCGGCCTTAGAGGCCCCAGCACCAGCCTAGCCTCATGGCAGACTCCGATCCCGGCCTCGCTGGCCTCAGCACCAGCCTAACCCCTCGGCAGGCTCCAATCCTGGCCTTGGAGGCCCCAGCACCGGCCTTGCCTCACGACAGGCTCCGATGATGGCCTCGTTGGCCCCAGCCCTGGTCTAACCCCTCGGCAGGTTCTGATCTGGCCTCGGAGGCCTCAGTAGCAGCCTTGCCTCACGGGAGGCTCTGATACCGGCTGCTGGTCCCGGCACCGGCCTAACCCCTCGGCAGGCTCCGATCCTGGAGGCCCCAGCACTGGCCTTGCCTCACGGCAGGCTCTGATGCTAGCCGCTGGCTCCGGCATCGGCCTAACCCCTTGGCTGGCTCCGATCCCAGCCTTGGAGACCCCAGTTGTGGCCTTGCCTCATGGCAGGCTCCGATGCCAGCCATTGGCCTGGCACCGGCCTAACCCCTTGGCTGGCTCTTATCCTGGCCTTGGAGGCCCCAGCACCAGCCTTGCCTCACGGCAGGCTCTGATGCCGGCCTCGCTGGCCCCGGCACCGGCCTAACCCCTCAGCAGGCTCTGATCCTGGCCTTGGAGGCCTCTGTAGCGGCCTTGCCTCACAGAAGGCTCCGATGCCGGCCGCTGGCCCCAGCACCAGCCTAACCCCTCTGCAGGCTCTTATCCTGGCCTTGGAGGCCTCAGCACCAGCCTTGCCTCACGGCAGGCTCCGATGCCGGACTCGCTGGCCCCAGCACCGGCCTTGCCTCACGGAAGGCTCCGATGCCGGCTGCTGGCCCCAGCACTGGCCTAACCCCTCGGCAGGCTCTTATCCCGGCCTCAGGGGCCCCAGCACCGGCCTTACCTCAAGGCAGGCTCCGATGCCGGCCTCGCTGGCCCCAGCACTGGCCTAACCCTCGGCAGGCTCTGATCCCGGCCTTGGAGGCCCCAGCACCGGCCTTGCCTCATGGCAGGCTTCGATGCTGGCCTCGCTGGCCCCAGCACCGGCCTAACCCCTCTGCAGGCTCTTATCCTGGCCTTGGAGGCCTCAGCACCAGCCTTGCCTCACGGCAGGCTCCGATGCCGGACTCGCTGGCCCCAGCACCGGCCTTGCCTCACGGAAGGCTCCGATGCCGGCTGCTGGCCCCAGCACTGGCCTAACCCCTCGGCAGGCTCTTATCCCGGCCTCAGGGGCCCCAGCACCGGCCTTACCTCAAGGCAGGCTCCGATGCCGGCCTCGCTGGCCCCAGCACTGGCCTAACCCTCGGCAGGCTCTGATCCCGGCCTTGGAGGCCCCAGCACCGGCCTTGCCTCATGGCAGGCTTCGATGCTGGCCTCGCTGGCCCCAGCACCGGCCTAACCCCTCAGCAGGCTCTTATCCTGACCTCGGAGGCCCCAGTACCGACCTTGCCTCACGGCAGGCTCCAGTGCTGGCCTCGCTGGCCCCAGCACCGGCCTAACCCCTCGGCAGGCTCTAATCCCAGCCTCGCTGGCCCCAGTTCTGGCCTAACCCCTCGACAGGCTCTGATCTCAGCCTCGGAGGCCTTAGTAGCGGCCTTGCCTCATGGAAGGCTCTGATGCTGGCTGCTGGCCCCGGCACCAGCCTTACCCCTTGCCAGGCTCTTATCCTGGCCTCGGAGGCCCCAGTACCGGTCTTGCCTCACGGCAGGCTCCAATGCCAGCCTTGCTGGCCCCAGCACCGGCCTAACTCCTCAGCAGGCTCCGATCCTGGCCTCGGAGGCCCCAGCACCGGCCTTGCCTCACGGAAGGCTCCCATGCAGGCCTCGCTGACCCCAGCATCCGTCTAACCCCTCGGCAGGCTCCAATCCCAGCCTTAGAGGCCTCAGTAGTGGCCTTGCCTCACGGAAGGCTCCAATGCCAGCCATTGGCCCCGGCACTGCCCTGCGCGACCCCCGCCCGGGACCCAGCGTCTTACTGTGCCCGGCTTCTCCAGGGGTCTGGCGTGCTACACGCGTTCTGGCCTGCAGCCCAGAGTCCCGCGACCCGGGCCCAGGCTGGCGTGCCCCATGTGATCCCCGCCCGGGTCCCAGGGTACTGGGCCCGGTTTCTCCAGGGGTCTGGCGTGCTACGTGCATTCTGGCCCGGGGCCCAGAGTCCCGCGACCCGGCCCGGCTTGCGTGCTCCACGTGACCCCCACCCAGGACCCAGCGTCTTACTGTGCCCGGCTTCTCCAGGGGTCTAGCGTGCCCTGCGTGACCCCCGCCTGGGTCCCAGGTTACTGGGCCCGGTTTCTCCAGGGGTCTGGACTTCATTTTATTTTTTTATGTTACTGGGAGTGACACTCAGGTTTTTGCACATGCTAGGCAAGTACCCTACCACTGAGCTACAACCCCAGCCCTTATTATTTTACAACAGCTAGAGGAAGCCTGACAAATGTAGCCTCAGCCAACTCAATGTAAACATCAACAGTGGTAAGTCATGTGGCTATGTCTCTGATATGATGCTATGACAGCATTTTGTGGTTTCTCAGGTTTCCTTATTTTTGATAACCTTCATGACAAAAATACCCATTAAATCTCAATAAAAGAATATTCTACAAAATGACCAATATTCCTCAAAACATGAAGGTTATCAAAAATAAGGAAACCTGAGAAACTCACAACAAAGAAGAAGCCTAAGAAGGTGCAACGACTAAATGTAATATGGTAACTTGAAACAGAAAAGGTAAAAAACTAAGACAATGTAATTAAGGTGCATTTTAGTTAATATCCAAAAAAATTTTTTTTTATTCCTTGGGGGTCTGGGGATGAAACCCAGGGACATTTGACCTCCGAGCTATACCCCCTGCCCTATTTTTTATTCTTTATTTTGAAACAGGGTTTCACTAAGTTGCGGAGGGCCTCACTAAGTAGCTGAGGCTGTCCACGAACCAAGATCCTTATATCTCAGCCTCCCAAATGCTGGGATTACAAGCATGCGCCACCATGCCCAACTTAGTTAATATCAAAATTTTAACCATTAAATTTTTTTTTTTTTTTGGTGGTACTGGGGGTGGAACCCAGGGGCTTTTCTACCCCCGGGCTATACTCCCAGACCTATTTTTAAAAATACTTTCTGGAAACAGGTCTCACTATGTTGCCGAGAACCTCACTAAGTAGCTGAGGCTGACTCGAACCTGTACGATCCTCCTGTCTCAGCCTCCCAAGCACTGGGGTTATAAGTGTGCACCACCACGCCCGACTCAACCATTAATTTTTTAATCACTATTTTTTAAATTATTTTTGTGGCACTAGAGATTGAACCCAGGAGTGCTTTATCTCTGAGCTACACCCACAGCCCAGTTTTATTTTTTGTTCTGAAACAGTCTTGCTCAGTTCTGAGGGCCTCACTAAGTTGCTGAAACTGGTCTTGAACCTGTGATCCTCATATCTCAGCCTCCCAAGTACTGGGATTACAAGTATGTGCCATCATGCTTGTCTTGGTTTGTTAATTTTGGGAAATGTACCACACTGTTGGCAGGAACTGAGTGTGGAATATATGGCAACTTCTTGTATTAATATTATATATTTCCTAAGATCTAAAATTTCTAAAGAATAAATTTTATTTGTAAAAATTACCAAAAAATCACATGAGACAGTTGAAAGTATTTTTTTTGGCCAACTTGTGACCATGCTAAATAATTATGGTTTTGTTGTTATTAAGTGGAAATCAGAGGTTGGGAAGTTATGGTCGAAGGGCCAAATCCTGGTTCATGGGCCTCTTTTTATAACAGTCCTCCAGCTAGAATTTTTTTTTTTTTTCCGGCACCGGGGATTGAACCTGGGGACATTCTACATCTGAGCCACATCCCCTAGGCTGATTTTTTATGTTTTATTTTAAAACAGGCTCTCACTAAATTGAAGAGTGCCTCACTAAGTAGTTGAGGTTGCCCCCGAACCTGCTATCCTCCTGTCTCAGTCTCCCAAGTACTGGGATTAAAAGCATGTGCCACCACTCCTAGCTAGAATTGTTTTTATGTTGTAAAGTGTTGTACATTAGCAAACAGAAAGGATATTTGAGACTGAATGTGGCCCACAAAGCCTAAAACATCAACTTCTCTGTCCCTATAAAGAAAAAGTTTGCCAATTTCTGTTGTAAAAGTTGGATGATAAAAATTTAAAGGTGTTTTATATATACATTTATAAGAAATATTAAACTTTTATGAGAAAATGGCATGTTTGTCAATTATTATATTCACTCATAAATGATTTGAACTATATAAATTGTGTATAAAGATGAGCCAGACCTGAATGCTGAGTTAAAAGAATTGTGCTGTGTCTTGTGTTACTTTTTTCCCAGGAAATGCAGCATGTTACTTAAGGTTTTCCAAACCCATTCTTTGAAGTAGTTGGACCTGATGATAGTCAGGTTCAGTCTGTTACGCTTAAAATTGAAGTGAGGTAGTCAAGTATGGTGGCGCATGCTTGTAATCCCAGTACTTGGGAGGCTGAGACAGGAGGATTGCACAGGTTCGAAGCCAGCCTCAGTTACTTAGTGAGGCTCTCAGCAACTTAGTGAGACTCTGTTTCCAAATAAAATATAAAAAATAGGCCGGGGGTGTAGCCTGGAAGTAGAGGCCCTTGGGTCCCATCCCAGGACCACACACACACACACACACACACAAAAAAAAAAAAAAAAAAAAAAAAAAAAAAAAAAAAAAATTTGGAGTGAGTTCATAGATACTAGGTCAAAAGTAGTCACAGACTGTTACTATTTATCTTATATGTTGACAGGAAACCAAAAGACAAGCTTGGGAACCTGACTTTGCCATGGTAGGGCCTAAAGTAGAGATTTTTGTGTATTGGAGGTAGCTCAGCCAAGGTGTAGTCACACAGTAAAGTTACCAGATATCAGGCACTGTTAGATGATTCTTAAAAAGAATTTGTTTGTGGAGACATGAGAAAAGCAGACAAAGATCTGTTTTTGGAGGTACACAGTAGTTTGTTTACAGTTTATTGTAGGAAGTATATATGTAATAGAATTGTGTTTTTTATAGTGATAAATATTGACTGTCCTGTGGCATATTGTTATTAGTAATAAGATCACATAGCAGAAAATAATTCCATATATTTCTGAACTGTTCAGAACTGTTCAGAGCTGTGTGGTTATTGGGGATTGAACCCAGGGGCATTCTACCTCTGAGCTACATATATTTCAGACCTTTTTATTTTTTGTTTTGAAACAGGGTCTTGCTATGTTGCTGTGAAGTCTTGCTAAGTTGTTGAGGCTGTTCTTGAATCTGTGATCCCCCATCTCAGCCTCCCAAGTACTGGAATTATAGTATTTGGAATATATGTGCCACCACACCCATTTGGATTTTTTTTTTTAACTGGAGTAACTGAAGATTGAACTTGGGCATTCTACCTCTGAGGTACATTCCTCCTGGCCCTATTTTTTATTTGGAACAAGGTCTCACTAAGTTGTAGAGGGGCTCACTAAGTTGCTGAGGCTGGCCACAAACTTGTGATCCTCCTGTCTCAGCCTCCCAAGTACTGGAAATACAAGTGTGGGCCATCACACCCGGCTTGGAAGTTTAATTTTAGAGAAATACATTTTTTGGAGTATGAAAATAGTGACTTTCAGCTAAGCACATGTCCCTGGTATTTTGTAAAAGTGAGCATGTCTGGATTTGGAGGACAGAGAGGCTTCCCTTTTGCTGCAGACTTTGCTGCTCCTGCTGGGTAGTGGTTTTCTCTCAGGTGCCTGACTTGTATGGGTCACCAGTTCTGAATGTGCACAGTGGTAAATGTTGAGTTATAGGATTTGTGCTATAAACTCCTGATTAAAAATCTGAACTAGTAATAGACCGTAGAATGTGTTATGTACTTTATTGACATTTCTCCATTTTATAAGAAGGTAACTTTATTAAGTGGCAGTGATACTTTAATAAAGTTTAAAATGTGGTAGACAACCTTTACTGCAAAAGATTTGAAGAGCATACAGCTTCACTTAGTATAAAGCTTCAGTCTCTGTAGTTTCCCTTAGCATATACAGTTTTTAATAAGGATAAATTAAAATCCAAATTTTTTTTCTTTGAAATTGTGAAAGTGTATGAACATGTGAAATCTTTTGAACATGGCATCACTAGGTTATCAGTTTTGTTGCTTCATGGGCTTACATGTAGTTTTGGGTCAGCAAGTCTATAACTCTGTATGTTCTTTTCCTATCTGCTGATTATCAGGGTGTTTGAACTTAGTAGAAACAGATCATTTACTTTCTTTTCTTCTTTGTCTCCCTCTCTTCCTCCTCCTCCTCTTCACATCTTTGTCTGTTTATCTCTCTTGCTCATTTTTTCAATTCTGGGGCTTGAACCCAGGGGCGATCTACCATAGAGCTACCTCCCCACCCTTTTTATATTTTATTCTCAGACAGGGTCTCACTAAGTTCCTGAGACTGGCCTGGAATGTGTGTCTCCTGCCTCAGCCTCTAGTCACTGGGATTACAGGCATGCTCACTGTGCCTGGCTTTCCTTCCTGCTGAGTGATATAGCTAATGATGTTTCTCAGAGGACAGTATAGGTATAAATCTGTATTTAACTTGGCTGAATGTTTAACATAACGTTAATGCCCTGGTTTGCTATTGTAGCTCCTAAGACTACAAGCTTACTTGGCTTTCTAACTCTCTTTTCAATCCTTGTGTTCTCTTGAACGTATGTGTGCAGAATGTATAGATGCATTCTTGGGAGATTTCCTAATGTCTCATATGTAAGAAGCATCTGTTTGTCTGCATTACTAGTATTTTCATGAAATTGATTCTAAGTCTGTTGAGAATTGAGACCTGCTTTGTGTGTGTGCTGCTCCTTTGATTGTCTGTCCCTGTGGGGCACATAAGAATACTGCAGAGCTTTGTACCTGTATAAATGATATATAAGCACTTGAGGTATTCTTTCAAGACCTTCCATAATTTGTCCCTAGCCTACTATTACTGACTTCACCCTTCGTCGTTCACTAATACATTCATTCAGTCAGTTGGTTGTCATTTGCCAAACATTTATTGAAAACGCTATGCCAAGCATATGTATCTTGGACTAGCATTAAATAAAAAATAGTCAATAATTTATTTTCATGGATTTCGTATTCTAATTTGGGGAAGACAAATTATAAAGGCAGTGATGGAGGTGCTTTGATGAAAATAAACAGGGTGAAGTGGTACTGGTGTTAATGGAAGGGTTTAGTGGTTGAGAAAGGTCTTTCTGAGGAGTTGACAGTTATCCAAGATCTTCCATTCATGTGAAGACTGGTTGAAGAATAGCTTAAGCAGAAGAAAAGATCAGGTGGCAGTCCTAAGTCTGCACTTTCCAGTATGATAGTTTCTAGGAGTATATAGCTATTTATTTATTTTATTTATTTATTTATTTTTGTGGTACTGGGGATGGAACCGAGGGGCATTCTACCTCTGAGCTACACCCCCAGCCCTATTTTTTTATTCTTATTTTGAAACAGTATCTCACTAAGTAGCTGAGGCTGTCTGTGAACAGATCCTCCTGTCTCAGCCTCCAGAATGCTGAGATTACAAGCGTGCGCCACCATGTGTAGCTATTTAAACTATTCAATATTAAGTTAAAATTTTCATTCCTCAGTCTCTGAGCCATATTTCAAGTGCTCAACAGTCACCTGTACAGGTAGAGAACATTTCCATCGGTGCAGACACTTCTGTTAAACGGTGTTCTCCTGAGGAGCTGGAGAAGTTGGAGTATTGAAGAAACTGAAAGGCAGCCATAGTGACTATGATTCTGAGACCGAGAAGTAGAAAGGTCTTAGGAGATGAGGCACAAAGGTACAATGGGGTTTAACTGTATTTGCCTAATAGACCATCAAAATTTTAAGGGTGTTTGGGAGCCATTAGAGAGGTTTTTTTTTTTTTTTGTACTGGGAATAGAATCCAGGGTATTCTATCTCTGATTTACATCCTCAGCCCTAAATAGGATTTATTCTAGCCGCGCATGGGGGGGGGCACACTTGTAATCCCCGCGCTTGGGAGGCAGAGAAAGGAGGATCGCGCAGGTTTGAAGCCAATCGTGCTGGCTTAAGAGACCCTGTTTCCAAAAATAAAATAGGTCTGGGAGTGTAGCCCCAAGGTAGAAGGGCTTCCAGGAACCCCAGTACCACCACCACCAAAAAAAAAAAAAAAAAAAAAAAAAGGATTTATTCTTTATTTTGAAATAGGGTTTCTCTGAGTTGCAAAGGGCTTCACTAAGTAGCTGAGGCGGTTCTTGAACCACAATCTTCATGTCTCAGCCTCTGGAATGCAGGGATTACAAGTGTGTACCACCATGCCCAGCCATTGGAGAGTTTTAAGTTGACTGGAGGTGTGATGGGGCCTGTGTGTGTGTAGATGAGGCTGTGTGTGTTTGTGTAGTATTATATTCATGTTAAAGGAGTCAGTGGTCTGTGGAGAAAGAATCAGATGCTATTGCAGTGAGATTATGTAGATGAGAAAAATCAACTCGGACCAATATGATGGCTTTGGCAATGGGGAACAGAGAATAACGGATTTGGCCATGGATTTTAAGTAAAAGTGAAATACTTTTCTCATGATTTGGATATGTGAACCATGAGAAAAAGGGTGACTCAAGGACTTACTACTGATGAGAAAGACAGAGAGGAATACTGTTAGTTGGTATCCAGTCATATTAGTAGTCTCCATGTTTAATTTTTTTTTCAGATTTCTATGTCTGAAATGCTTACTAAGAGATGTAAACCGGGCATGCTGGTGCATGCTTGTAATTCCAGCATTTGGGAGGCTGAGACAGGAGGATCACAGGTCCATGGTCAGCCTCAGCTACTTAGTGAATCCCTGTTTCAAAATAAAGAATAAAAAAATAGGGCAGGGGGCATAGCTCAAAGGTTGAATCCCCTTGGGTTCCATCCCCAGACCTGCAAAAAAAAAAAAAAAAAAGAGAGATGTAAATGGAGGTATGTGGTAGATACCTGGTTATAGAGTCTAGATCTGAGGAGAGAGCTCTGAGCTGGAGATACTGCATTTGAGAATACTTAGTATTTAAAGTTGTAGGATATGATGAGATTCTTGGATGAAAAGAAAGGAAAGGGCTCAGGTCTGAGTCTTGAGGCATGCCGTATTTTTGGTAAATGCTCGTTTTGACTAAGATGGTTGAGTTGTTTTCACTGGAATATACCCATCACTGTGCTAAAGATGATGATGATAAGTACTATTTATTGAGCCCTTAACATGTTATTTCAAATTCCATAAAGGCGTTTACTGTACCTATCTTATTCACTGTTGTATTCCAATGTCCAGGTCTGTGAAAGCGCTTAATACTTATTTATTGAGCAAATGAAACTTCTGTAAGGTGCCATTAGTACTTACTGCTATGCTTTGAATATGGTTTGAGTTTGTCCTCAAAAAACTCCTGATGCCCTACATCATTGGGGATGTGTCTTGTGAAGGGAGTTGGGAAGTTCTCCTGAGAGGGTTGTTATAAAGGAACCACTGTGGCTACTTCCCAGCCTTTTTGGCTTCCTGTCTTGTGATGTAACCTCTTACTCCTGCCCAAGCTTCTATCCTTCTGGTGCCATCCATCATGATGTCTTCACTAGAGAGGAGCAGAAGGTGAGTGCCATGTCCTTGAACCTTTAGAACTCTTTTCTGTGTGAAGTCAGCCAGCCTCAGGTATTGTGTTATAGTAAGAAAAAATGTGCTCTCATTTTAGGAAACTGAGGCTCAGGAGGTTAAGTGATTTGTCTACGGCCATAAAGCTTTATTATTATTATTTTTTTTTTCGGTACTGGGGATAGAACCCAGGGGCATTGTACTTTCAAGCTACATCCCCAGTCATATTTTTTATTCTCTTTATTTTTGAAAGAGGGTCTCACTGAGTTGTAAAGGGCCTCGCTTAGTAGCTGAGGCTGTCCACAAACTGTGATCCTCCAGTCTCCACCTCCTGAATGCTGGGATTACAAGCATGCCCCACCATGCCTGGCCCCATCATAAAGCTTTAAAAAGTAGTGGCAGAACTCAGCCTATATCTGCCTGATTTCAAATGCACAGATTTATACCTGTGCATTTAACTATGTTCTGCCTTGTATTACTTATCATAAAGGCCGTTTTCTGGGGGTTGGAAGTCATAGCTACTCTAGGATTTAGCTCAAATCTCACCATTTGAAGCTTCCCTTAATACCTTACTCTTCCAGTGCCTTAATTCTTTTGATACTTGATTTTAGCATCTGTATTAAAACTAAATGGGAACCAATGTAGTGACACATGCTGGTAATTCTGGTACTTGAGAGGTTGAGACAGAAGGATTTCAGGTTCATGGCCAGCCTCAGCAAATCAGCGAAGTCCTCAGCAACTTAGTGAGACCCTGTTTCAAAATAAAAAAATATAATAGGGCTGGGGGTGTAGTTCAGTGGTTGAAACCCCCCTGGGTTAAATCCCCAGTACCACAAAAAGGACAAAAGAAAACAAAATGTAAGCTGAGCATGGTGGAAAATGCCAGTGCTTGGGAAGTAGAGACAGGAGGATTGCAGGTTCAAGGACAGCCACAGCAACACAGTGAGACTCAGCAACCTAGTGAGACCTATTTTAAAGTAAAAAATAAAAAAGGGCTGGGGTTACAGCTTGGAGGTAGAATACCCCTGGATTCAATCCCCAAAGTTTATTTTTTCTTTTCAAATGAGTTGGTAGACTTCATGTAGTTAAATCATGAACGATATTATTTATGCCCCTCACAGGACATACAACATGATACCTTGTATGTATTAGTTGTGTAAATAAAGCCTAATTTGGTTCTGTCACGTCTCCCTTATTCCAGTGTTTTAAGTTCTTTCAGGGCTGAGATCTGATATACTGTAAATCCTCTTTATCCCTCCTCTAGTTCTAAAACCCCTTTGACCTTTTGCCACAGCCTCCTAAGCCAGGCTTCTCTGGACCATCTCCTGCCTGATGTTCCACGTAGGCTCCAGGCCCTGCCCTCATCTGAGGACAGGTGAACTCCTTATGAAGGAAGAGGATTTTCCATGATAAAGCTGATCTTATTTCCAGGGTTTTCTCCTGGGACTTTCTTCTTTCATTGACTTCAACCCCAAGGGGGATTTGTTGTCTGAAAAAGCCTTAAATGCATCATAGATGTGTAAATTTGGGATTCTTTATTACCTTGACCCTTGTAGTTGAGCCTGTCTTGGAGGGAAAAGATCTCAGTAAATTGCCACCTTATAGTTTTCCTTAAATTGCTTAGATTTGGATTTAGAGCAAAGAGCCTTAATAAAAGGAAGTGATAGAAACTCAGAGGGAATATAGTATGGTTTTGTGTGATGTATTTATGACATGAAACTTACCTGAAAGTATATAAGCAGCTATTTAAAAGTATGGTTCAGGAGGAGTCATTTAATTTTTACGTTCCTTATCCTGTCACAGGTGGTTAGACTATTTGTTTTGTTTTTGTGATATCCGAACAATATATTATACATCTGATTCTATTTGGGGATGTAGTATTCTGACATTTCTACTTTGTGTTTGAGATCCAAGTTTGTGAATTTTAATTGAATGCCTAGATTATGCATGTGAAAATCTTTTGTTCCTGTGTTGCTATGAGCAACAGTTGTTAACCTTCCTTATTGTTTAAGAAAATGTGGCTAAATAAATATGTGAATTTTAATAGGTTAGAAATGTCATCTTTTAGTGTTGTCCATGTGTGTTCTATCTGTAACATAAATTGCTACTTGACTATAATTATGGTGAAGGAAGAATGCAGTAGAAGTGAATAGTCATAGGACACATTGACAAAACATTCCTCAAGTAGTATTCAAATGAGTAAAGACTTTGCAGGGAGGTAGCCCAGTAGCCAAGATAAGCCAAGCGCTGAGTCCTGTTAGCCACTTGTCTGACTGGGTTTACTGTGTGCAGTGGTTTGAGGCATAAGAAAGGCCATAACTTACCTGAAATTTTCTAACTTTAAAAAAAGCCTATCTCAGCCAGGCGTGGTGGCGCACACTTGTAATCCCCGCACTTGGGAGGCGGAGACAGGAGGATCGTGCAGGTTCGAAGCCAGCCGTGCTGGCTTAAGAGACCCTGTTTCCAAATAAAAAAATATAAAATAGGTCTGGGAGTGTAGCCCGGAGGTAGAAGGGCTTCCAGGAATCCCAGTACCACCCCCCCAAATAAAAAGCCTGTCTCTTTTTCTTCCCACACAACACCGTCTCTTTCTTAAAGGTATCTTAGGTCCTCATAGTTTTTGTTTCATTGGTTTCCACCCCACTTGGTTCTAAATTTTACTGACTCCTGGTGATTACTTAGACTTATTTGATTCTACTGTGTGATTTTTGATCATGCGCCTGCCTTTGTCCTGTTTCAGCTAGCAGTGTTTACCTAAATTATTGGTGGTAGTGAAGGACATAGGTTGGCTCTTTTGAATGAAAATCAAGAGTACTGCCCTGGCCCTGCTATTGAGTACTGCTTGACAGATAACCATGACTTCTCTTTCCAGAAGCCACTGGGAATTTGGCTGGACTTTGGAAGCCAGCGCCCCAGTTGAAGGCACAGGGGTCTGGGAATGCCTGGGTTTAGGATTTATAGTGATAATGTAATCAGTTCTCCCTTGGAAAATGCAGAATTCAGTGATGAGTCGCCCTGTGTCCTCTTCTTGCATTCTTGTCGCTCCCCAGCTCTCTATTGAGAACAAACCCCAAGGCACAAGGCACTAGTGTTTTTACACAATTTTCAAGAAGGTTTTGGAAGAGCCTGCTGAGCTCTCCACTTTCAGGAGAGGGTGTCAGGCCACTCATGTTTGCTTCTCTACTAACTTTGCTCTCTGCCCATGTATTTTGCAAAACAGTGATTTAAAAAAGAAAGTCTTGTTTTTAACTTTGAAAAAATTAGATTTACATATATAGTTACCAGTTTAAAATACAGATATGTTTTTAGAATGTTAATTCTAAAAGATACTATAGGATGTGAGTGCAAACTTAAAATAAGTATGTAGTATTTGAGCTGGATATTCATTTAACACCTTAAGGAAAGTTTTTATATGTAAATCAAGGAAGACCATGCCTTTTTTGATACTGGGGATTGAGCACAGTGGTGATGTTCTACCTCTGAACTAGACTCTTAGCCCTGTTTTATTTATTTATTTTTTGAAACAGGGTCTTATTAAGTTGGTGAGGCTGGTCTCAAACCTACAGTCTTCCTGTCTCAGCCTCCCAATTACTGAGATTTCAGGAATGTACCACCCCACCTCACCCCACTTAAGACCATGCCTTTTAGGCAGTAAATTCATTTTCTTCTATTTTCAACTCTTGTTCTAAAGTCATGTTTTTGTTTTGTTTTGTTTTGGTTTTTTTGTGGTACTGGGGATGGAACCCAGGGGCATTTTACCTCTGAGCTATACCCCTAGCCCTATTTTTTTATTCTTTATTTGGGAACAGGGTCTCACTGAGTTGCAAAGGGCCTCACTAAGTAGCTGAGGCTGTCTGTGAACTACGATCCTCCTGTCTCAGCCTCCCTAAAATCAGTTTTTAATGCCTGAATTATTAGAATGTCATCTTTTAGTGTTGTCCATGTGTGTTCTATCTGTAACATAAATTGCTACATGACTATAATTATGGTGAAGGAAGAATGCAGTAGAAGTGAATAGTCATAGGACACATTGACAAAACATTCCTAAATTTTTCTTTTGATATATATTCATAGTGATTATTATGTGATACTAAACAATCTATCTAATGGTATATATATGTATATATTTCTAAAGATTGAAATATATATATTTCCGGGGCATTCTACTTTTGAGCTCCACCCCTAGCCCTTTTTATTTTTTGTTTTGAAACAGTCTCATTAGGGTGCTGAAAGTCTTGTTAAGTTTCTGAGGCTGATCTTGAACCTATAATCCTCTTGTTTCAGCCTTGAGTACTGGGATTACAAGCATGTGCCACCATGACTGGCTAAATTTGTTTTTTTGGTGCAAAGTAAAACTCTAATGAAATACAATCCCATTTCCATCAGATTAACTTGAATTAATAAGCATGACAGTATCAAGCATGAAGAGGATGTGGGGAAATAAGAATTTTTATTAGTGTAGATAGAAATTTGAACTTGATAATAAAGCTTTGGAGGACCATTGGTGTTGTGTACTTTGGGGTAAATATTTGCATTTCTGTAAGCTCAGTATTCCACTTATAAGTACTAGAGAAACTCTTGTATGTGTGTACAAGTAAGTTCATTGTAGTATACTTTGTAAAAGCAGAAAATTGGTAACAGTTCAAATGTATATCAATAGAGGATTGTATTAACCAAGTTTTATGATTAAGTTTTATAATGGAATGCTACACAGCAGTTAAATCATCTAGAATCTTCCTACATATCTCAACATGATCATTGTGTTTAGAGAAACAGAAAGTTTTAGAAGTATTTATAGAATGTTTCATTCATGCAAAATTTTAAAAAGCCCACAGAACTAAAGTATATAGCATTGGTAGATACATACACATGCGATCAAGATTTAAAAACAGGAATGAGATGAGTATGGTGGTGCAGGCTTGTCAGCATTCAGGAGACTGAGACTGGAGGATTGCAGTTTGCAGACAGATTCAGCTACTTGGTGAGGCCCTCTGCAACTTAGTGAGACCCTGTGTCAAAGCAAATAATAAAAAATAGGGCAGGGGTATAGTAGCTCGAAGGACTAATGTTCCTGGGTTCCATCCCCAGACCTGCAAAACAAAACAAAAAAAAAGAGAATGATGTATTCTAACTTCAGATAATAATTATCTTTGGGGAAGGAAGGGTATAAGGAGGTCTTTGCTAAAAGGTACTTATAACTCTTTGTATTTTTGTATTGGAAGGCAAATATGGGAGAATATCATTTTTCTAAATCTTGTTAGCGATGTAGATATTCATCTGTCTCTGCACTTTTGGACATACATTAAGTATTTTTTTTAACATTTCTACATGCCTTCTCACTGTGAGGAGTTACTTTGTATTTCTAGGTAGTGATATGATGAATCATACTAGCAGGTTTCTTAACTTTGAGCATGTGTATGAAGTACATTTGGTCATTTAACAATGGATACTATTAGACTCCTATTTGCTCACACTTTATTTAGTTTTTTTTACATTATTATTTATGAGAACAGTTTAGTTCTCCCTGACTTCTATCAATACTCTGTTTATTAAATTGTGATTGTAATATTATACTGGCTTTATAAACAGAATTTGGAGCTTTCCTTTTTTTATGTTCTAGAGGATTTCAGGTATTGTTGGAATTGTATGTTCCTTGCAGTTTGGTGAGCTCACATTATAGCTTATTTGATCTTGTACTGTTTTGGGTGGGTTGGGAGATTATTCTTGGATAACTGTTCTTTTCCTTTTTACTATATCTGCAGTTGCTTTCCTGTTCTCATTTATTACTTAGTGCATTTGTGCCTTTTCCTTTTTATCTTCCTGCCTAGTTTAGGTTACCTAATTGCTCAGTTATTTGGGTATTTTTTTTTTTCTTAAAGTAACCAGCTCTTGTATTTACTGGTAGTAACTACTGTTTTTCTGAGTCAGTAATTTTTGCTTTTTGTCATTATTTATTCTCCTTTTCTGCTTTGTTTTTCAACTTTAAAAACTTAAATGAACATTTTTCAGATTTGTTTACTTTATTTTCATTATTAATATTGGCATTTAACACTATAAATGTTATTTTGATCCCTGACGACTGCTTTAGTTGTATGAGAGCTTCTGATGATGTTGTGGTTTCAATATTTATTTTGTAATAGTTCAGTTTTGAATTCATCTTTATTCAGAATTTAGAATCTGTGGTAGCTCATATTCTTCCACAAAAACACATTTAGACATACAAAAGCTTTCTAATGGAATATGTAGTAAAAAAAAAAAAAAACTCAAGTGCAGGAAGAGTCCCATTGCTGCACTCCTGCCAGGGTATTGAGAGAGGACCTGGGACTATACACTGATTTTAATATGTGTGGGACCATTGCAGGGGAAGGCTGGTCTGGAGTTGGACTTCCCTTCTGGTCTTTTTCGTGAGCTGGAAGCTCTTCAAAGAGACAAGGTGTGCATTCTGGATGCAGATGCAGGTGCACACTCAGTTTTTACCAGTTCCATTTTTAAGTGACTCACTGTTCAAGGGCACCATGAAATCTACTTTCAGGTGCTGTGTTCCCATTATCTGATAAACATTTCTAGCTATATATGGACACTCCCTGGCAACTTTTCTGCTTTCGTATTATAGCCATCATTGCCTGTAAAATACTCTTTTCATAGTTCTTGTTATATTTTTTAAATTTTTTATTGGTACATTATATTCATACATCATATTGGGGTAAAAAACTTGTGTGTACATACATGTACACATCACCGATTTAACCTCTACCCAATTCCACCCCATTCCCTCCCCATCCCTCCTTCTCTTGCTTGGCTTAGTGGTTGACTTCGATATGTTTAAGTACATTGTGTGTTTTAGAGAATTTCCTTCTTCCCCTCTCCCGTCCCCTCAATTAGGTTGTCTTGTTTGCTCCTCTGTAGGATTTCCTTTTTCATCTAGAGTTCCTCCTATGACCCATTTCTCCTTAGCTTTCACATATTAGGGAAAGCATCTGATTTCTTATTTTTTGTGACTGACTAATCTCACTTAGCGTAATGTCCTCCAGTTCCATCCATTTCCCTGAAAATAATGTAATTGAGTTTTTTTTAAATGGCTGAGTAAAAGTCCATTGTGTACATATCCTACAGTTTTGTAATCCATTCATGTGTTGATGTCTTGTAATATTTTAAATAAATTTGTTTCTATCGTTTTATAAAAATGAATGTTAATTTTTGAAAACACCTTACTAGTGAAAAACTGGAGGAAACATTTGCTTCAATTAAATGCTTATTTGATTTAAATCAGTTGTCTATGTGTCCATTTGTAAAAGAAATTGAAAATAGATTTAGTTTGATACTGCATCATCTAATACAACATCTAAATTTTTTTGATATTGTCTAGTTTTCATTCTCCCTTCTTCCCCCATTAAGTTTGTTGAAAACTTTTCATCATCAACTTAATATGCCTTTTTAGGAATTGTTTTAATATCAAAAAAGAAAGTCCTGTGTAGTCCCTGTTTGAGTTTACTCCATTCTTTAGGTGTTTAATTTACCTTCAGTATTCCAAAGGAATTTGTGCTCATTCCCATGCTTCTCCCTTCAGATTAGAAGCGAGAAGAAAAATCTCACATTCCTGGCTTTGGAGGCCTTTACCACTGCCCAGATGCAGACGGTGAGAAGGGAAGTGTTGGCCTTGTTACTTCCAGGGCTGGTCTAGGATGAGAAAAGGCACCTTACTAAAGTGGGGCTCTGCTGCTCACGCATTTGCAGGGTCAGCATAGCATGCCTCTTAGAATGAGTGCCCCCTTATACTCAAGGCTCACTGCACTGGGTCCTCACCCTGTTCAGTTCTTCCATATGTCTGCACTTTCCTACATTTGCAGAGGCTGTCTCTGAGAGCCTGTTTGCTCCCAGAGTAGCTAAGAAACAACAACTTTCTTCTTTCAGCTATCCAGATAACTCTGGTGTCACGAGAACTAGGTAAAAACCAGGCTCTGGTTATGGATTGCTTGAGAGGTAATGCCAGGATTATACAGTTAGTAGGAAAGTTGCTACAGGATGAGGGGTTTCTTAGGAATAGCAGAAGTGCTGTTGTAGATGAAATGGAAGCCAAGTTTCCTTAGAACTTCCTAAGACTTACCTATTATATTTTCATGTCAAAGATCAATTAGTTTTGCTGGGCATGGTGGTGCATGCTTGTAATTCCTGCCCTTGGGAGGCTGAGACAGGAGGATTGCACAGGTTTGAAGCCAGCCTCAGCTCCTTAGTGAGGCTCTCAGCAACTTAGTGAGACCCTGTTTCCAAATAAAATATAAAATAGGTCTGGGAGTGTAGCCTGGAGGTATAATGCCCCCTGGGTTTCATCCCCAGTATCACACACACAAAAGAAACAATAGTTTTTATACCAATCCTGATCAAGTGAATATGAAAAATAACTGCGATTTGGAAAATCTTCTGTGGCTTGTATATGCACACACTAGTTGATTTTTGTTTGTGAGAATGGGGAAATATTTGTAAGAAAGAAGCAGGATGCTGTGTGAAAATGCTTAATTTATTACACTCTAGGATTGGTTGTATTTTGAGTTAGGTACGGGATTGAATGTGTGTATAGATGAAGTGTATCAGTTACTGATCACTGTGTAGCAAGCTATCTCTAAACTTAATGACTTAAAATGGTGCTTACTTGAGTGACACAACTAGTTATGTGACTCCCATAACTATTTGTTCCCATGTCACATTGGACTTCCTTCAGTGTTACTCTAGTTAGAGTGGTCTTCTCTGTGGCTGTGAAATGTGAACTCATTTGTGTTTTAGACTCTCTAGTCTCCACCTTGAATTCCCCCCCTCTTCCTAATACTCCATGTCCTTTGAATTTAGGACAAACATTCTCCTTCCCCAGCTTTCTCTTAGCTTTAAGACTCATTAGTTTCTTTTAATCTGAAGCATAGATCATGGGTTTCCTTGTCTCTGCTGATAGTGACATTTCTGAAGAGTAAGTCAGTTTTATAGCTTTTATAGCAGGTTTCTCAGTTTGTTTGTCTGTGGCTGCCTAACAATTAGATTTTAGGTTATATATTCTGGCTGGAACACTACATAAGATATGTTGTGTCATATCCACAGACATGCCTTGTCCATCTGTTCTCCCTTGATTGCTTAGCGAATAAGCTGTCTAGTTTCTCCACTATACCATTATTATTTTTTAACCTTGCAACTAACAGGCAATCTGTAGGAAGACACTTTGAGAACATGTGAAAACCCAGTGCTTGGCACATTGAGAAGCTGTATTTATTGAATGTGTTGGTGAATGGGTGAATAAAGGGAATTCTGTCCTTGTCCTCCAACTTTTTTTGAAACATTTCCACATTGACATTCATATGACACAAAACAAGAAATTCAGAAACAGTCTCATGCAATAGACATAGAAGACCTGAAGGAGATATTTTATAACATTCTAATGAAGAATGTGGCAAAATATGGACTTGTGAACCTCTTAGTTATATTAGTAATTGAGTGACCTGTTGTCTAAGTGCAAGATTGCCTAGTAGAAATGAAAGGGAAAAGAACTTAAAAGTTTGAGTAATTTGGGCTCAACATGGATAAGGACTGTGGTCTGATTTCTGAGAACGCTAAGGTAATTTTACATGATCAGAAGACCAAATTCTGTTTTTTTCCTGTAATGATGAATCTGGAATACTGCATTCATTTTAGGGATATCAGTTACCTGGCACTCATTCAGAGTAGAGGCTTAGAGGATATGATGGGACTGGAAATTATGTCACAGGTAGAGTGGTTGGTAAGAAGGTACATGCTCTGTCTGATATTTTGAGATGTGTATAGGGTTTCTCAGCACTAGGTGATTTTACACACACACACACACACACACACACACACACACACACACACACACACACATTTTGTCCACACTAGGACTCTGAGAGTGGAGGAAGGTACTATTAACAATTATGTTGGGATGATGGGTATAAACAAGGACTCTCCTGGAAAATGGAAACATTGTCACCTGCTTAGAACAGTCTTCAAATAAGTGAAAATCTGTCATGCGAATGAAAGATTAGATTCATCTCTGGGAGAAAGAGGACCAGAGGACATGGATAAGAAGACATACATTTATTTTCCTTATAATGAGCCACAATCTAATTTTTTATGTTGTTGAAGAATGGAATAAGCTGCCTTGCCTTAAACAAGGTGGTATGGTTCTCATTACTGCAAATGCCAAGAATTTGTATAGCCACCCTTTCTAAGGCTTGATAATGTACAGGTTAGATGAATCGATTTGTACCAGTCTATCAAATGTTTATGTACTTATTTTTTCTGAGTACTACACAGATGTCTATTTTCTCATCAGATTTAGTTTAACCATGTATTTACTCCTGGCTGTTAACTAGAGAAGGCTAGAATTCATGTCTTTGGGTTTTTATGAAAGGCCTATATCTGCAGTCACTTGATCTCTGTACCAGCTGTAGAATCTGTCCATTCTGTATTGTATGTGGTTCTCTCCTTGCTCAACAGAATACAGACTGTCATGTTTTTTGTTGTTGTTGTTTGTTTTGTTTTGGGGGTGGATGGGGGGGTTTGTCTATGGCCTTTTCTACTCTCTCAGCATCTGTCCCTCTCTTGTCTAGAGACTTGCTGCTGCTGCTGCTGTAACTTTTAGTGTTCTTCCTAGAACATTTTCCTCTATTCTTAAATGTCTTCTTATTTTACTTTAGTGTATATTATTATTGATGTTATTGGTGGTGGTGGTGGTGGTGGTGGTGGTAGTACTGGAAATTGAACACGGGCATTCTACCTCTTAGCTGCACCCTCAGCTCTCTTTATATTTAGTTTTTAATTTTTATTTTTTGTTGGTACTGGGGGTGGAACCCAGAGGCTTTCTACCTCTGGGCTATACTCTCAGACCTATTTTATACTTTATTTGGAAACAGGGTCTCACTAAGTTGCTGAGAGCCTCGCTAAGTAGCTGAAGCTGGCTTCGAACCTGTGTGATCCTCCTGTCTCAGCCTCCCAAGCGCAGGGATTACAAGCTTGCTTATATTTAAACAGGGTTTCAATCAGTTGCTGAGGGTCTTGCTAAATTGCTGAGGCTGGCCTTCAACCTGTGGTCCTCTTAGCCTCTTAAGTACTAGGATTACAGGTGTGCACCACCACATCCATTATGAACTCTTCATTTTAATCACTATTCACTTTAATTAGAATTGACTTCTTGGGTTTTGCATTATAGTTTAGTGGCATTGTCCTTGCTTAGCAATCCCTATGCCTTAGGTTCAATCCCCAGCCCTTCAAAAACCATCCACAACAACAATAACCAATAAAAACTGACTTCTATTTTTACTATATAATAATAATAATAATAATAATAATAATAATAATAATCCTTAATAGACAAAATGTTTGGGCAGACTCTCCACCAAAGAAGATATTTAGATGGACAATCAGTGCATGAAAGATATTCAGTATGAATCATTAGGGAACTACTACTTAAAACCATGAGATACTACTGATTTGGAAAAGATAAATACATAAACAAAAATTTGGTAATAAGAAGTGCTTCTGCTCCTGGGAAGCACCTGCAAGTCTCAGGTTGTTGGTAGGAATGTGATGTAATAGAGCCACTTTTTGGAGGGGGGGGATTGAACCCTGGTACAGTCTACCTCTGAGCTATACTCCCAGTTCACTTTTACTCTTTAGTTTGAAACAGGGTCTTGCTAAGTTGCTGAGACTGGTCTCAAACCTGTGATCCTCCTCTTTCAGCTTCCCAAGTACCGGGATTATAGTTGTGTCCCACCATACCTGACACAGAGCCACTTTTGTAAACAATTTAACATTCCTTTACCACTCAATCTAACAGTTCCACTCCTGGGCTTTCCTCAAGAGAAACTGAAATGTGTCCATCAATTACTGAACTGATAAATTGGCATTTCCATACCAAAATACTACTCAGTAGTAAAAAGGAACAAACTACTGATACATATAACAACATGGACCGATCTCAAATATATTAAGTTAGTGCTTCTCAACCTTTATCATTATTCCCAACTTATTTTACTTTTCTCTAATTTTCCATTTCCTCCCATCTCTAGTTTAACACTAGAGATAAGTATCTGTTTATGTAACTGTGATCCTGTGGCAGACCCAGGCCATTATAAAATCCAAGGTGTTTGCAATGTCTAAGAAGTAATATTTACCTCCTTGGAAGCAATATCATCCCTTCTTTCATTCTGAATGCATGGACTTGCTGGGCATGGTGTAGCGCCTGAAATTCCAGTGCTTAGGAGCTTGAGACAGGAGGATCAAAGGTTCAGAGCCAACATCAGCAACTTGGCAAACTCTCAGCAACTTAGACCCTCAGAAACTTAGTGAGACCCTGTTTCAAACTAAACGATGGCTAGACATGGTGTTGCACACCAGTAATCTCAGTACTAGGGAGCCTGAGATAGGAGGATCATAGGTTTAAGGACAGCCTCAGCAAGGTAGGACTCTCAGCAACCAAATGAGACTCTGTCTAGTAGTTAGGATTTGGTGCTCTTGAAACAAAAAATAAGAAGGCTGGGTATGTAGCTCAGAGAATGCCTCTGGGTTTGATTCCCATGCCAAAAAAAAAATTATCAATAATAATAATAAATTAATAAATAAAACAGGACTAGGGCTTTAGCTTGGAGGTAGAATGCCCCTGGTTTAAATCCTTAGTACCAACCACAAACAAACAAAAACAAAACATGGATTAAATGAAGGGACCCAAATTCAAATGGCTCCACATTGTATGATTCAATTTATGACATTGGTGTGTGTGTGTGTGTGTGTGTGTGTGCGCACGCATGTGTGTTGCTAGGGATTAAACTCAGTTCCTCATGCATGCTATTCAAGTTTTATATCACTTGAATTATATTCCTAGTTTTTACATGACGCTGTTGAAAAGGAAAAACTAAGAGTAAAGAATAGATCAGTGGTTGCTAGAGATAGATGAAGGAATTGACTGCATAGGGGGATATAGGAACTTTGGGGAGGAAGGGTTATGGGGATTATAAACCACAATATGGAGGATATTCTTTACACAAAATTTACTGATTCAGATGTTGAAACATTTAGGGACTGATGTTTTGGAATTTTCCATCACAAACTGCTTTGTATCCTGGAAGATTCATATAAGATTCTTCTGGGTAAAAAAGAAAGAATACACAGTGCAAAACCCAGGAAACTATGGAATGATAGTGGATGTGGAGGATGTCTGGGGAGTCAGTCAGGGGTTTGATGGCTTAGCCTCCCGAGGACAGAGGCTAATCTAGATGAATAAAGCCAGGTTGGGATATAATTTGCAAAAAGAGAAAGAACAGAAGAAAAGTTGCCTCTTTTTTAGTGGGAGCTGACTTATTGCCAGCTGACTCTTGGTAAAAGTTCTTCAGCTCCTGTGGCATCCAACAGGGGAATAAACTTTTCTAGGCTACATTTGCTCTTTTTTTGTAGTTACAGCTGGGATTTTTCTCCCTACTGCAGGCTGTAACTGAAGTATGTTATCATTTTATATCAAGAGGAGCCTGATGAGGCCAGGGTGGTGGAAATTCAGGTTCTGTTTTAGAATAGCTTTAGCAAAGGCATTTGAATGTGTAAATGTTGCCAAGAAATAGAGCTTCCTCCTTCTTTAAACTTCTTTTGTGTAGTCATTGTATGGCATCTGAGTCTGAGCCAAAATGTTATGTTTTTAATGCCTGGATAACAAATTAGCTGTGTTTTCTTTTGAAAGCCCTTGGTGAATTGTCACATATTTGTGAAAGGTTCCTAGATAGTGGCATATGGAAAATTCTGTTTCTTGTAATCTTTATACTGTAGCTGTAGTTATAAGGATTATAGTGATGGCCGTTAACTAGAGCAGCTATTTAGAATGCCACTTTATGGGTTGTATCTTAGTTTATTTCAAAATCAAGAAGATAAAATTGACTAAATAGACAAATGTCTACTTGTCAGTATCTGTTAATGATATTACATCAATTTGTGTATGTCATGTAACCATTTTGGTGTGGATTTTTGTATTGCTATTCAGTTTTTAATCTTTTTAACAATATCACATTGTCTTAAATAGTACAGTTTTATAACAAATCTTGATATTTGGTAAGGAAAGGCTCCTAGATTATTTATAAGAAGATGATATCTTTTATAAATAATGGTGCTCTTGTTCTTCCTTGCTTAACCTTAATCCTTTTATTTCTTTTTCCTGCCATACAGTACTAGCTTGGACTTGGAGTACAGTGTTGAATTGAACTAGTAATAATGGGCATCTTTGTTTTGTTGTAAATCCTACAGGGAATGCTTTCAATGTAAATAGGTATTTTGTAGACATCCTTTATCAGATTAAGGAAGTACCTTTCTTTCCTAGCATGCTAAAAGGGTTTTAAAAAGAAAGTGGTAGCTGGATTTTATAGAATAGTTTTCTGATCCTTTTGATAATCAAATGATTTTTTTCATGTGTGTGAAAGGCACAAGTAATATTAGATATATTGATATTCCAATATTAAACCAGCCTTAGATAAACCTAAATTTGTCATGTGTTAACTATACTTGCTAGATTTTTGTTCACCAGTACTTTATTATAATTCCCCAAGTTTAAAATATCATTGATGTAAGATACATCCCTATCTCAGACATGCTTTCTTTTTTATTTTTTGTTTTTTATTTTTATTTTTTGGTGGTACTGGGGATGGAACCCAGGAGCCTTCTACCTCTGGGCTACACTTACAGACCTGTTTTTATATTTTATTTGGAAACAGGGTCTCTTAAGCCAGCTGAGTTTGGCTTCGAACCTGCGCGGTCCTCATGTCTCAGCCTCCCAAGTGTGGGGATTACAAGGGTGCGCCACCACGCCTGGCTAACATGCTTTCTTTTTTTTAAAAAAAATTGACTAATAATAATTGTATGATGCCAGAAATTTTTAAGATATATTCTGATTTCAGAAATGTTAACATATTTTATTTTTTTGTTTATTTTTTTTATTAATTTATTTTTTAAATTGGTGCATTGTAGTCATATATCAATCACATTGGAGTACAAGACTTGAGAGGATATACAAGAACACATCATCCAATTAGCCCTCCTCCAGCCCCCATCCCATTCCCTCCCCCCCCTCCATCCCACGCTTCTTTGGTGATTTACTTTGATACATTTGTTTATGTACCTCCTGCGTTTTAAAGAGGCTCCTTCCTCCAGTATTACATACCCTCTGATTGGTCACATTAGTTGCTTCATTATAGGGCCCTTTCTATAGCTCAACCTCTTCCTGTTGCCCTTTTCCTCCTAGTTATTGCTGATTAAGAGAAGCGTCTGATTTATATTTTCTGCGGTATTTCTCTGTGCATGCTGCGTTGCAAGTACCGATCCCACTCTTGATGGTCCCAGTAGTGGCCTGAGTACAGTGGACTGATCCAGACCTCACTGGATCAAGCAGCGGCCTTGCCTCATGGGAGGCCCCAGTTCTGGTCTCGCTGGCCCCTGCACCGGTCTAACCCCTAAGCTGGCTTTGGTCCCGGCCTTGGAGGCCGCAGGAGTGAACTTGCCTCACGCCAGGCTCCGATGCTGGCCATTGGCCCCTGTACCGGCCTAACCCCTTGGCAGGATTCCAATCCCGGCCTCGGAGGCCCCAGCACCGGCCTAGCCTCACGGCAGGCTCCAATGCCGGCCTCGTTGGCTCCAGCACCGGCCTAACCCCTCGGCAGGTCCCGTTCCCGGCCTAGGAGGCCCCAGCACTGGCCATGTCTCACGGCAGGCTCCGATGCTGGCCTCGCCTCACGGCAGGCTCCGATGCCAGCCTCGCTGGCCCCAGCACTGGTCTAGCCCTTCGGCAGGTTGTTATCCTGGCCTCGGAGGCCCCAGTACCAGCCTTGCCTCACGGCAGGCTCCGAAGCCAGCCTCGCTGGCCCCAGCACCGGCCTAACCCCTCGGCAGGCTCTTATCCCGGCCTCGGAGGTCCCAGTACCGGCCTTGCCTCACGGCAGGCTCCGATGCAGGCCTCGCTGGCCCCAGCACCGGCCTAACACCTCGGCAGGCTCTTATCCTGGCCTCGGATGCCCCAGTACCGGCCTTGCCTCAAGGCAGGCTCCAATCCCGGCCTCGGAGGCCTCAGCACCAGCCTTGCCTCACGGCAGGCTCCAATGCCGGCCTCGCTGGCCCCAGCATCGGCCTCACCCCTCGGCAGGCTCCAATCCTGGCCTAGGAGGCCCCAGTACTGGCCTTGCCTCATGGCAGGCTCCAATGCCGGCCTCGCTGGCCCCAGCACCGGCCTAACCCCTCGGCAGGCTCTTATCCCGGCCTTGGAGGTCCCAGTACCGGTGTTGCCTCACAGAAGGCTCCGATGCCAGCCTCGCTGGCCCCAGCACCGGCCTATCCCCTCGGCCGGCTCCGATACTGGCCTCGGAGGTCCCAGCACCGGTTATGCCTCACGGCAGGCTGCGATGCCGGCCTCGCTGGCTCCAGCACCGGCCTAACCCCTCAGCAGGCTCTTATCCTGGCCTCGGAGGCCCCAGTATCGGCCTTGCCTCACGGCAGGCTCCGATGCCGGCCTCGCTGGCCCCAGCACCGGCCTAACCCCTCGGGAGGCTCTTATCCTGGCCTCGGAGGCCCCAGTACCGGCCTTGCCTCAAGGCAGGCTCCAATCCCGGCCTCAGAGGCCTCAGCACCAGCCTTGCCTCACGGCAGGCTCCAATGCCGGCCTCGCTGGCCCCAGCATCGGCCTCACCCCTCGGCAGGCTCCAATCCTGGCCTGGGAGGCCCCAGTACTGGCCTTGCCTCATGGCAGGCTCCAATGCCGGCCTCTCTGGCCCCAGCACCGGCCTAACCCCTCGGCAGGCTCTTATCCCGGCCTTGGAGGTCCCAATACCGGTGTTGCCTCACAGAAGGCTCCGATGCCAGCCTCGCTGGCCCCAGCACCGGCCTATCCCCTCGGCCGGCTCCGATACTGGCCCCGGAGGTCCCAGCACCGGCTATGCCTCACGGCAGGCTGCGATGCCGGCCTCGCTGGCTCCAGCACCGGCCTAACCCCTCAGCAGGCTCTTATCCTGGCCTCGGAGGCCCCAGTATCGGCCTTGCCTCACGGCAGGCTCCGATGCCGGCCTCGCTGGCCCCAGCACCGGCCTAACCCCTCGGCAGGCTCTTATCCTGGCCTCGGAGGCCCCAGCACCGGCCATGCCTCACAGGAGGCTCCGATGCCGGCCTCGCTGGCCCCAGCACCGGCCTAACCCCTCGGCAGGCTCTTATCCCGGCCTCGGAGGCCCCAGTACCGGCCTTGCCTCAAGGCAGGCTCCGATCCCGGCCTCGGAGGCCCCAGCACCGGCCTTGCCTTACGGCAGGCTCCGATGCCAGCCTCGCTGGCCCCAGCACCGGCCTAACCCCTCGGCAGGTTCTTATCCTTGCCTCGGAGGCCCCAGCACCGGCCTTGCTTCACGGCAGGCTCCGATGCCGGCCTCGCTGGCCCCAGCACCGGCCTAACCATCGGCAGGCTCTTATCCCGGCCTCGGAAGCCCCAGTACCGGCCTTGCCTCATGGCAGGCTCCGATGCCGGCCTCACTGGCCCCAGCACCGGCCTAACCCCTCAGCAGGCTCTTATCCTGACCTCGGAGGCCCCAGTACCGGCCTTGCCTCATGGCAGGCTTTGATGCCGGCCTTGCTGGCCCCAGCACCGGCCTAACCCCTCAGCAGGCTCCGGTCCCATCCTCGGAGGCCCCAGCACCGGCCTTGCCTCACGGCAGGCTCCGATGCCGGCCTCGCTGACCCCTGCACCAGCCTAACCCCTCGGCAGGCTCTTATCCTGGCCTCGGAGTCCCCAGTACCGGATTTGCCTCGCGGCAGGCTCCGATGCCGGCCTCGCTGACCCCTGCACCGGCTTAACCCCTCGGCAGGCTCCGATTCCGGCCTTGGAGGCCCCAACACTGGTCATGCCTCATGGCAGGCTCCGATGCCGGCCTCGCTGGCCCCAGCACCAGCCTAACCCCTCAGCAGATTCCGGACCCTACCTCGGAGGCCCCAGCACAAGCCTTGCCTCATGGCAGGCTCCAATGCCGGCCTCGCTGGTCCCAGCATCGGTCAAACCCCTCGGCAGGTTCCAATCCCGGCCACGGAGGCCTCTGTAGTGGCCTTGCCTCACAGCAGCTCCGATGTCGGCCACTGGCCCCGGCGCCTGCCTAACCCCTCAGCAGGTTCCGATCACTGTCTCTGTGGTTATTATTTCAAAGGTTCCAGTTGTAATGTATCAGATCTCTGCCTCTCCTGAGTATTGGCCACTGGCATTGCCACTGCCTCCACCGTTTCAAATCTTTCCCAGCCTCTTTTTCCACTCTGAATGTTGTCCAGTGTTCCTAAGCATGCGTGATGGTAGCATTCGACATTTGGTGTAATTTCTCCAAAAAAATAAAGTTGGTAGGATCCGGTTTCTGCTTCTCCTGAATACAAGTCTCCACCACCATCGCGGAGAACTCTTTCAACACCGCATTTCTCCTTGGTCTCCGCTAAACTCTCTCCTTACAGGTGATGTCTGAGATTCTTAACAATATAGAGAAATAGCAGTCCTCTTTCACGGCGAATTTTTCCATAAGTTCCAGTGCATTTAGATAAGTTTTGTCTGCATCTCCAGTGTCCTGGCATCCATAACGGCTTTCTTACCTCCTCTCCGATATTTTTCTTTATCTTTTTCTGTTCTGGGCCCGGTTTCTCCAGGGGTCTGGCGTGCTACTCGCAGTTCGGCCCGGGGCCCAGAGTCCCGCGACCTGGGCCCCATCTGGCGTGCCCCGCGAGCGACCCCTGCCCAGAACCCAGCGTCTTACTGGGCCCAGTTTCTCCAGGGGTCTGGCGTGCTACGCGCAGTTCATCCCGGGGCCCAGGGTCCTGCGACCCGGGCCCCGGCTGGTGTGCGCCGTGCGCGACCCCCACCCAGAACCCAGTGTCTTACTGGGCCCGGTTTCTCCAGGGGTCTGGCGTGCTACTCGTAGTTTGGCCTGGGGCCCAGAGTCCCGCGACCCGGGCCCCATCTGTCGTGCCCAGCGCGCGACCCCTGCCCAGAACCCAGCGTCTTACTGGGCCCGGTTTCTCTAGGGGTCTGAGATGTTAACATATTTTAAATTTTGTGTCTTAATGTCAATCAAGAGTTCTTTTAAGCCGGGCATGGTGGCACATGCTTGTAATCCCAGCGTTTGGGAGGCTGAGACAGGATGATAACACAGGTTTGAAGCCAGCCTCAGCTACTTAGTGAGGCTCTCAGCAACTTAGTGAGACCCTGTTTCCAAATAAAGTATAAAATAGGCCTGGGAGGTAGAAAAGCCCCTGGGTTCCAACCCCAGTGCCACCAAAAAAAAAAAAAAAGGCAAGGGGGTCTGGCAGGACGTGGTGGCCTATGCTTCTAATCCCGAGCTTGGGAGGCGGAGACAGGAGGATCATGCAGGTTTGAAGCCAGCCTTGCTGGCTTAAAAGAGTTCCATCCCCAGTACCACCACCAAAAAAAAAAAAAAAAAAAAAGAGTTTATTTATTTATTTATTTATTTATTTATTTGTGTGTGTTTATATTCTTTGTTCCTAAGTGAGCTTGACCTACAATTTTCCTTCCTCATTTTTTTTTTCTTGTCAAATTTGGCATTAAGTACTATGAAGCCAGATGTGGTTGCACACACCTAAACTCCTGGTACTTTGGAGATTGAAATAGGAGGGTTGAGGGTTGCAGGTTGGCCTCAGCAATTTAGCGAGATTGTGTTTCATATTAAAAAACAAAATATAAGTCGGGCATGGTGGTATATATTTATAATCCCAATACTGAGACAGGAGGATTGCAGGTTCCCAGCCAGCCTCAGCTAGTTAATGAGGCCCTCCACAACTTAGACCATTTCAAAATAAAGAATAAAAAATAGGACTGGGGGTATAGCTTGGAGGTAAAATACCCCTGGGTTCAATCCCCAGTTCCGCAAACAAGTGGCTGGGAGTATAGTTCAAATGTAGAACCCCTGATTTCATTTTCTAGTAACACACTCACATGTGCGCGCACACACACACAGTCTCTCTCTCTAGGAATATGTCAACTATTTCTATCTTGAATTGCAGGTGTAACATTGCCTTTATCTCTTTCTTGACTGGCTAAATAAGCCTCTAAAATGGTATGGCATTTTAATTACTAATACAGTTTCTTTAATGCAAATGAAACTATTAAGGCTTTTCAGTTGAGTTTCTTCTTTTATTATTATTATTTTTTTGTGGGTCTGGGGATGGAACCCAGGGGCATTTGACCTCCGAGCTACACCCCCTGCCCAATTTTTTATTCTTTATTTTGAAACCGGGTCTCACTGAGTTACGGAGGGCCTAAGTAGCTGAGGCTGTCCGTGAACCGAGATCCTCAGGTCTCAGCCTCCCAAATGCTGGGATTACAAGCGTGCGCCACCACGCCCAGCTGAGTTTCTTCTTTTAGAAAATTGTGAATTTCAGCTGGAAAGCCAGTTATGGTGATGCATGCTTGTAATCCCAGCATTTGGGAAGATGAGACAGGAGGATCACAGTTTGAAGACAGCCTACTGCTTAGTGAGGACCTTTGAAACTTCAGTGAGACCCCGTTTCAAAATGAAGAATAAAAAATAGGGCTGGGGGTGTAGTTCGAAGGTAGAATGCCCTGGGTTCTATCCCCAGTACTGCCAAAAAAAAAAAAAAAAAAAAAAAAAAAGAATGTTTAGCACAGTATATATATATTTTTTCAGGTCTGGGGATGAAACCCAGGGGCATTCACCCTCCTAACTACACCCCCTGCCCTATTATTCTTTATTTTGAAACAAGGGTCTCACTAATTTAAGAAGGGCCTCACTAAGTAGCTGAGGCTGTCTGGGAACCGCAATCCTCCTATCTCAACCTCGCGAATGCTGGGATTACAAGTGTGTCCCACCATGCCTGGCTTTGAGACATTATCTTTTAACTGTGCTACTTAAACAGTTTACTTAGTATATTCTAATTTCTTTCTTTCTTTCTTTCTTTCTTTCTTTCTTTCTTTCTTTCTTTCTTTCTTTCTTTCTTTTTTGCAGTACTGGGGATGGAACCCAGGGGTATTCTACCTTTGAGCTACACCCCCAGCCCTATTTTTGACTCTTAATTTTGAAACAGGGTCTCACTGAGTTGCAAAGGGCCTAAGTAGCTGAGACTGTCCACGAACCCAGATCCTCCTGTCTCAGCCTCCCGAATGTTCGGATTACAAGCATGCGCCACCAAGCCTGGCTCTAATTTATTTCAACTGTGTTATTTTGCCATGCCCTTCTTTCTATTTAATTTATTAGTTTTTACCTTCTGGTTTAGAAGTTATACAGTCTGTATTTTTTCTTTGGATGGTTATCATAAAAGAGATGAAGTTCACACTTACTTTGCTTTGATTCTAATTAGTATTTTTATTTTCTTTTTAAAAAATACTATAATCTTATAACGATTCAATTCTATTTAAGCCTTCTTTTCCAATTTATAGTACTTTGTTCAGTATTTTAATTTTATGAATAGATATACATAGAAAGAATGAGTATATGAGTAAGGACAAAGGAGTGTAAGAGAGAGAGAGGATATATTATTTTGTACAGCATGTATTAATTTTTTGAGGCCTGGCAAAAGATAGGGTTTCCAGAAAGGATTTGCATTTCTTTATCTAGTTGTTTACCAGTCTGCTTAAATTCTTATTTTTATTTTGGTTTAACCACCATGTAGTGTAAAATCAGGCTTTAAAACTTGCCTGAAAGTTTGTTTTTATGATTTCTTGTGGGGAGAGTTAGATCTCTCTCTTCCCTTTACAATTTTGCAGCAGAGTTTCAGATGGATTGTTTCTTTGCCTAAGGTTCTGGGATGGGAGTGAATATTAATTTTCCCTTACAATGAAGATCTGGTCTCTTTGGCATTTGAACTTAGTGGTAGGGTTTTGTCATTAGTTTCCTTACCTTGGTCAAACTCTGAATGGTAGAGTGAAGTTGTTGACTTCAGTCAGGAAAACTCATGATTGGCTCTAGGGTTGGCAAACCAGTCCTACATTTGCAGACCAAATCTGGCCCAGTGCCTTTGATTTTGTAAATAAAGTTTTAATGGAGCCCAAGAATGCCCATCCTTTTAGATATTGTAAAAGCTTCAACTACAGAGTGGTTGCAATAGAGATTGTATGGTCTAAAAAGCTGAAAATATTTAATGTGTGGTCCTTTATATAGCTTGTTGATTCATTAATTTTATAAGCAATGTGTATGATTAGGCAAAAGCCTGCTTTCAGGCCCTAATTACTTTTTCCTTGCTTGTTTTCTTTTAGTTCTGCAACCAAACATTTTTTCTTTTCTTTCTTTCTTTCTTTCTTTCTTTCTTTCTTTCTTTCTTTCTTTCTTTCTGTATTGGGATAGAACACAGGGGCATTCTTCCTCTGAGCTACACCCTCAACCCTATTTTTTATTCTTATTTTGAAACAGGGTCTCACTGAGTTGCAAAGGGCCTCACTAAATACCTGAGGCTGTCCATGAACTGCGATCTTCCTGTCTCAGCCTCCCAAATGCTGGGATTGCAAGCGTGTGCCACCACGCCTAACATCAAACATTCTTTATTAGCTCATTGACAAAAGCAAGGTTAAAAAAAAAAAAAAGTAACGTATATAGTTGTTTCAAGCAGGAGTTGGTCTGGTCACCTAGTTCTTCATGTTCCTGGAAATGGTCTCTTTACATATGTTTTTTTTATAATATGGCCACAGGTGACTTTATTGTCAGGTTTGGGGTACATTAGAGGTAGCAGCTGGATAGATGGATTTATAGATAGTGGTATCACATGTTCTTTCTGCCTTTCATCCCAGTCATATTCTCGGTAGGTGTGAGAATTGGGATAGTGGCAGCTGACTGGTTGGGTTTATGTAAGTAAGTGGGAGTTTTACTGATTTTATATTTTGGCAACCAGGAAATTCAGGAGGGGCCAGCTGCAGTGTCATTTTAGACTTTAGAATCAAAATGATGACTCTGATGCTTCCTTCCTTCAGTCAAGCTTCCCTTGGCAGGCAGAGGCTAGGAGTTAGAAGTCCAGCTGTTACTCCCATTTGGGTTGGGTAAGCAGGATGAGGACAATCCCTTTTTTGGTGGTTTTATCCAGTTATGGGTTTAAATACTACCTATATCTCAGTAATCTTCAATTTCCATTCCTGGCCTAATCTCCAGACTCTAATGATGTACTTTGATTTCTTGTAGATTCCCTCATCCATAACATACTTAAAACTGAACTCCTGATTTATCTCTACAATCGTCTTTTTCTTTCCCATCTTAGTAAATGCCAACGTTGTTCTACCAGTAGGTCAGGTAAAAACTTAAGAGTTATTCTTCACTTGTTTCTTTCCTGTTTCTATTGGCTAAAGTCCATGCGTGACCACAGAGAACAAAGCACTCTGTAGACAGGTGATGGGTAAATTAGGGTGAATGAGAAATAAACTTTGTTGTTTTAAGACACTGAGATTTTAAACTTGTTTATGACCATAGAATAACCTAGCCTATCTTACATGAGTGTGCCATATATACATATACATATACATATACATATACATATACATATACATATACATTCACATAATTATTTGTATGACTCCCTTCCAATATATAATTTCTGAGAGCAGGAACTTTGTTTCCTATTGTACCCCTGGTATGTATAGGTATTCAATAAATATCTGTTAATGAATGGATGAATGTGGACTATATTATAGGGATTGGTCGGGGGTACACAGTAGGGAGGAAGATAGATATTAAATAAATATTTAGAGACAGTTTGACTTTGCAAACTGTGCCCTTGGTCCAACCTGTTTAAAAATTATATGAGTTGCTGATTAAAAATGAAGATTTCTGTGCCTTGCTCAAGACCCACTAAGTCAGAATTTCTAGACAATAAAAGAAATCTAGCCTGAGAATCTTTTTTAAGCAGTTATTGCAATGATTCTTTCATAAACAAGACTTGAAACCACTGCTTCAAGGAAAGAGTGGTCATGTGTTGCCAGTAGAGAAAGACAAAAAACAGATTTGCCTCATGGGAAGACTCACATGGGAGTCATATACAGTGTCTGTTTTCTGTTGCTCTAACAAAATTCCTGAGGCTTGGTACTTTAAAAACAGAGGCTTAGTGCATAGTTCTGGAGGTTCAGGTCTTGGAGTTGGCTTCTCTTGGCTTTTGTCAGGACATTTTGTCTACATCAGAATGTGGCAGTTGGCATCATGGCAGGAGCCATGTGAGTGGGAGAGAGTACATGATTGAGACAGGAAACCAGAGAGGTTTATGGGCCAGGATTGCTTTTTTTTTTTTTCTTTTTCTTTTGTGGTACTGGGGGTAGAATCCAGGGACCTTTCTACCTCCGGGCTATACTCCCAGACCTATTTTATATTTTATTTGGAAACAGAGTCTCACTAAGTTGCTAAGAGCCTCACTAAGTAGCTGAGGCTGACTTCCAACCTGTGCGATCCTCCTGTCTCACTCTCCCAAGTTCTGGGATTACAAGCATATGCCACCACGCCTGGCTAGGATTGCTCTTTTTATATCGCTTTTATAGGAATTAACCAGGATTCCACAAGAATTACTTTAATATCTTTTGAGGATGCCCCAGTGACCCAGCCATCTTTCATGAGTTCCTCACCTCTTAAAAGTTTCACCATCTTAATACCACTACACCGGAGACCAAACTTCCAGGATGTAGGACTTTGGACTCACTAAAACCACATCCAAATCATAGCCAGAGGACTATATTGGGGTAACAGCTAGTTTTAGTTTATATAAACAGGCATTTTTTTTTCTTTTTTGGTATTAGGGATTGAACTCAGAGAGACATTCTACTTCTAAGCTATACCCCAACTCCTATTTTATTTTTTATTTTGAGACAGGGTCTCACTAGGTTTTTGAGGCTGTCTCAGTCTACCAAGTATGGGGATTAGAGGCATGTACCACCACACCTGGCTATAAATAGGTATTTTTAATAAGCAGATAGAATTATAGTTTCACTGTTAGATAAAATGATTTATGAAACCTCATAAGAACAGTATGGAAAAAGAAAAAAAATGAATTACCTTCCTAATTTATGCCCATTTTTACTTTTTTTTTTTACAACAATATTACAGTATGGCCTTAATAGTAAGAGCAACAGCCTTTACTGATTTTTTTTTTTTTTTTTTTTTTGGTGGTCCTGGGGTTCCTGGAAACCCTCATCCTCTGGGCTATACTCCCAGACCTATTTTTATATTTTTATTTGGAAACAGGGTCTCTTAAGCCAGCGAGGCTGGCTTTGAACCTGCGTGATCCTCCTGTCTCTGCCTCCCAAGCATGGGGATTACAAGCGTGTGACACCATGCCTGGCTTTACTGAAGTTTTAATTGTAGACCATACATTGAGCTAAGAGTGTATACTTTACAATCAAATCATGGCTCCTCTACTGAAAAAGCATATGACTTCTCTGCCTCAGATTTCTGAAATGAGGGTATTAATCATACCTACTGCATAGTGTTATTTGGGGGGTAAAATTAGATATTGTGCTTCTAATGATGGTAACCAATACTGTATAGCATTTACTCAAGGCCACACACTATAAGCATGTACCATAGCCCTCACAACATCTCTGTGTGGTGTAGCCCCAATTTGAGGTTTACTCAGGCTTAGAAAGGCATGGAGTAGCAACAAAACTTTTCCAGACTGCTGACTTCTTTTGAGGTAGGTGAATCTTAACTAGAGCAGCTTCTTGGTGAAGGTGGGATGGGATTGTGGGGGGAGCAAAAGGGGAGTATTGAATAGGAAGAGCGTAGGTTTCCAAAGGATATGAAGTCCTTTAGGGATCACCTCATCTCCACGTGTGGAGTGTAGCTCAGGCTGTCCTAACAAACCCAGAGACTGGGGTCTTCAGCACACTTATTTCTTACAGTTCTGGAGGTCAGAAGTCCAAGGCCAGGTGTCAGCAGGTTAGGTTTCCAGGAAGGGCCCTCGTCCTTGCTTGATGACAGCCTTCTATCCTCACAAGGCTTTTCCTTCCTCTTTGTACACTGGGGCTGGAGGGAGAGCAAGGTTGCTGTGATCTCTGAAATCCCATGGGTAAGGGCCTTCCCATTTTGACTTTGCTTAACCTTAATTACCTCCTAAAGAACCTATTACTGAATATGGTCGCCTTGGGAGATAGGACTTCAGCAGTGAATTCTAGAGAACAGAGTTTGGTCCATAGCACCCTATAACTACCCTGAGAGGCAAATATAGTCTAATACAGCCTAAATATATCCTCTAGTATCTTTCTCTTCAATTTTCTTAAACATGATTTATCACCAACTGGTTAGGTTCCCCTTTGTGTCAGGCTTATTTCAAAGCACTTGGCATTCTGATGATGGTGTGTTGCTGCAGTAAGGCAGGTTGTGGCCGTGCACAGAGACCGGAGGAATGTGTCTTTGTGTACTGGGAAGTATACATCATTATAGTTGTGCAATTCTGATACCTTCTTGAATTGTACTGTGATATCTTCATGTTATACATTTCTAAATAAATATATGTATTGTCTAGTAGACTTTTTTTGTTTTTACAAAGTATTTATTTATCCTCTTATGTGCCAGGCACTGTGAGTAGGCTTAGATACTATAGAGAAACATTTGTCAGAGCAAGGTCCTGCCTCCAGGGTATAGATTGTACTGGGAGGGACACATGCTTAACAGGAGAACCAGGAAGAACATTGCACAGTGTCCATATCTGTGAGAGAAAATACAGAAAGGTCAGGTGACTGAGGTCAATAGTCTTGGTAGGGTGGATGGAGTGCTAGTTTGGAAGAGCTGAAGGGATGTATGGGCATATAGGAAAGCAGAGGGTTATCCTAGAGGACAGAGGAGATGTAATACCAAATACAAAGTGTCCTTGGTTTGGATATTCTTAGCAAGTAATGTAAGGGTGACACTTTCAGATACTGGAGTCATATTGCTTGGAGATGCTCAATAAATGTTCAGTGTTGTGGTAATTCATGTGAATATGGTCCAGATTTAACTTTAATAAACAACATTTTTCTGCTCCAAATGTGTGTTTTTTTTTTTTTTTTGGTCAGAAGCTAAGTTATGAGGATAGCTGCATATCTTTTTCCCAGCCAATTTTTTTTCAGTGCTAGGAATATAACCTAGAGCCTCATGCATGCTAGATAAGCACTCTACAACTGAGCTATACATCCAGCCAGCCCCTTCTATTTTTATTTTGAAACAAGGTCTCCCTAAGCTGCCCTGGCTGGTCTTGAACCTACAATGTTGTTGCTTCAGCTTCCTAAGTGCTGGGAGTACACGTGTGAGCCACTATGCCTGGCCATCTCTTCTGACTTGTTAAAATCAAGGCAATGCTTAGATTTTTTTGAGTTCACAGTTTATGTACATGAGTAGAGCAGTGTTGTGCTGCTATGAATCCTCACTTAGTACTTTAATGCAAAGAATATTGAACCCAGGAGGCTGTTTGTGTGTCTGTTCAGGTCCTACCAGGAAAAGAATGGTTTTTCTAATTTTTTTTCCAAAAAATTCATGACAATTTTATCTTTCTTTGAATATTTGTACATGTTTTAATATTGAAATGGTGTGTGTGTGTGTGTGTGTGTGTGTGTGTGTGTGTGTGTGTTTTACTGGGGCTTGAACCCAGGGGCAGTCTACCTCTGAGATATACACCCAGCCCTGTTTTTTATTCTCTATTTTGAAACAAGGTCTCACTAAGTTGTAGAGGGCTTCACTAAGTAGCTGAGGCTGGCGGCAAACCTGAGATCCTCCTGTTTCAGCCTCCCAAGTACTGGTATTACAAGCGTGCATCACCACACCTGGCTTGAAATAGTGTTTTAAGTGGTGGTTTGGGGAGCTATGCCATGTCAGTTTTGTGGATTTGAATCCCTTGCCCTACACACACACTCCTGCCTGCATCAGCACGAGAAGCCCTGGACTAGAGCCCTATGGTGTATGTTCTGGCTAACAGTCAGCAGCAGGCTAATGTTACCCAAGGGCATTAGGGTGTGGGCCGGGTGCTTTTACTGTTCAGTATCCTGTAAAACGAAACATAGAAATGTTCAACTTCCTTCCATAAATTATATATAAAGTAAAAACCAAGAAAATGTTGTTTTCTTCCCACAATGAGTAATAGAGAAGCATAAGAAAATCCAATCACCTGTTAGAAATGAGCAGTGATATTCATCCTGTTGCTTTCAAAAAAGAATTACCAGGTAGAAAGCATGGCAATAAAGCATTTTCTCCAAATTATACTTAAACATTTTTTTTACATTGGAATTTATAACATGAATTATATACTTTTGCAGGCTGATTTTGTTTTATTGAATTAATCTTAAATTAACTGAGCAGGCTTTGAATATTCATCAGTAAGTGGGCATGGCCTCAAGGGTCAGAAGGAAACCATGCTAACCAGGGCTTTCCTGAGAAACACTGTACTCAGGGTATGGCATAGACCAGGGATGGCATAGATGGGCTCTCGTGCCACTGCACACCTCTTGCATTCTGGTCACTACTGTGCTCTGCCTCAGGATCCTTCTCAACAGCCTTCTCCAGAAAGATGTTACTAATTGATTAGCGTTGCTAGAGATGAAACAAGTTTGGTAACTTTATCCTTTTAAGTATAGATGAACCTCATTTGGATAATTGGGAACCAGTTATCAAGTCTTGAGCTCTGTGCTGGGGGTTGCAGCTTTGCCTAGCATGTCTCAGGCCATGGGTGTGATCCTCAGAGCCACTAAATAAAGTAGTAAAGTATGATTATAATTCTTCTAACTTACTAGAAGAATTTTTAACAATATGCAGTCCATTTTAGGGAATAATTATGTCACTATTTCTAGACTATTAAATATATTTCAAAATTTTACTAATATCGAAAATGGTGTATATTTTGAGTCATGAAGATTTTGTATGGTTTGATGTGTTAGCATGAACTGTTTTATAACAAAGTTCAAACTACTGCCGGGCATGGTGGCGCACGCTTGTAATCCCCGCACTTGGGAGGCAGAGACAGGAGGATCACGCAGGTTCGAAGCCAGCCGTGCGCGCTGGCTTAGGAGACCCTGTTTCCAAATAAAAATGTAAAAATAGGTCTGGGAGTGTAGCCCGGAGGTAGAAGGGCTTCCAGGAACCCCAGTACCACCAAAAAAAAAAAAAAAAAAAAGTTCAAACTACTAGTGAATATAAAATTAAGGTGATGGATACAGAGAAGTAAAAAAGAAAATTTTGGTAAACTGTTCTCCAGCATCTTCTGTTGGTGTCTGTGTTTTAGAGGTAACAGTTGATAGGCTCCTTGCACATCTTTAGAACTTCTGAATAATTTTTCTCCCCTCTTTGAATTACTTACTCTTTGAAAAGTAGCAAAGTTAAGGTTCTTTTAAGTAGTTGTTAATCAGTTCTATTAGTTTTTCATAATCTGAATCAAGGGTCTCTTCCTCTGGTGTTTGTATATGTGTTGGAAGGAAGTGGCTACAGACATATAATGTAAAGTAGTACTAGTGAAATGTGACCAGAAATGATATTTTATCACTATGAAATGTTAGTGTTGTGTGTTTCAGTTGCAAATTGAAAAAAATTGTAAGTTTAAGGGAGTATTTTTCTCAGATATTAATACTAAGATTACCGGGTTGAAGAAAGCTGCTTGGCATTAATTTTGTAATCTTGGAGCATTGCTAAATCATTCTTTCAAAGGTTAAAATTAATATTTGAAAGTAATAATTAAATCCATGGCTGCCAGGACTAATTGAATTTTTGTAAGGAGAAAATGTATGATCCCAGATGTCATTACTCATTCACAGTATGTATTACTAATAAGAGGTTCTGGTTTCAGTTATTTTCTTACTAATTGTTTATAACAGGACAAGACTTACTTAATGAAGTTCATTGTACACGGAATGTTATTCATTGTAAATACACATTGCATTATAATTAGAAGATAATATCCAAACAAACATTATTAACTATTAGAAAAAAAGTATTGCCTCAGTAACATGTAGGGCATTAATGAAACCACTGTTATTTTTATTTCTAAATACTGGTTAAATTAGGTGATGAAACCTGCCAACAATTATAACCCAAGGAAGTATGGCAGTAAATGACATACTGTGCTCATACAGTTTGCTGTGCTTCTCCAGAGTGTTTTGGCATGCTGTAGATGAAGGCTTAATTGATCCAGGCACCACAGTTGAGAAGTAGCATGGCCTGGTAGTGGAGAGAATGGTTTTAATCTTGCACTGTGGATTTGCAGCAAGAGCCTCACTTCTTTCTCACAGAGGGTGGCCATCAGGGTGTGTGTGTGTGTGGTGTGGTATGGGGGATTGAACCCAGAGGCATTTTACTAAGCTACATGCCCAGCCATATATATATATATATATATATATATATATATATATATATGCTTTGAAATAGGGTCTTGCTAGGTTGCTGAGAGTTTGCCTTAGTTGCTGAGGCTGGCCCTGAACCTGTGATCCTCCTGTCTCAGCCTCCTAAGTACTGGGATTTTAGGAGTGCACCATCATGCCTGGCTTGTCATAGGGATTTAAATATATGTAATTTGTAAAATGTTTAGAACCATAGCTGCCTTATATCAAGTGAATATAGCTTTTAAAAAGAAAATTCTTGACAATATTTATTTTCAAGTTATTTGAAATAAACCTGGCAAGTATTTTTTTTATTGTTGCTGACTGATGATAGATCCTCAATATTATTATTATTATTATTATTATTATTATTATTATTATTTTTGGTGGTACTGGGGTGGAACCCAGAGGCCTTCTACCTCTGGGCTATACTCCCAGACCTATTTTATATTTTTATTTGGAAACAGGGTCTCACTAAGTTCCTGAGAGCCTCACTAAGTAGCTGAGGCTGGCTTTGAATCTGTGCAATCCTCCTGTCTCAGCCTCCCAAGTGCGGGGATTACAAGCGTGCGGCACCATGCCTGGCCTTAGATCCTCAATATTAAAAAAGAGTTTAGGCTAGGCATGGAGGCGTGCACATGTAATCCCAGTACCTGGGAGGCTGAGACAGGAGGATCTCAGGTTTGTGGCCAGGCTCACCTACTTAGTGAGGCCCTTTACAACTTTGTGAGACCCTGTTCAAAAAAAAAAAAAAATGGGGTTAGGAGTATTCCTCGGAGGTAGAATACCCCTGGTCTCAATCCCCAGTGCTGCTAATAAATAAATAAAGTAAATAAATAAAAGGTTTAGTGCTTATAAGGTAATAAGCATATTACTAGTAATAAACATATTACCAATATAGTGTGTGTGATATAGTTTATCTGCATGCATATCTTATTATATGTAGTCTTCCTTTGGGTTAGTGAATATGATTGGTAAGTCCAGTTCAAGTTCTTGCTAGGGAGTGGGTTCAGCCTAGTGGTCTCAATAATAGCCACATAGGAGACGGTAGAGCCAGTCTTCCCTCAAAAAGAAAGTAGAGTTGCAAAGTAGCAGAAGCAGCAGAAATCCACTTTATGAACAGTGGTTTCTTCATGATGTATGAGTGCTCTTTCTTAGCCAGAAATATTTGTAAGCTACCTAGAGTGACTGTGATAACATTTTCTCAGTATTGCAGAGGTCTAGTCTATTTCAAGAAAAAATATAAGTTAGAATGATGCTTGGAATTTTTTTTGTTGTTGTTGTTCTGGGAATCGAACCCAGGGGCATTCTACCTCCGAGCTACACTCCCAGCCCTATTTTTTATTATTTATTTTGAAACAGGGTGTCACTGAGTTACAAAAGGCCTCACTAAGTAACTGAGGCTATCCGCAAACCACAATCCTTCTGTCTCAGCCTCCCAAATGCTGGGATTACAAGTGTGCGGCACCATGGATTGACCTGGGATCTGCTTTTTTAGTGATTCTCAAACCATAATGATGTTGTTGTTGTTGTTGTTGTTGTTCTTCCTCCTCCTCCTCCTCCTCCTCCTCCTCCTCCTCCTCCTCCTCCTCCTCCTCCTCCTCCTCTTCTTCTTCTTCTTCTTCTTCTTCTTCTTCTTCTTCTTCTTGGTGGTACTGGGGATGGAACCCTTCTACCTCCAGCCTACACCCCCTGCCCTATTTTTCATTATTTTGAAACAGGGTCTCACTAAGTTGCGGAGGGCCTCACTAAGTAGCTGAGGCTGTCCACGAACCATGATTCTCCCGTCTCAGCCTCCCGAATGCTGGTATTACAAGCGTGAGTCACCACACCTGGCTCCTATTTTATATTTTATTTGGAAACAGGGTCTCTTAAGCCAGCGAGACTGGCTTCGAACCTGTGCGATCCTCCTGTCTCCGCCTCCCAAGTGCGGAGATTACAAGTGTGTGCCACCACGCCTGGCATCAAACCATAATATTCTTAAGAAATACTTGGGAAGTTTATTACCACAGTTTTTTAGATTTATTCTCAGGTAGTCTCATTTATTAGATTGGGTTGGGTTCCATGCAGTTAATTTGCATTTTAATAAACTCAAGGTGATGTCAAGGCTGCTGTCCCAGGATCACATTTATTTATTTATTTATTTATTTATTTATTTATTTATTTATTTATTTATTTATTTGTGGTACTGGGGTTCCTGGAAGCCCTTCAACCTCCGGGCTACACTCCCAGACCTATTTTATATTTTTATTTGGAAACAGGGTCTCCTAAGCCAGCGCGCACGGCTGGCTTCGAACCTGCGCGATCCTCCTGTCTCTGCCTCCCAAGCGCGGGGATTACAAGCATGCGCCACCACGCCCGGCTGGACCACATTTATTTTTATTTATTTATTTTTTCAGTACTAGGGATGGAACCTAGGGGGCATTCTACCTCTGAGCTACACCCCCAGCCCTATTTTTTTATTCTTTATTTTGAAATGGTGTCACTGAGTTGCAAAGCGCCTAAGTAGCTGAGGCTGTTTGCAAACTGTGATCCTCCTGTCTCAGCCTCCCAAATGGTGAGGACCATAATTTTAATTCTATTTAATTCTATGGTTCACACTTTAAGAACCATAATTCTGAGTTTGGGCATAGTCGTGTACACCTGTAATTCAAATGCTTACCTGTAATCTCAGCCACTTGGGAGGCCGAGGCAGGAGGATTGAATGTTCAAGGCCAGCCTTGGCAATCTGGAGAGACCCTAGCTCAAAAGCAAAAATAAAAAGGGTTGGGGATGTAACTCAGTGGTGGATCACCCCAGGGTCAATCCTCAGTATTGTACGTGTATGCACACCCTTCCCCCCAGTTCTGGGATTGTAATGATCATAGGCAAACTGTTCTAACTCCTGAAATCTCAACATTTCTGAAGAATAGGAAAGAAATATTTTTGAGCTCTTGTTATATTCCAGATGCTTAGTATATATAATATTTACATCTCAGTCTCATAATCTCTCTTTTCTTGGTAGCTATGTGGAAGATCTATGAGGCTAAGTAATTTACCCAAAGCCCCAAAGTTAACCTGTGTTAAACTTTTTTTTTAAGTTAATGCCATATCTGTATTGTAACTCTTACATTATCTTCTCTCCAAGCCAGTTAACAACAGGGTCAGGCTTTGGGCTGCGCAGGGAACCTTCACACCAATCTTAATAATAAACACTCAGATCATGTTAGTGTTTTGTAGACTGTTACAATCACTAGGACCGAAAAAAATGTGGCATTTGTGCCAAGTGAATTTATTTATTTATTTTAATTTTAATTTTTTTGATGGTACTCGGGGTGGAACCCAGGGGCTCTTCTAACCTACAGGCTATACTCCCAGACCTATTTTTTATACTTTATTTGGAAACAGGGTCTCACTAAGTTGTTGAGAGCCTCACTCAGTAGCTTTAAACCTGTGCAATTCTCTTGTCTCAGCCTCCCAAGTGCTGGGATTACAAGTATGCACCACCATACCTGGCTGTGCCAAGTGAATTTAGAGATTTGTAACTGGTAAGAACCTTTTCACTTCTTACTTAAAGATATTGTAAAAATATGATCATTGAAAATCAAGCATGGCAGCACACACCTGAGAGACTGAGAAAGGAAGAGCACAGGTTTGAGGTCCTCAGCAACTTAGCAAGACCTGTTTCAAAATAAAAAATAAAAAGGGTTAGAGATTTAGTTTGGAGGCAAAGTGCCCCTGGGTTCAATCCCCAGTACCAAAAAAAAAAAAAAAAAAAAAAAAAAAGGACAGTGAAATTTAAAAGGTTTAGATTGAAGTTGAACATGGTACACATGACAAATTTTTGGCATATTTAGGATTTCAGTTTAAATTTTGTCATGAGAGGTTTATATTAACACAAAAATGTTTTGAAACACGATAAAGACAAAACATAAGAGCATTTCAAGGTAAATATAAGAACAATAATGTGAAATATGTTTTTCTTTATCTTTAGTAAGGTACATGTTTGCAAATGATTGTATATGTCTTTCAGTTGTTCAATATGAATGAGAACAGCTTTTATAAAATAAATAGAGTGATTATACTAAATAATCCTTTGTTTTGAGTAGTTAAAAATAAAAGTAGGTTATAAGAAATTTTAGAACTCTGGGAAATTATAGCTCTGCAGTTAAATGATCTCACTAAAACCGCCCTTAAACTCTGATTTACCTCCCTGAGTACAAAAGAAATATGTTGTGTGTGAGGTTGTGGCTCTCTCACAGTGCTTTAGTTGTGCACATTTTCAACTTCATATAAAATACCTACCTTAGCAAAACAGTGAGTGCCTTGGGATAAAAGTATGAACAAAGAATACAGGTAGGGGTGGAGGAAGATTTAGGTTCATTGGTAGAAACACTACCATAGACTATGTGTACACATGTGAGTATATACCAGTGTCAATCTGGATGCTCTGTATGAAGAGGGAGGGGAATGGGAAGGGGGGCACCAAGAGCGTGTGCATATATGTCATTGTCAGGATGATTTATATTATGATGTGAGGCTGTAATGTACCAATAGAAGCATAAAACTGGCAAAAAAAAAAAGAATACTGGTAAACATTGTTCAAAGATTAACCTGGTGATACTATCCCACATTTATATCACTGCTAATGAATCTTGAATAATAAACTTGGACCAGAAATCTTGTTTAACCTTATTTAACTTAAATCTAGATTTAAATTATAACTAGAGGAATGTATTTAAGATTATTATACTGCTTGTATGTTTTGTTCCCTATTACAACGTTATATAGAGAACATTTAAGGTCCATCTCTGATTTTCTTGTTAAGCTGGTTTCATGTTCACTGAACTCTGTTTGTTCTCCACTGACTCTTTCTTTCTGAAGATAGCACTAAATAAATGACACAAGTAGCTTTCAGAGAATGATGGTATACCATTGTTTCTTTATAGATATCTTTGTTGTAGCTCTTAGCTAATAGAGTAATTCTTATCCATGTTCATGTACCACTTCTGTTCCCAAGTGTGAACTCCTTATAGCAAAGACTTTGTTACTGAATTAGGAATCCCTAGAAGGGGCTTCCTCTTTTCCTAACCAGGGTGCCCTGAATGTGTTAAGAGAAAAAGATCTGAAAAGCATTCCAATAGCTGAAAGTGAACCCACCAAACCTCCTTACAGCTCACATGGGCGAGAGACTTAGTTTTTTTGCAGTACTGAGGATTGAACCCAGGAGCATTCTACTTTTAAGCTATACTCCAGCCCTATTTTTTATTCCTTATTTTGAAACAGGGCCTCACTAAGTAGCTGAGGCTTAATGTGAACCTATGATCCTCCTGTTTTAGCCTCCCAAGTACTAGGATTACAGGTGTGTGCCACCTTGCCTGGCAAGAGATTAGATTTTAAGGAAAGGCAGGACAGATGTAAACCTTCTTAGTGGCTGTGTGACTTTAGATAATCTTTCTGGACCTCAGTTTCTTCATCTGTAAAGGAACTAAAAGTACCTTATTCAAAGGTTTATTCTGAGAATTCAGTGATTTAGTACGTTACTCAAAGGTTTATTCTGAGGATTCAGTGATTTGATACCTGCTCAAAATGTGTTAGCTATTATTATGATTACATTGACTTGTGAAGACTGTATATTTGAAGTATTTGCCATTCTTGAAGATTATGGTCCCCAGGAAATATCGTGTGTGTGTGTGTGTGTGTGTGTGTGTGTGGTTCTAGGATGGAACCCAGGGCCATTCTACCTCTCCCAGCCCTATTTTTTATTCTTTATTTTGAAACGGGATCTCAAAGTTGCAAAGGACCTCACTAAGAAGCTGAGGCTGTCTGCGAACCATGATCCTCCTGTCTCAGTCTCCTCAATGCTGGGATTAGAAGCTTGTGCTGCCACGCCCGGCTCCCAGGAAATATCTTGAAATGACCCTTAAGCCTTTGTCTTGAAGAAAGTGGAGGCAAAGGTCAGGTGCAATCTTGAGATTTCCTGTGTGAAATTTCTGTGGTCACCAATAGAATCTTCATTTTCTTAATGAGATGGTTGCATCCTCGGTAAAGAATCTACCTCTGTTACTATATATTTTGAAGATTTAGCATCATTTTATTAATTGAGATATGTATGGTTATAATTTTTAGTAATTTGAACTGGATTAGTTGGCACTCTCTGTGTATGGTGCTATTATTTGCTAACCATCTGTCCCCCCCCCTCTTGCCAAGGAAGTTGTTGTGCATTCAGGAAGGACAGTAGAGGTATTATATTGCCAATGCAGTATTCTAGGAGCACTGTGCCCACCAGTTGGCAGCAGGCTCAGAACTCTCTGCTGCCTGACCTAGACTCTAGCATCCTCTCTCAGACCAGAGATGCGAGTCTTCCAGCACTCTTCTTGTTTTTATGCTTCTTCAACAACATTGATTTCTTTGGCATCTCTGTGCTCTCACAACTACTGTCCTTCATTGTATTACAATAAGCATGTGCTCTAAGGCACATGAAAATTGGAACAATAAAAAGAATGAAAGGGAATGGGTAGAAGTTAGGTAACTGATATTTAAACATAAATGGAAAAAATTAGGTCTTGGTGGGACTTTCATACTATGTATGTATTTTGTGTATGTGTGTGTCCATCTATCTGCCTGTCTATTAGAAATTCTAAATACTAAATCTTCAGGTAGAAAGAAATGGTTGAGTTGCTGAGGACAGGTTCATGGTGTCAGTGAGCCCCAGCTGGGTTTTGAGGGTCATCAGAAAAAGTGCTAGGGGTTAAAGGTTAGCAGAGATGTAGTGGCTAGTTTTAGCAGAGGGAGATTAGAGAACAAGCTTGGAAAAGAAGCCAAGGATCAGACAGTAGGAAGCCTTTTATATTGAAGATAGGACATTTGAACCTATTTCTTTACATTATAAATACCTTTTGAAGGTGGCATAACAGCATATATAAGAATAAAGAAAATGGAAAATGTTGCTAGAGAGATTGCAAGGGAGAGTTATTGCAAGGAGGGAGACATTACTATAGTGATCTAGGGGTGATGATGGCACCTGTGTAGAGTGCTGGTATTGGAATGAAATTATGTTCAAGAGTTATTCCATCTTCTGTCAGTAATTAGTTGGAATATATACACTTGAAAGTAGTTAATATGTGCTTTTTTATTTTTTGGTGGTACTGGGGTTCCTGGAAACCCTTCTACCTCTGTGCTACACTCCCAGACATATTTTTATATTTTTATTTGGAAATAGGGTCTCTTAAACCAGAGAGGCTGGCTTTGAACCTGTGCGATCCTCCTGTCTCCACCTCCCAAGCGCGGGGATTACAAGCATGTGCCACCATGCCCAGCTAAGATGTACTTTTAAACAAGTTGTATGATATCAACTTTTCAGTTATTCATTCTTTGTATGTGAGAGCCTGCTGCAAATACAAAATCCAGTCAGAGTTATTGACAAGGACACTCTTTGAGGAGAGCCTGAAATAACTTTTCTTTGTTTTACCTGGTAAAATTGGTGGTTTAAATCAGGATTTTTAACCAGTAGTATGAAGGCTGATTACCTGATAAGTTTATTACTAACTGCTGAGTTCTGATTTTAAGATGATGTGAGCTGGGCGTAGTGGTGCACGATTGTAATCCCAGCATTTGGGAGGCTGAGACAGGAGGACTGCAGTTTGTAGACAGCCTCAGCTACTACTTAGTGAGGCCCTTTGCAACTCAGTGAGACCCTATTTCAAAATAAAGAATAAAAAATAGGGCTGGGGGTGTAGCTCAGAGGTAGAATGCCCTGGGTTCCATCCCCAGTACCACACACAAACAAAAAAGATGATGTGATGTTATTTGTAAATTTGCTATTACCTGTGTTTTCATTTGTTTTAATTCTCTTGGAGATTTGAATGAAAACTTGCTTTCTTACTAGCAAACATAACTTCATTAATCCAGCTAAAGAACTATAAAGAAGTTATTTCAACTTTTAAAGCCTGTTATCTTGGATGAACTTCCAGACAAATTACTGATAGTAAAACTGGAAATTTGTGCATTTTGGTAGCTGAATGTTGGAAGAAATATGACATAAAGCATGCCTTAGAAAATATTCAAGCATTGTAGCAGGATGTAGCAGCAAGCTTTATGTGTGTAGTGTGACAGTTTTTACCGCACTGTTGAAATAAGCTTGCAGGATTCATATTGAACCTAAACAGTATATAATTGGCCATGTGTGTATTGACATTGCCACCCTTCCAGAGACACCAGATACAGATCCACAGGAACTTAGTGAAGGTTGCATTTTCAGCTTAAAAAGAGGAAGGATGAAGATGCCCCAGAAGAAGTGACATTCCAAATATATTTACTTTAAACCAAAATCTTAGAGGTAATTAATGACCTTGAAAACACAAAAGAAAAATTGTTGGCAGCTGATCCAAACTTAGTGAAGAGCATTAGTTTGTCAAGGTGCAAAAAAGATGCTTGCTTCCTATCATAAGTTCTACAATATGAACAATGCAAACTTTGTTCAAACTACTCTTGATTTTTATTTTTCTTCTTTTGCGGTACTGGCAATGGAACCCAGGGGCATTCTACCTCTGAGGTACACCCCCAGCGCCATTCTTTTTTATTCTTTATTTTGAAACAGGGTCTTAGTGAATTGAAAAGGGCCTCACTAAGTAGCTGAGGCTCTGCGAACAGCTCTCCTCCAGTCTCAGCCTCCGGAATGGCGGGATTACAAGCATGCACCACCGCGCCCAGCTTCTTTATATGTTTTTTTTTAATGAAATAAACACTAATTCTCAATGCTTCTAATGTTTTATATTACAGTGTACAAAATGGATATTAATTTTATGTAACATTTATCCATTTGCTTTACATTTATAGAGTTAATGTTTTGATAAAAATTACTTAAAGTCATGGGACAACTATATCCATTTCTCATTAGTTATTAAATCACTTTGAAGTTTTAACTTGCATATTCAGTTTTATGGTGCAGCACTACTGTACAAAGCAAGGATTGTTTTTACTAAAAATAAAGAGTAAAATTCTTTGCCTTTCACCACCATCACTGCCTTTTGACAGCCAGTGCTGGCTGTTTATCTAGCTGAGTCCTAGATGACTAATGGTCCTCTCTGTTAACAATAGATGTACCCACCAGCTAGATGGCACCTTGTTCTCCAGCTGCACCTTGACTGACATTGCTTCATTTTTGCTGGATATGTTTCCAGTCTGCAAACTTGACAGCTGGTTTTATTTACAGGGATTTATGTTGTCTGACTCGAGAGAAATGACACTGACAGTCTCATTCAACTCTTCTTCTCACCTCCTTTGCCCAGCTTTTCACAGTGCCCCTCCTTCCTTCCAGGAGCATTATGATATTTCCCCCTTGTCCAGGTAATCGGGTTTATTGGTTTTTGGTTTCTAGAGCATGTGCTTAGGATCTCATCGACAATCCCAGTGTCTTACCAAGACCTTTTCAAATGTATTACTCTTTCTCTTCTGTTCCAAGAAGCCTCAGTATTTCCCATACTCAACTTTCATTGTTTTGTAGAGTACCTTTGTGAGATGACTTCAAAGCAAAGAATCCCTTTACTTGAGTGCCTATTAGAAATATACCTTAAATATCCCAGTGATTGACATCAGGGACAAAAAGGGAATAGAGTAAATCTGTAAGACCATTTCCTCAGTAAACTTTTTTTTTTTTTTTTTTTTTTTTGCGGGTCTGGGGATGGAACCCAGGGGCTTTTGACCTCCGAGCTACACCCTCTGCCCTATTTTTTATTCCTTATTTTGAAACCGGGTCTCACTGAGTTGCAGAAGGCCTCGCTAAGTAGCTGAGGCTGTCCGTGAACCGCGATCCTCCAGGTCTCAGCCTCCCGAATGCTGGGATTACAAGCGTGCGCCACCACGCCCGGCATCTCAGTAAACTTATAAAGGAGCAAAACTCTGGAAGAACATGAACAAGTTGTAACAGTGAACAGTGAAGCAGGCTGACCCATCCATGTGGCAACAGAGAGATTAGAAAGTAAGCATTTTAGGAGATAGGTAATACTCAGATGTGCAAAGGGTCATAGTTAACTTCCAGTAGCTCCTTGCTTTAGTTCATAGCCCAACACTCCTAGCTCCCTCCCGCCTGGGCTACAGGAATCACCATCCATCAGTGGAGAGCAGCTGGGGGGAGGGGAGGGCTCTGTTTTCACCCCCAGACAAGAGGCCCAGAGCCCACAGCTGCAGGGAGCCCTAAGAACACAATAGCAATTCCTTCTTCCAGTCCAAAACCAAACAAAACTTGTCATATGATAGGGAAAATGCAGAGAATTTAAGTAAACCTTGGGGTTCAGAGACTTCTGTGATCTGGATTGGGAGCCCAATCAGATGAGTAAGCTGATCAGTAGGAGCTGATTTACAAATGAGCTTTGAAGCGTAACCCCAGTGTAAATTAGAATCTGTCTCTGTTTTCTTTATTATTTTTCATTTTAATTGTTTGACTTGACCAAAGTTCTGGGGCATTGCTAAATAACTTTGAAAGTACTCTTTATCCCAATTGTGCTATTGTATATGGATGGTGCTCCAAATTATTAAAAATTAATTTAGGTGTTTTCAAATTTGTGAAGAGATGGTATTTCTAGGTCATAATACAAAAGTGATTTTGGGTGCCTTATAATTTTATAACATACTTATTGGTAGAATTGAATCATCAAGTAAGGTGGCAAGATTTATGGGAGTGACTTGCTTAATGTTTCAGGTTGTATTAATTGTAGATAAAATGAGATTAGTGTTTCTATAGACAATTGAGCCAAGTTTCTGAATTACTAAGTTCAGTTGGGATTGACTCAATTTAACAAAATGATAATTTCAGAGTTTGTGGGGATAATGAGAAGATGGAAGTGAAATTAAAAGTCTCTTCTTGCAGTTTGGACTAAATAATTTCTTTGACCAGCAATCAAGAGGGTCCATACAAGAGATTCACTTTGTGCTAATTTCATTTAGTCAGATTGCATGATCTTAAGTTCCCTGTTACTTTACTTGGAAAATGGTTTGACTTAATGCAGGTTAGTGTCCTTTGCATTTTTGTAATTTTATACTTTTTCTTTTTAAGTAATGAGCACAGAAAGAAGAGATTGGGATTTGGTCTTTCTTTCTTTTTTTTTTTTTAATTTTAGAAGGGTTTTGCTATGTTTCCCAGACTGTTCTCAAAGTCCACAGCTTAAGCCTCAGCCTCCCGAGTAGCTGGGACTATAGGCATGTGCCACTGCATTCAGTTGGGCAGAAAAGTTAGAACTATATTAAGGATTTTTATTAAAAAGCAAAAGAAAACAAAACAACAACAACAAAGAACCCCAAACAAGAATATCTTGGTAAACTCTTGAGCTACTCTCTACTGTTGGAGAGACCTTGTGATGTATACTTACACATTAATTGGCTTCTGGCGACATGAGGACATGTTTTTACAAGAACAGACAAATTGCAGTTGGCTGTGTACCAGTTGCAGGTGACATTCTTGAGTATGGTGATACTCACATTCTTGTTACTCTTTAGTTTCTCATGACCAGTAATATCCTGTAGAGAAGGCATATTTTGGGCACTTAATAAGCCAAAGGTGCTAATAACTGTTACCAGGTAGTGTTACAGAGTACTAATAGCTAATTAATGTTACACTCATCTTAGTGCAGCAGGAACTATCTTTACCTCTCACATACTGCAAATATTCCTGGGCCTGTGCATTTTACATTGTTTGTTTCAGAGTCTTAATTTACTGGGTAATGTAAGACTCATGGGAATTCAAACTATAGCTGGGCAAAGTTGATTTGAGGGTAGGTTGGGGTGTGGGGGTTAGTGGGGAAAAGGAGTGAAAGGGCCTCTTCTGACTTGAGTGTTAAAGCCACGTTCATGGCAAACGTTGGAAGGGCCTCTTGATTAGGGTTTGGTATGTGGAGAATGGAAAGCTGAGTTGGTAAGCTTTCTTCTTTTCCTCCTAAATTCCACCCTGATAACAAACAGAAAGCATATTTGACCTGCATGGCATTAAAATATTTGAGCATTAAGGGTCAGGTGCTATGCTTGAGAAGCTGTTTAAGCTTAGCTAAATGCAACTTTAGTGGAGATGTGGTATCTAAGCAAACAAACTAAGGAACAGGTACACTATTTCTATTAGTAACTCATATTTAATTTTTAAAGAATATAGCAGGCTTTTGAAGGCTGTTTAAGGAATGGGTGTGGAAGGGGGTGTGGGGGAAGGAAATCTCAGCAGAATGCTTTTAGATATTTCCTGTTATATAAATGCTACATACTTCTCATGCCTTCAGACTCATAGCAAATGGGAATGAAGCTCATTGAGGCTTAAATTTAATTGCTGTTATAAAGAATGAAGAAACTATATAGGTTGTGAAGGAATCTTAAAAACTGGCAGAAAGTATGACCTTAAAATTTTACATCCAAATCTTGTATTGTGGCATTCAAATATGGTATCATGAAATATACTTGGCAAAATAAGTGTGTTTGATTTTTTAAAAAGTGTTTCTGTTTAGTTCATAGACTTTCTGTTTTAGTAAAAGAGTCAGTATCCAGTTGAACATTCCAGATAATAAAATGCCTGGTTTAGGTACCTTCAACATAATTTGATACATGTATGCCTCTACTATCTTGTACCCCATTAAGATATATGACAATAATATACCAATAAAAGAAATAATTTTAATTTTTAAAAATAAAAACATAACTTGATATATTCATGTAACCATATTTTAATGTGTGCTTGTGATGAAGAGTACTGTGATATGGCATTTTAAATATCTAATATGTTGGGATTTTGTGTTTGTAATAGGAGCTTTAAAATGAAAGCTTTTTGCTTCTAATTTTCTAGTATGTTAAATTCTGGTATTTTTTTTTCCCCCTCATTTGTCCCCCATCCGCCTTCCAGATATAGCCAGGTTTATTTATACTACTGGCTGAAAGAAGCAGCTAAAATACATTTTGTTGTTTTGTTATCCTTCCTTATTTTTGGTAAAAGTGATTGAACTGAGTAAGGTATTGGAGGCATTTATCTGCTGTGGTCTGTACCATACAGGGATAAGAATGTGTACTTGTAAACATTTTCTTTCTATAAATGCCATATATGTCAAGCTCATTGCAGTGTTCCTGGGTGGACCAAGATAGTCCCAGTGAGCAGAACCATTGATAGCAGGAAGACTTTGGTGTGCTTAGGAAAAATGTATTTAGTTTGTGGTTCTGGGAACAGAAAGGGAGTCATTGGAAGTAAAAGTTGGGAAGGTAAGTTGAGGTCACATTTTGAATATTATTAATGCCAGACAGTTTGGGTTTTATGTTGTTGGCAGTGGAAGCCTGGCTTAAAAAAAAGATTTAAAAAGATTAATATATTTCCTTCTGGATATACTAAAGGGCTCTTTTGAGGCACAAGGGTTTGAAACAAAGTTATTAGGGCCTACTGCCAATTAAGGATCATTTAGATTTCTATTTAAGTCAGTGGGAAAATAATATATGATTTACTACAATCTGCAGTAAAGTATCACAGAACCTAAAAAAATCATCATGTTTTAGAGCATGAATTGACTTTGGATCTTTGAATCAAATCCCATTGTTTTACAGGTGAAGAAAACTACAATCAGAGAGATTGCTAAATGTCAGAACTCTCCAGCAATTTGTAGGCAGAGATGGGGTTAGTACATAGGTACTCTGATTTTTTGTGTAGTGGGTGTTTAACTTCACTCTAGAGCTGTATTTGGGGGACTCTGTAATTTACTTTTGGCTGGGTCACATCTGTGTCTCTGTGTCTTTGCTTCAATGATATCAAAACTTCTTAAAAATGTCTAATGCCTAGAAATTATTTGAGGAAAGCAAACAGTAAGAAGGAAGACTATTGAACAATCATACCCTCTCGGTGTGCCCTTGAGTGCTAGAGTACATGCTGGCTGTGGTAGAAACCATAAAGGATAAAAATGAACAACCAAGACAATTGATATTGTTCTCACACATTTAACTGTTGAAATAGGGCTTTAAATTTTGGCTTGTGTAGCCAGGCATGGTGGTGCATGCTTTTAATCTCAGTACTTGGGAGGCTAAGACAGGAGGATCGAAGGTTCACGGCCAGCCTCAGCTACTTAGTGAGAGCCTGTTTTTTTTTTTTTTTTTTTTTTTTTTGTTTTGTTTTGTTTTGTTTTTGGTGGTACTAGGGGTGGAACCCAGAGGCTTTCTACCTCCAGGCTATTCTCCCAGACCCATTTTATATTTTATTTGGAAACAGGGTCTCACTAAGTTGCTGAGAGCCTCACTAAGTAGCTGAGGCTGGTTTCGAACCTGCATGATCCTCCTGTCTCAGCCTCCCAAGCATGGGGATTACAAGCGTGTGCAACCACACCCGGCAGTGAGAGCCAGTTTTTCAAAATAAAGAATAAAAAATAGGGCTGAGGTGTAGCTCAGAGGTAGAATGCCCTTGGGTTCAATTCCCTGTACTACATGCACTTGCGCGTGCGCGCGCGCGCACACACACGTGCGCACATGTGTGCACAAAAATGACGTGTAAAAATAAAATATTTTAAAAAACAGTTTTTAGTATGAAATGACATTTGTGTGTGTGGGGGGGGTACTGGGGTTCCTGGAAGCCCTTCTACTTCCGGGCTACACTCCCAGTACCTATTTTTATACTTTTTTATGTGGAAACAGGGTCTTTTAAGCCAGCGAGGCTGGCTTCGAACCTGCGCGATCCTCCTGTCTCCACCTCCCAAGCGCGGGGATTACAAGCATGCGCCACCACGCCTGGCTGAATGTCATATTTTTATGGCATAAAATATTTTAATTTCTACATTAAAATATTTGGAAAAAACAAAATTAACAAGATTGGTCAATTAAGTAAAGGGTTATAAATCATTATCACATGAAAAGTTTATACTTAATCACTATTGTTGCTTATCACAATTATGTGTTACTATAAAGCTTTCAAGGTTTGCAGAAGGACCAGTGAGTAAGGTTTGTATTTTTTATGCTTTCCTAGAAAGTTAACGTTATTTTTTATCATTATCATTGTGTTTTTGGATGACCATCAGAGAGACCTTTTAAAAAATGATTTTGGAATGACCATGCTATACTCAAATGACAGGGAAATACTTTACACACAACAGGCATATATTTATTTGATATAGTATTTATGTTAAAGGAAACAAGTAATATTAGAGACTTAAGACCTGGTGTAGCGGGCGTGGTGGCACACCCTTGTAATCCCAGCCTTTGGGAGGCTGAGACAGGAGGATCGTGGTTTGCGGACAGCCTTAGCTATTTAGTGAGGCCCTTTGCAACTCAGTGAGACCCTGTTTCAAAATAAAGAATAAAAAATAGGGCTGGAGGTGTAGCTTGGAGGTAGAATATCCCTGGGGGGGAAAAAAAGAGCCTGGTGTTAAAGAAATATTAAAGTGCTAAACCTTACTTTCTTAAACCAGTGAATTACTAAGCCTTTAGTAATTATATTATCAAATATACATGTAAAACTTTATTCCCATCCCAGGAACACTTCTGAAAACCTGATTCTAGCTTGCTTTGATAGAATCAAGCAGGTAGACATTTATCTAAGTAGACAGTTACTATTAAATCAATACTTTTTCATGGGTGGGCACAGGGAGAATTACAAGTCCTGAAGGTAAAACCCATGTATACTTTTTGCAACATAATCTTGAATTTCTTGATTTTTATACTCGTTATTGAGACCATGGTAGAAATAACTGGCAGAGAAATCGTCATCATATAAAGATATTTTTTTGGGAGGTAGTACTGGGGATGGAACTCTGGGGCATTCTACTTCTGAGCTACATCAATTTAAACTTCAGGAGTATAACTCAAAGGATTGATTGTACTTTATTTTGAAAATAGAATTTTAACTTATTTAGAAGATAGTGTTTGGGAAAAATGAACATAAAGCCGCAATAGAAATAATGCCAAGAGGATTAATGTTTCAGATGCTTATTAACTTAAAAAGCCAAAACAAGCCAGGGGTGGTGGGGCACGCTTATAATCGCAGCACTTGGGAAGCTGATACAGGAGGATTGCCCAGATTCAAAGCCAGCCTCAGCTACTGAGTGAAGCTCTCAGCAACTTAGTGAGACCCTGTTTCCAAATAAAATATAAAATAGGTGTGGGAGTGTAGCCCAGAGTAGAAAGCCCCTGGGTTCCATCCCCAGTACCCCCTTCCCCACACACAAAAAAGACAAAAACATTAGGTTAACAGTTGCTAAGCTGTTGACTAGAGAATGATTTTCATTCTAAAAAATGGTGGATCATCGGCATCCTTAATCTGTCTAAAAGCACTAATTTCAGGATGCAGACACCTAAAGTCATGATGGGGGACCAGCTGAGCAGGCCAGCCAACTGATGCTCAGTGTGTCTGCAAATGCAGTTTCCATTAGCCACCTGACATCAGTGTCAGGGACTTCCCTAGGCAAACTTCCAGCTTCTAGGCAGGGAGTTACATCATTTTGAAGATGATGGGATGTATGGGTAGTGGGTGGACCAAAGAGGAGAGCACATTTGAGAGGAGGGCAGGCTTGGCAACTCTTGAAGTATTGCAAAGGGGTAGGCATAGGGAGAGTAGGCACAGGGAGAGTTACAGGTCCTGAAAGTAAAACCCATGTATACTTTTTGCTACATAATCTGAATTTCTTGATTTTTATACTCGTTATTGAGAGCATGGTAGAAATAACTGGGCAGAGAAATTGTCATCATAAAAAGACATTTTTGGGGGGTAGTACTGGGGATGGAATCCTGGGGCATTCTACCTCTGAGCTACACTCCAGCCCTATTTTTTATTCTTTATTTTGAAACAGGGTCTCACTGAGTTACAAAGGACCTCACCAAGTAGCTGAGGCTGTCTGGTAACAGTAATCCTCCTGTCTCAGCTTCCCAAATGCTGGGATTACAAGTTTGTGCTGCCACCACGCCCGGCTATATAATGACATCCCAATATTTTTCTGTTTTATAAAACAAGAGGTAACTAATGTAAGTTTATAGGACAGCCACTATTTCTTTTCTTTTTTTTTTTTTTTTTTGGTGTGATACTGGGGTGGAACCCAGGGGCTTTTCTACCTCTGTGCTATACTCCCAGACCTATTTTATATTTTATTTGGAAACAGGATCTCACTAGTTTGCTGAGAGCCTCACTAAGTAGCTGAGGCTGGCTTTGAACCTGTGCAATCCTCCTGTCTCAGCCTCAGGATTCCATCCCCAGTACTGCTCCCAAAAAATGTCCTTTTATGATGACAATTTCTCTGCCCAGTTATTTCTACCATGCTCTCAATAAGCACTGGGATTACAAGCGTATGCCACGACGCCTGGCTGATAACCACTATTTCAAATTCAGCTGCAGAAGCTTTTCCTAATCAGCTGCCTTGATTTGTTCTCAGTATGGCTTATTAGCATAAATTTTCCAGTGTTACAAATATTTCACATATGATTTATCTTAACACTTGGACTGTAGCCTCTTTGAGAGCAGAGTTCAAGGGTTCAAAAATAAAAATAAGCCAGGTGTAGTAGTGCATGCTTGTAATCCCAGCATTTGGGAGGCTGAGACAGGAAGATTGTGGTTTGCAGACAGCCTCAGCTACTTAGTGAGGCCCTCTGCAACTCAGTGAGACCTTGTTTCAAAATAAAGAATAAAAATTAGGGCTGAGGGTGTAGCTCAGAGGTAGAATGCCCCGGGCTTCCATCCCCAGTACCACAAAAAATTCAGCAAAAGCATTTATGTTATACTTTAACATTGAAAAATATATTTCATATGTAAAATTTGATGACTCTTAACACTGAATGTTAGAAGGGCATCTAAATAAAATGTAGAAAAACAAGATGTACTATGTATATTGTCTATCTTATTTAAGATTCACTAGAACTTATACTAAAAGTCTATACTGGTATCATTTTTTATGTTGTTTATTTTAGAATAACTGAAAATATACTTTATATAATCTCTAAACAATTTTAACTTAAAAATTATATGAGATCTCTTTAGGATAAATATGAAATCAACAAATAGAGATAGGAACAGTTTGATGACTTAAAATAGGAAACTTAATGGGACATTTTTAAAAATGGAGGATTTTGAAACTTTTTAAATTTTTATTTATTTATTTATTTATTTATTTTTGTGTAGTGATGGGATGGAATCCAGAGGCTTTTTACTTTTGGCTACACTCCCAGACCTATTTTCTATTTTATTTGGAAACAGGGTCTCACTAAGTTGCTGAGGGCCTCACCAAGTAGCTGAGCCTGGCTTCAAACCTGTGCGATCCTCCTGTCGTATCCTCCCAAGTGCTGGGATTACAAGCATGTGCCACCATGCCCTGCTGAAACTTTATTTTAATCCATTATATCTGTAAGAGATGAACAGAGAAATAGGTTCTCAAAGCATAGTAAACACCTGGTCCTCTCCAGTGTGGACCACATTTACAAATTTTACTGTTTCTTTGGTATTTGCTTTTGTATTTTTAAAAAATGTATTTATATGTGTTGATTTTTCACTTTTAGGTTTTGAAAACTGACTTCCTACTGTGTGTGAGGGTTCAAATCTTACATATTTTCCTGGCACACTTTCCCACACCATCCTCTTGATGCATTATTTCACCTTGTAAAGAAATATGCAGTCAATGTTTACATTTTTATGACTGTAAATATTATTCATAGATGACCAGTCTAGTGTGCTAGGATTGAGTTTCCTTTTGTTTTCTCTGTAGTTAATAATTACATTTTTCCCTGATTGTTTTAATTTTTGATGTCCCTGTCACCAATTTGCTGTCAGAATTGTAAATCTCCTTTTATTTATTTTATTTTCGTAATTCACATACACCAGCAATTCTATCAGTTTGAAGCCTGTGCCTTCTGTTCTTGGTGTCCTGTTTGGAGTGGCTAATCACTGTAACTGCTGTACTCTGTATTCCTTTCCCTGTGTTGGATGCTCTGTGTTTCAGATCCCATGCCTTCTAGTTTTCTTGGTTTATCCTCTCTTTTGGTAGAGTTGGATTGGAAAGAGAGTATGGAAGATATATTTGTGGAGGCATTGCATTTAATAAGATGCTGCGATTCTGTTCTCATATAGAGATCGATATCTTAGCAAGGGATATATGTCCATGTTGGAAGTAATTTACAGTAAAAATTTGATATTGCTCTATTAATTTGTAGCTTTAAATGTTTGAGAAGTCAAATGCTTTTTTCTTTCTTGGCCTCCCTCCCACCCCCCTCCCTCCAAGTGTGGGTTCTCACTCTTGGGCTGATATGAGGATTGGTCTCCTTGATTCATGTGACTTGTTTGGTCTAGGATTGAGAACAAAAGTGATATGCATGTCTCCTCTCTCAGGTGTTTGATGCTGTGCTAAACTGGAGGTGCCACACATTTGAGATAAAGTTTAAAAGGCGGAACCACACTGCACAGGCTACCTATCTGGGAAGCACCCAGAACCACTTTGGATTTGGCTTGATTTTGTGTGTGTGTGTGTGTGTGTGTGTGTGTGTGTGTGTGTGTGTGTGTGTGTAGGTCTTGTGGTTGTGTGTATTCACTGAGACTTGGGTTTTGTTTGTTTTGTTTACTACAGTGTTACCTAGCCTATCCTGACAGCTGTCAGTCATATGTAAGAATGGATGTGAAAAGTTTATTGAGGAGCTGTTTGGAAGCTCAGTACTAATGAGTGGGGCTTATGTGGTATAGTGTTCTGGCTCAGCCTATTTAGGCACTCCGGATGGTAATCCTTTCAGGCTGGTTAGCTTTTCTAAGAAGAACTCCACTGTCACCTGCCTGGCAAATGGAATCCCCACTCCTGAGGTTCTGCCAGGCTGAGTGATGGACAGGGTCCTGGAAGCTGCTGTTCAGTGTGTCACTTTCCCTTCATCTTCCCATTTCACTAAGATGTTCCTCCCCTCTCCCCTCCAGCTGCTGGGAGCCCACAGACCCTCTGATTGATCTGTAGAGAAACAACCTTCAGCTGCTGCCAGGTTGGGCCAAGGCAGGCTGGAGGTCTCATTGCTCTTCAGCCCAGCTGTATCCTGCTGTTGCTGCAGGAATGGATCTGCTCCTGGGTTTTTTCTGGTGCCCACTTGGGTTTCCTAGTTCTCAGGTCTGCTAGGTCACTTACCACCTTGCCATTTGCTTTCCAAATTTTGTTGTTTTTGTCTCTTGACTTGCCCTTTGTTCTTTTGTGTTTATGCCTTTTTTTAAACCTCTTGCTGCTGTTTTCTAGAGGGAGTGTAGGTGGCTACATGTACTGAATCAGTACTGTTACTAGAACTTCCTTAATAATACAGTTTTTTCCTCCCAGATTTAATTATGAAAAATTTCAAATATGAAGATAATGGAGCTGGGCATTGGCACACGCTTGTAATCCCAGCATTCAGGAGGCGGAGACAGAAGGATCGTGCAGGTTCGAAGCCAGCTGTGCTGGCGTAAGAGATTCCAAAATAAAAAAAATATATAAAAACAGGTCTGGGAGTGTAGCCCGGAGGTAGAAGGGTTTCCAGGAACCCCAGTACCACCAATAAATAAAATAAATAAATAAATAAGAGAAGAAAAAAGGAAAAAAAAGAAAGAAAGAAAGAAAAAAGAAAAGAATGGAGCCAGGTGTGGTGGAGACTGGAGGATCACTTTTCACGGACAGTTTTAGCTACTTAGCAAGGCTCTTTGCAACTCAGTGAGACCCTGTTTCAAAAAATAAATAAATAAAAAGACTAAAAAATAGAGCTGGGGGTGTAGCTTGGAGCCACAGTACCCCTAGGTTCCATTCTCAGTACCGCAAAAAAAAGAGAAAATAATGGAATGAATGACTATCTCTACACACACACACACACACACACACACACACACACACACACACACGACTAGCTAACTTTTTGCTACTTTTGCTTCATCTTTTATGTGTAATATTCTCCAAATGTACCTATATATGTGTATACAGTAAACATTTATGTTTGCCTTTTTTGCTATAACATTTGAAGATAAGTTACAAATATTATGACCCTTGATTCCTAAATAGTTCAGCAGACATCTCCCAAGAACAAAAATACTTCTTAGAGAACCTTAACATTGCAGTATATATGAAAATGTTAAAAATCAGTATCATCTAACATCTAGTGTGTTTAAGTTACACATCTGTTTCAAAATCTCTCTTCATAACTTTTTTCTTAAGAATTAAGATGTAGTTCAAATAAACATATTGTTATTGCTTACTGTTTTTCTTTTGGACTAGAGCAATTTCTTAAATCCTTTGATTTTGGTATTTTTATTTTTATTTAGTCTTTAACATTACCAGAATCTATAGAACTTGATAAACTAAAAACATGGCCCCCATATGGAGAGGTTAGTGAAAAGTTTATGGGGAACAAAACAGATTTTATTTCATAAAGTAATTTGATGATTTGTTTTTCTAACTCAGGTGCTACTAATCTAAACTTAACCAAGATGCTCTTTGCACAATTTATTAGCATTTAAAATAAAGAAGTACTCTTTATCTTCACTGTGATGAAGAACTGTATTTAGAGCTCTCCCATCCCACCCACTTCACCTTGCAGGTGTATGCAGTGCCAACATTCAGCCTCATGATTTTTGTTTGCTTCAGACTGAATTTGAGTCTAAGCTCAAAGGGCATGCAGTTTTGTTTATGACTAAGGGCTGATTTCTGAAGTTATCAGACATTCCTCACATTCCATATGTCTAATTTTTACTGCTTGGAGGATCTGGTGCTATGCCAGAGGAAAATAGAGGCTAGGGTGCACACGGAAATGCCACCAAAAATTCTCCACATAAGTTATGAAAATTCAGTCATGTGTAACTAGCAAGCAAATGCTACGTATGGAATTGATTTTTAAGATGTTAATGTCATTCCTTAAGCTGCTTAGGAGGGTTTCTCAGTTTCTGTATTTGATTCTTGAAATTCCAGCCCAGGAGCTTTAAAAAAAAAATCTGTGATTCTTTTAGTTTTTGTGTTGCACTAAGGGCCAGGATGTGGAATTTTTATAAAGCAAACTCTTGGGAAAAAGTCAGATATCCTGGTATATCCTGGTAATGACTTACTGTGTGATTGGTGGTGGTCAACAGAAAACAGATTTATTGAACAAATGTTGAATGAGCACCAACCTTTATTCTAGTTCCTATGGACTGTAATGGTGAACAAAACAAGTGGTAAGAGGTAGGGAGAAAGGTTGTGTCAATAATAAATTAACTAAATGTTATGATAGGCAGTTCCTCCTTTAGGTGTACTTGTGTATTAATCAGCCCTGCTCAGGTAACAAGCAACCTATACATCTTAGTGACTTCTTCAACAAATATCTACTTCTTGCTTATGAGATGTTGATCAAAGAATAAGTAAAATAATCATGTAAGCCATACGTATCAAGGATAAAGATCATGCATGGTCTCTTCAATTATTTGCTCACTAAAAATGTGTGTGTGTGTGTGTGTGTGTGTGTGTGTGTGTGTGCGCGTGTGTGTGTGTGTGTGTTACTAGGGATTGAACCCAGGGGCGTTCTACCTCAGATCTATACTCTCAGTCCTATTTTTTATTCTTCATTTTGAAACAGGGTCTCACAAAGTTGCATAGGGCCTCACTATATAGCTGGCCTCGAACCTGCAATCCTCCTATAAGCATGCACCACCATGCCTGGCAAAAATGTGTGTTTTAAAAAATTCAAATTTGTCTTAGTCAAAAACTATACATACCTAAAAGTTCAAGTTAGGTTCTGATGTTAATAGCTTAAAATATAATATATGTAAATTTTATAGAATACAATTTAATACAAAGAATTTGAAGAAGGAAATTGTAGGTCCCTTAGTTAGAAGCTTTAAATGTTGGTTATGCTCCTTTGGTGTTCACCAAGATTCAAGGAAGGCTAATTAAGAAGGATGTTTCTTCTTTTTAAAAATTATTTTATTGATGCATTGCAATGATACATCATAGTGAGATTCAGTGTGATATAAAAATGTCCATGCATACAGCTCTTAGCACACCTGTCTCCACACCCCACATCCCTCCCACCTCCCCTTATGAGTTAGTGAGATCGATAGTGATATTTTCACATACTGTCATAGTATATTATATGTAAAATATGTGAAAAGAAATTCTGCAGTAGCTGACTATAATAAAGACTTAAATCTAAGTTAAAAAGCCTTAGCCAGCGTTACAAAAAATTTTGAGTAACATTTATGAATGCTGGCAAAAAATTTTGCACATCTATAAACAGTTTCTTTGAAATATTATGTATGCTTTCCAGCATGTGCTTCTTCTGTTCCAGCATCAGAAGCTGCAGGTGCTTGGAGGTTGCCTAGCTCGGTTGCCTTCTCAAAGCTTCCTCTGGAAGCACTCAGACTTGGTTTAATTGTCTGAGAATCTGGTCAGATGCCTCTGTGGTCTTCACATTCTGAAAGGCCTGTACTTACCTGAGAGTTTCTTCCCTACTTTGGAATCCTGGAAGATCCAAATAAAAAAAAAGGTAAAATTTTATTTGACCTGAGGCTCAAATCCTAGATAATTCCATTTGGGTCAATTATTTAAAGACCTCCTAGTAAAAGACCATGCTCTGTTAACTGCATCACTTGTATCATCAAGAAATTGTTCAGTTAATCTGGCAGACATGCAGTGTTTATGTGGCCAGACCAACGTGGTGTATTTATCTGGGCAAGACAGAGAAGGTCGAGATGTTGAAATACTACCATCTTCACATATGAAAATTATATGATTCATTATAAAATTCATTTGTTTTGTCTCTGAACGTAACAAATGATGTGAGACTATAAAAAAGTAAAACCTATAGGATGGAAGTAAAGCACCAGATTGTTCTTCAAACTCATCAAGACTTAGTTATGACCTCCTCTTTTCTGATAACAGGTGTGTCTTTAACCTAGGGGGCCTGATGCGTGGTAGCTAAAGTCTGCTTGATGTAGCTGAGCATGCAGAAGCAGCTGCTTCCCCTGGCTCCTGACACTTTCCTGTGGGCACTGTCTGCCATCCTTTGTATCTGTGTGTAGCTGTGTGACAGGTAGCACTTTTTGAGGTTAACTTTATAAACTTGTGCCTGAGCAAAGCATTTGCCAGTATCTAAAGATAATCAGTACAATGTCGTTTTGGGTACAATTAAAATTCCCATCAGTGCTGGCTGTAAAGTCTAAGTAAACTGTGATCTAAACTTATTTAGAAAATAAGGCAGCAACATTAAAAGTCTCTGAAGTTATATTTTTGGATGAAAGAAGTAAACTGCAGAAAGATACACACATGTATTACTTAATTTAAAAGAATACTGTGTATTTTTAAGACTGTAGAAAAAAGCCTAGAAGAACACACACTATGCTTGTCGTAGAGGGTGCTTTTGAGGAGAGGAGTGTGGGAACTGGCATGAGAGTTATTTGTCAAAGAGAACTGGAGCATTATCTACAGTTATTTAGTATTTTACAAGGAGGTTATATTCAGTAATTTCTTACTACAGTTTTATTTTTTTAATTTTTTTATTGGTGCATTGCATTCATACATCATAATGGGGTAAAAAACTTGACAAGTGCTGGCAAGGATGTGGAGAAGTGGGAACTCTAAAACTTTGTTGGTAGGATTGCAAATTAGTGCAACCAATTTGAAAAACAGTATGGAGAATCCTCAGAAGAATGGGAAAAAATTTACCATTTGATCCAGAAGTACCACTTCTGGGTATCTACCCCAAAGAAAGGAAAGCAAATTTACTGCAGTTTTATTTTATTTTTTTTATTTTTTATTTCTATACTTCTTTTGCAGGTCTGGGATGGAACCCAGGGGCATTCGACCTCCAAGCTACACCCCCAGCCTTATTTTTTATTCTTTATTTTGAAACAGGGTCTCACTGAGTTGCAGAGGGCCTCACTAAGTTAGCTGAGGCTGTCTGCGAACTGTGATCCTCCAGTCTCAGTCTCCCAAATGCTGATGTTATAAGCATGAGCCACCACGCCCGGCTCCTTACTGCAGTTTTATATACAAAGAATTTATAAAACTATTCTTCAGCCAGGCGTGGTGGCGCACGCTTGTAATCCCCGCACTTGGGAGGTGGTCACAGGAGTATCGCGCCGGATCAAAGCCAGCCTTGCTGGCTTAAGAGACCCTGTTTCCAAATAAAAAGTATAAAAATAGGTCTGGGAGTGTAGCCTGGAGGTGGAAGGGTTTCCAGGAACCCCAGTACCACAAAACAAAACAAAAGACAACAAAAAAAACCTATTCTTCAGGACCAAGAAAAGCCGTGTTTACGAGTCTTGCTAACATTTGATCTCTATTGCCACAAAATCAGCACTTTTCATAGCCAGAAAACACTTATCAGCAGAGAAATAAAAACTGTAAATACAAGGGACAGAGAAAACGAAGAGACCAGAAAAGAAACCAGCCCGCACAGCGCCATCTTCCCTCACAGCACCAGGCTCCAGAGAAGAAAGGTAAACAAGGAGCTGAAGTGTAATTCAGCAGTTCTTTCAGCATAAAGAACGTCTTAAACTCCCAGTGGCCAAGCTCATCACGCCCTCCAGGGACTCAGAACGGAGGTCAAAACCAGAAAAGAAATACGCTAGCCTCACGGCCAAGGGCGTGGCAACAGCGCCATATGCCGGCCATGGCAGCGAGTTCACCACGCCTGCTACTGCTCCAGATCAGCGCACACAACAACCGTAAGTGAAATTTTGGCCCCTAAAGGAGAAATCCCAGCACTGCACCCCTAGGGACTTGACAGCTTTGGTAATCTCCCTGGGTCTGAGATTTTTGCAGTCCAACCCAGTGAAGGAGCAGTGGTGGCAGAGATACCACACCCTAGTCGCATCTCCCCGTGGGAAAACACCCAGCCTGGCACCCCCACAGTATCACACAGCCTCGATTAACTCCCTGGGTCTGAGACTTTGTGATACAACCTATTAAAGAAGTGGTGGTGACTGAGATTACCACAGACTCGAGATCCAGAGTACCCTAGGTGAAGTCATGGTGACCCAGGGAAGAACCCAGAGAAGGCACAAATTTCTGAAAACATGGGAAAAATGAATAACAATGGAGCAATGAATGGCCACAACCCCACAATATCAGAACCTGATAACATAGAAATTCAGAGATCTCCAGAAGATCAAATCAGCAATATAACTGTAGAAATAATACAGGACCTTCTAAAAGAATTTAGAGAGAATTTAAAAGAAATAAAGGATGCAATCATTGAAGTAAAGGCATCAATTCAAATTATAAACAATTGATTAGACCACATGGAAAATAGACTCTCGCTCCTAGAAGATGATCACTCCAAAAACAAACGCATAGTTTATAACTTAGAAAAAATCTGACAGCAGGAATTTGACATTGAAGAAATATGGGCCCATTTTAAGAGAGCTAACCTAAGAATAATCGGAATATAGGAGGGAAAAGAAGGTGAAACCAAAAGGATCAATAATCTCTTCAAGGAAGTAATAGCAGAAAAATTTCCAAACATAGAGCAAGAGGTTAATACACATGGCCAAGAAACGTATAGAACTTCCTTTAGACAGGATCAGAAAAGAGGTTCCCCACGCCACATAATTGTCAAAATGACCAATGTAGAAGCCAAGGAGAGAATCTTAAAGGCAACAAAACAAAAGGCCAAGTAACATTCAGAGGCAAACCAATTAGAATCACTCCAGACTTCCCAAACGAAGTCATGAAAGCCAGAGGGCTTGGAGTTACAGTAGGAACTCTGGAAACCAAACAGATAAGTAAACCTAAAAAATATAAAAAGTAGGAAATATTTGAATGAGAAGTGTTTGTAAAGCCAAAGCTTATAAAATGTCACTAATAATGAGAGCCAAGATAATAGGATGACTTCCCCAGAAGATGACATTTCCATTTTTTTTTCTTTTTAATTTACACTACTGGGAATGAAACCCAGGATCATTCTACCTCTGAGCTACACCCCCTGCCCTATTTTTTTTTAATTCTTTATATTGAAACAGGGTCTCACTGAGTTGTAAAGGGCCTCACTAAGTAGCTGAGGCTGTCCGCAAACCATGATCCTCCTGTCTCAGCCTCCCAAATGCTGGGATTACAAGCGTGTTCAGCAAGCCCAGCTCCATTCACTTTTAAAGGAAATCAGATCATAAGGGACATCTCTAAGGGTGAAACTGAGTAAGGGGCACAAGGTGGAAAAGTGGAAGAAGAGAAGAAATTCTAGGGGGAGGGACTGCATGTATAAAATCACATTCGTGCTACCTTTGTGTCAGGCTTACTGGTTTTCCTTTGATTCTCCTGGGTTCATTATTGATAGAATTTTTGGAATTTGTGTTGTAGATGTCTTGCTATTGGACTGTGAAATAGTAGTTACTCTTTGCCATCTTGTCTCATATTTTCTTGTGTTAATAAGGGCCTCTTGTTGGTACTAGCTGGTTTTCTTCTCTGATGTTTGGTATTTGTAGAACATTATACCAGTAACTGTGCCAACTATGTCATGAAACCTGGTCCTTCTCCCCTAGCTTGAAGTCTGATTGTTTTTTCTCCTTTCAAAACTTAGGTTTGGATGCAAGCCTAAGTTTTTTAATAATGCTCACAACAGCATTATTCATAGTAGTTACAAGTAGAAACAATCTACATATCTGTAAGCAAGTGGAGTAAACAACATGTAATACACACACACACACACACATATATGAATACATATATATGAATGCATGCATGCAGTGGAATACTATTCAGCAATAAGAGGAACAAATTCCTGATATATATAATAACATGTTATACCTCAAAAGCATTGTGGTAAATGAAAGAAGAGGAGACATAAAAAAAAAAACCCACAAATCATGACTCTGGGTCAAGGAAGTTCCAGAAAAGGCAAATCTATACAGTCAAACTTAATTAGTGGTTGCCTAAAGAGGGAGTGGGGTTGGGGAATGACTACAGATAGTGCAAGGAATCTTTTGGGGATGGTAGAAAAGTGCTAAAGATAGAGTATGTTGTTATTTTTAATTGCATAAATTTACTAAAAACTACTGATAAATACAATTAAAATGGGAAATTCTTATGACTATAAATTAAAATTATATGATATGATAAAAAGGTGAGGTTTATAATTATTAAATTATGGCATGACTAGTAATTGCTCAGATCAAGAAACTTTCTTATGGCCAGAAGGATCAGAAAACAGGAAGGTTTTGTGAACTTAGTGTATGCAAGGCTGCTACAGGTGTAAACACTGAGCCAGTGGAGTTTTCTTACCTCTGAAGATTACTTCCTTTTAACCAAAATGGAGTCTCTGGTCTATAAAGCAGAAAAGTGGGTGCTTTGGTTTGTTATTTTCTTCAGAAGCATGTGTTGAGTTGTTGGTTTTAACATTGTATTGTGATAAGGATTCTATTGTGTTCAACTGAACTCCCCACCTACTTCCACCATCCTAAAGTTACCTTGTTGGTATTACTTTTAAATACATCTCTGATGGTATGGTAAGGAGTCACTCAAAGTAATTTGTTTCCCAATTGAACACGTAGATGCCCCTGTTAATCACTGTCCACAGTGCCGCTTACCACTTAGAGGACAGCCTTTGGTTGTTTGTAGGACAGACTGTTGGAGGACTGGAGGACCAGAACTAGACTTCATAGTCTTGTACACGTGTCCTGGTATAACAGAAAAGGGAACTTGGTTTTAGCCTCTTCCCAATCCAGTAGCTCTCACACTGTTCCTTGTGTCACTGCAGAAGGGTTTCAGTCATGGGCAGAGCTCCTTAAGATAAATTCAGGGAGTCCTGGTGCTGAGTTTCTGATTTGGTAGTTCCAGGGAGGAACAGTATACTTTGCATTTCTAACAAGTTACCAGGTGATGCTAATGCTGCTGGCTTAGAGACCACAGTTGGAGAACCACTGCTGTAGTCTTTCAGCATACCAGTTCGATTCACTTTTCTAAATTAAAATGTGTCCCAATTGTGCATTCCCCACTCTAGTCTTCCATTGGCCTAGGACCATGTTTTCCAGTGAGTGGGACAGGAACACCACACTAAATAGCTTAGTGATTTGCTCTTGCTTTACTTTCAACCCTTTTGATTACATCAAAGATAAAATGTTTGGTCTCATAAGTCTCTAATATATTTCTAATACTTGTTAATTACCCTTTTAATTAGGAGCACAGAGAGCAAATCACAAGCGCAAAGCCTTGACCAGCAATTCTATGAACATTTTATAATGTGATTATGCTTTCTTTGTATTTATTCTCAGTGGCATGGGCTATTAAAATACTACCATTGAAACACTGAGTTGAGGAACAGAACCCAGCAGCCTTACAGAATTCCTTTTTTCTCCAGTACAGTTGCAGAGATCATACTTTTCATCATTTCTTCCAGTCAGTTTAATTTTTCACATATAGGTTAGGTCTTGATTTACCTGGAGTTAATTTTGGTATTTCAGAGAGCTAGGATTTAGTTTTTATCCTCTACTAGATGTTGAGTCTTCCCAAAACTTTTAAATAATCTTTTACTCATCATAAGCAAAGTTAATATATAAATAATATCCTCAGAAAAATATTTGTAACTTGACAATAGATTAATGTCTAAAATATACTTAAAAACTGCTACAGATAAATTAGGAAATCAACACAATTTTAAAAATCTAGTTCACAAAAAGTAAACATAAAAATCACCAATCTTACTGTAGGTTGAGCATCAATAATAATTTCAATAATCTGAAATCTGAAATACTTTAAAATCTAAAACTTTTTAAACACTGACATCATGCCACAAGTAGAAAATTTCATACCATAAAATCTTAACTTTATGCACAAAATTATTGAAATTATTGTATAAAATTAACCTTCATGCTGTGGTAATTTATAAGTTGTATTTGAAACAAATGAATTTCATGTTTAGACTTGGATCTCATCTCCAGAATATCTCATGGACATGAAAGTATTTTTTAAGATCCTGAACCTGAAACAATTCTGGCTTTACACATTTCAGATAAGAGAGACTCAGAGTTTGTAGTAGTTATTGGATTACCCCAAACCCAGATTGTGTGTCTACGTATGTTGAATGTGGGTGATAGGTGCATTCACGTTATTGTGGGTGAGAGGGGAAGTTAGTAAAGCCCACATGGAAATCATCTATCAGAATTAAAAATTAAAAGGCTATTATGACTTCTTAAAAGTTTTTAAACACTTCTCTAATGCATATTGACATTTTATAACTTTAAAAAGTGCATATTATTTTTTAACACAATAGGACATTTTATTTATAAGAACATAGAGATGATTGTCAAAGCCTGAGGTTAGAGAGTATAGTCACTAAGATCTAGATGCTGGAGCTAAAGAGCCTACAGATGCAAGGCGGCCATTCTCCCCTCAATCATTCTCAGTCTCTCCCCCTTCCAATACCATAGTCTTTGAACTTGTACCTGTATCTCTGCATAAGTATGTTGTATTTCTACCTTTTTTAAAAAATGGTTTAAATATTTATTTTTTTATTTAGTTTTTTTCTTTATTGAACATAAGTGGCATACATTTAAATTATACTTGGTGCCCCCCCCCCGTTTTCCCTTTCCCCCCTCTCACCAATGATTGTCCAGGGTAACCTTGCCATATTCATAATTTTACACATATTCGAGTGTAGACCCTCATTAATCAAGTTCAGTCTTCCTCCTCCCCTATCTTTCCATTCAAGCTTTGCTGGTATTTCCTCTCCATTACCTGGAGTACCACTGGTATCCTCTACATTCCCTAGTTTGGGCATATTAGAGGGAACATACTAGAGGGAACATATGTCCTTCTCCTTCTGTGCTTGGCTGATCTCACTTAACATAATGCTCTCCAGGACTTTCCAGCTTCTTGCAAATGATATGATTTTGTTCTTTTTTATGGCTGAGTAGAATTCCATTGTGTGTATTTCCCAGAGTTTTGCAATCCATTCATCTGTTGATGGAGACCTGGGTTGGTTCCATATTTTGGCTATTACACATTGTGCTGCTATGAACATAGGTATGCATATGTTGCCATAGTTTTCTGAATTCAACCCTTTTGGAAAAATACCCAGGAGTGGTAGGGCTGGATCGTATGGTGGATCTATTCCTAGCTTTCTTAGGAATCTCCACACAGATCTCCATAGTGGCTGAACTAGTTTGCATTCCCACCAGCAGTGTAAAAGAGTTCCTCTTTCCCCACATCCTTGCTAGCATTTGTTGTTTGATTTCTTTTTGCTTGCCACTCTGACTGGGGTTAGATGGAATCTCAGGGTAGTTTTGATTTGCATCTCCCTGATGGTCAGTGATGTAGAACATTTTTTCATGTATCTATTGGCCCTTTCTATCTCTTCTTTTGTGAAGTGTCTATTTAGTTAATTTGCCCATTTCTTGATTGGCTTGTTTGTTTTGCTAGTGTAGAGTCTTTTGATCTCTTTATATATTCTGGATATTAGCCCCCTATCAGAATGGTGGCTGGTAAAGATCTTTTCCCATTCTGTAGGCTTCCTCTTTAGGTTACTGATAGTCTCCTTTGATGAGAAGAAACTTTTTAGTTTGATGCTATCCCACTTGTTAATTCTTGCTTTAATTTCCTGAGCTTTGGAGGTTTTGTTGAGAAAGTTACTGCCTGTGCCAATATGTTGTAGTGTTGAACCTATGCTCTCCTCTACTAACTTCACAGTCTCAGGTCTAATTTCTAAGTCTTTGATCCATCTTGAGTTGATTCCTGTGTTTGGTGAGATATAGGGGTTTAAATTCATCTTTTTACAAATGGTTAGCCAGTTCTCCCAGCACCATTTGTTGAAAAGGCTGTCTTTTCTCCAGCGTATGAGCTTGGCCCCTTTGTCAAAGATTAATTGACTAAAGATGTGTGGGTTTGTTTCTGTATCTTCTATTCTAATCCACTGGTCAGTATATCTGTTATTGTGCCAGTACCATGCTGTTTTTACTACTGTTGCTCTATAGTATAATTTGAAGTCTGGGATTGTGATGCCTCCTGCATGTTTCTTATTGCTGAGAATTGCTTTGGCTATTCTGGGTCTTTTCTTTCTCCATATAAAGTTCATGATTGATTTTTCTAGGTCTCTGAAGAATGTTGCTGGTATTTTAATAGGAATTGCATTGAATCTATAGATCAATTTTGGTAGAATGGCCATTTTGATGATATTTATTCTGCCTATCCATGAGCACAGGAGATCTTTCCATCTTCCAAGGTCTTCTTCAATTTCTTTCTTTAATGTTTTATAGTTTTTGTTGTAGAGATCTTTTACATCTTGGGTTAGGTTAATTCCTAGGTATTTTATTGGTTTTGAGGTTATAGTGAATGGAATTGTTTTCTTTGTTTCTTTCATTGTGGATTCATTGTTGGCGTAAAGAACCCCTGGCAAACCTAACCAAAAGAAAAAGAGAATCAACTCAAATTATCAAAATTAGAAATGAAAAAGGAGATATCACCACAGATAGTGAAGAAATTCAACAGATTATCAGAAACTACTTTAAAAATTTATACTCCAATAGACTTGAAAACATGGAAGAAATTGATACATTTCTAAGCACAGTTAACCTACCTACGCCCAGCCAAGAGGATATAGCAAGCCTAAACCAACCAATAGCAACCAAAGAAATAGAAATGGCAATAAAAATTCTTCCACCAAAGAAAAGCCCAGGCCCAGATGGGTTTACAGCTGAATTCTACAAAACCTTCAGTGAACAACTAATACCAATACTTCATAACTTGTTCCAGGAAATTGAAAGAGATGGAACTCTCCCAAATTCTTTCTATGAGGCCAGTATCACATTAATCCCCAAACCAAATAAAGATACCTCAAGAAAGGAAAACTACAGACCAATATCCTTAATGAACATAGATGCAAAAATTCTAAACAAAATACTAGCTATACGCATTCAAAACTATATCAAGAGAATAATACATCATGACCAAGTTGGTTTCATCCCAGAAAAACAAGGCTGGTTCAACATACGCAAATCAATACATGTTATTCACCACATAAATAGAACCAAGAACAAAAACCACATCATCATAACAATAGATGCTGAAAAAGCATTCAATAAAATCCAACACCCATTTATGTTAAAAACACTGCAGAAAATTGGGATAGAAGGAACGTACTTCAACATCATTAAGGCAATATACTGTAAACCCAAAGCCAACATTATAAATGGGGAAAAACTGCAAGAATTTCCTTTAAAGTCAGGAACAAGACAAGGATGCCCACTATCACCACTCCTTTTCAACATAGTCCTTGAAACTCTTGCTGCAGCAATAAGACAAGAGAAGGAAATCAAAGGAATTCACATAGGAAGAGAGGAATTAAAATTATCCTTATTTGCAGATGACATGATCCTTTATTTGGAAGACCCAAAGAACTCAACCAAAAGACTTCTGGAGCTGATTGACAAATTCAGCAAAGTTGCAGGATACAAAATCAACCTAAAGAAATCAGTGGCTTTTCTTTACGCCAACAAAAGTGCATATTCTTTAGCAGAATGGTAGGGATTCTAAGAAATACTTGCATAGCTGTAAATATTTAGGAGCATGTTCATGGTAACATTGCTTTCTTGTGAAGGAAATGTAAACTAATGTCTATCAGCTGCTGATTAGTTAAGTAACAGACTGTAATCCACTCAATGTATGAAGATATTAAAAGACAGATCAATTTATGTATGCTCATTGGGGTTCCTGGAAATCCTTCTAACTCTGGGCTACACTCCCAGACCTATTTTTTTATATTTTTATTTGGAAACAGGGTCTCTTAAGCCAGCGAGGCTGGCTTCGAACCTGCACGATCCTCCTGTCTTCGTCTCAGAAGCACGGGGATTACAAGCGTGTGCCACCACGCCCAGCTGTATGCTTTTAAAAATGTGTGAACTGGAAAAAGTACCAAAATATTGCAGTACTTATCAATCTGTAGGAATCTATGGAGACCGGTTTATAGGAAAAGTGGTACTTTCATAGTTTATTGTATTATTTTATGTGTATTTCCTAATGACATTGTATAAAGTATTTTAAAAAGCAGGATTCAAAACTAAAGTATATTTATAGTTTATTTAGTATATCAGCATTGCAAAATGTGTATATTTTTATTATGTATATGTATACACTTATTTATTTTAGAAACATAACCTGGAAGGAAATTCATCGTATTGTTTACTGGGATTATCCCTTTGTAGTGAGGTTAAAGGCATTTAAAAAAATCTTTCTAGTTCTCTAAGTCTTTTGTGTATGTGTGTGGTACTGGGGTGTGGAACCCAGGGGTTTTCTACCTCGAGGCTAGACTCCCAGACCTATTTTATACTTTATTTGGAAACGGTCTCACTAAGTTGCTGAGAGCCTGCTAAGTAGCTGAGTCTGGCTTTGAAACCTGTGCTGAGATCCTCCTATCCCAGCCTCCCAAGCACTAGGATTACAAGCATGCGCCACCATACTCGACTCCCTAAGTCTTGATAAAAATAGTATACGTTCATTTTAATAATTTAATCAACCTCTTTTTTGTTTTTGTTTTTGGTGGTACTGGGGTTCCTGGAAGCCCTTCTACCTCCGGGCTATACTCCCAGATCTATTTTTTATATTTTTATTTGGAAACAGGATCTCTTAAACCAGCACTGCTGGCTTTGAACCTGCTTGATCCTCCTGTCTCTGCCTCCCAAGTGAGGGGATTACAAGTGTCAGCCACCACACTGGGCTTAATCAACCTCTTTAAAAGAGAAGTTGAGTATAGCATGGTGCTGTCCACTCAGAGGGGTGCAGATCTTTGTGTTTGAGTGCACTCTCCAGCATGAGCACTCAAGTGTCTCCAGTCTTCATTTTTGAACATTTTGAACAGTTACCCCTGGAGAAATTGGTGTGTGTGTAAGTTGAGCCATGTATTGGGAAATGAGGCAGCCTTGGTGGATTTTTGTTTGTTTGAACAATAATCCTTTAAGTCCTCTTTCTCTCTCAAACATTCTTACTTTCTTGGCTGGCATAGCCTCTCAAATTCTCAAACTATTTTCTAAAACCAAATAATCTGACAAGCAAACATTTCTTGGCTCTTAGGAGAGAAAAGAGTTCAAGTTAGAATGTTTGCTTAACTGTTCTGTTTTCTTCTGTGGAGTAAAAATACTTTTTTGTCAACTTGTGAATTATTAATAGACCTGAAATAAATTCTATTACATCTTTGGAGCTAAGAATCTGCTTTCTATTAACCTATTATTTATGCTGCATAGTGTAATTATTAATAAAAATAAATCACATGACCAAATATTTTGATATAGTAATGAAAGATTTTCTCCTATCTTGTCCCAACAGTCAGGGATCATATTTATCTACTATCATCCTAATATATCAGCTTTATTCTTTGAGTAAATTAATTTACCATTACACCCATATAAATATGAAAAATTTTAAACAACAATTTACTATCCTTCCATCATATAATTGTTTTTATTTCTGCCTTCCTTCCTCTAATTGTGACCCATAGTTGGCATTTATTATGTGCCAACTATGAATGAGTAGGCATCACTAGAGAGACTGAAATGAGCAGAACTGAGGGAGAGGCAGCAATATAGTAAGATGCCTTAGGTGACAGCTCACTCTGCATAAAGCTGAATGATTGGGATGGGGTTCATGAACACTATGCACAAATAGCATTCCTAGGCTAACTAGAAACAACATTTTAAGTATTTTTAAAAACACTGCCAACTTCTTTCTTAAAAGGATTGTGTCCATGCAGGGCGTGGTGGTGCATGCATGTAATCCCCATACTTGGGAGGCGGAGACAAGAGGACCGCGCAGGTTTGAAGCCAGCACGCTGGCTTAAGAGACCCTGTATCCAAGTAAAAATGTAAAATAGGTCTGGGAGTGTAGCCTGGAGGTAGAAGGGTTTCCAGGCTCCAGTACCACCAAAAAAAAAAAAAAAAAAAAGTGACTTGTTCCCCAACATCTTAAGCAGAACTGAGATTCATCACTAAGACAAAGCAAACCAAAACAAAAACTTGATACTTTAATAGGCTGAAAATTAAGCCTTATTATTGTTTTATCTGAATTTCTTTTTATTATTAATGATGTTGAGCATTTTTCTATGTTCTTTGTTACTTCCTGTAAAAATATTTTATTCACTTGAAATCTTGACTTTGTTATATACATGTTACTTTAAAAAAAGAAAACAGTTCATTGAGGTAAAATTTGTATAACATAAATTTATCACTTTGAAGTGAACAACTTAGGGGCATAGTATATTCACAATGTTATACAACCCCCAACCTGTATTTAGTTTCAGACATTCTCACCACTCCTTAATACTCACTCAGCAGTATTCACCCCTCTCCCTATTCCCTGGTAACCATTTAATCTACTTTATGTTTTTATGGATTTATGGACTGGATATTTTGTATAATGGAATCAAATGATATATGGTTTTTGTGCTGACTTTTTCCACCTAGCCTAATGTTTTGGTCACATTTGGTTGTTTAAGTACTTCATGGCTGAATAATATTCCAGGTCCATTATTTATATCTATATCTATATATATCTGTTGATAGAAATTTGGGCTGTTTTTGCTCTTTTGGCTCTTGTGAATAGTGCTGCTGTGCATATGCATGCACATGTACTTATTTGAGCACTTATTTTTATTTCTTTCAGTAATAGACCTATATGTGCGAATGTGGTCATATAATTCTGTTGTAAGTTTCTGAGAAATCACTAAGCCCTTTTCATAGAGGATGCAGCATTTTACGATCCCAGCAACAATGTACAGGGTTCCCATTTTACCACATCTTTGTCAACACTTGTTTATTTGTTTATTTTTTTAAATGGAACCTCACTGTGATTTTGATTTGATTTTCCTAATGAGTAATGATGTTGAGTATGTGTTACTATTTTGTATATAATAGAGAAAATGAAGAAAGAAATTTCTTTTAAGATTAGTTAAATGTAAGAAAATGCCAGTTCCAAACCTGAGGATTACTTCTGCTTACATATTTTGTTGTTTTTATAACAGGCATTTCTGAAGTGAGGTCTTTTGACCCTAGGTTTATTTTAAAATTGAAATTGTTTTACATTTCCCCATTACCTGGTTGGATTAAGGAAATACTGTACCCTTTGACCAGTGGTTCTCAAAATGTGGTCCGGGGACCAGCAGCATCAGTACTCCCTGGGTACTTGTTGAAAATGTAAATTCTCAGACTCTATCCCAGACCACTGAGTTGGAAACTTTAACTTTTCAGAAATCTGTGTTTTCTTTCTTTTCTTTTTCTTTTTGGTGGTACTGGGGTTCCTGGAAACCCTTCTACACTCCCAGACCTATTTTATACTTTTTTATTTGGAAACAGGGTCTCCCAAGCCAGCACAGCTGGCTTCGAACCTGTGCAATCCTCTTATCTCCACCTCCCAAGTGCAGGGATTACAACCGTGTGCCACCACGCCCAACAGGAATCTGTGTTTTCAATAAGCCTTTCAAAGTTGAAATGGATGCACACTTAGATTTGAGAACCCCTATCAAAACCAATATTTTCAAATTGATTCTGTACTAAGGACCCCTTGTGGGAGGACATGTAACCCACTACTTTGGCCTCATTAGCACTGTCTTTTTTTTTTTTTTTACCTTAAATAGGCAGACAGCATAAATACTTAAGTTGGTATCATTTTATAGTCTGTTCAAGAAATATAAGCATAAATCCAGCCGGGCATGGTGGTGTATGCTTTGTACTTGAGAGGCTGAGAAAGGAGTATCTCAGTTTGTGGACAGTCTCAGATAGTTAGTGAGGCCCTCCGCAACTTAGTGAGACCCTGTTTCAAAATAAGGAATAAAAATAAGGTTGGGGGTGTAGTTCAAGAGGTGAAATGCCACTGGGTTCCATCCCCAGGACCACACACACAAAAAGAAAGAAATATAAGTGTAAATGATTTTTTTTACTTAGAAATTATATTTAGACTATAAGTCATGTAAAAAAGAGGTAAGTTTTAAAGCTACTTTATATCTTTGTTCAAATATTTAAGGAATTTAAGAGTTGCATGCCTGTGATATGTGTTTTCCCATGTATTTGCGATTAGACTTTGCTTTTTACTTCTTCAGAGTATGTATTGTGAGCATTTATGGTGTGAAGGCCAGGCCGCAAATTATTCAGCCACTACTGCCTAAATACATGCTTCTTTGATTACAGATTGTTTTTTTTTTCCCCTGCACAAGCTATTCAAATAGAGATAATTATATCTACTTTGTAGAATTTTATGATTTACCTGTTTAGATATGTATTAAAGCATCTGAAGTACATAATAAGCACTTGGTAAATGTTTTATGCTATTGATGTGTTTAATATATGTAAAAGTTGAATTTTGACATAGAATATTGTAAGCATGGACACTTTTGTAAGTAGTAAATCTGGGTTTGCAAACCAACAACATAAGCAATGTGCTCTTTCAAAGATGAGTCCCCCACAAACATTGCCTTTTAAGAGTATATTTATTTAGTGAGGCTCTTTAAAACTTAGTGAGACTTTGTTTCAAAATAAAAAATGAAGTAGGGCTGGAGTGTAACTCAGAAGCAGAATGCCCTTGAGTTCAGTCCTCAGTACCACCTCCAACAAATAAACAAAAAACAAAGCAAAACATTCATAGCCAGGTGTTGTGCACACATCTGTAATCCCAGTTACTTGAGTGGTTGAGGCAGGAGGAACCCAAGGTCCAGGGCACATGGGCAACTTAGCAAGACCCTGTCTCAAAATAAAAATTAAAAAGGGCCATGAGTGTAGGTAGCTAAGTAGGTCCAGTCCCGGTACCATTAAAAAAAAAATTGATTCTGATAGGGCCTTGTGAAGTCTTCCAGATTTAATGGGTAGGTTGAGTGAATGGTTAGGAAGTGAATGCACAAAGAGGAGCTGGGAGGTTTGAGGAAGGGCTTTTGGGTGGGGAACTGAATGTATTTATAAACCAAGGGAGAAGAATTTAACTAGGGATATCATAGTATTTATTTTTACTTTATCAGGAAAGCAACATAAATGAGTTCTTCATTTTGTTTGTTTGATATCTGAGGATATTATTCAATTTATATATTGTAATTTAGATTAGAATTCAATCATAAAACTTTGACCTTTAGAAATATGTATTTATTAATAAGAGTACAGAAGATGATATGTTATCCATATATAGAGAACAAGGTATTAAATGTCATTTTAAGTTGGTGCCTATTAAAGACTGTTTTATTATTTAAACTGACTTTTGAAGTAACATTGCAAAGAAATTTTTACATCAAAATATTTAATAATGGAAATCTCTGAATTATTCAGTGAGTTCATAGTTACATCTATACTTACAGATGTAATTTTATTCTTAATTTTTTTTTGTGTGTGTGTGTGTGGTACTGGGGTTCCTGGAAGCCCTTCTACCTCTGGGCTACACTCCCAGACCTATTTTTATATTTTATTTGGAAACAGGGTCTCTTAAGCCAGCACGGCTGGCTTCGAACCTGCAGGATCCTCCTGTCTCCGCCTCCCAAGCGCGGGGTTTACAAGCATGCGCCACCATGCCCGGCCATAACAGTGACAGTTAAATGTTTATTATCCATTGACCAATTCATAGGAGAAACTGAATTATTTCTAAATGTAATAAAGTTGTGATAATTTGTAATCACAGGACATGTTCTGAACTTTTTTTTTTTTAATTTGCAGTACTGGGGATTGAACCCAGGGGCATTCTATCTCCAAGTTGCACCCCCAGCCCTATTTTTTATTCTTTATTTTGAAACAGTTTCTCACTGCGTTGCAAAGGGCCTCACTAAGTAGCTGAGGCTGTCTTGAACCTCATTCTTCCTGTCTCAGGTTCCCAAATGCTGGGATTACAAAGCATGCACCACCACACCTGGCTTGTTCTGAACTTTTATAACTTCTAATTTTAAGAATAATAAATCTATTCATATTATACTCAGCTTAAGTATGTTGATTTGATGCCAGGTCTAAGATCTCCCTTTTGTCACTTAAACTTATCATTTTCATATCTCCTCACCCTTCATATCTTTAAAGCTTATGTGTGTCTTATGATAATATTAATACGGAGTTAGCGAAAGAATCCTCAGACAGAATTATGTGCTGGCAGTCTGACATGGGCGACTAAGTTCCTTAGCTTTATTGAGATAGTCAGAGACATTCTTAAAGACAGTGGATATAGACAAGGCCACTTTTTCTGGCTTGAGATTTTTTTGATATGGTATCTAATTCCTTTATCAAAAGAAAAATTGTCTTTTCTAGGCTTCTTATGATAGATGAAATTTGAGACATTTTTAAGAATACAATATTTTGGACTCAGATTGAGTTCAGATTTATTCCATGACTACAGTGTAATTATGACAGGTTGCCATTTGGGGGCACATTGCTTGACATCCTTGAGATTCATTTCACTAATCTAACATGTATTGAAGCTGACCATTTGCCAGGCATTATATTGTCAAGTCCTCATTTAAACTTTACAAACTATGACCCCCCCAACTTTCTTTGGTAAAAAAATAGAGAACTGGGATTTTGAAAGCTAATAACTTGATGTTAGTTGTACAAAGAGTTGGTTACAGAATGAGGATTTGAATGCAGATCACTTTGATGAATTTCAAGCTCATAACTTCTAGGCCTCTGGTTCCCAAACTTTAATGTGCAACAGAGTTACCTGGACAGCATGCCTTTTAAGGCCCTAGAATTTCTGATTTTGTAGGTCTACAATAGGGTCCAATAATTTGTATTTCTGTGGATACTGCTGGTCCTGGGTACTGTACTTTGAGAACCACTATTCAGTGCTGCCTGCCTTGGTTCCTCTGTGGGGTTTAGGGAGAATTCATGTCTTTTGATAATCACTAACACTGACTATTCACTTTGTCCAAAGCTGTTACAAATTAGTTCTTTTTTATCTTCGCATTAATCTTAAGAGGTAGTAAAACTGCAGGGAGAGAATGTGAGGAAGGAAACTGAGGTAGAGAAATGTTCAGTTAAGAGCCCTCAGCAGGACAGTGGCAGAGCTGCTTGCCCGTTATTGCTTCTGTCAGCCCAGCTGGTTTTGGGGGCCAGTGTTCTTGGAGCCATCTCTAGAAGAGAATTTCACGCTATAGGGATGTTGAGGGAGAAGGGGACCCTCTTTTCATTCATCAGTGTTTTGTGTCCTGGGAGGGCTCTGGCGGCTAGGCGTAGAAATCGTTTTCATGTCATTCTCCCAGAATTAAGGGTAGAAGACGAACTTTGTTACTCTGGTGAATGGTGTGATTTTGGAAATGACCTGTTTCAGGTTAGCTATGCAATCTTTGATAGTCATTGGCATGAATTAAAGGAATTCCAAGAGATTTCATATGTAAAAACCAGTTAGTGGGGCACAGTTTTAAATTAGAAGGTATGTGGACTGACGGTGGCTGCCCTGCAACAGGAAGTTCATTAATCTATAATATCAACTTGCTGTGACTGTTCCAACAGCCAAGGGAAATCCCAAAAGCAAAAATGTAGGGGATTAAGGAGAAAAGTCAATCTGTAACTATGTCTGAAACCTATATTATGCTTAGGAAACTAGTTTCCCCATTAAAGACAAAAGTCTTAAAGAGAAATTGATCTTAAAGAGAAAGTGTAAGGCAGTTTCAAAAGATAATATATTAATATATGAATACTTTATGTGTTTGGTTCTATTAAAAATTTTGTTGAATGACTATTATGTATAAGACACTTAAAAAAATTGTATTGTTCCTCCTGTCAAGAGTTCACAGCATGTTCCACAGTCAAGTGTTTAATTGATTTATGTAAGAACATTCAAATCTGAAATTAGTAAAACTTAATGCATATGCTTAGCTTAGAGATAGTGATATCATTTCCATGATACCAGTGTTTGAATCCTGGAAATTTTTTTTTTTTTTAAGGAATGGCTACTTTGTCATAGAGCTACAGCCAGGGCCTCCTTAGTCTCAGCTTGGGGTTCTCTTTGATTTAAAGTTGCTTGATTTAAAGCTAGGCGTGGTGGGGCACTCTTGTAATCCCCATGCTTGGGAGGCTGTGGCAGGAGGATCGCACAGGTTCAAACCCGGCCTCAGCTACTTAGTGAGGTTCTCAGCAACTTAGTGAGACCCCGTTTCCAAATAAAATATAAAAATAGGTCTGGGAGTATAGCCCGGATGTAGAAAGCCCCTAGCTTCCACCCCTAGTACCACCAAAAATAAAATAAAATAAATAAAGTGGCTTGACTTATTAATTATAGAGATTTATATCCAGTTTTTAAAAATTTTTTGCAGCTATGTAGCTGAGGCTGTCCATGAACTGTGATCCTCTGGTCTCAGCCTCCTGAATGCTGGGATTATAAGCATGCACTACCACACCCGGCTATATCCCAATCTGTGTGTGTGTGTGTGTGTGTGTGGTACTGGGGTTCCTGGAAACCCTTCTACCTCCGGGATACACTCTCAGACCTATTTTATATATTTTTTTGGAAACAGGGTCTCTTAGGCCAGTGTGGCTGGCTTCGAACCTGCGCTATCCTCCTGTCTCCACCTCCCAAGTGCGGGGATTACAATAGAGTGCTACCACGCCTAGCTATATTCCAATCTTAAGTGGTGAATTTTCCAAAGGATATATTGTGACTTATTCTATCTTTTTGATATTCACATCTCTATTTATCCTTTTGTTGTTGTTGTTGTTGTTGTTGTTGTTGTTGTTGTTCTTAACTCTCAAAGGCTCTAGTGCAAATTCTGGGAACAATGAAGAATAAAAAGGAAATGCAACCTTGATACTTAACATGTGGTTAGGGTACTGGATTTTGACATATGTGGCATTGGAAAAATCACTATATTTATTCTGGTTTGTTGTAGGTTAACAAAGCCCTTGTCATTTGCTGATTGTGTTGGGGATGAGCTGCCATGGGGATGGGAAGCAGGGTTTGACCCTCAGATTGGCGTCTACTACATCGATCACATCAACAGTAAGTTTTCCTTTTTGGTGAAAGTAAACTTCAGAAAAGAAATCTCTAAAAATATTTAATTACACAAAAGGGTAAACATTTTACAAAATGAATTTTTTTATTTTAAATCTCCACTTACTTTATGACTAATATTTAACCATTTTGGTTTTGGGGGCATGTGTGTAAAGTTGCATTTATGGGGAATAGAGGACCTCTGGTCTAGATGTCTAGTTGTCTGGCTGCTGGGCTGGGAATGAATTTTCTTCCCTGGGCCAGGTGATTAAAAAAAATACTGGGTGTCTCCTTCCACAACCCTTGTACCTTCATATTTGAATTCCCTTTTTCTTAGAGTTGCCCCAAAAAGAGTTAGGGTGGGCACAGTGTGGTTTAACAACCCAGCTGGTGTGGAACAGATGGCCTGAGGGCGAGATTGGCGCTCATCAGAGCGTACAGTATAGATGTGGACCAGACTGAAAACCTTTTCTCCTTTCAGTATCTTGATTTCTGTGTTGCTGGAATGGGAAAGCCTCTCATTTTAACAGCTTTTAGATTGTCATAGTAAGGCTGGGCAGGATTACCTTGGCCAGGAACAACTTTTAAAAAACATGTACTTGAAGTATTTCTTAATAATATATTTGTGTATATGTATGTATATATATATATATATGTTTGTGTGTATATATATATATTATATGTGTGTACAGGAATATTTATTTCTCTATCCAGCTTCCAGCTTTTTTTTTTTTTTGAAGCTACATTAGAAAATATTTCTGTTTTACCTTGGGTCTTCTTGAGATAGGCTATAGGGTATATACATGTCAAATATTTAGCAGAATGCTCTGGTGAGGAGGCAAGAAAGGCGGATCTGGACAGACAGAGAAGTTTGCCTATAATGTATAAAGTAAATGAGGTAAGGTCAGACTTAGCTAATAAAAAATCAATGCCTACCTCAATTTTAATTTCAAATAATAAATGAATTTTTTTTAGGTACTGAGGATAGAACCCAGGGGATTTCTACCTCCGAGCTACATCTCAGCCCCATTTTTTATTCTTTATTTTTTTGAAGCAGGGTCTCACTGAGTTGCAAAAGGCCTCATTAAGTAGCTGAGGCTGTCAGTGAACCGCAATCCTATTTTCTCAGCCTCCCAAATGCTGAGATTACAATGGTGAGTCACCATGCCCTGCTCCGAGTTACATTTTTTTTTAAATTGGTGCACTGTATTCATACATCATAGTGGGATACATACTTTTGTAGATATACATGCACACATTGCCCAGTCAGCCCCCACCCGATCCCCACCCCATTCTCTCCCTATCCCTCCCTCCCATGCTTGGCTTAGTGGTTGACATCTAGTATTATAGCAATTTATCTAAAATTAAAAATGATAATCTCACATAACAGTTTCATTTGTCTGATACCAAGCTTTTGATGACTTAAAGATAACATTTCAATATTTCTTTTTGCTTTCTTTCTTACCAGAGAATCTATTTTTTCTATTTTTTAGGTGAAACTATCATATATTTATATATTTATTTTTCAGAAAAAAAATCTATCCTAATATGGAATATGGACTCTAGGTACCCACAACGATCTTGAAAAAGAACAAAGCTAGAAGATGTATATTTTCTGATTTCAAACCATATAAAGCTACAATAATTGAACCAGTGTAGTACTATTCTAAAGGCAGATATATAAACCATTGGAGTTAAATAAAAGCCTAGAGCTAAATTCTTCCCTATATTGTCAAGTTATTTTTGACAAGGTTTCCACGAACATTTGGTGGTGGGAATAATAATCTTTTAACTAAATATGGTTGAAAAATAATAATTACATGGAAAAGAATAAAATTGGACCCTTACCTAATCCCATATACAAGTATTAACTCAAAATAGATAAAAGACCTAAATATAAATCTTAAGACTATAAACTTTTAGGAGAAAATCTGGGTCATAAAACCTCACAACATTGAAATTGGCAGTGATTTCTTGGTTATGATTTCAATGGCACAGGCAACAGAAGAGTATACAAACTCCCTAAAAAATAAAAAACATATTGTATATCCAAAGACAATGTAAACAGAGTTAACAGTTACTAATAGAATGGGATAAAATATTTCCAAATGCTATATCTGAAGGTATATTAATATTCCAACTAGAAATCCTAAAAATTAACAACAATAAAGGCAAACAATACCCTTTAGAGATAGGTAAAAGACTAACATAAATAATGAATCTCCACAGATAACCAATCTTAGTAGTCTGTTGGATGGAAAGTCATGTTTGTCTAGTTCTGATGTGTGTTACCTATTTCTTCTTTGTAGTTAATCTCTTTGAGTATTTTCTCTAGTGCTGGTTTTGAAGACATAAATTCCTTCAGTTTCTGTTTGTCATGGAAGCTTCTTATTTCTCCATCTAATTTGATAGAAAGTTTTGCTGGGTAGGAAATTTTTGGCTGGAAGTTGTTTTCTTTCAAAATTGGGAATATGTTACTCCAAGCCCTTCTGGCTCTCATAACTTGGTTTGGGAAGTCTGGAGTGATTCTAATTGGTTTGCCTCTGAATGTCACTTGGCCCTTTGTTTTTGTTGCCTTTAAGATTCTCTGCTTGGCTTCCACATTGGTCATTTTGACAATTATGTGGCGTGGGGATCCTCTTCTCCGATCCTGTCTAAAGGGAGTTCTATACGTTTCCTGGACCTGCGTATCGACCTCTTGCTCTATGTCTGGAAAATTTTCTGCTATTACTTCCTTGAAGAAATTGTTGATCCCTTTGGTTTCACTTTCTTTTCCCTCCTCTATTCCAATTATTCTTAGATTAGCTCTCTTAAAATGGGCCCATATTTCTTCAATATCAGATTCCTGCTGTCGGATATTTTTTTCTAGATTAGAAACTATGCATTAATTTTTGGATTGATCATCTTCTAAGAGCGAGATTCTGTTCTCCATGTGTTCTAATCGGTTGTTTGTGCTTTGAATTGAGGCCTTTACTTCATTAATTGCATCCTTTATCTCTTTTTGGCTCTCTCTGAGTTCTTTTCGAAGCACCTCTATTATTTCTACAGTTATTTTCCTGATTTGATCTTCTAGAAATCTCTGATTTTCTGTTTTATCGGGTTCTGATGTTGTGGGGTTGTGAGCATTCATTGCTCCAGTATTATTCCTCTTTCCCATGATTTCGGATGTTTGTGCCTTCTCTGGGTTCTTCCCTTGGGTCACTATGACTTCACTTAAGGTGCTCTGGAACTCGAGTCAGTAGTATCTCAGACCCCACTACTCCTTTATTGGGTTGTTTCACAGAGTCTCCGACCCAGAGAGTTGATAGAGGCTGCTTTAGACTGTGGGGGGTGCCAGGTTGCACGCTCTCCTATGGTGTGATATCACTGCCACCGCCCCTCTCCCACTGGGTCAAGTCCCAGTGAGTACAGTACTGGGATTTCTCCTCTGTGGCCCGCAATTTGACTCACTGTTCTTGAGTACGCAGATGTAGCTGTACTGAATTCAGTGAATTCGGTGCTGCTGCCGCCGGTGGCAATATGGCGCCGCTGCTACGCCCTCGGCTATGGGGCTGGCGTTTTTTTTCTTGGTTTTGATTTCCACTCTGAATCCCTGCAGCGTGTGCTGAGCTCAGCCACTGGGAGCTTTAGATGCTCTCTGCACGGAGAAATCCCGCGTGGCTGTTCCGCAGTGGCTCCCCTCGGCTTGCTGTGGCCGTCCCGTGAATTCACCTGTGCTGCCGGCAGTATGGCGCTGCTGCCGCGTCCTCAGGCATGAAGCCGCGTCCTAGGGCGTGAGGATCTCCTCTGTGGCTCTGTTCTCAGTCCGCTTTCTCTCTGGAGCCTGGTGATTTTTTTTTGTTTCTCTGGTGATGTTGTTTTCTGGCTTTGAAAGGCGCTGATTTTGTGGTAATGGAGATTTGTTGTTAGCGGGGCTCTTAAGCCCCGCTTTTCTCGGTCGCCATCTTCCCGGAAGTCTCCCTCTATCCAGCTTTTAAAAATTTATTTGGATGGTAGTATACAATAATCACAGTGAATCACTTAAGAATGATTATTTTTATTTTTTTTTTGTGGAATACGTAATGAATTTATTTTTTGTTTTGTTTCTTTTAAATCTGTTCTTTCTGAGGTATTGTGGAGGGAACCTAGAAGTATTCCACCTCTGAGCTATACCAACAGCCCCATTTTTTATTTCTTATTTTTTGAAACAGTGTCTCACTGAGTTGCAAAGCGCCTTACTAAGTAGCTGAGGCTGTTCAAGAACCAAGATCTTCCTGTCAGCCTCCCAAATGCTGAGATTACAAGTGGGTGCCACCATACCTGGCTTAAATCTGTTCTTATATTAAAAGTTTTAACTGAGCATAGTGGTACACATTTGTAAATGTAGTAGTTGGGAGGCTGAGGCAAGAGGACTACAGGTGTGAGGCCAACCTCAGCTAATTTAGGCTCTCTGCAACGTAGTGAAATACTGTTTCAAAATAAAGAATAAAAGACATGGCTGAGGGTGTAGCTTGGAGGTGGAATTTTCCTGGGTTCAATCCCCAGTACTGAACCAGGCGTGGTGGCGCACGCTTGTAATCCCAGTACTTGGGAGGCTGAGACAGTAGGATTGTAGGTTCGTGGCCAGCCTCAGCTACGTAGTGAGGCCCTACGCAACTTAGTGAGACCCTGTTTCAAAATAAAGAATAAAAAAAATAGAGCTGGGGGTGTAGCTCAGAGGTAGAATGTCACTGGGTTCCATCCCCAGTACTGCCAAAAAAAAAAAAAAAAAAAAAAAAATTAAAAGCAATGCTCTCTAATATCTTTAGGAATAATACCACAAAAAGGTCTTATTCAATATTTGTTGGTGATGGCTTGCTCCTGCCCTTGTGCAGATAGATGATATATTTTTTGAGAAACAACAGCTATAGGAACAGCATTGATTTCTTCCAGAGAGGTGAAGTGAAATGGAGGAGTGGAAAGCACTTGGAAGTATTGACTTAGTTCTTCAAAGAACACATACAGGCCGGGCATGGTGGCCCGCACTTAGCGTGGTTTGCGGACAGCCTCAGCTACTCAGTGAGGCTCTCTGCAACTTAGTGAGACCCTGTTTCAAAAAAAATTAAAGAATAAAAAATAGGGCAGGGGGTGTAGCTCGGAGATCAAATGCCTCTGGGTTCCATCCCCAGACCTCCAAAAAAGAAAAAAAAGAAACCCACACACATACAATAAGTAATGAGTTGTGAAACATCTGTGTAATAAGTAATAGTACACCATACACACACATTATTTTGACATAAATACAAATAGTAATTTCAACAAATTATTGCCTTAATCTCTTTTATTTTACTAAAAGAAATGACTTTTTTTGTAGAGAAAAAATTTTCTTCCTGAAAATTTCTAAAAATTTAATGAAGTTGTGTGTGTGTGTGTGTGTGTGTGTGTGTGTGTGTGTGTGTGTGTGTTTGTGGTGTCCAGGATTGAATATAGGGCTTGAACCTGTTAGAATTGTGGTTTCTTTAAAGTTAGCTTTTAATTTTGTGTTTCCAATAAAACAATATATAATAGGTTTATTGCTTATCATAGGTAAAGGAAAACCAAATGTCACAATCTCTTAAAGAGTGGGAGGGACTAATTTTGATAATATTTGAGTTCATTTAAAACCTGTTGTGATTCTGTCATTGTAAACAAAGAGTTCAGTGGAATATTTGAGATGCATAAGTATTTCACTCACACTTTTGTACTTAGATAGATAAAATTTAATTTTCTTCCTTGAAAGTAATATTTCGGAAACCAGAGGCCAACCTAGCCATACTGGCTCAACAGAAATACGCTCTCAGGATGCCAAAATGAGAACACAAAGTCTCTCAGCTTCCCTCCCACCAACTGCATTCCCTTTGTTACCTAAGTCCACCTGCAGGCCTTTCTCTTCTCAGTAGAAGTATTCTTCTGGACCCCTACCTCCTGCCCTCAACCCTGCAGATAGCTCCCAAACACTTTTCCATCTTACCCTTCTCTCCTGTGTGATATCTTTACCAGTTGCTTCCTGGCTTTAAAATTGTCTCCCACCATTTTTAGTGAGACTGTTGTCTTAATCTATAAATCCTGGAAACTGCTAAAGTGAAATTAAACCCCAACTGAAAATTTACAAGCAACAGTAAATTTCTCTCCACTCCTTCAAAATGAGCCTCTAACCCAAATCACTTACCAGCTATGGTCCTCTCTCTTCCCTTCACAAGCCACACTTCCTGGAAGCCACAGTTGGCATGGATTTTACTTCGTTGTTCCCCATCATCGCACAGAAGCCACTCTTGTCAAGGTTCCCTGAGACCTGCAAATGATCAAAGCCATACAATACTGTCATGTCTCTTGCTTGTAACTGTGGGTTGTTCCTTCCTGCTCTTTACTCCTTTGGATTTTATGACACTTTCTATTGGGATTTCTTCTTCACTCTCTGACTGCTCTGTCAAGGTTTCTCTCTCTCCTGCCCCTTATTTACCCGTACCTGCATCAGGACCTCTCTAGTAGTCTGCTGTTTGCCTCCTACATATCTTCTTGAGTGATAACTTCAGTTGCTTCCTTCAGGCTACTGGCTGCCAGATTTGTCCCTAAGACTTCCCAGAGTTCCATATGGCATATATTTGATTCCTTACTGTAGGTTCCCTCCCAACCTTCTTCACAAACTCTATTTTCCTCTCCTACTCTGCCTGGCAGAAGGATCTAGCTTCCTTGGTTTTCTGCCTTATTATTTTTTTTCTTTTGGAGCTGTTGGTCTAACGCCAGAATTTTGCCTAGCCCACAGGCCTTCCCTTTTGACCAACTTCCACACACTTCTGGGGTTGGTCTATTCAGTGCTCTTGCTTCTCAAAGGCCTGCCCAGCCATCCATCCCCAGACCTCACAGGTCCCCACCCCACTCCTGGATTAAGTGATTAGGTGCCTGGTGTGGACATTTATGTAATATCAGCTACATAGGAAATTTTTAAAAGCTTGTTTATTAATGGTACTTGATGTTACATTTTTAAAAGTATCATTAAACAAGGGAAAACATTTTTTTTTTTTTTGGTGGTACTGGGGTTTCTGGAAGCCCTTCTACCTCTGGACTACACCCCCAGACCTATTTTATATTTTTATTTAGAAACAGGGTCTCCTAAGCCAGCACGCACGCCTGGCTTCGAACCTGCGCGATCCTCCTGTCTCCGCCTCCCTAGCACGGGGATTACAAGGTGCGCCACCACGCCCGGCCATTTTTTAAAAGCACACTCGGCCATTTTTTAAAAGCATGCCTGGCCATTTTTTAAAAGCCTATTTATGAGCCGGACGTGGTGGCGCACCTTGTAATCCCCGTGTTTGGGAGGCGGAGACAGGAGGATCGTGCAGGTACAAAGTCAGCCACGCTGGCTTAAGAAACCCTGTTTCCAAATAAAAAGTATAAAATAGGTCTGGGAGTGTATCCCAGAGGTAGAAGGGTTTCCAGGAACCCCACTACCACCACCACCAAAAAAAAAAAAAAAAGCCTATTTATGGCTGAGCATGATGATGGCACACGCTTGTAATCCCAGTGCTTGGGAGGCAGAGAATGGAGGATCATGATTCGCGGACAGCCTCAGCTACTTAGTGAGGCCTTTTGCAACTCAGTAAGCCCCTGTTTCAAAAAAATAAAAAGACTAAAAAATATATATGTATAGGGCTGGGTTGGGGGTAGCTCAGAAGTAGAATACCCCTGGGTTCCAACCCCAGTACTGCCAAAAAAAAAAGCCTATTTATATTGCATTTTAATTATTTGTATATTTTTCTCACTAAATTGTGAGCTTCTTGAGGACAGTGACTGCATCTTTTATTTCCTTGGGTGCCTACTTTAATGATTAACTCTCAGATGTTACCAGGGACAGGTATGGTGGCACATGCCTGTAATTCCAGTATTTGGGAGGCTGAGACAAGAGAATGAGGCCCTCTGTAACTTAGTGACCCTGTTTCAAAAAATAAAAGTCAAAATAGGTTGGAGGTGTAGCTAAGATACAGAATGCCCTTTGGTTTAATCCTCATTAACACACACACACACACACACACACACACACACACTCTTAAAAGGAAGAAATAGCTTATTGTTTAATTCAGAATAAAAGCTTTTTTAAAAAAATAAAAGGAGCCGAGTGTGGTTGTGCACGCTTGTAATCCCAGCATTTGGGGGGCTGAGACTGGAGGATCACGGTTCACGAACTGCCTCAGTTACTTAGAGAGGCTCTCTGCAACTCATTGAGACCCGGTTTCAAAATAAAGAATAAAAAATAGGGCAGGGGGTGTAGCTCGGAAGTCAAATGCCCTGGGTTCTACCCCCAGACCCGCAAAAAAAAAAAAAGGAATTAAAGTATATTTCAAATATAAATTATGCTTCAGAAAGAACCATTCTGAATATATAAAAACTTGATTATCAGAATGTAATTTTTTAAGTCTACCACTTTGCTTTAGTGTAGTAATTGTAACCTAGTGGCCTGATAGATTTACTATGCCCTAAAATATCCAAATTACCCGCAGCAAGTAGTTTATTCACCGAAAAGGATCGGATCCATCATCTCATTAATCTTCAAGACATTCCTGTGAAGTAATTTAGGGAGCAAATGGTATTATCTTCTCATAACAGCTGGCCCACACATATGTTGTGTTTTTGCATTATACAGTTTCAGCATTATTTTCTCTTTATTTAGATAAAATATGTAATAAGGAATGTTTGGCCATATTTCTGTGAAATACTATGCGGTATTTAGAAGAAAGATTTGACCTTGAAAGTGATAGTTACTCATATTTTAGGTTTTTTTTTTAATGTTAGCACTCATGTATTCACCTTTTAGTGAGTATGTGTGGTGTATGAGTATAGACATTGATGGGAGAGGTTTGCTCTACCGAGAAGATAATTATGAGGTACCATATATAAGGTTTTGATATTATTACAGAAAGAAATCACATGTTGGTGGAGTCAGAATTGTATCATAATTTTTCTTATTTTTGTTTTCTAAGTGTTGTTTGCATACATGAAACTTCACAGATGTTGTGTGTTTGTAGTGAATTTTGACAAATGAATATTTCTTTGTAACTCCTACCCCAGTAAAGATACAGAATAGTTTCATCACCCCAGTAAGTTCTATTCTACCCTTTCCAGTCAGCTCCTTCCTCCTGCTGCACACAGTGTCAGATTTCTATTACCACAGGTTAGTTTTGTCTATCTTAGTTCTTAATATAAAAGGACTGTGTTCAATTTGGGGATTGGATTCTTTCACTTCTTATGTTTTTAAGTAGTCTGCCACTGTTTCAAACAATAGCAACGAAGGGTAGTATTTAAGTAAGTGTATTTGACAAAGAACCCATAGCCAGAACATAAGAATCCTGGAAAATTGATTTTAAAAAAGACAATCCAACTTAATAAAGGTAATTTGGCACTTCACAAAGCTATAGCAGTGACCTTGTTCATATTCATCAATGATGTTGTTTATATGGTAGTATATTCCTTTTTATTGCTGAGTAGTATTCTACTGTATGGGAAAACTGAAGTTTTTAAAATCTATCTGCAGTTTTATTTGTTTCCCGTGTCTTTCTGTTATGAAAAGTCTGATATGAGCATCATTGTAGAAATCCTCTTTAAATTTGTGGTAAAAGTATAAAATTATTTAGATGTGTGTGTGTGTGCATGGGCACTGCTGGGGATTAAACCCAAGGCTTTGTGCATGCTAGATAAGAACTCTGCCAGTGAGCTACATTCCAATCCATTAACCATTTCTAAGAATGCAGTGCATTAGTGTTAACTCATTGCGTATTATTGTGTAAAAGACCTCTAGAAGTTTTATAGCTTGCAGAAATAAATTCTCTACCTATGAGAAAACAACTCTCTTTTCCCTCCTCCTTTTTGCTCTTGGCAATCACTATTCTTTCTTATTTTAAGAGTTTGACTACTTTAGATAACCTCGTCTGTTTTAAAAAATAAGTATTTGTCATGATTTACATTATGATATGAGACTATAATGCACCAACAAAAGCATATTAAAAATAAGTATTTGTGTTAAGATTCTTCCACATTGTACCATAAGCCAGGATTTTCCTTCTTTTGTAAAGTTCTATAAGCTTTTTTTACCCCCTTTTTTGTGGTACTAGGAATTGAACCCAGGGACATTCTACCTCTGAGCTACACTCCCAGCCCTATTTTTTATTCTTTATTTTGAAACAGGATCTCACCAAGTTGTGGAGGGCCTCACTAAATAACTGAGGCTGGCTGAGAACCGATCCTCCTGTCTCAGCCTCCCAAGTAACTGGGATTACAAACGTGCGGCCACCACACCTAGATTGATGAGCTTTTTTATGGTTCTCTTGTAGGTCTATAATGTATTTTATTTACCTATTTGTCCGGTGAAAACATTTATGATGCTTCCAACTCTTGGCTGTTGTGAATAATGCTTCAGTGAACATGTTTTCTGTGTATTTGTGTGTCCTGACCAAGAAATCTTCCCAGGTTGTAAAGTTATTCTCTTGTAAAGCCTTTCAGTTTCAGCTTTTATGATTGGTATGTGATCCAATATGAGGAAATATTTGGCATGAAGTACAGTAAGGGTCAAGATCTATGCTGGGCATGGTACTGCATACCTGTACTCCTAGATACTCAGGAGGCTGAGACAGGAGGCTTGCCTGAAGAGTTTTGCTAAGCAAACCTCTGTATCAAAATAAAATAAAAAGAGATAGGAATATAGCTCAGTGGTAGAGCACTTGTCCAGTATGTGAGGTCCCGGATTCAATCCTCTATACCACAAAGGGGGGGGCAGTATGTTTTTCCAAGATAAGTTTTTCTTTTATATATTTCAGGCTGTTCCAGAACCATCCCCCCACTGGGAGGAATTGAATTGGGGTGCTTTGCCACTGAGCCATATCCCCAGCCTTTTCTTTATTTTTATTTTGAGACAAGGTCTTGCTAAATTGCCAAGGCTGGCTTTGGTCCTCCTGCCGCAGCCTCTAGAGTAGCTGGGATTATAGGCGTGTGTCACTATGCCCAGCTCAAAACCATTTGTTAATATGATTTTTATTTCCTCATTGAACTTATTTAGTGCATAGATTAAAATCATGTAACTGTATATGTATGTTTATAGATTCTCTATCCATTCTATTTAACTGTTTCTCCTTATTCTAGGACTGTACTGTCTGAGTATTGTGACTTTGTGAAAAGTGTAAAGTCAGGTAGCATAAATCCTTGGATTTTATTTTTCTTTTTCCAGTTTACATTGGTTATTTTAGGTCTTGTGTATTGTTGAATTCATTTTAGAATCAGTGTGTTAGCTTCTTCAAAAGAGCCTGTTATAAGCCGGGCATGGTGGCGCATGCTTGTAATCCCAGCATTCGGGAGGCTGAGACCAGAGGATCCTGGTTTGCGGACAGCCTCAGCTACTTAGGCCCTCCACAACTTAGTGAGACCCTGTTTTAAAATAAAGAATAAAAAAATTGGGCAGGGGGTTTATCTCAAATGCCTCTGGGTTCCATCCCCAGACCTGCGGGGGGGGGGGGGAGCCTGTTATAAGTTTCTATAGTATCTATAGACAATTTGGAAAGAATAGCCATTATGACATACTTATAAGCATTGTATAAAATACCATTTATTTGCATTTTCTTCAGTTTCTCTCTCAACTGAGTTGCCTGGTTTTCAGAATATAATTTATATTTTGATTTTTCATTGGATATTTTAATTATTTTTTATTTGGGGGGAATCAATTTTAAATAGTTTTTAAAAAACATGTAGCCAAATTAATTAATTACTCTATTGCCTCATTCAAGATAAAAAAATTTCTGTCACAGGAGAAATTCTTTTTCTCCTTTGTAGTTAGCCCTTCTTTTTGGATTTAGTTAGCTGATATTTAGTTGAAATTTTTGTGTCTAGTTGGGGAGGAATATTGATCTGTCACTTTTTTCTCCAAATATATTGTCAGATTTTTTTTCTGCCCCAGAATATGATTAATCTTGGTGAAAGCTCAGTGCCTATTTCCAAATGTTAACTTTGCAATTTTTAAGTCTTTTTCCATCTAACAAAAATTTAATTTTAGATGTTATTTTTTAATCATATGATTTCCAGTTATTTTCTAATTTTGCAGTTTTCAAATATCTTCCTGACTTTTTAGCTGTTATATCTGTGGTTTCCTGGAGATTCTTTCGTGTGTGTGTGAGTGTGTGTGTGTGTGTGTGTGTGTGTGTGTGTGTGTGTGTTACTGGGAATGGAACCCAGGAGTATTCTACATTTGAACTATACCTTTAGCTCTAATTTAATCTTTATTTTGAAACAGAGTCTAAGTTGTGAAGGGCCTCACTAAGTTGCTGTCAGCCTCCCAGGTACTGGGATTGCAAGCATAAGCTACCATGTCCAACTCATATTTGTCATTTTTAAAGTTCTTGCTTATTATTTCCAACTTTTTTTTGGTGATACTGGGGTTTGTGGAAGCCCTTCTACCTCCGGGCTACACTCCTAGACCTATTTTTTTATACTTTTTATTTGGAAACAGGTTCTCTTTTAAGCCAGCGCAGCTGGCTTCAAACCTGCACGGTCCTCCTGTCTCCGCCTCCCAAGCACGGGGATTACAAGTGTGCACCACCACGCCGGGCTTTTATTTCCAACTTTTAAGTTATTTGGGGACCTTTATATAATTATTATTTTTCTCTTAATCTTGGTAACAGATTCATGTTTCTCTAAATGTCTAGTAACGTTTTACTTTAAATGAGACATTGTTGATTATAGGATATAGACACTGATTTTCTTATCTTCATTTAGAGATACCATTTTGTTCTGTCAAGTAGTTCCTTCCTATGTTTTCTTAATTCTATTATTGAACTCCTTTAGGAAAGTTTTTTTCTATACTTTTCCACTCTAAAATATTTACTAAATTCTAAAAACAACTTTTATCTCTTTGCTAAGAATAACTTTCAATTCATTTTATAGCATTTGCCTTACTTCATGGTAGAGCATGGTTGTAATAATTGATCTAATATCTGATTATTATAATGTCTGTGTTATCTCGGGCTTGACTTAAGTTGATTGCCTTTGACCTTGAAGATTCTTTTAGTTTTCTTGATTCTGTATATGTCATGTAATTTTGGATAGTATCATGGGCCTCTTAAATATTCTGTTACAAGACTCTGGCCACACTTAAAACTTTTGGAAAGTGTATACTCTATTTATTTATTTTGGTAGGCATTTGATCTGATTAGGTATAGGTGGCAATTTCTCTTATCTTCTGTGGGCTCTTGTTCTAAGGTCAGTTTGATTTTGAAGGTCTTGACACACTGTTTTGGTCTGCATTGCTTTTCCATCACCCAGCAGTGACCTGTTTGGTTGTCTGCAGTGTTGTTGAATTCTTAAATTCTTTGTGATGTTTATCAGTAAGTTCAGGGGAAAGCACATACACAGATTTAGAGGCTCCCTTTCTCAACTCTGCCTTCTGTGTCATCTTTCTGCCTAGTAAACCAATGCTAAAGCCTTCTTGCTTTACTTAATACTTTTGTGAATGCATATATCCCAGGACAGAGAGGGAGGAAATGAACCCGAAGTGTGTTGGTACTGCCACTGTTGCCTGGCATTTCTGGGATTGTCAAGAGAACTTTGTCCTGCAAAAATGCCTTCCTTTCCTACCCTGTGACAAGAAAGTGGGTTTGTTTTGGGTTTCTTTTTCTGTCTGAGCCCATTTGCAGTCTGATGTGAGAGATATTAGAGGCATAAAACAGAAGAAATAGAGAGCTCACTGAAATATGGTTGTTTTGATTTCCTTCCCACTCCTCCTTGCTCTTACTTTTTAGAGTCTCCCTTTGATTGTCTTCTGTGTTCTATGATTCCTTGTTATAATCAGTGGAAGAGGTGGGATGTTATGTGCTTACTCCATATTACTTTGATGCAAACTCCTCTCTATTAGCTTTGAAGCCATACATATTATGCTGAGATTAGATGAAATTTTCTCAAGTGTTTATAATGTTTTATATGGACTTCTTTCATTTAGACAGAAATAAATTTTGGACCCTTGCATTGCATCTCTATCTTATTTTAGCCTTTAAATTTTTTAGGCAAATAAAAAATTTCAGATATTTGATAAAACATTTAGATACCCAAGTAAAATCCAATATTGTGGTAGTGATATTAACTTCTGAAAATGTGATAACTTACATATTCCATTTATTTCTCAAATTTAGGTACTTCTCCAGCATCCTTTTCTTCTACCTAGATAGAGATAGATGGTTGTGCCTTTGTTTTTGAACCTGTTACTTCAGACTTTTGCTCCTTTCTCTCCTCATTTGACTCATTTTTCTTTTGATGGTCCTTAAATTTTGCCATTTCCCAAAGGTGTGACTTAACCCTGTCCCTCAGCATGCTTTCCTTTGTCTTCAATAGTATTTTCTTTTGCAGTTACTATGCAAATCATTCTCCTGTTTATATTTCAGCCTCAAATTATCTTAATCTTTTGTCAAACTTTCTGAGTGATAAGACATTTCTGAATTTTGCCTTCAAAACTACTTAAAAAAAAAGCACCAACTAGGATTTCTTAGCTTTCCCTTTGATTTTATTATTATTTTTTAAAGATTATAGCTCTTCTGGGTACTAAATTGAAAAAAATTAGAATCCTCCTGTCATTCATTTTTGTTTATAAAATCATTCTGTCATTTATTTTTGTATGATTTTTTTTGTGTGTGTGTGTGTGGCGGTACCAAGGATGGAACCCAGGGACATTCAGCCTCCAAGCTACACCCCCTGCTCTATTTTTTATTCTTTATTTTGAAACAGGGTCTCACTAAGTTGCAGAGGGCTTCACTAATTAGCTGAGGCTGGCTGCAGACTGCAATCCTCCTGTCTGAGCCTTCCAAATGCTGGGATTACAAGCATGTGTTACCACGCCCAGCTTGATTTTTTTAATCTATAAAATAATGTGTATTTATTCCTTTTATCTCTTTCCACTACCATTTTTGTAATTGAAACTCTAATTACCTGTCTTTTGTTCCTTTCTCTTTTGCTTTTATATCAATTTTATAAAAGCAATAGTGCATCTGAGAAAAGTAGAGAATGTAGATAAATAAAAAAGAAAAATTACCTGTATTTACATGACCTAGAGTTAAACTAAATATTTGAATCTTTTGATGTGTATCCCTCTAGCCTTTTTCATTTATACACATCGACATACACATGTGCGTGCACATCTTTGTGCAGTTTTTAACACCTCAAGTGGGATTATATTTATATTAGTGTTTTATGAATTGCTTTTTTCATTTATAACTTCATCACAAGATTTCTGCCCCATTTTATCAACGTTTGATAGAAGAACCTCCTGTTTTTGTCAGATGTTTCTTAGATAGTTGAGATCCTTTGTGTTCTTAGAAACCCTCTGTGGTACACTGTTGCTTACAAAATGAGTTTCATAGTTATTAATGGGGTGGGGTGGGGTTGGAGGAGGTGTGAGAACATACAGTACAATATGGAAAGGATAACTCTTGCACTGGTAGAACAAGGGACAACGCTTGGGTAGATGAATGAAGCTGCCCCCTAGGGCATAGCAAGTGTTTCCACCTGATAACCCTGAGGACAAGTGGGTCAGCTGAGCTTGGAGAAAGAGGGCACCAGGCAGGGTTTAGGAGTGGAGAAGGAAAAGCTTACTGGAAGAAGGGCGTACACAGGTAAAGCCAGAGACCTTCAGAAGCTAGAGAAATCAGTACCTCATGAAAGAGATCCAGTGACTGAGGGAATGGTGAATGATTGCTGGAGAAGTGGGGGCGAGGACTGTGTCCTCTTATCTGTTAATCTTTCAAAGCCCTATTTAATTGATACCTCTTCATGATAACATGTTTTTAGCCAGAAGAAACTCCTTGGTCTCTAAATTGGCATGGCTTGTAACCATGCTCTCAGAAGGGCTTCATTCCAAGTATAATCATTTTTTAAATCACAATTTCTTCTATATTTTATAAGTTTCTTAGATGGAGAAATAATGCCTGAACATCTTATGTCCCCTAATTGCTTACAGTAGATGTTTAACTATTGTCTGTAAAAGTAATAAACAGTCAACAAGTAAATACAGCAGATACTTCATAAAAAGGAAGAAATAGAAAGTTACTCAAATTCATTTCTTTCATCTTTCCTGAGCACAGCAGGAAGAATAGTAATATGCATTATAGACTAAAATAAAATTCCTATGAAGAATCTAATGTTATCTCCCATGATAAGCTCTTGTATTCCCCATCTGTAAAATTCCACGTCTATAAAACTGATGGAATGTGAATTCCCTTGAGATGTGATATTTTAATACTATGTAATATATTCTTTAATATAATAGACAACATACAGATTACATTGCATTACAATATAGTGATCTCTCAAGGCCAGTAGGTCTTAATAAAAAACACTATATTTGTATAATACACTTTCTTTGAGTATTTACATTTAATAAATATTCTTTTCAAATCTATTCAGCAAATAAAATTGATGGAAATGAAGCACAGTCATGTTTTATGAAGCCTTCTTTTTAAGGTGCCTTTGGGAACCCTCTTGTAGTTTATATTTGAATTGTGTAATATTTCAGAAATATAAATGTTTCCTGCTGAATCTTCTGTAACATACAGCTAACCCAGTCTACTAGAGTGTTTCTGCTGATATATCCAAAACGAATGCTGATTATTATTGCACAAAATGCTGATCGTTTGTTATTGTTATCATTATTACTATTGTACTTTATTCATTTAAGTGTCAGTGTTGCCGTCAGTGTTTTGTGGCCTTTTAGCTGTAAATAAATATTTTAGCCAGAAGCGGTGGTACATGCTTATTACCCCAGCATTCAGGAGGCTGAGACAGGAGGATCGCAATTCGCAGACAGCCTCAGCTACTTAGTGAGGCCCTTTGCAACTCAGTGAGACCCTGTTTCAAAAATAAAGAATAAAAAATAGGGCAGGGGATGTAGCTCAGAGGTAGAATGTCCTGGGTTCAATCTCCAGTACTGCAAAAAAAAAAAAAAATTTTTTTGTTGAAAGTGTATCATTCCTCAACATGGACAGAAATATGATTAATCAAAACTTCCAAAGATACTGAGAGAGAACTAAGAGTACATACTTGCTACAACTATTATAATTTAAAAACATTTCAAGTTTTTATACGCATTTTCAATTTGTATTGTATCTTTATTTGATTAGTTTATTTGTTATATGTCTCATCATAACAAATTATCCCAAAACTTAGTGATTTAAAATAATACTGTTTATCCTTTTACTGTCTCTGGGGGCCATGGATCCAGGCAAGGCTTAGTTGCGTCCTCTGGCTTGTTCTCTTATAAGCCTGCTATCAAGGAGTAAGCTTAAGCTAAGTTGCAGTCATCTTCAGGCTTGACTGGGGAAGGATCTGCTTCCCTGTTGACCCATACGGTTGTTGTCAGGATTCAGTTCCTTGCTCACTGCCAGCCATTTCTTGCCACTTGAATTTCTCCATGAGGCATCTTAAAACATGGCAGCTCACTTCATTAGACCTAAAAAGTCAGGAAGAGAGAGTGAGCACTCAGCACAGTCTTTTGTAATCTAATCTTATATGTCTACCATTAGAAGCAAGACACTAAATCTAGCCTATACTACAGGGGTGCGAATATTGGGAGGTGAAGATTATCAGGAGCCATCTACAGTTATTTTAAAACCATAAATTTCTATTTGTTATCCAGGCGTAGTGGTGCATACCTGTAATCCTAATACTTGGAAGCTAAGATAGGAGGATGAAGGCTTGAGGCCAGCCTCAGCAACTTAGTGAGACTCGCACAACCTGGTGCCACCCTGTTTCAAGAAAACGTGGTGGGGGTATAAATTAGAGGTAGAATACCCCTGAGTTCAATACCCAGTAACACACACACACACACACACACACACACACACACACACACACACACACACATCTATTTTTTTCTATTTCTATTTTCAAGAGTGAGTCCTCTTTCACTCTTGCATCCCTCTATTGCCACCCCAATATTATGATCCCACAAGGATATGAGTACCATCCTGGATGGTACTTTATGACCTGTAATGGACAAATTTTGTCTATTAAAAAATCTGTTACTGAAAATCTGTGTGCAGGTCTTTTTGTGGGTACATATTTTCATATCTCTTAGACAAGTAATAGATTGCTGAAAGTGTTTTCCAAAGCAATTACAGCATTTACATTCACAGTAGCCATGAATGAGAGGTTCAGTCACTTGGCATTGCTAGTTTTTAAATTTTAGCAATTTTCAGTAATGTGTGGTGGTATCAATTCACAGTTTCAACTTGCATTTCCCTGATGATTAATGATGTTGAGCCTCTTTTTGCCTGCTTCCTGGCCGTTAGTATTTAACTTGTGAATTGTCTAATCAAAGCTTTGGCACAATTGACAATACATGTGTGGGTTTATTTCTGGGCTCTGTTTATTTCTGTAATAGTTGTTTTATTCCACATTATTTTTATTTTATCATCTCTACCTGATCAAGTATGTTTCTATGGATTGACTTTTCTAACTATGGATCTTATTTTTTTTTCCTTTTTATCATATCTAGTAACTTTCTGGTAGATGTTGGAAAGGGTATAATTTTTTGTTGTTATTCCTGGGTACTAGGGTTTTTTTCCCACTTTAAAATAGAGATTTAGCCAGGTGTGGTGGCTCACGCTTGTAATCCCCGCACTTGGGAAGTGGAGACAGGAGGATCATGCAGGTTTGAAGCCAGCCTTGCTGGCTTAAGAGACCCTGTTTCCAAATAAAAATATAAAAAATAGGTATCTGGGAGTGTAGCCCGGAGGTAGAAGGGTTTCCAGGAACCCCAGTACCATCAAAAAACAAATAAACAAATAAAATAGAGTTTTATTTTCTACCCTTTCCCTCCCCTCCCCTTTGCTGGACAATCAAGTTACAACCATTTTATTCTTTAGAAGCTTGTTTTTTATGTATGTATGTATGTATGTATGTATGTATGTATGTATTTATTGCAGTACTAGGGATGGAACCCAGGGGTATTCTAACTCCAAGCTACACCCCCAGCCCTATTTTATATTCTTTATTTTGAAACATGGTTTCACTGAGTTGTAAAGGGCCTCACTAAGTAGCTGAGGCTGTCTGCAAACCATGATCCTCCTGTCTCAGCCTCCCAAATGCTGGGATTACTAGCATGTGCCACCAGGTTAGGTTCATAGACTTTACTCTATGTCTTGGTTAGTACCATTACTAGGGTGTAACCCTGTAGCAGTCTCCACTGAATTCCCCAGATCAAAGTTTACTGTGGCCTCTTTCCACTGGCTGCTTATAATTGTGCTTTCCTGTGTATGTTTGGGAATTTCTCCTTATGGAGTTCCTGTTGACCTTTGCATGGCCTTGTTCATTACCCCCCTATATTTGTGCATCTTAGTATTTACCCACAGACTTAATACAACTCCTCTGCAAATTTCTGAAACTTTCTTAATTTCTGGAACTTCTCCTATATTCTCTCTCTACAAATTCTACCTGTATGGCCTCCCTGAATCTGCCTCCTCACAACTCAGCAAGACCTCTTTTCTCTGCTGGGATTACTCCCAATTATACTGTCCAAAAAGGACTTTAAGGCAGAAACGTGGGGTAATCTTCATTTTTCTTCTTTCAGGGATCACAGACCTGCATTACCTTTTATCTAACATCTAAAAAACATTGTTTCATACATTGTATTCTGTTTTATAGTTATTGATAGTGTCCTTATTCCTGTACCATGCCCTCATCAGTGCTTTTTAAAAAAAACAACCATGTTTCTATTCTATGTAGCCTTTTGTGTATCAAACTCCAAGCATTTTCTATATTAAAGCCATCCTTTTATTTGTCTCAGGTTATCTACAATTTATATTTGGTGTTTGGCACAGTCAGGCATAGTATTCTGCTAGGGTCAAAATTTTAAGTTATGATACCATTTTTAATACTTTTATCGGTGTATTATAGTACAACATCAAATGTAGTTCATAGGGTTAGTGACATACATGCACTCAGCTCTTGGTGAATTTTCCCATCTACCTTCCCACACCCTCCCTTTCCCCATACAGTATACTGAGATTAGCATTGGTAATCTCATTCCTTTATTTTATTTTTATTTTAAAACACTTGTTTTCATTGAGTATAACATCAGAAAAGTATATAGATTAAAATATGTAAGTTGAACAATTTGGAGTGAACAACCATTTAGGTGTGACAGGTGAAAGAAATAGAAGATGATTGGCACCCACAAATCCTTCATGTTCTCTTCCTAGTCAGAGTCCTTCCTCTGCCAGAGATAGCTGTCACCCTAACTTTCACAAGATGGGGTTTAACACATGTCCGTAGACATTGGGAAGTCCCTTTACCAAACTGTACTTGCTTTCTTGTAGATTCACAAACACTGCTCATTTCTATCCCAGTGCTAGATACCAGTGTACTCCAGCTCCTTGGCCCAACAGGTTACAAACAAATAATTTGTCTATTATGAAATAAAACAGTTATTATGATCTGTATTCTTCAGTTTTCTTTTTTTTGTGTGATTGGTAGCTTCAACTACAGCTTTCTCACATGATGAAGAATGAGTTTTAACCTTATTCAATGACCATAATATGCTGAGAAGAACCCCATATAAGGGGCTGACTGGTAATTGAGGGGCCCTGGGGACTTCATGGAGGAGGCAGTGTGTGAGCAGAGCACTGGGTCTCTGACTTGGCTGCTCATGAGTGTCACCTGAAGAACATTTGAACTACGAGAGCCTGATTTCCACCCATAGGGATTCTAACTGATCTAGGAATTTCTTATGGGTCTCTAGATGATTCAAGTGTGCAAAAGAGCAGAGTCAATGCTTAGACTAGAGCATTCTCCTTAAACCGGGAACTGTTTGTGTGTGTGTGTGTGTGTGTGTGTGTGTGTGTGTGTGTGTGTGTGAGAGAGAGAGAGAGAGAGAGAGAGAGAGAGAGAGAGAGAGAGAGGAGAGAGAGAGATATTTTTGTTTTTAATTTCTAATCTACCATGGATAGACTGGTGTTTTGGTAAAATATAATAAAAATGAATTAGTAGGAAAATAAAAAACACAAAGAAATGCAAGCCCCAGTATTGTTAAACAGCTAGAGAATAACTGAATAAAATTGCTATTAAGATTTCAAAATGTTTATGCTTGATCCTCATCCTTATTGTGGTGGGCAGGAAACAGTTCATGGGCTCCTGGTAGTCTGTGAACCTGACCTGGCATGGTGCTGAAATAGAGGGCAGTGGTGCAGGAGCCCTATGTTAAGTGAATGGGAGCATGGGCCATGGGAAGTAGGTTGGGTACTGGAATAAATTGCTTGGCTTTTATTATGTAGGCAGTGGAGAGCCAGAAAATCAAAAGTTGGATCTGAGCCAGGCGAGTTGGCGCACACTTGTAATTCCAGGATTTGGGAGGCAGAGACTGGAGGATCGCAGATCGCAGACAGCCTCAGCTACTTAGAGAGGCCCTTCACAACTCAGTGAGACCCTCTTTCAAAATAACTAAGACTAAAAAATAGGGCTGGAAGTATAGCTTGGAGGTACAGTGCCCCTGGGTTCCATCCTCAGTATTGCCAAAAAAAAAAAAAAGGATCTGGTAACACCTGTATGATGCATTTATAGTAAGAATGTACTGTTGACAGGGCCCTGAAAATGAAGGGTGAGGAGGGGGGACTGGGAAAAATAAAGCACAAACTGTATCAAAATTTTGAAGAAGTCACTCCAGAAATGCTAATAAAATCTTTAGAGGATACAAGAATTAAAAGTAGCTAGTCCCTCAAGCATAAATAATCCACAAGGCATAGTTCATTATAAAACAAAATAAAACCCACCTAATATACTTTTAGAAACCACGCAGATCGAAGATCCAAGAAAACAATGGCGAGGGGAACAAGAGAAAATGCTCAAGGACTATCTCTCAGTGGCTCAGGATGCACTCAGGACACAGAAAGAGCTGTACCACGTGAAGGAGCAAAGACTGGCTTTGGCCCTCGATGAATATGTACGATTGAATGATGCCTATAAGGAAAAGTCGAGTTCTCGCACAAGCCGTAAGTACAGTGTGGCTGTTTAGGTTTTAGAAATGGAGATGGAATTGTAGATAATAGAAGTCCACTTGCACTTCTGTGAAGTTTAATTTTGAGCGCTTTTCCTTCCTAGGCAAGAAGAATTTCTCTAAGCCATAAGAGGTGAGGGAACCTTACAGACTTCTCAATAAAATTCCTTATTCTCCAATCCAGATAAAAGTACCCATTTAGGGATCATGCATACATTCTGTTTTTGGTTTTGTCTCTCATAAATTCTTTTTATTCATTTATTTATTGATGTATTAATTTTTACTTTTTCAGAATGAGGCAAGTCATTTGGCACTTTTTGCTGTTCTTATACAATATTTTTAGTGGGAGGAAACTGGAACTATTAGTTAGAAAAGTTTCTACCCCTTCCCCTCATTTGATTTACTTCTCTTTCATCTGACACATTGATAAGCTGGAGATGACCATGCTTAAATAAACAGTTATGATGGGCTCAGAAGTTGTATTTAAATTCTAAGTTCCTATATAATGCAAAGCCCTGATAAGTGTACCTGCAATATAATCCTCTAAGGATATAGTATGTATTAAATCTAGGAGAAATTAATTTATAATCTTCTTTCTTGAGTTTTAAAAAAATTATAGAAGTTTGAAAATTACTTTTATATTTAGGTGTCTGGGAATTGCAAAAAGAAAGTAAGTAACCATAGAAAAACCTACATCTTCTTTTTTAGAGTCAGTAAATTTTAAACTGAGAACTAGTTATACAGCTTCAAAATAATTAATCTTTATTTTTTCTCTTTTAAAAGTTTTCTCGGGATCTTCATCCAGTACTAAATATGATCCTGATATTTTAAAAGCTGAGATCTCCACTACTCGATTAAGGGTAAGACTGTTTTTATTGTGGGTGTATGTTGAATATATGTGTAGAATCTGGAGGCCATGGGTAGACTTTAGTGGTCATCTCCCATCTCCATTTATTACTAATGGGTGATCCCTTTCACTTTGTTTGAACAAGTTCAGTGTCTGGGATTGGGAATGTGTATTCTATTATTGGGTTTTGTTATTAGCAATTAGAATATTGAAGTAAAATTTGAGTCTTGATAACTTACTTTCCCTGTTGTGCTGAGTTTTGTCCTTCATAGCTAAGTTGTTTTTCATGAGGCAACCTATTACTTAAAGATGACTACAACTTGTGTGACCATGTCATTTCTTTTTGTTTTATTTATTTGTTTGTTTGTTTATTTTTGGTGGTACTGGGGTTCCTGGAAGCCCTTCTACTTCCAGGTTATACTCCCAGACCTATTTTTATATTTTTATTTGGAAACAGGGTCTCCTAAGCCAGCGTGGCTGACTTCAAACCTGCGCGATCCTCCTGTCTCCGCCTCCCAAGTGCGGGGATTACAAGCGTGCGCTACCACACCCAGCTTATGTCATTTCTTTTTTATGTTAAATGGTATTAGTTCCTCATAATTCCTTATACAGAATATTTTCTTGGTCTTTGCTCTATGTCATTTTGATCAAACTGCTTTTAAGCCACAATTTGTTTATCCTTGATTTTGGGGACCATGAAGGTTGTTTCCCAAACAAATTAACTTATGTAACCAATACCAAAGGCATAAAATAGATTATTACTATGACTGCAAAAGCTTCCTTATCTTCCCTCATCATCATTGTTCAGCATCTTCATCTCCCTAAAACCAGTACTCATTAATCTGCTAATTTCTTGCTTACTTTGAAATTTGTAAAACTTAAGAATGTTGATTCATATATATCCATTTTTACTGCTATATAGAGCATTCTATCTCACATAAACCGTAAATTCTTGTTTTTTTTCTTTCCTTTTTGGTATTGAGTGTTGAACCCAGGCTCATTCTACCTCTGAACTGGACCCCTGACCCTTCTTTCTTTCTTTTTTTTTTTTTTTCAGAAAAAAAAAATCTTCATATTTAGAGGCAGTTGATTTTTTTAAAATTTACTGGTACATTATAGTTTCACATCATAATGCAAATCATGTTGACAATGACATACATGTACACAGTACTTGGACCCCCTCACCCCCCATGCCTCCCCATTTCCCTCTTGCCCAATACCAAAGTATCCAGGCTGACAATGATATAGTCACATGTATACACATCGTCGATGGTAGTATTTCCATTAATGAATCTCAATCTTCCTCCTCCTCTACCCTTCCTCCCTGTCTCCAATCAGGTTTCTCCTCCATTATTTGGAGTCCTTCTGGTATCCCAGATACTCCCTGGCTTGTGCATATTAGAGAAAACATATGACCCTTCACTTTCTGTGATTGGCTAATATCACTTAACAAAATGTTCTTCAAGTCCTTCCATCTTCTTGCAAATGGCATAATTTTGTTCTTTATTGCTGAGTAAAATTCCCTTGTTAGTATTTCCCATAGTTCTGTAATTCCTTAATCCATTGATGGATACCTAGGTTGGTTCTATAATTTGACTGTTGTGAATTGTGCTGTTGTAAACATGGTTATGCATATATTATTGTAGTTCTCTGATTTCAACCCCTTTGGAAAAAGGAAACCCAGTAGTGGTATGGTCAGATCATTTAAATGTATCCATTCCCAGTTGTTTTTTTTTTTTTTTTTTTTGGTGGTGGTACTGGGGGTGGAACCCAGAGGCTTTCTACCGCCAGGGTATACTCCCAGACTTATTTTATATTTTATTTGGAAACAGGATGTCACTAAGTTGCTGAGAGTCTCACTAAGTAGCTGAGGCTGGCTTTGAACCTGTTCGATCCTCCTGTCTCAGCCTCCCGAGTGTGGGGATCACAAGCGTGTTCCACCACGCCGGGCTATTTCCAGTTTTTAGCAGCTGAACTAACAGGGTAGAAGAGTTCCTATTTCCTTACATCCTCACCAACATTTATTGTTTTCTATATGCTTGCCATTCTGATTGGGATTAGATGTAATCTCAGTGTAGTTTTAATTTGCATCTACAAATGGATAGCCAGTTTTACCAGCACCATTTGTTGAAAAGGCTATCTTGCTTGTGAAGCAGCCTTTAAGCTCAAAGAAATCGCACGGCGGGAGAAACAACAACGGTGGACAAGGCGTGAACAAACTGATTTCTATCGGGTAGTGTCTACCTTTGGTGTGGAATATGACCCCAACGCTATGCAGTTCCATTGGGATCGCTTCCGCACCTTTGCTCGACTGGACAAAAAAACAGACGAAAGCCTTACCAAGTACTTCCATGGCTTTGTGGCCATGTGCTGTCAAGTGTGCCACCTTCCCCCAGCCGCTGGAGATGAACCTCCAGACCCTAATCTATTCATTGAGCCCATCACCGAGGAGAGGGCTTCACGGACTCTCTACCAAATTGAGTTGCTTTGGCGCTTACGGGAACAAGTTTTATGCCACCCCCTTTTAGAAGATCGGCTTGCATTGTGTCAGCCTCCAGGTCCTGAATTGCCCAAGTGGTGGGAGCCTATTTGTCATGATGGAGAGCTTCTACAAGGGGCAGCCCGTCATGGGGTGATCCAAACAGACTGGAACATCATGCAGGACCCAGACTTCTCTTTTCTGGCTGCCCGTATGAATTACATGCAGAACCATCAGGCAGGAGCACCAGCTACATCCCTGTCATGCTGCTCCACTCCACTGCTACACCAGCAGTATGTCTCACGCACTGCCTCACCATTGCCCCTGCACCCAGATGCTCCTGTTGAAAAGTCACCTGAGGAGACAGCTGCCCAGGTCCCCAGTCTGGAGAGTCTGACTTTAAAGCTAGAGCATGAGGTGGTGGCCAGGAGCCGACCAACCCAAGACTAGGAACTACGAGTAGACCCCTCTGATACTAACCCTCTGGTGTCCCGGAGTGTTCCACCAGTCAAACTGGAGGATGAGGATGATTCAGACTCTGAACTGGACTTGAGCAAGCTGTCACCATCATCCTCTTCTTCCTCATCCTCATCCAGCTCCAGCTCCAGCACTGATGAGAGTGAGGATGAGAAGGAAGAGAAGCTAACTGCTGAGCTCTATGATGAAGAGAATCTTCTATCCCTTAATATGTCCCAAGATGGATTCCCAAATGAAGAAGGAGAACAAATGACTCCTGAGCTGCTGCTGCTGCAGGAAAGACAAAGAGCCTCTGAGTGGCCCAAGGATCATGTCCTGATAAACTGTATTGACCTCATCTGCCAGGCTAAACTCTCAGGGAAATGGCCTTCTGGCCGCAGGAGCCAAGAAATGATAACAGGAGGAATTCTGGGGCCCAGCAACCACTTACTAGACAGTCCCTCTTTAACCCCAGGAGAATATGGTGACTCTCCAGTCCCCACACCACGAAGCAGCAGTGCAGCTTCCATGGCAGAGGAGGAAGCATCTGCAGTCACCATGGCAGCAGCCCAGTTCACCAAACTTCACCAAGGCATGGATAAGAAAGAGTTTACAGTTCAGATCAAAGATGAGGAAGGATTAAAATTAACATTCCAGAAGCACAAATTGATGGCTAATGGAGTAATGGGAGATGGACATCCACTGTTTCATAAGAAGAAGGGGAACAGGAAGAAGATAGTAGAGTATATGGAGGAACGCAGAAAACAGAAATGGCAGAGGTGTAAAAAAAATAATAAGGCAGAATTGAACTGTTTGGGAATGGAACCAGTACAGACAGCTAACTCTAGGAATGGAAAAAAGGGTCACCACGTTGAAACTGTATTCAACCGGGTTTTGCCAGGGCCTATTGCACCTGAAAGCAGCAAGAAGTGGGCCTGTAGGACACGGCCAGACCTTTCTAAGATGATGGCCCTGATGCAGGGTGGAGGCACTGGGTATCTGTCTCTGCATAATACCTTTCAACACAGCAGTAGTGGCCTACAGTCTGTGTCATCTCTGGGTCACAGCAGCGCCACTTCTGCATCTTTGCTTATTATGCCATTTGTGATGGGTGGTGCAGCATCATCCCCTCATGTAGACTCCAGCACCATGCTTCATCACCACCACCACCACCACCATCACCGCCATCACCATCCAGGCTTGAGAGCCACTGGCTACCCCTCTTCACCAGCGACTACCACCTCTGGTACTGCCTTGCAGTTGCCACCACTGCAACCTGAGGAGGACAACGATGATGAGGATGAAGATGATGATGATTTATCTCAAGGCTACGATAGCTCAGAACGGGACTTCTCACTCATTGATGATCCTATGATGCCAGCCAACTCAGACTCCAGTGATGATGCTGATGACTGAAGCTCCAGCTTGGACCCCATTGCTTGGGTGGCTGCTATATTTTCATTTACTCTGGCCCTTGGACTATGGAAGAGTGGGAGGGGCAGGGGAGATGTGGGGAAACCCAGGACTCAAGGAGGTGAAAAGAAAGAAAGAAAACCTTGTACCTGATTACTCCCAATTTTGAGAGGATTGGGTGGGCAGGGGGACTCCTACAATAATATATGACCACCTCCTCATTTCAGGGGAAGAAAAGGAGACCAGAGCAGCTGGTGTACTCACCCCTCCCTAGGCACCTCCATTAACCACAGACTATGTAGCGCTGGCCCTAGCTTCTGGCAGAGCCTGTTCCTGGCCAAACTGTGGATACAGCTGGAGGGTCAGGAACTGTTACCTTCCTTCCCCTTGGCATTAATAAATTTAAGTTAATCCTTAAAAAAAAAAAGAAAAGAAAAGGCTATATTGCCAGGCATGGTGGCACACATTTGTAATCCCTGTACTTGGGAGGCTGAGACAGGAGGATTGTGCAGGTTCAAAGCCAGCTTCAGCTACTTAGGCTCTCAGCAGCTTCGTGAGACCCTGTTTCCACATAACATATAAAATAGGTTTGGGAGTGTAGCCTGGAGGAAGAAAGCCCCTGGGTTCCATCCCCAGTACCACAAAAAAAAAAAAAAGGCTGTCTTTTCTTCAGCATATGTATAATTGACTATAAGTGTGTGGATTTGTTTTTGTATCTTCTGTTCCATTTGTCTGTGTGCCTGTTTTTGTGCCAGTACCATGCTATTTTAATTACTATAGTTCTGTAGTATAATTTGAAGTCAGGAATTGTGATTCCTCCTGCATGGTTCTCATTGCTAAGAATTATTTTGGCTATTTGGGGTCTTTTGTTCCTCTATATGAAATTTATGACTGATTTTTCTAGGTCTATGTAGAATGATATTGGAATTTTGATAGGGATTGCATTGATTCTGTAGATAATAGCCATTTTGATGATATTATTCTGCCTACCCAAGAACAAGGGAGATCTTTCCATCTTCCAACATTGTCTTCAATTTCTTTCCTTAGTGTGTGTGGTTGTTTTTTTTTTTTTTTTTTTTTTTTTTTTGTGTGTGTGTGTGTGTGTGTGTGTGTGTGTGGTACTGGGGATGGAACCCAGGGGCATTTTACCTCCAGGTTACACCCCCAGCCTATTTTATTCTTTATGTTTGAAATAGGGTCTCACTAAGTTGCAGAGCGCCTCACAAGTTGCTGAGGCTGGCGACGAATCTACAATGCTCCTGTCTCAGCCTCCCAAGTACCGGGAATACAGGCATGCACTACTACGCCCAGCTCTTTCTGTATTGTTTTATAATTTTTATTGTAGAAGTCTTTTACTTCTTTATTAGATTTATTTCTGGATACTTTATTGGTTTTGAGGGTTTTGTGAAGGGAATTGTTTTCTGTATTTCTTTCTCTAGATTCATGGTTGGCAAATAGAAAAGCTATTGATTTCTTTAGGTTGATTTTGTATTCTGCTACTTTAGCTCTAATAGTCTTTTGGTTGAGTTTTTTAGTCTTCTGAATATAGGGTTATGTCATCTGTAAACAAAGAATTTTAATTCTTTTCCTATTTGAATTCCTTTGATATCCTTTCCTTATAGCTCTGGCAAGAGTTTTGAGGACTATATTGAAAAGGAATGGTGATAGTGGCATCCTTGTCTTGCTCCTGATTTTACAGAAAATTCTTGCAATTTTTCCCCATTTAATATGATGTTGGCTTTTGGTTTATCATATATTGCCTTAATAATGTTGGGATATGTTCCTTCAATTCCAGTTTTCTGCAATGTTTTTAACATGAATGGGTGTTGGGTTTTTTCAAATGCTTTTTCAACATCTATTGATATAGTCATGTGATTTTTGTTCTTAGTTCTATTTATTTGGTAAGTAACATGCATTGATTTGCATATGTTGAACCAGCCTTGGTCTCCTAGGATGAAACCATCTTGGTCATGGTATATAATTTTCTTGATATGGTTTTGAATGTGCATGCTAGTATTCTGGTTAGAATTTTTGCATCTATGTTCATCAGTTATATTGGTCTGTAATTTTCTTGAGGTATCTTTATTTTGGTTTTGGTATTAATGTGAAACTGGCATCATAAAAGGAGTTTGGAAGAATTCCATCTCTTTTGATTTCACAGAACAACTTTTGGAGTATTTGGTTTAGTTCTCTAAATGTTCTGTAGAATTCAGCTGGAAACCCAAATGGACCTGGGCTTTTCTTAGATGGCAGAATTTTTATTGCTGTCTTTAATTCTTCAATTACCATCTCTTCTTTCTTTGCTATTGGTTGGGTTAGGTTTTCTATATCCTCTTGGTTTAATTTAGGCAGGTTATATGTGCTTAGAAATCAATTTCTTCCATGCTTTACAGTTTATTGGAATGTAAGTTTTCAAAATAGTTTCTGATAATCCTCAGAATTTCCCCACTGTCTATGGTGATATCTCCTTTTTCATTTATGATTTAAATAATTTGGGTTGATTCTCTCTTTTGATTAGGTTGGCTAGGGATTTGTCAATCTTGTTAATCTTCAAAGAACCACCTTTTTGTTTTGTTAATCCTTTGTATTGTTTTTTATTTTCTATTGCATTTATTTCTGCTCTGATTTTGTTTTCTGCTTCTGCTGGCTTTGGGGTTTCCTGTTTGTCTAGGTCCTTGAGATGTGTCAGGTGTTTATTTGGCAACTTTCTGTTTTTCTGATTTGGGAACTCATGCTATAAATTTTCTACTTAACACAACCTACAAGGTGTCCCATAGATTTTGATATGTCATCTCTTTATTTTTTTATTTTTTTATTTTTTATTGGTGCACTGTATTCATACATCATAGTGGGATACAAAAAAAACTTTTGTAGACATACATGCACACATCGCCCATTCAGCCCCCATCCAATCCCCACCCCATTCCCTCCCCATCCCTCCTTCCCATGCTTGGCTTACTGGTTGACATCTAGTATTATAGCAATTTATCCAAAATTAAAATGATAATCTCACATAACAGTTTCATTTGTCTGATACCAAGCATTTGGTAACTTAAAGATAACATTTCAATATTTCTTTTGGCTTTCGTTCTTACCAGAGAATATTTTTTTTCTATTTTTTTAGGTGAAACTATCATACATTTATATATTTCTTTTTCAGAAAAAATCTATCCTAATATGGAATATGGACTCTAGATACCCAAAATGATCTCCAAAAAGAACAAAGCTAGAAGATATATATTTTCTAATTTCAAACCATATAAAGCTACAATAATTGAAACAGTGTAGTACTGTTATAAAGGCAGATATATAAACCATTGGAGTTAAATACAAGCCTAGATATACATTCTTCCATATATTGTCAAGTTATTTTTGACAAGGTTTCCATGAACATTTGGTGGAGGAAATAATAATCTTTTAACTAAATATTGTTGAAAAATAATAATTACATGAAAAAGAATAAAATTGGACCCTTACCTAATCCCATATACAAATATTAACTCAAAATAGATAAAAGACCTAAATGTAAATCTTAAGACTATAAACTTTTAGAAGAAAATCTGGGTCATAAAACCTCACAACATTGAAATTGGCAGTGATTTCTTGGATATGATTTCAATGGCACAGGCAACAGAAGAGTATACAAACTCCCTAAAAAATAAAAAACATATTGTATATCCAAAGACAATGTAAACAGAGTTAAAAGTTACTGATAGAATGGGATAAAATATTTCCAAATGCTATATCTGAAGGTATATTAATATTCCAACTAGAAATCCTAAAAATTAACAACAATAAAAGCAAACAATACAATTTAGACATAGGTATAAGACTAACATTAATAATGAATCTCCACAGATAACCAATCTTAGTTGTCTGTTGGATGGAAAATCTTGTTTCTCTGGTTCTGGTGTGTGTTACCTATTTCTTCTTTGTAGTTCATCTCTTTGAGTATTTTCTCTAGTGCTGGTTTTGAAGACATAAATTCCTTCAGTTTCTGTTTGTCATGGAAGCTTCTTATTTCTCCATCTAATTTGATAGAAAGTTTTGCTGGGTAGGAAATTTTTGGCTGGAAGTTGTTTTCTTTCAGAGTTTGGAATATGTTACTCCAAGCCCTTCTGGCTCTCATGACTTGTTTTGGGAAGTCTGGAGTGATTCTAATTGGTTTGCCTCTGAATGTCACTTGGCCCTTTGTTTTTGTTGCCTTTAAGATTCTCTGCTTGGCTTCCACATTGGTCATTTTGACAATTATGTGGCGTGGGGATCCTCTTCTCCGATCCTATATAAAGGGAGTTCTATACGTTTCCTGGACCTGTGTATCGACCTCTTACTCTATGTTTGGGAAATTTTCTGCTATTACTTCCTTGAAGAGATTGTTGATCCCTTTGGTTTCACCTTCTTTTCCCTCCTCTATTCCAATTATTCTTAGATTAGCTCTCTTAAAATGGGCCCATATTTCTTCAATGTCAGATTCCTGCTGTCGGATATTTTGTTCTAGATTAGAAACTATGCATTCATTTTTGTAATGATCATCTTCTAAGAGCGAGATTCTTTTCTCCATGTGGTCTAATGGATTGTTTGTGCTTTGAATTGAGGCCTTTACTTCGTTAATTGCATCCTTTATCTCTTTTTGGCTCTCTCTGAATTCTTTTTGAAACATCTCTATTATTTCTAAAGTTATTTTCCTGATTTGATCTTCTAGAAATCTCTGAATTTCTGTTTTATCGGGTTCTAATGTTGTGGGGTTGTGGGCATTCATTGCTACATTGTTATTCCTCTTTCCCATGATTTCAGAAGTTTGTGCCTTCGCTGGGTTCTTCCCTTGGGTCACTATGACTTCACTTAAGGTGCTCTGGATCTCGAGTCTGTGGTATCTCAGACCCCACTACTCCTTTACTGGGTTGTATCGCAGAATCTCCGACCCAGAGAGTCAATAGAGGCTGCTTTAGACCATGTGGGGGTGCCAGGTTGCGCATTCTTCTATGGTGTGATATCTCTGCCACTGCCACTCCCCCACTGGGTCAAGTCCCTGGGAATCAGTACTGGGATTTCTCCTCTGGGGCCCGCAATTTGACTCACTGTTGTTGAGTACGCAGATGGAGCTGTAGTGGACTTGGTGAATTCGCTGCTGCTGCCGCTGCTGCTGGTGGCAATATGGCGCCGCTGCCATGCCCTCGGCCGTGAGGCTGGCGTATTTCTTCTCTGTTTTTGAGCTCTGCTCTGAGTCCCTGCAGCATGTGCTGAGCCCAGCCACTGGGAGCTTTAGACGCTCCTTGTGCCAAAAAATCTGCCGAATCCCGCCAGGCTGATCCGCAGCGGCTCACCTCAGCTCGCTGCCCGCCACTCCTCTCTGGAGCCTGGTGGGCTGTTGAGTGCATTGGTCTGTAGTCGTAGCCGTCTGGTGAAGTTGCCGCTGCCACCGGCAGTAAGGCGCTGCTGCTGCATCCTCGGCCGTGAGGCCGGTGTATCTCCTCTGTGGCTCTGAGCTCCGTTCTTAGACCCCCTCCTCTCTGGGGCTGGTGAATTTTTTGTTTCTCTGGTGATGGTGTTTTCTGGCTATGAAAGTCGCTGATTTTGTGGTAATAGAGATTGGTTGTTAGCGGGGCTCTTAAGCCCCGCTTTTCTCGGTCCTTTATTTTTGTTTAATTCGAGACATTTTTTTATTTCTCCCCTTATTTTTATTCTGATCCACTCCTCATTCAAGAGTGTATCATTCAATCTCAATATATGTAATTTCTTTTGGTCTTCTGATTGTTGATTTTTACTTTCATTCCTTTTTGTTTGTTTGTTTTTGCTTTGGCACTGGGAATAAAATCCAGGGGCCTTCTACCTCCAGGCTACATTCCCAGACCTACTTTATATTTTATTTGGAAGTAGGGTCTCACTAAATTGCTGAGGGCCTCATTAAGTAGCTGAGGCTGGCTTTGAACCTGCACGATCCTCCTGTGTCAGCCTCGCACGTACTGGGATTACAAGCATGTCCCACCACACTCAGCTTCCTTTGTGATCTGAAAATATGCAGGGGATTATGTTACATATCTTGGATTTGCTGGTGCTTGTTTTGTGGCCCAGGATGTGGTCTATTTTGGAGAAGGTTCCATGGGCAGCAGAGAAGAATATGTACTCATGTTGCTGATTGAAATTGTCTGTATATGTCTATTAGGTCCACTTGGTTTATAGTGTTCTTTAGGTCTGAAGAGTATTTACTCATCTTTTGCCTTGAAGATTGATCTAGTGGCATGAGAGCTGTGTTGAAGTCTCCCAATATTATTGTATTTTGGTCTATTTGAGACCTTATGTCCTGAAGAGTTTCTTTTACAAATGTGGGTACACTCACATTTGGGGCATAAATGTTTACTGTCATTATATCTTTTTGTTAATTGTTCCTTTTATTAATAAGAAGTGCCTGCTTTGTCTCTTTTGATGTGTTTTAGCTTAAAGTCTATTTTATTAGATATCAGTGTTTCCTACCCTTGCTTGTTTTTGGTCTCCATTTGCATGGTATATCTTTTTCCATTTTTCTACCTTTAGCCTGTAGTTATCTTTGGGCAGCATATAGTTGGATTATGTTTTTAATCCACATTGACACTCTGTGTCTTTAAATTGGGGATTTAAGCCTTTTGATTTTCAGTGTTATTATTGAAATATGATTTTTGTTTCTCATCATTTTGTGTTCTGTATTCTGTTTGATTTACTTTTATTTCTCCTTTGCTTAGTTACCTGCCTGATGGAATTTGCCTCTTCTCTGGTTCTGAAATTTCCTTCTTTTTTCTTCTTTATTTTTATTTTATTTTATTTTATTTCTTTGGTGGTATTGGGGATTGAACCCAGGGGTCTTCTACCTCCGGGCTACACTCCCAGACCTAATTTATATTTTTTTATTTGGAAACAGGGTCTCTTAAGCCAGTGGAGGCTGGCTTCGAACCTGCGCAATCTTCCTGTCTCAGCCTCCCAAGCGCAGGGATTACAAGTGTGTACCACCACACCTGGCCTTTTTCTTCTTTATGATTTATATCTTTTTAAGAAAATTTTTTCTAGTTCTAGCTTGGTGACCATCATTTTTTAAAGATTCTGCTTATCTTGGAATGTCTTTATGTTTTTGTCAAGTTTGAATGGTATCTTTGCTTGATATAGCAGTCTTGTTTGGAAGTTGTTTTTTTCCAGGGTCTAGAGTACATCATACCATTTCTTCTGGCATTCATAACTTGGGTTGTGAAGTGTGGAGTGATTTTTATTGTTTTACCCTTAAATGTCACTCATTCTTTTCACTGCTTTTAAGATTCTTTCCTTGGCCTCTATATATTAGTTATTTTTATTATTATTTGGCATGGGGAGGTCCTTTTTTTTTTTTTTTTGGTGGTACTGGGGTTCCTGGAAGCCCTCCTTCCTCCGGGCTACACTCCCAGACCTATTTTTATATTTTTGAAACAGGGTCTCTTACGCCAGCACGGCTGGCTTCGAACCTGCGCGATCCTCCTGTCTCCGCCTCCCAAGCACGGGGATTACAAGCGTGCGCCACCACGCCCGGCGGGGGGAGGTCCTTTTTGATCATGTCTTAGATCATTCTGTAGATCTCCTGTATGTGGATGTCCAAGTCTTTTACCATATTTGGAATTCTCTGAAATTATTTCTTTGTAGAGATTATGGATACCTTTGGTCTGTGCCTCTATTCCTTCTTCAATCCCTTTTATCCATAAGTTAGGGTGCTTTATATTGTCCCATAATTGTTGGATGTTTAGAATCTGTTGTTGTAATGTCTTCTGTATACTGTTGACTGTGCTTTTGGTTTCAAATGAACTGTGTTCTAAGAATGGTATCCTGTTATCCATGTTATCTAGCTTGCCAGAGTTTTCTACTGCTCTCTTCAATTCATTTATTGATTCCTTCATTTCATTTAAGGCCTCTTGCTGGTTCTTTCTTCAAGTCTCAATTTCCTCTTTAATTTCTTGTACACTTAATGGGAGGCCTTTCATCAAATTGAAGATCAGAATTCGTAATTCTTGCATTTCTTGTAGATCAGTATTAGTGATCTCTCATATTGTTAAGTTGTAGGAATTTATTGTTTCCTCACTGTTTCTCATTCTCATATCTTCAGAGTTCTTGGCTTTGTGTTTCTGTTTTCTTGGTATCTTCTTCCTCTTTGTATGTGAGTCATTGTTGATAGGTATTGCTCCAGATGGCTGCTGGAGGAGATGGGTCCAGCTCTTACTCATGATACTAACATCAGAGTGTGCCTGCTATCCCTCCACTGTTGTTCTACCTGTAGATTGTCAATACTGGGATGCAGTTACTCTGAGGTTTCTTCTGCCTGCTGCTTTGGTGTCATTGGTGGGTTCCAGGTGTTAAGGTCTGGTATTCTGTCTGTCATCTCCTTTATAGATAGTTGACTCAGAAGTGTGAGAAGAACAGTTTGTTAACTATTCGTTTTTAAACCTTTATGTGCTGGCTGTTGGGCATTTCTTTCTACCAACTGTGGTTAGTTTATCCTTTTTGTTTGGTAGTTTTTTCCTGAAACATACTTCTCTGGTCCAATCTTAGCCATAGGGATTTAGAGGTGTTAGCAGATATATACAAGGGGAAGTTATGCTGTATCTGATGGTGGAGGTTGGGTGATGGGGGAGGAACTAGAATGATGGGTATAGGAATAGGATGAAGTAGAGGGTATGATCAAGTTGAATAAGAGTTTGTGTAGCAAGATAATACATGGCAGAGATAAGAGTGAATATATAGGAGGATTCTAGTAGTTATTGTAGAGGTTTTTGGTATAGTGATATGAAACGGATTGAGTATAAGACAAAGAAAAAAAAGAAAAAAGTTTGGAGGGAAGAGAGTAGGTAGGAAAGAGGGAAGAAGCTTGTAGACGACATGGGGAAGAGAGCAAACAAACAGACAGAAAATATCAAAATGGCCAGACAACCAAACAACAACAACAAAAATAATCCTACAAATGTACAAGTACAAAGCAGACTTGGCCTCTGCAGTCTTCCTGAGACTGCATGGATACTTTAATCTTTTTAATGTCTACTCGCTATAGTAGTTTCTCGAATATGTACCAAGCTCTCTCATTTGCACAGTACCTATAGTAGTGATGTTAGTTTGCAGCCCCACTTCTGGGTCTTCTGTGATGATTAGGACCTTGAGTTGGTGTTTCTCTGTCAGTGCAGGCGCTGCGGCATCAGAGCCCTGCTGGCACCTCTCACTGCTGCATGCTTGGGCCTCCAATCTTTCAATAGGACTTGTTCCTATTTCTTGGTCTGTCTGTGCAGGCAATGGGTGTTATTGGGAATGGACCTTGCATAAGCACATGGGGCTCTGTGCTTTCCATAGGCCCTGGACCTGTGCCTCTCTGGTGGCAGGTGTCCAGTATAATATTGGGGCAATCTCCAGAGACTCTGTGCAGGTATTGTGATCTGGGCCTCTCCCACACTTTTGCTGTGCTCAGCAACCTCAGGGGGGACTGCCAGTTGTCAGACCCCACTAGTCTGTTGCTTGCTACAGGAGTCCCTGCGACCAGTCCCTGTGACCACTCTGGACTGTCTCCCACTAAGAACCACAGCTAACATACTATGGAGTGCCCCTCTGGGTCTCTGGAGAGCAAAGTGGGCTGTGCACTGCTACAGGTCCAGGTTCTAGCCAAGTGTCTGGGCTATAAAATCTCTGTTGTACCTGAAGCAAGGTATAGCTAGCCTAAGATGCTGAAGATATACAACCACTTACTTGGCATCAAGTCGTTGGCTTCATTGCTGGGCATCTTTAGGGGCTGCAGTACTGGTAATTCCAGGCTAAGATCTAACTTTTATTTTGAAACAGGGTATCACTAAGTTGCTGAGGGATCACTAAATTGCTGAGAGTGGCCTCAACCTGCAATCTTCTTGTCTCAGGTTCCCAAGTACTGGTATTACAGGCATGCTCCATCATGTCCAGCTATCATAAGTTCTTTATATCTCTTCTACCATTGATATATATTAGAGTTCATTTCAGTTTCTGATTATTAATATTATGCCTTAATGTATGTCTTTTGGTGCACATATATACTCTGTTTGTATATAGGAGTTAAATTGCTATGTCAAAATGCACTTATATTAGGGCTGAGGATGCAGCCCAGTGCAGAGCACTTACCTAGAATGCATGAGACCCTGGGTTCAATTTCCAACACCACAAAACAAACAAACAAACAAACAAACAGAACCCAAATAGACAAATACTTCAGTGGATACTACTACATGGTTCTAGCCCTTGTTACTTTTCAATGTCTGTACTTAATGATGTAAATTATTTTATATATATATATTTATATATATATATTTATATATATATAAATATATATATATATATATTTATATATATATATATTTATATATATATTTTATATAATTATAGGCAAAAGCTTTTGCCTATAATTATAAGTTTTGATTTTTGTATTTTTTCATAATTCAGTTCCCAATATTTTATTTCTTTATTATTTCTTATATAAGTGTGAGTATATTGTTCAACTTTCTGGCAATTGAAGGTTTTCTTTTGTTGTCAATTTCAGCTCAATTACACTTATATATTTCAGTTTAAAATTTTCTATTTTAGCTGGGCATGGTTACACAAGCTGGTACTCCCGTACTTGGGAGGCTGACACAGGAGGATCGCAGATTTGCGGCCAGCCTCAACTACTTCATGAGGCCCTCCACAACTTAGTAAGATCCTGTTTCAAAATAAAGAATACAAAATAGGGCTGGGAGTAGAATACCTCTGGATTCAATCCCCGGTACTGGGGAAAAAAATTTATTTAAGCTGGTTACAGTGAAACATACCTGTAATTCCAGTACTTGGGAAGCTGAGAGAGGAGGATTGCAGGTTCAAGACCAGCCTCAGTAACTTAGCAAGACCCTCAGCAACCTAGCAAGACCCTATTTCAAAACAAAAACTAAAAAGGGCGAGTTGGGTGTGGTGGCGGACGCTTATAAATCCCAGCATTTGGGAGGCTGAGGCAGAAGAATCGCACAGGTTCAAAGCCAGCCTCAGCTACTGAGTGAGGCTCTCAGCAACTTAGTGAGACCTGTTTCTAAATAAAGTATAAAAAAGGTCTAGGAATATAGCCTGGAGGCAGAAAGCCCCTGGGTTCCACCCCCAGTACCACAAAAAAATTAAATAAGAAAATAAAAAGGGCTGGGGGTATAGCTCAGAGATAGAATGCATCTGGGTTCAATCTCTATTACCACAAAAATAAATCAATTAAAATTAAATTCTATTTGATTTTTGCTTTTCAGCTACTTGCCCAAATTCTGCACATTGACATATAATTTTGTTGACCAAAATTATTATCGTATTTTAAAAATTCATGTCTTGTTTAATACAATATCTAGATTTTCTATATGTTGGATTTTTTGGTCTGGTCTGTTTTCTCTTGGTTTTTGGTCAGTTCTTTACAGTTGTTTACATTAAGAGCCATACAGTATTTGTGGAGAAGTCTAAAGATAATTTGAGGCTTTGGACGATCTTACCATCCTTCAGAGACCACATAGTTTTGTTTCTTGCATGCAGTTGGACCAATGACAAATAATTTTAATTCATTCAGGGTTGGAACTGACTGAAATCTGGACCTTAGTTGTTTTTTAAGGCTGGGTCTAATTCTCTTAGGGCAGAGCTCTCAAAGCCCCAAGTGAACTTTGGGGTGAATTCTGGGGTGCTTTACCAGGACCACTTCTGCTCGATTGAGGCTAAACTCCCAATTTATTCCCATCTGGCTCTAGTCTCTGTGGGACTGCCAGTAGTTCTCCATATCTCAGGCTCACAGTCATGGCATCCTCCTGATTTCTCAGCATATCACATGGGCAAGTACCTTAGAAGGAAAAGCAATGCCATTTTGGATCATGACTGAACTTCCCTTATTTTTGGATCCTTAACATAAGTTCTTGCAGCCTTTGTAGTTCTCCAGTGTCTTCAAATAGATGTTTGTTGTTTAGTTTTCTTTTGATTTACCTCACAAGTTTTCTATTTGTTCTCAGAAAAAGAGCATAAGAAAAGTTTATGTATGGGCTGAGTTGTAGCTCAGTGATAGAGTGCTATTAGGGTGTATGGGGTCTTAAGTTCGCTTCCAGCTCCCAAAACAAACAAAAATTATATACACTTAGTGTTATGGGTCTTTAACTCTGTCAGCCCATCTGTATCTGGAGTTTTATCAAGACTATCATGTGATGGTTTGTCATATGCTTTGGTACTGTATCTCTGGACCATATCATATATATTTTAAGATAAGGTACCTAGCTTATCTTAAAATAGGAAATGAAGGCAGTTTTGTAAAAACTTACTCTTAATAAGCTCACTACTTACTTGAGCTCTGTAGTTTTCAGGAAGTTATCACTTACCACTGCCCTTTGAAATGTTAACCATTTTTCATAGTTCTTATCTTTGTAAGACACATTGTAAATGGGAAAAACATCAGTAGGCTATTGTAACCTGTCCATTTTAATCTCTTGCAAACTGAGGGGGAGGGATTTAAAAAACATTAGGTACCTCATAAAAATATATTTTGTGTGTGTGGTACTGGGGGTGGAACCTAGGGGCTTCCTACCTCTGGGCTAAATTCCCAGACCTATTTTTTTATATTTTTATTTGGAGACAGGGTGTCACTAAGTTGCTGAGAGCCTCACTAAGTAGCTGAGGCTGGCTTCGAACCTGTGTGATCCTCCTGTCTCAGCCTCCCAAGTACAGGGATTACAAGCATGCGCCACCACACCCGGCCAAATAATCATTTAAAGGTAATGGAGTCCCATGTTAGGAATATCACTGCCAAGCCCTCGTGGTCTCACTCTCTAAAACTGTCCCCCAGTGGGGCAGGATCTCTTAGATAAAAAGCGTATTCTATGCCAGAATTAATTCACAATATTAGAGGTTTGTATTTTATGTATGTTATAAATGTATTTGATTACACTGTGACCAGAGAGAGAGGCCCTCCTCAGTGAGAGGAAGTGTAAGACATTTACTCATATCATAACTGTATTAAAAGGTCAGAGGTGATGCGGTCATTATCACTGTCATCTGTCTGGTACTTGTTTAAGACTTCTGGGCAGTGAAAACACCTTTCTAGAGGTGCTCCTACAGCAGTCCGCCCCATGTGGCCTGCATTGCTCTTGTGACATTCGGAGTTGGGTCATGGTGTGAATACATTGGCCTTCTTTGAAGTTTGTGCACGTTTTGACTGGTAGCACCATCAGAGTTAGATGGACAACATGGCAGAGTCTTTGGGTTTTGATCGCCTGGCCTTTGTTGGCTGGCCTACCAGTGAAAACCTCATGTGTACAAGTCCCATTTTTCAAATTAATGTCACAAGAATAGTAATTCAGGAATGAACTAACTTTTCCATTACTTGGTGTCTCATGTACCTGTTTCACTTTTTGGTCACAGTTACAGTTTAGCCAAATAAAAGTTTTGTATTTCATTATTTTGATACAAACGTATTAGCAAGTGTGCCTCATTTGTTTTACTGAATTCGAGGAAGTGGGTCAAGTCTTTGAGAACCATGTATTTAGGTTGATATGTCTGAAATGTTGATCTGTTGATCTCTTTTATATTGTGGTCATAGATGTTGGTGATCTGTGGACTCCAGCGCCTGCAAGTGTGATAACAGTATTTCCTGGTATTTCTATTTATTGAAATGGTGACATAAATAAGTTAAAGTTTTTTATTAAGATTTCCATAACTTTTTAGGCCTGGTGTGGTGGCATATACTTGTAATTCCAGTACTTGGGAGGCTGAGAAAGGAGGATTGCAGGTTCTAGATCAGCCCCAGAAACTTAGTGAGACTCTTAGCTACCTAGCAAAACTCTGTTTCAAAGCAAAAAGTAAAAACAGGACTGGGGTGTAGCTTGGAGGTAGAATTCCCTGAGTTTAATCCCCAGTAAACACACACACACACACACACACACACACACACACACACACACACACACAGAGTCATAACTTTTTAAAATGTGTTATTTGATTGCTGTAGAAAAATCTGTTTTTTAAGAAGAGCATTAAAAAATTTTACTACAAAATTTATTATTTATTCATAATAGACTCTAGATTTCTTGATGTAATGGATAGAAAATCCCACACAAACCTTAAATTCAACTACCAGTCAAAAAAATTTATGCTCAAGATTACAAATAACAGGTACAATGTGGAGAAAACTTTTTCTGCATTTTATCAAGATTTTACCATTGTTTATTAAACTAATATTAATGTTTATTAAATTGAAATAGAATGTTGGAAGTGTAAAAGAATATCTTTAGAAAGAAAAAGGCATTTGAGAAATTTATTGGGCCACAACATGTGGTCCAGTATAGCTCTTAATTTTGTGAAGGAGGAAAACAAAGGTCCCTTTGGTTAAATGATTTGTCTTCTACTCCTAACATGTGGCTGGGGAGTGACAGTGTTACTCATAACAAGGTACTATTTTTTCTCAGTAACTACTAATACTTTGTTACGATGGATTAGCTTTAAATTACTTTTAGCAATGGAGATGAACTTAGAAAAGTTACACGCTTGTAATCCCCGTGCTTGGGAGGCAGAGACAGGAGGATCACGCTGGTTCGAAGCCAGCCGCGCTGGTTTAAAGACCCTGTTTCCAAATAAAAAAAATAGGTCTGGGAGTGTAGCCCAGAGGTAGAAGGACTTCCAGGAACCCCAGTACCACCACCAAAGAGAAAAGAAAAGAAAAGAAAAGAAAAGAAAAGAAAAGAAAAGAAAAGAAAAGAAAAGAAAAGTCATCCACAGTCTCACTTATTCTTAGGCATAGTTTAAAAGAATAACAGTTGGCCGGGCATGGTGGCGCACGCTTGTAATCCCAGCATTTGGGAGGCTGAGACTGGAGGATCGCGGTTCGTGGACAGCCTCAGCTACTTAGTGAGACCCTCCGCAACTCAGTAAGACCCTGTTTCAAAAATAAAAAAGAATAAAAAATTGGAGCCGGGCGTGGTGGCGCACGCTTGTAATCCCCGCGCTTGGGAGGCCGAGACAGGAGGATCGCGCAGGTTTGAAGCCAGCCACGCTGGCTTAAGAGACCCTGTTTCCAAAAATAAAAAAATAGGTCTGGGAGTGTAGCCTGGATATAGAAGGCTTCCAGGAACCCTAGTACCACCAAAAAAAAAAAAAAAAAAAAAAAAGAATAAAAAATTGGGCAGGAGGTGTAGCTTGGAGGTCAAATGCCTCTAGGTTCCATCCCCAGAACCACCCAAAAAAAAAAAAAAAAAAAAAAATAGGGCAGGGGCTGTAGCTCGGAAGTTGAATGCTCCTGGGTTCCACCCCCAGACCTGTGATAAAATAAATAAATAAATAAATAATACTTTAAGATTTGGTTTGCGATTGTAATTGTAATTGTGGTTTGTAATTTAAAACAGGGTCTCACTAAGTTGCCAAGGCCTAGCCAAGTTTCTGAGGCTGTCCTCAAACCTGCTATCCTCCTGTCTCAGCTTCCTAAACCCTGGGATTATAGGTGTGTGCCACCATGCCTAGCTAATTTTAGATAATTTTATAAAACCTGGAAAAATGGCTAAGAAGCAGGAATAGGAAAAATTGAAAAATAAAAGTAAATCTTGAGAAATTAGCTTTAAAGGTACTTTATTATGGAAAATACCATTACACGAGTAGAGAGAATAATATAATTATATTCTATATTCCATCATATGTTCAACAATTTTGTTCTTTTATATTCCATACCACTGAATTATTTTGATGACAGTTTGAGACAATATATCATTTAACCTATAAATACTACAACACCTATTTCTGTTAGCTGGGGCTTTTTAAAGACACATAGCCACCATTCTATTCATTGTCACTTTTGAAACATTAGTATAGAATTCATAGTCTGTCAATTTTTGTGTTTCCTAATTGTGTCATAATTTTCTTTTGGTGGTGGTATATTTGAATCAGGGCCCAAATATAGTCTGTACATTGCAATTGGTATCTACATTTCTGACATTTACTTCATCATCTTTTCTTCCTTTGCTGTAACTGTTCAAAATAATGAGATCCTTTATAAACGTCCTCCCTAATTTTTCTATCTTACATTTCTATAGTATACATGAATAAATTACTGTGGCCCATGTATTTTCTTAATTTACTAATTAGATGTAAGGGATTATGAAATCAAAGTGTTTTGGGGGCTGGGGAAGAATTTGTTATGGGTGGTGCTGTGAATGTCCATAGGAGGCATAAATGTCTCTCTTTTTTACTATAGTAGTAGTCATTCATGGTCATCTAGGTTAATTATTTCATTAAGCATTTTAAAATATGTGCTCACAGATTTAAACATAATTGATATGTTTTAGATTTATAAATATTATTTTTATTGATTCTCAGACTGTCCTATCATATGTATATAGGAGCCTCTCTATATTGGCTTCTCAGGCCCTTGAATTCAGTATTCTGAAAATATTTTTTCACTCTGGTCTGAAAAGAAGTGTGTGTTGGGAGGGTACTCAGTATTGAACCCAGGGGAGCTCTACCTCTGAGCTACACTTGTAGTCTTTTTTTATTTTCTTGTCTTGAAACGGTCTCACTAGGTTGCTCAGAATCTCACCACATTGCTGGGACTCTCCTCAAACCTGAGATCCTCCTGTCTCAACCATATCCAGCTTGAAAAGATGTTCTTGACTTTTTTCACTAGACTTGAAATCAAGCATTTCTCCATGAAACTCTGATTCTTCTTAGTAAGAAATGGTGTTTAGATGCCCTAGTCTATGTTCATAAGTGTGTATTGCAACAGGATTGTTTTTGTTGGAAGGTTATTTGTTATTTATGATTTTCATTTCTATTTGCCAGGTTATTTTTTATTTTAAAAGTTTTATTGAGAAATAAGTCATTTTCTGTACAATTCACCCACTTATTTTCTTTTATACTTGGTGCATTTCACCAAAGCATTTAAAATGTACAATTTAATGATTTTTAGTATAGTCATAATTAGACACCCATCATTAAAATCTAATTATAAAACATTTGGGCCCCCCAAAGGAAACCTGTGCCTCTTGGCAGTTATTCCTCATGCCTCCACTCTTCAACTAGAACCCCATACAACCACTGTTTTACTTTTGGTCTTTCTAGATTTGTCTGTTCTGTGTATTTCATATAAATGGCATCATATAATATGCAGTATTTGTGTTTGGCTTCTTTTTCATAGCTGATGGTTCCAAGGTTCATTCATGTTAGCATGTATCAGAATTTTATTCCTTTTTAGTGCTAAATAATATTTAATTGTACAAACATACTACATTTACCCTTTTATCAATGGGTGGATATTTGAATTGTTTCTACATTTTAACCATTATGAATAATGCAAGCCTCCTTTCTCAGCCTCCCAAGTATTGGAATTACAATTATGCATCATCACTCACGCCTCTTGGCTTTTGTTTTATTGTTAAAGTTTAAACATATTTTATTCAAGTACCTTGATTTTGATGACAGAATGCAAGTATTGGTTGTCATAAATGGTTCTGGTAAACTGAGTGTGGTGACACACTCTTGTAATCTCGGTACTTCGGAGGCTGAGACAGGAGAATCTAAGGTTCATAGCCTAGTGAAGCCCTCTGTAGCTCAGTGAGATCCTGTTTCAAAATAAAAAAATAGGACTGTGTTGTAGCTCAGAGGTAGAATGCCCTGGGTTCAATCCCAGTACCAAAATAAAATAAAATAAAATTTCTGGCAGCATCTGAGATTCCATCTTCTTCTGTTCTTTAGATAAGTTAAACAGTGTTTTATTCTTATTTCTGTGACTACTACAGTTGACTTCTCATTTCCTTAAAGGTGACTTCAGCAAGGAAGCAGAACGGTGAGGGTTTTTAGTATAGAGAAAGTGAGAGTCAAGAGAGAGATTTCCAGAAGGAGCAGGTTGACAGTTGCCCTTTACTGGCTTGTTTAAGGAACTCCCTGCAAGTCAATGGAGAAAATGGTAAAAAGGGAAGGTAGTCATTAGTAAAATGCCATTTTGCTCATTATATCTTTAATGTTGCAAGGTTCACTTTAGGAGCAAACTTATGAAACCTACCTGTCTTGTGATCCTTCTAAGGTCTACAGGCTTTGGAATTTACTTTTCTTCATTGTCATCTTCTTTCTCTTTCCTTTGAAATAAAGCTTTTTGTGCTGAGATTGTACAAGGTGGTAAGAAGCTCTATGATTCCCAGTCATACTTATCACATTTAATCACAGCATCTTCCTAGTTTTCAGAAATAACTTTGAAATCAATTTAAAATGTCAGTGATTTTAGCATAGTCAGTATAGAAAGCAGGAAATGTGCAAAAGCCACAGGTCTCTTGCCTCCAATTTAGTACTCTGGGTTGTGAGATGTGATTCCATAGAAATAAGTCTATAAAATTAAATGATTGATTACAGCTGCAGAAAGTTCAGTACATAAGAGAAAACAGGCAGTAGGGCTTGTGGGACTGTTTGTATCTATAGTTCTGGTGAGGTGTAGGAATAATAACACTTCTAAGGTAGAATAAAGGACTATAGATTTTATTTAGGTCACTGTTACAATTTTGATTTGTTTTTCATATTACATGCATTATCATGCCAGTAATAACTGAAACATTTACAATTGTAGTTTTTTGTTTTGTTTTTTTTTTGGTGGTACTGGGGTTCCTGGAAGCCCTTCTACCTCCGGGCTACACTCCCACGGGCTACACTCCCAGACCTATTTTGTATTTTTTTATTTGGAAACAGGGTCTCTTAAGCCAGCGCGGCTGGCTCCGAACCAGCGCGATCCTCCTGTCTCCGCCTCCCAAGCGCGGGGATTACAAGCGTGCGCCACCACACCCGGCCCCAAATATTTTTAACTACAATTTTTTAAAACTACAATTGTAGCCGGGCGTGGTGGCGCACGCTTGTAATCCCCGCGCTTGGGAGGCGGAGACAGGAGGATCGCGCAGGTTTGAAGCCAACTGTGTGCGCTGGCTTAGGAGACCCTATTTCCAAATAAAAATGTAAAAATAGGTCTGGGAGTGTAGTCCGGAGGTAGAAGGGCTTCCAGGAACCCCAGTACCATTATATATATATATTTTTTCCCCAATATATATATTTGGGAGCTAAGAACTATTCCAGTAATCCATTAAGAGTCCCCCAAATAAAAACAGTACTTTAGAGCCAGCTTTAGGGAAACCAAATAATGTGAAAGAAAAGAAAGTACAGGTTGGTTTCCTATATCATTGTCATACAAGATATAATAAAATACCCTATCATCTAAACTGAGGAGGTTTAAATTTGTCCAAAGTTTTTCAAATTTCAATTCTTATTTTGGTAAGAACACCTAACAGATCTGTTTTCTTAACAGATTTTAAGTGTTGAATACAGTATTGTTAACAGTAGGCATAGTGTTGCATAGCAGATCTCTAGAACTTACTCATCTTGCACAAGTGAAGCATATGGTTATGCATTGAGCAGCAACTTTCTAACCCCACCCTTCCCCCAACCACCATCCTGCCTTCTGAGAGTCTGACTACTTTAGGCACTTCCAATAAGTGGGAGCATGTAGGACTTGTCCTTTTGTGACTGACTTCACTTAATATAATATTGAGGGGTTCATCCATGTTGGCACATATTACAAGATTCCCTTTTTAAAAAAAATAAAAGCTGAATAATATTTCATTGTTGAGTATATATCACATTTTCTTTATTCATCTGTTAGTGGACACTTAGGTTATTTTCACATCTTGGCTATCAGGGACCATGCTGCAGTAAACAAGGATGTGAATATCTCCTTGAGATAGAGAATATATTTCATAATGTTTTCAGAATTTTAAATTAGTCTGTCATCACAGTCCAAATGATTTTAAGCAAAATGCTACTTTTTGTCAATGAGATATGCTAATTATTTTAATTTAGTTTTAAGTGAGCTCAATATCACTACTGTTATTTTTTATCAACTGTTTTCAAAGACAGAAACAGAATTTTAGCCTACCTGTTTGAGTTACTATTGACTTTTGGGTTAACTTTTTTTCTTAGATGAAAGTGGTAGTGTCTTTAACAAAAAGCACTGAAAATGCCATTAGAAATAGAAGTACATATGGAATGAGCTATTGATTAGTGATGGCTCTTTTGACATGTTGATAATCTAATGTTAAAACTGAAATATCTTTATGATATATTGTGAATGACTGATTGCTCTTCATCAGTATTACAGCATCTTGAAAGCCCAATTCAGCTAGCTCCTTCATGAGGTCATCTCTCATTCCCAAGCCATAAGCATCTCTTCCTCCTTTGGTTTCAATAGCACTATTGATAGTTCTCTTTGTAAGTTATAAATTGGACCTTGAAATATAATTGTTTGTACTTCTTTTCCCAAGTAAAATAGAAGTGCTTTAAAGCACAAACAGTTAAATATTCACGTAAATGCAGCAGATAAACTATTAAATATCTACTCTATCCAGAGTACTGTGCCTTACAGTATTTGCACACAAGTATTACATAACTCTTGGCCATGTCATTTTATTACTCATAGTCTCTTTCTGGACTTTTTTCTCTTTTATGGTACTCTTTTTTTCCTTCCCATTTTTTCCTACACTATTTCTCAGTTTATTCTTGTAATAGACTTCTGAATAATGAAACTATTCCAGTCTTGTTCCTGAGGTCTCTTCTCTTTCAATTCACATACTCTCTAGGTGATCACATTTATTTTCATGCTTCTAAAATACCATCTTTGTAATTGAATCTTAGTTGTATGACTCTAGTCCAGATTCTTCTTTTGAACTTCAGGTTTGCATATTCCACTTGCCTTTAAAGTCTCCCAGAGTCGGTCCCACTCTTCTAGAAAGCACCTTTACCTACCCAGTTCCAAGACCGTACTGAGAGTGATCTTTGACGCCTCTACTCTCCCACTCTCCACACAGTCCTGTGGATTTCTGCCTCTTCGGCCCTCTTCTTTCAGTAGCACTTGCCTGGGTGCCAACCCATAGCGCAGCCATCATGATCCCTTTTGCCCACTAGTCAAATCACAATGATTGCTTACCATTGTTATGAGATCATGCTTTAAAATCCCTCCTTGAGTTTCAGTGTTCTTAGGATAAGATTTTGCAATCTTCATGAGGGCTTCAAGACTATATATAATAGGCCTTTTTCTGCAGTCCATTCCCATGAACTTTTCCTTTTGTAAACCAGAACTGTAACATCCTTTAAATTCCAGAGATTTGCTGAAGCCCCTTCCCCACCAAGTGAACCCATTAACCCTCCCTCTCAACTTAATCATCAGTTTTTTCTTTTGTTGGGTGATTTTTTGCCCAATATCTGGCTTCTTCATGGCTCTGTAAGATCTGTGAGGGCAGGATCTTGGCTGTTTTGTGCACACTTAAAGTCCAGGACCTGACATACACTAAAGAGTCAGTAAATATGTGTGGAATGAGTTTTTTTTTTAAAAAAACACATTAAAGTAATGTACAACAAATGTGCTTGAAATTTAAAGCTATTACTTTATCTGTGGTAATAAGTTTTTGACCTTTGTGTGAAGACCTTTATTAGTTTGTGCATAAGCCAGGCATGTAGAGTCTTTTTAATCTGTCAGATTTTAGTATTATTGTTACCAAATTATATATTTGTCAACAGAAAAAAATTATGTTTGACCACAAATATTTATTGATCACCTACTATTTACCTGGTACTCTTCTACATACTCAGAAAATAGCTGATATGATGCAGCTTACTTTTTCATTCAGGATAGACAATACAGAAAATTTTAGAACTTGAAAAATACTCTGAAGTAAACAAAAATAGCGATAGCATGGGTAGGGTGGTGAGAGAAGTCCTAGTAAAAAGCGATGTTTGAAATAACCTCCAGAGTGACAGAGGAGTCTGCCACTGGAAGCCTGGGCAGAGCCTTCCAAGCAGAGGGGCAGCACTGTGGGAGTGCTGCTAGGGTCCTCTGAGAGGCAAGGTGGTGTGGCTCCCCAGCACAGTGAAGGAAGGGACGAGGACAAGCTCATAGAGTTGGAGATCCCATAGCTCCAAGTTCTGACTCTGCCCCTTATTGTCTGTTTACCACAAATCAAAGATTATGGATAATGTCTTGCTCATTGAATTTTTTTTTTTTTTTTTTTGGCGGGTGTGGGGATGGAACCCAGTGGCATTCGACCTCCGAGTTACACCCTCCTGCCCTATATTTTATTGTTTTTTTTGAAACAGGGTCTCACTAAATTGCAGAAGGCCTCACTATGTAGCTAAGGCTGTCTGCAAATGAGTCCTCAGGTCTCAGCTTCCCGAATGCTGGGGTTACAAGCATGCACCATCACACCTGGCTATAAATAAGATGATGACAGTAAATAGCAGTAATTTTATATACTATTGATAATTTAAATATATTTAAAAGACCTTCTATAGAATTTATGTGAAGGAAAAATTGGGACAGTGAATGTTCCTTTAAATAATAGCTTTGTTTGGGTATTTAATAGTTTACTTTTAAAGTAATGTCCTGTGTGTTGCTAATTGTTTACAAACATTAATACTTACATTTATTTCTCATAAAAGGTTAAAAAGCTGAAGAGAGAGCTCTCACAGATGAAGCAAGAATTGCTCTATAAAGAACAAGGCTTTGAAACATTGCAACAGTGAGTATAAAAATGCTAAATTGACTTTACAGTAATCCAAAGCTTTTAACTAGTACAAAGAAAATAAAGGTACAGATTACATAAGAGATTTCTCAAAGAAACATAAAGTAAAAAGCTCAACACTTTGTACCAAAAATACAAAAGCAATCAACTAACAACAAAAAAACTTGGGAAAAATCTATACACTTTGAAAAGGCCTGAAGTTTTTATTAATCATTGGAGATCCAAAGAAGCCAAAGTGAAAAACTTAACTTTGTCTCCTGGACCCCTGCCAGCTTAAGATGGAAGCATACAGCTAAGAACATGGGCCAGGAAGTGCCTCTTCATGTTCTGCACCAAGGACTGGATGGGGTGGGCTGTACAGACCAATTCTGAGCCTGCAGCAGCCCTGAGCCCCCTGGAAGCTTCTTTCTGCCTCATCAATCCCAGATATGGCCTCCAGTCGAACCTTGCCTGATTTCAAGGAAGCGAGTGCAAGCTAGGTCTTTGCAAAGGAGTTTGATATTGCTAGGTTCCTGCTTTTCTTTGTCCTTTACATTTCAGTTCTGAAGCCTGATGTGTCATCTAGCTTTAGTCTGGTCTGATTAAAAGAAAATGTAGGTGAGAGAGGGTAGCAGGTTCTGGAAATCCCCACCCCATTTCTAGCTGCTAGTGAGGCCCACCCTGATGAAACTGTGACAAACATACCTGAGACTTTGTGTCTCCCTAGTCCTTGCCTGAGAGGTCTCTCAAGGGAGGGAGGAAGCCTGTGATTTTCACAGTTGCATGACCACAGAGAGGACTGAAGGGGTCAACCCTGAGAGACGACAGCTGCTCTTCAGCTCTCTCCTCCAGGACGAAGAGCTTTGTGCCACCATTTGGGGTGCAGTGTCCCTAGGGATCTCCCTGATCAGGTTCATGTTCAAGCAGGTTTCATATTCTTCCAGGTGGGTCCCTCAGCAGCACCTCAGGAATGGCAAGTTATTCTTAGGAACCACCACTGCAGAAAGTACCCAGCTTTGTTCCTTTTACCTATAAAGTCTGTTCTGCTTTCTGCTGTTAGGAAATTTAAAACAGTCCAAGAGAACAAGACATTACTCCAATTAGAGATGGTATGTGTCACTGGCCAGACAAACACATCCACACTGATTGTTCTGTATGTTTGATGGTGAGTTGTGTCTTGGGATGCCCAGTCATTGCTGCTTTACCACCAGCCAGTCACATAACTGTGGTTTCAGGCTTTTTTTTTTTGCCTGCTTGCCTCATATAGTCATGAAACTGGCATTTGTTCAGATGTTTCCAACAAATGTTTCTCAGACATGACAGCATATTAGAATAAACTGGGAAGCTCTTCAGAAATACCTGTTTCTGGTCTCCACCTCAGGTATATTTTGTGAGATCCCAGGTGGTTCTAAAGTATAGTCATATTCCAGGGACCTTAACTGGCTACAGAGCTCCGTTATTACCCATCCAGTAGACATGGAATGTCATAAATGTGTTATTTAGTAATTGTATATCAACAAAGCAGGGCTTTGTCATAGGGTAGGGAGAGAAAACAAACTAAAGAGTGTCACAAAATATTTAGCCGTACATTAAACATTTTTAAGACACATGAAATTATAACTCATGTCACCACTCAAGGTTAAAGGTTACCCAAACTTGCTGTTTTTGTTATATTGATGTAACAATGCAGTATTGTTTAAACATAGTTTGCTTGCAAGCAGTTTTTATAGGAATCTAAGGCATGTTTAAGAATCTGTCAATAACATTCCACAAGAAAACAATGGGCATTTGTTATAGAAGTTCGGGCATTCTCTTGGAATGATTCTAATCCCTGAACCAAAAGCAGAAAGATATGATATCTACCTTCAGAGACCTCTGCTGTTGATCTTAACTATAGACATAATAAAACAGTTTTCATTCAAATGTTAACCATGATACTATTAAAACACTGCATGATAATTGATTGAACCCAGAGACTAGTCCTTTTACAACCACATTCCTCATACTGTAAAGGAACTTTTATATGTGGCTGTGACAGAAGATACATTTCAGGAAAAGATTTAAATAGAAGCCCATTGCAGGCTTTTGTAACTTTTTACCTATTCACAATAGAATAGAATATTTTTGTTAAGTCTGGAATTATATTACATACTTGAGCTTATATTTACTTGGTACAGTAGTTTTATGCTGGGTGGACAAATACTTTATTTTCCACAGTACTTATTTTGTGGTCTCAGATTTGACTTTGGCCTAAGCAGTAGCATAGCTTAGAAATCAGGAAAATGCCTATTTCCATTTTGCTGCCTCTAGTGTGCACTCAGGATTGGAAAATAGAAAGTGATAAAACACTCAGCAATAAAAGCATATATGACTCTATGAAAATTTGGCTCTGGAAGTATGTATATTTTCCAGAGAAGGCATGGAAATGAAAATCTCAGAAGAGACTCAGATATAGTGAAAATTAATTTTAGGGTACTAAGTTAAAACTTTAAAAAAATTTAAGGAAAAAAAAGGTACCTCTCAAATTAAGAACAAAAGAGCATAGCACTTCATTTTAAAATTAAGCAAAGGCCAGGCATGGTGGCACACAACGCATGTAATCCCAGCATTTGGGAGGCTGAAATAGATGGATTGCAGATCGCAGACAGCCTCAGCTACTTAGTGAGGCCCTTTGCAACTCAGTGAGACCCTGTTTCAAAATAAAGAATAAAAAATAGGGCTGAGGGTATAGCTCAGTGGTAGAAGCCCCTGGGTTCCATCCCCGGTACGCAAAATGAATGAATGAATGAATGAATGAATAATAAAATTAAGCAGAGGGCTTGGGGTGTGGCCTAGTAGTAGAGTACTTGCCTAGCATGTGCAAAGTCTTGGGTTCAAGCACCAGTACTGCAAGAAGAAACAGGAAAAAAAAGGGAGAGAAAAGGGCCAGCAAATTAAGCTCATTTTTTATCGTACTTTATAGAAAGGTCAAAAGAGAGAAAATGTAGCAAATGAAAAGTAGAGTCGAAAAAAAGTGATGCGTGGAAATAAAGAAAATAATAAACATTTGAAGTAAAATAGAGAGGTTCAAAATAGGCAGAAGAAGCCAGGCGTGGTGGTGCATGCTTGTAATCCCAGCATTTCATGGACATCCTCAGCTACTTAGTGAGGCCCTCTGAAACTTAGCGTGACCCTGCTTCAAAGTAAAGAACAAAAAACAGGGCGGGGATGTAGCTTGGAGGTCATTGCCTCTGGTTTTCATCCCAAGACCCAGAAAAAAAAAAAAAAAAGGCAGAAGAGAGAAAGGAAGATGGAAAGGCCTGATGAATATTTCTTGTTCTTTATATTTATCATTCTCTGGAGAAGCAGACAGCCAAGAAGTATTCATCTATTTTTAAATCTCTCCGAAATATAAATTAAGTCTAAACTAGTTCTTCTCTTTTTTAAATGTTAGAGCTTATTTCTAAAAAACAGCTTACCTCCTCCTATTTTTAAGTGATAAAGTTAATTTCTGAAATAAAGATGATTTTTACCATTACATTCTGAGGATTTTACACAGGTAGGAAGAAATTATTTGGGCTTTGGAAATTCACTTTGACATAGTGTCAGATACTTTTATTAGCTTTTTCATGAAATCTTAAAGTTTGTTCCTGGATTTTGCTTGTTTGTTTGTTTAAGAATTCCCATGCTTATACTGGGCATGATGACGCAGGTTTGTAGTCCCAGTACTTGGGAGGCTGCAACAGGAGGATTTTAGGTTTGTGGCTAGCCTCAGATTCTTGTAAGTGAGGCCCTCTGCAACTTAGTGAGTCTCTGTTTCTAAATAAAGAATAAAAAAAAAAATAGAACAACTGAGGATATAGCTTGGAGGTGAAATGTCCCTGGGTTCAATCCCCAGTACCAGGGGGGGAAAAAAAAAAAGAAAAGTTTTATGCTGTAAAATGCCAAAATGCAAGCTGGGCATGGAGGCTCATGCTTGTAATTCCAGCATTTGAGAGGCTGAAACTGGAGGATTGTGGTTTGCAGACAGCCTCAGCTACTTAGTGAGGCCCTCTGCAACTTAGTGGACCCTGTTTCAAAATAAATAATAAAATTAGAGCAGAGGGTGTGGCTTGGATGTCAAATGCTCCCGGGTTCCATCCCCAGACCCGCAAAAAAAGAGAAAAAAAGCCAAAATGCTGTATTTGGAAATAGTATTTATGTTATAATCTTTTGCCTCATCTAAGTTGGTGGAGATAATAATTAGAGGAACCAAGATTTCATTGTTACATCCTTTTCTAAGTAAATGGAATTAACCAGTATTCAAAGTACATCACTGTTCTCATCAGGTATTCATAATATTCCCATGCCAAAAATCTGTCCTTTTAGGATAGTTGCACTATTATCTAAGGGTTTATACAGTTGGCAGCTCTCTTGGTGAAGGGGGTCTAGGGGTCTTCTGGACCAATGAATGGGGGTCAGTGCAGGAAAGACCCAAGGCCAGCCGTCGGAGATAAGCAAGCAAGCAAGCAAAAGCTTTATTAAGACAGCCCAGCTCCCTTTTATATCAGGCAGCGGGGAGGAGGGAACGGAACAGCGGAAGATCGCACAAAGTACGAGGCATTTACTGATTGGGTGGCTCATACCCCAGTGGGTGTGTTATCAGGGGACTGGTTGTTGGGCATCCCGTGACCCCTTTGGCAAGCTATGAGGTAACCAGCACAATCTGGAAGAGAAGCCGGAGAGGCGCCATCTTTGGCATGACTGGGCTGCTTATCCTAATACTTGGTCAACACTCTCACTGCCATAATCCAAAAAGACTGACCACATGACATAGAGGAAGATTTATTTGATCACAGGTTTTGAAGATTTAGAGTTTCAGTCCATGTCAGGCAGGGTGTGCAGAACTCAGGCATGGCACTGGGATGTGGAGAGAGGGAGACTGCAATAATCCATCCTCACTTGAAGGAGGTCAGAAGCAGAGAGATAGTAATAAGAATAGAAAGCCATCTATATTTCCCAAGGCCACACCTGAAGGCATTCCTTTGTAGCAATCAAGCCCCACTTCAAACATTCCTGCCTTGTTTCTGTGAGGGCTAGTGGGACATTCTAAATCCAAACCATTAAAGGGGCTAAATTTGTCTAAGTTTTCTGGCTTCCATTTCTTCCTTTGAAAGCTGTGACTAGGAGATCTCTAGGGTCCCTTTCTACTCTAAACATTGTGTGTGTGTGTGTGTGTGTTCTGTGACTTTATTGGCTGTACTTTATTACCAAATGATCTTATGATTAGGTTTATCTTATTAGGTTTTTAAAGGCTTCAATTGCTTTTTCAGTAGCGTAAAACATTTACCAAATAGTACTTGTGGAACTATGTTATCTGCAAATGTCTCTTGTTTGAGTTAACTTTGTTTGGCAGAGTGATTAAAATGACATTGTTTTATTTCAGATTATACGTTTCATACTGAAATTAACATTAACGTTAATTAAGTTAACGTTAATTGTTAACTTTATTTTGTGGTACTGGGGATAGAACTCAGGGGCATTCTACTTCCAAGCTATACCCCAAACCCTATTTTTTAAATTATTTACTTTGAAATAGGGTCTCACTGAGTTGCAAAGGGCCTCACTAAGTAGCTGAGGCTGTCCTCAAACCACAATCCTCCTGTTTCAGCCTCCCAAATGCTGGGATTACAAGCATGTGCCACTATGCCCAGCTCTGTTAAATGTTTTAAATCCAGTGAGTTTAGAGGTCTTTGAAGAGTCTATGGATAAGACCAAGAACATATTAGATAGCTGTAAACAGCTTCGTAAAGAGCTGTTGGCTGATGGGGCAGAGGCATAGTCTCATAAGCAAAACTCAACAGAGGCTAGGGGAGCCAGAGAATGGTCATTAAAGAGAATGTTTAAAAATAATTGTATAATTTGGTTGAGTCCTGCAAAGATAAAGAATTAGGTTACAATAAATCCTCTAGCCCAGGGTGATGATGCAAACTGTAAGAACATTTGATAAGAAGATCTGTAGGGATAATAAATGAGCTCATTGAAGAGCTACTTATTCAATATGAGTTGACAAATGAATACATCTGCCCTTTTGTATCATTCCCAGATTTAAACTCATTCATCAAGGCAAATAATTTTATTTCACAACTTTAATAAAATATAATAAATACTTTTTATATACTTAAATAAGAATAAGAAACCACAAAATCCAAATATTATAGGATATTTACTCTAAATAATTATTAACTATTTAATAAAGGCCTCCCAAGCTGCCAGCACTAGGGTAAGTTTCATAGAGATATTATGGCATATAAAGTTAAAAGACAATTTATTGGCATTTCTGTCCTTGAGCTATAACACTGACCCCTGTCCTTTGTCCTCAGGGTAAAGATTAGGATTAGCATGTAGTGAGAGTTGGTTTGGCCAGCAATGGGATCATCTAAACAGACTGAAGACTTAAAGACATGTATTCATTTAAGCCTATAAGTGATTAGAAATGGACTAGATGTGAGATAGGAGATGGGAATAAAGTAGACATGATTAAAAGAGAAAAAACAGCTTGAACAAATGGTTTTTATTGTATGAGAGTCCCAAAGTAAAATGAGCAGCCAACTGAGACTGATTCCTACTCATGATTTAACTTGTACTGTCATTCTTTGAAGTTTTTTTTCCTCTGTGTTTTTTTTTTTTTTTTTTTTTCCTTTTCACAGAATTGACAAAAAAATGTCTGGAGGCCAGAGTGGTTACGAACTTAGCGAAGCCAAAGCGATTCTAACTGAACTGAAATCTATCAGAAAGGCAATTAGCTCAGGAGAAAAAGAAAAACAAGATCTAATGCAGGTATGTTACAACATTTTAAGTCAATGTATATCTTCCAAAGCCCCAATAATAAAGCTTGAACAAATTTACAGTGGAACCTTATAATTCACAATTTTAGGTTGTCTTTGATTCTTACTGTAAACTATGGATTCATATATAGGCCAGATTAAATTAAACAATTAAATTCCTTTTAATTACTGAGTTACATAGAATAATTATTTAGTAGATAGATTGACAATAGAGCTGGAAGGGATATTATCTTCTGTAACTTTCAAATCTCTTTGAATACAGTAGGACATATATTTTATTATAAAAACCCAATAATATACAAGTGAATGTGTACCTATAGATATGCACATACACACTCAAACTTAAAACAGATTTCACAGAAATATGCCTATTCTTGATACCAGTGATGCACTTTGATTTTGTTATTTTGGTATCTTCTATTTAATTAAAAAATACTAACCACAACCTATATTGGCCTTCCAAGTACTAGGATTACAGGCTTGTGCCACCATGCCCTGCTATTGTAGGGTTAAAAAAAATTAAGCTGGGTGTGTTGGTATACACTAGTACTTGGGAGGCTGAGACAGGAGGATTGTAAGTTCAAAGCCAGTCTTGGCAACTTAGGCTCTCAGCAACCCAGTGAGACCCTGTTTCCAAATAAGATATAAAACCAGTCTGGGTATGTAGCTTGGAAGTATAATGCCTGTGGTTGAATCTCTAGTACTACCACCCCACCCCAAAAAAAAAAAATTTAAATTTTCTTTTTTTAATCCTTTTACTTGCCCATATCTTTCTTTTAAAGTAAGGCAAATATATTAGACCTGGGTACCAACAGCAGGCACATTCACTTCTGGTTATTTAGTTTAGCAAACCAGCTATTACTACCATGGACAGTACCATACAATAGACACATAGATGGGCTCATCAGAGATCCAGTCTACTACTTAGCAGTGTCTAGGACTCAGTTTCCTAATCTGTAATGTTAATGTCAGCTGAGTAATCTCTTGGATCCTGTCCAGATTGAAAATGGTGTAGTTGTATAAATCTTATAAGCCAGAAGTTTTCTTATTATATCTAAAACTAAAGATTACATTACAAATGTTCCATGTTTTCATAGTTTCTATTACACAGAGTGAATGGTTCTCTATTAGTCTATTTTCTGTAGCTATTACAATATACTAGCATTTGGGTACCTTATAAGAAAAATAGGCTTATTTAGCTCATAATTTTGGGGACTGAGAATCCAAGATTGTGTGGCCCCATCTGTTCAGCCTTCATTAAAGACCTCATGGTGGATGGCATCACAATGACAGGATTGTGTGTGGAAAAGATAATATGACAAGACAAGAAGCCAGAGAGATTCAGGACAGGCTTGCTCTTTTTATTATAGCACTCCCTTTGGAGAACTAACCAGGGTCCTTTGAGAACTACATCCATCTCTTCCAAGACTAATATTCCCAGTGACTTAAATACCTTGCATTGACCCTACCTCTTAAGGGCCACTGCCTCTGATCATTGCCACAATGAGGACAAAGCTTCTAGTTTATGAACTTTTGGGGTTGACACTGAAACCATATTCAAAACATAGCAGATAGGTCCCTATTGAAAGAGGAGTCGTCTTCATCGCTGCCACCTCCTCTTCCTCCTCCTCCTCTTCCTCCTGCTCCTTCTTCTTCTTCTTGGTATTGGGGATTGAACCCAGGGGCATTCTACCTCTGAGTTACACCCCAGCCCTATTTTATTTTTATTTTGAGACAAAGTCTTGCTTGGTTAATGAGAGTCTCCCTACTTAGTCAGGTGATCCTTGAACTTGTGATCATCTTGTCTCAGCTTCCCAAGTACTGGGATTACATGTGTGTGCTCACTTCTTTTTTTGGTGGTGGCACTGAGGATTGAACCTAGGAGCATTCTACCTCTGAGCTATATCCCCATCCCTTTTTATTTTTGTTTAGAAACAGGGTCTTGCTGTATTGCTGAGAGTCTCACTGAATTGCTGAGGATGATTTTGAACCTTCAATCCTCCTGTTTCAGTCTCCCAAGTACTGGGGGGTTATGGGCATGTGCACCACACCCACTTATAGCCTTCTTAATAAAGTTTTTTTGTGTGGTACTGAGGATGGAACCCAGTAGTATTGTACTTCCAAGTGACACCCCCAGCCTTATTACTTTTGAAACAGTGTATTACTGAGTTGTGAAGGGCCTCACTAAGTAACTGAGGCTGTCTGGGAACTGCAATCCTCTCCTCTGGTCTCTGCCTCCCAAATGCTGGGATTAAAAGTTTGTGCCACCATGCCCGGCCTTAATAAATTTTTGTTTTGTTTTGTTTTGTTTTTTTTGGTGGTACTGGGAGTGGAACCCAGGGGCTTTCTACCTCTATGTTCCCAGACCTATTTTATATTTTATTTGGAAACAGAGTCTTAGTTGCTGGGAGCCTCATAAGTAGGTGAGGCTGGCTTTGAACCTGTGCAATCCTCCTTTCTTAGCCTCCCAAGCTCAGGGATTACAAGCATGCGCCACCACGCCTGGCTTAATAAAGTTTTTAAAAATAAGAAATACATATATTAGATATAGAGATACCATTATTTACAGGAAAATTATGTTTTGGGAAAGGTAAGACAACCTATTTGATGGTATCTCATGTAATTCCAAAGTCACATGTGTGTTTGTACAAAATTAAACTTTACTCTTACTTTTAAAATAGCATAAAGTAGCTGGGCCTGGTGGCGTACACTTGTAATCCGAGTGCTTGGGAGTTTGAGACAGGTGGATTGCACAGGTTCGAAGCCACTCTAGCAACTTAGTGAGGCTCTCAGCAACTTAGTAAAACCCTGTTTCCAAATAAAGTATAAAACTAGGTCTGGGAGGATAGCCCGGAGGTATAAAAGCCCTTGGGTTTCACCCCCAGCATAAATAAATAAATAAATAAATAAATAAATAAATAAATAAATAAATATTACCTAATTAAAAATAGCATAAAGTAGCAATGGACCTAAGATAAAGTAATTATGTTTGTCCACTGAGATTTTCTCTTTCTATTTAATTTTATCTGGTAGAGAATGGTTGCCCTCTTATATGCTAAGCTTTACAAAATGCTTTATGTTTCCTGGACAGAGTCTTGCTAAGTTGCAGGAGCGGTTTCATTTGGATCAGAACATGGGCAGATCTGAGTCGGATTTGCGATCCAGTCCTGTGAATTCTCATTTATCACTCTCCAGGCAGACCCTTGATGTCGGGTCACAAACAAGCATTTCTGGAGATGTAAGTGTTGTATGGAGTTGGTTGGCCCGGTGCTGTCCTTGATGGACTGTGATGGCGAGTATAGATGGTGAATTGAACAGGGCCTGAACCCATGGTACATTGCAGCTGGGTGCATTCAGTACTTCATTCTTGTAAGATAAGTGTTAACAATCATATCCCTATCTTTCCTATTGAGGTGCCACATATATCAAGATTTGTCCATATAAATAGCTTTGTTCAAACTTTCTCAGACTGCATTTTCTCAGACTGCATTTCTTATTAACACTATTAAAAGGTTAGTGATACTTGAAAATTTAACTTTTTCCTATTAAGTTTAGAATCTTGGAAAGTTAGGCTATTTAGAATGAACGTTAAGGCTAATGAGAAACAGAAATGTATGCCTTTTAAGACTACCAAGAAAACTTGTTTGTGTAAATTTGAAGGTGATTACATTAAGGTATTTAATATGTGATTTATAGCTGTCATTTAATATTTAATATGGCTTGGATATTATTAGCTATTTTGCCTTCTCCCTTTTGGGATGCCATTAGCAGGTATTTGTGTTTCAATAAAACCTGTTATTTTTGTATTCTCTAATGCTTTTTAAAAGCATGTGCTATGGAATTAAAATAGGTAGAGATCTACTGTAGGACTTACCAGTTTAAAAATTAATTTTTGAGGTTATTCAGTTTGTATTTTGTACAGTTAAAAGTTAAATGATGGAAATTTTGACTCATAAAGGCAAAGAAATAAGTTCTACTTCATTAATTTTATTGATGTTTACACTGTTCATAAACTCTTAGATACCAGACACATTTACCTGATATTTTTGTCTTGAATTTAATTTGTGGAAAAAGTGATGTTAAAGTCTGAAAAACAGACAAGCTTGAATTGAAAGAAATGCTTTGCCCCTACTGAGACTGTAAAATAAGTGCCTTTTTAAACTGGTGCTTTCCCATTTTAGTACCATTTTCTTGAGCTTTTCAATTACTTGTACTTCCTAGAAACAAAAGCAGTTTTCTTCATTGATTAGCAGAGTTAATTGAATTTTTTCCTTTTGTTTTTACTAGATTGGAGTGAGAAGTAGATCAAATTTAGCTGAAAAGGTCAGACTAAGCCTACAGTATGAAGAAGCCAAAAGAAGGTAAGACCAGAGAACTATTTCATTCATGGTTGGTGGGCTCATCCATTATTTTCTTTTCCAGAATTAATCTTTACTCTTGTGGTGACATCTGCTGGGCACTCCTCACATTCTTTACTAAGGTTACCTTTTTTTTTTTTTTTTTCAGCAAGTAAGGGTTGCTTCCCTTTTCCCTTCTGTCTCTTCCTTTTCTCCCTCCCCTCAAAACTGCAGAATAATTAGAATTAATGAGAAGTGTGGGAATAAAACTGACCCCTTCTCTTCTGGGGAAAAAAAAAAAAAAGAGGAAGAAGCTTTGAGCTTCTACGAGCCTTCCTGTCAAGGGAGATACTGGTTCTTCGCTGGCAACACAGTACAATGGCTCCGGTGCAGGACTTGACAGCTCTTTGAGTTCATTCTAAGGTAGACGATTTGAATGTGGTTCTCTGCTTTTTGAAGAGAAGACTTACTTCTAACGTCCTTGAAGGTTCTTAGGTGTTGGTTCTACTTAGGTCAGGGAGAAGGAAGAGACACTCTCTTTCTTTCCTTTAACTTATAAACTTGTATTAACCCCTGTGCTTTTTTTTTTTCTTTTGTGACCACTGGCTAAGGCATGAGAGACCTCACTATTCTTATCTAGTAGATTGAGTCAGGTTGTTTCATAGTATAGCACACCTTACTTGATTGGAGGGAAAAGGTCATAGTGATACAGTTGATTTTATTATTTTCCTTTTAAAATTTAAAAATGCTATTGATTTTATTATTTAGGAAATTGGGGAAAATTGCATTGTTGCCCTTCAGGAAATCAAGGAAATGATAGTGTTCCTTCCCAGGAACATGCAAAGTTCAGCTAGGAACCTACAAGCATGTTGTGGTTTCCTACAGTAAGGGAAACCACCAGATATTGAAATTGCTCTGTTATTATTATTGATGAAGGTAAAAATTTAGAGATGTAATCGGCCATAGTTCTTAGAGGTTATCTGGCTTTAACAATGTAAAATAAATACATATTTGTCTCTATTTAGCCCCCGTTTCTAATATTACCTGGTTCTTAAATGTACTGAAAAGAGACCTAATTTTCATTCCCCAAATCATTAACTGTGTTAGCTTGAGTAAGTCACTTATTCATTCTGAATAGCAGTTTATTCAGCTAATTTTAAGGCCTTAAAATTTTTCCCAGTAGATTTTAAATGTCTTGAAGTTAGGAAAAATTTTTATGCCTTATTACCTCCTCCTCAAGGAACAGACTCAAGCCTTGGTCTCAGTAAGTACCTAGGGGTGATTTGTGGCTGGGCCAGTGACATGCATGCTGCTGGTGGGTGCTGCTTGGAAGTCTTCCTTCTGTGAACAAACCAAGCCCTTCATCACCCAGAATGCCTTGGTTCTTATGTGGACAAAGCCCAGGATTTATATCTGGTTTTCTGCAGGAGAATGGCTATATCTCAGAACTAATGTTGGAGAACCAGCCTTGTGCCCAGGTTCTTAGAGGCTTGACTCTGCTTCCTTTCTATCAGCTTGAGCTTTTGCTGTGACTGATAATAGTTCATTTTATCTGGTGCTCACACAGTACTTCTCTTCCTAGGTATTCCTGGAAGTCTCCTTCATATTCTGGTTTCCAGATTTGGCACCCTTTCTAAAATAAATTTGGACCCACCTAAGGCCTGATTATAGTAATAAATAGGAGTCTTTCTTTCCTGCATTATGTTGTTGATCCCAGTTCAGTTAGTTAATGACATGAAAACTTAAGACATTGGTTTTTTCCTCTTTGGTCGCATTGGTATACTGTTTGGAGTTTTATTTTACTACACTTGATCTTAGCCAAAAGGCTGAGAAGCAGTGGGGTTTTATTTTAAAGTTACTAGTGATGCTAATGAAAAGATAACTCTCAAGGGTTTATGCATATGTTGAAAATGCATTTTTGTCCTCAATTCTGAATAAGTTAAGAGGCAGGTTGTGCTTCTCTGAAACCTGCTTTTCTCCTCCAGCCTTTGTTTTATGTGCTTAATGAAGCTAATAATATCATGCTTATTTAGCATTTTGATGATTAATTTTCTAGTACGTTGAGACAGTTGTTTATGGTTTTGTGGTTGAAGCTGAAGAATAGCTGATGTTACATCTATCATAAGTGCAGACAGTGGGTGAAAATAAGAAGTACACTACATGTGTTGTGCAAGTTTAAGAATGCAATTGTATGTCTAACTAAAATATAAAGCTTCTGGCACAAAGATGTGGTTCACTTATATCTTTGTCCTTGATTATGCTTTTTGTTTATCCTTTTTCTTCCCTTTTATAATTTGTTTCATCAAAAAGGAAAAAAAATCCCCTTTCTGCCTGTTTTCCAAGTTCTGGTGTGTGCAATAACAATGTTCAAAGCAAACATCCAACAGTTTTTTGTAGGTTCATGTGCCAGCATCAGTTGTGCTCATAGTTTGCCTGGATCTTGTGCTTTTTGGTTAAAGGAGCCATGCTACCATTTACCTTGTGAAAAGTCCTAATTGTCTTCACAGTACCACAGAAGAAGTTATAATTCAGGTAGTTTAAGACATTCATATTGAATTTGGAGCTACATTTTTTTTATAGGGCTTAGTAGTGAAACCTGGGTCAGGCTGAATGATGAAACTAGTGAGTTTGCCGTGGTGCTTTTTCTTCCTCCTTTATCCACTCCTGTTTCTCTCACTTTGGCACCTGTTGTCACTGCAGTGGTGTCAAACCAGCTGTCTGTGCTGATGAAGGTCACTGTGCTGCCTGCTCTTATATGGCCTAGTAACCGTGCAAGGAGGAACAGAAGTCAAGTGTAATAATATGTAAGAAGTTGACACAGCAATTGCCCAATAAATGGCGCATATACCATTTGGGGCCTAACGGGGAGGAGACTTGACAGTGAAAGACCTCAGAGAGTGTGGGTGGGAGGAGGCTGAGCCCTCTCCCATCCCCTTGCTGGTCTGGAGACTCCACGCCACTCTGACTTTGATATGAGTTGGCCAAGCAATGGCTCTCTTTTTTTCCCTTCTCTCTGACTTGCTTATGCCCTAGACTCTACTCAACTTTCCCTGGGGATTACTACTTCACTAAGGGACAGCATCTTTACACAAAAGAACAAAAATTTACCAAAGCAATTGCATTTGGGGCATCATTGCCTCTGGTTTTTTTAAGGGGAGCCCACTGTGTATGTACACTTCCTGCCACCCAAACTTTAAGTCAAACCTCAGGCCTGCCTGCCTGTGGCCCTCAGAGTGCTCTGCTTTTGGAGCATCTGCATACTGGGCCTTCACACTTATGTCAGAAAGGGAGGCATGCTGTCCTACACCGTACAGGTGGGAATGAAGCTCTACACTGTACAGGTGGGTGACAGCTCAGTGTGGAGACAACCCGAGACTGAGGTGCAGGTACAGCACACTCTGGTGAGCTTCCGTCGGGAAGGTCTGCCAGCGCCTCCACCTCAGACTTAGCTGGCTGGTGTTTGCCTTTCTCAGGTTCCTAATGTGTGCATGCCTCTTCTCTCTCTTTATTTTAGTATGGCCAACTTAAAAATTGAACTGTCAAAGTTGGACAGTGAGGCCTGGCCTGGGGCACTAGATATCGAGAAGGAGAAGCTGATGCTGATTAATGAAAAAGAAGAACTTTTGAAAGAACTACAGTTTGTTACTCCGCAAAAACGCACTCAAGATGAATTGGAACACCTGGAAGCAGAAAGGCAGCGGCTGGAGGAAGAGCTGCTGTCCGTGCGGGGTGCACCGAGCCAGGCTCTGGCTGAGAGGTGTGTGTTCTTCCTGAGAACAGGGCAACTGAAATAAATCTGAGGTTCTATCTTAGCTGATCACATTTTCCCTGGGTTCGGAAATCTCAATTGTCTCTTTTCTTACTGGACTGAGAAACAGCACAAAAGAACTTATTTTTTCTTGTACTGAGGATTGAACCCAGGATTATTCTACCTCTTAGCTACATCCTCAGTCCTCTTTTATTTTTTATTTTGAAACAGGGTCTCTCTAAGTTGTGGAGGGTCTCAATAAATTTCTGAGGCTGGCCTCAAACTTGCAATGCTCCTATCTCAGCCTCCCAACTACTGGGATTACAGGTGTACGCCACCATGCCTGGCTAAAAGGACTTTCTATAGAGCAATAAAGCATACCCTCCTAATGTCCCACGGTATTGATTCCTTGTTCTCTTTTAGAACTCAGAAAATACCTATGACAGATGTCGAATAACAAAGGAATATTGACATAAAACCAGAATGCAGTACATCATTGACTGAGTCTGATAACAGTAGCTGTAAACTGTTGCACTCTGATAAGAAAGATCATCTAGATTGTTATAGCGACTGAAGCTTCCTAGTCTAAGTTTTATTACTCACAAGAATCCAAAAGTTTATTGCTTTTAATTTCACAAGGAAAAAAAGACAACGTGCTCCCTTTGATATCCTAACAGGTCACAAAGTGTTCCTTGGATTTTGTTTGTGAGTTGAAACCCTCCCCTGAAGCAGATGAAAATATAAAGGAAAATATTCTAAACAATTTCCTGGTCTATATGTGGGAAGGTATGAGCTGACCATTTAGTCTAAAATAAAACAAAATACAGTTCTGTACACAAATCAGCTGAATATTAAGCAAGGGAACCTGTTGTGTCAGTTGACCTGAACACAGCTGCAGTAGAGCCCCTTGTCCTGGGCTTGCTGGCTACTGTGGTGGGACACCTGTTACAGAGTACTGTGTAGCCTTTCAGGTCCACTGTGCATCCATCCTGTAGGCCCACAAGTAAGCAACAATGCCTGCCCACAGCAACAGGAATGGAATTCACATTAGTGTAACCTACAGATAAACTGCAAGCACACAGCCATAATCCAAATTCTTTTCTCTCTCCCTTCCTCCTTTCCTTCTTTCTTTTTAAAATTCTTGGCTTCTGGCCTTTAATCTTAGTCCTCGATAATGTTTAGGTTATGTATCTATACGATATCAAAATATTTAAAAGCTGTGGGAAGAAAAGATGGAAAAAAATCTCTGACATTAGTGATTAGGTATTAGCATGTAGGCTTGCTCATTCAAACTATTTGGGGAGAGTTGACTTTTGTGAATTTAAACATTGATCAAGATAATATGTGGGGTCAGCATCATAACTTTTGGAACCATAAGCAGTATTAGAGGGAAAGCCTCTACAAACTGTATTATTCTACCATCAAATAATTCTCATCACTGCTCCATTTCCTTTCTCTCCTTCACCTCTTGCCCTCACTTCTCTGTCCAGTGGTGCTGATGGAAGGGTAGGTGTAAGTACCCATCTGACAGAGACCAGCAGAAGTAAAGATTGAAATAAATCATCTTTCCTAATTACCCTTGACTACATTTGTGTGCTTAAAATTTCTAGGATAAAAGTTTTGTTGCCATCAGTAAATATAATGAAATGGGAAGCTTTTATCTGGTACATGTGTAGAACACCAGTGTATTTTGTGTATTCTGTAGTATAAGACACAAATGTTATATACTAAATCATTACTTCATACTTCCTATCCTTGGGTGGTTGGTTCCAGAGCCCCTCCCCTCATACCAAAGTCTTCAGATACTTAAGTCCCTTGTATAAAATAGTATAGTATTTACATATAACCTATGTACATCCTCTCACATACTTCGAATCATTTCTAGATTACTTATAATACCTAACACAATGTAATTGTTATAGTATATTGTTTTTGAAATACTGACAAGGAAGGAAGTCCATACATGTTCAGTACAAATGCAGTTTATTTTATTATATTTTTATTATTTTTGCAGTACCGGGGATGGAACCCACAACATTCTACCTCTGAGCTAAACCCCCAGCCTGATTTTTTATTCTTTTTTTTCTTTTTTTTATTGGTGCACTGTATTCATACATCATAGTGGGATACAAACTTTTGTAGACATACATGCACACATCGCCCAGTCAGCCCCCACCTGATCCCCACCCCATTCTCTCCCCATCTCTCCCTCCCATGCTTGGCTTAGTGGTTGACATCTAGTATTATAGCAATTTATCCAAAATTAAAAATGATAATCTCACAGAACAGTTTCATTTGTCTGATACCAAGCTTTTGATGACTTAAAGATAACATTTCAATATTTCTTTTTACTTTCTTTCTTACCAGAGAATATTTTTTTCTATTTTTTTTAGGTGAAACTATCATATATTTATATATTTATTTTTCAGGAAAAAAAAAATCTATCCTAATAGGGAAAATGGACTCTAGATACCCAAAACGATCTCGAAAAAGAACAAAGCTAGAAGATATATATTTTCTGATTTCAAACCATATAAAGCTACAATAATTGAAACAGTGTAGTACTATTCTAAAGGCAGATATATAAACCATTGGAGTTAAATACAAGCCTAGAGCTAAATTCTTCTCTATATTATCAAGTTATTTTTGACAAGGTTTCCACGAACATTTGGTGGTGGAAATAATAATCTTTTAACTAAATATTGTTGAAACATAATAATTACATGGAAAAGAATGAAGTTGGACCCTTACCTAATCCCATATACAAATATTAACTCAAAATAGATAAAAGACCTAAATATAAATCTTAAGACTATAAACTTTTAGGAGAAAATCTGGGTCATAAAACCTCACAACATTGAAATTGGCAGTGATTTCTTGGATATGATTTCAGTGGCACAGGCAAACAGAAGGGTATACAAACTCCCTAAAAAATAGAAAAAAATATTGTATATCCAAAGACAATGTAAACAGAGTTAAAAGTTACTAATAGAATGGGATAAAATATTTCCAAATGCTCTATCTGAAGGTATATTAATATTCCAACTATAAATCCTAAAAATTAATAACAATAAAGGCAAACAATACCATTTAGAGATAGGTAAAAGACTAACATAAATAATGAATCTCCACAGATAACCAATCTTAGTTGTCTGTTGGATGGAAAATCTTGTTTCTCTGGTTCTGGTGTGTGTTACCTATTTCTTCTTTGTAGTTCATCTCTTTGAGTATTTTCTCTAGTGCTGGTTTTGAAGACATAAATTCCTTCAGTTTCTGTTTGTCATGGAAGCTTCTTATTTCTCCATCTAATTTGATAGGAAGTTTTGCTGGGTAGGAAATTTTTGGCTGGAAGTTGTTTTCTTTCAGAGTTTGGAATATGTTACTCCAAGCCCTTCTGGCTCTCATGACTTGTTTTGGGAAGTCTGGAGTGCTTCTAATTGGCTTGCCTCTGAATGTCACTTGGCCCTTTGTTTTTGTTGTCTTTAAGATTCTCTGCTTGGCTTCCACATTGGTCATTTTGACAATTATGTGGCGTGGGGATCCTCTTCTCCGATCCTGTCTAAAGGGAGTTCTATAAGTTTCCTGGACCTGTGTATCGACCTCTTGCTCTATGTTTGGAAAATTTTCTGCTATTACTTCCTTGAAGAGATTGTTGATCCCTTTGGTTTCACTTTCTTTTCCCTCCTCTATTCCAGTTATTCTTAGGTTAGCTCTCTTAAAATGGGCCCATATTTCTTCAATATCAGATTCCTGCTGTCGGATATTTTTTCCTAGATTAGAAACTATGCGTTCATTTTTGGAATGATCATCTTCTAAGAGCGAGATTCTTTTCTCCATGTGGTCTAATCGGTTGTTTGTGCTTTGAATTGAGGCCTTTACTTTACCCCACTACTCCTTTACTGGGTTGTATCACAGAGTCTCCGACCCAGAGAGTCAATAGAGGCTGCTTTAGACTGTGGGGGGTGCCAGGATGCAAGTTCTCCTATGGTGTGATATCTCTGCCACCGCCCCTCCCCACTGGGTCAAGTCCCAGGGAGTACAGTACTGGGATTTCTCCTCTGTGGCCCGCAATTTGACTCACTGTTCTTGAGTACGCAGATGTAGCTGTACTGGATTCGGTGAATTCTCTGCTGCTGCTGCCGGTGGCAATATGGCGCCGCTGCTACGCCCTCTGCCGTGAGGCTGGCATATTTCTTCTTGGTTTTGATTTCCACTCTGAATCCCTGCAGCGTGTGCTGAGCTCAGCCACTGGGAGCTTTAGATTTTACCTGCGGCGAGAAATCCCGCCTGGCTGTTCCGCAGCGGCTCACCTCGGCTACCGTCCGGTGAAGTTGCCACTGCCACCGGCAGTATGGCGCTGCTGCCGCGTCCTCGGGCGTGAGGCCGGTGTATCTCCTCTTTGGCTCTGAGCTCTGTTCTCAGTCCACTTTCTCTCTGGAGCCTGGTGATTTTTTTGTTTCTCTGGTGATGGTGTTTTCTGGCTATGAAAGGCGCTGATTTTGTGGTAATGGAGATTAGTTGTTAGCAGGGCTCTTAAGCCCCGCTTTTCTCAGTCGCCATCTTCCCGGAAGTCCTGATTTTTTATTCTTTACTTTGGTACAGGGTCTCAGTTGCAAAGGGTCTCACTAAGTTGCTGAGGCTGTCTGTGAACTGAAATCCTCCTGTCTCAGCCTCCCAAATACTGGGATTACAAGCGTACACCATCAAGCCTGGCTTTGTAGTTTTCTAGTTTTTTTTTCTTTTCTTTTTTTTGATCTGCAAAAAAATTTTTCAGAACAAATGTAGATCTGCAATTAGTTGAACCTCCAATGTGGAACTCAGAATTATGGAGAGCCTAACTGTACACTTGTAATTTGCTCCGTCTATCTCAGCTTTTCAGCTTTTAGTAGCTAACTCTAGGAAGGTCTTACAGGCAGTCTTTAGATTTGTACTAGAAAAGACAAATGTGTTTATTTTAATCAGTATTTATATGTGTGGTATCTTGCTTTTTTTTTTTTTTTTTTTTTTTTTGGTGGTGGTACTGAGGGTGGAACCCAGAGGCTTTCTACCTCCGGGCCATACTCCCAGGCCTGTTTTACATTTTATTTGGAAACAGTGCCTCACTAAGTAGCTAAGGCTGGCTTCGAACCTTCATGATCCTTCTGTCTCAGCCTCCCAAGTGTGGGGATTACAAGCGTGAGCCACCACACCTGGCCTTGCTTTTTTTTTTTTTAATTAGGAATAGAGCCTGCCAAGGAATTACTAGTAAAGATAGAGTTTATAGCTAAGTTCTTAAACTTTGAATTTTATACTTTGGTTTGCACACAGATAATAACTGTCAAAATTACAGCACGAACAATAGGTTGGAACTCTTTGGGGGAGGAGCTATGAAATATTTATATAAAGTAATGGCCTATTTAATGAGATCCAGCCATGAGGTTTGCGTCAGATGGGGCATAAGCAAGTGTGGTTAGTGCCACTAATTTATGATATTCATGTACCTTTGCTTCCCATGATTGGATGTTAAGGAAGGGAAATGTATATATTTTGTATTTGTAATATATTAACTTTCTGAGTCACTTGGAACTCAAGCAGTTTAGCATTACAAGTAAATGAATACTAATTTCCTTTCTAGTGTTTGTGTCAAGAGGCAAATCCCCATTATTTCATTGCAGTGAAGGACGAGGGATTTGTGCTTTCTGGCTTGATCAACCTAAAGTTTGTTCACTGCCATCATTGGTCTTTTAAAGCTCAGCATTTCACATGCACAAAAGAACAGGGTGCACATCATCTTTGGGCTTTGGGTCTTATTGTTGTTAATGGTTTCTTTTTATCCCTCCGCCCCCATATTATGTGGCTGTTTCTTATTCTTCACCTTATATTGTTACTTCCTACTATGTGTATATAGTTCTCTTTTGTTATTGTTGTTGCTATTGAACTAAAACTGGGACCTCATAAAGTAAGAGAATATCTTTCAAGCAGTGTATGTCATCAGTGTTAAAGCAAGTGGTGGCCAGAGGTACGTCTGGAAAATAGAAGTCACTGTGTAAAACTTAGTTTTGTTATAGAACAAATTGTGCTCCATGAACACCAAATCACTCAATCTCTCCTTGATACCTGTACAACTACCAAAGAAAGCTACTTACTGAATTGCTCCAAATTTTACTTTTTTCCATTTATATTGTGGGTTCCCCATTACTTCAGAGGTGATGTCAGGCAAGATTCTGAGTCATTTTGAGATTCTAAGTTGGGGTCTCTGAAGGAGCTAAACTCACATGAATTTTCTGCCACTGTGTGTGGCTGCACAGTCTCTGAGCCCTGTTCCTCACTCCACTGTACAGCAGTGTCACAACTCAGCCATCAACAGTGACTGAGCTTGCCACCTACTGGTGGTGAGGCACATCAGGGAAACCAAGGGATGCTTACTGTGAGGAAACACCAGGTCAGAAGAGAAACAGCTCTTAAGTAAAAGAAGTCATGCAGTGTAGGTCTGTCTACATGCCTTTTATAATTTCATATGGTTATTGACATTTCTCAAACTCTGCTTTTCTATATCTGATAAGATCTTAACATTGCTCCTTATTTTCTCACAAATGTCAGAGTTTTTGCCTTGTAGTTGTCACACTGCCTTAGTTGTTTCTTAATCTTAAAGTTTTTGCCAATGTTTCTGAAAAAAAAAAAACACAACCTTTTTTTTTTTTAAGCAAGTGGGTAAGGATCTGGGTGGTACTTATTTTTCAGTGGAAAAGGGACTGCTTTCTTCTATGCATGACATGAAATTCTCCCTTGGTGTAAAGCTCTGAGTGCAAGAGAAGCTGGTTCATGCCTCTGCCTCATGGTGCCTAGGCAGAGGCAGGAGGGTGTGAAGGTCCTACACTTGGCAAAGAACATCTGAAAGGGGTGGGGGTATGGCGCACAGAACAAGGGGAAGGAATCTTTAGGGCCAGGGTGAAATGATCCTTTCTCACCTAGGAGACTAGAACGCGGAGGTTGGAGAAAGAGCAGGAAGGCAGACAGGTCTCTCCCTGAAGGGGCTAAAGTCAGTCATTTCAGAAAGTCAAGGAGGTTGCCCCCATGTAATTTGAGGAATACTTCTGGTTGCTACTGGCAGAGGCATGGTGATTAAATAAGAGGCAGAGGCTGCTGGCCTGCTAGGTTTCTGTGATTACCCAGTGCCTTCATCATGCTGATGTCAGTAGAGACCTGGGTAGAAGAGGGAAAAGGAGCCACATCTGCCTTCTAGGACCTTAGGAACAAGTGGGTAACGTGTGTAAACAAAAAACAAGCATCAGTAGTTGAGAGTCAGCCAGCAAGTGCTGGAAGAACAGTCACTGAGCATGGCCTGGAATGGGCAGAGTATGGTCCATCCTTGGTAACAGGAATGGAAAGCTTTAAGACACCAGGTGTGAAACAAACATTTCAGAATTAAGTTCTAACATGATGTTGCTACTTCCTTAAAACATGAGAAAAAGCCTTTATTTTAATAAAAGCAATATTTAATTTTAAGACTTCAAAAGTGTTTCTCTTGTTTCTAAAGACATGGATTTTAGAAGAGTTTTGGGCTTCCTCCAGACCTTTGTATACCTTCTAATTCAGTTAATCTTCTTTGTGTTAATTTTCCCCTTGTTCAATTATTATTTATATTGGAAAGATTAAAAAATAAAGACTATGCTCTTTTTTAAAATACACTTATGAAAGCCGTGAATTAACAATTTATCATGCCTTGAAGTATTAAAGAAAATGGCAAGAATTACTTTTTTAACACATAAATTGTGTTATTGACACATCAAAGGGATAGATACCTATAAATAAAATATGAATATATTTCTTCCTAAGACATACATAACATTTCAAAGAGGTTGTAAGTCAGGGAAATTTTATTTTTCTCAAAAGAAAAATGGCTAATTTTTATATCACTGCCTTGCAGGGCATGCTGAGGCTTTGAACAAGTACAATTTGTTTTTATCATCTGTAGAGCACTTTCACAGACATTAGTCCATTTGATTCCTTTAACTGCCTTATCAGGTAGACACAGGAGGATTATAATCACCATTTTACAGATGAAAAAGGTGAGACCCTGATTCAGTGACTTGCCAAGGGATCCGTCTAGTAATCAACAAATCCAAGCTAGGACCCATGGTGTGCTTTTTTCCAAATCCCATTCTCTGGTTCACTTGATGACACTGAACTGACCTACTTCTAAGATGCTATCTAAAAACTCTCAGATTATATAGGCTTTACTTGTGCAGGCTCTTACTTGTATAACACCCTGAGTGCTTAATATATTTTAAGTGAGTTATTTTTCAATATCAAATTCCATAATACCCTTATTTTTAAAAAAGTAGAAAAACTTTTTCAGTTGAATGTGAATAATTTTTTTGGATAATGTGGTGCAGGTGATAAGATGCACTGTAGCTAGGAAAGGAAATTACTTGGAAGTCTTCTTACTTAAACAGTTCTGAATTAGTCCACACAGCAATATGGATTGATTGATTGATTTCTTTCTTTCTTTTTTTTTTTTTTTTTTTTTGGTGGTACTGGGGTTTCTGGAAGCCCTTCTACCTCTCGGCTACACTCCCAGACCTATTTTTTATATTTTTTTAATTTGGAAACAGGGTCTCTTAAGCCAGCGAGGCTGGCTCTGAACCAGCACAATCCTCCTGTCTCCGCCTCCCAAGTGCGGGGATTTACAAGCATGCGCCACCACACCCGGCCTGATTTCTTTCTTAATCATTAAAATTCTTATTACATTAGGATGAGAATTTGCATCATCAAATATTATTTTGGACCAATACTCGCCAAATTTAGTTTATTGGATGGCCTTTTATAATTTTCTTATTATTTTCCAAATGTTTTAGTAATATGAAGCCAAGTCACATACTTGTATAAGGATTCTGTGGTCTTTTAAATTTTTTATTATTATGTTCCTTATTATTCTTTCCTAACTTATAGGGCTATATTACTCATCTACTCAAAATGTTACACATAAAATCCGAGGATATTTTAATAAACTCGTCAGTAGCCCTGGAGAGTGAGCTTCAACCTCCCCTTCCTTTAATGTGCCTGGTGGCCTCAGCTCTGCCTGTGCCACTGCTGCTTGTCCTGTTTACCCTCTGCCAAGTTCATTAGGACTCCCCCTCTTGAGATGCACTGTTTGTATAGTAGAATCCTTCTTTTAATTTTTATATTTTATTTGAAAATAAAGTAATTTTTATATTTTCCCTAGATTGAAATTGGAAGAGAGAAGAAGAGAGCTCCTACAGAAACTTGAAGAAACTACTAAATTAACTACTCATTTGCATTCACAGCTTAAAAGGTAAGCCTATTTGGTCTTGAGGGGAAAAAAATCTCTTATCATTCAGACTCAATTCATTCAGTTCATCTTTGTTCATTTTACGCTTCACTGATTCCAGCTATTTAAAAGTAAATAAAAGGCCGGGCTTGGTGGCACACACTTGTAATCCCAGCTTTTGGGAGGCTGAGACAGGAGGATCTGGGTTCATGGACAACCTCAGCTACTTCGTGAGGCTCTTTGCAACTCACTGAGACCCTGCTTCAAAATAAAGAATTTAAAAAATCAGGCTCGGATTGTAGCTCGGAGGTAAAATGCCCCTGGGTTCCATCCCCAGTACTGCAAACAAACAAATAAATAAATGTAAATAAAATAGTTACACAAGTACAGTTAATGTTTGAATGATTAAATTTATTTATTTATTTATTTATTTATTTATTTATTTATTTATTTATTTATTGTGGTACTGGGGTTCCTGGAAGCCCTTCTACCTCAGGGCTACACTCCCAGATCTATTTTTACATTTTTTTTTTATTTGGAAACAGGGTCTCCTAAGCCAGCGCCCAAGGCTGGCTTCAAACCTGCGTGATCCTCCTGTCTCTGCCTCCCACGCGCGGGGATTACAAGCATGCACCACCACGCCCGGCTGAATGGTTAAATTTAAAGTCACAGATTTTTTTTCCTTAATCTGAAGCTCACACATGAAATGCATTTGAAATGTGTTGAAGGAAGAAGATTATGTTTTAGCTTCAATAAAAACTTAGGAATATAACACATTTCTCCAGTTATCCCATCTTTTAAAAAGGGAGGGTAGATGAGCCTGGCGTGGTGGCGCATGCTTATAATTCCTGCGCTTGGGAGCTAAGACAGGAGGATCATGCCGGTTCGAAGCCAGCTACAGCTAATTAGTGAGGCTCTCAGCAACTTAGACCTTGTTTCCAAATAATATATAAAGTAGGTCTGGGAGGATAGCCCGGAGGTAGGAAGCCTCTGGGTTCCACCCCCAGTACCACCACCAAAAAAAAAAAAAAAAAGGGAGGTAGAAGAGATTAGAGATTTACCTTAAAATAGTTAACCATAGATTTTCTTATATTGATTAGAAAAATACCCCTACATCTACACATAGAGAAGAGGAAAAGTGAGTGAGCCTAGGGTCCTTTTGTGTAATCTTTTGGTTTATAGAAGCTTGCCTTTAAAAAAAAAAAAAAAAAAAAACTTTTTTAAAAACTTTTTTTAAGAAAAGCAAAGTAGCCATAGCCACATTTTGTATTCCTTCCTCTGCCCTCCTTCAGTGTTTTTCAACTACAAAGTTGCTTCTGGATAACTATCAGGGAGACTTACGAATAGGTATTTAATCATTTAAACGAATTTTTTATTGCAAAAGAAGGACAATTTTCAGTAATAGAGTAAATGGACAATTTTTAATAATAGAGTATATGGAGAACAAAGTTGAAAATATTAGTGAATTAGCAGGGAAATACGTGCTGTGACAGCAGGTTCCTCTGTCCTGGGAATATATGCCATTCTTTGGCACCACTGGTTTCCTTCTCATTTGGGGTCCAAAGGTAGGGGTTATGATTGGATGTCCATGCAGTGACCGATTTTAAGTATTCTTTTTTCTCTCAGCCTCTCTGCCAGCACGCTGTCCATGTCGTCTGGGAGCAGCCTGGGTTCCCTGGCATCCAGTCGGGGCTCTCTGAACACCTCCAGCAGAGGGTCACTCAACTCCCTCAGTTCCAGTGAGCTTTATTACAGCAGTCCGGGTGACCAGATAGACATGGATTATCAGTATAAACTGGACTTCCTTCTGCAAGAAAAGAGTGGTTACATTCCTTCTGGACCCATCACCACCATTCATGAAAACGAGGTGGTCAAGTCCCCCAGTCAGCCTAGCCAGAGTGAACTGTGTGGGGTGGCCGCTGCAGCACATGGCCACACTCCTCCCCTGACCGAGGCCCCCAAGTCTGTGACTTCCCTATCCTCGAGATCCTCCCTTTCCTCCTTGTCCCCTCCTGGCTCTCCTTTGGTCTTGGAAGGCACATTTCCCATGTCTGCTCATGACACCTCTCTCCATCAGTTCACTGCTGACTTGGAAGACTGTGAATTGAGTAACCATTTTGCAGACATTAGCCTTGCTGAAAATCAGATAATGCTGGATTCAGATTCAGGAGGAGCATCCCAGTCTCTGTTAGAGGACAGAGACCTAAATGAATGTGCTAGAGAGCCATTATATGAAGGAACTACAGGTAAGTAGAGACCCTTGTTTTGTGTATTCCTTTTGCACTGTTTTAAGGAGAATGACTGGAAGGTTGCTTTTTCTATATAAGCATATGTTATAGTCGCTCTTCTTTTTCTCCTGAGTGTTCATTATGGCTTTATTTAAGGAGTGTTTGTGCATATATTCAGACTTTTTTCTTTATCAAATAAAAATTGCCTTCCTGTTTAAAGGAATGGATTATTAGGTAGTACCTGCTTTGTGGCCAGAGACCCTCTGTGTGTGGTAACTGGTGAGAGCATATTTGTGAACATACTTCATATTTCCAAATGAATTTTATTTCTAAAATAGCAAGACAAAGAAGGGGACTTTCTTTTAAAATTTGGCCTAAAACAGATTAAAACCAAGTCAATTAGCATACCAGCTAATTAGTACCAAGGTTCAATGTTTAGCTTGCTTAGGGAATTTTATATAAATACAATTTTTGTTTCGTGCCAGACCCTCCTCTTCTGCCCAGTTAATTTGTAGAACAGATTCCTGTGTGTGGTATTAGCCTGCCATCTTCTGGCTGCCTCAACAGTTGCAGCCCAAGGAAAAGATTGCAAGTTGAGTCCTCACTTCTGCATGTGTATGCAGAGACAAGGAGGATTTTATTTTCCTGTGTACTCTGCATGACAGAAATCTTTAATATTATATATATATGTATATATATATATATATATATATTTGTGGTGCTGGGGATGGAACCCAGAGGGTCTTTCTACCTCTGGGCTACACTCCCAGACCTATTTTATATTTTTTATTTGGAAACGGGGTCTCAATAAGTTGCTAAGAGCCTCACTAATTAGCTGAGGCTGGCTTTGAACGTGCACGATCCACCTGTCTCAGCCTCCCAGGTACTGGGATTACAAGTGTGCACCATCACGCCTGGCTCAAATATATTTTTAAAGAACACCAGATGGTGCCCTTTTTGGTCAATGATATCTGTTGTGGTCCAGGAAGCATGACCTATTCTAATAGTGCTAGCTTGGGACCAAGTGGGAAATTGAAGCTCTGGGGCTTCTTCAAGGGAGTTTTATTGAGGTCTGCAACGTGTTAGTGTACAGTCACACAGAAGAGAACAGGCCTCTGCAGAAGATTTTCTCGCTGTTTCAAGAGACATTTTTATTTGTGTGTATGGTCCTAGGAATTCTAAGTATTAATTGATTAGATAATTCAGATGTTTATACACAAGAGAAGTCCAGCTTTGTTTCTGTGATTTCAATGAAGGTGATGATTTTGCTGACAACAAAGGCTGTGTTCCACTAGTGGCGTGTGGCATAGGTAGGCTTATGAGTCATTTCTTGTGTGTGTGTGTGTGTGTGTGTGTGTGTGTGTGTGTGTGTGTGAAGCAGTGTCTCATTAAATTGCAAAGGGCCTCATTAAGTAGCTGAGGCTGTCTGCGAGCTGTGATCCTCCTGTCTCAGCTCCCCCAAATGCTGGGATTACAAATGTGCCCCACCATGCCTGGCTCCAAAGCCATTTTATGAGTAGTGGTAGTACAGGAGTATTGTGTACGTAATGGCTTCTGCCTTGAATTTGCTAAGGCCTCTACCCCTGCTTCTGGAAGGAATGTGGTAGGTGGGGGCTGCATGTCGCCCCCACCTGTACTCACATTGTGGTCCCCACTTTGGCTGTTTTGGTGAGCACATTACAAGCCTGTTTCTCAGGGAAAGCATCTGAGCATGCCTCATATTTGCACTTGCCTCATGGTGATTGTTGCTGCTGTGTGACCATGATGGTGATAAGTGACGTCTACTAACCCCAAAACACTGCACGGTAGGGATGGAGGAAAGCACACCATGCATCTTGATTTCGACTTGCAGGACTTTATGTTTCTTGAGCATCTCAAACCAACCTTGCTCCTTCTATATATTTGGAGTGTTCTCTAGTAACCACTTCTCAACAGCTCGTTAATGTAGAGGACCTAGTACATGAGGCTAGATGCTGGAGAAGCGGAAGTATCACAAAAGGCTGGCACACATCCAGTTGTCCTGAAGCCTGGGTGCCAGTCCTACAGGTACCTCTGCTTGGCCTTGCTCCCAACACTTGTGTTTGCCACCATGCCTTTCAATGAGTTTGTGGCTGAAGAAGGATATTTCTGAAGCTTCTCTGAAATTTAACTTTAAATCTTAAAAAAAAAAAAAATGCTATTAAAAAGCCACGTGTGATGCTGCACACTTGTAATTCCAGCATTTGGGAGGCTAAGACGGGAGGATTGCGGTTTGAGGACAGCCTCAGCCATTACTTAGTGAGGCCCTTTGCAACTCAATGAGACCCTGTTTCAAAATAAAGAATAAAAAATAGGGCTGGGTGTGTAGCTCAGAGGTAGAATGCCCCTGGGTTCCATCCCCAGTGCCACAAAAAAGCCACCTTAGGAGTAGAGTATATATAGCTCAGTGGTAGAGTACATGCCAGGCCGTGAGTTTGATTCCAGCACTGACAAAACAAAAACAAAAAATACCCTGAGGGAAAATATACCCGAGAACTTTATAGATATCTACAGGTTCATGTCTGAAAACAATCAAAAGTGTGTGTGTGTGTGTGTGTGTGTGTGTGTGTGTGTGTGTGTGTGTTATGTGTATCCATAAAGACTAATTCTGTTCAGGTCACCAATCCTTAGTTTATTCAGAGGGCATCACATCTGCCCTTTTCTTAAGGGTGTGTGGCTTCCAGTAAGGAATACTGTTCATCTGTGCCCTAGAGTCTTGGTTGAGGTTGAGTACCCTTTTATATAAATTTTATTCCCCAGCACCAATCATGCTAGATGACAGAAACTAAGTTGGAATAACTATGAAGCCTTTCCATAGTCAGTCTCTGTCATTGTCAAAGTCAATTTCAGGCTGCTGTGGTTATTACTGGGGGTAATCAATAAATCATGTCATCACCTTCACCCCTCACAAAGGGGGGTGGGTGGAGAGAAGGCACTTCATCATCAAGGAAAGAGCATTCCCACTGCCAGAAATAAAAGGGGAAATGCAGCAATCAATCCTGTAATCTGAAGCCTTAAAACTTAAACATCTTAACAAGATGTAAAGTCACGACTCAGAAGGGGGCCGAAATGCATACCAATACAGATCCTCTAGCTGGCTCACTGGAGGATGAAAGAACTCTGCAGGCTTGCAGCTTATTACAGTACAGAACACAGCTTTAAATGAGTGCTCCTTGCTCGCTGCAGGGTGCTGGTGTCTGAATATGAGTTAGAGATAAAAGTTAAGTGGTAGTTGGTGCTAAAGAATCAGTAGCACAAAAAGTTTTTTAATGGTATTAGCTGGTGAGGAATTTCTGTAAGTCAAAGATATTTTCTCTTTAATTTCTGTTAGAGTGGCAACACAGGAGACAGAGATTATAGCATATGGGGAAATACAGAGAGCAGAAGAGTGGAAACCTTTCTATTGAGTAGCTAGAAGTTCTCCAAATCGAAGTATCTCTAGTAGGTGAGGGGAGGCACATAGTGTCTTATCCTGAGTATATAGCAATTTGTGAATGTTTGAAGGAAAGAGGCTGGAGACCAGTGAGAATATATGGATCCCTTCCCTTAATGTATTTTATAACCAAAAAAAGAGGTTCTTTTCCAAAAAACAACTGAAATAACTGGTGTCCCAGGAAGCTCATACGTCACAGTGCCGTAACTCATCCACATCTGTTGATTAAGCAGCAACATCCTTGACTCTTGGAAGGAAATTGCACGTTGAATTTATTATGCTCAAACTGTATGTATTTCATGCTCAGCTTTTCCTAATAAGACATCCTAATTAGTGCTATCACTCTCCATTCCTTAGATGTGGAAAAATCATTACCAAAAAGAAGAATAATCCACTTGCCTGGGGAGAAAGCCGCTTGTGTGTCGGCAGCTGTGTCTGATGAGTCTGTGGCTGGAGACAGCGGGGTATATGAAGCTTCCATGAAACAGTAAGGATGCAGCAGGAGTGTCTTCCTGCTTCTCTGTGGCAGGGTCTGCATGTTACCTATTGCAAATGTACTGCTACCATTAGTCCTCCCTTTGGAGTAGTAAGAACTTTGTGTGTGTGTTTGTGTGTGTGTGTGTGTGTGTGTGTGTGTGTGTGTGTGTGTGGTACTGGGGATGGACCCCCGATGCATTCTACCTCCAAGCTACATCCCCAGCCCTGTTTTTATTCTTTATTTTGAAACAGGATCTCACTGAGTTGCTAAGGGCCTCACTAAGTAGCTGAGGCTGTCCACAAACCCGGATCCTCTTGTCTCAGCCTCCCAAATGCTGGGATTACAAGCATAGGCCACCACGCTTGGCTCGAGTAGTAACTTTAGCTGTTAAAAAAATGATGGGCCTGAAAATCTCAGTATACCAGAGACATCCCTTCAGCCACTGAAACAATAAGTAGATTTGCGTACTCAGAGGCAGCTGACCCTTGTTAACACCTAAGACCTTTGATCTTAGTAGGAACAATAGGAACATGTAGTCACTTGCCAGTGCCTGTTTGGCACGTGGAGCTTCTGGTGGATTTCTGAAAGCCTGGGATGTCTTGGGGGGGGGGGGGGCATTGGTATAGCCTGGTAGGACTCAGGGAACTTGGACATCAGCAAATCTGCTCCCTAAGCTCAGAGACAGACTCTTAAAGAGGTAAAGAAACCCTCTGAAACTGTAAAGCCCCCCTAGGATCAGTTCTACCGGGAGGTATAGGAATAGGTAGAGGTGCTGTTAATTCAGGTTTTCATTCAAAATCATTGAGTAGCAGAGAAGGACCCATAAAAATCAAGATCTCCATTGGATCCCACTGATTGACAATTCACCTACTTCCTGTCCCTAGGCCTAGTGAAATTGAAGATGTTCCATACAGTGAAGAGGATGTTGTTGTGGAGACTGCCCAAGTGCAGATAGGACTCAGGTAAAGCCATGTGCATGGGCAAGGGGGCAGTTCCAGTTCTCTGTACAAGCTACCAGTGGTCTGGGGTTACTCTTATTTCATTTAAATTCTCTTTTGACAGATACGATGCAAAAAGTTCAAGTTTCATGGTGATTATAGCACAACTCCGAAATCTCCATGCCTTCTTGATACCTCATACTTCAAAGGTGTAAGTAAAATCAGTGAAAAACAAACTGAGGAGCTTAACATTTTCCACATTAAGATAATTTTAGATTGTGATCAACCAATTCATCAAAATGAAGATATGGGAAAGACATAGCAAGACTGATTGTGTCTAAATAAAGATGAAGAAAATAGGCAAATGTGAGAAAGGAAAATTGGGTTTTGATGTTTATTCAAATCTCTCAGTGTTAAGAATAGGAACCAAGACTTTGTATTTCCTTTTTTGACCAAAAATTCTGTACTATGCTTTGTTGGGACCTGATTATTTGAAATAAGATTAAAATCTTTACTAGTGTGTATTAGGTATTACAAGACTTAGAGAAATTTTCTAATCTTTTACATGAAAATGTAGTGATTAACTTTTTCAGTATAATATTGCCATATAGACATTTATCATGCTACATAAAAATATTTTTATCATCTAATATTCACTTCCTTCTGACCAATAATTTCTTAAAGTTATTTCACTTCATCAGACCAAGAATCCTAACAAAGTAAAGGAATAATGTTACACAGTCCATCTGTTCAGAACTGTTTTCTAACAGCTATTTCTAGAGAGCTTTACCACCATTCACACTTTCTAGAATCAAAGTTTCAGTAACTCTCTTAAAAGCACAAAACTTGAAAGTACCAGAAAGAAGCAATATTTCAACTTAGCACTTCTCACTTAAAATATAGAATCTATGCCCACTCTGCATTTAAACTTCTTATAAGAGGTGAATTTTAGTAGTAATTTGAACATGGCAGAACAAGGGCTTATAAATAAATTTTAAAAAAAGCTATCAAGGAATGATTTCCAAGACTCTGTACCCATCCAGGTGGGTGTTTTTCTTAGTGTCGGAGTTTATTTCTCAATGGGCAGGACTTTTAAACATGGTGATTGTAAGAGTTCTGGATGTTTTCCCTGCAGGTTTGCTTTTAACTTCACATCCTCATAGTCAAGAATTGCCAAAGAAAAGAAACTGGATCTAAGAAAGGAAAAAAAAGAGAGAGAGAGAGAAAGCTATGTTGAGGTTATTTAGTAGACAACAGAAGAATATATAGAGAGAGATCATTTATCTATTGACAATTGTCAAAACTGCATACGATTCAGGAGGGGAGGCTCAAGGGCTTACTGAAATCATGGCATGAGGGACCCACATCATTAGCCAGACCAGCAAAGAAAGAAAGCATAATCTGGCACTAGCTAGATCACCATAGAAAGCCTGCTACCCAGGCCTGAGATTAAAAATACAAGTCACTGGTATTCAGGAAACACTGGCTTGCTAATATTATTTGTGACATTTCCCTTCCAATAAATGTGCTTCATATGTTGGGCTATGTCATTGGTGGCCTGGTCAGGGAGAAGATAGGTGTACCAGAGATGGACTCTAAACAGTGAAAACCAACTCTTATGTCTAGGAAAAAAACTACAGAATGCCTCAAGAACATTTACTTTCTTTAAGCAAATATTCTGAGGGTGTACCTACCCAAATGCCCTATCTCAACTAGAACTGTGACAGTCTCACTTACCTCTGGGGAATCACAGAGTGCCTTCTGGAGGTGTGATGGCACCCAGGGTAGTTGAGGAGCAGTAGTAGTGCTCAGCCAGTGGGTGAGTATAGAATGTGCTTCTGTTCTCGGATGTGTGCAGTTACTTGTCTGAACTTTTCCAAAATAAATAGCAGTGTTTTCTTAAACTCATTGATGGCAGTTTGCCTAATGACACTGCTAAAAATGACAACTAGTTTAAAATATTCTTTAATCTTTTTTCTCCAACTTCAAAAGTTAATTTTTGATTCTTAATTAGGACAAGCAACCACAGAGTTTCTGCAAGTGGCTCATGTTGGTGAGGGAAAGACCTTCCCCTCCAGGCATGGGAGGAGAAGCTTCCCCTACCTGCTTTCCATTTGTCTTCACATCCAAACTACATAGACTCAGTCTTGTTTAATATGAAAACATTTTGAGATGACTTAGGTAGTTAGGCCACTGGTACAGAATAAATGTGAAAGTCTGAAGAACATCCTTCCCTCCATCCTAACTCTCTAATATACTTGTCCGTCCCAGCAGAGGGAAAAGGCTTTTGCTGCTAACCCTCCAACCTGTGAGGGAAGGTGATCTATGTATTAGTAAGACCTTAAATCAACAACAGTGGCCCAAGGCCCATTAGGTCTTTAATTCTAAATCATCATAATAAATGGTGATATAAAATAAAATAATATGGCATACCTCATTTTTGCATTTGAATTTATAGTTTTTCTAATTAGAGAAAGATGTGTTTTAGAATATGTATAAGAAAGCCTGGAAATGGGGCCAGGAGGAAGAGTTAGTGGATATTCTTTTTCAGGGACTAGAAGGAAAATACCCCAAGCTGTTTCTAAGAATTATGTGTCCTTATATAACATATGCTCAGCAAATGAACTCTAAAGTAGCATTGGAAGTTATTGTTTTTCTGTAACTCTTTCTTTGAATTTTACAAAGCATGAGACTCTTAAGAGTTTGCCATATCTGCGACTTTGGAGATGCTAGACAATAATATTATTGAACTGTTATTTCATCTGTTTACATTTCGTTAACAATGTGCTACTTAGCCTTTCTTTTTCTCTAGTAGGATAATGTATTCCATTCCTGGGAAGTGATCATCAGCATCTCTTGTTTAATACTCAGGATGAGGATTCTTTGGGATAAAGTCATCAGTATCTACTTAGTGTGTTCCCACCTTCCCAGGCTCAGAAATAACTTATTTTGGAATTGGCTGTACATGGGGCAGGTGGGACGTTAAATTCGTCTGCCCCACGGACTTTCTTCCTCTTCACTTTCCTATCATGTGCCTTTGCTGCAGTCCCGTGGTGAGTGGCAGGCTGGGCCTTTGCATGCTCAGGGGCACAGTCGGCACGGGTGGGTTAAGAGCAGAGCGTCTCAGCAGCTGAGCACCAGCCCATTATGGCAGCAGCGCTTTTGGTTGATAATGGACTTCATGTTCCCTCATTTCCTCTTTTTTGCAGATAATTGAAAATGATAGCTGTGAACACAATTAAAGTATCTGTGGAATTCATTTTACTCTTGTTTTTTGCAGGTATTTTAGGGTTGCTGTTCTTCCCTCCTCAACAGATATAAGCTGTCTGTTTCGAACAAAAGTCCACCCACCCACAGAATTCATGTTGTTCAATGATGTGATCAGAGTGGCCATTTCCCAAACAGTTTTGCAGCAGAAGACACTGAGAGTTGATCTTTGCTCTGTCAGTAAACACCGCAGAGAAGAATGCCTGGTAGGGTTCTTCATAATTTCCACTATGAAATAACGCTTAGAATTTAATATTCTGAGAATGATTTCTAGGTTCTGTTTTGCCAGACCTGAACTGTATAATGGTGCAGACCTGTCCAACACCTTGGGATAAGTCCAGTAGCGCCATACTGGACTTATGTGTGTCCGGTGTTTTTTTTTTTTTTTTTTTTCTGAAGTATTGATTTCCATTTTTTCCTCTTATTTAAGGACTTTATTTATTTTTTATTTTTTTATTGGTGCATTGTACATCTTAATGGAGTACAAGATGGTAGAGGCATATGTGCACATATCACCCATTTAGCCCTTACCCAGCTCCCTCCCCCTCCCTCCTCATTTTTGGCTTAGTGATTGACTTTAATATGTTTGTTAATGTATGTCATGTACATTAGGGAATTTCCCTCCTCCCATCCCCCTCAGTTATGTCGCCTTATTTGCTCATCTGTAGTTTCTCCTTCATCTAAAGTTCCTCCTATGACTTATTTTCTCCCTAGCTTCCACATATTAGGGAGAGCATCTGATTTCTTATGATTTTGTGACTGGCTAATATCACACATAATGTTCTCCAGTTCCATGCATTTCCCTGTAAATGACAATTTTTTTCTTCTTTATGGCTGAGTAAAATTCCATTGTGTACATATCCCATTGTTTTGTAATCCATTCATCTGTTGATGGACATCTTGGCTGGTTCCATAGTTTGGCAGTGGTGAATTTTGCAGCTATGAACATAAATACACATGCTGTAGTTTGGTATTTTGGTTTCCATTCTTTTGAGTAGATACCCAGAAGTAGTCTTGCTGGATCATATAGTAAGTTTGTTCCTATTCTTCTGAGGATCTTCCATACTGTTCTGAGGATCCTCTGTACTGTTTTCCAAAGTGGTTGCACTAATTTGCAATCCCACCAACAATGTATTAGAGTTCACACTTCTCCACATCTTCACCAGCATATCAAAAAGTGGGCAAGTGAACTAAATAGATACTTCACAAAAGAAGAAATTTAAATGGCCAATAAATATATGAAAAAATGCTCAACATCATTAGCAATTAGAGAGATACAAATCAAAACTACCCTGAGGTTTCACCTAACTCCAACTAAAATAGCAATCATTCAAAATACAAACAGCAACAAATGCTGGCAAGGATGTGGAGAAGTGAGAACGCTAATGCATTATTTCAGGACTTTAAAATCTACCTATCAATTGTGACTTTCTGTAAAGCTCTACTTTTCATTTCTACACTTTGACTCTTATCTCTGTTATGACTTATGGAGTATGTTTATTAGTCTCAAGGTCAAGCCCTTGCTGAGTGCTTTGTCTATATTATCTCCTTTAATCTCCGTGACAATCTTAGCAAAGATCAATCATGGAAGGTGTGATTACCCCCTATTTTCAGGTAAAGAGTTGCTTAGAAAAGGTCACACATCTAGCGAATGTTGGAGTCAGATATCAAAAAGACATCCCACACATAATTCACTGTTACTAATTAAAATTAAGCAAAACATTGAGTCTGTGATTCTTTATTTAGTTCATTTTGCCTTGCATGGTATTAGAGCTTCTAAACAAGAAGGGTTACTATTTTTTGAGAAATGTGTTTAAATGCTGCAACAAAAGATTTTATACTTGACTATCAATAAGTTTAACGTACTGTTGTATATAGTAACTAGTAAAACCATTGCCTATGGGTAAGTTACATGGTTTTCAAATGTGGTCAACTGGAGGTAGGCTCATGTGATCAAAAACTGTGTGAATCTCTAGCTGAGTGTGTCTCTGTGATCCAGTAGGAAGCACATACATATTTCTTGAACAAAATTTTTAAAAGGTGATAGCTTTCTTTTTTTTTTCTTTTCTTAACTTGGAAAAATAAGTAAAAAGCAAAGATAGATGTGTTAGGCTATTAAGGCTATGGTATAGTAGATATCATATTTAACCTGTGTCATAGGCTGCAATAAAGTTAATAAATACATGAATGGATAACCCTTTAAAGATGGTGTAGTTGAATTTAGATTCTAGCTAAGTGTTATTTGGTGGAATATAAAGCCATTTATCTTTTGGTTGTTTTTTTTTTTTGACATTCTACTAAGTGATGTATCCAATGGAAAACTTTTGCTGATTTCTCATTCAAGAACATAGTGGAATTTTTGTTTTAAAATTTTCAGTGGATAATGTCTTTTTGTGTGTGAGTGATAATCAAGTCACTCTGATGACATAAAAGTACTATAGTTTAGGCCTATACACTTCTTCATTTTTAACTTCTTATCTAAACATAGTTCCATATTTTTAATATGCTTTTATTGGTACATTATAGTGTCACATCATAATGCAAATCATGTTGACAATGAGTTACATGCACATAGCACTTGATGCCCCCACCTCCCCATCTTCTCCCTTCCTAATACAGAGTAGTAAGAGTGACATTGGTATTTTCACATATGTACACATAGTCAATGGTAGTAATTCTATTAATGAACCTCACTCTTCCCCCTCTCTTTTCCTTAGACCACCTTCTTGGTTTCACTGAAGTTTCTCCTCTACTATCTGGAGTCCCTCTAGGATCCCATTTACTTTCTAGCTTGTGCCTGTAGTTCCATATTTAACCCTGCGTGCTTAGTCATTACATTAGGTATTGGCAAAATTGTATCATAAAGTAATTCCAGGATTGGCTTTTAGATTGGAGACTATTTATTGAGTCACAGCTGAAAATATAAAACATCTCTAGGTTTTAAAGGACCCAGCAATGCATTGTAAAATGAATATTGCATTTTTTAACTCCCAGACAACCTCACCCAATAATCTTTATCAAATCAGAGGGAACATACACTAACTTAAACATTTTAATTTTTTTCTTCTTTATTTTCTTTCCTTTTATTTTCCATAGGCTGGAACTCAGATCAGCCTGGCAGATTTACCATTTTCAAATGAAATTTTCACTTTGTGGTATAATTTGCTTCCTTCCAAGCAAATGCCTTCCAAAAAGAATGGAGAAGAAAATGAAGATTCTGCATTTCAATCAACTCGGCAATTAGTAGATTCCATAGATGTGGTAAGTCAAAATTAGTGGTAAGTCAAAATTAGTAGATTCCATAGATGTGGTAAGAACAAAGTCACTCAGATGTAATCATATAGCCAGGCGTGGTGGCGCATGCTTGTAATCCCCGCGCTTGGGAGGCAGAAACAGGAGGATCGCGCAGGTTCGAAGCCAAATCAATATTGTATTTATGGATAATAAATAATATTGGCAATATTGATTTGGTATTTATAGATATTGTTATTGAGTACAAGTTTTTTGTTTGTTTGTTTTTTGGGTTTTTTTGCGGTACCGGGGATGGATCCGAGGAGCATTCTACCTCCGAGCTACACCCCCAGCCCTATTATTTAGTCTTTTTTATTTTTTGAAACAGAGTCTCACTGAATTGCGAAGAGCCTCACTAAGTAGCTGAGGCTGTCTGTGAACCGCAATCCTCCGGGCTCCGCCTCCTAAATGCTGAGATTACAAGTGTGAGCCACCACACTCACACAAGTAATCACCACGCTCATACAAGTTTATTTTAAAATATATGTGAAGAGCCGAGCGTGGTGGCACACGCTTGTAATCTCCTTGCTTGGGAGGTGGAGACAGGAGGATTGTCCAGGTTTGAAGCCAGCCTTGCTGGCTTGAAAGACCCTGTTTCCAAATAAAAATATAAAATAGGTCTGGGAGTGTAGCCCAGAGGTAGAAGGGTTTCCAGGAACCCCAGAACCACATACATACATACATACATACATACATACATACATACATACATACATATGAAGAAAGAATTTACTAAGCAAAAATCAAATAATTAAACAAGTGTTTTATTGATCATCTACTATATGTAAGGACTATCATAAACGTTGTGGTAGGTGGTAAAAGAGAAGCAGATGTAGTATAGAATTTATATCACATGTCCAGGTTTGTGGCATAGAAAGCCATAGGAATGGTGAAATTTTGATTTCTATCTTCTTGTTTAAATTAAAAAAAAAACACTATGTAATTTTTATACCATACAATTCGCCTGTTTAAAGTGTTTAAGTTCACCCCTTTAAAGTGTTCATGTTCATCCATTTAAAACATAAGAAACTGTTTTCACTATATTCACCAAATTGTGCAACCATCTTTATAGAGAACACTGGAATATTGTTATAATTCGCCACAGAAGCTACTACTCATAAGCAGTCACTGCTGGTTATCCTAAGCCCCTTTTCCCCAAGGCCACAATTAACCTTTCTGTCTCTATAAATTTGCCTGTTCATTCTTTTGTGATTGATTTCTTTCATTTAACATACTTTCAAGGTACATCTATGGTATAGCAGTATTTCATTCCTTTGTATTAGTATTTAATTCTTTTGTATTCACAAATAATATTCTATTGCAGGTTGGTGTCATGGCATATTTACCATTCATCAGCTGATGTGTATTTGGGTTGTTTCCACTTTTTGACCATAATGAATAAGGCTGTTAGGAACTTTCATATACAAGTATTTGTTTAGACATATGTTTTTATTTCTTTTGCGTGTATATGTAGGAGTGGAATTGCTGGGTTGTATAGTAACTCTGGGATTAACATTGCTTTTAAAATGGGATCTTTTTACTCTTGAGTTATTAAAGTCAGCCTTCCTCCTCCTCTCCCCCCTTCCTTCTTTCCTCAGGGGGTAAAACCCAGGGCCTCACACTCCATCTCAAATATTCTTGTTACAAGTTTCTTATCTGATACATTTTATTGCAGATATTTTCTCTCATTGTGTTGTTTTTTTTTTCTCTTGATGGTTTTGTTAGCAGTACAAAGATTAATTTTGATGAATGTGCAGTTGGTGCATATTTTCCTTCTACTGCTTTTCCTGTTGGTATCATATCTAAGAAGACTGTCTAACCTAACATCACAAAGATTTCTTGTGTCTTTTTCTAAGAGTTTTAAAGTCTTATATGTAGATCTCTGTTCCACTTGATTTGTTTATGTATGACCTTTTGTATGTAAATATGTGTTAGTCCCAGCATCATTTACTGGAAAAAAAGTATTCTTTCTCCATTCAATTATCTCAGTACCCTTATTGAAAATTTGTTGACCATAAGTGTGAGGGTTTACGAATGTGGACTCTCACTTCTGTTCCAGTAATCTGTATGTCTGTATGTAAGCCAGTACCCTATTCCCTTAAGTACTGCCGCTTTGTAGTCATTTGGAAATCAGGAAGTGTGAGTATTACAACCTTATTTTTTTTTCAAGATTGTTTTTGGCTCTTCATGGTCCCTTGCATTTCTATATGAATGTTAGTTATCAGCCTATCAGTCTCTATGGCGGAAGGACATGTGGGACTAGCATCAATATGTAAGTCAGCTTCAGGAGTATTATCATCTTAACAATTTTCAGTCTTTATATTTGTTTATGTCTTCTTAATTTCTTGGATTCTAGTTTTTAGAATTCAAGTTTACACTTCTTTTGTTAAATTTATTTCTAAGTATGGTTTTTCTTTTTGATGCTTTGTGAATGGAACTGTTTTCTTAATTGCGTTTTCAGATGGCTCATTGTACAACTCATTTTTCTCTATCTTGTACTGCAAACTTGCTAAACTCATTTAATAGAATTCATCAGTAAAGCCAACCATCTGGGTTTGTTTGTTTATTTGTTTGTTTGTTTGTTTGTTTGTTATAGTGTTGTGTGGTACTGGGGATTGAACCCAGGGGCATTCTACCTCTGAGCTAGACCCCCAGCCCTATTTTATTTTTCATTTGGAAACAATCTCTCTAAGAACCTTGCAAGGTTGCAGACGATGGCCTTGAACCTGCGATCCTCCTGTCTCAGCCTCCCAAGTACTGGGATTACAGACATGCATAACTTTTCTTTGTGGGAATGGTTTCTCTTGTTCTGAGTCTCTTGGAATTTTGTTCTTGAATAAATTCCAGTATTCATGCCTTTTTAGGACATTGTCCTTTAAGCTAGATTATCTCTTTTGTTGGTATACAATTATTCCTACTATTTTCCTCAGTGTGTTTTATATCTATAAGGTTAATAGTGGTGTCCACTCTTTCATTCTGAATTTTAATAATTTTAGTTTCTCTATTTTTCTTGGTCAATACAGCTAAATGTTAATTTTTTTAGATCTTTTCAAAGAATCAACTTTGGTTTTGTTTATTTTCTCTAATGTTTTTCTGATCTTTATTGTTTTTTTTCTTCTGATTGCTTTAGGTTTATTTTGCTCTTCTTTTTACATTTTTTAAGGTAGAAAGTTATATTATTGATTTGATACCTTTTTTCCTTTAACATTTTCTTATCTTTTTTCTTTTTTGGTACTAGGACTACCTTCAAGCTATACCCCTATTCTTTTTTATTTTTTGTTTTGAGACAGGGTATTGATAAGTTGTAGAGGTAAGCCTCGAACCTGTGATCCTCCTGTTTCAGCCTCCTAGGTACTAGGATTACTGGTGTATGCCACAGTTCCTGTTTTTCTTTAAATATAAGTTCTCATGACTATAAATTTGCTTCTAATCAATGCTTAACAGTATCCCCTAAGTAATGATATGATCTATTTCAATTTTCATTCATCTCAAAATGTTTTCTAATTTTTCTTGTTTTTTATTTCTTGATCCTTTGGTTATTTAGGGATTTACTTTTTGATCCTTTGATTAGTTTCCACACATTTGCAAATTTCTCATATCATCTACTTTTGTTGATTTTTTAAATTTCATTCCAGTGGGACCAAAAAGCATACTTGGTATGATTTAAGTATTTTAAAATATGGCAAAGCTAGTTTTATGGCCTAGTATGTCCCAGAAAATTTCTCATATGCACTGGAGAGAAATAATGTATTCTGCTTTTGTGTTAGGTGGAGTGTTCTATAGATGTTTGTTAGGTCTAGTTGATTTATAGTGTTGTTTAGAAATACTTTTTATCCTATTCTAATCTCACTCTCTTGACGTATTACTATTGTGGAAGGAGATGATGAGAGATTTATAACAAAGTACACAATCTTATATGAATAGTCTAATGAATTTTCAGAAAGCAAGCACATCTACACGGCTACTACCCAGATCAAATTATATATTACACCACCTCAGGATCCTCCCTTGTGCTTTATTCCGGTCATTGCCACTTCCTACAAAGGTAATTTGTACTATGACCTCTCTCACCATTATTAGTTTTGCCTGATTTTGAACTTTATATAATGGAATCATTCAATGTCTGTGAAAGCTTTTATGAGTGTTATTTCTTCCTTATGTATTTGTGGAAACTCCTAAAAGAATTCATCATCCAAAACTCTTAATTTTCTTTATGAGAAGCAGTCAGTCTCAACCAGGGTTCTACAAGAGAAGTAAGCCCCTCAAAAAATGTATTTAATGATTACTTTCTTAATTCTTCAAGGATGGTATACAATATATACCACTCTGGATATTTTTTTGAATTAACATAATGGATGACTATGGGCATTAGAGCTTAATTCTTTTGGAATCCCAGTTGAAAGAGATAGTGAGTCATTTATAAATTATAGATTTAATGCTGTATGTGTTTGTATATGTCGGGCACTAGAGATAGAACCCAGGTGCATTCTACCTCTGAGTTATACCCTGGGTCTATTTTATTTTTTATTTTGAAAGAGGGTCTTGCTAAATCACTAAGACTTGCCTCAAACCTGTGATCCTCCTGTCTCAGCCTTTCAAGTATTGTAGTTATAGGTACATGCCACCATGCCTGCCTCAGATTTAATTTCTTTACTATGTTTATCACTATTCTGATTTTATGTATTTTTGTAAGTTTTTTTCTTATTAGTACATTGTGATTATATATCATAGTGAAGTTCAGAGTGGTGCAAACATTTCATAAGGTTTTCTTTAGTAGATTTTCCTTTTCACAGAATATGTCCATTTAATTTTTTTATTTAATTTTCTTTCTTTTGGGGCAATGCTGGAATTAGAACCCAGGGCCTCACAAATATTAGACAAGCACTATACTGCTGAGCTATACCCCCAGTCCTATCCATTTAATCTAAAGTGTCAAAATTTGGCATAAAGTTATCTATAATATCCTGTTACTAGATTTTCGTGTATGTAAGGACTTTGCTATATTCTGTTTCATTCCTAATATTGATTTATGTCTTCCTTTCATTTTTAACAAGGACATACTGATTTTTTTATTTCCTTTAAAGAACTGACTTTTGACCTTGTTGATTTTTCTCTATCATTTATTTGTTTACTATTTTACTAATATTTTATTATTATTATTTTGCCTAAAAAGTGACATTTATTCAAAGAAAAAAAAATTTTAAATGACAAGATGTCCATCCCTTGGCTCCCTTTCCTTCCTCTTCCAGTTGCTCCTCAGCCCCCAGATTTGAACGCTGGCTGGGGCTAGGTAGTAGGACAGTCCCTCTCAGATGAGGTCAGCAACACTGAGGGGCATCTCTTTAATGGAGGTGTTGTAGAAGGTCTCAGTGTCTCAATGAGTTCTTTTGTCTTTTGTCATGATGTTAATTGCCATACCTTTACAGCTCAAACACCCACCTCTCCCTATTCTGGGGATATAGTTTTCCCTGTTAGTGGAAAGGTGGTAATTGATGACTAAAGAAGCCTGCTGCTGCACATTGATGCCCCTGGCCTGTGTCAAGAAAGATGATAAATTTAGCCTGTGAAGGAGGATATACTGTATTCAGAGGGAACTTCAGCATACATATAGACAGCCAAAGGAAGGCAACGGAATAAGTATCCCCTGTTCCCAAAGACCTGAGGCCTGTTAGATTTTTTTCCAAGTTGCTACTTTTTTGAGAGAGATACTAGTTGGCCCCCTTGAAGAGGGAATCACCTTGGATTTATTTATTATTATAATTAATACATTTTAATTGTACAAATTAATGGGTTTCACTGTGGCATTTCTATACCTGCTTATATTGTGTGTTGATCATTTCCATGCCCGCCCTGGCTTCTACCTTTTTTTACTCTCCTCTCATCTTCCCTGATTCTAATGATCCCTCTTCTGCTTTCAGGTTTGTTGTTTGTTTGGTATTCACATAGGGAAGACAATACACTATACTTGTCTTTCTGTGTCTGGCTTATTTCACTCAGATAATACCTTCAGTTCCATCCATTTTCCTTCGAGTGACAGAAATGTATTCTTTATGGTTAAGTAATATCCCATTGTATAAATATATTTTACTTTTTTATCCATTTATCTGCTGATGGACTCCTAGGCTGGTTCCATAATTCAGTTACCTAAGTAGTACTGGAAGAAACATGGATATACAGTAATCTCTTATATGCTAACTTTGAGTCCTTCTGGTATATTTCCAAGAGCCATAGTTAATTCTGCTTTTAGCTTATGAAGACCTTCCATACTCTTTTCCATAGTGGCTATGCTAATTTACATTGCCACCAATAGTGTTTAAGGGGTTTCTTTTTCTCCACGTCCTCACCAGCATATGTCATATACAAATTTTTAGTAACCATTCTGAATGAGTTGAGATGGACTCTTAATGAAGTTTTGATATGTATTTTCCTAAGGGCTAAAGATGTAGAGCATTTTCATGTATTTGTTGGCCATTTGTATGTCTTTTGAGAAGTGTCTGTTCAGATCATTTGCCCGTTTTTTATTGAATTACTTGAGAGTTTTTTGTTGTCATTAAGCTTTTTTAGTTCTTTATATATTCTGAATATTAATTTTCTGTCACATAGAATAACTGGCAGCAATTTTCTCCCATTCTGTCAGCTGTTCATTCTACTGACCATTTCCTTTGCTGTGCAGAACATTCAATTCTGTTGTTGTTGTTGTTGTTATTGTTGTTGTTGTTGCAGTACTGGGGATGGAACCAAAGGGCATTGCACCTCCGAGCTACTCCCCCAGCTCTAATTTTTAGTCTTCTTATTTTTTGAAACAGTGTCTCACTGAGTTTTGAAGGGCCTCGCTAAGTAGCTGAGGCTATCCACAAACCGTGACCCTTCAGTCTCTGCCTCCCGAATGCTGGGATTACAAGTGTGCGCCACCACGCCTGGCTTACTTGTCAATTCTTGATTTTGTTTCCTGAGCTGTTGGAGTCTTAATCAGGAAATCATGGTGTACCAATATCTTGAAGTGTTCCCCCTAAGTTTTCTTTTAGTAGTTTCAAAGTTTCGTTTCTTGCATTAAGATTTTGATCCATTTTGAATTGATTTTTATATAGTGTGACAGGGTTCTAATTTCAGACTTCTACATGTAGATATCTAGTGTTCACAGCACCGTTTATTGAAGAGACTGCCTTTTCTCCAGTGTATGTTTTTGGGGCCTTTATTGATAGAATCAATTGGCTGAAGATGCATGGGTTTGTGACTTAGTCCTCAATTCTGTTCCATTGGTCTGTGTGTCTGTTTATGCCAGTACCATGTCGTTTTTGTTACTATGACTGTATGGATTGTGATACCCCCAGCATTATTCCTTCTACTTAGGAAGGCTTTGTATACTTGATGTCATTTGTGCTTTTATATTGTCTTTTCTAGTTTTGTGAAGAATACCGTTGATATTTTGATGGGCATTGCATTGAATCTATAGATTGCTTTGAGTAATGTGGCCATTTCAATAGTATTAGTTATCCCATATGTGAACACCGGTAGTCTTTTTACTGTCTTAGTGACTTCTTCAATTCTTTCATCAATATTCTGTAATTTTCACTATAGAGGTCTTTTATATGTTCAGCTAAGTTTATTCCTAGGTTTCTCTCTCTCTCTATCTCTATCTCTATCTCTATCTCTCTCTCCCTTCCTACCTCCTTCTTCCTCCACCGCTCCTCGCATGTGTGCATGAAGTATGTGAGTTTGGCTATTGTGAATGGGATTACTTTTCTGATTTCTTTCTCACCAAGTTCATTATTAGTATATAAAAAGCTACTGACTTTTTATGTTGATTTTGTATCCTGCTAACTTTACTGAACTTGTTTATCAGTTCTAAAAGTCTTTTGGTGGAGTCCTTAGGATTTTCTTTGTACAGAATATAATTTGACTTCCCCTTTCCAATTTGTACACCTTTTATTTCTTTCTCTTACCTAATTGCTCTGGCTAAAATTTGTAGTTTTAGTTGGAATAACAGTGATGAGAGTATTCGAACACCTTTGTCTTGTTTTTTATCTTAGAGGAAATGCTTTCATATTTTTCTTATTCAGTATGATGTTGGCTATGGGTTTGTCTTTATTATGTCAGAATGATATTTTGACATATAATTTATTCAGGGCTTTTTTCTTGCAGAGATGTTCCATTTTACCAAAAGCTTTTTCTGGCATCTCTTGAGATAATCATGTGATTTTTATCCTTGATTCTATTCTGTTTGCATTTACGAATTTGAATATGTGGAACCACTCCAGCATCCTTAGAATGAAGCCAACCTAATCATGGTGTATGATCTTTGCAATGTACTGTTGAATTTAATTTGCTAGTATTTTGTTGAAGATTTTTGTATATGTGGTTATCATGGATATTGGTCCATAGTTTTATTTTCTGTTGTATCTTTGTCAGGTTTTGGTAGCATAGTGATACTGGCTGCTGAATGAATTTTGATGGATTTTTTTTTATTTTATGATATACTTTGAGATTTTTTTTTTAATCTAGTAAAATTCTGCAATGAATCCATCCAGTCCTGGGATTTTCTTTGTTGAAAGATTTTTTTTATTACTGCTTCAATTTCATTACTGTTATTGATCTATTTACAGTTTTTAATCTTCTTGGTTAGATTTTTTAAAAATTTTTTATTGGTGCATTATAGTCAGACATCTTAATGGGGTTAAAGAAACTATAAAGATGATGGAGGCTTATATATACACATCAACTCATTTAGCCCTTCCCCAATTCCCATCCCATTCTCTCTCCCTCCCTCCTTCTCATATTTAGCTTACTGGTTGACTTTGATGTTTATGAATGTATGTCATGTACATGAGGGAATTTTCCTCTTCCTTCATCCCCTTCAGGTCACCTTATGGTTTCTTTTTCATCTAGAGTTCCTCCTATGACCCTTTATCTCCCTAGCTTCCCCATATTAAGGGAGAGCATCCAATTTTTTACTTTTTGTGACTGACTAATCTCACTTAGGATAATCTCCAGTGCCATGCATTTTCCTGCAAATGATATAATTTTGTTCTTTTTTATGGCTGAGTAAAATTCCATTGTGTACATATCCCATAGTTTTGTAATCCATTCATCTGTTGATGGCCATCTTGGCTGGTTCCATATTTTGGCAATTGTGAATTGTGCAGCTATGAACATAGGTACACATGCATTATTTTAGTATTTTGGTTTTCATTCTTTTGGGTAGAGATACCCAGAAGTGGTATTGTTGGATCATATAGTAGGTTTACTCCCATTCTTCTGAAGTTCTTCCATACTGTTTATTCAAAGTGGTTGCATTAATTTGCAATCCCACCATTAGTATATTAGAGTTCCCATTTCTCCACATCCTTGCCAGCATTTGATGTTGTTTGTGTTTTGAATGATTGCCATTCTAATTGAAGTTAGGTGAAATCTCAGGGTAGTTTTGATTTTCATCTCTTTGATTGCTAATGATGTTGAACATTTTTTCATAATTTACTGACAATTTGAATATCTTCTTTTGTGAAGTGTCTATTTAATTCACTTGCCCATTATTTGATTGGGTTATTTGTTTTCTTAGTCGTTTCTTGAGTTCTCTGTATATTCTAGATATTAGTCTTCACCAGAAGAATGGTTGGCAAAAATTTTCTCCTATTCTCTCAGCTCTTTGTTAATATTCTTGATAGTTTTCTTTGTTGTAAAGAAGCTCTTCAGTTTAATGCAATTCCACATGTTGATCCTCCTTTTAATTTCTTGTGCATTGGGTACTTTTGTTGAGAAAGTTTTTACCTGTGCCTATGTGTTGAAGTGTTGGAACTATGTCCTCTTCAAGGAACTGTAAGGTCTCTGCCCTGATTTCCAAGTCTTTGATCCATCTTGAATTGACTCCTGTGCAGGGTGTCAAAGTGAGGTTTATTTCCATTTTTCTGCATATGGTTAGCCATATTTGCAAACATCATTTGTTGAAGAGGCTACTTTTTTTTCCAGTATATATTTTTGGCCCCTTTGTCAAAAATTAATTGGCTGTAAGGGTACGGATTTGTTTGAGTCTTCTGCTTCATTGGTCTATGTGTCTGTTTTTGTGCCATTATCATGCTGTTTTTATTACTGTGACTTTGTAGTATAATTTGAAGTCAGGTATTATAATGTTTCCTGCATGGTTCTTGAGGCAGAGAACTACTTTGGCTTTCTGGATTTTTTGTTGTTCCAAATAAATTTTAAGGACTGACTTTTTATGTCTGTGAGGAATGACCTTGGTAATTTAAAGGGTATTGCCTTCAATCTGTAGATCACTCTTGGAAGAGTAGCCATTTTGATGATATTTATTCTGCCTATTCAAGAACATGAAAGATCTCTCTATCTCCTAAGGTCTTCTTCAATTTCTTTTTTCAGTTTTATAATTTTCTTTCTAGAGGCCTTTTACCTCCTTGGTTAGTTTTATTTCTAAGTATTTTATTTTTTTGTGGAATATCCTGAATGGAAGTGATTTCTGGATTTCTTTTTCAGTGGATTTATGGTTGGCATACAGAAAAGCTTCTGATTTTTTAAGATTGATTTTGTATCCAGACACTTTGCTGAATTTGTTGATCAGTTCTACAAGCTTTTTGGTTGAGTTTGTTGGATCTTCTAAGTATAGTATTATGTCATATGCAAATGGAGATAGTTTTAGTTATTCTTTCTCTATTTGTACCTCTTTGATTTTTTTCTCTTGCCTTACTGCTCTGGCTAGAGTCTCAGGTACTATATTGAAAAGAAGTGATAATTAACATCCTTATCTTGTTCCTGTATTTAGGGGGATTTTTTCAGTTTTTCCCCATTTAATATGATGTTGTCTGTGGGCCTGTTGTATGTGGGCCTTTATGATGTTGAGGTATGTTCCTTCTATTCCGATTCTCTGCAGTACTTTTAGCTTATAAATGTGTGTTGGATATTTTGAATGCTTTTTTGGCATCTATTGAAATAATTATGTGATTTTTATCTTTGGTTCTGGATATGTGATGAATTACATAGATTATTTTTTTCATATGTTGAACCTGCCTTGCATCCCTGGAATGAACCCTACTTGTTCATGATGTACAATTTTCTTGATGTGGTTTTGAAAGCATATTACTAGTATATTGTTTAGCAGTTTTGCATCTAAGTTCATCAATGATATAGGCTTATAGTTTTCTTTTCTTGAGCTGTCTTTATTCGATTTTGCCATTAATGTTATGTTGGCCTTGTAGAATGTATTGGGGAGGGTTCCTTTACTTTTTAACAGAATAGATTAAGGAGTAGTTGGATTAGCTCTTCTATGAAGGTTTCATAAAATTCACTTGGGAAACCATCTGGTCCTGGGCTTTTGTTTGATAGTAGGCTCCTTATTGCTGTGTCAATCTCTTTGATTGCTGTTTGTCAGTTTAAAATTTCTATAACTTCTTGACCCAGTTTAGGAAGGTTATATTTATCTAGAAAGTTGTCAGTTTCTTCCAGATTTTCCATTTTGTTAGCGTATAGTTTTTCAAAGTAGTTTGTGATAATCCTCTGGATTTTCCTGCTGTCAGTGGTACTATCTCATTTTTCATCTCTTATTTTCATAATTTGGAATGATATTCTCTCTCTTGTTTATTTTTTTTGAGAATCCACCTCTTGGTTTTCTTGATTTTTGGTATTGTTATTTTATTCTCTACTTCATTTATTTCTGCTTTGATTTTAATAATTTCCTGTCATCTACTGGTTTTGGGGTTAGACTTTCTGTTTTTCAAGGGCTTTTAGGTTTGTCATTAGGTTATTTATTTGGTGGTTTTCTGTTCTTCTTAAGTGGGCACTCAGTGCTATGAATTTTCCTTTTTATTTCTTTTTTGTGCTTTTATTGGTGCATTATAGTCTCAAATCATAACGTAAACCATGTTGACAATGACATACATGCACATGTATACATGCTCTTGGTGCCCCTCTCCCCATTTCCCTCCCTCCCTATATGGAGTACCCTGATTAACTTTGGTATATATTCACATATATACACATAGTTTATGGTAGTATATCTGCTAATGAACCTAAGTCTTCCTCCACCCCTACTCTTATATCTCTGCCCTGGTTACCCTAAGGTATCTCCTCATAGTCTGAAGTCTCTCTTGTATCCCAATTATGCCCTATTCTGTACATATTAAAGAAAACATATGACCTTTCACTTTCTGTGATTGACTAGTCTCACTTAAAATAATGTTCTCCAGGTCCTTCCATTTTCTTGCAAATCATGTAATTTTATTTCTCTTTATTGCTGAGTAGAATTCCATTGTATTTCCCATACTTTTGTAATCTATTCTTCTGTTGATGGACACCTAGGTTGGTTCCATTGTTTGGCTATTGTGAATTGTGCTGCTATGAACATGGGCATGCATATATTATTGTACTTCTCTGGTTTCAACCACTTTGGAAAGATATTCAGTAGTGGTAAGGCTGGATGATATGGTGGATCCATTTCCCAACTTTCTAAGGAATCTCCACACTGATCTTCATAGTAGCCCAACTAGTTTGCAATTCTACCAACAATGTAGAAGAGTGCCCATTATTGTTTTTTGACCTCTATATGCTTGCCATTCTGATTGAGGCTACATGGAATCTCAGAGTAGTTTTGATTTGCATCTCCCTGATGGCTAATGATGCTGAACATTTTTTTCATTCATCTATTAGCCATTTGTATTTTCTCTTTTGTGAAATGTCTCTTTAATTCCGTTGCCCATTCCTTTTTTTATTTTTTTAATTTTTTATGGCACTGGGGATTGAACCCAGGGGCATTCTACCTCCGAGCTACACCCCCAGTCCTAGTTATTTTTCTTTTTTTCTTTTGAAATGAAACAGGGTCTCACTGAGTTGCGAAGGGCCTAAGTAGCTGAGGCTGTCTGTGACCCGTGATCCTCCTGTCTCAGCCTCCCTAATGTTGAGATTACAAGTGTAAGCCACCACCGCCAGATTCAGTTGCCCAGTTCTTGATTGGGTTGATTTTCTAGTGTAGTCTTTTAAGTTCTTTGTGTATTCTAGACATTAGCCCTCTATCAGAAGAATAGCTGGTAAAGATCTCCTATTCTGTAGGCTTTCTCTTAGACTCTTGATGATTTCCTTTGGTGAGCGGAAACTTTTTAGTTTGATACCATCCAACATATTACTTGTTTTAATTTCCTGAGCTTTGGAGTCTTGTTGAGGAAGTTACTGCCTATACCTATATGCTGGAGTTTTTCATCTATGCCTTCCTCTAACAGCTTCATAGACTGTTCTACCTTCCAAGTATTTGATCCATCTCAAGTTGATTTCTGTGCAGTGCGAGAGGTAAGGATTTAGTTTTATTTCTCTAAAACTGGATAGCCAGTTTTTCCAGCACCATTTATTGAAAAGCCTCTTTTCTCTAGCATATGTATTTGGCCCCTTTATTGAAGATCAACTGACTATAAGTGTGTGGATTTGTTTTTGTATCTTCTATTCTGTTCCATTTGTCTGTATGCCTGTTTTGTGCTAATATCATGTTGTTTTAATTACTATAGCTCTGTAGTTTAATTTGAAGTCAGAAATTGTGATGCCTCCTTCAATTTTCTTGTTACTGAGAATTATTTTAGGTATCCTAGGTCTTTTGTTTCTCCATATGAAGTTTATGACTGATTTTTTTAGGTCTGTGAAGAATGACAGTATTTTTATAGGGATTGCATTGATTATATAGATCTCTTTTGGTAAAATGGCTATTTTGATTTTATTTATTCTACCTATCGAAGAGCAAGGGCTTTACACTTTCCAAGGTCTTCATCATTTTTTCTTTCTTTTGTGTTTTATAATTGTTATTGTAGAGGTCTTTTACCTCTTTCATTAGGTTTAGTTCTAAGTATTTTATTGGTTTTGAGGGTACTGTGAATGGCATTGTTTTCTATATTTCATTTCCTGTGGGCTCATAATTGGTAAATAGCAAAGCTACTTATGTTTTTTAATTTGTTTTATATCCCGCTACTTTTCTGAAATGGTTAATCAGCTCTAGTAGTCTTCTGGTTGAGCTTTTCCAGTCTTTTAGGTATAGGATCATGTTATCTGCAAGCAAAGATAATTTTGGTCCTTCTTTTTCTAAATGAATTCCTTTGATATCCTTCTCTTATTACTCTGACAAGAGTCTCAAGACCTTTATTGAAATGGAGGGGTGATAGTGGGCATCCCTTGTTCCTGATTTTGGAAGGAATTCTTAGAGTTTTCCCCATTTAATATGATGCTAACTTTGGGTTTATTGTATATTGCCTTAATAATGTTGAGAGATATTCCCTCAGTTCCAAATTTTCTGCAGTATTTTTAACATGAATGATGTTGGATTTTGTCAAATGCTTTTTCAGCATCTATTAATATGGTCTGGTTATTTTCATTCTTACTTCTGTTTATGGGCTGAATAACATGTATTGATATGCATATATTGAACCAGCCTTGCTTTCCTGGAATGAAACCAACTTGGTCATGGTGTACAATTTTCTTGATGTTATTTTGAATGTGCATGGCTAATATTATGTTTAGAATGTTTGCATCTATGTTCATCAATGATATTGTTCTGTGATTTTCATTTCTTGAGGTATCTTTATTTGGTTTTGATATTAATGTGATACAGGCCTCATAGGAGTTTGGAAGAATTCCATCACTTTTGATTTCATGGACTAATTTGTGAAGTATTGGGTTTAGTTTTGTAGAATTCATCTAGAAACCGATCTGGACCTGGGATTTTCTTTGATGGAAATATTTTTATTGCGCCGGGCGTGGTGGCGCACGCTTGTAATCCCCGCGCTTGGGAGGCAGAGACAGGAGGACCGCGCAGGTTCGAAGCCAGCCGCGCGCGCTGGCTTAGGAGACCCTGTTTCCAAAATGAAAATGTAAAAATAGGTCTGGGAGTGTAGCCCGGAGGTAGAAGGGCTTCCAGGAACCCCAGTACCACCCAAAAAAAAAAAAAGAAAAAAAGAAATATTTTTATTGCTGTTTCTATTTCTTTGCTATTGTATGGTTTAGGTTTTCTATATCCTCTTGGCTCAACTTATGTAAGATTTATGCGTTTAGAAATCTGTCGATTTGCTGGTGTGGTGGTGCATACCTGTAATCCCCACACTTGGGAGGCTGAGACAGGAGGATCGCACAGGTTGGAAGCCAGCATCAGATACTTAGTGAGGCTCTCAGCAACTTAGTGAGACCCTGTTTCCAAATAAAATATAAAATAGGTCTGGGAGTATAGCCCGGAGGTAGAAAGCCCCTAGATTCCACCTCCAGTACCACCAAAAAAAAAAAAATCTGTCAATATTTTTTCATGTTTTCCAGTTTGTTGGAATATAAATTTTCAAAATAGTTTTTGATGATCCTCTGAATTTCCTCACTGTCTGTCACGTTTTCGTGTCTGATTTTAATGATTTGGATTGATTCTCTCTTTTGGTTTGGTTGGCTAGGGATTTGTCAATCTTGTTAAACAACTTTTCAAAGAACCAGCTTTTTTTTTTTTTTTTTTTTTTTGGTGGTACTGGGGTTCCTGGAAACCCTCTACCTTCGGGCTATACTCCCAGACCCATTTTATTTTTTTTTATTATTTTTTATTTAATTTTTATTGGTGCACTGTATTCATACATCATAATGGGATTAAAAAAAAACTTGTGTAAACATACATGCACATATCGCCCAGTTACCCCCTACCCAATCCCCACACCATTCCCTCCCCATCTCTCCTTCCCATGCTTGGCTTAGTGGTTGACTAATACTGTAGCAATTTATCCAAAATTAACAATGATAATCTCACATAACAGATTCATTTGTCTGATATCAAACTTTTGATCACTTAGAGATAACATTTCAATATTTGTTTTTGTTTTCTTTCTTACCAGAGGATTTTTTTCTTTTTTTTTTTAAGGTGAAACTATCATACATTTATTTGTTTTTCAGAAAAAATCTATCCTAACATGAAATATGAACTCTAAATACCCAAAACAATCTCGAATAAGAACAAAGCTAGAAGAGAACCATTTTATATTTTTATTTGGAAACAGGGTCTCTTATGCCAGTGAGGCTGGCTTCGAACCTGCATGATCCTCCTGTCTCCATCTCCCAAGCACGGGGATTACAAGCGTGCGCCACCATGCCCAGCCCAACTTTTTTATTTGTTGATTTTTTTGTATTTTTTTAATTCTTTATTTCATTTGTTTATGCTCTGATTTTAATTATTTTCTGCCTTTTATTGGTTTTGGGATTAGACTGTTCCTGTTAGGGTACGTAACGTGTATCATTAGATTTTTTAAAAATTTTTTATAGGTGCATTATATTCATACATCATAATGGGGTAAAAAACTTGTGTGCACATACATGTATGTACACATTGCCCATTTAGCCCCTACCCAATTCCCACCTCATTTCTTCCTCATCACTCCTTCCCATGCTTGGCTTAGTGGTTGACTTTGATATGTTTAAGTACATTGTATGCTATAGAGAATTTCCTTCTTACGCCCTCCCATCCTCTCATTTAGGTTGTCTTGTTTGCTCCTCTATAGGATTTCCTTTTTCACCTAGAGTTCCTCCTATGACTCATTTCTCCTTACCGTTCACATATCAGGGAAAGCATCTGATTTCTTATTTTTTGTGACTGACTAATCTCGCTTTGCATAATGTCCTCCAGTTCCATCCATTTCCCTGAAAATGATGTAATTGTGTTTTTCTTTTATGGCTGAGTAAAATTCCATTGTGTACATATCCCACAGTTTTGTAATCCATTCATCTGTTGATAGACATCTTGGCTGCTTCTATAGTTTGACTATGGTGAATTGTGCAGCTATGACCATCGATACACATGCATTAGTTTGGTAGTTTGGTTTCCTTTCTTTTGGGTAGATACCCAGAAATGGTATTGTTGGATCAAATGGTCAATTTGTTCCCATTCTTCTGAGGATTCTCCATACTGTTTTCCAAAGTGGTTGCACTAATTTGCAATCCCAACAGTGTTTTAGAGTTTCCACTTCTCCACATCCTCACCAGCATTTGTTGTTGTTTGTGTTTTAAATGATTGCCATTCTAGTTGGAATTAGGTGAAATCTCAGGGAAGTTTTGATTTGCATCTCTCTGATTGCCAGTGATGTTGAGCATTTTTTCATGCATTTATTTGCCATTTGAATTTCTTCTTTTGTGAAGTGTCTATTTAGTTCACTTCCCCATTTTTTGATTAGATGATTTGTTTTCTTAGTGTTGAGTTTCTTGAGTTCTCTGCATATTCTCGATATTAGTCCTCTATCGGAGGTGTAGGTGGCAAAAATCTTCTCCCATTCTGTTGGCTCTCAATTGAGGTTCTTGACAGTTTCCTTTGCTGTATAGAAGCTCTTCAGTTTCATGCAATCCCATGTATTGATTCACCTTTTAGGTTGTTGTGCCTTTGTGGTCTTGTCTGTGCCTATGTGTTGCAGTTTTAGACCTATTTCCTCTTCAAGGAGCTTCAAGTCTGTGGTTTAATTTCCAAGTCTTTGATCCATCTTGAACTGACTCTTGTGCAGGGTGAGGAAGTAGGATTAATTTCCAATTTCTGCATATGGTTAACCAGTTTTGCCAATACCATTTGTTGAAGAGGTTATCTTTTTTCCAGTGTATGTTTTTGGCTCCTTTGTCCAAAATCAATTGGCCGAAAGTGTGTGGACTTGTTTCTGGGTCTTCTATTCTGCTCTATTGTTCCATTAGCATGAATTGCCTTGTTCTGCCCCTTTACCTTAAGTTTGTGACTATCTTTACTTGTAAGTTGTATTTCTCGCAAGCAGCAGATGGGTGGATTCTGGTTTTTAATCTATTTTGCCACTTTCTGTCTTTTTATTGGGCAGTTGAGGCCAGTTGCATTCAGGGTGATTATTGAGAGATAATTTTTAATTCCTAACATGTTAAGATTTTATTTCTGTTTGAAATACTGTTTATTCTTCCTTGCTTAGATGTCTGCTGGATGGAAAATCTCTTTTCTCTGGTTCTGGCATGTATTACCTATTTCTTCTTTGTAGTTAATCTCTTTGAGTATTTTCTCTAGTGCTGGTTTTGAAGACATAAATTTCTTCAGTTTCTGTTTGTCATGGAAGCTTCTTATTTCCCCATCTAATTTGATAGATAGTTTTGCTGGGTAGGAAATTTTTGGCTGGAAGTTGTTTTTTTTTCAGAGTTTGGAATATGTTACTACAGGCCCCTCTGGCTTTCATGAAGCTTCTTATTTCCCCATCTAATTTGATAGATAGTTTTGCTGGGTAGGAAAGTTTTGGCTGGAAGTTGGTTTTTTCAGAGTTTGGAATATGTTACTACAGGCCCCTCTGGCTTTCATGACTTGGTTTTGGAAGTCTGGAGTGAATCTAATTGGTTTGCCTCTGAATGGCACTTGGCCTGTTGTTTTTGTTGCCTTTAAGATTCTCTCCTTGGCTTCTACATTGGTCATTTTGACAATTATGTGGCCTGCGCAACATTTTCCCTGATCTTGTCTAAAGGGAGTTCTATAAGTTTCCTGGACCTGTTTGTCAACCTCTTGCTCTATGTTTGGAAAATTTTCTGCTATTACTTCTTTGAAGAGATTATTGATCCCTTTGGTTTCACCTTCTTTTCCCTCCTCTATTCCCATTATTCTTAGGTTATCTCTCTTAAAAATGGGCCCATATTTCTTTAATCTCAAATTCCTGCTGTTGGATTTTTATTTTCTAAGTTATAAACTATGTGTTTGTTATGGAGTAATCATCTTCTAGGAGCGAGATTCTATTCTTCATGTGGCCTAATCGATTGTTTATAGTTTGAACTGGTGGCATTACTTCAGTGATTGCATTCTTTATTTCTTTTAGACTCTCTCTGAATTCTTTTCACAAGTCTTGTATTAGTTCTACAGTTATATTCCATATTTGATCTTCTGGAGATCTCTGCATTTCTTTGTTATCAGGTTCTGATATCGTGGGGTTGTGGGCATTCTTTGCTCCATTGTTTTTCCTCCTTCCCATGATTTCAGAAGTTTGTGCCTTGTCTGGGTTCTTCTCCGGGTTACCACGACTTCACTTATAGTATTCTGGATCTCTGGAGTTTGTGGTAATCTCAGCTGCCACTACTCCTTTACTGGATTATATCGCAGACAGGGAGAAGATATTGAGAACCATCTCTTTGGGGCCATTCTAATTACCTGCAGTGTGTGAATCACCGCCTGTGGGTCTACCTCTTGTCTATTGTTTCTTTTGGTTTATGGTCATTAGGTCTTGATTTAATGCTAGCTATTACGTATGAGGGATTATGGAAGCTCTGGCTGAGATATTCTCCCAGAGAAGATTTACTGTTCTTCTGGAAGACAAATCACCATATAGGAAATTGCCTGAATCACATGGAGAACTTGTATTCTAATTATTTTTCCCCTAGTGCCCAATGAGACAACTGAAATACTTGCTCAGCCTCCTAGCCGCTTGTTCTTTGCTTCATTTCTCAATTTGTTGCCCTGTGCATAAGTGGTTTAGGAATGACACATACCTTAGGAAGAATATCATGTATAATATTTGGCTTGCCTTACAGTTCATTTTTCTGACCCTGTGTGCTGACTCCTTGGTAGACCATGTACTCTGTGGTTATCTTTCCATTCTACTCACTCTACAACCACAGCTCCATGCCTCCATTCTATTCAGCTTGCATGCCTCATGCCTAGAACTGACAAATACTCTTGAGGAGAGCAAGTGGCGGTGATGGTTATTTTACCTTCTTGTATTTCTCTTCTCCCTGGGATCTTAGCTGGCTAGTGCTGATAGTAGTTGTTTTTCTTCACTGTTTTAAATATCTGGGAGAGCGTATTTGTTTTTGTTTTATTTTATTCAGCTTCCCTATTTGTCTCAGCAGGAGAGTTGGATTCAGTACAAACTGCTTCTTCACAGCAGGAAGTATCAGTCTGCATCTGACGATTTTTTAAAATCATTTCTTGAAGTATATGATGTTAATTGCCATATGTTTTACATTCTTCAGGATGCAGTGTCAGCCTTACTTGCAAGAACATCAGCTGAGCTGTTAGCTGTGGAGCAAGAATTAGCACAAGAAGAAGAGGAACCAGGACCAGAGGAAGAACAAAGGGGTCCAGAAAGAGATTGGTAAGACATTTACTTTTGCTAGTGGGAACTCGCTGGGGTGATGTTCAATTTCTCTTAAGAAGCTTGCAGGGAAACCTTTACAGGTTCATATCTAATATTCTGGAATTATGGAAAACAACATGGCTTCAGGGAGCTAGGGCTAGATTCTCCTTTGTCATTAGAGAAAGGAGGTGATAGCAACATTATGGGAAAGTTAACACATCAGTCAGGTTTTTTATTCTTGCTTCCAGTAATTTTTAATACTATTTTCTAGGCTTTTTAAAAATTTCTAAACTATCAAGTTTGAAAGATATGGTAGGTTATTGTAGAATTACAAATTTAAAACTGGCTTTATTTTTTTAAAAACTATTAGGAATGCCATTTAAGCTGTGGTAAGACAAAGCAGAAAACAGCTTCTGAGTAGCTGTTTCTATGTTACCGTACTCACCTGTTTCTGTTTCCCCTCTCTGTATTCATGCACCATCCTTTAAAAAGGGATGTTCGATTTATATATCTATAAACATGTATGACGAGCTATCTTTCCTAATTTGCAGGGCTTTCTCTAAAAGCAAATTTTAGTGATTGCTTTAGTTTTAAGTAGATACAGTATGTAAACTCATTTGGATTAATTTTTTATATATAGTTACTTAGACTGTTCTGTGTATGTATTAAATACTGTTAACATATCTATGTATTAAACTTTTTGGAAACTCAGAGTGACAAGGTATAGCATAAATAACAAAATCATGGACATGTAGAAGGGAGGGCTACAACAGCGATGTAAAAAGGTAGAGGGAACCAGGAGTGGTGGTGCATGCTTGTAATCCCAGCACTTGGGAGGCTGAGACAGGAGGATCACATAGGTTCAAAGCCAGCCTCAGCTACTTAGTAAGGCTCTCAGCAACTTAGTGAGACCCTGTTTCCAAATAAAATAGGTCTGATAGTATAGCTCTGAGGTAGAAAAGCCCCTGGGTTCCACCCCTAGTACCACAAAAAATAAAAAGGTACAGGGATATTTTGTGCTTATCAAAAGTTCTTTATAGTGAATAAAAATCAGAGCAGTGCAGATTAAACATGAGAGTAATTATGAGGTTTATTGTAGTGTCCTTAATACTAAGCTTTTCTCATGCTTGTAAAATATAATTTACTTCACACATATTTTTAAAAATGTACTTCGTATGTAAAAAAATGAATTCATAGCTTATAGCAGTCATTGCTGGTTCCTCTTTGTGTTCATTTCCTGGCTGAACATTTAATAACTATTTTCTGCCATTTCTTAGCTATGTCACCAATAGCAGTTCAAACTCAACATTTATATATCAGTGGAAAAAATGTTTTTATTTTTAAAAATATGTCACTCAGCAGGAGATGCTGTAAACGCCCCTGGTGCTCCTGCTTTGTATATTCTCTATGGACTGTCTTGATACAGAATGCACACTTGTAATATACCACCCATGCCCATGCCACAGCTCAGCTCCTCATAGAGATGAGCACTGTGGCACTGAGTCTTCAGTGATTCAGTAGTAAACTCCCTTTCCATAGGGACTATGGACTGTGAACACAACCAGTAATGAGTATTTATTTCTCTTGTCCTATTTATTCTTAGCCAAGAGTAACCCCATTCTGTTATGTGATTAATTTTTTAATATGAATAAGTAATACCAAATTGCTTTATATAATGAGTTCAACATTTTTAAATGTGGTATTAAATTTGATGCATGATTTTCAAAATATTTCTGTTTAATATCTGAAAATTAGGTCAAATTTCATAAATTCAGCATTTTAGTACTACACTATGATGATTTTGCTGCATATTGCTAGAGAATAAAGTGAGAATTTTGTTTTAAGGGCTATTTAATTAAAAGTTCTAGCCAAAGAATTGCTGAATCATTATGTTTAAATCTGTTGCTTGTTTCCCAGGTAACAGGTTAACGTGCCCATATTCCTGGAATATGTCTTACTTTTATCTTAATTTACTTTACTATAGGTTAACAGTGCTAAGAAAGGCTTCTGATGAAATTGTGGCTGAAAAAGAGGCTGAAGTCAAATTGACAGAGGGCGGTAGCTATACAGAAGACCCAGGTGCATGCACTAGTGTGCCCGAGACAGAGGAAGACGAAGACGGACAGAGGAAAGAAAACTCATGTGCCAAAGACTATAGAAGCCAGCCACTGGATGGAACACCCACCCTGGTGAGTACTCAGCTGTGCTTTTATCTGTTAAGACAGATGCCTTTCAGACTCGATAGATCTTGCTTATCTCTTCGGGTGTAATTCCATATTAAGATTTTGGTCCAAAACCTGATTGTGAAAGGCATTTATAGAAATAGTTGATAGACATTGCAAATGCTTTAAAGTTTTTAAATGGACTAAAAATATTAATTATTTACTTATATTTGATGTAAGAAAAAAATAGTACTGCCTATATTAGCTCTCAATAAATATTCTGTGAATATTTATTAAAAAGTATTTTGTGCAGCCAGTGTGGTAGTACATACTTGTAATCCCAGTACTTGTGAAGGTGAGAAATGAGGGTGTCAGATTTGTGGCCAGTCTCAGCTACTTAGTGAGGCCCTTTGCAATCTGATGAGACCCTGTTTCAAAATAAAGAATAAAAAATAGTGTTGGGGGTGTAGCTCAGAGGTAGAATGGCCCTGAGTCCAGTTCCCAGTACCACAAAAAGAAAAGTATTTTCTGCATTTCTTTGGTAACAGCAAGGTTGCTATATTTTTTATTTTAGTTGTTGTTAATTAAAAGTCAAGTTAAAATAGAACAAAATTTTCATTTTAAGAAACCATGTACAAACTAAAAAGGTTCAAAGAGTTTAAATTACAAAAAGGTAGCAAGTATTTTGGGGTTTTTTTGTTTTGTTTTTTTTTAATTTTTTATTTTTTATTGGTGCACTGTATTCATACATCATAGTGGGATACAAACTTTTGGAGACATACATGCACACATCACCCAGTCAGCCCCCACCCGATCCCCACCCCATTCTCTCCCCATCCCTCCTTCCCATGCTTGGCTTAGTGGTTGACATCTAGTATTATAGCAATTTATCCAAAATTAACAATGATAATCTCACATAACAGTTTCATTTGTCTGATACCAAGCTTTTGATGACTTAAAGATAACATTTCAATATTTCTTTTTGCTTTCTTTCTTACCAGAGAATATTTTTTTCTATTTTTTAGGTGAAACTATCATATATTTATATATTTATTTTTCAGAAAAAAATCTATCCTAATGTGGAATATGGATTCTAGATACCCAAAATGATCTTGAAAAAGAACAAAGCAAGAAGACATATATTTTCTGATTTCAAACCATATAAAGCTACAATAATTGAAACAGTGTAGTACTGTTCTAAAGGCAGATATATAAACCATTGGAGTTAAATACAAGCCTAGAGCTAAATTCTTCCCTATATTGTCAAGATATTTTTGACAAGGTTTCCACGAACATTTGGTGGTGGAAATAATAATCTTTTAACTAAATATTGTTGAAAAATAATAAATTACATGGAAAAGAATAAAATTGGACCCTTACCTAATCCCATATACAAATATTAACTCAAAATAGATAAAAGAGACAGCCAGGCGTGGTGGCGCACGCTTGTAATCCCCGCGCTTGGGAGGCGGAGACAGGAGGATCGCGCAGGTTCAAAGCCAGCCGCGCTGGCATAAGAGACCCTGTTTCAAAAATATAAAATAGGTCTGGGAGTGTAGCCCGGAGGAAAAAGGGCTTCCAGGAACCCCAGTACCACCAAAAAAAAAAAATAGATAAAAGACCTAAATATAAATCTTAAGACTATAAACTTTTAGAAGAAAATCTGGGTCATAAAACCTCACAACATTGAAATTGGCAGTGATTTCTTGGATATGATTTCAATGGCACAGGCAACAGAAGAGTATACAAACTCCCTAAAAAATAAAAAAAAATATTGTATATCCAAAGACAATGTAAACAGAGTTAAAAGTTACTAATAGAATGGGATAAAATATTTCCAAATGCTCTATCTGAAGGTACATTAATATTCCAACTAGAAATCCTAAAAATTAACAACAATAAAGGCAAACAATACAATTTAGACATAGGTAAAAGACTAACATAAATAATGAATCTCCACAGATAACCAATCTTAGTTTTCTGTTGGATGGAAAATCTTGTTTCTCTGGTTCTGGTGTGTGTTACCTATTTCTTCTTTGTAGTTAATCTCTTTGAGTATTTTCTCTAGTGCTGGTTTTGAAGACATAAATTCCTTCAGTTTCTGTTTGTCATGGAAGCTTCTTATTTCTCCATCTAATTTGATAGGAAGTTTTGCTGGGGAGAAAATTTTTGGCTGGAAATTATTTTCTTTCAGAGTTTGGAATATGTTACTCCAAGCCCTTCTGGCTCTCATGACTTGTTTTGGGAAGTCTGGAGTGATTCTAATTGGTTTGCCTCTGAATGTCACTTGGCCCTTTGTTTTTGTTGCCTTTAAGATTCTCTGCTTGGCTTCCACATTGGTCATTTTGACAATTATGTGGCGTGGGGATCCTCTTCTCCGATCCTGTCTAAAGGGAGTTCTATAAGTTTCCTGGACCTGTGTATCAACCTCTTGCTCTATGTTTGGAAAATTTTCTGCTATTACTTCCTTGAAGAGATTGTTGATCCCTTTGGTTTCACTTTCTTTTCCCTCCTCGATTCCAATTATTCTTAGGTTAGCTCTCTTAAAATGGGCCCATATTTCTTCAATATCAGATTCCTGCTGTCGGATATTTTTTCCTAGATTAGAAACTATGCGTTCATTTTTGGAATGATCATCTTCTAAGAGCGAGATTCTGTTCTCCATGTGGTCTAATCGGTTGTTTGTGCTTTGAATTGAGTCCTTTACTTCATTAATTGCATCCTTTATCTCTTTTTGGCTCTCTCTGAGTTCTTTTCGAAGCACCTCTCTTATTTCTACAGTTATTTTCCTGATTTGATCTTCTAGAAATCTCTGATTTTCTGTTTTATCGGGTTCTATTTTATTCGGATGTTGTGGGGTTGTGGGCATTCATTGCTCCAGTGTTATTCCTCTTTCCCATGATTTCGGAAGTTTGTGCCTTCTTTTGGTTCTTCCCTTGGGTCACTATGACTTCCCTTAAGGTGCTCTGGGTCTCGAGTCTGTAGTATCTCAGACCCCACTACTCCTTTACTGGGTTGTATCACAGAGTCTCCGACCCGGACTGTCGATAGAGGCGGTAGCAGGTATTTTGATGACCGACAAATTTCAGATCTGTGAAGTAATCATACAGAAGTAGACTAATAGATTACACAGGGCTGCTATTTAATTGTCTCAAGTTTCAAAGTTTCAATTTCAAACATGAAGTTAATTTTTGTTAATGGTGATTGAATCTCCTTTGGAAGATGGTGGATGATTTGGTTTAGGCACAGGTGCCAGCCAAGCTATTGAAGAGATAACTTTTCTTTTCTTTTTTTTTTTTTTTTTTTTTTTTTTTTGGTGGTGGTACTGGGGTTCCTGGAAGCCCTTCTACCTCTGGGCTACACTCCCAGACCTATTTCTATTTTTACTTTTTTTTTTTAATTTGGAAACAGGGTCTCCTAAGCCAGCACGCACGGCTGGCTTCGAACCTGCGTGATCCTCCTGTCTCTGCCTCTCAAGCACGGGAATTAAAGCGTGCGCCACCACGCCCGGCCATAACTTTTCTAGTTAAGTGAGAGATTGTATTGATTACTATCCTGAAATGGGCAAAATCCTTAAAAAAAGTCTTTATTAAGCTTTGAGGCTGGCACCTTTGGGATATTGGTAAAGAAGTATAGAAAATTCTAAGTTTTCATTCCTGACACAATAGTATCGTACTCTGAGAACTTCTACAAAAAAAATCAAACATTCATCAAAACGCAAGTCTAGAATCAAGTTTACACCTGATAGACATCTACCTGTGCCTACAGTTTGCATTTTGACACTTATATTTTAACTTAAATTTTATTTATTTATTTTTTTTGCACTTCTAATGATCCAGTAAACATCCAAACGCAGCTTCATAGTAGTGATTGTACTCACATATGTATAACTGCATACTCTGGTCTAGAGTTAGTCGCATATTTTTATTTTCTTTGTTTAATTATTTTAGTATTTATTTTAAATAAGAATCAAAAATCTGAATAATGTTTGCTAATAATATATTTCCAAATAGGTTTCATCATAGAACCTCTTTAAATAAAAAAAGATGATAAAGGTAACCTTGTTGGGTAGATATTATTCTACTTACTGAGGGCAATTTCCCAAGAACACAAGAGAAAACCATTTCCACACTTTCCCTTCATAAATATCGTGCTCTGTAATATAAGCCTTTCTTTCAAGAGTGTCACCAACACTAGATAAGTCTGTCTAGCATTAGATATTTACTTTTACTTAGAAAAACAGTAAATAAGTATACATTCAGTAGCTGTTGATAAATTGCCACCTTCTCTTGTAGGTTGATAAAGAGACAAACACTGATGAAGTTGTTAGTGACAGCATAGCAGTCCGCCCCAAAGACCGCAGCGGCCTGAGCACAAGACAGCATCCCTTCGTGAGGAGCAGCGTGATCGTACGCTCCCAAACCTTTTCTCCCGGTGAGCGGAGCCAGTATGTCTGCAGGGTAAGTGATGTGTCCCCGACCTGAGGAGGCACTGGGAACTGCAGCTTCTGCCCCTCCTGCCAGCAGTGGGTGGCCTGCTGATGCAAGGGACTGTGTGCCTGAAACCACAAATTCTGACTACAAATTCTTATGGCTCAGAAATCCTATATAATATACGCAGAATATCATACTCACTTGTGTTCTTTTTAGTTTGTTTTCTCACAAATTTAATGTCTCATGGTTTTCTGTGATTTGTATGGCAAGTAAATAGGACTCAAGGATCTAGATGCTAAGAATTTTTGGACTTTGGTCCGTGTTTAGAAACAAAGTGACTTTTAAGAAACATTTTGTTTATTTATGCTTTATGTTATATGTGTTTCAGACTGTTAATCTTGCTGAACTGAAATGGAGTTGGATTTTAGAACAAAATCCATCTCTTAATGCCTCTGCATACTGAGTCAGATACTTACTTCTATAAATAAAACTGTGGGATTTATATTAGTTTACCAAATTCTGCTTCTCCATATATTAAGATAGATTTAATATTACAAATTGGGTTACAAATAATTTTAAAATTCTGACTTTATTCATTCAAATAAAATATTAAGTACTTCTCTAGATACTTGGTATTCATCCAGAAACAAAGGAAATCCAGAGCCTGCCCTTGCAGTGCTTTCCTTCTTGTGAATGAGCTGGGTGTACATAGTAAATATGTCAAAAAAGTTGTAGAAAATAGCAGGGCAAGTTGGGAGCTCAAAAGCAGAAAGCAGTGCTCACAGTATGCGCAGTGGTCAGGAAACATCCACAGAGGCTGAGCGTCCAGATAGCACAGACTGTTCTCAGTGCTGACATTGAGCTCTGTGCTTTATGTTAACCTTTCTTTTAAAAAAGGATATTGCATATTAGCCAAAAAGGATTGCTTTTCTACAAAAGTGTACAATTACCTTAACATATGACTGTTGATGACAATTACCAAAAATTAATAAATTATTTAAGAAAACCACAGAACAGAAAAGAACATATTTGGGGAGGATTTTCTTAAAGATTTAGCTCATCATATTATCACTATCTGCTATATTTGGTAGTCTTCTCAATTCTGACTTTCACTAGGACTCTGTTATGTAGTGATTTTTTTTTTATATCTTTTGTTGCCAGTTAAATCGAAGTGACAGTGACAGTTCAACCTTGGCTAAAAAGTCACTATTTGTGAGAAACTCCACTGAACGACGCAGTTTGCGGGTCAAAAGGGTATGTATTCCCTCAGCCAAGTCCCACTGTCCTAGAACAATCCAGATTCATGAATTGCAAAGCATAAATTTCAGGACTGAGAATCAGTGCTCCATTTGCTCAGGCTGTTGAGTGAAACCGCAGTGCAGGTATTGAGTCATTTACAAGGCCAGGAGGCTGTGCTTGAGCGCATTCATTCATCACTGGCCTGGGACCTGTGTTTACAAACATAGCTCAGGCTGGAAGCTGGTTTGTAGCATCTCTGGAGAAGAGGCTTGCTGGGTCCCCAAGTGCATAAGTGGGTTGAGTCCTCGTCTAACAATGCTTGCTCTGTCTCCACACCGTGCCTGGCTCTTGAGAAATCAGTCATTGAAGAAGTATAAGACCTGGTACCTTCTCTGACAGAGCAAACATTCTGCAAAGGAACAGGGTACAGGTTTTGTATGTTGTTTTCTTTTTGTTTTTCTAAGCGCACAGTTTTGTGACTTGCTTAAACAGTTGTTTTTAGAAGGATAAAATGAATGTACATGGGACAGCTCAGGTTGAGTTTTCCTAGAAATCATTGGCCTCTGAATGAACTTCAAGGATATATATGAGAGAATATTTAGATAAACTAAAAGATTAAAACTTGGACTGTCCAAGTAATTTATTTTGTTTTTATATATTTTTACTAGTGCATTATAGTCTCACATCATAATGTAAATCTTGTTGACAGTGACATACATGCACACAGCATTCAGTGGTGCCCCCGCTCACTCCCTAGCCCCCCTTCTCCATACAGAGTACTGAGATTGACATTGGTATTTTCACATATATACACAAAACCAATGGTAGTAAATCCTTCATTGATCCTCAGTCTTCCTCCTCCCCTGCTCCTAAAGCACCTCCCTGGGTCCACTAAGGTTTCTCCTCCATTATCTAGAGTCCCTCTGATATCCAAATTACTCCCTAGCTTCTGCATATGAGAGAAAACATATGACCCTTCACTTTCTGTGACTAGCCAATCTCACTTAACATAATATTCTCCAGGTCCTTCTATTTTTCTGCAAATGACATAATTTTGTTCTTCTTTCTTGCTGAGTAGAATTCCATTGTGTGGATATCCCATAATTTTGTAATCCACTCATCTAGTGATGGACACCTAGGTTGGTTCCATAATTTGGCTATTGTAAATTGTACTGCTATGAATATATGGATATGCATAAATTACTGTAGTTCTCTGATTTCAGTCCCTTTGGAAAGATACCTAGGAGTGGTATAGTTGGATGCCCAAGTAATTTAAAAAATTCTGAGTACTTATTAAGAGCTGGAATACTGAAAGAATAGTATTTGTTTACTATTATCATTTCAACTTAAAATGTATTATTTGGTAAGCACAGAGCACTGTGTGTGCTGAGCTCCATCAATGGCGAGATTGTTACCTTCAGGAGTCCAAGGTCTAGAGCAGGAACTCGGTGCACGAAGGACTATTAAAAGTCTGCTGGTGAAGGATTGTGATTCGCAGATAGCCTCAGCTACTTAGTGAAACCTTCCACAACTTAGACCTTGTTCTAAAATAAAGAATAAAAAATAGGGCAGGGTGTGTAGCTCAGAGGTAGAATAACCCTGGGTTCCACCCCAGTACCACAGTTGGGGTGGGGGGAAAGTGTGCTGGAAAGCTGGGCATGGTGGCACACACTTGTAAACCTAGTACTTGGAAGTCTGAGACAGGAGGATCTCGGTTCATGGCCAGCCTCAGCTACTTAGTGAGACCCTGTTTCAAAATAAGTAATAAAAAAAAATAAGCCTGGGAGTGTATCTCAGAGATAGAATGCCCCTGGGTTCATTCCCCAACACCCCCCCCACACACACTATATATATATATATATATATATATATATATATATATATATATGCGCTTGAGCCAGGCATGGTGGCACATGCTTGTAATCCCCATACTTAGAAGGCTGAGACGTGAGGATAGCAGGTTCATAGCCAGCCTCAGCAACTTAGTGAGCTGCTTAGTGAGACTCCACAACTTAGTGAGACCTTGCTTCAAAATTTTAAAAAATGGGATTAAGGGTGTGGCTCTGAGATAGAACTGCTTTGGTTTCAATTCCTAAATAAATAAGTAAATAAAGAAATAAATAAAAAGTGGGTTGAATATAAGAGACACGAGTTAGGGGGTCATCTACAGGAGAGTCTAAAAGAGGCCTCATGGGAGATATATGACATTAAGGCCTAGATAAAATTTTAAAAGAAAATGAAACCAGGCATGTTGGCATACACTTGTAATCCCAGTATGTGGGAGGCTGAGACAGGAAGATTGCAGATTCATGGCCAGTCTTAGCAAGTTGTGAGTCCCTCCACAACTTGATGAGACCCTGTTTGAAAATAAAGAATAAAATAGGGCTGGGAGTGTAGCTCAAAGGTAGAATTCCCCTGGGTTCAATCACCAGTATGGCAAAAAAGAAAAGAAAATGGTAGCTTTGGGGCAGGTAGGGTGTGCGTGGTATGTATTATCACATACCATTCTCCAGTCAAAGCCCTCACACTCAGAAACTTGTGTCTTTTCTTCCTAGTTTCCTGCCTACAAGTTCCCAGAAGACATTTATTCATACATATTTGATAATTATTTCTTGATAAATGGATAAGATTGGCCCTGGGAGGAACAATGGTGATTCAGTGGTGAAAATAGATAGTGCCCAGTGGGAAATCAAGAAAGGAGTTGGAATTTAACAATGTTGTATGGAGGAGGGAGTCAAAACCTTAGTTCCATCAAGTAAGGTTTGTTCTAGCTGACTCACACAGTGATTGCAAGGGTGTGCGCTTCAGGGATATTCATGTGTTCTGAAATAGAAGAAGTTTACATTTTTTGTAACATACTTATTTTTCACACAGGGCAGGGTAAGCTAGGCTCTACAATGGTAACAACCTGAAGAGTCCCTGTGATTGAAAAAGATGGTGTATTTTTCGCTTAGCTACTCCTTGCAAGAGTAGCTGCAGAGTGGCGGGATGCCCTGCTCTGTGGTACTCACCAGGCCCTGGCCAGTGGAGCCTTTGCCTCTGGTTCTTTGCTGTCCCTCATAGAGGTTCCGAAATGTGTTTGGCTTACTGCTCCCTTTTCAGAAAGAAAAATTACTCAGCACCCCCCAACCCCATCCACCTTTCTTAAGCAAGTAAAAAGATGCAGTGACCAATTTGCCCTTTTTTATATATCTATATTTCATTCCAGCCACCCTCAAAACAGGTTTCCCCACTATGCAGCTTGCAGGAGACAGAAATGTGTGACTCCCACACTGGCATTGAGAGGCTGCTGTCTATAAGTGACACACTTCCCTCCCACTCACCTTTGTTGGCCAAAGCAAGTCACTTGGCCAGTTGGGCCCTCATTTCCAGGGAGCAAGGAAGTGCAGTCCTAGCATGTTCTGGGAAGAAGGACAAGTAGAACATGAATGCCATATAACAAGGGTGCTTTGTTGTGTTTTCTAACTCTCCAGACGGTTTGCCAGCCAGTCCTCAGAAGGACAGCCCAAGAATGCCCGGTGCGCACATCTCTAGACCTAGAACTGGACCTTCAGGCCTCTCTGACCCGCCAGAGCCGCCTCAATGACGAGCTACAGGCCCTGAGGGGCTTGCGGCAAAAGCTGGAGGAGCTGAAAGCTCAGGGAGAGACTGATCTTCCGCCAGGTGTGCTGGAGGATGAGAGATTCCAGAAGCTCCTAAAACAAGCTGAGAAGCAGGTACGAAGCTAAGTGTCAATCCTCCTGAGGCCTGGCACAGGCTTCTTCCTGTTACAGGATGCAGCTGGGAAGTTCCCAGCTTACAACTTCATTTGGCTCAAAGTCTTCAGATGCCTTTTTGAGGACTTGAATCATGTCTTTCCCCACTGTTAAAGGAATGTTTTGGCACAGATAAGAGGCTCCCTGCTCTCACACCCCTGCAGCTTTGGTGGCCACTGGCCAGCTGACAGGAAGGGAGTGTGGTAGCAGGAAAGGTGGGCCTGGTGAGTTCTTCCCAGCATTTTCTCTGTATCAACAAGTGATATATTTCTTTTCCTTTCCTGTGCATAGTTCTTTAAGGTCCATTAATTGTACACATTTAAGGCCACATTCATTGTAAGTACATTGCTAATTTTAATGCTCCTAAGTTTTCTTTTTTTTTTTCTACTTTCAAGAAAGATTTCACTATTGAATAAAGAATGTTTCACCTATGTCAGTTCGGTAGAGCTATTCACAGAATTGAAAACTTGGGGCTTAATGGATTAATGACAGAAACAATCAGCTGTATCAGGCAGTTTTTACAAGCACAACACAAAATTGAACTACATCCATCCCTTTTCAGCAACCTCTTTGAAGACTGTCATCTCTGTCATTTGGTACAACTCATTTATGTGGCATGGGTGGTATTTTCCCCTTTTATGTCCTAATTATTAGTATTTTTATTTCTTGTGTCACAAGTTAACATCTTAAAGTGGGTACTGGCCAAAACACCTGACTGATGCCATCACTCCTGGTGCCTGCCCAGAGCAGTGTCTCCATAAAGGTGCTGCCATAGCTATATGGGGTTTTGATTCTTTAAAATCTCAACACAACCAGCACACCTCTGTTTAAAGCAGAGTGTGGTTGGCCTTGTCAGTAAAGTTAATGCCACATTGGGTGTGTTTAGTTCACAAAACAGGCCTTCTGTCCCCCACATAGTAGTACTCACTTTTATAAGGCAAACACTGGTAACTGAAGCTCAGAACTGCCTAGGAATACTTTAAAGAGCATAGCTTTTTAAAGATTGGAAGGCCAATGTCTCCTTTGTCTTATCTGGAGCCAGATATAAATAAGGTCTCATCCTAGCTTTGGAAACTGTCTTAAAAAGAGTAACACTTTACAATTCTCTTTTGTAAAGTAGTACTTTATTTTGATATTAACTTGTATAGTCACTAGATGATACCTCATAAGAATCTTCTGATGATGATTATAATCAGCCGTGCAGAGGTTACATTAATTAGAACTTTCTGATCAGTTATCTGGCGAGCTAACACTTAGTTGGTTTCAGAATCATTTTGCAGTACAAGACAGGGTGGGAGGACCCCAAGGAGCTTTCTTCTGTGTTTGTGGCAGAGCCTGAGATGAACACATCATCCCATGGCAGAGGGTGGAAAGGTAAAAGAGGAGAGCGAGCCCTCTCTCAAAGCCCTCAGGCACTGAAACCCTTTTGGCCTAACTACTCCTGAAAGGTCCCACCTCTTGATATTGTTACAGTGGCACTGAAGTTTCAACACAAGCCTGTTATCCCAGAACCTGGGAGGCCAAGACCACTGGATGATTTCAGGTTTGAGGCCAGCACATGTAACTTAGAGAGGCCCTGTTTCAAAACAAAGGATTGAGGGGGGATGTAGCTTAGAGTTAGAATGCAACTGGGTTCAATCCCAGTATAAAACACACACACACACACACACACACACACACACACACACACACACACACACCATGAATTTTGGAGAGGCAGACATCAAACTACAGCAGGTCCAGGCCCGTTGCCCTTCATCTTTCCTCCCTTCTTCCTCATGGTACGTGTCCATCAAGCAACAGCGAAGAAAAGTCTCACAAAACAGGGGCATTTATGCTGCCTTTAAAATGATTTGATTCTCTAAGCACAGGTAACTTTTATTTTTACGAATTGTGGATATATAAACTACTTGTGTCATGTACTTTTCTTTCTCACCATTGCAATTTATAATACTCTGTGAACAAAGAGACAATTTCATGTGCTCCTTTCATTATGGCTGTGGAAGTTGGTAATCACCATCGACTAAACCTCTCCTGCTTCCTTTTCACTTCCACATCCTCTTGTTAATGTCTACACAGGTACACCAGCATACTCATGCACACTGAACACACAAGCGCACACATACACATACACACAGTCCTTTCATTTCCACCATTCCCCATGGTGTTAGGGATTTGTGAGGTTTTTCAGTAAGATGATCGTAAAGTTCCTAGCGATGAGCCAAGAGCCTGCCAATTGCCGTAAGAAATATAACTCCAAGAAGAGCAGTGAATGGGAGCCAGCAGCAATTCTGAGCCCACCTCTCCTGTCAGGGAAAGCTGTCAGGTCTTAGGGTCACTCTTCATAACCTTCCTTCTTTGTGGTTGAAAGCTCTTGTAGTTTGCAATAAAAACTGAATCTTAGTTTCCTCGTGTATTGTACAGCCCCCTTAGGAAGCAGAGCAAGAGGCTGAGGACATAAATTAAGACTCAGCTGTGTTCCTTATTCCATTAGGCTTCTTAAGATAACTAAATTACTCGACCTTTCTTCAAGCCAGGCTTCCACCATGTAAACTGGGGGATAACTGTGCCCTCTTGGAGCCTGGGCCTACATAGTGGCTCCTGGTCCTCAGGGCCAGGCAGTTTATCAAGACTCAATGGGGTGGAGAGGGCTGGCTTTCTTCCACAGGGGCCTGTGTTGCTTGCAAAGCAGGAATGTCTTTTTCTTCCTCAGAGTGTTTTCCATGGTGCTAGACTTTTTAAAAGCTCAGAGTAATACAGATATTAACACTTTTAAAAGTTAGAATCTACCAAAAACTTATATCAAAGATATGAATGTAGCCTAACAGAATAAATCTCAATGATTACAATGAAGTATTCAGCCTTGGAGACTTAACCACCTGCAAAATTGATTATTACTGATTAGTAGCTGATAAAAATGATAATATATATGTTATCGCCCAGAGTTTTGGAAAAAGATATAAATATAGGTACAGATATAAATTATATATAAAGACAGGAGCAAATACAATGTTCCATGACATGTGTTCTTATTCAGCAGAGAAGGTAATATCAGTGTGTGTCCCCTGGTCAGTCTTAATATTTGTGCAGAACACTGCCAGGTTTTAAAGTGAGCTTGCAGTCACCACAAGAATACTGGTAGTTGAAAATGTCAGCAGCCATAAGGCTACTTAGAGGGAAAGTTGGAATGGCACTCAACAAGAGGCAAGATGAGCCTCCCCATTCCATCAGGTGGAAGGCAGCAGGATGAGAGCAAAGTCCCTAGTGCATGCTGCGTTTCTATCTGATAAAAAAAATCATGGATAAGAAAGCTGGGTCAGGTATTCTTACCTGCTATGGTCCAGCTGGTATGATCCTTCTCTGGCTTTTTCTGATCTGTTTTGAGTCAGTTAACAAATGGTTATTTTAAGATTGATATATTCTAATGGTAATTTTGTCAGGAATCTGAATAGCAGCAATATTTTAGTATAATTACTAACTTAGTAATTTGGTATATAATATATGTTACTTCTGTGTACTAAGCCAGTGCTTTCTTAACTGGAACCTAGTGAAGAATCATCCATTTACTAAAGAGAGGATTTCACAAAGTAACTAAAATATATCACATTTGTCCTCTTTGAACTTGAAGTATATAAATTCACAAGCTCCACATAACTATTCCATCACTTGCCAAGTAATCAAGAGAGAATTATTAGTTAACAAATAAGGCTGCTTTTATAGACAAAATATTTCAAAAAGGGGAGGAAGAGAAAAGGAGGAGCAGTAAAAAAATAGAAAAAATATTTTGTGATGATAAAAATTAGAAGTTATTGCAGTAGATTATTTTTTTTATTTTATTTTATTGGTGCACTGTATTCATACATCATAGTGGGATACAAACTTTTGTAGACATACATGCACACATTGCCCAGTCAGTCCCCACCCGATCCCCACCCCATTCTCTCCCCATCCCTCCCTCCCATGCTTGGCTTAGTGGTTGACATCTAGTATTATAGCAATATCCAAAATTAAAAATGATAATCTCACATAACAGTTTCATTTGTCTGATGCCAAGCTTTTGATGATTTAAAGATAACATTTCAATATTTCTTTTTGCTTTCTTTCTTACCAGAGCATATTTTTTCCTGTTTTTTTTGGTGAAACTATCATATATTTATATATTTATTTTTCAGAAAAAAATCTATCCTAATATGGAATATGAATTCTAGATACCCAAAACGATCTTGAAGAAGAACAAAGCTAGCAGATATATATTTTCTGATTTCAAACCATATAAAGCTACAATAATTGAAACAGTGTAGTACTGTTCTAAAGGCAAATATATAAACCATTGGAGTTAAATACAAGCCTAGAGCTAAATTCTTCCCTATATTGTCAAGTTATTTTTGACAAGGTTTCCACGAACATTTGGTGGTGGAGATAATATTCTTTTAACTAAATATAGTTGAAAAATAATAATTACATGGAAAAGAATAAAATTGGACCCTTACCTAATCCCACATAAAAGTATTAACTCAAAATAGATAAAAGACCTAAATATAAATCTTAAGACTATAAACTTTTAGGAGAAAATCCGGGTCATAAAACCTCACAACATTGAAATTGGCAGTGATTTCTTGGATATGATTTCAATGGCACAGGCAACAGAAGAGTATACAAACTCCCTAAAAAATAAAAAAAAATATTGTATATCCAAAGACAATGTAAACAGAGTTAAAAGTTACTAATAGAATTGGATAAAATATTTCCAAATGCTATATCTGAAGGTATATTAATATCCCAACTAGAAATCCTAAAAATTAACAACAATAAAGGCAAACAATACAATTTAGAGATAGGTAAAAGACTAACATAAATAATGAATCTCCACAGATAACCAATCTTAGTTGTCTGTTGGATGGAAAATCTTGTTTCTATGGTTCTGGTGAGTGTTACCTATTTCTTCTTTGTAGTTAATCTCTTTGAGTATTTTCTCTAGTGCTGGTTTTGAAGACATAAATTCCTTCAGTTTCTGTTTGTCATGGAAGCTTCTTATTTCTCCATCTAATTTGATAGAAAGTTTTGCTGGATAGGAAATTTTTGGCTGGAAGTTGTTTTCTTTCAGAGTTTGGAATATGTTACTCCAAGCCCTTCTGGCTCTCATGACTTGGTTTGGGAAGTCTGGAGTGATTCTAATTGGTTTGCCTCTGAATGTCACTTGGCCCTTTGTTTTTGTTGCCTTTAAGATTCTCTGCTTGGCTTCCACATTGGTCATTTTGACAATTATGTGGCGTGGGGATCCTCTTCTCCGATCCTGTCTAAAGGGAGTTCTATAAGTTTCCTGGACCTGTGTATCAACCTTTTGCTCTATGTTTGGAAAATTTTCTGCTATTACTTCCTTGAAGAGATTGTTGATCCCTTTGGTTTCACTTTCTTTTCCCTCCTCTATTCCAATTATTCTTAGGTTAGCTCTCTTAAGATGGGCCCATATTTCTTCAATGTCAGATTCCTGCTGTTGGATATTTTTTTCTAGATTAGAAACTATGCGTTCATTTTTGGATTGCTCATCTTCTAAGAGCGAGATTCTGTTCTCCATGTGTTCTAATCGGTTGTTTGTGCTTTGAATTGAGGCCTTTACTTCATTAATTGCATCCTTTATCTCTTTTTGGCTCTCTCTGAGTTCTTTTCGAAGCACCTCTATTATTTCTACAGTTATTTTCCTAATTTGATCTTCTAGAAATCTCTGATTTTCTGTTTTATCGGGTTCTGATGTTGTGGGGTTGTGGGCGGTATTCATTGCTCCAGTATTATTCCTCTTTCCCATGATTTCGGATGCTTGTGCCTTCTCTGGGTTCTTCCCTTGGGTCACTATGACTTCACTTAAGGTGTTCTGGATCTCGAGTCAGTAGTATCTCAGACCCCACTACTCCTTTACTGAGTTTTATCACAGAGTCTCCAACCCAGGGAGTCGATAGAGGCTGCTTTAAACTATGGGGGGTGCCAGGTTGCACGTTCTCCTATGGTGTGATATCTCTGCCACCACCACTCCCTCACTGGGTACAGTGAGGTACAGTACTGGTATTTCTTCTCTGTGGCCCGCAATTTGACTCACTGTTCTTGAGTACGCAGATGTAGCTGTACTGGATTCGGCGAATTCACTGCTGCTGCCGCCGCCAGTGGCAATATGGCGCCGCAGCCACGCCCTCGGCCATGAGGCTGGCGTATTTTTTCTTCTCTGGTTTTGATTTCCACTCTGAATCCCTGCAGCGTGTGCTGAGCTCAGCCACTGGGAGCTTTAAATCCTCTCTGCGCCTAAAGATCCTGCCTGGCTGTTCCGCAGCGGCTCACCTTGGCTTGCTGTAGCCGTCCGATGAGTTCGCCGCTGCCGCCGGCAGTATGGCGCCGCTGCCGCCGGCAGTATGGCGCTGCTGCCGCCGGCAGTATGGCGCTGCTGCCGCGTCCTCGGGCGCGTGTGTCTCCTCTGTGGCCCTGAGCTCTGTTCTCAGTCCGCTTTCTCTCTGGAGCCTGGTGGTTTTTTTGTTTTTCTGTTGATGGTGTTTTCTGGCTATGAAAGGCGCTGGTTTTGTGGTAATGGAGATTGGTTGTTAGCAGGGCTCTTAAGCCCCGCTTTTCTCGGTCGCCATCTTCCCGGAAGTGCAGTAGATTATTATTACTAGCAAAGCACCTACTCTAGGATTCTTAGCTTTTCATAAAGTGGTAGGAATATAACTGATCCTTGTATATACATGGTAAATAATTTTCCTAAAACTGCCACACATTTTTACATGCAAATTTACAAGGTATTTATTATACTTTTGCTTTGAGAATATATATTGTGGAGGGAGTACTCTGCCTCTGAGCTGCATCCCCAGCCCTGTTTTATATTTTGAAGTAGAGTCTCACTAAGGTACCACCCACTGGTCTCAAACCTGTGATCCTTCTGTCTCAACCTCTCAAGTACTGGGATTTACAAGCATGTACTACTGTGCTAGCTCAACTTTAAGGATTTTTTAACCCTTTTTTTTCCCCCTGTGGTACTGAGGATTGAACCCAGGGACATTCTGTTTCTAAGACCATTTTTATTATTTGTTTGGAAACAGGATCTTGCTAAGTTGCTGAGGCTGGCTTTGAACCTGCAATCCTCCTGTCTCAACCACCCAAGTACTAGGATTACAGGTGTGCACCACCATGCCCTACTTGAGGATATTTTTTAAATTAAAAATTAAATTAAAATAACACATGCTTATTGTAACAAATCCAAATAATGCAGAACTATATAAAGCAAAACATGTAAGCCTTCCTTAGGAACCTGTTTCTCAGAAGAGATCACACCTGACAGTGTCCTTCACGGTGTATTCTTCGGGTCGTTTTTATGCCATGGGGGTAGGGAGGGAGAGATAGTGATTTGGAAGAGTTGTACAACAAATAGGGTCATAAAAGACCCAATGTTCTGAAATTTGCTTTTTTTCCCCACCTTGTTTAATTCTAGTAATAGATAGTGAACAGCTTTTCATATTAGCAAATGTTGTGGTAATTCGTTATTTTTTAAATATTCACCTATATAGATATGGCATAATTATTCTACTAATGATAACTCCCCAAATTTTCAGCTATAAATAATACACAGATGAAATATCTGTGCACTTCTCTGCACCTTTCTGTTCACAGCATTGTTTCCAAGCATGCATTCCTAGTGGGAAAACTGCTGGTTGTAAGAGTTTATGAACATAGTCAAAGATTTTGTCTTTGTCTTGTCTTTTAAGCCTGAAGACCTTGTTCTTTGACTTCCTGGCCTTGAAGGTATCTGCAACAGTGTGCAAATAAAGAAAAAGCCTTCAATTCCATTTTTGCCAGTACCAGACTTATCTCCGTCTGTAGTTTATAGCTGCTTAAGTTGTCACAGAAGCATTTGGCACTTTAGGTCCAGAAGGATCCAAGTTAGGGACTGGCCATCAAATGTAAATAGCAGATCACAGATTTTCACATTGACTGACAGCTTAGCTCAGGCCTAAGTTGAACACTCTTATAAGACTTAGCTCTAAGCACAGAAAGCAGCATACAGACACCAGCATGAATGTTTCCTAGTGCTCTGACAGCAGCCTCCCTCCACCCAGCAGAGCCATCACCCTTGCAGCACACCTGGGAGGTGTGAGTAGCCACAGTGTGGGAGGCTGGTCCATGCTGGAGGCTCCCCATCAACCGAGGCTCCCCATCAACCGAGTCTCCCCAACCCTCCTGCTCAAGTTGGTGTGTCCTCCCTGATGCACACCACCCTGCCTGTGAGGCCCCAGGTGTGACTCAGAGTGCCTCCCTCCTGCCAGGGAGGAGAGGCCAGGCCTTTAGAGTGTTGATGGCCTGATAGGAGAGGCAGATGCTGCTTTGTCGCTGTGAGGATGCGTAGCCTTTCCTGTTGCTTTGTCATCTGGGTTTATTCTGTGAGTTGCCTGTTCACACTCTGTTTCTTTTTCTCCTCAAAAGTCTTCTATCATTTTGTCTTTTGGATGCCTTTTAAATTGAAAAACTATCATCTAAAATCCCAGCCTCCCCTACCTTTTCATTTAGCCAGTACATCTTTGCTGAACACCAACTGTGTGTCCCTGTGGAGGTCCTAGGACTCCGGCAGGCAAAGAGTCGGTCGCTGGCCCTCCTATTCTGTGAGGGTGGAAGGCAGTAAAACAAGTCCTGAACATGCAAGTGCCACTGAGAAAAGTGAGGCAAGAGCCAGCACAGTGACCATACCTGTCATGCCAGTACTTGGGAGGCTGAACAGGAGGGTTGCAGGTTCAAGGACAACCTCCGCAAGGAATGAGACTTTCAGCAACCTAGCCAGAACCTGTTTCAAAATAAAAATTAAAAATAGGGTTGGGAGCTGGGTATGGTGGTACATGCTTGTAATCCCCGTGCTTGGGAGGCTGAGACAGGAGGATCACACAGGTTTGAAGCCAGCCTCAGCTACTTAGTGAGGCTCTCAGCAACTTAGTGAGACCATGTTTCAAAAAAAAGTATAAAATAGGTCTGGAAGTATAGCCTGGAGATAGAAAGCTCCTGGGTTCCACCCCAAGTACCACCAAAAAAAAAAAAAAAGGTTAGGGGTGTGGTTCAGAAGGTAGTATGTCCCTGGGTTCAGTCTCCAGTACAGTCAATGAATCAATGAAACAAAAGCAAGGCAAGATTAGGACTCCTTTAAAAGAATCCCTAGTTCCTGTGAAAATGGCTAATGCTCAGTAGGTACACAAAAAAGGCCCTGATCAGAAGCAGACTTTAATTAACCAAACCACAGTGCATCTTGGCAGGAATAAAAGTGACAGTGGTTTCTGATTGCTTAGAGAAACAGGGTGTCAGTTACAGCATATGGCAGCCTTCCAGAGACTTGATTAGCCAAGTTTCCCCATATCTCTGATGAAAATTAGGAAGGAAAGTTACCCTGTAACAACACCAAAGGGTTTTCTTAGAATTTCTTCTCTCATAGCAGCTTTCCAAAAAACTGCCAGGAGTAGCTCACTAATAATGGACCCCTTATTCATAGATTCACTTTCCATGGTTTTATTTACCTGTGGTTGACCACAGTTTGAAAATGTTAAATTAAAAAACGCAGATAAATAATTCATAAGTTTTAAATAACTTTTATTGTAGTTATAATTGTTCTATTCATTATTGTTGTAATCTCTTGCTGTGCCTAATTTATAAATTCAGTTTATAAATTCATCTGAAGTTTATCCACAAGAAACACAGATTAAAAGTAAATGAATAAAGAAAGCTATACCATACTAACACAAATCAAAAGAAAGGGAAAATAGCTATATTAATTTTAGAGGGAGAAGACTTCAGAGCCAGAAAGGTTATAAAGGATAAAGAAGGGCATTGCATAGTTCTTCAAGAAAATACGTCCTTAATATGTATGTGCCTAACAGTACCAAAATATGTGGGGCAGAAACTGACAGAGCTGCAAGGAGAAACAGATGGATCGGCTATTACGGTTGGAGACTTTATCACCCTTCTATTACAACCGGCAGATCTAGCAGGCAGAAGACCAGGAGATGCAGCTGAGCTCAGTGTGCAACTGACATCTAGGAATGGCTTTAGCCAGTAGCAGCAGGCTTCACAGTCTTCTCAAGCTCACATGCAGCATTCACCAAGACAGACCACATCGGTGGCTATAAACACCCATTAACAAATTTAAAGTATATATAGAGAAATAGTACTGTGTGTGTGTGTGTGTGTGTGCGTGTGTGTATTTTGTGTGTGTGTGTGTGTGTGTGTGTGTGTGGTACTGGGAATGGAACTCAGAGGGATTCTACCTCCAAGTGACACTTCCAGCCCTATTTTTTATTCTTTATTTTGAAACAGGGTCTCACTGAGTTACAAAGGGCCTCACTAAATAGCTGAGGCTGGCTATGAACCGTGATACTCCTGTCTCAGCCTCCCAGTGCTGGGATTACAGGTGTGCGCCACCATGCCCAGCTCCATGTATACTTTCAAAGCACAGTAGACTAAGCTAGAAATCAATAATAGAAATATGACTGGAGGGTGTATTCATTTTGAGTCACCCCCTCATGCCATTTTGGCATGGGGCTATATTTCTATTTTCTGTATTTCTATCTTTCTAATAAACTTCTTTAAATCTTCAACAAAAAAAAAAAAAAGAAAAAGAAATATGACTGGGAAGTCCCAAAGTACTTTGAGATTAATCACAGTGCTAAAAACCTGAAAAAAGAAGTAAACACAAGAGAAAATATATTTTTAACCCAGTGAAAATGGAAGCCCACATATCAAAATTTGTAGGATGTAATGAAGAGAAAAATTGACAGCTCTGAATGCAAACACTAAAGAAGAAGAAAGGCTTTATATCAATGATGTAAGCTTCTACCTTGGGAACCCAGAGAAAGGAGAGCAAACTAAAGCCAAAGTAAGCAAGCATAAGAAACAAAATCATAAAGATTATAACAGAAAAAAATGAAATTGAAAGTAGGAAATCAATAAAATTAATGAACCCAAAAGCTAATTGTTTCAAAAGATCTAAAAAATTGACAAGCTAGTAACTAGGCTAAGAAAAAAATGAAAAAAGACATGGTTAAGTTACTAATATCAAAAATGAAGGAAGCAGGCCAGGTGTGGGGGCACACACCTGTAATCCCAGCATTCAGGAGGCTGAGACCGGAGGATTGCAGTTTGCAGAGAGCCTCAGCTACTTAGTGAGGCCCTTCACAACTCAGTGAGACCGTGTTTCAAAAATTAAAAAAAGACTAAAAAATAGGGCTAGGGGTATAGCTCAAAGGTAGAATACCCCTAAGTTCCATCCCCAGTACCACAAAAAAAAAAAAAAAAAAAACAAGGAAGCAGCATCGGTACAGATCCCATGAACACTAAAAAGATAATAAAGGAATAGTATAAACAACTCTGCCAATATACCTAATAACTTAGATGAAATGGATTAGTTTCTTACAAGATGCAGTGTACCAAAACTCACACAAGAAGAAATAGACAACCATAATAGGTTTATGTCTATTAAGAAATTGAGCCAAGCACAATTCCAGTACTTGGGAGACTGAGAAGAGGAGCACAGGTTCAAGGCCAGCCTCAGTAACTTGTTAGGCTCTCTATAACTTAGTGAGACCCTGCTTCAAAATAAAGATTAAAAAATCAGGTTGGGCTGGGCATGGTGGTGAACATTTGTAAAATAAAAAGTATAAAATAAAATAAAAAGTAAAATAGGGCTTGGAGCATGGCTCAGAGGCAGAATGCCTAAGTCCTCAGTACTATCAAAAAATAAAAGGAAAGAAGGAAAATAAAGAGGAAGAAGGGAATTGAATCAATAACTAATAAGCTTCCTAAACAGAAAATGAGTCCTAAATGGTTTCTACCGAACATTTTTTTTTTTTTTTTTTTTTGGTGGTACTGGGGTTCCTGGAAGCCCTTCTACCTCCGTCCAGGCTACACTCCCAGACCTATTTTAATATTTTTATTTGGAAACAGGATCTCCTAAGCCAGCGCGCATGGCTGGCTTCGAACCTGCGCGATCCTCCTGTCTCTGCCTCCCAAGCGCGGGGATTACAAGCGTGCGCCACCACGCCCGGCCTCTACCGAACATTTAAGAAAGGAACTATTAATTCTCTACAATCTCTTCCAAAAGATAGAATCAGAAGGAATACTTGCTAATTTATTCAATGTGATCAATATTACCCTAATACCAAAACCAGGGGGACAGTATAAGAAAAGAAAATTATAGCCAGATGTAGTGGCATACACCTATTCAGAAGACTAAGGCTAGAAGATCACTTAAGCTCAGGAGTTCAAGACGTACCTAAGCAACATTGAGAATTCTATCTCTAAATAATGAATAAAGCTATAAGCCAGGCATGGTGGTGCACACTTGTAATCCCAAGATTTGGGAGGCTGAGACCGGAGGATCATGGTTTGAGGATAGCCTCAGGTACTTAGTGAGGATCTTTGCAACTCAGTGAGACCCTGTTTCAAAATAAAGAATAAAGGCCGGGCGTGGTGGTGCATGTTTGTAATCCTGGTGCTTGGAAGGCAGAGACAGGAGGATCGTGCAGGTTCGAAGCCAGCCTCACTGGCTTAAGAGACCCTGTCCCAAATAAAAATATAAAATAGGTCGGGCAGTATAGCCCAGAGGTAGAAGGGTTTCCAGGAACTCCATTACCACCACAAAAAAAAAGAAAGAAAGAAAGAATTAAAAATTGGGCTAGGGGTGTAGCTCAGCGGTGCCCTTAGAACCCATCTCAAGTACCACAAAAAAAAGTTATTTAAAGCAACCAAAAAAGAAAACTACAGAACAGTATCTCTCATAAACATAAATGTAAAGATCCTTAACAAAATATTAACAAATAGATCCCAGCAATGTATAAATAGAATTATACACCATGACCAAGAAGGAGTTTATCCCAGTTATTGTTCAGCATTTGAAATCAATTAATGTATTCATTACATGATCATGCTAAAAAAATCACACAATCATATCAACAGATGTATATAAAATTTGATAAAATTCAATACCCATTTGTTACATGAACTCCAAGCAACCTTAGAATAGAGAGAGACTCAAAGAACATCTGTAGAACTCCACAGCTGACATTATATATTTGTGTGTGTGATGTGTACATGTGTTTGCTGGGAATTGAACCCAGGAGCATTCTACCTCTGAGATACATTCCTATCCCTATTTTATTTCTTATTTTCAAACAGGGCCTTGCTAAATTGCTGAGGCTAGCCTCAAACCTGTGCTCCTCCTGTCTCAGCTTTTTAAAAAGTACTGGGATTGCAGGCATGCACCAGCGGTCATCTTTGTGAATATTTTTTTTATTACCTCTAGGGTCCTTGAAGTAAATTCTAGATGAAGTCACTTAATGAACCGAATGTGGGGTGTTGATCCCCAATGGGTAGGAAGAGACACCATTAGCTGCCTATCTTACCTGCCTGACATTAGCCCCCACTCTCTCAAGCTCAATAGCATGACCTCAGGCATTTCTAATTAATGTTCTGTGCATTTCTTGTGGTTTTTCTTTCCTTTTCCAGGCTGAACAGTCAAAAGAAGAACAGAATCAAGATTTGAATGCAGAGAAATTGATGAGGCAAGTCTCCAAGGATGTGTGTCGGCTTCGGGAGCAGAGCCGTAAGGTGCCTCGGCAGGTGCAGTCCTTCAGGTAAATGGCCTGTAGAGACAGATTTTAAATTGTCCTCAGAATCTGTAAGAATTCACCACAGAGAGCAGTGAAAGTTAGTGTCAGGTCTATTGACCAGCTTTACTTCCCAGCTGTACATTAGACCCTTTCTGCAGCATAGACTCAGCTGGCAGAGTTCTAGCCATGATTAAAGCCAGCTCCCCAGGAGTCCAGGTCCCCCAATTCTTAGTAGCAGCTAGCACATCTCATTGAGAAAACTTAAACCAGCTTACAAAAGGGTACAGGGAAGTCATGTTTAGGGGTTTTGTTTATTTTGCAGACATTTCTTGGAAACCCCATTAAGCTTCCCTCTGTGCTAGGCCCTGCAATATAAAGCCCAAGACATTCTTCTAGAGAGCTGTTCTTCTAGAGGGCTGCAGTCCACGGGAGACAGGCAGGTGCCCAGGTCCCTACAGAGCAATGTGCCAAGAACCAACAGGGATGAGCTGGGATTTGTGAGGCAGACAGGGGAAGTCTAAACCCATGCAGGGTGAGGCTGCACACAGTAGCAGGAGAAGTCATAGGAGAAGCAACATTTAAGCCCATTCTGGAAGGGTGAGTCAGCTCTCGGGTTGGTGGGTGTGAATAGGGGATCAGGGCAGGAGGAACAGCATGGATGGAGGCACAGAGCCTTTGAGGTCACTGCCAAAGCCTGAGTACAGTACAGCTGCCGGCCAGTAAGTCTGTCAGGTAGAGCTGAGCTTAGGCCACACATGGCTTCCGATACTACATGGAAGATTTTCAGCCATGGTTTATGTGGTGAGGGTCTCCAAGCATAGGAGTCAATGGTGGGGATAGATTTTGTGGGGGGCAGATATTGAAGGCATTGTGGAGAGTGGGCCAGGGAGAAACTGGCAAGGGGAGGCCAGTTAGGTGGATGGGAAGGGATAGAGAAGGGCGCAGCTCTGTGCACCAGCACTCCTGCCTGAGAGACAAAGAGAGGAGCAGGTGTGCAGAGAGGCCACTGAGTCCCTCTCTTACGTATACCAAGTTAACCACACCATATATAGCCTTGGTCATTGCATCCAGTAGACCAGCTGGAATAAAAATCTAAATCTAAGGTCAGGTAGGAGATCAAAACTGGAAATCTTCAACCTCAATATGATGGTTTCATTGATGGAAATCAGCCAGACATCCCATCCCAGAAAGGTGAAGAGGTGTCCAAGAAAGGAGGCCCCCTGGGCACCAGCAACTGAAGGGCTTGCAGCAAAACAAATGTAAGGCCTGGGGAGGTACGGGCGAGCGTGTTATGAGGGCAGAGGTTAGGAGAGTAGGCTGCATGGCGGAGCAGGGTAGTGTTGAAGGGTAGGACTTGGCACAAGGCCAGAAGTGAGGCTGCAGGAAGGTGTCGCGAAGATGCTGGAGTCCAGAGAGGGGAGGGGGCTAAAGCATAACGAGCAGAGGCTTTATTTTTTTATTTTTATTTATTTATTTATTTATTTTTGGTGGTACTGGGGTTTCTGGAAACCCCTTCTACCTCTGGGCTACACTCCCAGACCTATTTTATATATTTTTTTATTTGGAAACAGGGTCTCTTAAGCCAGCACAGCTGGCTTCGAACCTGTGCGATCCTCCTGTCTCCGCCTCCCAAGCGCGGGGATTACAAGTGTGCGCCACCACGCCCGGCTCTAACTTAATATATTTATATAACAACAATCTGGAATATAGAAAATGGAAGGACATATTTTAGGCAGAAAATGGCAATTTTAAATTTCTTTACAAAAAAAATTATTAGCCCTGTGCAAAAATTGTAGATTTAAATAATGATCAGAATATTTTACGAATAAAATTTGTTCTATAACACTTTGCCTGCAGGATCTAATCATTCATCCCCTCAACTGCAGATGCTTTTTGTTGTTGTTTTCTAAGTTGTAGTGCTGTACTGCTTATTTCTGTTTAGAAATATACATTATGCAACCCATTTTACTATGCTACTTTTTTGTCTTTTTTTTGTTCTTTTGATAAAGTGTGTGAAATCTTATTTAAAAAGTGTATAAACATTTTTGGCTTCCTTAAGAACAAAACCATTGATACCATCAGCCAGGCAATAAGTGGAATGGACTGGAAGTGCAGTGTCACTCCTGAAGCCATGCAGGGGCATTGGCCCTATCCTGCATGCTGAGAGATTGGGGAGCAGTGGGGTGAGGACACTCTGCCCCACAGGAGGGCACCGCGCAGCCCAGCTGCTCAACTCACCTGGAACCAAGGACCAGGGGCCTTTTGACTTTACAAGAGAATTAGAATGCAAGCATTGTATGTCTGATGTAGGCACTAGCAACTAGTTGAGGTATTCCAAAATACCCCAGTTGTCTCAAGTGTACCTGCACCAATATCATGCCCATACCCTCTTGAATTTTTAAATCCTTACTATCTTTCATGGAATTGAAATAACCTAGAACATAGTATGCCACAGAAATAACTCTCATCTCCATATTCTCAGTGTTTCTACTTTTCCTTTTAGTCGTTTCCTTTCCTTAGTGTTCAGAACATCCACTCGGCCCCATTCCTAGTCCTATACTTCTTCCTCCAGGAGACCATGATTCTCAGGAGGGCCACTGCTCCATTCCCTTCTGCAGCAGCCAGTGAGGCCCTCCCTGGAATGCACCCCAGAACTTAGGTGCTGATGGAATGCACATAAGTTTCATGAAAAGATAGGCAGACTGCTCTTTGGTAACTAGTAATACCATATTTCTCTCATACTCTGCTAACATGTAAACCATCCTTCCCCATTGCACTCAGATTCACCCTTGCAGATTGCTTCTCACTCTCCCTGCTTCAGGATGCAGGCCATGTTCTCCCCTCAGGATGGGTATTGGTTTGAGTCATGGCATCACTACCAACCTGTCCCTGCTTCAGCATGGTGTTGACTTTAAAGAATTTCCCTGGTATTATGGACTCTTTTGTGAGGTCACCAGGAAGTTTTCCTGCAGGATTTTGTCCCTTTTAAATCCTCTGCTAGCTGGTTTAGAAACACCTGAATTGAAAATACCTGAATTAGTTGCCAGTGCCTACATCTTATGCTAGCAGTCCTCAAAAAGGGGGCTTACTGGCTTGGTCTGTAGGTGATTTACTGTAGCCAGAGCAGCTGTTCTCCTTCACATCAAAGGCTCTGTTGATTTTAAATAAAGTTCTATTTGAGGAAAAGATCTCCCATCTGGGCTTGGGGGCACTACTGGAGCTCTTGGGATTTTGAGCAAGGCATTAAAGTTGGTTCTCTCATCCCTGTCTCTAGGGAGAAGATCGCCTACTTCACCAGAGCGAAGATAAGCATCCCGTCCCTACCAGCCGATGACGTGTGACTCCATGGCTTAACAAGTGTTTTTCATCTGTTCACTTTCTTAGGGAGGGCAAAAGACTGAATATTTGTATGGGGGCATTTGGGGGGTTTTTTGTAAGATAACTATCAACTCTTGAAGAACTTTTATTGCACACCAGATTTTCAACGTGTTAATTTGTTAAGTACCCTGAATGTCATTCTTACGTGTTTAAGAAAGAAAAAAACATCCGGCAACAAAAATGGGACAATCTGGTGCACAAACAGTGCAGTGCGTGTGTGTGGCCAGTGGGCTTCCTGGCGTGAAGGGGGCTGGAGGCAGGCCGCATCTGTCCCCTGAGCATGGCTGCAGGTGGCTGGGGCCTTGTTTTTTAGTGGTAGACTGAGGAGCAACTCTGTCAACTGAAGGAAAAGAATGAGCAGGAGTGATAGCACAGAGCACTCCACCCCCTGAAGCCAGCACTCTGTTCATGCCATTACCTATGCCAGAACACTGTTTCCTTTAAACACGTTTCTTTTTTTCCTTTTATGGCTGTCTAAAGAAAACAAATTGCAAAATACTGAATGCGGGCTGGGATGTAGCTCAGTGGCAAAGCGCTTGCCTTCCAAGTGCCCTTGGTTTGATCCCCAGTCGCCCCCGCAAAAAAACAGCCCTAAAACACTGAGTGCAAGAATATGAGAGTACAGAGGAGCAGTACTCCTGACCACACTAATGATCTCCTGATTCATGACCCTGAAGGTGAGAGAAAAGAGTGTGAGCACTAGTCTCCCCAAAGTACGCTGCCAAACCTCATGCAGTGAGCAGCCGCTTCTTCCGACCCAGCCTGAATTAGCCAGCGTGAGTTCCCACCTGGCGCCAGTGAGTTGTCCTAGGCATGAGGAGGATACAGGGGAGGCTGTGGGGACCTGGGCTCTGAGGACAGACGTGGAGGGGAGCACGTCTGCACTCACTCAGTGAAGCCAAGAACAGATGAAAGGGTGTGAATCAAACTTGCCAAAAATAAAAGAGATAGTTGATCAGACAGCTTTCTCACATTTACTAGAAATGACTCTGCATTTCTCAAGTTTAGAGGATGCTAATTGTAACTTATGGTAAGTAGTCGGGAGGCCAAGGAAAGATTGTGCCTGGAGGGTTATTACTCTGGAGTATAGGATAAACCATTTGTAAAAAGAGAAAGAAAGAAACTGTTCCAGACAAACAAGTTTAGAGATGTAAACTGAAGTGTTCTGCCCTCCAGTGTAGGGTTTGAACTTACCCAACCCAGGCACTTCTTTAAAAAAGTAAGTCCTCAGTATAGCTTTGCCAGCTTAGGCTTTTAAAATGCTAAGTTTTTAGGCAATTTAAGCCATACTTATTACTCAATCTGTTATACTGGAAGAAACAATTTTTAGTTAGCCATCTTAATAGCAAACTGAATCAGTTTTTTGTTATTTGTTTTGTTTTTTTAAATGCAAAGTCCTCTTTAAAAAGTTTTGTTTCTATGCTAGGATCCTTGCTAGCAGGAATTTTTATTTTCTTGAAGCTAACTAAAGCATATTTTTGGAAAGTTCATTTTATCAAAGTCCAAATTAAGCAGTTTCTGAGCCTAAAACTTTATTTTTCCTAAATATGCAAATTTCTTGGAAGATATAACTGGACATGACACTACTTTAACAAAAAGTAGCCTAGTAAGCGACTGAGCACTGTCCTTCTAGGCCGCCCAGTTTGTTCTTTTTGATGACTAAGGAAAACTAGAAAAAGAGTACCGTTCATCCTGTCTAGGTCAAATGTGAAAGGCAGAAGTTTATTTAATGTAGAGTTAAATGAAGGTCAGCTGTTTTCAGCTTCTTAATTTGACCATGAAAATGTTTATAGAATTTTGTGTAGTTGTGCCGTACGATTTTATTTTCTTCATTTATTTATTTACGGTCTTATTTATGTTCTGTTTAATATATAGTTTGGTTCTGGCCATTTTAAATGTTTGACATAGAAGAGGCTATATTGGAGTAATTACAGCTTTATAAGTCTTCATCAGATTAACTGTTAACTTTTTGTATCACAAAAAGTTTCAGACAAGTATTAAAGAATAAAATCAGTCTCAGGCTGGTAGATAACAGTTGTGACCAAAAGCTTTTGGTTTTATCTTACAAAAGTTGTTCATTCTAATATGAGAGACAAACTTATTTTAATATAATCCTTTTTCCACTTTAAAAATCAACAATAGTATTATGTATTTATAGGCAACTTTTAATAATCTTGTCATATTTGTACTAACCCAGATGATTCAGTGACAAAAACATTTTACTAACATGATCATAAAACCATATGGACAAATATGAATTTTAATATAAATACTATTTTTAAAAGGTAGAACTTATTCTGCACAGGGTAAAAAGAATGTAATATTTAGTTCTTGAGTTTGAATTATCAGTATGTTATTACAGTTTTGTATATCAGAATCTTAGGTACAAAGAATATCACTAGCCAGATGAACAAAGTTTAACTGAGTCTCTGTAGCATGCAAATCAAACAAATTTAAAGTTTTTTTTTTTTTTTTTTTGCTATGGCTTTATATTGTATTAAATGTCAAAAGCTCAGGACTGACTAAATATTTGATCAGGTTAAATTCCAAGCATGTTTCTGCTTTCATTTGTCTTGTTTGTAAAAGTATACAGATATGTCACATAGATTAACTTTGGTTCTGCACTTTTCATGTGGGTAGAAAAAAAATGTAGTGCTTTTTATTTTTAACAAAGATACATATTGCCTGAACTTCATTTTAGTGTTGCTCATTGTTCAGTTAATTTCTCTGATTGGCACAGACACAAGAGTTTACTTGAACCATGTACCAAGCAAATATAAAATGTTCCGGAAGAATTCAAGCCAGAAGTTTTGTGTGTGGTTCTTGTTCAGATGTATTTTCATTGCACAGGGGGAACAGCGGGCTCCCGAGTGCGTGCTGTGGCCCTGTACCACCTAAGTGGCAGTGTGCTCCCAGAGCAGGGGCTGCAGCCCCTGTGGCTGCTCGAGCAAGGAGCTCTGGCAAGGCTGGCCACGGAAGTAGTACAAGACACAGAAGCAGAATCATGTTTGTGTGGCAGATTCCAGGAGTCTCCCACCATACAAGATTGCCTTCCTCTGCTTGTGGGCATATGGTTGGGGGCATAAGTGGATGCAGCCTGCTTTTGGAAAAGGCTTCAGAGAGCATTGAGGCCTGTGATTTGAAAAGGAGATAACATGTCCTGTGTCTCTCACCTCAAAAGCCTGTGAAGAGCCAGCAGGTTTAGTGTAATCAAATGTCACGCATGTTAAATAAACATGTCATGAGACCTTAGTTTCAATTTTATAGGTTATCTTAAACACCTGAAGGAAGTGAGTGATTAGCAGTAACATTTCCAGTTGCCAGAAGGACTCATCTCCATCTTAATAGTACCTTCAAAGATACTTAAGCACTAATACCATGGTTTCATTGCCAGCTTTGTGCAATCACGGAGCCTATTTTAAAATTAAGAGAACTCTTAACATAATAATGAATATGATTACTATTAGGTCTTGATTATTTTTGGTCTCCAAGTAGAAAATAAAAATAGTTTATCAGCCTTAAAGAAACTGTATTTTAAGAAGTTATTAGCCACAGGGGGGAAATATGCATGTTAGAAAGTCAGAAGCATAGTGAAGGGTAACTGTAGCAGGAGATCCTACCAAATCCAGTGCTGAGCAAGCCTCTCCTTGGGAAGTGAACACCACTGACCCCTCTGGCTTAGATTTTCAGGTTCGTGTTTTTCATCTCCAGCTGACGACAGTGATCCTGCATTTCTGCTACAGCATAGTGGCCCGAAGCTCCAGGGGCTTGGGTTGAACAGGCTGCACAGTGAAGCAGGCTCCCTCCCAGCAGAAGGGAGAAGCCAGCAAACCAGCCAATAAAGAGCGCTTCCCCAAACTCCCACCTGGGGACTATCTCGGGGATGGTCTCGTCCCAGAACTCCTGAACCGTCAAGTGGGCCACCCAAGAGACCGGAACCAGGGCTGTCACCCCTGAGGTCCAGAACAGGAGTCCTCCCAGGATTAGCAGTCGCTTCTTGCAATCTTGCTGTCTGTCTCCAATCCTCAGACAGTCCAGGCCAAACCCGGAGACCAGCAGGCCCAGAAACCCCAGCCCATTTGACAGGAACATCAGAATCCGGGAGATCCTGAGCTCGGCCGGCAGCGCCAGGAAGGAGTCAAAGTCCTTACACTGCCTCCCCACTTCCTCCTGGATGACGCAGGTTTGCCAGAGTCCCATGGTCCAGTTTTCCATTTCGTTTAAGTCCAGGTTGAGGTTCTTCCAATGTGGCAAGTAATTTGTAAGACAAGATAAAATCCATCCTAGCAAAGATAGTAAGAGTCCTACTGATTGCATTGCTATTCTAAAGACTAAGGCCATTGTAAAGTCCTGCGAGGTTTAACCAACCCAACTCCTGCCCTCCAGTTGCTGTGAAGAGAAGTGTGACAGGAGTTATCACTTGCAGATTCAGAAATATTTTTTCATTGTGTATATAGGAGGATTCTTGCCAAAGTTGCTATTGTTTGATTCCATGTTGAAAAGGTTTCAGAAAAGGATAGGGAAATAATGCTGCAAACCAGTAATCCTAAGGTGTGGCCAACTTTGTATTCATGTCCTGTGGGCTGAATTTTATAGAAAGCACTTTGCTAGTGAAATAAAATTAAGTAATACTAATCCTCCTTTCATTGTTAGGTATTAATGTTGTTCCCAACCTTTCTAGCAAGTCAAAGAATTAAGACGTCTAAATGGAAAAATGTTTAATTGAAGGTTTTGGTTCAACTCCTCCTGCTTTATATCATGCTAATTGTACCTGTCAAGATTTTCATCTGTTATAGTTCTCACATTTCAATGCGTACATTATGATAATACTGGGAGTTTTCATTTTTTTTAAATAGATTCAAGCAAAGTATTTCTTAACCAAATAAATCAGTCTTATCACAAATCTCTCCAGACGTAAGTCAGGCTTATCTAAAAAAAAATCTCTGGCTACATATAACACATATCGAATGAAACAATACTTAACTAAGTATCAAGTTTATCTACATACCTTTCTGTTAAATTATCTCAAGTGTGCAAGAGACAGTGTTTTGTTGTTGTTTTTCCCTCTTTGCTGAAATATACTTTATATCCTGTGGAAAGGTTAAACAGTAGGACTTTGCAAGTTTGGATCAATATGTTTGGTCACTACTGAAGTATATATATTTTTTCTTTTTTGATACTATGGATTGAACCCAGGGGCATTCTCCTCCATGCTACACCCGCAGCCTTTTTTTTTAAACAGTCTCGCTCACTTGCTGAGGCCGGGCTTGAACCTCTGACTCTCCTGTGAAAGTTTTAATCTCATCAAATGCATTCACAATATCTAGATAGCAAAATAAATCTTTGTAATTGTTTTTCCTTTTAAATGTGTAGCTTTTTTTTTCCCCTCCCAGTGGTGCTGGAAATTGAACGTAGGGCCTCACACATGCTAGACAAGTGTTCTATTACCAAGCTATATACCCAGCTCAAGATGAAGGTTTTGAAGAAGAGATGATAAAAAGAGATTAGCCATTATTTAAAATCTGAGAGTATTACAATGTACTGAGGAAATGAAAAACCATCTGACTCAAAACAATTTCTAAAATTAAAGTGTCCCTTGGAATTTACAAATATAAACCACTTCTGTTCAAAGAAAACCAAAGTCATCGCTGTGGAAATGACTCTTTAAGATTGGCTTAGTATGTGTTTTTCCTAAAGAAAAAATGACAGTCATTTCCAACACCACAACAAAAAGCTTTCCAATATAAAATTAATACATTAAGAAGCCGGGCCGGGTGGTGCACACTTGTAATCCCTGCACTGGGAGGCTGAGACAGGAGGATCGCATAGGTTCGAAGCCAGCCTCAGCTACTTAGTGATGCTCTCAGCAACTTAGTGAGACCCTGTTTCAAAATCAAGTATAAAATAGGTCTGGGAGTATAGCCTGGAGGTAGAAAGCCTCTGGGTTCCACCCTTAGTACCACACACACAAAAAACTATACATTAAAGTTCTAGACTGATCATATTAGACAACTACTACCACATACTCATTTAAATAACCAGATCATTACTTCGTTTTCACTCTTGTCTATGTAATGCATGCCATAATCTTTCTCTTAGATATAAGATTTTCCTTCATTCTTTTGCAAGTTGGGGAGAAGAGCTTCTGGTATAGAAAAAATAGTTATTGAATGAGAAAATGTGAACCGCACAGATTTAGTTATGCAACAAAGATCCCTTTGTCATCACAGTTGATTTAAGACATGATTCCCTGGTCTTGTCGGCATCTTACACTTTATGATCTGTAGTTCTGTTTCCCAGATATGGACACTGAGTCTGCATTTCTGCCACAGCATAGTGGCCCGAAGCTCCAGGGGCTTGGGTTGAACAGGCTGCACAGTGAAGCAGGCTCCCTCCCAGCAGAAGGGAGAAGCCAGCAAACCAGCCAATAAAGAGCGCTTCCCCAAACTCCCACCTGGGGACTATCTCGGGGATGGTCTCGTCCCAGAACTCCTGAACCGTCAAATGGGCCACCCAAGAGACCGGAACCAGGGCTGTCACCCCTGAGGTCCAGAACAGGAGTCCTCCCAGGATTAGCAGTCGCTTCTTGCAATCTTGCTGTCTGTCTCCAATCCTCAGACAGTCCAGGCCAAACCCGGAGACCAGCAGGCCCAGAAACCCCAGCCCATTTGACAGGAACATCAGAATCCGGGAGATCCTGAGCTCGGCCGGCAGCGCCAGGAAGGAGTCAAAGTCCTTACACTGCCTCCCCACTTCCTCCTGGATGACGCAGGTTTGCCAGAGTCCCATGGTCCAGTTTTCCATTTCGTTTAAGTCCAGGTTGAGGTTCTTCCAGTGTGGCAAATAAGTTGCAATAATGGATAAAACCCAGCCCAGCAAAGATAATGAAATCCCAAAAGATTGCATCACCGTTCTAAAGACTAAAGCCATCATAACAAATCTTGCACCTTTGCCACCCTATAGGGTCTGCTATCCTGTGTGGTTGACAGTGGTGTGACGATCTTGGGTCTATGCTGCCTGGAATATAAGCTGCGGTCATTAACTCTTTGGGCACTCTGAAATGCGTTTTTGTTCCCCCTGAATATAATGTTTCATGTAAAGGACGAAAGACTCTGTTAAAACTATGAGTTAGGCTTTCTGATAAGGATTTGATCTCTTCCAATTTGCTTGGTAAAATTATATCCCCAATGCTTGATGATTATAAGTCTAAGGATGAACAAAGAGGGCTCTATGACCCCTCACCCTAAAGCACAACAGAAATCTTTGTGCTTCAATATGGATTAATTAGATTTTAAGTGGTGATAAAAGGCCAGCTCTCTCAACAACAGGACTTCATTGTAATAGCCGAATCTGAGATTTCAGGGATGCAAAACAAGGCTTTGTAAAGAAAGGTAGACTGTTTCCCTATAATCTTTATTCTCCTCTGACTTCCTTAACCTACACAAGAGCCCAGCTCGTGTTCTTTAGTGTCACAGGCACTTCACTCAGTTGGGACTTGGCAGGAAGCATTCTCTCAGATTCCTTTCAAAGGTAGAGGCTGGTTCACTGGGTTATTAAAATGGGAAGGACTGAGGCTAATGCCCAGAGGTGCTAAGTGAGGAAAGGAGCCCTGGGAAACCAGCTTTCACTCAACTACTTTCTCCATCCTCACTAAGGACTCAGGGTGAGGTATTGTCTTAGCATCCAGAGAGGTTTTATCCAGAGCCAGCATCCTCTTCATTTTGGCTGTAAAGGCAGAGCAGCTCCAGACTTCAAGACTCCTGCCGGTTCCAAGACAAAAATCTCCAGTATGGAAACACTAGCTGCAAGGAGCTCACCTTTGGGGCTTCATCTTGTCTTGAGGGTTTAGGCTGCACCTTGAGATGATGCCTCCAGAGAGCGTGACCCCTCAGAGAACACTGGGCTTTGGGCCAAGGCAAAAGGCCACACACACTCGGTTCCCCATGCTGCTTCACCTCTGGCATGGCTCAGCTGCCCTGCACAGGGCCTCACACCAAGAGGGCAAGAGCTGATGGGCTCCTAAAGTGGACTGTTCTACCTGGGTAAAGCAGAATCACTGCCATCACATTGCCACAGCTGAGTTTGGTCCAGAAGCAGAGACCTTTTACGATGTTGCTAACTAGGAAATGGGAAAGACCGGAACCAGCTCTTGATGTGCCTAAAACTAAGCATAAAAACTGGGTGTGAGGAATGTTATTGCCTTCATCTTTTCCCCTCGTCTTGTGTTTTACAAAGTTTTTCAAGGGTAATTATCACCTACCTGAGTTGTCACTGAAGAAATTTCTACTGCGGTGGGAGTTGGACCTGGATAACTACAAAATGTCTCCCAGCTCATCTTAGAGCATTTATAACAACTTGGGGGGAAGGAGCAGGGACAGTGGCACACCGCTGTAGTCCCTATGCTTGGGAGGGGAAGGAAGCCCCCAGATGCTGTCTGGGAGGGGCCCACCTCCACATCTCAGTGTGTGGATTCTCTACTTTGACCACGTTGCCCCAAAGTAGGGGAGGGGTGAAATTTGGCCAGAAGACAAATGTTCAGCCCATCGTTCAGTATGTGGAGCTGCATTTTATGTCTCAGGATCGTATATACGTATGTATCATATAAACAGAAGACAGACTGAAGATTACAGTGCCCAACCATCCCCGTTTGCCAGGATTTGTAATCATTTTAGCACTAAAAGTCAGACATGCTGAGAAACTGCTCAGTCCAGAGCGAGGGATTGATAAAAGTTCCATAATAAACCATTCCCAAAATGTAGTCACTGAAAACAATCACTTCTGTGTATTTTGCTCAAGAATCTGCAGTGTGCGTGAGGGTCAGTAGAGACTGGTCTGTGCTCTGAGCAGGATCAGCTTCGCTGAGGGAGGGCTGGAGGTCTGCTTCCAGGGCCTGCACACACACAGCTGGCTGGCAGCTGGGACTCAAGGGTGGCTACTGGGAGACTCAGTTTCCCTCCACAGTGCAATGTGGTGGCTGGATTTCAAAGGCCAGCTTCCCAAGAAGGTGAAGTAATAGCTCTGTCACCTTTTCTGTCTGTCCTCAGAAATAACAAAGCCATTTACCAATGCAGTCGTCATGGAGCCCACTGGTTCAGGGGAGGGGAATGTGGACAAAGCCCCAGAATCGCTGGTGGGACTAAGAATCATTTTGCCATTACTGCAAAATCTGTCATGAAAAGTAAATCAGATTCGCTTGTTATTGATGCCATTGACCAAGTCTACATTCTGGAAGACACACTGTAACCCTTGCATAGAAAAGATGACCTTTCTTTCTTTTCTTGGTTTTAAGCTTCTGTGCTCAAGACTGAGTTTGTGATCACAGCCTGTTTGGCCATGCAGACATTGACAGGTTTGGCACAAACTCCTGCCACTGCTAGCCTGTACTAGGTCACCTTGGCCACCAGTTCTGACTTTTCTATTGATCCAGGACTGACGTAGAGAAAGGAGTCCGTGGCTGGCCCATTTCTCCATCTTAACATCTTCAGATTCTATTGCTGCCAGTGACCATGCTAGGGCTAGGGGTGCAAAGATGTGTCCTTAAGCCAGACAAACCCAAATAAGAAGAAAGTGTGATCCGGCCATGGTGGCACACGCTTGTAATCCAGCATCTGAAAAGCTGAGACAGGAGGATTGTGGTTCACAGACAGCCTTCGCTACTTAGTGAGGCCCTTTGCAACTCAGTGAGACCCTGTTTCAAAATAAAGAATAAAAAAATAGGGCTGGAGTGTAGATCAGAGATAGAATGCCCCTGAATTCCATCCCCGGTATCTAAAAAAAAAAAAAAAAAAAAAAAAAAAGGTGTGTGGAATATTCCATTAGAGATGGTGTGAAGGAAGAAGTGATTGCTTCAGGAGAGGTGGGGAAATCCAAGGTGCCTTGAAAGAAAAGTTTGCCCATGATATATGGTAGGTGGGTGTATTAATCAGCTTTCCATTACTGTAACAAAACACTTGAGACAGCTGACATAAAAAGAGGTTTATTCTGGTTCACAGTTCTGATCAGTTGACGCATTGTTTGGGGGCTCTGCCAAGCACCATGGTGGTGAACACGATGTGGAGGAAGCCCTCAGCTCATGACTGAAAGCAAAAGAGAGAGAGAGAGGAACAGTCAAGGATCCCAGAGTCTCCTTCAAGGTCACTCTCCCCGGTGACCTAAGACCTCTCACCAGGCTCCACCTCTTAAAGGGCCCACCATTTTCCAATAGCTCCACAGGATGGGAACTAAGCCTTTAAGACATAGGCCCAGCTGGGCATGGTGGTGCACACTTGTAATCCCCGCGCTTGGGAGGCGGAGACAGGAGGATCGCACAGGTTTGAAATGAAGCCAGCCTTGCTGGCTTAAGGGTTCCATCCCCAGTACCACCAAAAAAAAAAAAAAAAAAAAAAAAAAAAAGAACATGGGCCTTTGGAGACATTGCAGATCCAAACTTCAGCAGTGGGAAACTCTTCTGGCAGCTAGAGAAGGAGGGGAAGGGAGTAGACTCAGAAAATAAGCCTGGGTATGGGACAGTGATTGATTGCAAATCATTTGGGTCTTAATTTTAATTAGGAGTCTTTGAGGATCACAAGCAATGCAATGGATGTGATGTGATCACATTTGTGTTTTAGAAACCCAAATGGCACCTCCAGTGATGACCTTTGCATTATCCCAAATCCAAAAGCCACAGAGATGGGTCACCTACAGCCAAACTGAGCCCACCTGCTGCTGCAAGGGGCAGGGCCCTGGGAAGGACCTGCTCAGACCCTCACTCCACAGCCACAGCTCTGGGTCCTGCTTCAGGGACAGGTGCACAGAAAAGGATTGAATAGCACTGGGGCTGGCTAGCTGGTGTCATTGAAGAGCTTTGGATCGTAAGGTCAGTGGAAAAGCACACATCCCTTATTGTCCAAATTACTTTCCAAAGCCTTAAGCATAAGAGAGCAATCCATATCTTTCCCTCAGTCAGGCACCACCAGTGTCTCCCCCAGCCGCGGGCCATTTACCAGTCTGAGCACAGAATGAAGCCTTTGGCTCGCTTTGGGATCTTACAGGAAGGCTATGCACTGAATCACCAGGCAATGGAATCACTGTGAGAAGGGGCCCTGGAGACAGCATCTGAGGAGTGCCAACTTTCCTGTCTCCTCTGCTGAGCTTTCTGGACACATGCTGCACATAGCAGTGACCTCCTAAGGGGGCTCAGGCTCCCTGTCACTTTGACATGTCAGTAAAGACAAAGGGATGCTTCCTGCCAAACACAGTTTTATTAGAAAACATTGTTTAGGAGCTGAGTCAAAGGGATTGCCTGAGCCTAGGAGTTCAAGGTCAGCCTGGGTGACATAATAAGATGCTTCAGGCAGGCAGGAAGAAAGAGAAGAGAAGAGAAGAGAAGAGAAGAGAAGAGAAGAGAAGAGAAGAGAAGAGAAGAGAAGAGAGGGGAAAGAAAGGAAGGGAGGGAGGGAATAACTCATTTTGCTTTTAAAAATATTTTTTACTCTGCTGTGCGTGGTGGTACATGTCAGTAATCCCAGCTACTTGGGAGGCTAAGATAAAAGGATCACAAGTTAGAAGCCAGCTTCGGCAATTTAACAAGACCCTCAGCAATTTAGTGAGATCCTGTTTCAAAATGGAACGTAAAACAGGGCTGGGAGTGTATCTCAGGGGTGGAATACCCCCTGGGTTCAATCTCAAATCCTACAAAAAATAAGAAAGGAAGAAAGGGAGGGAGGGTGGGAGGACGGCAACAATAGAATGTCAGCAGTATGGCGCTGTGCCCAGTACCAGTCGCCTTTCTTAACATGACCACACTGGCTGTCCCTGTTGTCTACACATGACTGATGAACTCTAAACAGAAGGATAGAGTCAATCACCTGGCCATTGTAGGGTAAGGAATATTGCGGAAGCCTCTTGAGTTGGCCAGGGTTGAGTGTCTTGTTTCCAGAAGTGGGTCAGTGTGGACACCCTTGAGTCTATAGACAAGACAGAAGGCTTGGCAACACACCAAAGCCACAGCATGCCAGGGATGGGAGATATTCTCTTCATCCCGATTATTTTTACTTTCTAACTTTTCTGCAAAAAAAAAAAAAAAAAAAAAAAGGGATTCCCTAAAGATGCAAAAATAAAGTTAAAAAAGAAAAAGAGGCCAGGCACAGGGGTGCATGCCTGTAGTCCCAGTGACTCTGGAGGCTGAAGAAGGAGGATCGTAAGTTCAAGGCCAGCTGGGGCAACTTAGCGAGATCTTGTGTCAAAATAAAAAGGGCTGGGGATATAACTCAGTGGTAGAGATCCTTTGGGTTCAATCCCAATGCCACAAAAAATAAGGAAAGATAGAAAATACAAAAGATAATCTACTGGAATAAACTGTTTTTGTCAGATCCTAATAGGCAACAGTGATGAAGCTCTACATACCAGGCACTGTCCTGAGCCCTTTAACAGGATTGGCTCTTGTCATTCTCATAGTCGCCCACTGGCGGTGGCACCAGTAACATCTCCATTTTAGAGGTGATAAGACTACAGAAGACGAGGTTGCGTCTGCAAGTTCACGGAGGCCTCTAAGGCCTGTTGGGGCTGAGCCTAAAGTCCTAGAGCACAGAAGCAGCCTGTGGTGACCCCGGGTCTGCACTTTGTGATATTCTCCCAAGAAATCCTCTGATTCGAAGCTATCTAAGGTGATTATTCCAGTGTGGCTTTGAGGTTCCACCAGCCACAGGGAGCTGGCGAGTGTTTAGTAGCCGCGCTCAGGATCCGAGAGGCCGGTTACAGCCCTTACCAGCTCTGTGGTGTGAACGCCCTGCCATGGCCACTTCACACTGCTGTGTAGCCACTGGGTGTGGAGTCAAGAGGAGGTGTCGCATGGTAGCTCACCATGCTACAGCACTTCTGCCGTATAGATACCGTGGCTAGAAATGACCTCCGGAGCCTGGATCATTTTGCGAAACGAAGCAAAATAATTAGCAGTGGTTAGTTTTGAGTATTAATAAATAGCATCGTTCTTCATGTAACTTAATTATAAGTTTATGTAATGCAATATTTAAAGACAGCTGTGTTTAGCAACCAGCTCCCAGGATTTCTGCAAAATTAGCTGTCAGCTTGGAGTCCATCTGAGATAGCTCCAGTCCATCACAAGGATAAGTTGGGGTGCTGCAATTGTGCACCTATCAAGGGGGCAGCACTGAGCAGGTAAACAAGCTCCTCCTATACACACACACACACACACACACACACACAGGCACACACACAGTCTGGGACCACAATCAACTCCTTCTAGAAGCTTTATTTGCTAGCCTTCAGCACTCATTCAACACAATGACTCCTTGAACCAGAGTCAGAGACCTCCCACGTCCTGGCGTGGTGGGCGCTGCCGTCATGGGAAGCTGATACTAGCTTTGTGGCTGTAAAGTTAGAAACTACAACAGCAAAGAGCTTTCTGGGGAGGGTTATGGGAATTGTCTACCTACACTAGGGACACAGTCTCCACCCGCTACACAAACAGAAATAAATAGACCTCTCTCTTTCTCTTGAGAGATTAGATTCTTTTCTTTGTAAATCCTTTCTAAATATTAATCTAAATATTAATCCTGACCCTCTGGCTAGGTTAATTTCCAGTTAACAGATGGGGAAACCATCATGAACGATGCTGTAAGGACAGCTCTTGACACCTGCTCCTGGTGAGGCATCTCAGAGGCAACGGATACACAGAGGAATCTCCATGGCTTCGTGTCCTCAGAGCTGAGGCCTGAAGGTCTGTCCTGCCTGGTGAGGATCCATGTCCAGGCTGCGCGTTGGCCTCAACACTGAGATTCCAGGCCTTTTTCCAGTCACTCATGATGCAGGGTTTTGGCAGGAAGCCGCAGCCTCAGCTGGCACGCCATCAGAGTATGTGTCCTTGCCTGAAGCGGTGGTCCATGCCTGTAACCCCTGTACATAAAAGGCTGACACATGAGGATCACAGGTTTGAGGCCAGCCTCAGAAACTTAGTGAGACTCTGTTTTCAAATAAAAAACAAAATAGGACTAGGGATATAGCTCAGAGGTAGAATGGCCCCGGATTCGATCCCCTGTGCCGCAAAACAAAACAAAAAGAATATGTGTTCTTTTCTCCAGGGGAAAGACTAAATTTCATCCAAACCTTAGCCAGGCACCTGCCTTGTCCTGAAAACTGTCCTCTGGGGAAAGGGGTTGTGGTCGGGAGAGCACCTGCCCCAGGCGTCAGGGACAGGAGCAGAGGCCATGACTGTAGGGAGCCTGGGGTATCCTTCTCTGGCCCTACTTCCAGAATGAATGAAAAGGACGCTTCCTGGAGGCCTCTGGGAGCACGGTGCCTCCACCGGCTGAGAACTGAGCACTTTATGGGAACTGGAGGTGAATTCAGAATTTGAGGCATGGCCTGTATGGAGTTTGTACTGGGTTGTTAGATCACACCACTGGGTGGCAAAACTCCAGGGAGCCACAGCTGCAAGGGTGGTGACAGAAATGCCGTGGCCTGGAGCTGGGCAGCCATGGGATGCTTGTGCTGTCCTCCCCCCCCCCGACTCCTCCTCCTCCTCCTCCTCCTCCTCCCCCTCCTCCTCCTCCTCCTCTTCCTCCTCTACCTTGTTCTCTTTGGATGCAATGTATTCATATATAATAGGTTTGCTGCGATACATTTATATATTCACATTGCATAATACTGTTCTTCCTGGTGAAACAAAAGACCAACTACAGAACACCTGAATTGTTATCAGTCACTCACTCAACAATCATTTCTTCAACATCTATTGCCAGCCACAGGCTTAGGCCCCGGACAACAAAGGGACCAAAGAGGCCCTGGCCCCTGCCTTTGTGGAGCCCGGGGTCTGATAAGTTCAGGCTGGAAGTACAGAGTCAATGCCTCAGGGAAGCCATCTGAGGAAGCAAATCTAAGTGAGCAGTATAAACACCCACGTCCATCCTGGCGCTGCGCCCAGCCTGGTTGCGTGCCTCCACTCATCGATAGGCGCCCCCTGTAGGCGGATCAGGGGAAGCTCGGCTTCCATCACACCTGACCCCCAAGTCCATGGGTCACGGTGGAGAGCTGAGGTGACATGCTCACACACCTCTCCAGGGCCTTCCTGGGGACCCATCTAAGCAGCACACTGTGTCCCAGAGGCTTCCGAGCCATGCTGGAGCTCCAGAGGATGTGAAATTCCACACGGAGCAGCACAGGGAAGCCTGGCACTGTCGTGACTGAGGAGTAGCAGAGGGGCCTCCTCATCAAGGTGCACCTGCTGTTAACAGGTACCCTGTGTCCGCCAACACAAAGGCTCTTTGTCCTCTCAGCAGGCTGTTCCAAACCTGTCTCCCAAAAACAGTGCTCTATGGAGGTCTGCAGGAGTTTTCTCTTGTTCATTCCCCTGTAAAAGACACCTGGGACTGTGGGGCGGGGGGATTGTCAGAGTTGTCTGTTTCATAAACTCATTATCTGCAACACACCTGCTTCCCACTCAGAGGCTGATACCACGAGCAGGAGACCTCCCTGCCGAGGGAGGGCAGGGCAGCAAGCCCACCCAGCCACGGGGCCACAGGACAAAGCTCTCCAAAGGGATGCTATTCCACCCTGCGACAGAAAGGGCCCTGTGACAAAACAGACGCATAGACCGGTGGAAGGGAATAGAAGATGGAGAAACAAATCCACACACTTATAGCCAATTGATTTTGACAAAAACATACACTGGAGAAAAGATTGCCTTTTCAATAAATGGTGTTGGGGAAACTGGCTATCCATTTGTTGAAAAATGGATTTAAATCTGAAGTTGACAAGAGTCAACTTCAGATGGACCAAAGACCTGGAAATTAGACCAGAGACTTTGAAATGACTAGAGGAGGGCACAGATCCAACACCGCAGCACAGAGGCACAGGTAGAAACTTCTTCAACAAGACCCCCAAATTGAAACAAGAATCAATAAATGGGATGGCATTAAATTAAAATGTTTCTGTGCAGCAAAGGAAAACATCAAGCTTCTAACGAGAGCCTACAGAATAGGAGAAGATCTTTGCCAGCTGCTCCTCTGATAGAAGACCAATATATAGAATATGAAGAATTTTATGTATTTATTTATTTATTTATTTATTTTGGTGGTGCTGAGGGTGGAACCCAGAGGCTTCCTATCTGCGGAGTATACTCCCAGACCTATTTTATATTTTATTTGGAAACAGGATCTCACTAAGTTGCTGAGAGCCTCACTAAATAGATGAGGCTGGCTTCGAACCTGTGCGATCCTCCTGTCTCAGCCTCCCAAGCGCGGGGATTACAAGTGTGCACCACCACGCCCAGCGAATACAAAGAATTTAAAAGACTTAACACTTAAAAAAAAAAAACAATCGAGAAATGAGCAATTGAACTAAATAGACCCTTCACAACAAAAAAGTACAAATGGCCAATAAATACATGAAAAATGTCAACCTCATTAGCAAATAGGGAGATGCAAATCAAAACTACACTGAAATTTCATCTAGCTCCAATTAGAATGTCTAACCCCAATTAGAATGGCAGTCAGCAAGAAGTTAAACACCACAAGCATGGTGGCCACGCCTGTAATTCCAGTAATGGAGAGGCTGAAACAGGAGGATCACAGGTTCATGGCCAACATCAGAAACTTAGTGAGACTCCCTGAAACTTAATGAAACTCCATTTCATAATAAAAAAATAAAAAATCCAGGTGTGGTGGTGCATGCTTGTAATCCCAGTACTCGGGAGCCTAAGACAGGAGGATTTCAGGTTCGGGGCCAGACTCAGCGACTTAGTGAGGCCCTGTTTCAAAATAAAAAGAAAAAATAAAATAGGGCTGGAGATATAGCTCAGAGGTAGAATGTCCCGAGTTCAATCCTCAGTATTGGAGAACCTTATGTTAAGTGAGATTAGCCAGTCACAGAGAGTGAGAGCCATTTGTTTTTCTCACTTGTGGAAGCTGGGGAGTAATCAGGATACTAGAGGGATTTAAATACTGGAGGAGAAGGTGCAGTGGAGAACGGGAGGTGTCCGAGGAGAGAGGGTGGGGGAAGAATTAATGAAACGCTTCTATTGATATTATAGACATATGTGAAATCACCAATGTGATCTCAGTATGGGAAAGGGGAGGGCGTGCAGAGCAGGCTGGGGGGGGCGCTCACCCAGGGCTGTGGGCTTGTGTGTCCCATCACCGTGAATCACATCGTGTGTGTGTGTGTGTGTGTGTGTGTGTGTGTGTGTGTGTGTGTGTGTGGAGAGACCCTTGAGAATCCCACCTAGTACTCATAAAAATGGTCCTATCTCAGAATTATTTCCTCTCCCCCAATCTCAAGAGAATGAGACTTTTCCTAAATCGAAGATTAGTGGAAATGAAAGAGGTTGGACTCTGAGATCAGGAGAGCCTGGCTTTAAATCCTACCTCTGCTGCTTCTACCCAAGGCCGCCTAAGCAGCGGCTTCTGTGTCCCTGGTGTAAGTGGAGATAGCAGTGGCCGCGCCCCACACTCACAAGGGTGGCTAAGGAGCCCGAGGAGAAGGCACCGCACTCGCGCTCAGCGCAGAGGGCTCTCGGATGATGGCAGCAGCTTTTTATTTTGTTTTTTGTTTTCTTTCAACTCCACCTTAAAGGATAATGGGAAACCCCTTACTTCTGCAGCTGGATTATTTGTGATTGTGCACCAGCTCTCACACACCCTTTCCAAAGTCTTATGCCACTGACCCTTCCGAAATTAAAAGCGGGGTTTGTGCCATTGGAAAGGACCTGGCCGGCAGGCGGGCTCTGTTGTGTACCTGTGAAAGCCATCCCGTCTCCTCAGCCACAGGGGCATGGCGGTCTCCCCAGCCGCTCCCTCCTCATGCCATGACATCTGCACAGCCTTGTGTGGTCTCCGCGCTGGCCTCGGGTCAGGGGATCAGATACCCTGCTCATCCTCCATAGTTCTGTGGCTGCCAGCCCACCTGCTCCACCTGGGGCTGCAGCTGGATCCATGTTTTGCCAAGTTGCCCTCAGATCCTGCAGTGTGAGAGGACTGCAGAGGAGCAGCGCAGAAGTTTCCACCAGACTTCCCTGGAAGGAAAATTACATTCCTAAAGGAGAGAAATTCATTAAAGAGATTGCACATGTGAACTGCTCTGTGCCTTTCCCTGACTCTTTCCCTCCTTCCACCCCTCCATCTATCCATCTATGCCTCCCTTCATTAAGGGGCCTGGTGTTGAGCACCTACACAGGTGAGCATCCCTAATTTGAAAACCGGGAATCCAAAAAGCTGAAAAGTCTGGAACATTTTGGGCCCCAACATGACGCTAAAACTAGAAAACTCCACACCAGAACTCATGTGCTAGGTTGCAGCCAAACACAGGCGCAATAAAAATATCGTATTAGTTGCCTTCAGCCTCTTTGTACGAGTGAATTTTGTATTTAGGCATGGGTCCTGTTGCCATGATCTCTCGATGTGCATAGCAAATATTCTAAAATTAAAAAATCAAAATAAAAAACTCTTCTGGTCCCAAGGCATTTTGGAGAAGGGATATTCAATCTGTAATAAGCATGTCAGGTGCGTGAGGCCTGAGGGGTCGGAGATGGAGAAGAGGGCTCCTCGAGGTTAAGTAGCTCACAGAGCGTTCAAGCAAAGAAGCAATTACAACATAGTGAGTGAACGGCAGGGAGACTGGACCCGAGTCCAGGGCGGTGTCCCCAGCCACACCGTCAGGGAGGCTCGTGAGCAGGAGATGCCCCACGTCTCCGCAGACAGTGGAGCGGAAAAGAGGAGGTGGACACCCAGGTAAAGGAGCGGCCTGGTGAGGCCTGGAGCCCAGAGGCCCAGCCCATCCCCAGCTGTGTCTGCCACGAGGGGAGTGGGGCTGGGGCTTCCTCATCATTTCTGAGCCATGATCCCTTGTGCAACTGTATGAGGCTTATAAATCCCTTCTGTGAATAATGTTTTAAATCAATAAAGCAAAACAAAATAAAATACACAGGAAGCTGGGCGTGGTGGCACACACCTATAATCCGAGTACTTGGGAGCCTGAGACAGGAGGATTGCAAGGTTTAAAATCAGCCTCAACAACGTAGTGAGTCTCAGCAACCTAGCAAGACCCTGTTTCAAAATAAAAAATAAAATAGAGCTGCGGGTGTAGCTCAAAGGTAGAATGCTCCTGGGTTCAATCCCCACTACACTGCTGCTACTACTACTTCTACTACTACTACTACTACTACTACTACTACTAATAATAATAATAATAATAATAATACACAGGAGCAAAACAATTATACTGAAATGCAGTCATCAAAATACTTTTAAATGGTAATAGATCTTTTTATTTTTATTTTTTGTAATCCTGAGGATCAAACCCAGGAGTGCTCTACCACTGAGCTCTATCCCCACCCCTTTTTATTTTTTAAGTTGTCTAATTTTCCCTGGCTGGTTTCAAATTTACAATTCTCCTGCCTCAGCTTCCCCAGTCTCTGAGATTTCAGGTGTGAGAAATCTGAGTCTGACTAGTAAAATGTCTCCTTTATAAAAACATTAAATAACAATAAGCAAGATGGGATGTTGGTGAAGAGGGTATATAGCATAGGCCGGGGATGGATTAGAAGAGACCCATCAAACAAGAGAGGGAGACTCTGCTGTGGAAAAGGAAGAAGTTGATCGACTTGGAGAACGAGGAGAATTCTCATGAAGAAAGCAGCATTTGAGCTCAGCCCAGGAAGCTGGCAGGATTTGAATAAGACCATTTTTAAATGGTTTACTCCTTGCCAGCAAGGAATGATTCCAGATTGGAGTTCTTTGTATGACTTCTTGATGTTTGCTTATTAAAGGCCCAGCTCAAACTTCTGACACTGTGAACAAGCCTTCTTTATCTGAATTTAATCTCACATGTCTTCAGCATTTGGTTAGACTGTCAAAGCAAGCATACTTGCTTTATTCATTGCATGATTCTAAGTTTATTTTCATAAGGGTGGTAACATAAAGCTTTCAAACATTTTTATAATTTTTATAATAAGGAAAAGGTTAATATATTTTATTTTACTTGTGAAATTTATGCAACAATTCATTAAATCTCTAATAGCAATGGAGAAAGCTTTGGTCCTGTGGAAAGAGGAGGGAAAAATAAAGAAAACCCTTCTTGGCAAGTTTCAAGATCTGCTGGCCGTGTAAAAGCAAAAGTGGCTTTATAAATAAAAAGATCCTTAAGAACAGGAACTAATGTAAGGTCAAGGAAATATTACTAAAAAAAGAAGACACAGTGTTAATGTGTTATTGAGTCTCAAAAGAACCAGAATGGGACAAACTTATTATAAGGGTATATATTAATATATATATATATATATATATGGTATATATTAAACTAGTGGGGGTTTTTGTGTGTGTGTGTGTGGTACTGGGGTTCCTGGAAGCCCTCCTACCTCCGGGCTACACTCCCAGACCTATTTTATATTTTTGAAACAGGGTTTCTTACGCCAGCGCAGCTGGTTTCAAACCCGTGCGATCCTCCTGTCTCCGCCTCCCAAGCATGGGGATTACAAGCATGCGCCACCACGCCTCACTAAACTAGTGTTTCTTAAAATTGAATTTATAGGGAAATAATTTTTTAGTCCTTTTAGAATATGCTCATGAGCCCCAGCTTGAGGAAACTAAGAAATTTAAAGTCTCTTTATGAAAATATCCAATGTGAATTACTACTGTAGGATTTTTGTTTATAATTGCTACTTTAAAAGAATCATCACTAAAATAAAAAATAAAATTAAAATCTTGAGGATGTCTAGACATCTGTAATTCCCTGTCTGAAGAACTTCATATTGAAAATAATAATTAAGTATAATTTTAATTTGCTTGAGAAGTTGTAGTTGTCATTATCTTTAATTATGTGATATACTGAAAAAATGCATTTTAAGTGGCTAAAACCTATGGTAAAGAAAAAAAACAGAATCAAAGAATTCCATTTTTGCTGGGTGTGGTGGCACACACATAATCTCAGTGCTTGGGAGGCTGAGACAGGAGGGTTGCATAGGTTCGAAGCCAGCCTCAGCTACTTAGTGAGGCTCTCGGCAACCTAGTGAAACCTTGTTTCCAAATAAAATATAAAATAGGTCTGGGAGTATAGCCCAGAGGTAGAAGACCCCTGGGTTCCATCCCAGTACCACACACAAAAAAAAGAATTACATTTTTACTTATTAATTTATTATTGATATCTCACCTAACCTCCTCCAGGAATCTGAAGTTAGCTAAGCCAATTATAAACTCTGCAAAAAAAAAAGTTATGAGAATTTTTAGTTTTATTGATTTATCTATTCTTCCGAGTATGCACAACAACTTTAAAATTTGGAAGATTAAATCAAAAGAATAATTTATGCAACTATCCTTAATATGAAAGACTCATTAAGGAAACTGTAAATGAAGACTAATATGCATCCTATTAAATTATTACTATTACTATTATTATTTTGTGACACTAACAATTGAACTCAGGGGCATTCTACCTCTGAGTTACATCGTTGGCCTTATTTTTTTTAATTTTTAGTTTTGAACCGGGTATCACTATGTTGTGAAGAGCCTCACTAAGTAACTGAGGCCAACCACAAAATTGCAATCCTCCTGTCTCAGCCTCCCAATTACTGGGATCACAAGTGTGTGCTACCACGCTTGGCCCTATTAAATTAGTAACTAATTTACTCTATTTGGAGTGCAGAGAGCTTAAGGGCTGGTGTGTCTTAGGTGTCTTATAAACATCTGATTTGCCCCTAGATTTCTACAAACCGTACCTTGGTGGCCAGAGTAAGCATCCGGGTTAATGAATTCACCCTTTCATCCTACATATAATTTGATAATATGTATTCTTAGAATATGTATGTATTCTTATATATGTATTCTCATATATTTCCTACATATATTTCATCCCACATATATTTCATCCTACATATATTTACCTACATATATTCTTATATATGTATTCTTAAAATATGTATATATTATTAGATATGTATTCTCATACATTACATATATTTCATCCTACATAGATTCTTTCTATAGATCAAGCTGTACGCCATGCATTGTACCAAGGTAACCAAGATGGTCCAGCCTGGTTCCAGCCAGCGTGGTCAGGTAGAACCTGTGTGAGAAAGAAGATAGGCCAGGACACCCTGGGAGTGTGGGGGAACACTCCCAACCCAGAACGGGAGGCCAGGAGTGAGTTTCCTGGAAAGGACAGTTTGGAATGACAGGTTTAGCAAGAGGAATGAGATGGGGGAGCCATCCAGTCAAGGGGAACAGATCAGGAGGCTCAGTGGCAAGGAACCCCACAGTGAATCGGGCTCCCCATTGGAATCGCTGTGGGCTGCACCTGAGAATCTGCACCGTGGACACTTGCTCCAGACCTGAAGCAGCTTCCTTTCGAGGCCACCTGCCTGGGAATCCTCAGGGTCAAATAAGAAAGACCTCTGTCTGCACAGATCTCCTGGGACTCAGGCAGCCTCTGGTTCTCCTGTGTCTGTAGGTGGGGTGGGTGACCACCGTTTGCCCTAAAGAAGACACTGTTGGGGCACTAGGGACTTAGCCTCAGCATACATGCCAGGGGAAATGTGTCTCTGCAAGGGAGAAGAAGCAGGAAGCCACACTCCATGTCCCCGTGCAGTTTCCCAGAGAACCTCCCCCAGGCCAACAGAACTCTATTTTAACCTACTCTTTCATCAAAACTAAGCTTGTCCTACGAACCCCAACCTTCTCATAGAGAGGTGGATAAGGAGGACACACAGAATTCTTGTAGTCTATCCTAAGGTGCAAAATATGTGGCGCCTGCTTTAGTTGAATACCAACTGTGTCTCACATTGTGGCACAAGCCTCCTTGGGCGTCAGGCTTCTGTTAAAGGGAAACTACTGGGTCCTGGCTGGGCTTCCTGTTGGTTGATCCTGCATTCTTCGCTGGGTACGGCTTGTGCATTCTTTTGTCCTGGGATCTCTACACAGCTCTCTTGTAGGTATCTGACCCCATGCCAAGTTGATAAATTTCAAACCCCCAGCAACGCAGAAATGTCCCCTGAAACAGTCTCCCACCTATTAATCTAACAGGCCACAAATAAATAAAGCAAGCTCAATACTGGCAGGGCTTTGAGGAAATAAGCATATTCATATACCACTGGTTGCTTTTCATAGTGCTTTTTTTTTTCTTGAGAAAAAGAGCATATGTAACAAGAGCTACAGAACTCTTTGACCCAGCGATTGCACTTTTGGGAATACACTGCCAGAAAATAACTTCAAAGAAAGAAACTACTGTGTACCAATATATACGCAGCAGCTGCAATTTAACACGGTATAAGAACCAGAAACAAACCAAGACACACTAAGTCAGGAGGAAATGGCTGAACAACGTATTGGAGTGACATGAAAGGTTTTATGGTTATTAAGAATGATAAGCGCGTGGAGTATCTTGGCGCACGGAGATCAGAAGACTTAAACAATAACAGGATCCAAGGGCAGTGTGCACCTGCTGTGTGTAACTATATTTTTAAGGTATGTAAGTGTTCTGTACACATGACGAGTTGACACAAAAGGAGGCGAGTTTCGTTTAAATGCTCACTGCGCCCTGCCTTTGGTAGGTGCTCCTGTTCATCATTCGCAAAGCACACTGCCAAAACGCAGGTGGGTGTCTCTCGGAAGACAGTGGCCGAGCCAGAGGAGCTCTGTGGGCATGGCCAGGATTCAGAGCTGTCTGAATGCCTGCTGGTGATGTCTCCTTGTCTCTCACTTGCACATCCATTTGCACACCCCCCTCGGGCAGAATGCATGCCTCCTTCTCTCCGAGCAGCATAGGCCAGCCCGCTGCAAAGGAAGCAGCGTGTCCCATTTCTGCTTCACCTAGTGCCCGGCGGGAACTGACAAGCAGCGGCAGAAAGAGTTGTGCCTGGTTCAGAACGCAAAGATATCTTCTCCTCTGGCGGGGCCGGCGTCCACTGTGCAGAACACAAGGGAGGTATGCTTCAGGAAGTGAGTGAGCAACGCCATCACAGGGCGCCGTCCCTCCAGATGAGGAAACAGAGCTTACATCCCCGCTTCACAGCATCTATCTTCCCTCCGGTTTGAAGTCTCTCACTAAAGCAATTTCTATCCAGTAGAGCTGCAGTCAGTTTGAAGTTGGAGTCCCTGCAGGGACATTCCTCTGTCCCATCCATATTCCTGCCCATGTTGGCCTTTGGGAGCAAGGGAAAGGTTTGGTCCTGCAGCCCTGTGCCTCCTCTCTTTTGCAGGGCAGAGGGTTCTGTCCTTGGGGTGCACTGGTTCCTCCCCCCTGGAATGAGGTCACTTTGCATCTGTCCCCAAAATCCCCTTCGCCTCTGCCTGTGGAGCCTCAGGGTGTGGGCTGGAAGGCTGTTCTCTTGGTCTGAGCAGGGCCCGCAAGGCCTCCCTGCCTTCTCAGCCCTTCGGCTCCGGCCCATGCTCTGGTTGCTCCTCCAGCTGTGGCTGGGAGCGCTGGGCAGTGGGCCAGAGGCCGGCCATCTGCAGTGCCCAGCAAGGAGCCACCTGCCTCTCCCTGCTGCCCAGCTCCACGGCTGTTCACTGCCTTCCTCTGCACTCTCCCTAGTGGCCAAAGGACCAGCCCTCTAGGAACCGGCCCTCCTCCCCCTTCCCACCTTGAGTGTCGACACAGGTCTCAAGCATGGCACCCCTCTTCTTTGTACTTTTCTACCTGAGGACTGGCTGCCTGCAAACCCTGCACAAGCCTCGGGCGCTATCTGACACCAAACAAAATGGCCTGTCCCACTTCTGCACTCTTTAGTGCTACTCCTGGCACCTCCAAGGAAGGTCATCTTTCTTCCCTGGCCTGGCACTCACAGGCCACTGCAGGGAGGCATGGCTGGCCTATGGCCTCTGACCCCAGCTCGGGGCTCCCAGGACCCAGCCCACATCATCCTCACCCACCTCATCTCTTTCTCTCTCTCTCTCTCTCTCTCTCTCTCTCTCTCTCTCTCTCTCTCTCTTCTCTCTCTCTCCTCTCTCTCTCTCTCTCTCTCTCTCTCTCTCTCTATTTATCTATCTCTATCTCTGTCTCTCTCTATCTCTCCCTGCCCTCTCTCATCCCTTTCTCTCCTCACTCCCTTTCCCTTACTTTCCCTCCAACCACACTTCCTAATTCATCACCTGACTCCTTCTATGGCCACCATCTTCCTACATGCTCTGGGGCCCTCATCCCCCACCCCATCTACCCCCTGAATCTTGAGGAGCAGAGGAAGTGATTTGAATATGCTTTGAGTTCTCCCAAGGTTTCATAAGTTGGCAACTGGCCCGCCAGGTGGTGTCATTGGGAGGTGGCACCTTTAAGAGGCGGGGTCTAGTGGGAGGCCCTTAGGTCTTTGGGGGTGTGCTTCTGGAACCCCAGTCTTTCTCTCTGCTCTTGGTTGTGGACGCAATCACTTGTCTTCTCCTGCACACACTCCTGCCATTGCGACCCTCGCATAAGGTTATGCAGCCATACAGCCTCTGAGATGCCATTTGGATTCTGACTCACCAAAACCACGAGCTAAATAAACCTCTTTTGTTCATAAGCATTCTGCATCTGGTATTTTGTTATGGCAACACAAGCTGACTAATACACTACTGTCCCTCCTTGAACAAACCCAACACTGCAGCATTTCTCCACTGAATTTCACTTCCTCCAGCCCCAGCCAGGTTGCTGACAGCATCCTGATTTGGGGCCAGGTCTCTGGCCACACCTGACAACACTCAAATAGTACCTTCTCATTTGAGCCTTGGGGGTATGCACTTAAGTTGCAGCCCTGCAGGGGGACATGATCGTGGCATAAATCCAATTTTATATGTGAGAAATAAGCCCAGCTGCATCCTGTCCCCCACCTCCAATTCCCCCACCTGAGTGTCTGCACATCTCTCCGGCCAGCTGGTGTGCTGGCCCTGGAGAGTGCTGGGCACAGCAGGTGTGGGAGTGAGAGGGGAAGGTGGGAAGCCAGAGGCACAAGTCAGCTTCACACACCACGCCTTTGAGAAGGGGCTGGCGAGGAGAGAGAATGTTGTTTAACTAAAAGTTATCGTTTGTGTTACCTGCAGCTATTAAATGCATGTTTTGTGTTTTAGAAATGCTCTATCTCCAACCACTGAGAACATACGAAGTTCACTTTGCCCTCGTTCCACACAAGTTCTGTTTCCTTTGTCAGTCCCTAGTGTTCACAGCACCAAAACTCCCGCCAGTGTCTACACTGGAGACAGATGTGTAATACTAAAATAACATCAAAGCTGGACATGGTGGCAAATACCTATAATCCCAGTACTTAGGGGGCCAAAAGAAGAGGGTGGCAGGTTTGAAAATAACCTCAACAATTTAGCAAGACCCTCAGCAATTTAGCAAGACCCTATTTGAAAATAAAAAATAAAAAAGGCTGGAGATTTTGCTCAGAGGTAAAATGCCAAGTGCCCCTGGGTTCAGTCTCTTACACACACACACACAAACACACACACAAACACACACACACACACACACACACACACACACACACACACACACACAAAAGCTAAGATATCCTGTGTCCACTGCGGCCAGTTGTCATCCCGCCTCCCCACGTGCACCCTGGGGAGGCCTCGGCCTGGGCCCTCAGTGTGGCCTGGCTGGCTTGAGCATCCTCCTCCTCCCCACCTGGAGATGGGCTCCTTTCTCTCCAACAGGACCCAGGGAAGCAGCTGAGGGCTTCTGGGGACTGTCTCCTCTGGTCTGGAAGAGATTGGCAGGAAGAGAGTCCCTTTGATGCCTAGATATGGTACACAGAATTGCCTCGAGCATTCTGCTTTCCGTCTGAGAAGGACGTCGGCCTTAAGGATGGCAGATTGGAGAGATGGAGAGAGCCTGATCCCTGGGAGAAAGTGGAACCCACAAAGCTGAACACCCTGGAGGCTGCCCAGCCTGCATATCTGGTTATGAGGAAATAATGTGCTTATTGTGTAGGCCAATTTGTATTGGCATTTTGGTTGCTAACACCACATATTAATGTATTTATATTAATTTAATTTTAAATTTCCTTAGTTCAATAGTATTACAATATTATAATATTAATGGGCAGGCCCAATTTTTTATAATTTATTATAAGGGAACCTGCTTTGTCTATGCAGCAGTGATAATACTATTCTCTGTCTCTGTCTCTCTGTCTCTATGAATATGTGGCTTTTTTTTCCAATTAAGAAATTTCTTTTGTGTGTGTGGTATTTGGGATGGAACCCAGGGGCTCTCTACCTCTGGCTATACTCCCAAACTTATTTTAATATTTTATGTGGAAACAGGGTCTCACTAAGTTGCTGAGAGCCTCACTAAATAGCTGCGGCTGGATTTGAACCTGCAATCCTCCTGTCACAGCCTCCTAAGTACTGGGAAGAAATCTCTTAATGATTTTCATGTTTTCTTTTTGCTTGCTTGCCTGCTTGCTTGCTTGCTTGCTTGCTTGCTTGCTTGCTTTCTTTCTTTTTTCCTTTCTTCCTTTCTTTCTACAGGGGAGGAAGGGACAGTTTTAAATCAGACTTCACACCTGCAACCTGAAATAAAAAGTGAGAACACTTGTGTGGTGCCTGGGGGCTAAGCAGAGGGTAGGAGCAGAAGGTCTCACCACCCGTGACCCTATCTCAGCAGGCCTCTCCAAGGCACAGGATCCATGTGTTACATCAACAGCTGTGCAGCGGATCTCAGTCCTCTCTAAGCCTCAGTTTACTCAATGTGGAGAGAATTCTCTCTTGAAGGGTCATCTTAAGGAGTAGATGAAGTAATACACGTAACATATCAGGTGGTCTAGTGTGTGTGCGGTGTATAGCTAATGCTACGTTCAGTTTAATTCATGCTACAAACATGGCAAAGAATGGTAGTGTAGATGCTCAGAAGTTCATGTATCATGATTCAGTAATAGAACTTTACAGCTTGGATTTCTGTGCACAGTAGTTTGCAAACCAGTACTCTCCTCGCTGGAATTGGCCTGAAGACCAACTGTGTGTGAAATACAAACCAAAATGTATATCTATATTTTCCTGGATACATTCATCTGGAAAACCTTAGCCAACAGAGCTGCAATTCCATCACAAAATTCCTTTCCTTTCATCTAGTCTATAAGATGTTAGAAATTGGAATCAGTTATGGTAGTGTACAGGAGGCTGAGAAAGGAGGGTCACAGGTTCAAGGGCAGCCTCATCAACTTAGCAAGGCCCTCTGCAACTTAATGAGACCCTATTCTGTTGTTTGTTTGGTGTGTGCATGTGTGTGCGTGCGTGCGTGTGTGTGTGTGTGTGTGTGTGTGTGTTACTGGGGATTGAACCCAAGGTGTTCTACACTGAAACTACACCCCAGCTCTATTTTATTTTTATTTTGAAACAAGTTCTTATTAAGTTGCCAAGAGCCTCACTAAGTACCTGAGGTTGGCCTCGAACCTCCAATCCTCCTTATCTCAGCCAACCAAGTACTAAAGTTACAAGTGCATGCCACCATACCCAGCTAATGAGGCCGTTTCAAAATAAAATATAAAATAGGGCTGGGGCTGTTAGCTCAGAGGCAGAATGCCCTTGGGTTCAATCTCCAGTAGCACACGCGCGCGCGTGCGTGCACGCGCACACACACACACACACACACACACACACACACACACCCCAAGCATCAAGGAGAAGACAGTCCCCGTGGGTGGCAGGGGAACACCCAAGGGTGGCAGTGAAGCCCTGCCTAATTTTATCCATCCCCTTCCTGTCTACCACATTTGTGCCTTAGATACTGGCACAGATGACCTGGATTGCTGCTGATTATTCCTGTGGCAAAAAAGAAAAAGCAGTACTTGTGTTTTCGTTGGTTCCATGAATTCACTTCTCTCTTCATGGCACACTCGGAGATGGAGAGCCAGTTGCCTACAGCAGTTTTACTGGTAGAAGCCTTCACCTTCTTTCTTATTGCCCAAACCAAACTCTCTCTCTCTTTGTATCAGAGACAGCTTTCCCTGACGCATTCAAACTTCGCGAGCCCATTCCAAACCTGGCACGGATCCTGGCAAATGGATCACAAGGCCATGATTTGGTATAAAATTTGCAAGCGGAAGTTGCCTTCAAGCCAAGACCAGTGTCTCTTTCCACCCTGCCGATCCCCTCAACCGAAGCTTATGGTGGTCAGCATTGGAGTATCTTTTTTGATTTGACTAAAGAGAAATTGAGTCGAGATGACATTTATTTAAGGTAAGAGGAGACGTTTATGTGGTCCTCAATTATATCCATGTTTCAGAGTCTTTTTTTTTTTTTTTTTTTTTGGTGGTACTGGGGTTCCTGGAAGCCCTTCTACCTCCGGGCTGCACTCCCACAGGCTACACTCCCAGACCTATTTTATACATTTTTACGTGGAAACAGGGTCTCTTAAGCCAGCGCGGCTGGCTTCGAACCCGTGCGATCCTCCTGTCTCCGCCTCCCAAGCGCGGGGATTACAAGCGTACGCCACCACGCCCGGCCTCAGAGTCTTGACTGTCATCGCAGGGTACAACGTGCCTAGGGATGCCTGGTTACCCACAGAGCTCCTCACACGTCATGGCCTGAAGTGCAGGGCTGGAGGTCCACTGGGGAGATAAATGAACTATGGTGTGGGCAGCAGAAGTCGGCGAGCAGTGTGAGGAGAAACAAGGCAAGAAGGGCACAGGATCAGTCGGTGGAAAACCAAGTGTTCAGAAACACAGACTCATGACCACAGGACTCGGTTCTCATTAGCACCGTCTCAAAGGGAAGGACTCTCCTGTTTGAAATACTGTCCAGATCACAGCACACTGCTAGAAATGCATCATCTTTCTTTTTATGGAAATTGGGGGAAATAGAATTTATCAAAATTCCTGTGTTTGAGGGCACAAATCCCTAGCGGTACTTCAAACAGAAAGTACATCTGTGCGAAGCTGTATGCATGTTTTATGCATCCAGAGCATCATCTCGTGTTGTTGTATCTGACACATCTTCTTTCCTGATGAAGTCTAGCAGTTCCAGATAAAACAAACCGAAAAAGTGTAGGAACTCAGTGAAGAAACAAATATTTCCAGTGAGAAAACGGCAAATTCACCCATAGGTCAATGGACTGTATTTTTTCAGTTGTTTGATTTCACATCTATAAAGCTTAAGACAGCAAAGCAGCTTAAAATGCATGTGAATTGTTCATGAGCATGGCTCACTATTGCATTTCTTTTCTTAAGTAGACTCCCCAAATTATGCCTGCTTCAGGCCCCACAAAACCTGGATCTGGAGCCAGACATGGCAGTGCATGTCTGTAATCCCAGTACTTGGGAGGCTGAGACAGGGGGTGCGCAGGCTCAAGTCCAGCCCCAGCAATTTAGCTAGACCGTGTTTCAAAATGAAAAATAAAATAGGATTGGGGGTGTAGCTCAAAGGTAGAATGCTCCTGGATTCAACTCCTAGGACCACAAAGCAAAGCAAAACAAACAAAAACCCTGGATCTGCTGGGCATGGTGGCACATGCCTGTAATCCCAATAGTTAGGAGGGGATGAGACAGGAGGATTGCAGGTTCAAGGCCAGCCTCAACTGAGACTCTGAGCAACTTAGAGCAACTTAGCAAGAACTTGTTTCAAAACAAAAAATAAAAAGGGCTGGAGGTGTAGCTCAGGGGTAGAAGGTAGAACGCCCGTGGGTTCAATTCCCAGAAACACACACACACACACACACACACACACACACACACACGATGATGATGATGATGATGATGATGATGATGATGATGATATCTGGATTTGCCTGTGCTTGGTTCTTATGTCTTGAGCCAAAGCAGAATAACCAGAAGCATATTTTTATTTAAAAAAAAAAACCAGAAAAAGATGTACCTATGTATGAGCACCAAGAGTATTTGTACACATTTAAAATGGAAGTAAGGTGAGTCTGAATGGAGTTTTTGTCTACTAGTTCACTTTACCCATCTCTGTTACCTGTGAGTATCTAAGTTTGTGATGTCAACATCACAAATTGTGTGTTTGACTCCCGGGCGCATGACAGCCACGGATGGTGATGGGGATGCAGGTGAGCTTAGAGCGACTACTGATTTATGCAGATTCCAGTTCAAGATGGAGACATGGGATGAATAAATGGCTTGCAGAGGAGAACAGGAGCGCTCTAATCAGCCCAGATCAGCGATAGTAGTTAGTCATTTAATGGAAACAGTCTCCCACTTTGGGGAGCCATGAAAAATGAAACATGTTCACTTTAACTCTGCTGTTTTACTTTCAAAGGCATAAATACACATTTGCCCACCGGCTGGAGCATCGCTCTGTCTTCCATGCGGCAGCCACACCTGAACCGCTCCCACGCCAGGTGTTTCAAAAGGAGGAAGAAAAACTGAAGATGCTCCAGCAGTCGGGAGCAGAGTGCGCCACCCTTCTGTGACTTCCCCTTCATCTGCTCTAATTGTCTCACCAGCACCTAATGTGAGGGCGATTTTTAGCTAGTCGTCTTTATCTGTTTTTTCTAAAGCATTTAAACAAATTGTCATATAAGCATTCCTTTGTTCCCACTCATATTTAATTGGTTTGTTTCCAGGTGTAGAAACAAATGCCACTGACCCTGAAAAAGTGTGTAATATAAGCTCCCTGGGTGCAAAGTGCCCCAGGAGCAGCCCGTGGGCGTCCACAGCAGGCGCAAAGGCTTCGGGAAGGAGCCTAGAGTGCCAGGAAGCGGGTCCTGGGAGAGCTCCGCTGTTTCTCTTCCTTCAGGGCCCAAGGCCAGTGGTGCTGTGTGAAAAGCTTTTGAAGACTGCATTTCGCTTCTCTCGTCCTCTCCCCAGCTGCACCTATCCTTGGGGCTACAATAATAATAATAATAATAATAATAATAATAATAATAATAATAATAAAAAATCACATGACCGTGCTTCCTACTTCACTAAGTAAATAGAAACAATGAAAAGGAGCCTGTACAAGCTCCCAGCACCACACCTACCCACACTGGTGCGGCCCAGCCCTTCCTTCTGCTGTGAATATACAAGATCCTCCTCCCTATGGGGATATCAGAACAGTCGCTGCTGTGTGTGTGTGTGTGTGTGTGTGTGTGTGTGTGTGTGTCTGTGTTCACTGTGGATTGAACTCAGGGGTGTTCTATTTCTCAGCCACACACCGAGCCCTATTTTATTTTTTTTATTTTGGAACAGGGTCTCACTAGGTTACCACATGCTGGCCTCAAACCTGTGATCCTCCTGTCTCAGCCTCACAAGTTCTGGGATTACAGGTGTGTGACACCACACTCAGCTTGTTGCTGCCCTTTCTAAGTCAACCCAACGGCCCCAGCACTGATCCCACCCTTCCAGCAATTCTCTTCTCTTTCTCTCTCTCTTTCTCTCCCCAGCATCACCAAGGTGACAACAAGCATATAAGAAGAAATATCAGAGAAATGCAAATCAAAATCACAGTGAGATATCACCTCATACCTGTTAGATAGCTATTTATGAAGAATGGTGAGAGAGAAGAATTGGTGAGGATATGGAGAAAAGGGAACCCTGTGCACCATGAGTGGGAGTGTAAGTCGGTATAGCCATTATGGAGAGCAGTATGGTGTTTTCTCAAAACCCTTATAAAATTAAAAGGTGAGCACCTTTTAAGGTACCTGGTCGGCCATATGTATGTCTTCTTTGGAAAAATACCTATTCAGGCACTTTGCTTGTTTTAAAATTCAGATGGTTTCCTTGATTTTTCTTCTTTTCTTTCTTTTTCTTTTTTGCGGTACTGAGGATGGAATCCAGGGACATTCTACCTTTGAGCTACATCCCCAGATCTATTTTTTTATCTTTTATTTTTGAAACAAATTCTCACTAAGTTGCAGAGGGCCTCACTAAGTAGTTGAGGCTTGCCACTAACCTGCAATCCTCCTGTGTCAGCCTCCCAAGTACTGAGACTACAAGCGTGTACCACCACGCCCAGGTGGTTTCCTTGATATTGAGTTGTGCAAGTCACTTACATATTTTGGATATTAATGCCTATCAATATATGGTTTCCAAATATCTTTTCCCTTCCCATGCATAGGATGCATAGGTTGCCGCTTATGCTGATTATCTGCTTGGCTGTCCAGAAGCTCTTTGCTTTGATGTAACCCTACTTGTTCATTTTTACTTTTGTTGCCTATGTGTCGGGGCCCACTCAGCTGGACCGAGATGGCACCCAGGCTTGTTGCCAGCGTGGACTCAAGATGGCACGTAGGCTTGCAGCCAAGTCACGAGGCTCACGAGGCTGGCGGTGCCCTGAGCCTGCGCAGTGAGCCCTATCAGGCGCCCTACGGATGATCAGTGACGCAGCGCCTCGTGCTACCACCAGCCCGCCTATGAGAGGGTTAGAAATGTGCATGCCCTAGCTGTGGGAAGCTTGGGGTTGGTGGAGTGATGAGGGAGGGGTTATGAGACTGATATCTATTTGCCAGCTGTGCGCATTGAGAGGGAAGCATTAAAGAGGAAGCATCATCAGCAGACTCGGCGTTTGTGTCTTCTTTCCTGGGGCTCTGCAGGACGGAGCCTTAGGAACGCGATACCTATGCTTTAAGGTTGTATCCAAAACATCATCCCTAAGACCACTGTCAAGAAGATTTCCTCTATCAGATGCTTTCCCTAATATGTGAGAGTTAGGGAGAAATGGGTCATAGGAGGAACTCTTGGAAGAGGATCAGTAACTTTTAACTCTGTTTACATTGTCTTTGGATATACAATATTTTTTTATTTTTTAGGGAGTTTATTTACTCTTTTGTTGCCTGTGCCATTGAAATCATATCCAAGAAATCACTTCCAATTTCAATGTTGTGAGGTTTTATGACCCAGATTTTCTTCTAAAAGCTTATAGTATTAAGATTTATATTTAGGTCTTTTATCTATTTTGAGTTAATATTTGTATATGTGTTAGGTAAGGGTCCAAGTTTATTCTTTTTCATTTATTATTATTTTTCAACAATATTTAGTTAAAAGATTAGTATTTCCTCCACCAAAAGTTCATGGAAACCTTGTCAAAAATAACTTGACAATGTATGGAAGAATTTATCTCTAGGCTTTTATTTAGCTCCAATGGTTTATATATCTGCCTTTAGAACAGTACTACACTGTTTCAATTATTGTAGCTTTATATGGTTTGAAATCAGAAAATATACATCTTCTAGCTTTGTTCTTCTTTGAGACTGTTTTGGGTATCTAGAGTCCATATTCCATATCAGGATAGATTTTTTCTGAAAAATAAATAAATAAATGTATGATAGTTTCACCTAAAAAAAAAAAAAAAGAAAAAAATATTCTCTGGTAAGAAAGAAAGCAAAAAGAAATATTGAAATGTTATCTTTAAGTCATCAAAAGATTGGTACCAGACAAATGAAACTGTTATGTGAGATTATCAATGTTAATATTGTATAAATTGCTATAATACTAGATGTCAACCAGTAAGCCAAGCGTGGGAAGGAGGGATGGGGAGGGAATGGGGTGGGGATCGTGGTAGGGGCTAACTGGGCGAGATGTGCATGTATGTCTACAAAAGTATTTTCTTTATACCACTATGATGTATGAATACATTGCACCAATAAAAAATAAATTAAAAAAAAAAAGATTTCCTCTATGTTTTCTTCTAGGAGTTTTACAATGTTGGGTTTTACATTTAAATATTTAATCCAGTTTATTTATATTAACATCTATTTGTGTGTGTGTGCATGTGTGTGTGTGTGTGCGCACGCGCGCGCGCGCGTGTGTGTGTGTGTGTGTGTGTGTGTGTGTGTGTGTGTGATACTAGGGATTGAATTCAGACGCATTCTACCTTTGAGGTACACCCCCCAGCCCAACTTTTTATTTCTTATTTGGAAACAAGGTCTCGCTAAGTTGATGAGAGTCTCACTACTTGCTGAGGCTGTCTTTGAACCTGTGATCCTCCTGTCTCAGCCTCCCAGTTAACAGCCAATTTGAATGGAAACACAAAAGACTCCAAAGAGCCAAGGCAATCTCAAGAAAGAAGACTGGAACTGGAGACCTCACCCATTCTAATTTCAAACTATATTACAAAGCTACAGTAATCAAAATGGTACTTGCATAAAAAGACACATAGAACAACAAAGTAGAATAAAGAGCCTAGAAATAAACCCATTAAAATCAACTAATCTTTCACAAGGCTGCCCACAACATACAATTGTTGTCTTTTCAATAAATGGTGTTGAGAAAACTGGATATTCACAAACAAAAGAATGAATTTGGAGTTTGTCTTATGCCATATACAAAATAACTCAAAATAGATTACAATTTTTTTGCAGTAATGGGGATGGAACCCAGGGGCATTCCACCTCTGAGATACACCTTCAGCTTTAATTTTCATTCTTTATTTTGAAACAGGGTCTCACTAAATTGCAGAGAGCCTCACTAAGTAGCTGAGGCTGGCTATGAACCTGTGATCCTCCTGTCTCAGCTTCCCAAGAACTGGGATCACAGTACGTACCACCATGCTGGCTAGATTAAAGATTTAAATGTCCATTTTAATTTATTTTTTTAATCTGTGATTCACTGAAACTTTTTGCACTGAGATATGCTTTCTTCCTGCGGGCAGTCCTGGCTTTATTGCTTCCTAGTTAGGAGAAAAATAAACTTAACTGGAAGAAAATTAATTATCAGAATGTTTAGGGAAATAATACAGTACTCACTCAGCTTCCAAGAGAAAGGGTAAAATATAGAAGTCAGTTATGGGATCACAGGTGAAAATGAGGCTTCTGGGTGGCTGATCAGACCAGAAGCACTGGCCTGGACAATTCTCTTTGCTGTTTGGGAGGTTCTCCAAGGGTTAAAAGTCGATCTCCAAAAATGGGAAGTTCCCAGAGAGAGGGGGAAAAAAAACAACAACTGAGACTCAGAAAACAGAAGAATTAAGCCAGGAATGTCCTCAAGTCAGTGAGAGTTCTTGCCATTGTCCTGCTGCAAGGGTGGTTAAGTCTCATATCACACCAAGGGGAAGTCTTGGTCCCAGGCTTCTTGGTGTGGAGAAGAAGTAGCTGTCTAACTATGCACAACACAGGCCTGGAAAGTTGGATGAGTCTAATTTTTTTTTTTTTTCAGAGAGACTCCAGATAATGGAGGGGAAACCTCAGCAAAGCTGAGTTTTGGATGTGTGAGGTGTGAAGCTCTGTCAGGACATCCAGGAGCTGGGTGCTGTGTGTTTCCAGGAAGCCCCAAAAATCTGAACTTTGGAAGAGATGTCCAGGCTTAAGACACAGATTTCAAAATCACCACATGGAGAGGAGAGGAGGCTGTGAAGGGGTCAGCCCCCGTTGAGTACTGCAGGAAGACTGGTTAAGGACAGAACAGTGTAGCCGGGCAAGTGGTGCATGCCTGTGATCCCACTACTTGGGAGGCTGAGATGGGAGGATCACAGGTTTGAAGCCAGCCTCAACAACTCAGTGAAGCTTGCATCAACTTAGAGAGACACTGTTTCCAAATAAAAAATAAAATAGGGCTGAGTGTATGGCTCAGGGTCAGAATGCCCCTGGGAACCCTAGAACTACAAAACCCTAGAACTACAATCCCTAGAACTACAAAAGTGTGTGTGTGTGGGGGGGAAATATTGAAAAGACAAATTTAGAAAACTGAAATGCATTTGAGAGCATGCATTCCAAAACAACGACAATCTTTTAATGAAAAAGTGCTCTCAAGCCGGGCATGGTGGTGCACACTTGTAACCCCAGCATTAGGGAGGCTGAGACAGGAGGATCGCGGTGTGCAGACAGCCTCAGCTACTTAGTGAGGCCCTTTGAAACTCAATGAGACCCTGTTTCAAAATAAAGAATAAAAAATAGGAATGGGGGTGTAGCTCAGAGGTAGAATGCGCCTGGGTTCCATCCCCAGTACCACACACACACACACACACAAATGTTCTCTCAGAAATAATATAGAAATACTCCTATAACCACATCTAGGGCTCCCAAGTGACCAGAGGGATAACGAGGGTGGTTAATATGTAAATGCTACCTAGAAAGAATTTGAGTCCGGCAGGCTTTTATTAGGGACTTCGCAAGCCAGAAGGAGAGACAGCACTGAAGCACAGGACAATGGAGAAACTCTCGGGGCATCTCTGGCTGGGAGGGGCCTTGGACATCTCTCGGTGTCACCACATGAAGGGGTGGGATCTTAGTTGTGCCTGCACTCTTCATCATTATGTTCCTTGTGAGTCCTATGTCTGATCACCATCTTGTCTGCACCTTGGGGTGGGCGTCTAACTATGCTAAAGGTGGTTGTAGGTTACCATGGTGACAATTTTATACATGCATTTGCCCCCACCACCTGGAATCTGCCCTTATCGTCTGGGAAAATCTCTGGTATCGTTATTTTCAGAAAGGGCAGACCCTGCTGTCTGGCTCTAGCTGGTAGGTCTGCCAGCCACATGGTCTCAGGGGCTGAGCCGACCTCTCCGCCTCCCATCCCCTGGCCTGTCATCTCACCCCATATTCTTGAAGTCTGGTGCACTTATAGTTGCTAATGTTTGGAATGGCCATGAACCCTGTAAGACTGAGCTCTAGCTGGTCTGTCTTATTTCCCCTGAGAGGTTTAACCCTTAGTCCTAGGGAGTGTTTTTTTTTTTTTTCATGGAGGTGCCTGACTTGTACCAGAAAGACAAGGTGTATTCATTTCCTAAGGCTCCTATAAGAAATTCCCACAAACTGAGTGGTTTAGAACAACAGAAATTTAGTCTCGTACAGTTTTAGGGGTCAGAAGTTGAAAACCTTTGGGGGCTGTAATGGGGATTCCAAGGCCTCTTCCAGCTCAGGGGGCTGGCCTCTGGCCACTGGCCTCTGTGATCCAGGACCCTGGGCGGCCTTTGTCTTTTGACAGTTGGCCATCGCTCCTCCCAAGACTCTAAACAACTCGAGGAGCTTGCAGGTCTGGTTGTGTCTCCCACCCCATATCCCTTTGGGCCAAGAGTTGGTGACAGCTTTGCTGTTGCTGGTCCCTTGTGGTTCTAACTTTAATTGCTATTGTGCCTTAAAGATCATTTTCAGCTGGACATGGTAGCACACGCCTGGTAGCACAGCCTCCCAGTACTTGGGAGGCTGAGATAAGAGTATCACAGGGTTGAGGACAGCCTCAGCAATATAGTTAGATCCCCAGGAACCTAGAAAAATCCTATTTCAAAACAAAAATAAAAAGTGTTGGTCACATAGCTCAGATATAGAACATCCTTGGGTTCAATCCCCAGTACCACACATAAAAAAAGATCATTTACACTATCATATTTAAAGCCACACATTGCTTCATTGTGTGGTGGGCCATCAAACTTATTAGTAATTTAACTGGATAGCATCCAGGGCCTTCTACTTGCTAGACAAGGGCTTGACCATGCAGCAACACCCCTAGGTAACCCAACTTTCTATTACTATGAATTTAAATGGTTCTAGTTTTTCACTTTTATAAACAATCTCTCAAGCATCTTTATAATCAAATCAGCTGACATAGCACTGATTACTTAAGACAAATTTCTAAAAATACATGTATTTATGCCAGGTGTGGTGGTGCACGCTTGTAATCCCTGCACTTGGGAGGCTGAGACAGGAGGATCACACCGGTTCGAAGCCAGCCTAAGCGACTTAGACTCTCAGCAACTTAGCGAGACACTGTTTCCAAATAAAGTATAAAATAGGTCTGGGAGTATAGCCCGGAGGTAGAAAAGCTCCTGGGTTCCACCCTCAGTACCACAAAAAAAAAAAAAAATAGAGCTTTTGATAATAGTTTAAAAATAGCTCTTGGGCAATATTATATCAACTTACACTTCCATCAGAAACAGGAGAATACCTGTTTTCTAGCACTAGGCCTAAGCAACCTTGTTGGGTAAATAATGAAACCCAAAGACTCAGCGGTCCCAGGCTTTGTTACTAAAATCCAAGCTGTTTGTGGTGAAAGGGAGGAGAGAAGACGTCTCCTTTCTGAGTGGGGATTAGGGCTTTCTGGAGTGGAAAAGCATCTTAAATAAGAGGAAAACAGGTGCTACCTCAAAGCCAGGGTCATCCGGAGCTTGTCTGAAATCCCCTGTAATGAATGGTTTGCGTCAATGACAAGTGATGCCAACTGTGGAATTCTAGTAGCAAGGAGAAGGCAGCTGCTGGCCTGAGGAAGTGAATGGCCATTATTGTCTGAGATTAAAGCCGCAAGCCCTGCAAATAGAGAATGCATTGTCTGGAAGAGCTGATTACGAACATGGCTGAAGAGGGCACCAGCGTGTGTGCGGGAGGGAGGCTTGCTCTAACTACAGAGCTGAGGTTTACTCCCTGGCATTCACCTTCTCTCCAGTGAGTTATGATATTCTGAGTCTCCACCATGAGCTCTCTCCCTGTCTCCCTGAGCTGACCTTATCGCGACAACATAATCAAGAGTTCGGGTCATCGTCACCCATCTGGGCAGACTGAGGAGGCAGAGGAAATGGGCGACTGTGTAATGCTTAGATTTAATCTCATTAGGATGCCTTTGTGATGGGATTGTGGAAACTGAATTACAGTGAACTAATTCTGTAACCTATTCCACAGTCTTAAAACAGTCTGTATTATTTTAATAGCAGGTATGCCTAAAATTAAAACATGCCTGTTGCAAACTACACCATGAACAGTTCTAAACCGCAAGACACAGGATGAGAGGAAGGTGCTGGGATGAAGGTGCAGAGAGCCTGCCTCCGGACCTCCATGGGACCTGTGAGGACTATGTAAACCCCACTCAATCAATCTCTCCCCTCATAAAATCTAAGTCATGCAGACAGAAAAATTAGCCGGTATCCAAGACCTGAGAGAATCAAGCTATGGGAGGGGCTGGGACGCAGCTCAGTAGCAGACGACTTGCCTAGGATGCATGAGGCCCTGTGTGCCATCCCTGGCACCCCAAGAAAAAAAAATCAAACTATGGGAAAGACAAAATGTTGAAGTATAAATTGAAAATACAACCTATCACTCTAGCTAGGCATGGTGGTGCATGCTTTTAATTCCAGTACTTGGAAGGCTAAGACAGGAGGATCGCAGGTTCGAAGCCAGCCACAGCAACATAGGGAGACTCCCAGCAACCTAGTGAGAACCTGTTTCTAAATAAATAAATAAGCCGGGCGTGGTGGCGCACGCTTGTAATCCCCGCGCTTGGGAGGCTGAGACAGGAGGATCGCACGGGTTCGAAGCCAGCCTCAGCTACTTAGTGAGACCCTGTTTCCAAATAAAATATAAAAAAGGTCTGGGAGTATAGCCCGGAGGTAGAAAGCCTCTGGGTTCCACCCCCAGTACCACCAAAAAATAATAATAATAATAATAAATAAATAAATAAATAAGCCTGGGGTATATAGCTCAGAGGCAGAATGCCCCTGAGTTAAATCTCCAATGCCTAACAATAACAACAACAACAACAACTAACACTCTAAAGACCAGCCCTACCCTCAGAAGAGCTTCTCTTGAGGTAGCCATGAGCCATGGCTTCGCTTCTCATGGTCAACATCAATACTCAGGTCTGTGTGTCCTCCTAGTCTGTCTTTCCCTCCCCCTTCCTTCCTTCCTTCTTTCCTTCTGTCTTCCTACTTCCTTTTCCTGGTGCTTTCCATAGACAAACATATGTTCACCAAAGACCTACTGGGTCCCAAGCACTGTTCTGAGGCACTAGATATCTCTAAGGTTTGCAGTGGGCTCTGCGCCCTTTTTCAGAAATCACGTCCAGCAGCCATTCTCTATGGGAGAATGGAGAAAAGCCCTGTGCCAGCCAGCCCGGGTGCCAGCTCGGTCACCGCCTGCGTTGGTTCCACCATCCACCTTCGTCACTTCTCTTTTCATCCCCACCCACATCTGAGTTACTGACCATCCGATCCCTGGAGGTGGCCGTTCTAAAGCCATTGATTCGGATGGTTGGTGGTTGAGAAACCAGGGCCTGTGGGAGGCACCATGGCGTGTCTCCATCTGTAGAATGTCTAGACTGGAGGGTGCGACCATTTTTTTTTTTTTTTTTTTTTTTTGCTGTTGTTTGAGTAGCAGTCATAAGGACAAGTGAGCCGTATTATTTATAGTTTAAGACAATGAACAATGTGATACCCGTCCTTATCATCTATAACTATTTACTCAGGACTCAGTGGAGCAAGATGTCAAAGGAGCAGAACAAAGGGATGGAGTTCTTTCCACTCCATCCCCTCCCCCTCCCCCAGGCTGCCCGAGAGGTGCCGTGCACAGGCATCCGGCTCACCTGGGCAAGGAACCAAATTCTCCAGTGGGGGTGTGGACGGCGAAACTCAGGCTTCTCCCCCTCCCTCCACTACCAAGAAATAACAACAACAACAAAAGTACAGTATTATGGTGCACACCTGTTATCCTAGCATTTGGAAGGCTGAGACAGGAGGATCATAGGGTTGGGGCCAGCCTTAGCAAATTAGCAAGGCCTCAGGAACTTAGCAAGACCCTCTTTCAAAATAAAAAATAAAATAAAGATGGGGGTGTAGCTTGAAGGTAGAACACCCCTAGGTTCAATCTCTAGTACTAAAAAGAAAAGAAAAGAAAAGAAAGAATAAAATAAAAGATGTTTCCCCATCATGTCTTTATTCATCGGTCCATGTCCTAAGCTAAGAATGCTGTGGCAAATACGAAGCCAGGCGTCCTGCTTCCTGGGGCAGACCAGCCGCCATATCACCAGGTGTCCAGCTGACCTTGGAAAGGTTACTCAAACCTTTTTTTTTTTTTTCTTAATTCCCTCACCTGTAAAATGAGGCTATTACTGGTTTTCACCCTGGGAGGCCGTTGGGAGAGTCAAGGATGTAAGACAGGCAGAGGCTTCAAGAACAGAGGGTAGAGCCTGGGAGGAGCTAAGGCCATGTTCTCAGGAGGATTTCAGAAAGTCCTACTGAGATCCAGACCTGGGGAGAAGATCCTTGTCTCTGCTGGAGGATGGACAGGACACCACACAAGATGACCACTGCAGGCATGGGTGCCCAAGGCAAGGTCGGGGACAGCCTACACAGCCTGGATTCTGAGGACAAATACCCTCTCAGTAGGTGAAGAAAGGTGGGGAAGGGAGAAAGCAGAAAATACCAGAGCACAGGAGACATTTTCCGGTGGTTCTCTGTGTCTAGAGTGGATCATGGGTGACTCCGTAGGGTAGAGAGGGCAAGTCTTCAGCCATGTCGAAGAATCTGAACATCATTCGAAACTCCCTGGCCCCTGAAGGGTTAACAAGCCAGCATTCCACTGTCTACCCCATCCTCATCACACATCTGAAAGAAGCTCAGTTTTTCTTTTGTCATCTGGAAAGTGTCTATAGAAACACTTACCTAGAGCAGGACGTGGTGGTTCATGCTTGTTAGCATTTAGGAGGCTGAGACAGGAGGATTGTGGTTCCAGGACAGCCTCAGCTACTTAGTGAGGCCCTTTGCAACTCAATGAGACCCTGTTTCAAAATAAAAAATAGGGCTGGAGGTGTAGCTCAGAGGTAGAATGCCCCTGAGTTCCATCCCCAGCATCACAGAAGAAAGAAAGAATGAAAGAAAGGAAGGAAGGAAGGAAGGGAGGGAGGGAAGGAAAAGAAAGAGGGAAGGAAGGAAGGAAAGAAAGAAAGGAAGGACGGAAGGAAGAGGACAGAAGGAAGGAAGGGAAGGAAGGAAAAGAAAGAGAGAGGGAAGGGAGGGAGGGAGAGAGAAAGAAAAAAAGAAAGAAAGAGAGCTGGGAGTGGTGGTGCACGCGTGTAATCCCGTGCTTGGGAGACAGAGACAGGAGGATCATGCAGGTTCGAAGCCAGCCGCGCGTGCTGGCTTAGAAGACCCTGTTACCAAAATAAAAATGTAAAAATAGTAGCCCGGAGGTAGAAGGGCTTCCAGGAATCCCAGTACCACCAAAAAAAAAAAAAAAAAAAAAAAAGAATATGTTGCCAGGTGTGGTGGCGCACGCTTGTAATCCGTAATCCCCACGCTTAGGAGGCAGAGATAGGAGGATCGTGCAGGTTCGAAGCCAGCCACGCGCGCTGGCTTAGGAGACCCTGTTTCCAAATAAAAAATGTAAAAATAGGTCTGGGAGTGTAGCCCGGAGGTAGGGGGCTTCCAGGAACCCCAGTGCCACAAAGAAAGAAAGAAAGAAAGAAAGAAAGAAAGAAAGAAAGAAAGAAAGAAAGAAAGAAAAGGAAAGAAGGAAGGAAGGAAGGAAGATTGATTTGTTTGGGACTTGAATTGTGCCTGACTTTTCCTGGAGCAGCAGTTACGATTTTATTTAGGCCTGGCTGGATAGAAAATGCTAGCGGCGGCAAGACATTCCCCATTTCTTCCCTCATTTTGTGCAGTTTTTCCAGCAAGGCCCCACTGATTGTATTTCTCCACCCGAGGCCCCTGATGTGGATGGACACACGGCTGAGCCTCTTGGTCCACGTAGGCCGAGCCACTTGGCTGAGCTGTCAAGTCGGGGTGAGGGGAATCAGCAGATTTATTTGAGGGAATGTATTTCTAGTACTAAATGGCTGTTCTAAATAGAGCCATTATCCAGCCTTTTTGCTGTTGCTATAAAAGTCCCTCTAGTGTGTGGATGTCCACAATAAGTCCATCATGCTTCCTGGGCATGACTTCGAGACAGTATTTACGCCGCTCCAGTCGATGCACATGCACGCGCGTGGGCAGTTTCAGGAGGTTCTTGAATGCTGAGGCACAAACTCATCGCCAGATGCTTTATTAAATGTTTCCAAGGCAATAAAGGCAGAAAGGGAAGAGGGGAGCAGAGATCTGTTGAATAGTCAGTGGGAGACTAGGGGTTGAAATACAGCCGTAAATTAACTATTCATAGCTTGCTGTAAGTTTCGGAGAAATCATATTTAGACATCATGGAACCACTTCACAGTGTATCATCTTCCTCCTGGACTTACGGGGGTGCCCTGTCCACCCAAATACAACCAGAAAAAGCCCAAGTGCGTTGAGAGCTTTCAGGGACCTTGAGGAAGGAACAGCAAGGCTGAAACCTTGAACGGAGCTCCTCTGAAGGCCTGGGGCGGCCACTCCTCCATCAGCTGCTCCATCGACCCACACTTTCCACCAGTATAGATTCCACTCTGGACAAATACTCTGGGACATCGTTGCTTTGTGATTTCTTACAAAATGTCTGTACCAAACCCCAAGATATCATTTCCATATGTTTCTGTTTTGCTTCCCGACCTCTGAAGCTTCTACAACAGAAACGAGAACAGATTCTTAAAGAACATGCCCGCTTTTACTTATCCAGAAAGCGAATTGTGAATGTATAGGCATAATCCTATGTGGACAGAAATACACAAGTATAGCAAATATCGATGTAGTCAGGTGCCTCCGAAATCTGGTATTTGTATGTATTTAATGAGAGGGGAATGCTACTATTTTTAAAATAAAGTTAGTACTGAATTTTTACATGCTAGGGAAGAGTCAGTAAATAAAGCGGTAACACAGAGGATTAAGGAACCATTTATGGGCTTTTTGGTCAGGAAAGATGAAGCCCTGTTCAGCCTAGGACGACAGGGCAAGGTAGCTTTGAGTGGGGAGTGAGAGAATAGAACTAACTGCTCAGTGTAATAAAACATTGGGAACTTAGCTACAGTCCTCTGACAGTTCTAAAGGGAAAAGACCTGTGTGCCTAGAAGATAGGAATCCCTGTGCCTTTTGTGCTTTGGGGAATGAAGAGAGAGGCCAGGGTTTGCTGGGCGTGGTAAAAGACAACAGTGCAGGCAGAGCAGCGTGCAGTGAGGTTGTGCAGGCCACCAAAGCTCAGGAAATGCAAGAATCTGCAGGAAGGGGTGGCTGCCCGAAGCCAAGGCCTTACTCCTAGTACCTGGCCGGCTGAGACAGGAGGATCGCAGGTTCACGGACGTCTCAGAGTCTCACTAAAGACTGTTTCAAAATAAAAAATCAAACAGGACTGGAGATGTGGATCAGAAGCAAAATGCCCCTGGGTTCAAACCCTAGTGCCACACATGAAAATAAATAAAATAAAATAAGAAAGAAATGATCGTGATACTCTAAGCCTGTCACCAAATTTGGGCAGTTATCAGAAATCCTGGATGTGGGCAGTGGAGTACAAGGTATCAGCTTCAGCTTCTGAACAGTTCGCTTCAGTGGGAAATTTAAGCATTTAAAATAAAAAATGAAATTTAAAATAAAGTGATTAGTTCTCATGGGGAAATACAGAACATTTTAAGAGGAAATGCACTTTTTAAAGGGCTCGTGCTCTATCTTAGCTAGTTTCTCTCTTAGTTTTCTACAGGTCTGTTTTGTGGCTATCCTTCCAAGTAAATATGGAACATCACTTTGAATAGCTGCATTTTATAGATTAACATAATTAATTTACAAACATTTTAGGAGCTATGAAGAGATAACTGGCCTTTCACAGACATCCTTGCACACTTGGACAACTATTTTCCTGGGAATATATTTTAGAAGTGAGTTGCATTTTAAAATAAAGTGTAATCATTCTCATGGGAGAAAATAGAGGATTTAAAAGAAAATGCTCTTTTTAAAGGGCTCTTGCTGCGTGTTGGCTGGTTGCCTCCTCTGTACACTCTCCCAGCAGGTCTAGAAGCACCCGCGCCCTCCGTCCACAGCCGCCCTGTGAGCTCACCTTGATACATCTCCCTGGCCAATCCCAAAGGCCCAAGTTGCTTCTCATTGTGTGTTCACAGCAATTAATTATTCATTTGGGTTTCTGGTTCCTTTTCTATTGTCCCCTCCACGAGTAAGAAGACACTTCACAACCCTGCCTTCACGTTTGTACGATTTCAAAATGTGAATTGCATAATTTTCCAAAGGTAGGCTTCAATTTCACAGCCTCAGCGAATTAATCAGAAGTGGATATTGGTCCCTTGAATCCTCCGTTGTCCAGCCTCCCTGACTGCACAGTGCTCTGTGGCATACAGACCTTGGGTTTCTTTCCATCCGTGTGGGGCTACTTCCAGCTTTTGCCTTCCTAAGTAATGCCCCGGACACACACACACACACACACACACACACACACACACGCAGAGCTTCTGAGAGTTTAGGGTAGGCACATGGGCCTGGACTCCTGCCTTCTTGCCTCACTCACTCTGCACAGAGGTACCCCTGTGGAAGGCCTAGGGTGGAAAGAGGAAATAAAAAGGGTTAAGGAATTAAGTGACGATCCAGTCTAGGGGAAACAGGGGAAGTAGGCAAATCCAGTGGCCCTAGTTCATTACTTTCTAGGCATGTCAATTATGCTGCTTATGAATCAGTCTAAGAAATAAAGTGCTATTTACTCATTCATTCATTCATTCATTCATTCATTCCGTCGCTCATTCATTCAACTAATACGTATTGAGCTCCTAATCTGTGTGAGGCTGTGTTTGAGGAAACACCATCTGTTTATAGTTATATGATGATCATAAGTTATTATCTATCTTAGTTATAGTTACATTAGCAAACCTGCAGATTTGGAAAGCCATATTCTAGTAGGTGGGGTTTGTAGGTTCCAAGGAAAAATAACTTATGGTTGTGTCCGTGATAAGGGTCTGTGCGGTGAAGCCTTCCTAAGGCTCCTCCTGGAAGAGCCCCGGGGGTGTGGGGGCCTTTCTCAGTATGAGGAGGAGGCAACTGGACGAGCAACCAGAATTAAGGTGCCGCCCCCTCCACGCGGACAGCCACTGTGCTGGCGGGCGGTGCCGCGCTGCAGAGTGGTGGCATATTATGAAATGGCCAGAAATCCACCTTTGGGAAGTCTGACCTTTGCATACCACCTATATTCTTCTGTAACTGTATCCTTTTTGCTTTTCTTTACCAATGCCCTTTTGAAAATGCCAACTTGTCTCCTTTGTGCTAAGAGACACCAAGAAAAAAAAAAAAAACTCCTATGTGCACCCAGGCTAGACAGCACCCTGGGGACAAGATGCTTAGCTTATTGGAGGAATCAAAGCTGTGGGTTTCGTTTCCTGAAACATCAATCTTTCCCCTTCCTCTTCCTCTTTTTCCTGCTCCTTCTCTCCCTTCTTGTCTTTTGATCTCTCCTTCCCCCTTTCTAAACCGTAGCTAAGTGGCCAGATCTCCTGAGATTCCACCAAGAAATCACGCAGAACAGGGAGTTTGACCCTGACCCCAAGGGCCATCACCAAAGGGGATCAGCCTCTGATCCTGCAAAGGGGTTCATCATACCCCATCTTGAATTTTTACACTTCAATGGAAGAATAATATCATCCTTTGATTTAATTATAGTAGAGCTCTGTTCTTCCGATGTGAGAAATCCTTAGCGATAAGGCCCAGTGAAGAAATACAGAGACAGTTGTAAGAAGACCTGATTACTAGAACCTTGAGTCACACTTGAAGGGCAGTGTCTGAGGATTTTAATTAATTTCAACATCATTCCTGGATTATTGTATTTTCTGTATATTTTTGTAAATAAATGTGTCAGGGATGATAATTGGTATTCTTCCTCTAACGGGAAAGAGTATGTCTTTGTCTGCACAGGAACCGCAGGGCACGCTCAAGCTTGGTGAAAATCAGCGCAAAGATGAACTGAACCCTGGCAAGTGGTTAATAAAGACTCTGCTGACTGACAGCCACTTGTACACTGCCCAGCAGGCCAGATGAATCAAACCACGGCTCCAATGTTTGTCATCAGCACCAGAAACAAATTGTTGGAGGAGTTCAGAAAAGATGCAATCGCGGGCAAGTTATTGCGGCTTGACAATTCCCATTATTTGTTTATTGACTTTTATTTTTAAACTTTAAAAATGTTCCCACTATTAACTCCTCCAGGCACATGTGCATAGCAAGAAAGTCACACAAACAGCAAGCTGACAGCAGCCGGCAAGCTCCTCAAATGGTTTAAAACCAATCTCAACTGTCATTCTCTCTCCAATCAAATCCAAAGTCAATGCCCAGATTCTTTGCTCTGTCACAAAAAGTCAGTACATGTCCCGTGGGGGAGACCAGCAGCACAAGTGGGTTTGGAGCTGAAGTTTGCCCTATTGAACAGAAAGGGAGAAAAAATAAAAATAAAGTTGTTGTTGGTGTTGTTGTTGGTGGTGGTGGTGTGTGTGTGTGTGTGTGTGTGTGTGTGTGTGTGTGCGTGCGCGATACTGGAAGTGGAACCCAGAGGCATTCTACCTCTGAGCTACACCCCAAGCCCTATCTTTTTATTCTTTATTTTGAAACAGGGTCTCACTGAGTTACAAAGGGCCTCAGTAAGTAGTAGCTGAGGCTGTCCGCGAACTGTGATCCTCCTGTCTCAGCCTCCCAAATGCTAGGATTACAAGCGTGCACCACCACGCCCAGCTTATTTTTTATTCTTTATTTTGAAACTCAGGGTCTCACTGAGTTGCCAAGGGCCTCACTAAGTAGCTGAGGCTGTCCGCGAACGGAGATCCTCCTGTCTCAGCCTCTGGAATGCTGCGATTATAAGTGTGTGTCACCACACCTGGCTTAAAGTCTTTAAAAGTTTCCTAATTTGCCGGGCATGGTGGCGCACGCTTGTAATCCCTGTGCTAGGGAGGCAGAGAGGATCGCGAAGGTTAGAAGCCAGCCGTGCTGGTTTAAGAGACCCTGTTTTCCAAAAAAAAAAAAAAAGTGTAAAAACGGGCCTGGGAGTGTAGCCCGGAGGTAGAAGGGTTTCCAGGAACCCCAGTACCAAAAAAAAAAAGTTTCCTAATTGATTTTTGAGGGTCCAGTTGCGATCCTCTCAAGTGGAAACTCAGAGGGTCCGATAAGCCTGGAACTCAGTAGCTGTGCAACTGTGAGCAAGTTACCAAGTCCTTACCAAGTCCCCACAAAAATAAAAGGGGTCAGTAATGCATATTTTTAGGGTTTGAACGGTCACACCCATCATTTAGCCCCAATTTTTCTTGGGTCTGAATTGTGTGCTAGAAATTGCTTTAAGGGCAGTGAACAGCACTGTGAACAAGAGGGATAGAATCCGTGCCTTGATGTCTAGGGTCATGTGGATGACACTAAGAAATGAACAGACAGTACTTACGACTTGGGGCTGGGCGTTCAGGATGCCACCACCCTCCACACGGGTTGGGGGTTCCAGGCAGCCTTCCAGGAGCAAGACTCCTGGCTGAAACCTGAAGTCCGAGTCCGGCCAGGGTGGCCAGGCTGGCAGGGAAAGCGCTGCACTCCTGGCAGAGACAGCTGTGTGGCCGAGAGGCCTGCATCTCCAGGGGGGCCAGAGCCCAGGTGACCTGAGCCGAGCGGCCGCAGGGCGTCGCCCGGCCGGCAGGTGGCGCGCGCGGCAGGCCTTGCAGCGCGGTCGCTGGAACAGGAAACCTCGGTGGGTTTGGAGTTTGTGATAGTTGGTTTAGGGAATCTGTTCTCGAACATATTTGAATGCTAGAGAAGTTGGTTTCTATTAGGTCCGCTAGGTATTTGTAGACAATTTAGAAGTTCGTGTAGTCTGCAGCACCACTGACCTAGATGGGGAAACCAGGCCTTAGTTAACCCCAGGCGCCGTGACTCCTGCTGTGCATGACCCTTCGCCCCTACCTAGCTGAGACCCCACACACTGGTACTGTGCCCCGGTACTCCCAGCTGTCTTGCCCTCCTCTCTGAACGCCCCGGCCTGCCCCAGGCTTCCTGGTTCTGCACCCCTACTCTAGTACCAGCGCAGTCCTGGGAATGGAGCCGTCGCCAGCTCCCTTCTCGTTTGAATGGCTGTTTGGTAAATAGTCCCTATCCCAGATCCTGAAGCCTCTTTGGGTGATTTGATGGAAACAATCAGAAAAAAAAGTTCCCGGGCACATCCACCCACCTCCCGGTAAACCTGTCCCTTCCTCCCCGCGAGCTGCCTGTGGCCCTATGAAGGCCAGCCCCTCGGGTTCTGCCTTCCCAGACCAGCCAGCGGCCTCGCACCACCAACTTTCCTCTTGCTACTGGGCTACTGCCACCAGCATGCGTTCTTCCCGTGTTATTTTTTTTTATTTTTAGAAAATCGTGTTTCCCTCCCAGCTTCCACCTCATTCTCCACTTACTCTTTAAACAGCAATGCTTCTCAGCTGAGTGTTCTCTAGACCCTGTCTCCAAATCCAACGTGTCACCCAGTCCTGTTGCTTCTGCCTTCAAAATATAACTCATAACGTGACATCTCACCAACTCCTACCGCTGTGGCCAGCACCCAGACCCGAGCCACCTCTGTCCCTCCTGCATCTGTGCAGTAGCTCCCTGCTGGTTTCCAGCCTTGCTCCCTTTAGGTAGGAAGATTTCCTCCTCTGCTCAAAGCCTTTAAGCGCCTTCCTCTTTACATTTAAGTAAGTGAACATGGCCCTGGCAGACCCCAACCCTTTCATGACGCTCAGACCCGCTCTCCTCACACCTGCCCTGGCCCCATGACAGCGGGACCGCCCTGGCCACACGGTCTCTATAATGATATTCTTTCCCCAGAGCCATATCTCACACCCCCACCTCCTCCAGGTTCTCTCAAATGTCCCCTTCTCACAGTAGCCTTCCCTAACCAGCTTCCTTAAGATTGCTTCTGCACACACATCTCCTAACCTCCTTCCTGTGCTATTTTTCTCCAAAGCATTTGTCACCACACATTAGTGTATGCGTTGTTTTCTTTTTTACTGTAACCTTCCTATGCAAGCTCCGCAAGGCCGGGAGCGTTTGTTTCCTTACAACTCTATCTCTAGTGGAAGACAGTGACTGCTCCACGAATGGCCGATGTTGTAGTTATTGTTGTTATATAGTGTTATTATTCTTCCCAGGAAGAAGTACACCATGAAAATACATTAAACACATGGTAACAGACATAGAGTCAGGATGTAGCAGCTATACTCCACAGATGAGTCGGGCGTGGTGGCACACGCTTGTAATCCCAGCATTCGGGAGGCTGAGACAGGAGGATCGCAGTTTGCCGACAGCCTCAGCTACTTAGGCCCTTTGTGAACTCAGTGAGACCCTGTTTTAAAATAAGGAATAAAAAATAGGGCTGGGACTGTAGCTCAGAGGTAGAATGCCCCTGGATTCCATCCTCAATACTGCAAAAAACAAACAAACAAACAAACAAAAAACCCAAAACAAATAAACCCCACAGCTGGCCCACCAATGAACTACAGCTCCTGATAGCCATACCTTCATGTTGTTGCAGCCTTCAAATCTGGGTGGGCTGCTGACTTGCCTATCACCCACAGAACACAGCCCGCGTGGCACTGCGGCTTCCAAGCCTAGATCAGGAGCCTTGTAATGTCTATTGTACCCTCTTGAATGGCGTCCTCTTGGGGAAGCCACTATTGGAAAGATGTTCTTCTGCCCCGAGGTCCCTCTGCTGTAAGGAGGTTCAAACTAGCCTTATAGAGGGGCGTCGAGGAAAGAGGGGTGCCAAGACAGCCACAGCTGCCCGCAACAACCCAGCCCAGGCACAGGCATGCGACTGAAGGAGAGTTCTGGGGTGTCCAGCTCAGTCAAATCATCAGGGGACCACTACCCCAGCCAGCGTCTGGTTGTGGGATCCTAAGAGAGAATCACCCAGCTGCACCCAGCCGGGCCACTGAACCATAAACAGTAAAAATCTATCATTGAGTTAAGCCTCAAAATTTCAGAGTGCTGTTACATAGGAACAGACCCTCAGAGGGAGCTCTTAGCACCTGTTACAGAGTCAGATTTGCCCAGGTTGCTCAGCAGAGGTATAATCTGCTTCAAGAAACTCCAACATAAAAATTATTATATTAATAATAAATTAAATCAATAAATAGTAATGATATTATCAATAATTAATAATTTAGTAATAAATTATTATTATAAATTAAGTCCAGTGTGGTGGTGCATGCCTGTAATCCCAGTACTTGGGTGGCCGAAACAGTGAGATCGCAGGTTCAAGGCCAACCTCAGCAATTTAGCAAGCCTCTCTGTAACTTAGTGAGACTGTATTTCAAAATAAAATTTTAAAAATTTTAAAGGGCTAGGGATGTATCTTGGATGTAGAAGGCTTCTCAGTTCAATCTCCAGTACCACAAAGAGAAAGAGATGGAAGAAAGAAAGAAAAAAGAAAGAAAGAAAGAAAGAAAGAAAGAAAGAAAGAAGGAAAGAAATTAAGCCCTATGGAAGCATTATGTTATTCCAAGTGCAGTTTCCAGTGCTCTGTAAAGAGAAAAAATAGAGAAATGTTGGAAATTACTACCTTTTAAAGATAATTAGGAAGCCAGGTGTGGCGGCACATGCTTGTAATCCCAGCATTTGGGAGGCAGAGACTGGAGGATCACAATTCTGGGACAGCCTCAGCTACTCAGTGAGGCCTCCGCAATCTTAGACCCCGTTCCAAATTAAAAAGAATAAAAAATAAGGCAGGGGGTGTAGCTTGGAGGTCGAATGCCCCTGGGTTCCATCCCCAGACCCACAAAATAAGTAAATAAATAAAATAAAAAGAATAAAAAATAGGGCAGGGGGTGTAGCTCAAAGGTAGAATGCCCCTGGGTTCTATCTCCAGAATAATAATAATAATAATAATAATAATAATAATAATAATGTGTCAAGGTAAAGCATTCTGAAATTTATACTGTACATAGATGAGAAGATTAGCCAATGGCCAAAATTGAATTCACATACAACCTTTCAGGAACGAACACAGATCTTAGATGTTGTTAATTATACTTGTACTTTGACGGTTAAATCTCACAGTAATCCAGGCCACTCTGATCCCCAAACTGCCTCCACCTCCACTCATCTGCCTAGAGTACAAAGAGAACACAGCACTGAGAACAGTATTTCCCAGGCTGGTGTACACAGCTTCCCTCCGCTGGACATTTGCTAAACTCCCACTCTAGCCAACATCCTGAAGAGGAATGTACTGTGTATGAAAGGTTTAATAAGTAGCCCAGTAGCCGGGCGTGGTGGCGCACGCTTGTAATCCCCGCGCTTGGGAGGCGGAGACAGGAGGATCGCGCAGGATCGAAGCCAGCCACGCTGGCTTAAGAGACCCTGTTTCCAAAAATAAAATAGGTCTGGGAGTGCAGCCCGGAGGTAGAAGGGCTTCCAGGAACCCCAGTACCACAAAAAAAAAAAAAAAAAAAAAAAAGTAGCTCAGTAAGAAAATCCATGAACCTGTGTGAAGTCATCAGGATGTATCAGGAGTAGAATAAAAGCTTGTAGTTTCTAGATATTCTGGGAGATTGCCGGAGATTTAGAAATTTTTACCCTTGTTATTTGTAAACCAAGCATTTGCTCAGCCTTTTTCCTAGCAGATCATTAAAATACGACAAAAGATCTGTAGTCAGTGAATTATAGAAACACTAATAGCATTCAGTTCAAGACTAGAAAAAATGACCCATGAACCCACAGGGAGGGCAGGTAGGTGTTTAGAAGAGCGCAGGTGGAGAAGAATCAGGTGGTGTTCATATTCTAAAGAGAGGTGGGAGCCAGGTGTGGTGGTGTGCACCTGTAATCCAAGTACTTGGGAGGCTGAGACAGGAGGATTCTAGGTTTGAGGCCAGCCTCAGCAATTGAGCAAGTCTCTCAGAAACTTAGCGAGATGCTGTTTTTGGTTTTTTTTTTAATCAGCTAGGAGGTGTAGCTTGTAGGTAGAATGCCCCTGGATTCGATTTCCAGCACCACAAAAACAAACAAATAAACAAATGAATAATAAGTAGGTGGCCTAATAATGAATGAATGAATAATAAGACAGGTTGGCCTGTCTCATGGTTGTGGAAGAATAAGATAGAGCGTGCCTTTGACGTGTTTATTTAAAGCTTTTGATCAATAATTCAACAAGAAGCTCCATTAACCCACGAAACCATCAAAATGTGTCTGGAATAATATAAAGTCAGAAGCTTTTAACTACTGAGCATTCAGGAATGATCTACCTGTTGTTAGTTGTTCCCGTAGTCAAAGGAGAATCGAAGCGCCCCTCCTACCTGGCAGGAAACGAGTAGGAGAATGGAGAGGAGTGAACTCAAAGCACGAGTGGGGTTTTCTGTCTCCCTAGGTTATGGTTTACGTTTCCTTTTGAAACTAAGCATCTCCTGGCAAATTTCTCCAGAAGAAAAAGAAAAGGCAATTTCTGACAAAGATCTCTGCTCTGGAAGTGCTGGCCATGCTTAGTTTTTGAGGATTGAAGTACAAAATCTTCCAGGTAAATGGATTGGTCCAGTATCAAGAAGCTTAGCAGGCACTGGGGGCTCTGAGGTCCACCCCCGGCCCACAGCAGGGCGGGTTATGAACCCTCCGGACTGCTGGTTATGAACGCTTTGGGGGATTTTAAGATGCACAAGACCCATGAGCCGCAAACACTTCAGAAATAAGATGGATACAATTAAAAAAAAAAACTGCTGGCGAAAAAATGATGGAAATGAGGCCACTGAAGAGATGGGGCTGAAGAACCCACAGAAAACTGGGAAGAAAAATACAGCCAGAGAAAATGAGGGAAGGAGTTACTCTGGGGAGATGTAATTTTTTTTTTTTTTTTTTTTTTTGGTTTAGTGGCCCTTCAGTGGTCAATGACTCCGATATGATAAGAGAAATGAAACAGAATCCATTCAAAATAGAAATCAACTGAGAGAACCATAAAGGAAGATATTTCATAGCACCCTACAATTTTTCCCAGTTTTCTTTTTGATGATTATTTTGGGTCTGAGGATCAAAAGATGATCTTTATTGATAAAATGTTTCTGGTGATTTCTCTCCCACCACTAATGATGGAAGGAAAGCCACTTTTCATCTCAGAAAATTCTTTGGAGGTACCCTGAAAGTCACACAACTGTGGGTGGTGGCTGGGTCTTGAACACCCGCAGGGGCTGGCGGTGCTGGTGTTTGTGATGGTGTGTGTGTGTGTGTGTGTGTGTGTGTGTGTGTGTGTGTGGCTATGGCAGCCATATCACTGGCTTCACACTTCCCCCAGTGTTGCAGGTGACTTCCTGGAGCAGAGAGGGCCTCATCCACATTCCCTCATTCTGGGCATGCCCAAGGGGGTGGTGGGCATTGCCACAGGTCCACGGGTGCAAAAGGGCTGATGAGAGGGACTCAGTGAGGAGGAGCTCTGAGGGACTCCTTTTTGAGCAAAATAAGCTCTTAGAGAAAGGGAGGCCAATGTTAAATGACTGTAAAGACGTCCACGTTATGTGGCCCGAGGAGAAAGAAGAATTTCTAAGCGCTCAGAAACTTAGAGAACACAGATATCTTTCCTTCAAATTGCATAAAAGGATGAATCGATACGTAGATGATGTAGCTATATACAAACAAATATATAAATAAAATAAAGCAGCTAAAATCAAATGCTAATGATGAAGTGGACGTGGGTACAGAGGTGTGTTCACGACAACATTCTTGTAGCTTCTCTGTAGGCTTGAAAATGTTTGTTGAGGGAGGCAAGAGCCTAGACCAGGTGAACAAGGGCTGCCCTGGAATATGGGAATCAGAGTTAGCACTGGTCCCCTCCCAGAGAGCTTTGTTGCGGCAGCGGCTCTTTATTTTACTTTTTTTGTGTGTGTACCCATTCCCTGTTAACTCTTCCTTGGGGCAAATTCTCAAGATCTCACTGCATATATTCATCCTGTCAATGAGAAGAAGCAGTGGTATTAACCAGCATGCCATTTCACAAGAGAGACTTTTGCAGTAAACTATCTTCTTTTTCTGACTCTGGTTGGTAAATTTCTCCCCAGAAATACCCCTCCTTTCCTTGAGGGAGATAATGTCATTTACTTGGCTGAATTGGAGGCAAAAAACGTGCTATGCAGTTGAATACGTCGTGAGTGTTGGAATTTTTTTTGTTGAAGTGTTTGCTTTTGTGTTTCCTAAACGTCTGTACCTACCTAAGAGTATCACTGATACCACCCAGAAGGACCTGGGCACTGAGTGGCCAGTCTCTGCTTTTGACATAAAAGTCCCCAAATACAAAATCAGAGAAACAAGCTAATATTAGCTAAGATAAAACTCAGGATGCCAGGAATTCACAAGTACCTGTAGACACCGTCCTGGGTTTCCACGGATGAGAGGGAGCATACCAAAGGAGCGATGCTGAACCAGGCAAGCTCTGCTGTGTGTTTTCTTCACTTGCCAGCATTGTGATCTTAGATAATAACTTTATTGACTATTAAATTTCTCCTCTGTCCTATGGAGAAGATAACACCTCTCGTAGACATGAAACAAGGGTCAGGTGAAATGGTGAATGGAATCGAGGAGGAGCACTGTGGGCGTCCTCGTGTTGCTTACTAATCTACACTGAATCTGCCTGTGGGATGGAGATTTCCGGGAGCGTCTGGGGTAAGCATATTCTTAAGACTGGGGACTTGGAAGATGGCTCAGGAAGAAAAGAGAGTGCCTGTTTGAGTCTATTTCTCATTGCTGTAATGAAATACCTGAGGCTTCATGACTTTATAAAGCAAAAGGTTGATTTCACTCACAGTTTGGAAATTCAAGGGCCAGGCACCAGCACGACTCTGGCAAGCACCTCATGGTGAATATTGTTAAAAAAAAAAAAAAAAAAAAAAACAAGTGCAGCTGGGCATGATGGTGCATGCTTGTAATCTCAGTACTTGGGATGCTGAGACAGGAGGGTTACAGGTTTGTGGCCAACCTCAGCAACTTAGTGAGGCCCTCTGCAACTTAGTAAGACTCTGTTTCAAAACATAAAGAATAGCCAGGTGTGGTGGCACACGCTTGTAATCCCCACGCTTGGGAGGCAGAGACAGGAGGATTGCACAGGTTCAAAGCCAGCCTCGCTGGCTTAAGAGACCCTGTTTCCAAATAAAAATATAAAAAAATAGGTGTCTGGGAGTGTAGCCCGGATGTAGAAGGTTTCCATCCCCAGTACCACAAATAAATAAATAAATAAATAAATAAATAAATAAATAAATAATAGGGCTGGGAATGTAGATCAGAGGTAGAATGCCCCTGGGCTCCATCCCCAGCACCACACACGCACACAAAGACAGGTGCACATGTTCATGTAGAAGAAGAAACCATATCTCAAAACAGGAAGGGAGAGAACGATTCAGAAATCAGGCTCACTCTTATAACAAGTCACTCTCCTGAGAGTTCAGGCCTCCCATAATAGCTACGTATTCCTTCCAAGGTCAGTGCCCCCACTAACCTTAGGACCTCCCACTGGGCCCCAGAGTTAAAGACACCACCTCGACACCTCCAAAATGAAGGCCAAGCCCCCAACACGTGAACCCTCAGGAACAAACCACATCCGACCCACAGCAGTACGTAGAAATGATACTGAGCTCGACCTGATGGAAACCAAACCGAGCACTTGGAATTGGGTTTGCTGTACATTAGGTAAGAGTAACTGGAGGGACATTTTCTCTAGTAATGACTTGAGAAACCTCCGAGTAAACCAACTTTCCCACAAACAACAGCTGAGAACTTTGGACCCAAAACAAAAAAAAGCAACAAAACAAAAAATGTTGAAGGCACTGGGAAATTACCCAAAGCAGGCAAATTGTGGAAGAAAAGAATGGCATTGGGGGAGATTTTATTTTTATGCCTTCTGTCCCGAGCGCAGGTCAGACTCTGCAGAGAGTCTAAACCTTAGTGTGAGCAACAAACTCAGTTCTTCCAGGGATATTTTAGCATTAGTGCTGAAAAGCTCCTGTCCCAGGAAATCTCTCAGTTCTGAAAAAAACAGAATGAGTGCCCTACTAAACTTCTAAGAGATGACCTGCCATTTTTCTGGATTTATGAGACAATAGATAGACTTTAAGAAAACTGTGGCCATCAGAAAGTTAGAGGGGACCCTCTAAAAGGACTAAGCCAGTGGGAGCCCGATTTTTGTGTATGATTTTGCCTAACTCTCTGGCTGGCGTCCAATCCATGCATGCTGGGAGCAGACTTCACGGCCCAGCTGAGGACGGAAGGACAGATCTCAGCTGCCACCAAAGAATCAGAGCTTGCAGTTGGAATCCAAAGAAGTCAATTGCATGCTAACAACAAAGTCAACACTCTTCAGAGATATGCAACAGGCCCAAGTGTCCACAACAAAACAAGTACAATGTCCAAGATACAATCTAATGTCGACATACCAGCATACCAAAATTACTCAACATACGGACATAGGAATTGGGGGATACAGAAAAAGAAAGATATACTGAGTCTCAAAAGAGAAGCAGTCATAAACCATTGGAATACAGGGAAAGCCCATGAAGCTTTGAAATAGAGAGAAAAGCAGCTCAGAAGTGAGCAGCCAGCCCATGCCCTTGGCCTGCACCCATGATCCGTACCCTGGTCTGCAAAATGTACCATGGGAGCAGCCGGGGGCAGAACCCCTGCCTTTATCCTTAAAACTACATTTGCCTAAAAGAAAAATGAAAAGAATAAAGCTTCTTCACAGTTTCACCCTCAGATGTAAACAAACAGGCGGTTCAAAAGATAAGACAGCGCAAGGCTCAGACATAAACAAGGTGTAGTCACCCTGGACAGCTGAGGGTTTCCCAACACAGGCTCTCTCAAATATGGACAAAGCAGTGATAAAAATTAAAAAGTGGGGCTGGGGGTTTAGTTCAGAGGTAGAATGCCCCTGGGTTCCATCCCCAGTACCACACACAAAAAAAGGCAAATCTTCTCCAAAAATACCCTCACTAAGATATCTAGAAAAATGTTTGACCAAATAGCTGAGTCCAGTCAAGTTGACACATAAAATTAGCCATCATAGAAACCAAGCTGAAATTCTTTAATGAAAAAAAAAATGGAATAATCCAGACATGGTGGCGCATACCTGTAATTCTTGCACTGAGGAGGCTGAGACAGGAGGATCACAAGTTCTTGGACAGCCTCAGCAAGTACTGAGACTATCATCAACCTAGTGAGTCCCTGTTTCCAAATAAGAAATAAAATCAGTCTGTGGGTGTAAGCTCTACAGTAGAATGCCTCTGGGTTCAATCCCCAGTACCACACACACACATAAACCCCTGAATAATAAAAATGATAATATCTTCTGTGATAGGAGGGTCTCTGTGCAGAGTTATTATTGAAGACTTCAATGTCAGAGCACTAGCTTTTAGTCTAAAATTTTTGGCAAAAGATGACTATAACTACCCAAATTAGCTACCATTTACATTTGCAATCTCTCTCTCTCTCTCTCTCTCTCTCTCTCTCTCTCTCTCTCTCTCTCTCTCTCTCAGCATGAGGGGTATTCTACCCTGAGTTACACCCCTAGACTTTTACTTTTCTCTTTCTTTTTCTTTTTCTTTTTTGGTGGTACTGGGGTTCCTGGAAGCCCGTCTACCTCCAGGCTACACTCCCAGACCTATTTTATAGGTTTTATTTGGAAACAGGGTCTCTTAAGCCAGCATGGCTAGCTTGGAACCTGCGCGATCCTCCTGTATCTGCCTTCCAAGCGCGGGGATTACAGGCGTGCAACACCACGCCCGGCTACTTTTTTTTTTTTTTTAAACAGTGTCTCACTAAGATTCTGAGGCTGTCCTTGGACCTTTGGTACTCCTTGTCTCAGCATCCCAAGTACTAGTATTACAGATGTGCGCCAGCCACCACATCTGGCTATTTCTATTTCTTAAGTGGATCATCAAGGGGCCCTCAGAACACCTGTACACTCAGGCAGCCTGGAGGTACAGAAAAAGTCACAGCAGGTACAGAGTTTTATTGGTTGTTTGAAAACCCTTGCTTAGGAATTCCTGTGTAATATGTAATTTGCCAATTCTTGTTGATGAACTCACATTCTGTTAAACAGTATAATTTACCGTTTGTATGCACGCTCCCTTCTCCCTGGAAATCTTCCAGAATAACATGTTACATTCTGGATGAGGATTTCGCCCCCTGGGGTTCATTTTCCCCTCTGCAATTTGCACACTACTCCAAAGGACAAAATGCCAGTAATTTATTTTTCCTTCACATTTTCATCTTTACCCGTTTTTATCATCTTCCTCAGAACCACTTCCTCTGAAGTCTGTAGCGGAGTCTCATGTTAAATGAGAGTTTGGCGAGACTTTCACTTTCCACTTTCCTCCTGAAGGGATTGGGGGTGAAATTATTGAAAGATCTTTATACCCGTAATACACCAGGCCTTGGATTGACTTAATAAGTGAAGGAAGGAAGGAGCAGGAGGAGGTTAACTATGTGTGAATTTATAGATGTTTCGGTGTCTGGAGTCCATGTAAATAATATATTACCTCGCTATAAATATTAACTCTGCTCAAGTCTAGGTCTTTAAACACAATTAGCATGAACTCCAGGGAGAGAAGAGATGCTCTGCACTTAATGATCTTTTTAACACCAGCTCCAGGTACTCAAGGCCCTGCAGGGAATTCCTGGAATGGGTAGCCCTTAAGACGCTGGTCTCCAGTGCTGAATAGTTTGTAAAGAAAAACAAATCTTCTCTCTATAAAATAAAAACTGAACCACTCAGGCAATTAATCCTCTCAGAACAACTTAGATAATTGGTATTGGCTTGGAGACTCTGGGCTTTTAAACATTTAGTAGGTAACTTTTTTAAGGTAATAAAAATGGAACCTTTGACCAAGCTTATTAGCAGAGGCCAGGCTTATCTGGGGACCAGTGCGATCACAAGCCCCACCTGTCTTTCTTCTCTCTGCAAAATGTGCAACCTCTCAGTGCCTGTCTCCATCTCTGCCCCCTCTGTTCCCATCTGCTGCTCCTATTTCTGCATCTGCCCAGATTGAAGTTCGCCACACTCCTGTTTCCCTCATTACTACCTGCCTCCCCTTCCTGCCACATGGTACCCCTTCCCCACCTCTAAAATCAAGGCCTCTTCCACCTCCTCTCTGCCGCTTTGTGTGTGTGTGTGGGGGGGGCACTGGGGATGGAACCCAAGGTCATTATACTGCCAAGCTACACCGCCAGCCCTATTTTTTAGTGATTTTATTTTTTAAACAGTGTCTCGCTGAGTTGCGAAGGGCCTCATAATACAACAGCAGAGGCTGTCCACAGACTGTGATCCTCCAGTCTCTACCTACCTCCCAAATGCTAGGATTACAAGCGTGAGCCACCACGCCCCGCCGTCTCTGCCATTCTGTGACTTCTCACCAGTGGACCCCTGCACCTGCTAAATGCCTGTACCAACCACTGGACACTCAGCTGTGAGCAAACAGCCCCTGCATTAACCCAGGGGTTGCTGCAAGCGGCAGAAGGGTGAACCACGGCTATGATATTGTGGTATGGTCACATCCCATGGGTTACTGGAGGCCGTTTGCCTCATACTTCCTCCATTTGCTCATTGACAGGGTCCTGGCCAGGCAGCCACGTTTCCATTCTGTTGGCATGTGAGACCCCAGTGACCTGTGAGATGGCAGAAAACCTGTTCTCCCCAGAGGGGCCGTAGTCAGCCGCTGCTCTCTGCTCTAAGCTCCAGAGAAGAGCTGCCATGGTCAGCAGGGCTCCTACAGCCTCTCCTTCCCAGTGTCCTTGGCCACCTCGGTGACAGCAGCATCACCTCTGTATGAAGGCGTGGCGAGGCGCAGAGAGCACAGTCCTCGCGGCCAGTCGACGGCCAAGCCCTGGCCAGGTGTGCTTTGCACATCATTTATGTCCTCTCTGGATAGTAATAGCTCCTTCTACCAGTGGCTAAATGGAGGATTGGAGAGTGCATAAACTTCCCCCAAGACCTCTTTGGGAGAACAAGTTGCAGAGACAAGACTCAAAACCAGGTGCACTTCATTCAAAGAAATAACGAGGACAACCTCCGTCAAGAAAGGCCTGTGACGCTCGTGATCAGTGGGAATGCAAACTGAATTGACAGTATGCATTTTTCTCTTACTACCAATGTACAAGCAACCCTCTTGGTTATTTCACACACACCTGGATGACACTGCCATGGAGACACCTAGAGGAGCCACTGATTAGGGGTCAGAGAAGAGGGACAGTCCTCCGCAGCCGGCACCCTCATCCGCTCTGTGTAGTGACAAGCTCGCCTTGACATATCCTTCCCCAAGAAGTCACCTGTGAGACACATGCGCATACTAATGTACCTGGGGCATCACCCTCATATCAGTGTCGACTTTCAGCCTGTGTGGGCTGCCTTTGAAACTTCCCCCAAAGTGACCTCGGGCAAAGTCATTAGAATCAATGAGGAAAACCTGCTTTGGGTCCTTGTCACGCTGGTTCTGGGAAAGAGGAACGGCTGAAATTTACTGATCCCAATGCTGGTCACCTAAGAAGCAAGAAGAAAATACAGCTCGCTTTCGCTATTAAACACCCCTGGCTAATTAGGAAAGGAATTGCCATTTGCACTTGGGGGAAAGTAAGTTGAAAGGGAGAGGAGTGTTTCTTAGGTAAAGTTTGTACTTAAAACGTAATTCTCTACTTTCTCGATTTTTTTTCTTCAGTGCAAATAAGATTTTGTCTTGCAGAATATTTGAGGATAGTCAGACCAGGTAAGTAGAAGCCATTTGCACATATTATTGTCTTTTTTTAAATAAGGATTTAACCAGTTGGCATACTACCTCCAAGCTACATCCTCCCAGCCGTGTGTGTGTGTGTGTGTGTGTGTGTGTGTGTGTGTGTGTAACAGGGTATTGCTAAATTGCTGAGACTGGCTTCAAACCTGCAATCCTCCTATCTCAGCTTACCAAGTATTGAGATTATAGGCACACACCACTATGCCCAACATATTATTATTATTGTCTTTTATATAGAAGTAGAACAAAATTTAAGCATGCTCTGCAAGTCCTCATATTAACCTGGTGCACCCAGAGAGTCGGCAGAAAGCAGCTTAGCTAGGTAAACCCGTGATGGCTCATGACAATCCCAGTTTATTTTTTGTTTTAAAACTGGCAGCGGGTTCAGTTCTCTGTAAAGCTTTAGCACTGCCTTGGTACGAAAAGCTTTAGTACTTTTCTTATCCTTGAGTGATCACCCTGGGAAATAAAACTATCATGACTTACCCATGGGCAAGAAGTCAAGCCCCGATTCTGATAGACTAAGAATGATGGAAGCTTGGAGCTGTGCTTCCTGCCACAGATCTTATCTGGCCTGTACTCAGCAAGGGTTTGCTCACATTTTCAGGTGGAACTGGAGCTTCCAGGAGTGGGAGGCTCTGAAAGGGACACACCACACTGGCCCCCACCTCTCGGTGAGCTCAAAGTGACTCCCAACCTCCAGTGCTCCTCGTGCCCACCTCGTGGCCTGCCAGCCTCTTCGGATGCCCCGTTTTTTGGCCTGACCTGACCCGGCCTGGTTCCTGTCTCCCACTTTGGCATATTTACAAGTTTTCCATTCCTTAAAAGTACAACTATGCTGCAAATAGCCTGGCTGTCTGGCTAAAGCCCAAGAAAGCTTCTCATCTGCCCACGCCCTATTTGATGACCTGAATGCACCCCAGTTTTAGGTGCCAACAGAGGAAGGAAAAATAATTAGCTGCAGGACTGTATTAACCAGTCTCTCTAAACGCAGCTTCGCAAAAATCCAAGGGTAGATAGCCCTTTCTGAATGTTTGCATCTAAATTAAAGGAGTCACCCCTTTCCTCGGGAGCAATTAATATTTCCATAGTGTGTCATGGTATTAAGGGCTTTTCACAGCATAAAGGATAGGAAATTACCAGTGTCAACGAGCCTATAATAAAAATCCAGACGTGGCGACTAATTAGCAAATATTTATGGAGTGCCTCAGCATTTGTCTGGAAGCTTGAATACCACAACTGAGTAATCAGAGGAGGGACTCTGGATCAGTTGAAGCCCTGAAACCCAGCACAGAGGAGCTAGTTTCTTCCTTAGTTGGGCCTCCAGGGCTCCTTTTTTGTTCTCGGAACCCTGCTAGAATTTTCCAGCCAGGAGCAGTGTTTGGGAAGCCACGGAGCATTTGCCATTGCCTTTGGCTGTTACGTGCTCGTGCTGGTGGTGGAGAGCAGGGATGCTACGATCCAGACAGTCCTTCACAGCAGAGAGCCTGCCCACTCAGAATGCTCTAGGAGCGCCCTTTGGAAGCTGGTAGGATCGCAGCAGGGAAAATACTCAACGCACAAGGAGTCCTCGCTCCATTTCCTTCTTTCATACTTTGGGGAACCCCATTTTGGGAGTGAGGTGACATTGAAGTGGGCAAAGGTCAAATTAACCCAAATTCTCCAGAAACCAGAGAGTCCCAGGCATTTGAGATTAAGCCTCTGTGGTCTGTTCCATTAGCAAGTCCAAAAATTTATGGCTTACCTTGTTGTGGCTAAGTTGCCTTTCTGGGAAAGAAGTTAAGCAAGATTCTAAGTTTACAAGTCTTTTCTTTTCTTCCTTTCTTTTTTCTTTTTTCTTTTCTTTTCTTTTTTCTTTTTCTTTTTCTTTTTTCTTTTTTTTTTTTTGGCAATACTGGGGATTTAATCCAGGGGTATTCTACCTCCACGTTACACCCCCAGCCCTATTTTTTTATACCTTATTTTGTAGCAGGGGCCCACTAAATTGCAGAGGGTCTCACTAAGTAGCTGAGACTGGCTTTGACTTGAACCTGCGATCCTCCTGTCTCAGCCTCCCAATACTGGGATTACAAGCATGTGCCACCATGCCTGGCTTTAAAATAGTATTTTGTACTTAAACAAACATATCAAAATCAATCACTAAGTCAAGCATTGGAAGGAGGGCTGGGAGGGAATGGGATGGGGATTGGGTATGGGTTAATTGGATGATGTGTGCATATATGTCTCCGCAAGTCCCTTATCCCATTATGATGTATGACTACTGCACCAATAAAAAAAATTTTGAAAAGAAAAGAAAATAGCATTTTGTAGCCAGTCATGGTGGTGCGCGCTTGTAACCCCAGCACTTTGGAGGCTGAGACAGAAGGATCGCACAGGTTCGAAGCCAGCCTCAGCTACTTAGTTAAGACTCTCAGCAACTTAGTGAGACCCTGTTTCTAAATAAAATATAAAATAGGTCTGGGAGTATAGCCCAGAGGTAGAAAGCCCCTGGGTTCCATCCCCAGTACCACAATAAAATAAAACAAAACAAAATAGTAGTGTGTGTGTGTGTGTGTGTGTGTGTGTGTGTGTATGCTCGTGCACACACACGCACATTTTTATGGATTGAAGCCAGGGGAATTCTATTTCTGAGCTATACCCCCAGCCCTATTTTCATTTTGTTTTTATTTTGAAACAGCCTTGCTAAATTGCTAAACCTACAATCCTTCTGTCTCAGCCTCCCAAGTACTGAGAGGACAGACATGCACCACCACCCCTGGCTAGAAGAGTATTTTCTTTTTTTGGCGGGGAGGGGTGTTTGGGAATGGAACCCAGGGGCATTCAACCTCCGAGCTATACTCCCTGCCCTATTTTTAAATTTTTTATCTTGAAACAGGGTCTCACTAAGTTGCAGAGGACCTCACTAAGTAGCTGAGGCTGTCCGCGAACCATGAGCCTCCGGCTTCAGCCTCCCGAATGCTGGGATTACAAGTGTGCGCCACCACACCCGGCTAGAATAGTATTTGAAGAAGATTGTGAAGAATAAAAGGGACAGTAGTAGCCTGCTGTGGGATGTCCACTGGTGACCCCTTGCTTCCCAGCCTGGACACCCCAAATTGGTCTGCATCATGGCCAAGTGGTCTACAGAGCTGTGGCAAGGAGCCTGCAAAGGGCAGCCTGGAAGCAGAGAGAAGTGGAGCCGGCTGTGACCAACCCGGGATGGGAGTGGTGGAGAGGAGCCTGATGCTCCGCAGGCCTGCGTGTGAGCGGTCAGCCTGGGTCTGCAAAGCCAGCCAAGTGTGTGGTAAGGACGCCATGATCAAACTCATCAGGAGCAGAGAGTGACTCAGAACGACCTCTGGCTCTGAGGATGGCCGAAGAAACCTTGGCAGGTGAGCCAAGTGTTTGTTTACTCACCAGCAGGAAGACTAAGACACAATTAAAAAAAAAAGTCAAAGTGGGTGAAGACGAAGACAAGACTGGTGTGCGTGTGCGTGTGTGTGTGTGGGGGGGGGGCTGTCAGCTTCCAGGCAGAAGTAAGTAATGCATTTAAGGCACACGATGCTCTGCCAGGATGAAGACAGGGGCACTTGGGAAAGGCTCCTGTGATCTTGGAGCCTCCCCAGCAGGTTGGTGATGTTAGTGGAAGAGGCTTAGATCCAAGTTCTATGGCTTCCTACTGTGTTATTTAACCTCTCTGAGCCTCAGCTTCCTCTTCATTCAGTGTAGACATTACCCACTCTCCACCTGTAAAGCTCAGAAATAATGTATTGAAAGCTTAACGCTAACACTTTTTTTTTGGTGGTACTGGGGTTCCTGGAAGCCCTTCTACCTCCAGGCTACACTCCAGACCTATTTTATATTTGGAAACAGGGTCTCCTAAGCCAGCGCATGTGGCTGGCTTCAAACCTGCGCAATCCTCCTGTCTCTGCCTCCCAAGCGCGGGGATTACAAGCGTGCGCCACCACGCCCGGCACGCTAACACCTTTTTGATGAACAACAGACCATAGATGTTATTAGTTGATCTTTTTCTTAGAACACCCCATAGTACTTAATTCCTTACTGTTCTTCTAAATATTATTTGGGGAATATTATTTTCCAAAGCAATGATTATAGTGTAGATCATCAGAAATATTACTGTAAGATGTCGCATCATAATAATGGTATCAGTGAGAACTCATGGCTACAAGTGACAGAAAACCCCACTCACACTGGTTTAAGACAAAAAGTAGAAGTTATTTCCCCATTTAAACTAAAAACTGAAGAAGTGAATCTCGTTAGCTTTAGAGATGGTCCAATCTATGGCTCAAACAACATCACCATGATATGCCTTCTCTCCTTCCATCCCTTGGTCTATTCTTTTTATTATTTTATTCATGTATGTATGTATATATTTTGGTACTAGGCATTCTACCTTTGAGCTATTTTCTTTATGAAACAGAATCTCACTTAGCTGAGGGTCTCACTAAGTTGCTGAGACTGGCCTCAAACCTTTGTTTGATCCTCCTGTTTTAGCCTTCTAGCCAGTGAGATTACAGACATCTGGCTTCCCTTGGCCTATTCTTAAATAGAAATTCCACTCTGGGTGGCGACATAGCTCCAGCACTTCCAGATACTCAGATTTAAATCCTGCAAATTAGCCGGGCGTGGTGGCGCACGCTTGTAATCCCTGCGCTTGGGAGGCGGAGACAGGAGGATCGCGCAGGTTTGAAGCCAGACGTGCTGGCTTAAGAGACCCTGTTTCCAAATTTAAAAAAATAGGTCTGGGAATGTAGCCCGGAGGTAGAAGGGCTTCCAGGAACACCAACAAAAAATAAAAAAATAAAAATAAAAATAAATCCTGCAAGTAAAACTCAAGACATCATCTGTTCAGATGAAGTTGGGTCACATGTTTATACCAAACAATCACTGTGGCCAAGGAGAGCCACTGCTCTGACTGGCCAGGGCCTCCTGTCCCACCCCTGGCCTGGAAGATGAAGAATTACTTGCAGCACCTACAGTGAGCAGAAGCAGCTCTTCTCCAAAAGGAAATGCAGGGTGAGTGGGAGCTGGGAAGAAAAGCAATACAACCCACCCTGAGGTCTTCACATGCTGCAGAACCGCAGCCAACTCCTCAGCTGGTGAGGATACAGTGCCACTCCGGCATGTACCTGCCAGGCAAGCCAAGGAGCTTGGCTGGGAATTTCTCAAAGTGTGGTCATGGTCCATTGTGGGTGGAATTTCCTGCAACACTTGCTCAAAATTTAGATTTTAGGAAAGCTGAGCGTGGTGGCGCACGTTTGTCATCCCCGCACTTGGGAGGCTGAGACAGGAGGATCACGCAGGTTTGAAGCCAGCCTCAGCTGGCTTAAGAGATTCTGTTTCCAAATAAAATATAAAATAAGCCTGGGAGTATAGCCCAGAGGTAGAAGGCCCCAGGATTCCATCCCCAGTACCACCAAAAAAAAAAAAAAAATTAGGTTTTAGGATCTCACTCCAGATCTGGAGCTGGGCCCCAAGAATTGGAGGTCTTTCAGAAGATTCCAATGGACAAAAAAGTCTGGGCCTTATCAGTACCTGCCGTGTTGACCATGTGCAACAAACTCCTATATGCCTCCCTGATACAAGTCCTTCCTTACTCATTGATTAAAGGAAGCTGATGGTGGTTTTTCTGATTCGCTAAGTTGCTGAGGCTGTCCTAGAGCGTCAGAAACATTACCATTCATAATTATTTCACCATTTTCCAATTTTGTGGGAGGGGTAGTGGGGATTGAACCTCTGAGCTGCTCCCCTAGCCCTATTTTATTATTTATTTATTTATTTATTTATTTATTTATTTTTGGTGGTACTGGGGTTCCTGGAAACCCTTCTACTTCCGGGCTACACTCCCAGACCTATTTTTATACTTTTTTATTTGGAAACAGGGTCTCTTAAGCCAGCGCACATGGCTGGGTTTGAACCTGCGCGATCCTCCTGTTTCCGCCTCCCAAGTGCAGGGATTACAAGTGTGCGCCACCACGCCCGGCTTATTTTTTATTTTGAACAGAATCTCACTAAGTTGCGGAGGCTGGCTTTGAACCTGCGATCCTCCTGTCTCGGCCTCCCGGCTTGATTCCGTGTGTGTGTGTGTGTGTGTGTGTGTGTGTGTGTGTGTGTGTGTAAGAGAGAGAGAGAGAGAGAGAGAGAGAGAGAGAGAGAGTCTGGAGATGGAACCCAGAGGCATTTGACCCTCCGAGCTGCACCCCCTGCCCTATTTTGTATTCTTTATTTTGAAACAGGGTCTCACCGAGTTGCAGAGGGCCTCACTAAATAGCTGAAGATGGTCCATGAACCACGATCCTCCAGTCTCGACCTCTGGAATGCTGGGATTACAAGCATGTGCCACCACACCCAGCTTGATTATGCTCGAGGGACCATGTAGAACTGACCTCTCCCCAGATGGGAAGCAGAAGCACATGTGGCTAATAAATCCATGTCAGAACTGACCCCCTGTCTCTAAGTTAATGTCTCAACCTGTTCAGACTTCCGTAACACCACGATTGTTCTTTATAAGTGCTGTTGAAATATACCAGTGGTCTGGTAAGGGAAACCAAACTTCAAGCCTCCCTCATGCTCAAGACTGAGTTAAAAGCTTCTGGTTTCTTTTTTTATTTGTTACGGGTGCATTATAATTGTACATGCTAGTGAGAGCCATAGTGATGCGTGCACATAAGCACGGAGCATCACCTGGCCCGCTTCCCTCCCCGCTCGACCCCCTCCCACTGCTCTGCTGGTCTCTGTCCTAATTCTCATGAAGTCTCCTCTCTTCCCCTTTTTCCCCTACAGCTTCCACAGAGTGAAAACACACAGCCCTTGATTTCCTGAGTCCGGCTTCCCTCACTAAGCATGATGTTCTCATGTCCCACCCATTTTCCTGAAAATGACATAATTTCTTTCTTCTTTGTGTAAAAGCCTTTGCTTTGTTAATTTCAGTCACACATTGTCCTGCAGGGTCCTGCCTGGGACCTGCCTCACCTCTTTGTCCAGCGTATCTGTGTGCAGAGCCCACCCCTAGTTCACTGCGTCTGCTGTCAGGTTGACCATCGGGGTACCCGAGTGTTCGTGTAAACCCTACAGTTAATTTTTTTCTGCACACTAGTTTATATTTATTTATACTAGTTTTATTAATATTTCCTTTGGAAATGAAGATACAGATTAGTTCAAAATATTTCATTTAATATCAACACATGCATTATGAAATCCAATTGACAAAAAGCATGGGCAAAGATAGTTGTTTGGCTTTTTTTTTTCAAGACCATCTTTATTTGTTTATCTTTATATCTGTACCCAACAAAATTGTTTTCAGAAAGCAAGGACTAAGGAATAAGCGTTGACTCCCATGAACGGTTTTTGACCACCCTGCCACACTGTGTACCAGGAAGGAGTGATTTCGGGCCGACTCCAGTTCCCTCGCACAGATTGCTCATCCACATTCAGTGATTACATCAAACGTCTCTGTGGTTGAGAAAATTAGTTTCTTGCAGTTCAAGATCTGAAGATAGTGTCTTGCAGTAGATAAAGAATCTATTGAACTGATGTGAAAACATTAACTTTTGAGGCCCTAAAAGCAAATAAGCCATCTAAAAAGACCATTTGGATTTTGAGCCTTTTGATATGAATTTGCAGAATGCCAATGAACCCTACATTGGAATTACTTGGCTTTTCAGCACTACACTTTACAAAGGAAATTTATTTGAGAAACATAAAAACATGACAGGACACTTCACAGGCCACTTTTCACAATAAAATCGGCAATAGTAATAACATACATATTTTGCAAGCATAAACACTCAAGCATACTGATGACAGTTGTGTAATTATTATAGTTATAAACAGGTAAAATATATTCATAAAGAAATAGGTCAGGCTGAGCCAGGCGTGGTGGCGCACGCTTGTAATCCCGCACTTGGGAGGCTGAGACGGGAAGATCACTCAGGTTCGAAGCCAGCCTCAGCTACTTAGTGAGGCTCTCAGCAACTTAGTGAGACCCTGTTTCCAAATAAAATATAAAAAATAGGTCTGGGAGTATAGTCCAGAGGTAGAGAAGCCCCTGGGTTGCACCCTCAGTCCAGAAAGAAAGAAAGAAAGAAAGAAAGAAAGAAAGAAAGAAAGAAAGAAAGAAAGAAAGAAAGAAAGAAAGAGGTCAGGCTGGGCATGGTGGTGCACGCTTGTAATTCCAGTGCTTGGGAGGCTGAGACAGGAGGGTCACAGGTTTGAGGCCAGCCTCAGCAACTTAGTTAAACCTTGTTTCAAAATTAAAATATATATAAGACAGAGAATATAGCTCAGATATAGAATGTCTCTGTGTTAGACCTCCAGTGCCAACAAAAATAAAATAAAACAAAACAAAGAAATAGATCAAAGGCCAGCGTCTAAACACATATCACTATAATTGGTAATTCTGTGCACCCAACTTTATAACTGTGGCCATCTGAAATACCATGATGGACAGTCAAAATCTTATGATGAGAGCCATTGAAACCACCGGGAGTTACCGCCATGTACCAGTCATCCAAAGAGTTGAGATCTTGAGAAATATTTTCTTTCACAAATATGGGTATAAAAAAAGGATATCTCTTAACTTTTAGGACATTTCAACATTTAAATTATATGCATAATCTTAGAAACAAAATCAGTATTGTGACACTGCACTTTCCTAGAGTCAAATTTGCAAAACATAAATAAATAAAAATGCATACATTGAATTAGAAGGCATAAAGGAATAATAAATCCTTAAAAGGCTTTATACTTCCAGTGTAATTTAAATTTAACAATCTATATCACCAGTCTTAGAAATAATACAGAGATGATATAAAAAGCATAGCAATTTGTAAAAAAAAAAAATTAAAAAAAATAATAATAATGATAGTGACAGGCATGGTAGCGCACACTTGTAATCCCAGCATTCGGGAGGCTGAGACCGGAGGATCGCAGTTCTCGGACAGCCTCAGCTACTTAGTGAGGCCCTCTGCAACTTATTGAGAGCTTGTTTCAAATTAAGGCATAAAAAATAGGGCTGGGGGTATAGCTCAGAGGTCAAATTCCCCTGGGTTCCATCCCCATACCCACAAAGAATAAATAAATAAATAATAGTGAGAAAGAAACTAAAATTAAAAAACAACTCCCCCCCATTAAATAAAAAAAGAAAACTCAAAATACAAAAAAGCATATTAATTTTCATAGGCTAAAAAACACTATAATCTCAAATACTGGAATTCCTAAAGATCAAAATCCTGAAGATACAGTTCTGGAGAAAATACTAAGTCTTTAAAGGACGTTTATTTACAATGTCTTTAAGCATTAGTAATTCCAGAATAGATTCTGGGCAATTGCACAGAGATAGTCCAGAAAAGCTGACCAACTTTCATAATCATTAACTATACTTTGGAGTCTTTCATTAAAACAAACAGCAGCTTTTTGGTTCTGTCTGTCTTAGGGCACAGGTCTCCTTGGAAAGTACATTCACATTCACCTCTCGGTGGTGTTGCTCTTTCTAAAATTCGGATTCTACACCAACCTACACATCCCCTATTTCCCATCCTTCCTCCCATGCCCCTGTGTTTTGGGTACACAGAAATCCATTCCATACCCATCATACACCTGCACTGAGGATTGAATCCAGGGGCCTTCTACCACTGGGCTACACCCCCTGCCCTTTTTATTTTTTTATTTTGAAACAGGGTCTTGCTAAGTTGCTGAAGCTGGCCTCAAACCTACAATCCTCGTGTCTCAGCCTCCTGAGTACTGGGATTACAATGACAGTGTGCCACTGTCATTGAGTCCAGCTTCATGATTATTTTTCAGCCAGTGATTTCACTGGCTTCTAAAGAAAAATATAACTTTAATTCATTAAAAACTCCCAGAATTTCATCAACTGGAAGAAATCCCAATAGAGGAGACAAATGGCACATGTTTTAACTGAAGTTTTCATCATTGCTGAAGTTATAAGCTTTGTGCCCCCAAATCTGAAATAATGCCCAATCCCTTCCCCACAATCAGCCTTTCTATGGCTCTTCTACAGCCCTTTCACAGGAATTCTGGTTTTGCGGATTTCAGCTTTTGGGATTTTGATCTTTCAGAATGGTGATTTATGGGAAGTTAAGAATTTAGGAATTTGGGGCTTTGGAGGTTTTGGACTCTTGGGATTTCAACATTTGGGTTTATAGCAGTTGAGACTATGTCTTTTGAGATTACCATCAGTACCAGTAAGTAACTGGCTTGAAATATTTCTTTGGGTCTTCATACAAAGATAAAATGAACAGTATATGATATAGGGCTCCTGAGTACATAAAACTTGAATTATGCTTTTCCCCTGTGAATGTGTATTATGTTAATTTAAATCTTGGGTCCATCTGGGACCCTAAAAGAATGGAGGTAAAGTTTTCTACCCCGACCCTTTCTCCCTCCTTCCTGTCCTCCCTCCCTCCTTCCCTCCTTCTCTCCTTCCATCTGTTTAATTTAGTAGTGCACATTTTCTTCCTTCTCATTAGCAGATATGTTTTAGAGCAAAGGTCTTAAGCAAAACGGGTGCCTGCAGTGTTAAGCTTTCTGTCCCCACATCTGAGAGAGAACCATTAATAAATACTTAACCTTGTCAATCAGATTTTCCATAAGCCGCCTGCATTTATAGGCAGGAGCAGCGATGGCCGTGGATCTGGCTTTGTTAGAGTGGGATGGGTTTCGTATCTTGATCCCTTAACTGCTGCAGTGATCCTTTTCCTTCCATGTTCTTTGATTTTTCCCTCTCACAATCACATATTAAACAGTCAGCAGCTCTGCCCTCTCCTTTCTTTAACGCAGGCATTGACGTGGAGGTGTCCCGTAGCCACACGCATATTTGCGCCCGTCCACGCTGGAGTCTTAGCACACCATGACCTCTCGAGGCCACAGCAAGTGGCGGCGGTGAGGAGCAGCGCGCGTGGCTGGCCACTTGATTCTGAGCTGAGAATCTCCTGCATCCAAGTCCCACTTAGTCACAGGTGTGGCCAACATAAGACACAGCTAGTCTCCCTGTACCTTGGTGTTCTCTGTGTATAAAATGAAAAACACCTGCCCAGGTGTGGGACATAAGGGAATAAGTGGGTATCTGGGGCCACTTTTTTTTTAAACAAATTTTTTATTGAACATAAATGGTATACATTTAAATTATATTTGGTGCCCTCTCCCCCTGACCCCCATTTTCCCTTTCCCCCTCCCACCAATGGTTGTCCAGGGTAACCATGTCATTTTCATAATTTTACAAATATTTGGATGTAGACCCTCATTAATCAAGATCAGCCTTCCTCCTCTTCTATTTTTCCATTCAAACTTTGCTGATATTTCCCCTACATTATCTGGAGTCCCACTGGTATCCTCTGTGTTCCCTAGTTTGGGCATATTAGAGGAAACATATATACCTTCTCTTTCTATGCTTAGCTGATCTCACTTAACATAATGTTCTCCAGGGCTTTCCATCTTCTTGCAAATGATATAATTTTGTTCTTCCTTATGGCTGAATAGAATTCCATTGTGTGTATTTCCCAAAGTTTTGCTATCCATTCATCTGTTGATGGAGATCTGGGTTGATTCCATATTTTGGCTATTACGAATTGTGCTGCTATGAACATAGGTATGCATATGTTGCTGTAGTTCTCTGAATTCAACCCCTTTGGAAAGATACCCAGGAGTGGTAGAGCTGGATCGTATGGTGGATCTATTCCTAGCTTTCTTAGGAATCTCCACACAGATCTCCATAGTGGCTGAACTAGTTTGTGCTTACAAAACCTTCAGCGAACAACTAATACCAATACTTCATAACTTGTTCCGGGAAATTGAAAGAGATGGAACTCTCCCAAATTCCTTCTATGAGGCCAGTATCACATTAATCTCCAAACCAAATAAAGATACCTCAAGAAAAGAAAACTCCAGACCAATATCCTTAATGAACATAGATGCAAAAATTCTAAACAAAATACTAGCCATACGCATTCAAAACTATATCAAGAGAATAATACATCATGACCAAGTTGGTTTCATCCCAGAAAAACAAGGCTGGTTCAACATACGCAAATCAATACATGTTATTCACCACATAAATAGAACCAAGAACAAAAACCACATCATCATAGCAATAGATGCTGAAAAAGCATTCGACAAAATCCAACACCCATTTATGTTAAAAACACTGCAGAAAATTGGGATAGAAGGAAAGTACTTCAACATCATCAAGGCAATATACTGCAAACCCAAAGCCAACATTATATTGAATGAGGAGAAACTGCAAGAATTTCCTCTAAAGTCAGGAACAAGACAAGGATGCCCACTATCACCACTCCTTTTCAATATATTCCTTGAGACTCTTGCTGCAGCAATAAGACAAGAGAAGGAAATCAAAGGAATTCACATAGGAAGAGAGGAAGTAAAACTATCCTTATTCGCAGATGACATGATCCTTTATCTGAAGACCCAAAGAACTCAACCAAAAGACTTCTGGAGCTGATTGACAAATTCAGCAAAGTCGCAGGATACAAAATCAACCTAAAGAAATCAGTGGCTTTTCTTTACGCCAACAATGAATCCACAATGAAAGAAACAAAGAAAACAATTCCATTCACTATAACCTCAAAACCAATAAAATATCTAGGAATAAACTTAACCCAAGATGTAAAAGACCTCTACAACAAAAATGATAAAACATTAAAGAAAGAAATTGAAGACCTTGGAAGATGGAAAGATCTCCCGTGCTCATGGATAGGCAGAATAAATATCATCAAAATAGCCATTCTGCCAAAACTGATCTATAGGTTCAATGCAATTCCCATTAAAATACCAGTGACATTCTTCAGAGACCTAGAAAAATCAATCATGAACTTTATATGGAGAAAGAAAAGACCCAGAATAGCCAAAGCAATTCTGGGGCCACTTTTAAGAGACTGAGATCTAAAATCTAAACAAACCAACATAAATAAAGCAAACTTCAAAAGTCAAAATCCTAAAAAAAAAATCACAGCAAGAAGAAATCCTATATAATTGGGATGGCAGGGCCCCAAGCAGAGATCCCAGGTTTCAGTTAACTTAGCTTGGGGTAGGGATCGTCTTTGAGGTACAACTGGATTCTTGTGCGATTCGCAAACTGGTGACCAGGTCGTGAGTGGATATAGTGAGCGCTGTTGCCATACTTGTTAAGTTGGGTCCTGCACTCATGTGACTTTGTGTCACATGACCTCTGCAGGGCAAGGGAGGGGCTGAAACCCCCGCGAGAATTGGGCGTTCCCGCGAGTAAACCCCCATCTCGCGAGATGCATGCCTTTAAAAGGAGAGCCCGCATCCTCAAGCTTCGGACAGGCGCGCGGGCCCCACGGTGCCTCGCCCTGATCCCCGGGAGAGCCGTGCCATTAAAACTTTACATGCCACGTGTACCGGACCTCTCTCGTGTTTTTCACACTCCGCCGTACTCACTTATTTTTATTTTACTCGCATTTAATTTTTTATTTTACTTATCATTTGGTGCCGAACCGGGAGAACTCTTGGGTCCCTCCCCATTTTTTTTCCTTTTTTTTTTTTTCTGTTTTCTCTTTTTATTTTTACTCTCTTTTTGAGCCCCGGACTCTCCGACCCGCCAGCAGCTGACTGCGAGGTCCCACACCAGCGCTCCGCTTGCAGGCGTTGCTCCCACCACTGCCGCCGCTGCCGCCCCGTGCCTGCGTGGACTACCTCCTGCACGGGCCAGGACCTCTGCCTGCCGCTTGGACCTCCTAAAACCGCCGTTCCCGCCTGCCCACGCCGCCCGCCGCTGGAATGGGACCATGCCGCCCGCGGACTGCGCCACACTGCGCGCCTATGTCTTCTCCGCGCCTGGCGTTGCTTAGACCCGCCTGCCGGGGCCGCCTGCCTCCTCCATCTAGGCGGCCGCCACTCTGCTAAACAGCCCCCAGCCCGCCAAGTCCAGCCCGCGCTCCAGCTGGTTCCTCCACTCGGACTCGCGCCCTGGCGCCCTTCACCCTGTGCCTGCCCACCCCTGCTGCCTGGGCCTGGCCATTCCGGAGTCGGCGGCCATCTTTCCGGCCCGAGCCAGGCAGCTTGGCACTTGCTCTGCCTGCCAACCACCTGCGCGGGCCAGGACCTCTGCCTGCCGCTTGTACCTCCTAAAGCACCGTTCCAGCTTGGTTCTCCGGTCACCGCCGGGACCTCTGGCCGGTTTGCCCCACCCGCCCCGAGCCAGGCTCACTGGCGGTGCTCCTCGGGGCCCAGCCTCAGCGTCTGGCGTGTGCCTGGAAGCCATTTTGTCTCCACGCCGCGGGCCCGGCAAGCCATGCTGCCTGCGCACCCCCACTGATCCCACCTGCGCCAGCCGCCAGTGCCATCCACACCAGCCACCGGCATCCACGCGCCCCGGCTCCACCACGCTCCCAGCAGCTTCTCAGCGCTTCTGTCGAAGCCAGCGCTGGCTGGCAACACTTCACTCCGGTAAACTGCCTCCTTCCCTTGGTTAGCGGGTTCCGGACTTGGGTCTCCCGGTCCACTGGGACCTAAAAATCCAAGCGCTTGGTGACCCATTGTCCCCCGGTCCACTGGGACCACGCTGCGGATGACCAGGTCATCCTCCGGTTTTGAGAAGGAATGAAGACGTTCTTCCCTATCTCTTAACCTCTGTTTCCGAACGATTGAGCAGGGAAATCGGGGATGCCCATTTCCTGTTCTTCGTTTCCGCCCGCGAACCAATTATGGGGAGTCGAACCTTTATACTAGCAGATGCCCTGAGAGCCTGTCTGCCTTGATACGAGTTGGGAAATAGGTTGCGGTGGCCCAGGAATAGTTAGGAACTTTTATAAGCGGTCTGGTATCCTTCCAAATGCTCTCCCCCATCAGCTTCCATTTATTTTCCCGCCAGCTGCCATTTTGTGATGGCGCGTAGTCACTGCCTGGTGATGTCACAGTCGCCATCTTGGCCCGCGCCAGACTGCAATTTTGCTGGGCGGCCCGCGTGGGCGCGCCCTAGGTGCTGTGGGAAACGCCGGGGCTGGGGCGACACCCTCTGCCCGTGGGGAGTCTGCGTTGCCATTCTTGCCAGACACCAGCCCCGGGACGCGCTCTTTGTGAGTATAGGTCCGTCACAGCTGACAGAACCTTAACATAGCATCTAAGTTTTAATTCCAGAGAGAAACAGGCGGAAATGGAGCATACACTCCGACTTTGCCAAAAAGCAGATCCCTGGTAGCTGCCCTTTGGCTGGCGGTGGCGGCTCAGCCCCCTGGAGCGCCACCTACGTGTGGAGGACTGCAACAACAACTACCTCCAGGAGCCTGCCTCAAGTGGGGCAAAGCCACGCCTACCAATCAGACTGCTCGGCGTGTGGCCAGGAGGGCCACTGGAACAGTGCCCTTGGAAAAGGGTGAGCCCCAGGTGCCTCAACACAGGGGGAGCACCTTTCCAGACCAGGCCCCGCCGCTGGCCCTACTCAGCCTGGCTGAAGACTGATGGCTCCTGGATCCCTCAACCTCCATCCTCTTTGCCAGCTCAGGGTAGCTCTCCAGGTACTGAGTAAGCCAGTCTCCTTTTTGGTCGCCTGCTCAATCTCATGATTTGTTTTTTTCTTTAATAGCCCTTGCCTGTTCAAGCCTCCTCAAGCGCACATCACTAAGCTGTCCAGGGTAACCTCCAATTCTCACTGCAGCTATGCACCCACCTGCACCCCCTTCTGGGGGACTGGACTCCCGACTCCTCCCGGCCTGGGGCCCCTGACGACGCCCCTTGACAGCAGGAAGAAGCTAGAGGGTCCAATCGTCATCCATTATCCCTACCATCAAAAGGCCGGAATCCCGGGTTTCGGCACCAAATGATAAGTAAAATAAAAAATTAAATGCGAGTAAAATAAAAATAAGTGAGTACGGCGGAGTGTGAAAAACACGAGAGGTCCAGTACACGTGGCATGTAAAGTTTTAATGGCACGGCTCTCCCGGGGATCAGGGCGAGGCACCGTGGGGCCCGCGCGCCTGTCCGAAGCTTGAGGACGCGGGCTCTCCTTTTAAAGGCATGCATCTCGCGAGATGGGGGTTTACTCGCGGGAATGCCCAATTCTCGCGGGGTTTTCAGCCCCTCCCTTGCCCTGCAGAGGTCATGTGACACAAAGTCACATGAGTGCAGGACCCAACTTAACAATACTGTGTAATTTCGCCTTTTCTCATTTTGTACAGGTGCACCCCACCTTGGGAAAAGTGCTGAGTTCTTGGGCCAACCCCAGAATCGAGTAGGTTTGGGACCCACTGAACATTCAAGTCAATTTCTAGTCGTTCATTTCAGGGAAACTAATGAAAGGCTGTGGGTGGGGAGCCATTAAGGTCTTCCCCTTATCTTTACTAAAAGCATACTTCTGATTGTCCTCCCCAAAGAGTCAACAAGGTTTGGGGCCTTGGATGCTTCAAGGTTACTAATGCTAATGATGCTATTGTTCTGTCTGAGCTAAGACTAGGTTTGTGTTGCAACAGGGTATTTCTTGACCTACCCGGACTTTGGAATTTTTCCCTCCAGGGTAACCTAAAGCTAAAAACTATAAATACCATAAGAGAAAAAGCCCCAGGGTCAGCCAATAGAGATATCGACCCGAGAGTTGACTGGCGATCCTTCCATGCTTAGGAATAAATCATGTTTGGAATTTAATTCTTAAGAGTTATATTATTTATCCTCACTCCTCTCTTCGGAACCCATACTTTTGCTGGCTGGCTCCAGCAGCTATTCTTTTAAAAAACGGAGGGGACTTCCCCAGAACCCGAGCGTCAAATCGCTTCCGGATTGTCCAGGCCACAGTCTGCGCAGTCCCGTGTGGTGCTTAGGGGCGTAGGCGTGGAGTCCCACAGCCCTGGCTCTGGCACTATTGGAAAACAGGCAACATAATTATCCTTAAGAACACACACATGCCGGGCGTGTTGCACACGCTTGTAATCCCAGCATTTGGGAGGCTGAGACAGGAGGATTTCGGTTCACAAACAGCCTCAGCTACATAGTGAGGCCTTCCACAACTTAGTGAGACCCTGTTTCAAAAAAAAAAGAATAAAAAATAGGGATGGGGGTGTAACTCGGAGGTAGAATGCCCCTGGGTTCTATCCCCAGTACTGCAAAAAAAAAAAAAAGAAAAAAAAAGAAAAGAAAAGAAAAGAAAACACACAGTAACTTAAGGATGGGGATATTTGCATGGGAGTAGACAGAACTGATGGAAGAAAGGGTGGGTCTGAGTCTACTTTGTGCTTCTATGAAGAATCCCACAGCCTGGGTAATTTATAAACGATAGGCATTGGTGTGGCCCATGGTTCTGGAGGCAGGCAGTCTGAGGGGCCACACCTGGCCGGGGTCTTCTCGCCGTGTGGAAGCATGGCTAACAGCATTACCAGGAGAGGGGAACACAAGAGAGATGAACTTGCTTTTATAACAACCCCACCCTCATGATAATGAACCCACTCCTACAATAATGACATCAACCCATTTACAAGGGCAAAGCCCTTCCGGTCTGACCACCTCTCGATGCCTATCCAGGAGACTCAGTCTGCAACACTGGAACTTAGGGAGATGCACTCAAACCACAGCAGATGGATTGACCATCCGATGTGCTGAGAAAACACTGAAGACCCATTTGGAAATGTATTACTTGTAGACATTATTTTCACCATAGAAGATAACACATTCTGGGTGTGAAGGAATGCAGGAAGAAGAATCTAAGATATTGACAATACTAGTATAGGGAATCTACTAGAAATAAGAAAGCAGGATATTAGAATTAAAATAGGACCCTTGTAGAAGTAAGAGAGTAACAAAAACATGTGAGAGTACTGTAAGGAAACATTCCCCTCTCCTGATAAAATTAAAATGTGAAGAATTAACCTAGAATAAAACTGTGAGTCTCTGCTTCGGTAACCCCACTTGCCAATATAAAGTACAACTTGTAAGTTCCTGCTTATGATAACTGCCTGAGTTCTGGCTTCTGTGAAACTGCTTGCTTATGTCCCAGCTACCTTAATGTTAAAAGTTGTTTTAATTTAAAAACCTAGGTTACTATTAGAAATTATTTTAAGGATAGACTTGTTTTTCAAAATTCTTGATGTTAAAAATTGTTTTTTAAAGTTTGAGATATTTTAAAATAGTATAAAGTAATTTAGGGAATGAAGCTATTTTTCTTGGAAGTGAGGCCCAAGCTCACCGCAACTTTATCTCAAGGAAGCACCCGGAGGGCTCCTCAAACGGTCAGTACTCAGGGGCCGAGCTGAAGGTTGCCATAGTAACCAAGCATGAAAGAGAAAGTCACTCTTTGGCGGGCAGTGACGTAGAAAGGCTGTCATTTAAGACTATTTGCTGTAATTCAAGTGTGTGTGTGCTTTCTTTTGAAATTATTGGTTGTACTTGTTTACCTTTTTATCTGATTGGTTATATCCTACCTTTTGGCGGGCTGTGACGTGTGTAACCACCCCTCCAAGGGCTATAAAAATAGAGCCTGAAGTGTGCTCAGGGTCGAGCTCCGACCACTTTCCTTGCTGTCTACTGAGGCTGAACGCTAGCTCGGCCAGAGGCTCCCTCTGGTAGCTGCTGGGCAATTCCTCTACTGACAGTCAAGCTAGTGAAGGAGTCTCGACCCTGGCATGCCAGTGAGAGCTGCAGCACTATAAACTCTGCTTGTGAGTTGCAACCTTGGTGTGTCCTTCGTTATTTGGGTAAGGGGGTGACTCTCGGACCCTAACATCTGGAGGCCCCAGCGAGATCCCTCCCCCCACCTAGCGAACGACCCCAAGGGCAGGAGTTTAACTACAACGGACCTCAGGCAACGAGACGTCGTGTAAGACCTGGGAAGAGACAGAGGAAAAGGCGGGGGCAACGGGACGCCGTATAAGGCCCTCGTGACCTCTGTCACCCCTCAGGCAACGAGACGTCGTGTAAGGCCTGAGGAGGAGAGAGGGGGCTTAGGCAACGAGACGTCGTGTAAGACCTAAGTGACCTCCAGAGACTTTTTCAAGTCTCATTGGAGAGGGGATTCTTGTGGAAACCCCTGAGCTAGCAACGAAGCCGTCCTGGCGAACGAAGAAGTGCTCGAGCTGATCGACCTGCAGCCGGCGAAGTGGACACCATTTGGCCTCATCCAGGATCCTAGCAGTAAGTGTGGTGTAAATGTGAGAAGGACCGGTCCGTATGAATGGAGAGCATGGAGTGAGTGGAAACAAATGATGTGTGTTATTGGAATTGCAATTCCTGTGCTTATTATAATTTTTTTATTAGAATACTGGTACCAGTAATAGAAATAAGTAAAAGTTTTATTGCAAGTAGTTTATTATAATTGGGTTTTAATAATAATAACAAATTAATATGTCTAATTAGTTAGGGCATTTATTGGTTGTTATATTAAGGTATCCGTGTCAGGAAGGGCTAATCTTGGGTGGAGTTGAGCAACGACATCTATTAAAAATTAAATTCTAACAGTCCGCCAGGGGAGTGCACATGAGGGGTGGTCGCCCAGCACTCCGGACGAGCCTACCTCTGCTAGAGAGGGCAGGTTTTTTTACCTGAGGCACTGTGGAGGCATACGACACCTGGCCAAAAACCTGGTGGAGTCCCCTCCTTAATACAGCACACTTGCAGACCCGACACACTAGGAAAACCCATCCCAGACTCTGGTATAGGCGAAGGACTTCTACCGGTTGCCCGGGTGGCTTTCCGACCACCTGTAGCCCTTAAGGACTGGGGGGAGCAACTTGGATGAAGAACTAGCCACCAGAGTCTAAAATAAGACCCCTAGACTCATAACTCCTCCACCCAACTTAGAGACATAAAAAAAAAAAAAAAAAAAACTAGAATAAATTAGTTAACGATGGGGCAAGCCCAGGTTACGCCCAGAGGTCTCATGCTTTCCCACTTCTCGGAGGTCCAGAAAGAAGCTCAAGAAAAGGGCCTGATTATCAAGAAAGGTAAGTTTAATACTCTCTGCTCTGTTGAATGGCCAGCTCTTGGAGTTGGATGGCCACCACAGGGATCATTTTCCCCAGGCTTAATTTCAAAGGTCAAAACAATCATCACGCAGCCGGGTAGCCAGGGCCATCCTGATCAATTCCCTTATATCTTGGTCTGGGAGGACATAGTTCAAGAGCCCCCTTCCTGGCTCCGGCCAATTCTGCAAACTATTGGCAATGCAGCCCTAGTAGTCCAGGAAAAGAAGGGAGCCACAGGAGCCTCTAACTCTCTTGGGGAGAAATTTTCCGCCCCAGTACTGCCGGAAAGCTCGCCCTTATACCCTTCTTTACTAGATTTAGATATAGCCAGACCACCTCCCTACGCCCAGGCAGAACAGGCAGCTGAGGGACCTAATAGTGTGGCCAGGCCCTCCTCTTCAGCACCCGTATCTCAGAACCAGGACAGAGGTCGTAGACCACGAACTAGGGGGCTCCAAAGACAGGAAGAGGAACAGGAGCCCACCTCCTCAACACAAGAGGAGGAGGTCTCGGTTCTCCCAGTTCGTGCCACTGGACAGGGGGGACCGGAAGGGAATCACCTTTATCAGTATTGGCCTTTCTCCTCCAGTGACCTATATAACTGGAGAACCCAGAACCCCCCTTTCTCTGAAGATCCTAAGTGTCTTATAGGATTATTAGAATCTATCATGCATACCCATTGCCCCACCTGGGATGACTGCCAGCAGCTGTTGAAAACACTCTTCACCACTGAAGAAAGGGAGCGCATTATCAACGAAGCCAGAAAGAATGTTCTCGGCGAGAATGGGAGACCCACCACACTCCAGAATGAAATTGAGGACACCTTCCCTCTCAACCGCCCAGACTGGGACTTCAGGGACGCACGAGGTAGGGAGCGTCTCCGAGTATACCGCCAGACTCTAATGACCGGTCTCCAAGCAGCTGCCAGGCAGCCTACTAATTTTTCCAAAGTAAAAGCTGTTGTTCAAGGAGACACTGAAAGCCCGGCCGCATTTTTAGAGCGTTTGTACGATGCTTATAGGCAGTATACCCCAATAAATCCAAAGGCAGACGAACATCGATCAGCCATTATACTTTCTTTCATTAGTCAGGCAGCTCCTGATATCAGAAAGAAATTAAGCAAACAGGAGAATCTGGGAGAGTTAACTGTGGGAGAAATGATGCAAATAGCAGAGAAAGTATTTAATACCAGAGAGACTAAGGAAGAGAGAGAGGAAAGGTTAAGAAAGGAAGATAGGGAGGTCCAGGAGAAAATTAGAAGGGAAGATCGTGAATTCCAAGCAAGGGAAAACCGAAAGCAGCAGAAAGAAATAGCTCGAATCTTTTTGGCAGGAATCAAGGACAGGGATGAATATAAGCTAAGGAACAAAAACTTTACTAGGTTAGACAGGAACCAGTGTGCAGGATGCAGGGGTTATGGGCACTGGAAGCATAACTGCCCAAAACTTCAAGAAAGGGAAAGAAGGGGAAACAATTATAATTTTAAAAGGGAAAGGGAAAGAGCGGTGGAACAAGCCAAGGGTCTCTTAGTGGGAGAAAAACAATGAGGGGGTCAGGGCTCGACTCCCCTCCCCGAGTCTTGGGTAACTTTAACAGTGGAGGGGAAACCGGTGGGATTCATGGTAGACACCGGAGCACAATATTCTGTATTAAACCAGTCGTGGGGAAAGCTAGATAACCAAAGAACTAGTGTGGTCCAGGGGGCCACTGGCTCGAAACTTTGTTCATGGACAAATAAACGAACTGTTCATTTGGGGAAACATCAGGTCACTCACTCATTTCTGGTGGTTCCTGAAAGCCCAGCCCCATTATTGGGAAGAGATTTGCTTACTAAGGTAAATGCCCGTATCCATTTTGAGCCGGAAGGAATTAAGGTTACTGACGGAGATGGCCAGCCATTACATGTCCTAACCTTGTCACTAAATGATGAATACCGTTTATTTAAAGAGCAAGGGAAGGAATTAAGAGATCAGGAGGATATGACAATATGGTTAGAGCGCTACCCCAATGCCTGGGCTGAAATAACAGGCGTAGGACTAGCCAAGCATGTGGCTCCAATCATAGTGGAATTGAAAGCTACTGCCCAACCTATAAGGGTTAAACAATATCCAATGCCCGAGGAAGCACGACGAGGGATAGCGCCTCATATCCATAGACTGCTGAGAGCTGGAGTCCTCAGGCCCTGTCATTCGGCATGGAACACCCCTCTCCTCCCAGTCAAAAAGCCAGGAGGAACAGATTATCGACCAGTGCAGGATCTTAGAAAGATCAATGAAAGAACTGAAGACATACACCCAACCGTGCCTAATCCCTACACAATTTTGAGCCATCTTTCCCCAATACTAATTTGGTACACGACTCTCGATTTAAAGGATGCGTATTTTAGTTTAAGATTGGCTGAGGTTAGCCAACCATTGTTTGCTTTTGAGTGGCAAGAAGAAAAAGGGGGAAAGATAGGCCAATTAACGTGGACCAGGCTCCCCCAGGGATTCAAGAATTCCCCCACTCTTTTTAATGAGGCCCTTAGCCAGGATCTGGAGCATTTCCGACAGACTCATCCTCACGTGACTTTGCTACAGTATGTTGATGATTTGCTGCTAGCGGCAGCTACTAGACAGGAATGCTTGGAAGCGACAGGCCAGCTACTAGAGGAGTTGGGGGCCCTGGGGTATCGTGCCAGTGCTAAAAAGGCACAGATTTGCCAACAGACGGTCACATACCTGGGATACAAACTAAGGGATGGAGCGCGATGGCTGACTGACGAAATGAAGAAAACCGTTCTTCATATCCCGACCCCTACCTCCGCTCGAAAGGTAAGAGAATTCCTGGGGTCTGCCGGGTTTTGTCAACTATGGATACCTAATTTTGCGGAGGTGGCCAGGCCCCTCTATGAGGCTACCAAAGAGACTAAACAGTGGCAATGGACCAGGGAACATCAACAGGCATTTGATCATCTTAAAAGAGCCCTCTTACAGGCTCCTGCATTAACCTTGCCTGATCCTCTAAAGCCATTCGTCCTGTTTGTGGACGAACGAGGAGGAGTAGCAAAAGGGGTGTTAACCCAGCGGCTGGGACCATGGAAAAGGCCAGTAGCCTACCTGTCAAAGAGACTGGATGCGGTGGCAGCCGGGTGGCCCCCATGCCTCCGCATCATCGCAGCTATAGCAGTTCTTGTCAAAGATGCAGATAAATTAACGTTTGGACAAAATCTGCAAATAACCGCTCCCCACCCAGTGGAAGGAGTCCTAAGGCAGCCTCCAGGCAAATGGATGACAAATGCCAGACTAACTCATTACCAGGGACTGTTGCTGGATTCACCTAGGATCACCTTCACGGATCCAGTGATCTTGAATCCAGCCACCCTGCTGCCCACGCCAGACCTGGAGCAACCCCTTCATAATTGCACGGAAGTCTTGTCTGAGGTCGCTCAGATACGAGGGGATTTACAAGATGTCCCTTTGCTGAACTGTGAACTATGTTGGTATACAGATGGTAGCAGTTTCGTGCAGAACGGACAGCGGCGAGCTGGGGCAGCAGTGGTGAGTCAGGATGGAGAGGTAATCTGGAGCAGTGCTCTGCCTCCCGGGACATCAGCCCAAAAGGCAGAACTAGTGGCGATGGCTGAGGCTCTTGAGCGAGCCGAAGGAAGACGTGTTAATATTTACACGGACAGCCGGTATGCATTTGGAACTGTGCATGTGCATGGCGCCATCTACCGGGAGCGGGGATTTCGCTCTGCAGAAGGCCGAGAACTCAAAAACTTGGCTGAAGTACAGCGGTTGTTAACTGCTGTGAATAAACCAAAAGCTGTGGCTGTGATGCATATCCCAGGACATCAATCCGCTAACACCCCCGAAGCAATTGGTAACCGGCAAGCAGATGCGGAGGCCAGACGAGTGGCTGCAGAAGATTGGGGTGAGGTGCAACAACATCCTAGCGATGCGAATAAGCCAGAAGTCATGGCTCTGGTGAGTCTGCCTCTTCCTGAGTTACCAGCTTTGCCCCCTCAGCCAAATTACTCCCCAGAGGACTTGAATTGGATAAAAAGACATTTAGGACTGAGGGATCCTATAAATACTAGGGAGTGGCACAGAGACTGTGATGGAAAACTGATTTTGCCACAAGATTTGGGACATTTTCTTCTCGCTAACCTCCACCAAACATCCCACTTGGGATGGAAAAAACTACTAACTCTATTCTCTGCAGCCCAGCTCCGGTTTCCCCATCAAGCAAGTATAGCTCGACAGGTAGTAGATCGCTGTGTAAGCTGTATCATGATGAAGCCAGCCTTGCAAAAGAATATACATACAGGTATTCGAATAACCGGGAGGGCACCAGGAAGGAGTTGGGAGGTGGACTTTACTGAGGTAAAACCGGGCAAATTTGGGTACAGATATCTATTAGTATTAGTGGATACTTTCTCGGGGTGGGTAGAAGCATTTCCCACAAAGAGGGAAACAAGTCAGGTGGTAGCTAAAGCCTTGTTGGAAGAAATCATTCCCCGCTATGGGATCCCACAGGCCATTGGGTCTGATAACGGTCCGGCTTTCATTAGTAAAGTCCTCCAAGGACTAGCTCAAGCCATGGGGATTGATTGGAAATTACATTGTGAATATAACCCCCAGAGCTCTGGGCAGGTAGAGAGGATGAATCGGACCTTAAAGGAGACCTTAACTAAATTGGTAACAGAGACTGGCGGTGACTGGGTGACACTCCTTCCCTTAGCCATCTTTCGGGTTCGAAATTCCCCATACATTCACGGCCTAACTCCCTTCGAAATCATGTATGGGGCACCTCCTCCCATCATTCAGCGCGCCATGGCGCCACCAGGGGAGAAAAATCTGGCTCCAAATTATCTAACCATGCTGGAAGCCCTGGCTACAGTCCAGCAAACAATCTGGCCCCTTATTCAGGCCTATCATGATAAGGATGTACAATCGAACCCAAAACATGACATAATCCCAGGGGATATGGTTTGGGTCAAAAGACACCAGTCAAAGACTTTGGAACCTCGATGGAAGGGACCTTATGTTGTCTTGTTTGCCACTCCTACTGCTTTAAAGGTTGACGGCATTGGACCTTGGGTGCACTTTTCCCATGCAAGAAAAGCACAACCTAATGAGATAAGGAAAGCAACCAACGAGTGGACCGTCCAGAGACATCTCTCCAACCCACTGAAGTTACATCTAACCAGAAGAAAGGATGATGGCGGGTCCTCTCCTCCTGTCTCTTCTCCTCGGAATGATGCTGAACCAGACTGAGGCTACTCCCTTGAACCCTCCCCATTTTGGTAACCCGCATAGGCCGGTTAAACAAACTTGGGTGTTTAGAAATGCAGTAACCCATGAGGTATGGAATTCAACGTCCAAGGTGGCGCCCCCACTGACGTGGTTTCCGGACTTATATTTTAATCTGGAAACAATAATGGGGGGTGTTAATGCCATAACTGACCCTAAAAGAAAACTTATAACCCGTGAGGACATGAGAAAGAAAGGATTTTGGGTATGTCCAGAACATCAATCGGTAAGCTTAAGGGAAAAATGTGGAGGCGTACAAAAATCCCATTGTGCTCATTGGGATTGCGTCATCGCAGCAGACGGACAAAACCAAAGGGGGTTAGTTAACTCGGGCTTAATATTAATGAAATTCATTAACCCGTATCCAATTGAAGGCTCTAAGGAGGAGGCTAATATAGTCAAAATCCATTTTACGGAGATGGGTAAAGCAGAAAATCGATGGGAGCGAGGGTTCACTTGGGGTATAGTCTTGTCCCCTACAACTGAAGTAGTTGGAATGCACATGGGTTCTGAGGTTCCTAGCTTCTTTACAACAATAATACCCGGCCGTGCGGTTCTTGCCCAACTACTCTTAACAGTAGAACAACCGGCAGAACCTGCTAGGAAACCTGCCCAACTAGGCCCAAAGCTAGTCACCAGAATTCCTATTACCACCACGACCACTACCACCCCTACCTCAATAGCTCTAAAGGCGGGGTGGACCACTCCACTATGGTCGATGGCTAAGGCCGTTTATAACACCCTTAATCACACTGCTCCAAATTATACAGGGTCATGTTGGCTATGTTATGAACCCACCTTACCTTTCTATGAAGCAGTAGGAATAGAAGGGACATATAACATTAGCAAGGAAACCCCAACCAATTGGAAACAGCAGCCTGTGGGCTTAAATTCAATAACTGAAATAGCAGGTAGAGGAACATGTGTGGGGAAGGTCCCTCAGGACAAACAACAGTTGTGTGCCACCTCCCTGCCCTCTCCAAATTGGAGTGCCAATACCTGGGTAAGCCCCAAACAAGATCTGTGGTGGGCCTGTTCTTCAACTGGGATAACTTCCCATATCACCACCACAGTATTCGATCCCTCCCAAGAATTCTGTATGATTGTAATGATAGTGCCCCGCCTCTTATATTATAGAGGAGATGTCCCCTTTAACTATTGGAATGAGAGAACACAAATAAGCCAATTAAGAGCCCTTCGTAGACCTAAAAGGGAACCAATTACTGCTATTACTGTTTCAGTAATAATAGGACTTGGGCTTGCGGGAGCAGGGACAGGAATCGCCGCCTTGGCCACCCAGAAACATGGCCTGGCTACCTTAAGGTCGGCAATAGACAAGGACATAGCGCACATGGAGCAGTCTGTTTCTGCACTGGAAAAATCCCTAACGTCCCTCTCTGAAGTTGTACTCCAGAATCGGAGAGAACTAGATCTCTTGTTCCTCAAGCAGGGTGGACTATGTGCTGCTCTAGGTGAAGAATGCTGTTTCTATGCGGATCATACAGGAGTGGTGCGTGACTCCATGGCTAAAGTGAGGGAAGGATTACAAAAACGTCAAAAGGAAAGGGAGGCCCAACAAGGATGGGTTGAATCATGGTATAATTTTTCCCCATGGTTGGTGACCCTTCTCTCGGCCTTGGCTGGGCCCCTAATCGTTATAGTTCTTATTCTTATCATAGGCCCATGTGCTATAAATCAACTCATAGCCTTTGTGAAAAACCGTGTAAGCGCGGTACAACTCTTGGTCCTCAAAAGTCATTATGACCTTTTGGACACAAATACAGCTGAGGAAGAATCCTCAGTATAAACAGAAAAAGGGGGAAATGAAGGAATGCAGGAAGAAGAATCTAAGATATTGACAATACTAGTATAGGGAATCTACTAGAAATAAGAAAGCAGGATATTAGAATTAAAATAGGACCCTTGTAGAAGTAAGAGAGTAACAAAAACATGTGAGAGTACTGTAAGGAAACATTCCCCTCTCCTGATAAAATTAAAATGTGAAGAATTAACCTAGAATAAAACTGTGAGTCTCTGCTTCGGTAACCCCACTTGCCAATATAAAGTACAACTTGTAAGTTCCTGCTTATGATAACTGCCTGAGTTCTGGCTTCTGTGAAACTGCTTGCTTATGTCCCAGCTACCTTAATGTTAAAAGTTGTTTTAATTTAAAAACCTAGGTTACTATTAGAAATTATTTTAAGGATAGACTTGTTTTTCAAAATTCTTGATGTTAAAAATTGTTTTTTAAAGTTTGAGATATTTTAAAATAGTATAAAGTAATTTAGGGAATGAAGCTATTTTTCTTGGAAGTGAGGCCCAAGCTCACCGCAACTTTATCTCAAGGAAGCACCCGGAGGGCTCCTCAAACGGTCAGTACTCAGGGGCCGAGCTGAAGGTTGCCATAGTAACCAAGCATGAAAGAGAAAGTCACTCTTTGGCGGGCAGTGACGTAGAAAGGCTGTCATTTAAGACTATTTGCTGTAATTCAAGTGTGTGTGTGCTTTCTTTTGAAATTATTGGTTGTACTTGTTTACCTTTTTATCTGATTGGTTATATCCTACCTTTTGGCGGGCTGTGACGTGTGTAACCACCCCTCCAAGGGCTATAAAAATAGAGCCTGAAGTGTGCTCAGGGTCGAGCTCCGACCACTTTCCTTGCTGTCTACTGAGGCTGAACGCTAGCTCGGCCAGAGGCTCCCTCTGGTAGCTGCTGGGCAATTCCTCTACTGACAGTCAAGCTAGTGAAGGAGTCTCGACCCTGGCATGCCAGTGAGAGCTGCAGCACTATAAACTCTGCTTGTGAGTTGCAACCTTGGTGTGTCCTTCGTTATTTGGGTAAGGGGGTGACTCTCGGACCCTAACAGGTGAATTAAAGCAGTCTATGTTAAAAAATAAAAGTCACAACAAGGAAACAAGAAAAAGAAGTAGCTAAATATTTATATCACCTGTGGCTAGAAAAGGACTTCAAAAACATTTTTTTAATGGAGCGTGGTGGCGCACACTTGTCCCAGTACTTGGGAGGCTGAGACGAGAGGATCATAGGTTCGCGGCCAGCCTAGCCTACTTAGTGAGGCCCTCCACAACTTAGTGAGACCCTGCCTCAAAATAAAGAATAAAAATAGGACTAGCGGTGTGTAGCTTGGTGGTAGAATGTCTCTGGGTTCAACCCCTAGTACCACAAAAAATAAAAATAAAAAATAAAATAAATAAATGGAACAACCATGAAGAAAAAGAACATTTGGCCATGTAAAAATATAAGGCATGGCACAGAAAATAGCAGATGAGAAGTTAATATTTCTTTCTTCTGTAAGACTCTATTAAGCACCTACTGTATGCTGCATACTTTATAAACAACAGAATGAGAGACAGGAAGTGAATGTTACTGCCTTCCTTCATTCAGCAAGTATTTATTTAGCACCAACTGCATGCACGGTACTCTGTACTAGGTGTGTAGCAGTAGGTAATAACAGACAAAAACACTTGCCTCCGTTTTGGGGACATGGACAATTAGCACATTTTTAAACAGGCAGTAAGCCCCTGGTAGAAAAAATGGACAAAGGACAGGAGCTAACAAGTCATGTAAGAGAAGGGCTGAGCAGCTAAGCAACTTTTGTTTGTGCTGTCCTCCTTGAGTCTGGTCTACGTTCTGCAGGCAGGATCTGGACTGAGCATCCAGCACCTCTTTATGATCCCAGCCTCACTCCTGTTAGTGCATTAGACCTTTGTCAACGGCTCACTTGTCTGTCTACAGCCCTTCAGCCAAGCCCTGCCAGTCCTGACACCACTGTGGCTCCAGGCTCTGGAGCCAGTGCTGCGGCTGGGGCCCTGGCTCCTCCACTGAGAGCCACATTGAGGAGATAGAAAGGAAATAGGCAGATAGGGAAAAGGCCTTGGTAGAAGAAAGTTAATTTCCTGAGTTTCCTGAGGGGCGACAAATGCCTGAAACGCCAAAGGCTCAGAGATAAGAAGGCCAGAGCTTCACAAAGCCATCCTGAATTTCCTAATCAACAAACCCACCGAGCAAGTCTGGCATTCCTGAAAGGAGACCCTTCAAAGAACTTGCAAATGTCCTATGCAAATTCTCCTTGGAATCTCAAAGTCACCCTAACCACAAACGGACTTGCAAGCGGTCAGGCATCTGACCGGCCAGTCAGATGGAAAAAGCGGGGGACTTTCCCGCTCCCCTTTTGGGGAGCTGTTCTCTCTCTCTCGCAGGTCGTGTTGGCCCTGAGAGAAGGCAGAGTGCATCTGAGGGCACGTGGCTTGGGCGACTCTCAAGTAGTGACCTGAAGGCCTCTGCTGGACATCATGGCTGACCAGGCCCCTAGGGGTGACCTGCACCTCTTTTCTGGCAGGTCGCGTGGACCCTGGGAGAAAGTAGTTTGCAACTGATGGGCACTTGGCTCGGGTGACACTCGGGTAGTGACCCTGAAGGCAGCTACTGGACCCCGGAGTTCCGACCGCCCCTATGGGGTGTTCGGCCACTTTTCTCTATTCCCTTCTGGCAGATCACGTGGACTCTGGAAGAAAGCAGCCTGCACCTGAAGACAATTCGGCTTGGGCTACTCTCAAGTATTGTCCTGAAGGCAGCTGCTGGACCCAGAGTTCCAGCCCCTTTGGGGGTGTTCGGCCACCCTTGCCCCATTCCCTGCTGCTTCCAATAAACCTTTCACTCCCCTTCCTGAGGTCTGCGGGTGTCATTCTTCGCTCTCCGTAGACAAGAACTCGCCGGGGTTTTCTCTCAAGAAACCCCCGTCTCAACATGACCTCAGGTGAGTTCTTTAACGTCTCTGTGCCCCGGTTCCTCTTCTATAGATTGCAGACTGCAGTGGGACCTGCCTCCTAGCGTGTGTGTGAGGATCAAATGCGCTAACACTAGTAAAGTGTTTCAAACAGCACCTGGGGCTGGGCGTGGTGGCGCACGCTTGTAATCCCCGTGCTTGGGAGGCAGAGACAGGAGGATCGCGCAGGTTTGAAGGCAGCCTCGCTGGCTTAAGAGACCCTGTTTCCAAATAAAAAAGTATAAAATGGGTCTGGGGAGTATAGCCTGGAGGTAGAAGGGCTTCCAGGAACCCCAGTACCACCAAAAAAAAAAAAAAAAAACAGCACCTGGGCAGAGTAGCCCTGGGTTCGCAACAGCTGTTCCAGAGCTCCTTCTCCATCACCCTTAAAGGAGCTCTCTGGGGGGCCAGTTGTGCTGGGACAAGAGGAGAAGCCCACTTCGTTCAGGCAGATGGGAGCAGTGTCCCGGTTCAGGGTGGACCCCAAATCTAAGGTTTGCAGCAGCCACCCTCACCCTGATGACAGCAGATTTCTCCTTGGAGACAACACTGTGCACATAACACTGTGAGAACTCAGAACCAGAAATGATTGCTCCTCGTCTTTTCCATCAACACTTTGGGTCTTTGTTTTGGACTGGTGATTCAGCCCAGGAGCATTCTACCTCTAAGGTATACTCCAAGCCATATTTCTTATTTTTTTTTTTTTTTAGTTTGAAACAGGGTCTCATTAAGTTGTGGAGGGTCTCACTAAATTTCTGAGGCTGTACTTGAACCTGTTGCCCTCCTGTCTCAGCCTCCCAAGTGCTGGGATTACAGGCCTGTGCCACCACACCCACCTGGGTCTCCACTTTTTAACATCCCGATGCTATGCACTGCAGACCTTCCTACAGTCATCATGAACTAACTCTTGGTGGTTTACTAAACTCTGATAAGCGCTGACCTTGCCTGTGTCTCCAACCAATGGGAAGCAATAGAAAAGACTTGAAAAGGCCCTCTTGAACTCCCAAAGAATGAGTAATAATAATAAAAATATCTTGTTAGCATTGCTCCCAAGATCTTGTTGGAAACTACCCCTTTGACATACATTTGTTCTTCCGCTTGGCCTCCTCAGGCATCCGTCACCCTGTAAGTTCTACAACCCCCACGTAGTATTTCCGCACAGCTCAGTCCTGTCTTGGAAATGGCTCAAGAAAGCAAAGCTACTCAAATCTACTGTTCTCCAAGGTAAGAGGGAGATTCAAGGTTCATATTCAAAATGGTTGATGTGAAATTTCAGGGTCTCTTGGATCCTAGGCTTGGGAGCAGAGCCATGAATAACTAAGACTTGAAACATCTTTATTACACCCAGTCCTTTACAACACACATCAAGAGGGATAAAGTATTACATGGAGAATTTGGACTCTAGTATAACTCTAGTTCTATCCTGCTTCACAAAACCACTCTACATTTCAATACGACAGTAAAAACATAGGTCTTAGCCATAAAGACAGAATTTCTAAAAGCCTTCAATATATCCAAATTCTGTTTCCAATTTGGAAAGAAATGTCTTCTCCTAACTCCGACCATTCAGATTTTCAAGCAGGAATGTTATAATTGAACAGTAATTTACATTTAAGTATATGAATACTGTTGTAAAACTCAAAAGAAATAACATGCAAAGAACAGGACTATTTAAATTCAGAGACATGCAGATTTGAAAAGGACTTCCTGCTGGGCATGGTGGCAAACCCTTGTAATCCCTGCGCTTGGGAGGCTGAGACAGGAGGATCACGCAGGTTCGAAGCCTGTTTTCAAATAAAAATACAAAAATAGGTCTGGGAGGGTAGCCCGGAGGTAGAAGGGCTTCCAGGAACCCCAGTACCACCAAAAAAGGAGAGAGAGAAAAAAAGAAAAGGACTTCCTGTTATTGATTTATGTCTTAACTGTAGCAGTGCATAGTTTACCTTTCTTTTTTCTTTTTTCTTTTTTTTTTTTTTTTTTTTGGCAGTACTGGGGATGGAACCCAGGGGCATTATACCTCTGAGTGACACCCCCAGCCCTACTGTTTATTCTTTATTTTGAAACAGGGTCACACTGAGTTGCAGAGGGCCTCACTAAGTAGCTGAGACTGTCCTTGAACCACGATCATCCTGTCTCAGCCTCTGGAATCCTGGGATTACAAGAGTGCACCACCACGCCCGGCATTTTTTCTTAACCTATGTTTTCTTCTACGACCCCAAGTTCAATGAAGCATTTATACAAGGACATCATTGCCTAACAAAAAATAACCAGACAATTACAGGCTGAATAAAATCTCCCAGTGATAAATTACAGGCCTAGTACATAAATGAATCAAGAGGCAATGGGACCAGTGGAGACTATAACTGGGAGGCAAGCTGCTGTACCGTAGGGGGCAGCCAGTCCTCAGCTCCCTCCAGCTGCTGCACTCAGGCTGAGGGGTGCAGCAATGTGAGCTCTTCCAATTTTTCAAGACAAGGTAGAAAGACTGATCTTTCAAAAAAATCTCCTAAGTTTTAAATTTTGGAAACTGCAAAAAATAAAAATCGAACATGGCATAAGCAAAGCACCTCTCTAGTCTGGAAATGTTTTGTGGATTACCAGGTAGCAAGCTCTGCAATTAAGAGCCAGTTACATGATTTTGTTTGGTTTTAGTTTTTGGTGTTTTGTGTGTGTGTGTGTGGTATTGGGAATTGAATCCAGAGGCATTCTACCTCCAAACCAAACCCCCAGCTTTATTTATTTATTTATTTATTGTACTAGAGGTGGAACCCAGGGGCTTTTCTACCTCTGGGCTATACTCCCAGACCTATTTTATACTTTCTTTGAAAACAGGGTCTCACTAAGTTGCTGAGAGCCTAAGTAGCTGAGGCTGGCTTCAAACCTGTGCGATCCTCCTGTCTCAACCTCCCAAGTGCAGGGATTACAAGTGTGCGCCACCACGCCCGGCTCTTTATTTTTTATTTTGAAACAGGTTCTTGCTAACTGACAGAGGGCCTCACTAAATTGCTAAGGCTTCCCACAAACCTGCAATCTTCCTGTCTCAGGCTTCCAAGTACTGGGATTACAGGCATGCAACACCACACCCAACATAGTTTTAGTTATTTTAAACACTATATAAGTTTTACAGCAAGAGGAGGATTCCCGCAAAGCATCAATTTGAAGGTAAAGTGTGTTCAAGGCAATAACACTGACAGCTAAAACTGGAGACTTCATCCAGATGAAAAGCATCCTGAGGGAGTGCTGCATGCTCTGGGATCTTATGAATCAGGTTAGAGGCAGGCAGCACAGCTCCTTAAATGAAGATCTTCTGTGATGCTAACTAGGAATGCATGGCTAAGTTTACTAAAATTCCAAAAACTCTTCATGGTAAAAGACAGGCACAGGAATTTCTGAGAGGGGACTAAACATAAGGCTAAGCTAATGCAAAAATGCTCAACCTTTTCTTTTTTTTTCCTTTTCTTTCTTTTTTCTTTTTTTCTTTTTTTTTTTTTTTTTTTTTTGGTACTGGGGCACTGGAACCCAGGGGCATTCTACCTCCAAACTATACCCCCAGCCCTATTTTTTATTCTTTATTTTGAAACAGCGTCCCGCTGAGTTGCAGAGGGCGTCACTAAGTAGCTGAGGCTGTCCGCGAACCGCGATCCTCCTGTTTCAGCCTCCCGAATGCTGGGATTGTGAGTGTGCACCACCGCACCTGGCTCTCACTCCTCTTTTTAAAATGTAAACTAAGACAAGAGGCCATTTTTCACCTGTATGGTTGGCAAGCAAGGGGGTTCCTCCCCATAGTCTGCTTCCATTTAGTCTTCTCCATTTCCATAGTTGTAACTACTCTCTCCTTGAGTGAGACAGCTAGCTCCCATCATGCCTCCTATGATTCCTGATTTATCTACGCTGCCTCTGGGTATCCAGGAGGCTCCCATCATGCCTCCTATGATTCCTGACTTATCTACGCCTCCCCTAGGTATCCAGGAGCCCATTGCCCCGCTGCTTGGCTCTGATACCATTCCCTGGGCACTGCTCCCTGCGTGGTTGCTGTCACCGCCCCCATGGTTTCTAACATTCCACCTCGCCGTTTCCCAATCCCTCCCTGGGTCAGCCCCTCCTTACAGAGGCCGCCCTGCTTGGCTTCAACTCTAATTCAAACATTGTTTAAAAAGTCACTCATGTGAAATAGTTGGCGCAGGCCACAGGTCTTTGAATACAAATTGCCAAGTTGCTTTCCTAAAGCTTTGTTCCAGTTTCTCGGAGCTTGAGAATCACCTTTGAGCGCCCGTGGAGCCACACCTTTGCTGACACGGGTATTGTGCGTTTTTCATTCTCTTTCCCTTTTGGTTTCTCCCACAGTTGGTGTGCCAAGGACAAAGAAGACAGAATCCTAGAGCTCTATGTGGCTCTTCAAATCTCCTTTAGCTACTCAACTCCCTTCCGCATTCTCCTGCACCTAAACAAGCTGATTAATTAGTGGCTGGTATAGTGTGTGTGTGTGTGTGCGCGCGCGTGCGCACATGTGTCTGTGTTACTGGAAGTTGAACCCAGAGGTGTTGTACCTCCAAGCTACACAAGGAGGTAAGCCCTATTTTATTTATTTATTTTGAAACAGGGTCTTGCTAATTTGCTGAGGCTGTCCTTGAAACTGCAATCCTCCCAAGTACTATATTACAAGAGGTGTGTACCATCATGTCCAATTTAGGACAGTTATTTTGACCCCTATTTCTCAAATATTGACAGTAAGACTCTCTCTCTTTCTCTTTTCTCCCTTTCTTTCGTCCTTTCTTTCTCCTTTCTTTCTTCTTTCTTTCTTTTGTCCTTTTTTTCTTTCTTTTTCTCTTTCTTTTGTGGTACTAGGAATTGAATCCAAGGGCATTCTACCACTGAGCTACACCCCCAACTCCATTTTATTTGTGTCCTGAAACAGGGTCTTGCTAGTTGCTGAGAGTCTTACTGTCACTAAGGTTGTCCTCAAATCTGTGATCCTGTCTCAACCTCCCAAGTACTAGGATTATGGGTGTGTGCCACCATACCCAGCACGTCACAGGTCTTAAAAACAGGACAAAAAGCTGAACCCAGGTCAGTGGACACGAGTGATGGCCTTCATTACTGTCTCCTCCCCAAGCAACCTTCCTCGTCCATCTCCTGAGCTTCTTCTGGCAGGCCCTCCTCTCATCCTCCTCTTTGTTCACCTAAATCTTATCCATCCATCAAGATCTAGCTGCAAACCCCACAAAATTTCCCCCGTCTTCCCAGCAGAGCTCTCTCAAAGGAAGCTGTCACTGCCTCAGCAGACTTCTCTCAAGGTCAAGTGGTGAATTGTTGAAAGAGATAGAATCCCCAAAGGAATAATTCCTGAACAGCAAGCTGACATCTAGTGACATCTTAGACTCTATTCTCCCTCTGGGTAGAAACTCCCTTAAAATAAATGTTCACTGAGCAGGCATGGTGGCGCACAGCTCTAATCCCAGTACTTGGGAGGCTGAGATAGGTGGATCGCAGGTTCCAGGACAGCCTCAGTAACTTAGCAAGACTCATAGCAACTTAGTGAGACTCTGTTTCCAAATAAAAATAAAACAGGGTTGGGACTATAGCTCAGAGGCGAATGCCTCTGGGTTCAATCCCCAGCACCACAAAAATTAAAATAATAACAATAAAATCACTTTACTCACTGCACTTTGTAAATAATTCTCCCTAGGCGAAGGCCATGCTGAGCTTGAGCTCCTGGTCTGAAGGAGGCAGAGATGTGTGTGTGGTGTGTGTGTGTGTGTGTGTGTAAGGAAAATTCATTTTATGTTTGCAAAAGGAAGATTCTATCAGAAAAATGCACCTAATTGGTGTAAAAAGACCACTGTGGTTTTGGGCACCACGCCGCTCTCTCCCCCTGCAGGTCTCAGTTCCTGGTATATTTATGTCCTTTGTCACCTTCATAATTGGAAAGAGTCACTCCACAGGCTGTCTATCACTCTTTGCTTTAAAGAATGGCTGTGGGAGGTCGAGTGTCACTCAAGGTCATGGGCTCAAAATTGGTCTGGGTCTGGAAAGAGACAGAGTCATTACCCCTTGGCAGTGTTTAGAAGGTAAATTAGTGGCTTTAATTGAAGACCCGCTGCACAAATGTCCACCTTAGTTGGCACGATGTCCCACCTTCTCCTCCCCAACCTCAGAGGGCTGGATGGGCTGGCCTCATGCGTATCTATTAATGTTGAAACAAATGGAAAGAACCAGAAAAAGAAGCTTAAAATTGCTTCAGTAATAATAATCCACTTCTCCCAATAACAGAGGGGCAGAAATTCTTCTCTGGGCTTGTGACGCCAGCCGCAGAGGAAACTCTGAACACTGACTTGTGTCTCCACCAATTCTGATTGTGACCGCCTTCTTTCAGATATTTCTCTTGCCCCCCGATGGAACTTCAGACTGCTGGAAACTCCTTGAAATACTAGCACTTGGGCTTCCCACCCTCCTGAAAGGAGCCAGGAGTCTGATTACTGGCAGCCTTTCTTCCTCTGCAAGCTTGGTCCAGAGCCTGGGATGGAGAGAGAAGGCAGCGGGAGCCATGCTCCTGGAGCTCCTGGGCTCTGTTCTGAGGACTGTCTCTACCTCCTCAGCCTGAAAAGGACGACGAAGAAGGAGGAGATTAGTTAAAGGTCAGAGGTTTGAAAGGTGGCCCTGAATTCTTGGATATCCTCTTCATGAGAGGTGGGCTCACCCTCCCTTCCTCCTGAACCTGAACTCTAACCATTTAGCCAACAGAACATGGCAGGTGCAGCACTGTGGAGCTCATGGTCTGCTGCTTCGGATAAGCTTTAGGATGGTTTGTTACATAGCAGCAGCTAGCTGGGGCATCAGGGTTCCAGAAAGTAGGGCTCCTGGCAAGAACTGACTGTTCTCAGCCCTCCCCCAGAGAGTCTGGCCCCTGGTCAGCCTCTGCCATCCATGAAGGGGGCTGTGAGATGGTGTCCAAGCCACTGGCCCAGCACTGACCACCTCCCACACACCCTCCAGCTTCCTCTCCTGCCTGCAGCCTGTGATCTTGGGAACCTACTCAATACAGGGCTACCTGGCCACGGTTGCTCTAACTTGCTACAAATAAACAAGGTCAAGGGGCTCCAGCCACCCGTCTCCCAGGCCCAGAGCCCACTGTGGTGGGAACTTTGGGGGTTCCCATGGGGGCGGGGCGGAGCCTGGAAGGAAAATCCAGCAATGTGGAAGCCAGCCAAGAGGGGAAGGCCTCCAGGGAATCCAGATCCTCAGTGCCTGGTCTTGAAAATGAGGGAATGCACCCGGGTGTGGTAGCGCACGCTTGTAATTCCAGCATTTGGAAGGCTAAGACAGAAAGATCGGGGTTTTCAGACAGCCTCAGCTACTTAGTGAGGCCCTTTGCAAATCAGTGAGACCCTGTTTCAAAATAAAGAATAAAAAATAGGGCTAGGGGTGTAGAATGCCCCTGGGTTCCATCCCCAGTACCACAAAAAAAAAAAAGAGGGGGGGGGAGGGAGGGAGAGAGAGAGAGAGAGAGAGAGAGAGAGAGAGAGAGAGAGAGAGAGAGAGAGAGAGAGATATGCCCCATGTGAGGAGAGATAGAAGAAGCATTCTTTGGATCTGGATTCTGAGCAATGAGTCTCTAGAAACCTGGGGGGGAGGGGGGACTAAACTGGGGCCAATTAGAATAAACCAAAGGGAGAAAGGAGAGACTGTACTCACAAGTCTGTCCCAAAGTTTTCTGAGAAGGGAAAGAAAAAGATGGATAATAAGTAGTTGGAGGATAGATTGGGGAGCCAGGTAAGGGGTTTCTTGTTAATAATTTAGGGTTGTTGTTGTTGTTCTAGGGATTGAACTCAGGGGCATTCTACCTCTGAGCTACATACCCAGCCTTATTTTACTTTTTATTCTTGAAACAGGGTCTCCCTAAGTCTCTGAAGCTGGCCTTGAGCCCACAGTCCTCCTGTCTCAGCCTCCCAAGTTCTGGAGTTACAGGTGTGCACCATGGTGCCTGGCTCTAGGTTACTTTGGTTTTGAAGATTGCAGTTGCTGAACAGGTTTGTTCAACAGAGCAGCAAGAAGGGAGGAGAGTCTGATGCCTGAGAGGGTCGCCAGGGGCCTTGATTCCCACACAGGATGCCCGTGGGCACAGTGCAGGCTGGGGGTAGATGAGGCGCACAGGAAGGGCAGAATGCAAAATTATCCTAGTAGCCTTTTCTCTGCAGAGTCTGAGGCACAGCAAGAAGCCAGGCAATTGCATGAACTCAGAGGACTCAAAGGGGCCCACTCTTAACTCGGTCCTTCACACCCCAATAAAAATAGCATTCTCCAAATAAAAACGTTTTTTCTAACTATGCTTTTATTCCTTTTTATGTAAGAAGGAAAGAAAACATGGGCTGTCCATATTAAAAGTTGCTTGGGGAAGGGGCTAACCTTCCAGTGCTTTCCTTGGAGTCGGTCTCTGCATCTGACCGACGCCCCCAAGTCGCGCCCGCAGAAACCAAGGCTGTGCCCGCCATCCCGGCTCCTTCAGCGCCACCCAGTGGTCTCGCGATGGAACAACAGAAGCGCAATGGGCTTTGGCGAGCGAACCCCAAGCTGTAAAACAATCCTTTGTCTTCAGAGGGCTCCTTTTCTGCCAAAGCAAACCACCATGTGTTACAACTACTGGAAGAGTGATCCCAAGAAACAAAGCCCTGGGGTGTGTGTGTGTGTGTGTGTGTGTGTGTGTGTGTGTGTGTGTGTGTGTTTTAGGAGCTGTGGAAACTAGACCCAGCTTCCTTTCTCCAGGATGAGGGCTTATTGAGGCTGGAGGAATAGGTCATCTTGTTTCAGGGTTGACCTGCTGTCATCTCTGCGCGGAGACTGAGAGAGGAGAAATATATGAGCTCTCCCAGGGAGATTATCAAAGGCTTTTCTGTTCAGGTTACCAGATTGTTACAAAGGACTCTGTTATAGCTGTTTCTGACTTTTTTTTTAAGTTGTTTTTTTTTTTTTTTAATGACACTAAACCTGAATTCTCCTTCCCTCGTGGCTGAGAGCAGGTGATCTTGGGGGCATGTAATGAATGACACCTTGCATGTCTTTCTGTGCCCTCCTGTAGGGGAAACAGCTTCTCTGTGCCCTTGGAAAGGAGGTGCCAGGAAGCTCACAGGACCCAAAGGGACCCAAGTGAGGAGGGGATTTCAGGCAGAAACTGGGCTGCAGCCACGGACCTGATCTCCTTCAGGCTTCTGCACCCCCCAGGCCACTATGCTTTCTCGCTGCCTAAGGAAATGCACTTACAGTGATTGTGCAATGAATTGAACTTCAAATAAATTCAGGAATTCTGGAGAAACTGCTTCAAAATTAAGGGGTCAACGAACTCAAGAATGAAAATCCCATATCTAATGAAGATGCAGTAAAGAATATTGGGAGGAAGGCTCCCCTTTGAGGCAGGGTGATTCTTAGCAGGGGCTGAGTTTTAAGTTTTGCTGTCCTGCTTACTAGCTCTGAATCAGAAAGTTACCTAATCCTTGAAGGCTCGTCTGCGAAATGGGAGTGGCAATCATACCTTCTTCACAGGGTTAGTGGGAGTTTTTAATGAGGCAATGCATATGTGATGGCAAGGAATTTTACTTTAAGACATGGCGTATTTAAAGACTACCACATTCTGACTTTTTATAAATCATATTCAATCATTTTGTCTGTGTGGCCAGTCAAATTTAGGGTCTCTTCCCTGCCTCTAGGGTCCTATAAGAATCACCGATCTGTCCATGATATATAAAAGGCCTGAGTAAGGCCTTTAGCCTCAGTCCATCTGGGTCACTGCCCCAGCCAACCTGGCCCCTAAGGACTGCCAGCCCCTGAGGATGCCGGCTGGCCTCTTGGGGCACACCTCCACCCCCACCTGGTGGTGATGAGGGCTCAGTGCCCACCTTGATTATCTGCAGAATCCACACACCTCTGTCCTGTTGCCAGCCTTGGGGGCCTTTCCAAAGCTGTTGTCATGGAGATGCCCGCCTTTCCCCTCCAAAGGCTCTGCCCTGTGCCCCTAGAAAAGGCTTTCCCATGCTCCCCATCGTGAGTCAAGGGAGCTCAAAACATAGAATAGGTGGGGAGGGGGCAACAGAATGAGAAAACCACGAACTGGCACCTTAATAAATCATCCCGCATAACAGAGGCACAAGGATGAGAGAACCCCTCAGCTGGTGGCGGTCACTGTCACCACGCCAGAGGCTGGCATTGCAAACCCTATGGTGGCCCGGCTTTGGACCTGGCCTCCGGGTGCTCCTGCCCTCCAACTTGCACGCTTCCGAGGTGTACTACCAGTGTGTCACCTTTCACTTAATCCTAACCTCCAACCACCGCTGAGGACATAGGGTCATTCCTTAGTACCTCTCAGCCTGAGTCTAGTACCTCCCTCTCCTCCTCCTCCTTTCCTTCCTCCTTCTCCGTGCTCTTCTCTCCCTCCTCTTTCCCTTCTCCTATTCCTCCTCTTCTCTATTCCCCTCTCTTGCATCTCCTCCTCTGCCCCATCCCTTGCCCTTCTCTCCTCATCCCTCCTCATTTTCCTCCTCCCCTGCTCTCCCTCCTCCCACTCCTGCACCTCCATCACCCCCTTCCAGCTTCCTGGCCTTCTTGTGGGCAGCAGCCCCATCCATCCCTCCTTGGATCAGATCGCCACCAGCAGGGGGAGTATGCAGGAGATAGAGCCCAGCTAGGGAGTCTTTTTTTTTTTTTTTGGCTTTTAAGGGAGGTGTGTCAGGTGCACATTATGTCATCATCCCTCTGAGAAAACTGTCCCCATTTTTACAGTGAGGAAACTGAGGCTCAATCACACGTCCAGCTTTGTGTCCCAGTTCACCCAGCTAAGAAGACACAGGATGGGATGCTACTCTTTGATCACAGAGCCTGGTCCCTGGGATGCCAGAGTGACTTTGAAGCCCAGGCTGCTTCCACCCCATCTGCTGGCTGCCTGCCGTGGAGGAACTGGACCTCAACTTGGCAGCAGGAGCCTCCAAAGGGCTCTCCCAGCCTTGAGGAAGACACCTTGCTAAGGAAACTGGCTGTCCACTGAGGCTGCAAGTGGGTGCCTCTGGAACAGGCCAAGAGGGAGTAAGGGTGGGTCTGCAGGTCAGAGAAAACCCTTGGGACTAGAGGGGCAGCCCTGGAGCCAAAGCCAGCCCTTCCTTTGAGGGGGCCAACCGGGGAGCTCCAAGGGTCTTCCCCAGGACTGCCAATCAGGCCGCCTCAGGGTGGGATCAGCGATAGACACATGAGCAACACCAAGTTTCTTCCTGGCTTTTTTTATGGATTTCCCCAATTTCCACTTTTCAAGGGGAGATCCTTTATGAGGATTGTGGTTTCCATTGATTTTAGTTAAAAAAAAAAAGAGGAACATATCAAGTATTTTTTTATCACTACGGAGCGATCAGTAGAGGACTGGTGAGACAGGGAAGAAAAATCATCCAGGAATCTCATCATACTTCTCAGCCTCTGTGACTCTTATAAATATTAATTTAACTTGCTGGGTAAATTGGTAATAAAATTCTCTCTGCATTAAGGAAGTGGTAAAAGTTAATAGGCTGTAAGCCAGAATAATTCCTGGGTGGTTTCACTGCAGAGCATGTCAGTACCTCTAATTGTCCTGTGAAGAGCTGAATCACCACACCACACTTCCTGAGTGGAAGAACATTATTATCCACTAATGAGGCATTCTCAGGATTGCTATGCAACCTGGCACCAAGTAGGTGTTCAATAAGGATCATTATAAGAGGATTAAAACTCAGTCTAGCCAGGTGTAATCCAGTACTTGGGAAGCTTAGACAAGAGGATGGCAGGATTGTGGCCAGCCTCAGCAACTTAGCAAGGCCCTCAGCAACCTAGCTAAGGCCCTCAACAACTTATAGAGACCCTGTTTCAAAATAAAAAAAATAAAAGCCAGGCAGGATGGTGCACACTTGCAATCCCAGCATTTTGGAGGCTGAGACAGGAGGATCATGGTTTGCGGACAGCCTCAGCTACTTAGTGAGATCCTTTGCAACTCAGTGAGACCCTGTTGCAATATAAAGAATAACAAGAATAACTCACTTGGGAGGCTGAGGCCGGAGGATTGCACAGGTTCGAAGTCAGCCTCAGCTAGCTTAAGAGACCCTGTTTCCAAATAAAATATTAAAAAAAAAAATCTGGGAGTGTAGCCCGGAGGTAGAAGGCCCCTGGGTTCCATCCCCAGTACCACGAAAAAGAAAGAATTAAAAATAGGGCTTGGGGTGTAGCTCGGAGGTAGAATGCCCCTGGGTTTCATCCCCAGTACTGCAAAAAACAAAAAGCAAACAAACAAACAAACAACAACAACAAAAAAAAAACAGGAAGGGAGGAAGAAAGGAAAGAAAGAAGAGAAAAGAAGTCAGGAGCTGGGGGTTGCAGTTCAGTGCTAAAGCATCTGCTTAGCATTTGGTAAGATCTGGATTCAGTCCCCAGTGTCACCAAAAGAAGAGAGAAGTCAGTGAGAAATTGACAATATTTGACAACTGGGAAGACCTGTGTTTTATTATCACATTAGGAATAAATCCTGTCACCTTCTCCATCCCCCCAGCCTCTTCTATAGCATTAGCTGTTGGGCTTATGTTCTTCTGACACATTTCAGGACCCCCCGACCACATGGTGCCTGGGCCGCACCGTGCAGTGGTGTGATGGTGGCCGCTGCGTTGCTGGGCTTTCTCCACGGCGCTCGAGTTGGCTCAGAGCCTTCCCATGCAGACAGCCACAGTCGTGAGGAACACAAAGCCCTGGGAGAGCAGAGGGCAGAGGCATCATGAGGGTCTAGGGGGCAGGTGGTACTTTGAGGTCTTGACTCTGGTGTCCCCCCATGAGTGTGCTGGGAAGCAGCCACTTTCTCTGTCTCTCTCTGCCTCTTCCTGGGTCTTTCCAGGTCTGCCTGCTGGCAGCCACCGCACTGCGATCTGGGTGTTGCCTGCCTGTGCCATAAATCCTGCTCCAGACTCGTGATTTCTGCCCACTGGATGCTTCGTCGTGTCCTTCCTACCTCACGGCCTCTGCCCAGGCAGCCTCTCAACCTCGGACCCTGCTGATGGCAAAAAGGTCGCCTGGTAGAAGCTGTATGGAATGCTTCCTGGAAATGCTCAATGTTGGCAATGTTTCAAGACTTGGAGGTAGGGCATAGCTGGAGGATGTAGGTCACCGGAGGTCGTGGCTTTGGGATCTATATATGTCCCTGGTCAATTCCTATCTCTCTCTCTCTTCTGGTCACGATGAGTTGAGCAATTTTTCTTTGACCCTTGCTGCCATGATATTTCTGCCTTGGAGATAGCCAGCCATGGACTGAACCTCTGAAACCATCAGCCTCATAAACTTCTCCTTCTAAGTTACTTTTGTCAGGTACTTTGGTTACAGCAATGAAAAAGCTGTCTAATAGTGTCTGGAAGAGATTTTTGTGTCAGGCCCTCTTCCTGCACGGATGGCTAGCCTATCACATGGTACTGACTGACACCGCCATGTGCAAGGAATAGCCGTCTGCCTCAGGAGAGATGTTTCAGAAGAAGACGATCAGTATAAGAAGTGCTGTAACAGACACATACAGGACACAGCCTTTCACGTGGCCTCTGCCTTCCTCTGCATCTTTGTATCTAGTTTTATTAATTTGTTCATTTGGCCTACTCAGGACCACCAGTGACCTCCATGTTGTTCAATCGAAAGGTCAACTCTCAGGCCCAATGCTCCTAGGCTTACCATCAGCATCACACCCGGTCATTTCTCTTCCTCTTGAATGAGCTTCCTTTGGCTTCTAGGATACCAAATTTGTCTGCTTTTCTTTCTACCCTTCTGTCAGCTCTTATTTTAGTCTTCTTTGCTGTTCTTTCTGTCACTTTATACTTCCCTAAGAGAGGTGTTTAAATATATTTGTTCCCTCAGTGATGTCCTCAAGTGTGAGTGCTTTAAATATTTTCTACATGCAAGAGCCGGGCGTGGTGGTGCATGCTTGTAATCCCCACGCTTGGGAGGCTGAGACAGGAGGATCGCGCGGGTTCGAAGCCAGCCTCTGCTGGCTTAAGAGACTCTGCTTCCAAATAAAATATAAAATAGATCTGGGAGTGTAGCCCGGAGGTAGAAGGCCCGGAGTTCCATCCCCAGTACCACACACACACACACACACAAAAATAAATAAATAAATAAATAAATAAACAAATAAATAAAATATTATCTACATGCTGATGGCTGATGTTGAAAGCCAAGGCCAGCTAGTCCAGTGGGGCGCGAGTTTGCTCGCGGTCGAGGGTCTCAGTAAAGGTGGGGAAGGATAGAGTGATTTTCCCACAGATTCTTATCTGTAGCGGTTCTTTCCTAGGAAAATAATCCTATGATCGGCGCTTTAGAAAGAACCTGACATGGATCGATGCTTCTTGTGCAATCGAACACTTTATTTTGGACACAAGATTTTTTATATATTCCCCTCTCCCAGTGAATTTCTAGTAAAAAGAAGTGCAAAACACCCAAGGTACAAAAGAGAGATACACATGCAAATTACCAACCCTGAACAAGACAAAAGTAAAGCCTGGGATATTCCAGGTCTTTGTGTTTGAAATCAGTCCCATTATCTCAGGTGGGCCTTGTGCTCCTGAGCCCAGCCCCCTTTGGCCTTGCAGCTGCAGAGGCTTCTATTTGGCTAAAAGTCACACCCAAAATCATTTGACGAGTCCGGTTTGTTTTTAGGAGTTTTCTTTAACCCTTTCGGAGCTCTCGTTCCTAGGGCTTAGTCCAATGTCCTCCTTTATATATAATGGGGGACGGGGTCCAAGATTCCAGCTTTCATATAGTTATTATCCGTGTTCCTTTATGATGATTTAAGGAATTTCGATGAATATCTGCTGGATTTTGTCTGCAATGCTATCCGCTGTCTGAAAACTTAAACTCATGACACAGTTTAGCAGGTAGGCACCAAGAAATAACATGAGGTCTTTAGATTTAGTTGTTACATATATTTCTCTAGCAGCTGAGCATTTTTCCTCTTAATAATCCATATTCCTATCACTAACCCTCTGCAACTTTCTTTTCTTTTCTGATTACCCTAATTCTCTCTCGCAATCCTGATCTTTTTTCCATCGGAGCAATTTCATGTGGAAAGTTAAAAGAATCATTACTGAAAGAATAATAGTTATGAAAGAATATCTAAGAGTGGAGGAGTTTTTTGGCCAGAGACGATGCCCTCTCTCGGGGCTAATTGCCGATGACTACATGGATTCTCACACATGTAGATGCCGAGATGGAGTGGGCAGCAAAATCTTGGCAGGCTGACATTTATACTGCCCTGAACTTCAGGTGTAAATAACTGATTGCCACATAATGTCTCCACTTGACTGTCTATCCTTCAGTTGAAACTTAAAATACCCTGTTATGGTTTGGATGTGGTTTGTCCACCATACCTAGTCCATCGTGGGCTGGAGCCTTGGTCCCCAGTGTGGCATGTTAAAAGGTGGTGGGAACTTTAAGGGGTGGGGTTCAGTGGGAAGCCATTAGGTCATTGGAGGAAATGCCCTACTAAGGGATTCAGTAGACTTTCCAGGACTCCAGTTAGTTCCTAAAAAAATGAGTTGTTATAAAAGAGCAAAACTGGCCCCTCTGTGTACTCTCCCAGGCTTCCTGTCTCTCCATGTGATTTTTTTTTTTTTTTTTTTTTTTTTTTGCAGTACCGGGGATAGAATCCAGGGGCATTCTACTTCCAAGCTATACCTCCTGCCCTATTTTTTATTCTTTATTTTGAAACAGGGTCTCACTAAGTTGCAAAGAGCCTTACTAAGTAGCTCAGGCTGGCTGCAAATCGTGATCCTCCTGTCTCAGCCTCTCAAATGCTGGGATTATAAGTGCACGCCACCACTCCCGGCTTGATCTCTTCCTCTTGAACATACTCCGGCCATGAGGCCATCCACCATGAGGCCCTTACCAGACCCCAGCAGATGTCAGTTCCATGCTCTTCAACCTCCAGGACTATGAGCTAAATGCAACCTCTTCACTTTCCAAAGTATCCAGCCTCAGGTATTTGTTATAGGAACAGAAAAGAGACTAATACATATCTTAAACTCCTGATGTTCATTTCTGTCTTCTCCTCCCACTCCCAATCCCCCTCAAGATTTCTACATCTCTGGAAATCTTCCCCATCTCAGCAAATAACTTTATTCTTCAAGTTGTCTGGCCAAAAATATAATATACATATATTATATGATATAATATTAGCAGACATTTGGTGTTTGCATTGGTTTCAGTCTCTACTCAATCCAGTAGTTCAAGTGGCCCTGTTCAAATGTGATTTTATCAGCTGGGCACAGTGGTACACACCTGTAATCCAGCACTTGGGAAGCTGAGGAGGAGAATCACAGGTTTAGTGAGGCCCTCAGCAACTTAGTGAAACCCTGTTTCAAAACAAAACAAATGAGCCAGGCATGGTGGTGCACGCCTATAGTCCCAGTACTTGGGAAGCTAAGACAGGAGGATCGCATGTTCAAGGACAGCCTCAACAAGTAGTGAGACTCTCATCAACCTAGTGAGATCCTGTTTCCAAATAAAAATAAAATAAGTCTGGGGGTATAGCTCAGAGGTTGAATGACCCTGAGTTCAATCCCTAGCACCACACACACAGACACAAAAGTAAATAGATCATGTCATCTCTCTGCTTGAAGTCCTCCAATAGAATTTTCTCTTCTGCTGAAATTAAACACCCAAAGCCATGGAAGACACACAAGGCCCAAATCAATAAGGCTCTCACATCTCTGACCTCTTTCCTTCTCTGGGAATACCTGCTCTACATCCTTCAATGACCCAGACAAGACCTGATTTTCATGGTCTCCATTCCTGAGAAATATCCACATGGCTGTCTCCACTCTGTCTTTGAGGTCTTTATTCAGTAGTCACTGTCTCATGAAGTCTTTCCTGGACATCTTATCAAAACTTACCACACTGCTAAATGTGGTGGTGCACACCTGCAATCCCAGTACTTGGGAGGCTGAGACAGGAGGATCACAGGTTCAAGACTAGCCTCAGCATCTTGTGAGGCCTCCGCAACTTAGTGAAATCCTATTTCAAAATAAAGAATAAAATAGGGCTGGGGGTATAACTCAGAGGTAGAATTCCCCTGGGTTCAATCTCCAGCATAATACACACACCAAAAAAAATTAATTACGGCTGGGCATGGTGATACACACCTGCAATCTCAGTACTTGGGAGGCTGAAACAGAAGGATCGCAGGTTTGAGAAGAGTCTCAGCAACATAGCAAGACTCTGAGAAACCTAGCAAGACCCTGTTTCAAAAGTAAAAAATAAAAGGGACTGGAGGTGTAACTTGGAGGTAGAATGCCCTTGGGTTCAATCCCCAGTAACAAATACACACACACACACACACACACACTTTTTAGACCTTGTTACCCTGTTTCTTTGTTCATCCAATATGAAAATACCAAGCGTGTTCACTTTACTCTGTAGTGTAACATGCATGAAAGGATGATTCTATAACTAAATAGATGCTTCAGCATTAGACAAGAAAAGACAAGGAAAGAAAAGAATCTTCCCCAGAAGCCCTGCTTCCTCCCTGCTTGAATCTCTGAGATCAGGAAGGTAGAATCTCAGAGAAGCAGTTCATTCTTCACTGAAATCCAGGGAAGGTGCCCACAGACAGCTTGCTGACACTGAATTTGTAGGTCTAATCACAAAATTGCAGGACCACCTGTCGAAAAGCAATTATTTCAATGTCAGTATTATTCCAGCCACATTATACTCTGATGATAAATCTCTATCTGGTCATTTAAAGCTGTGTCAGAATGGCATTTCATTCATAAACTCCAAGTGAGGTTTAGAAAAAAAAAAACTTGATGTAATTTAGGGGAAATGTCCATATATTGAAATGAACAGAGTTTATTACATGGAATGACACTTCCTCTCTTTCTCGTGTGGATATTTTTCATATTGGAGATTATCGCAGGAATATATATAATTGTCAGGCTCTACCTGGAAAGAGTGACTATAACAAGTCATTTGGGGTTTTTAATTTGTTCCTCCTTTTATTCTCATCACCCCCACAGCTCAGGATATCTAGCTGATCTGGCAGGCACAGGTGGAGCTATAAAACAGGAAGAGGTTTTTATTACTTTCCTGTCCCCTTCTAAATGAAGCTAGTGACCGCAGTAGCCTGTCAACCTGCTGGTGATAAAACCTTTCAAATGAAACCTCCTCTTCCGCAAAGATAAAGGAAACTAGACTCAAAGTCTAATCTCCTTGCTTTTTACAATGTTCTTTTTTTTCTTTTCTTAAAATCCAGCTGTGAACATCATTTTTAAAGCCAACAATGAAAATTCCACACGTCCACAACGCGGCCTGGCCCTTCGTACACATAGGTGTTGCTCTTCGGAATCAAAGCCTCGCTGGCTTCCTTCAGTCTTGACAAATGAAGCAACGCAAAGGAACACGAAGCCCAGTCTCCACTGGCCCCACAGTCTCCTCTTCCTTCCATGGGGAACTGCTAATGGCAACAGCTCAGGAGTGTGGAGGGGGGACAGCGTGGACAAGTACTGCAAGAGTCTACAGATTTCTGACAGGCGACCTAGAGGTCAGTGAATTTTTCCCTCTGAGCCAGATGGAAAGATGGACACAATCCATTTCCCATGGCAAACATCTGGAAACACAATGGTCTGTGCCAATTCACAACGCCACCCCCATGCCATGCCGCTCACTCCTCTAACGGGTTACTGTAGTCCACACTCACTGAGGCCAGCTCAAGTGGTTACTGCTCATGACCCAGGCCTGACAACGGCTCCCTGTGCAGTAAAGAAGGGAAGCTTTCCAGTTCATTTCTTGAAGCCAAATACAACTCGCACATCAGTGTCTGACAATGTCTTGCTGCATGCATATCCACACAAGACCATTATCATTTACAGTACAGGCAAACATCTTAAATAAAAGACTAGCAAAAGTATTTGCCAGGGTGAAAGATGGTGCGAATGGGTTCTGTCTTAGTCCATTCTTGCTGTTATAAAATATCTTGGACCGGGCAATTGATAAACAATAGAAATTGACTGCCCACAGTACTGGAGGCTGGGAAGGCCGAGGCGCAGGCCCGTCTCTCGTGGCATTTCTCAGGGCATCCTTACACAGGTAAGGATGTACCCTTACACAGAAGGGACAAAAGAGGTAGGAGGGGCAAACTCACCCCCTCGAGCCCTTTTATGAGGTGCCCATGTGTTCCCCAGGGCGTGGAGATGCAGGTGGCTCTCTGCCTTTCTTTCACCCTGAATTAATACCTCTTAATATCTTTGCATGAGTATTAAGTTTCAAGGTTAATTTGGGGAGGGACACAAATGTTCAAGTCGTGGCTGTTCCAAGCCAAAGCCTTGTGCATCCTTCCGCTTGCTGTGTGCCCCGCCCAATCCCTCGCTCAAGTTCTTGGGTAGGTAGGGTAAGAAGACCCTTCCCTCACTCACCTTAGCAGGGAATAGGCTGGTGTGCTTTGGGGAGAAGCCACCTGAGGAGAAAGGCCATCCCCTCCATCCACAATAAAAACAGAGGCAGTGCAGCCTTACTCAGGGCAGCCTGCAGCTTCGAACTCCTCGGTCTCCTCCCTGCATCCACCCAAGGATAGCACAGAGGAGGTTAAGTCTGAGCTGAACACCAAGGTCTCATTTAAATCAAAAGACATACCATTTGCTGGGTGAAAAGACTCAATAGTGACAGGCAGACTTCCCCAATTAATTTCCAGGGCTAGTAAATTTTGCTCAACATTTCCAAAGAGAAGGGGTGGTAGAGGATGTTTGGGTGGTAATGGACATTAGCAAGATTGAGGCTTAGGCACAAGATCCTACAGTTCACCTGGAATAAATATATAATATATATTATATGAGGGTCTGTGCCTGGCGTGGTGGCGCACGCTTGTAATCCCCACGCTTGGGAGGCGGAGACAGGAGGATCGTGCAGGTTCGAAGCCAGCCGCGCACACTGGCTTAGGAGACCCTGTTTCCAAATAAAAATGTAAAAAAGGTCTGGGAGTGTAGCCCAGTGTAGAAGGGCTTCCAGGAACCCCAGTACCACATATATATATTGGTTGTACTGGGGTTCCTGGAAGCCCTTCTACCTCTGGGCTACACTCCCAGTCCTATTTTTACATTTTTATTTGGAAACAGGGTCTCCTAAGCCAGTGCCAGCGCGCGCAGCTGGTTTCAAACCTGTGCAATCCTCCTGTCTCTGCCTCCCAAGCGGGGGGGGGGGGGGGGGGGGATTACAAGCATGCGCCACCATGCCTGGCTTTGGAAGATATTTTTTAAAAATAAGACTACTGAGAATTGGGCATGGTATCACACTCTTATGATCCCAGTACTTGGGAGGCTGAGACAGGAAGATCATGGGGTTGTGTCCAGCCTCTGCAACTTAGCAGGACCTTTCTCAGCTTAGTAAGACCCTATTTCAAAAATAAAAATAAATTAGGAGCTGGATGTGGTGGCGGCACACTTGTAATCCCAGCATTCAGGGGGGCTGAGACCAGAGGATCGCGGCTGGTGGACAGCCTCAGCTACTTAGTGAGGCCCTCCACAACTTAGTGAGATTCTGTTTCAAAATAAAGAATAAAAAATATGGCAGGGGTGTGGCTTGGAGGTCGAATGCCCTGGAGCCCATCCCCAGACCCACATAAACAATAACAAAAACAAACTACTTAGGAGGAGAGACTAAGGTTACCATATATTGCAATACTATATATGTGTGTATGTGTGAGAGAGAGAGATTGTGGGCATGTATATACACACGAAAAGTATTATAATGTATGGTGGTATATATATTAGAATATAATATTAATTATATAATATCAGTAGTAAATAAATCTAGCAACTGGTAATAGTAATAATGAATTTTACTAAACCATACTAATAGCAAAACAGTCATATTGTTAAATGACCAAATAACAGATCAATGAAATAAAATTTATTCACTCAACAGAGTTTAAGTACCTAGTATGTTCCAAGAACTGGGCATCACAGACACTGTATGCAAGGTTAAACCATAACACCAATAACTACTAGTCACGGGGACAGGTGGTAGGAAGGTATAATGGTTTGAACAGCTCCCCCCACAAGAGCTATGTCTCTGAAACCTGGAAAGGTGACCTTATTTGAAATGAGGGTCTGTGCCTGGCATGGTGGCGCACGCTTGTAATCCCCACGCTTGGGAGGCTGAGACAGGAGGATTGTGCAGGTTCGAAGCCAGCCGCGCACGCTGGCTTAGGAGACCCTGTTTCCAAATAAAAATGTAAAAAAGGTCTGGGAGTGTAGCCCAGTGTAGAAGGGCTTCCAGGAACCCCAGTACAGCCAAAAGAAAAAAAAGAAAAAAGAAAGAAAGAAAGAAAGAAAGAAAGAAAGAAAGAAAGAAAGAAAGAAAGAAGAAAAGGTCTGGGAGTGTAGCCTGGAGTTAAAAGGGTTCCATCCCCAGTACCACCAAAAAAAAAAAAAAAAGGGTCCTTGCAGATGTAATTAACAAAATAATACAGAAGATAAACTCTTCCTGGATTATTGTAGTGAGTTCTTAGTCCAATGACAAATGTTTTTATAAAATGAAGAGAGAAATTCAAGACCCAGAGAGGAGAAGGCAGATAAAGACAGGCAGAGATGGGAGCAATGCGGCCACAAGCCAAGGAGCCCTGGAGTCAGCTGCACAATTGCCAGGCTCAGCCCTGTACCAGAGCTAGGCTTGGGATGTCAGGAAAGGAGGGCTCTGGCTCATTTCCTGCACTTCCCCACGGATCCAGCCTCAGCCTTAGCGTAATGGAGTAAGATGGAGCCACAAGTTCTAGTTCTTAGTTAATATTTAGAACAAAATAGCCAGAACTATATTGCTGCAAACTTAAGCAATTTTTATCATTACAAAGGTAGAAAGAAGGGTCAGAAATTATTAAAGTACTACATCAGAGAGAGAGAGAGAGAGAGAGAGAGAGAGAAAGGGGGGGTAGTGGAGTGCCTTGAAGGTAAGACACTTAAGTTTATGGATATAAAACAGTTTTAATGAATAATAAATTTAATAATAAATAATAAATAATTTAAAAAGATTTATTATTTTTACCTTGTTTAACCAATAGTCTTCTTGACCTGACAAGGTGTGGGCCTACCCATTATCTCCAGGTACAAGCCTTTTGATATGATTATGAGGATTTACTATCTCTCCTGCTCAACCAAAAACCTTCTTTCTGTCCTGATGCAGGTGTGGGCCTGTCCCTATCTCTGGCAAGTCTTTGTTAAGACCAAGATGTGTTACTTGGTTTACAAAGACAGGGGTCACATGGTATCAGCCCCCTTTGACAAAGGCTTGTACCAGCCTCCCGGTCCTTGGGGAGTCTTAGCCTATCTGCTAGAAGTTATTTATTATGTAAAGTTGTCTTTAAAATATGAAGGCCCTGAGCTACAACTCTTTTGTGTATTTGCTAATCACTTTTGGTGTGTGTGTGGGGGAGCTCTGCAGGGTAAAAGCTGCCTCCCCATCCCTTCTGAGTGTCTGTGCAGCACCCAGGCCCTGACTACCTTTTACATCTTGAAATGTATTCCAAAGTAATTTTCTAATACCGGCACATTCCTCAGCACTTAGAAGCTGGTTTTACTTTATTAATAAAAGAGCCTAAGATCCTTGAGTTACCTTGCCTTTCTGGATAGAGGGCACTTTGAGGGATGAATTTTATAGGTTTTGTCCCTGGATAAAGCCCCTAAAGAAGGTCCTTTTAGCCACTCAGGGGCCACGCCCCAATAGAAGGCACAGCTTTCTGACTCTACTTGACCAGTGGATCCCAAAATGAGACAAGTCTGGAGTGGTGACCTATTCTGGTAATCCTAGTACTTGAGAGGCCAAGACAGGAGGATTGAGGGTTTGAGGCCAGCCTCAGCAACTAAGCGAGACTGTTTCAAAATTTAAAAATAGGGATACCCCTGGGTTCAATCCCTGGAACCAAAGGTAGGGTGGGGAGTTCAACATTCCACCTGACAGTCTAGTTAAAACTCAGAACCTGCTGGGCATGGTGGCCTACGCTGCTAATCCCTGTGCTTGGGAGTGTTAGATGAATTAAATTGTTACTTCAGAAATCCCCCACCCATGAGCTAAGTTTCCTGAGAGGCCCTGGTCTGACCAGTTAAGCTACCATCCCCCTCTGACCGTACCTGGTCATTTACCTGGGAGACCTGCTCCCTCCTGGTGCCCCTTGGCCAGTCAGTGAAAGGGACATTCCCTGCTGACCCCGAGCCAATTACCTGGCCGCACGGCCCCTTCCGATGGGACTCTAGCCAGTTAGTTCAAAGGGCATTTCTTCTAGCCTATTAGTCCCCAATCCGTAACCCCAAACCCCTATACAACACTGATCCCAGCACCGCTCCCTCTCTTCCTTTACCTTCTTTCTCTCTCTCCCCCTCTGTGTCTCTCTTTCCCTTTCATACCGGTCCCTCCAATAAATCTCTTGGCTACAAGGTGGTCTCTGGTGTGGTCAAACTTTGTCCTTTCAGGGAGGCTGAGACAGGAGGATCGGGCAGGTTCAAAGCCAGCATCAGCAACTAGAGACCCTGTTTCTAAATAAAATATAAAAATAGGTCTGGGAGTATAGCCCGGAGGTAGAAAGCCTCTGGGTTCTGCCCCAAGTACTATTAAAAACAAAAAACAAAACAAAAAAACCCCTCAGAATCCAGGGCCCATGCATGCCCAGATTTACGAATCAGACTCTCAGATGGGATCCTGGAACATGCAATTTGAGAGGCTTTCTCGTGTGATTTTTATGCATGCTCACATTTGAAAATCATCACAGTAGTGTATCCTATCCGGGACATCCCTTCTCGCCTCTGAAGCACTTGACCTAGATTATATTCTTGGATCTGTTACCTATTGACTGAGCCTCTACCCATCCAGGAAAGAGGAAAATCTTATCTGCTGCTAGGTGGTTTTGCTTAACATTCTTTGAAATCCTGACATCAGAAGTTTCAGATAAGCCCAGCCTTATTATTTATCAAGCCTTCAGTTGTAAAAGGCAGCCCTTGGCATTTTCTTTCTGCACAGGGCAGGAACAAGTCAATGCAGGAAGGGCCTGGGAGCCTCGGAGATTATGGTGGGCAGGTTAAAATGCTATTTCAAGGGCTTCAGGTGCCTTTTCTCTCCTCTTTGCAATATTCTAAATAAAATCTGCAGTCTGCCTTCAGGCCTAATTGAATCCACCGTAGCCTGAGCTGTTCAAATCTCCAAAGGTCTCATAGCCAATCTCTGAAGCCATTTACACACTCTACAGAAAACCCCGTCCATTTCCCCAGCAACTCTGGGGCCCACGGCACAAGCAAGTGCTCTCTGTGACTTGGTGGATGCTGGCTTGGGACATGGTGCTATACTTCACTTAACATCCCAGCAGCCCTGGGCAGAGGCTTGAGTGTTCTTTATTTTGATACTGGGGAATAAAATGAGGGTCATTCTACCACTGAGCTACACTTCCAGTCTCTTTTATTTTTTATTTTTATTTTTTTGGTGGTACTGGGGGTGGAACCCAGAGGCTTTCTACCTCCAGGCTATACTCCCAGCCCTATTTTATATTTTTTATTTTGAAACAGGGTCTCACTAAGTTGCTGAGAGCCTCACTAATTAGCTGAGGCTGGCTTCGAACCTGTGTGATCTTCCTGTCTCAGCCTCCCAAGTGCGGGGATTACAAGTGTGCACCACCACACCCAGCTCAGTCTCTTTTATTTTTTATTTCAAAACAAGGTCTCTAACTTGCTTGAGCTAGGCTCACATCTGCAATCTTCCTGTCTCAGCCTCCCAAGTAGTGGTGTTGTAGGCTTATGCCACCACGCCTAGCTAATGGTGTGTGTGTGTGTGTGTGTGTGTGTGTGTGTGTGTGTGTGTGTGTGTATTTTACTGGTGATTGAACCCTAAGTCATTCTACGTCTGTACTTTGAAACTACGTCTCCCTAAGTTGCTAAGGGTCTTGCTAAATTGCTGAGGCTGGTCTTGAACCTGTGATCCCCTGTCTCAGACTCCCAAGTACTGGGATTATAGGCATGTGTCACCATGCTGGCTTAATTTTTATTCTTATTTAATTTAATTTATTTATTTATTTTGACATACCAGGGATTGAACCTGTTATGGTAAAATATGTTCGGTGTGTGAGGGGAGAAATAATTCCCCCAACACAACCACACAAACAGAAAAACAGAAAAACCGCAGGTCCTTGTCCTGAGCTAAGTATAGATACACATTAGCCCGGACTCTTGCTGAAGATTTAAAGAAGTTTATTAAAAAGAAATACAGAAGACAGTTAAAGCCCCATTCTGACATGGGGGGCGGGGGGCGACTTGAGTGAATACACCCAAAAACCCCTGCATGCTGAGTGTTCTTATCCTGACCAAGCCTGTGGCAGGTCCTTTGATATGTAGATATGTTGCACTATCTCTAGCCCAGTTTTCTACTGTCTCCATCCCGGCTGGGACACAGACCCCACACCTTTTGTTACCCTCCCAAGATGTGTTGTTTCTCCTGGATCTAGGATTTCCTCCCATCCTTGAGGCAGTTTGTCTCTCTTTAGAAATGTAAAGAACCCTTTTCCCTAGCTCCTGGCTTTTTTTACTTCTCTTTAGAAATGTAAAAAGGTTCTTCTTCCTGACAATCCTGGCTTTCTTTAGTACAAACAGTATATTTTCAAAATTGGCAATCTTTCCCAATACTGGTGAGGAGGTAGAAAGGAAATAGGCAGATAGGGAAAAGGCCTTGGTAGAAAAAAGTTAATTTCCTGAGTTTCCTGAGGGGCACAAATGCCTGAAACTCCAAAGGCTCAGAGATAAGAAGGATCAGAGCTTCACAAAGCCATCTGTTTACTAATCAACAAACCCACCAAGCAAGTCTGGCATTCCTAAAAGGAGACCCTTCAAAGGACTTGCAAATACCCTATGCAAATTCTCCTTGGAATCCCAAAGTCACCCTAACCAAAAGCTGACTTGCAAGCAGTCAGGCAAGTCCTGACTGGGACCGCAAACGGGGGAATTTCCCTCTCAGGACCTCTTCCCCTTTTGGGGAGCTGTTTTCTCTCTTGCAGGTCGTGTTTGGTTCGGGCGACTCTCAAGTAGTGACCTGAAGGCCTCTGCTGGACATCAAGGCTGACCAGGCCCCTAGGGGTGACCTGCACCTCTTTTCTGGCAGGTCGCGTGGACCCTGGGAGAAAGTAGTTTGCAACTGATGGGCACTTGGCTCGGGCGACACTCGGGTAGTGATCCTGAAGGCAGCTACTGGACCCCGGAGTTCCGACCACCCCTATGGGGTGTTCAGCCACTTTTCTCTATTCCCTTCTGGCAGATCACGTGGACTCTGGAAGAAAGCAGCCTGCACCTGAAGGCAATTCGGCTTGGGCTACTCTCAAGTATTGTCCTAAAGGCAGCTGCTGGACCCAGAGTTCCAGCCCCTTTGGGGGTGTTCAGCCACCCTTGCCCCATTCCCTGCTGCTTCCAATAAACCTTTTACTCCCCTTCCTGAGGTCTGCGGGTGTCATTCTTCACTCACCGTAGACAAGAACTCACCGGGGTTTCTCTCAAGAAACCGTTTCACTGGTACATTAATACATTTTGAAACCTCTTCCCAACACTAGTACAGAACCCAGGAACATTCTTCCTCCAAGTTGTACCTCCAGCCCTATTTTATTCTTTATTTTGAAATAGGGTCTCACAAAGTTGTGGAGGGCCTCACCGAGTAGCTGAGGCTAGCCGCGAACCTGCAATCCTCCTGTCTCAGTCTCCTAAGTACTGGGATTACAAGTGTGCACCACCACACCTGGCTGTGTTTTATTCTTAAAACAAGGATGATAAAACTCAGAACTTATGTCATTGGCTGAAGGTCACAGGTCCTGGGAGTGTCAGTACAGAATCCTGTCTGTGCTTTCTGTAGCAGCTTGTACAGGGCACTAGCCCAGGCTCCATCCAGTGTCGTGCGCAGTGACGACTCTTACACGATCTTCCTCAAGCAGTTTTATTACCCCAGTTTCAATGCTCTCTCAACGCCCTCTCAGGTAAAAACAACATCAGTCTTCTATCTCCTCCCTCATCACTCCACCAACCCTCCTCCGTGGCACTCTACGTCTCTGCTGCAGCACACACCGGTCACAATGGTGGCTTTGTGAACATGTCCGTCCCAGCTCGGAGCCCGGAGCAGTCCGCCAAGGAACCGCTCTTCCTGTCCACCAACCCTCTTAGCTCCTTCTCCTTCTCCCGCTAGGGCATGCGCGCTTTTTAACCTTCTCCTGGGCGGGCAGGTGGTAGCACGAGGCGTTGCGTCACTAATTATCCGTAAGGCACCTGATAGGGCTCACTGCGCAGGCTCAGGGCACCGCCAGCCTCGTGAGCCTCGTGACTTGGCTGCAAGCCCAGGCGCCATCTTGAGTCCACGCTGGCAACAAGCCTGGGTGCCACCTCGGTCCTGCCAAGTGGGCCCCAACATATCTCCCTTTTTGTTTTATTAAAATAAGGCTCGGGATCGTGCCTGTCTTAGGTTGCCGACCCTCAAGGACCATTCTTACCCGTCATTGGGAGAACAATAGCATGATTGTTTCCCTGTCTTAGGTTGAAAGGTCCCGGGGACGATCTTACCCGTCACTGACTACCGATCCAGCATACTGAGCCATACATGGGGAGATAAGCCAGCTTCAAGGGCTGCCATAGCTTGCACCAATATGCGCTGTTGTTGCAGTGCGCGTTGTCGAGTTCGCCTGATATATCCAACCATGAAACATCATGCTACCACCAGCAAGAATGCCCAGAACGCCATGCCACCCCAGTCTTTTAAAAAACCCAATGTTCCGTGTATTAAGTCCATTCATTGTTGTACTGTGGCGACTTCCACGCGGGTAGAATTAATTGCAGCGATGGATGCTCATAGCTCAATCATGGTGTGTTCAAATTCACGGCTCCAAGTTCCTAGAAGCGTCTTGCTTAATTGACGAAACAAATTGCCTGCATGGGAGAAATTCTGATACTGCACATACGTTATACATATAGTCCAGATAATTGAGCTTGCTGAGCCATGCCAGCAGCCACATGTGAGGATAGAGCATTTATAGTGGTTGCAATAACTGCCACGGCCACAGAGGCCACAATTACAGCAATAAGAGCAGAAATTCCAAAGTCTCCAAGGGTGCATAGAAGCATAGCAGAAAGTCAGAAAACAGGTATCAATAAAACAACCTAAACTATCATTAACCAAGGTAAAGGAAGAGGGAAAGTAGAAATAATTCCCCAAAGATCTTAAAGAAAACAACTCATCTCTACAGTACCAAGCAGCAGTTTACAACTCTTACGTTAGGAACTAATCTTCTGACCTATCCTTTACACATTAGGCGCCTTTTCCAACTAACCTCAGGTGTCTTCCATCTATGGTGGCGGATTAGGAGAGGGAGTCGAATCAGGACCAGCCCGATTCTCTAACTTGCTTACACTAAAAAATATCCTCCTTAATGGAGCCCCCTTTGATCGGGGAAAATACAGCGCTGTCCCTCGCTTTTCCGCGAGCCTCGCTTATCCGCGAGCCTTATTTACTAAATATCCTCCTTAATGGAGCCCCCTTTGATCGGGGAAAATAACCCTCCATAAACGGAGCCTCCTCCTCCCTTTTCGGAGTCAAAGGAGTACTTACCAGCCAGCTGCCTGGGACTGCCGAGGTTCTGATCAAAGCGAAGCTCCCCGTACGGGCCACCACTTGTCGTGCGCAGTGACGACTCTTACACGATCTTCCTCAAGCAGTTTTATTACCCCAGGTTCTTGTACAGTTCCCGTAAATCTTCTTCCCGTAGATCTTCTCCCGTCGATCCCCTCCCCCCAGAAATCTTCCCCTTATATAGAGCCCAACAGCCAATCAGCAGACTGTTCACGTGCACAACTCATGGCAACAGCCAGTCCATTGGCTGTTGCCCTATGGCATGCGGTGTTCCCGTGTATCTCATGCTCTTGTCGTCACTTCCTGAAAGCTGTTTACCACCTAAGTGCTCTGGGGAAATTCCGCTCAGCGCCATCTTAGCTCTCGGACTTATTGGCTGATGGGCGGGGCCCGTCACAATCCAGGCCACCACCAGGATGAGCCCTGGCTCGCTTCTGCCTTGCCCTCCCTGCTGGTCTGGGGGAGGGTGTGCTGTATAAACATTTGGTAAATAAATGGAGATCCTACGTAGGAGGGGGTGCCTACCCTTCTCTCACACAGGCTGCCTGGCCCTGGGCCGGCCTTCCTACAACTGTCTGCCCTGGAGGAGCCCTGCTCTGCCCTGGGTCCTGCCAGGGCAGTATTGGCACTGGAAGCCACCCCCTTCCCCACTGACTCCTTGCTGTTTTTCAGGCAGGCTGGTTCCAAGTGGTCAGATTGATAAGCTGATTTTCCTGTGGTCTTTGCAAGTGAAGATTCATTGTGTTTTCAAGGGCTGGTCTAGCTCAGCATGAGGGTCTTTGCCAAAGGCTGGATCTTCTTCTCCCCACTCTGTTTGTGGCCAATGGTGATGGTTTAGATCTGAAATGCCCCTAAAGGCCCATGTGTGAAAGGCTTGTGTCCCCAGCCTGTAGCACAACTGGGAGGTAGTGGGTCCTTTAAGAGGTGGGGCATAGCTGGGCCTGACCTTGAAGAGGATATTGGGGCCTGGCTTCTTCCTGTCTCTCTTTTCTTTTTGCTTCCCTATTCACCTTGAGGTGAATAGGCTTCCTCTACTGTGTACTCCCCACCATGATGTACTGGGCTGCCACAGGCCAAAGCAACAGGGCCGAGAGACCAGGAACTGAAACCTCTGAGACTGTGGACCTTTTACTTTATTTTTTATTTTTATTTTATATTTTTATTTTATTTATTTATTACAGTATGGGGATGGAACCCAGAGGCATTCTACCTCTGAGAGACACCCCCAGTTTTTTATTCTTTATTTTTGAAACGGTCTCACTAAGTTGCAAAAGGCCTTGCTAAGTAGCTGAGGCTGTCCACAAACCATGATCCTCCAGTCACCACCTCCCAAATGCTGAGATTACAAGCATGTGCCACCATGCCCAGCTTAGCCTTTTACTTTATTAAGTTGATTATCTCAGGCATATGGTTACAGTGACGAAAAGGTGATTAACATACTAACCATGTTGTAGCCAATCATATTCACAGATGTGGCAAGATACTGAATTCTCAATATTCATTCAGGAATTTACTGCTTGAAGACATCTCCAAGCTCCCATGATTCCATATCCTTTCCCTCCTGCTAATTCTATTAAAATCATTGCAAGTAAAAAAAAAAAAAAGACTAATCCCACAATGTCAATGACACAGATAGGAATAGCATTCAGCAGACTAGAAATGTCAACAAATTTATAGATGGTGGAAAGGGTGTGATGCAAAGGTGGGGATGCTGCCACCCGGAGGAGGCTTGGTGGCCAAGGAGACAGCTCACCTGCTTGGCCGGGCTCTGAGAAGAGCCAGATGTGACAGAGGAAGGAGTTGCAAAGAGAGTGAAAGAATAAAGTGAAATGCAAAAAATGCATATATTTGCATATTTTAGTTTATTAGAAAGGTGATGAATGCTTTTTGTAGAAACCCAATTAATCCTGAAATGTCTAAAGTATAGTAAATAATTTGTGTCTCTTCCCTTAAGAGTTGGAATGCCAAGGCAGGCGTGGTGGTACACGCTTGTAATCCCAGCAACTGGGAGGCTGAGACTGGAGGATCGCGGTTCACGGACAGCCTCAGCCACTTAATGTGGCCCTCCATAACTTAGTGAGACCCTGTTTCAAAATAAAGAATAAAATATAGGGCAGGGGGTTTCGCTCGAAGGTCAAATGCTGCTGGGTTTCATCCCCAGACCTGAAAAAAAAAAAAGAGTTGGAATGCCAGCCTCAATGTAATTACTACAACAGTTTTTATATCTTTCCATAAATTTTTATTATTTTTTGGAATGTACACAAATATATGCATTTACAGACTTTTTTGGAAAAAAAATGGGATCACGCTATGCAAACGTTTTTAGATGCAGGTCTTACTATTATTTGGGTGTGGTGCAACCAACAGACCAGGAGACGACTGTCAGTTAAAGGATAGCTTTGGCCGGGCTTGGTGCTGCATGTCTTAATCCCAGTACTTACGAGGCTGAAACAGGATTGCAGGTCCATAGCCAGCCTCAGCAACTTGTGAGACCCTGCTTCCAACTAAAAAAGTAAATAAATAAAATAGTGTTGGGGTGAGCTCTCAGCTCAGAAACTCAGGATCTGCAGGGTCCTTGGCTAACATGACAGAAAAGAATTTCAGCACGCGCCAGTTAGAGACATGGACAGAGGTTTATTTGGGGAAAAGGGGAGGAAATACACATTCAAGAGAGAATGTGGGCCTCTCAAGATGAGGAAGGCATTTTGGGGAGTTCAGGGTTCTCTTCTTATAGGGGATTTTCATGAGGGGTGGGCTAGAGAAGGTATGTGAGGATGAGCTCAGTCCGGTAGTCCCGAGGCGATTCCTGATGGTCTGTGGTCTGGTCAGCCTTAGGGTAGATGATCTCCGGTTGATTGAGGTCCTCATTAGCTGATTGACGGGTAAGCTGTCATATCCTAAATTATAGGTTTTCTTGGAAATATTGTTAACTCTAGCATCTACAGGTTTCCCAGGAATTTTTAGGAGAGTCAGGCCTGGGAAAGAAAACTGGTTTGTGGATTAGAGGCTGAAGCACTTCAGCTCCAGGTTCTTATATGAAAGTTATATTTTACTTTTCCTTCCTGTTTGTCTCCTTTCTATCTACTTATTTCTTCTATCCTACTTCAGTAGGACTGGTAGAATGCCCCTGGCTTCCAATCTTTGGCAACACACATACACACACACACACACACACACACACGGATAGCTTGTCACTGACAGTTCCTGAAAATGGGACCAGCATGTGGAGCCATGTGAGGAAGCTTTAGGGTCTGGTGGGAGGTCGAAGCCGCAAGGGGAAAGACTGGGCCAGAGTCTTTGCTGTGGTTTTCCTGCAAAGAAAGGAGTGGGAAGGATAAGTAGGCTTTGCTGGCTCAGGATCTGCTAATTTGACTAAAGAGAGGGAGGGACTGATCCTAATTGCCTGGCACCTGTGCCAGGGCTGATTAGACAGGGAGGCTTATGGTGGCCTCACCAGTGAGAGCTCAGAAAGGGAGGGAAGTGGTGGGCTTGAGCTCTGGATTAATTACTTTGCATATGAAAGGTTAATTCCCAGGGAAGTAATTTGCTATCCTAAGAATTAGCTAACTCTGAGAGAGGCAGTCTCTCCAAGATCACCAAGGCCCCAGAGCATCAATGTACAGGAAACAGGGCTGAGAGATAGCTCAGTGGTAGAGTGCTCTCCAAGTGTTTGTGAGGTCCTGGGTTCATTCTCCAACATCCATGATGACAGGAAAACATAAAGCTGGAAAATACACATCAAAAGTAAATAGCAGGCCAAGCGTGGTGGCGCACGCTTGTAATCCCCATGCTTGGGAGGTGGAGACAGGAGGATCGCGCAGGCCAGCAGCGCTGGCTTAAGAGACGCTGTTTCCAAATCAAAGTATAAAAAATAGGTTTGGGAGTGTAGCCTGGAGGCAGAAGGGCTTCCAGGAACCTCAGTACCACACACACACACAAAAAGTAAATAGCAACAAAAAAGAAATATGATTACATGAGGTTTCTCTCACTTTTAAAACAAAATAGTAGATTGGTCAACATTCTCACTGCTATAACCCAAGACCACACAACTTAAAAGAAGAAAACTTTATTTGCTCAGTTTTTTTTATTATTTATTTATTTATTTATTTATTTATTTAGTTTTGTGACACTGGGGATGCAACCCAGGTGCTTTCTGCTTCCGGGCTACATTCCCAGACCTATTTTATATCTTTTTTTTGAATCAGGGTCTCACTGAGCTGCTGAGGGCCTCATTAAGTAGCTGGGGCAGGCTTCAAACCTGCGTGATCCTCTTGTCTCAGCCTCCCAAGTACTGGGATTACAAGGGTACGCCACCATGCCTGGCTCACAGTTTTTTATAGAGATCTCAAAATGTCAGGCCAGGGTCAGCAGAGCTCAGGGGATGGCAACAGGAAGCAGAGAGAGGGAGAAAGAATCAAAGCAAACAAGCAAGGGATTCAAAGACAATAGCAGTCCCTATAGCTGCACCTCCAGTGGCCCACCTTCTCCAACCACACCCCACCTGCCAGTAAACCCAACAATAGTTTTATCCACTGATGAGATTACAATCCTCATGGCTTAATTACATCAACTCTGGACATTAATACATGAGCTCTTCAGGGGACATTCTATATCTTACCCTAACAATTGAGAACAATGGTAGATTTTACTATTAATAGTATTAATAGTACTATTAATACTATTAATACTATTCTACAGTTTGTATGTTCTTGGCTCAACATAAATTCCATGAAGGGTCAGTTCTTGACTTTTGCTATAGATGCTCAAAAATATTTGTTGACTACTTAGTGAGGCCCTTTGCAACTCAGTGAGACTCTGTTTCAAAATAAGGCTTGAGGTGTAGCTCAGAGGAAGAATGCCCCTGGGTTCTATCCCGTGCTGCAAAAAAAAAAAAAAAAATTGTTGAGTGAATAAACAAATGGACCCTAATGTATCCAACCATTGTTTTATCAATAGATATTCAGATTGTTAGTTATCATTATTTCAAACAATGCTTCAATAAACATCCCTGTATATAAATCTTTAGGCATTTGAATTAGTTAAGACTGAGTTTGGAGAGAGGGTTGTGGAAGGGGCACAGATAATAATGGGTTAGCCAAGACAGGTATTTACTGATCTTAAACTCATGAAATCTGAAGATGGTCAGGTCAAAGCAGCGCTGGTCTTCTCTGGAGTGTACCAGTATTGGGAAGAGGCATCAAAATGTATTAATGTGCCAGTATTGGAAAATTGCTTTGATATTAATTTCCAAAATGTAAAATATAGTCAGAGCCTAGGTGCTGTGCAGACACTCAGGCAGGGAGGGGGCTGCAGCTAGTACAATGCAGAGTTCCTCTCCGTCTTTGCCTTTCATTCTATGATTAATCTATAGTAAAAGCCTTAGAGTCACCTGAAGCCTTTAGCCCTAAAACTACAATAGAGGCAACCAATCGGTGTCTCTGTTTACCTCCTCTCCTCTGGATCTGGCCTGTGCATAGGAAAGGCAAACTGTGTGCGGCTTCAAAGCACCCTAGCTGATGAGCAACTAATACTGCCCAGTACAATAGAGCCGAGGGCCAGGTAGATTCTTGACCCTTGCACTTAGGAAGTGCACTGTCCGGAGATAAAGAGCCACCACCTGACTAAGGAATAAGTAACTAGCCCATTGCCTTGGTAACGTTGATGAGAAAGATACCAATACAAAATCTACTTTAAAGGTTGGGGTCCCAAAAAGGGGCCGGAGTTCCACTTTTGGGCATGCTGCTTTTTCCTTCTCTTTTCTATTTCAAACTCCTCTATTTCCTACTGATTTTGTAATAAAGATTTGTAAAAGCTGCACTGAGCTGCCCATTAGTTTTAATGTTTCTATTCAACAAACTTAGAATCCCCCACCATTTATTTAAACCATAACATGGAGGTGAGGCCCAGGCTCTGACATTTAAAGCTGCCATTCCCAAGGTCACCTCACAGCCCAGGGTTTTTCCAGCACTCCAGCCAGTGATCTGCATTCCAGAGGAAAGACAGAAGCCCGCCCAGGAGGGAGTGTGACGCCTTCCCTGGAGGCCATGTCCCAGAAGTTGCCACTTCTGCCTAACATATTTATTATTGTCCAAGAGTGGAGTACATGATCACTCCTAACTATAACTGGTCGTCTGTGATTAATAAATAAAGATACGACGGGTCCCAATCGCGCACAGATACATGCGGAAATCCATTATAGGTGGTATGGATGCCTTTATTCGTGGGGAGTCGACCGCCAGCCCCCGCAGGCCCATGGGGGCTAGTGGCAGAGAGCGTGTCTCTCTCTCTCTCTCTCTCTCTCTCTCTCTCTCTCTCTCTCTCTCTCTCTCTCTGGCTTCTTTCTGATCTTGCTTCTCTCAGATCCAGAGGGGTGGTCTCCTCTGGGAATCACAGGGCTCTGCCTCCTAGCTTCCGGCCCTGCCCCCTGCAGGGCAGGGGGCTTGAACCTTTCAGTCTGTTCATGAGATGATCTCCCAGGTGGCAATGTCTAAGAACTGACACCTGACTGTATGGCAAAATAAGGGCGAACATGACCACATAAAGCCACATGCTCCATGGCTGTTTCTTCCTGTTAGGTTGAAAATAGAGTTAGGGGGTTTAGGAGGGAGGCAAAAACACCAACCGGGTTATCAGAGACCGCTGATTCGAACCGGCACCCTCTGTAGAGTCAGCCGGCCGTGGGGGAAGGGACCGACGGACCACGTGTCTGGAGAGTTTCGCATAGTCCTGATCAACCGGCTGAGTCACGTGATGGATCGGAGGCACTGATGTTTTGTAGGTATGCTGATTCCCGCAACATCTGTAGTCTCAGGATGTTTGGAGTCTCAAGGCACGTGGAGTCTCACGATTTCTCCGCTTCTGGCTTCCGCTGCGAGATCACGTAGTGGAGGGACCCAACTTATCACTTCCCTTGCACGTGTTTAGTGTTGGTTTCTTTCTCACTATCACCTAATTGAAGCTCTCATCAATCTAATAGAAACTGTTTATAATTAATAGTACTCTTTAGCAAATATTCATAAAATGCCAGACACGAATGTTAAAAAATTTATGTAATTTTCTCATTGAATCCTCATAACAAACCCATTGGGAGTCTCGGCTACTATCCCATTTTATAGATGAATAAGCAAGGCTCAGCGAGGTTAAGCCATTTTCTTGAGGTCAAACAGCTCTGCCCCTCACTGTGCCCTTTGCATCTCCAAGGTCTGCTCCCTGGGAGCCTCTGCCCTCTACACTCCTTGCTCTCAGCCAAGACTGTGCTTTCCTTCAAAGTTCAGACCACAACCCTTTCTCCAAGACACCCTGGCCATCTCATCTCTAAACTCCAAGATCTGGAGCATTTGTTTGGTATTTATAAGTATTTCATTTACAATTTTTAAAATATACATCTTTAGCTGGCCTTGATGGTGAATAAGTGTAACCCTAGTACTTCAAAAAACTGAGACAGGAGGGTTTTAAGTTCAAACCCAGTCTCAGCAACTTAAGCTCTCAGCAATTTGGGGAGACCCTGTTTCCAAAAAAATTAGGGCTGAGGGTGTAGAGCTGAGGTAGAATGCCCCTGGTTCAACTCCCGATACCCACCCCCCGCCCTCATTCCTTGCCATCAGATGCTACAGATGATCCTTCTCTATGGAAACCTTCTATGGTGTGCACTATCACAGCAGCCCCAAGATTTTTACTTTGAGACATCTACACCAATACCAGTATTCCTTTTGCTGAGAATTCCCCCAGGAGACCAGAGGTGATTTTGGCCAAGGCCTCCTGGTCCCATGGTGTGCCCCTAGTGCTTTGGGGCACACTATGGGAAAGAAAGCTGTCCCTGCCCTGGGTTTCCACGGAGGCCGAGCCCCTCTGAGCTGGGATCCCTTTCTGCATTGGCAGAGTGCAAAGGGACTCAGCTCTTAAGCCCGGGGCTTTGCTGCCTCTGCAGGGGAAGGGTTGCTCTCTCAGTTGCCAGGAACAGGCATGAACTGGAGTGATTAGAGACTACGGACCCTGCGGACCCTGCGGGGAGCTAGGGGCCAGGTGCTTAGACTTGCATGCAATCCCCTGGGAAGGCTACCTATCCCCGCCTCTGCTCCCGTCTGCATCCAGAATTGAGAGAGACCCAGAGACCAGGGTGAGCCTATGCTTCTGAGGCAGCTACCACCAACAGGATATTCCCCCCACCCCACCCCCTGCTGTTGGGCCCCAGAACATCCTGTCAGGCAGAGTTTCTTGAGACTTCAAAGAAGTGTTAAGCAGATTGACTGAGAGTTAATAAAGAACTAAAGCCTCCAGCAATGAGAAACTTCCCTCTGATTCCCCAGAGCTGGAAAAGCACAAAGAAGGAATGAAAGCCTTTCGCTACCCCGGAGGGAAACCAAAACATCCAAGAGCGGGTTCTATAGACGGGAGTATGACAGAGTTCATGGAAAAATTATATTAACATTTGAAGATATTGAAGCTCTTCCTCAGCTGTTTTGGGAGAGATATTCACTATACTCAGAGGGGTAAAAAATGGCCTAACATTGTAAAAGCTAATGTAATATCATCCATAGTATTCTGAAACAAAATAAAATAATATACATTTCCAGAGAGCTTTTGTTTTTTGAGGATTTCAATACCAGAGCACTTCATCTTATTACTTTAAAATGTTTCTTTTTTTTAATTTCCCTTAAAATATTCAAAACCTACTTTTCACTTACAGAAAATCTGATGAATACTTGAATAAGAATGAAGCTGAAGCTGGACGTGGTGGCACATACCTGTAACCTCAGTGCTTGGAAGGCTGAAACAGAAGGACTGCAGGCTTGAGGCCAGCCTCAGCAATTTAGTAAGACCCTGTTTCAAAATAAATTAGGGAGAGCTGGGCATGGTGGCACACGCTTGTAATCCCAGCCCTTGGGAGTCTGAGACAGGAGGAGCACACAGGTTTGAAGCCAGCTTCAGCTACTCAGTGAGGTTCTCAGCAACTTAGTGAGACCCTGTTTCCAAATAAAGTATAAAATAGGTCTGGGAGTACAGCCCGGAGGTAGAAAAGCCCCTGGGTTCCACCCCTAGGGCCACCAAATAAAAATAAAATAAAGTAGGGTTGGGGTTATAGCTTGGAAGTAGAATTTTCCAAGGTTCAATCCCTAGTACCAAAACACAAAAACAAGACAAAAGTGTGAGGCTGAGTCTTTAAATATAAAATTCCCAAAGGAAAAAGGCTACAATACAGTCCCCAGACCATCCCTAACTCTCCCTACTAGGATCATGTGGCTATGCCTTCTGGAATCTCAGGTGAGTGGTATTCCTGTATCCACTGCTCAGGGCTACTGGTCAGGTGGCTACTATTGCTTCTAAAGGGTGTGCTGCTATGGGGCTGTCAAGGCTCTTGCAGGCTGGTGTAAACAGGTTTACATTCTGTTATCTTTTCAGGCATTGTAGATTTCCAAAATGAATTTAACTGTAAATAAACGTGTATCCTGCATCTTGAATGTTCTCCAAGGGTCCTTATACTGGAGGCTTGGTCTCCAGGGAGATGCTATTGGGAGGTGGTAAAACTTTTTGGAGGTGGGGCCTACTGAAAGGTCTTTAGGTCATTGAGGGGGACTGTAGGACCTCACTCTCCTCCTCTTTGTCTTTTGCTTCCTGGCCATGAGGTGAGTGTTTTTGCTTCACTACACCATCCCATGATGATATGCTATCTCACCAGGGGCCCAGAGCAATGGGGCCAACCAACTATGGACTGGAACCTCCCAAACTGTAAGCCAAAATAAACCTTTTTTTCTTTATAAGTGGATCATCTCAAGTATTTTGTTATAACAACAGGAAGCTGACTAACACACTGGAAATTATAGTTTCTTTGTGTCAGAGTTGGGGACTCCAAATGATTAGCCACTAACCTCTTCTCTTCTTGAAATAAAAGCTGGAAGAAAGAAGGTCACCCTGGAATCAAGCATTAGTCACTGGCCACTTAAAGGATAAGTGGCATCTCTAAGCCTGTTTCCTAATCTTTCCTAAAAATGAGGACATAGCCTTTCTTATTTCTAAAAAGCCTGTCTGTAAACAATGTCATGAATCTACGAGAATTAAAGTGTTTAGAATTAAATAATTAGAATTAAATTACTTTCAATTTTTTTAATAGTCCCCCACCCATGGGTATTTCTTCTCTCCAAACCAATAATGTATTTATGACCTCTGTCATTCAAGATGACATAAGTGATACCAGGTCCTATGTATCCTATGACCCAGGGCCTCGTGGCTATAACAGCACCTGAGCAGCAGGATAGTCCAAACACAGCAGCTCCTTTGCTTGAGTATTCAACTCAAATGCCTGATTCCACCCACTCACTTGCTGAAAAGTGCCATCAGACTGCTTCCCCAACCCCTAATAATGAACTAATTCATGACCAGAGAGGAAATATAACTGTTCTTTTCTCTTCCTGTTTACTAATTCTGCTTCGGATGGCAGTGATAAAAGCAACATTCTCATCCTCTTATGCTCTGGCTTGGAAAAATAAATAAATGTGAATAAAAATTCCCTACTCTCTCATTCTGTATCAAAGCCCTGTGGAATCAATTTCCCCACACCAAGTCCCACTGAAATCAATGGAGTAAGCTCCTGAATTCATTTCCATGAGACTTGGCATTGTAAAAATAATTGGATCGCACTGCACTCCAACATTCTTTCAGGAAATAGAGAAAATGTGCCTTTGCTTGTAGGTGGGGGTAAAAACTCGTCCAAGTGCTGGTGGGTTTCACCCTGTGTTTTCAGTATTGTCTTGTCAAGAGGAGCTATTATCAAGTCCCAAATGAGCCTGGCAGTACTACCCTCAATGAGGTGTTTAAAACTGCCTTCCCTGGTGAGAATGAAAACACTTCTTTTGTTCCCATCTTTAAAATTAACTGCATAGTATTACCACTATCAATGAGGTGTTTAACATCAAAATTGCCTCCCCTGGTGAGAAGAAAAACACTTACTTCGTTTTCTTCTTTAAAATTAATTGAGGGTTTTTTTTTTTTTAACTCATCCTTATTCAGCCAATAGTTGCATAGAAGGCAAGAAGAGAAGATGGGATTTTAAAATGCTGTCTTTGGTCCCATCGATGCTTTTCAGCGTCCTCCTGTTTAGACCACTTGCTGAATGCGTTCTGCCCCTTTGTTTCATCCTCTCCCCCCAATATATTTTCTAACTTTGGTTTCATCCATGTAGCCTTTGGCAAGGAGTTAATAGGTACTTGCTAGAATAAAGGAATGACTCCACTGACCCAGATATTCCTTATTAACTTGTACATTTTCCACAAGCCTACTCTATTTGTTCTACGACACTAAAGAAATAACTTATTAAAAATTAAAATTAGTCCCTGATATTAAATCGGAGGGGGCTTTGATACCTATGGCTAAAAGTAACCCCTTCCTCCATTTTCTTCAGGGAGTTCCAGAGGCAGCACTAAGCTCTCTGATTAGATGCAGCAGGATGCAGAAGACAAAGGAGCCAACGTCTTGACTCTGACAGGTTTGAGGTTCAGGCAGGGCATAACAACAATGGGTGTAAAGACTGCCTCTTATCCAGAAAAGGCATTCTCCAAAGGGATAGAGACCTTGAAAGGATCGGGAGAGAACTGCTGGTATGTTCCCTCAGAAAGGGCCCCATGACCTACCTACCTGTATCTCCAAGGCTGAATTGCAGTGGGAGGGGAAGAAAGAGAGAGAGAGATGGGGAAGGATTCCTAGTAGATTTCAAAGATCATTGGGTGAGATGACCCATGCCCCATTACCAGTAGAACCCAGGGACACAGCAACACATCCAGAGAACCCCTTTCCCTTGTCATGGCCTGAAGAAATATTTAAGAAACATGCACGGCATGTCTGGCAAGTTGCCTGTGTTCCCAACATGGTGCAGTGAGCAATGGAACAGAACATTGGCCGGTCCAAGAAAGGGCTAAGATCGGCAAAGGGGGGTCCCTGACCTGAGGCCCTTCTCCAAAGATGAGGAGGATGCTGTCGTGCCTACATGAACTAAGGAGTGATGGGAAACATGGATATTTCCAGGGAAGGCTGAAGGCTCCTCACCTTGACTCCTACCTCCAGTCCTCCTTTCTCAACCCTCTGTAAACTCCCTAGAATGCATACTCAGAATTGTGGAGAAGGGAGAAAAATGCTGAGCTAATGAAAATCATTGCCATCACTTGGTGAAATGAGACTGTGACGTAGAAAATAAATTCAATGACAGAAAGCTAGTAGCTGGGCATGGTGGTATATGCCTGTAATCCCAGTACTTGGGAAGCTGAGACAGGAGGATCACAGGTTTGAGGACAGCCTCAGCAAATAGTAAGACTTTCTTCAATCTAGTGAGACCCTGCTTTAAAATAAAAATAAGAAATAGGGTTGGGGTATAGCTCAAAGGTAGAATGGTCCTGGATTTAATTCCAGTAACACACACACACACACACACACACACACACACACACACAGTAACATTATTATAACTGCACCAATATTGCCAAATAAAACCTACAAAAGGTTTCTAAAGTTCACTTACTAAATGTAATGCACATGCTGGGCAAGTGCTACCACTGAGCTATCACAGCTCTGCTGTTGGAATCCTAAATGCCTGGATTTCAGTCTTAGCTTAGTTTCTATTTCTTCTGCAGTTGCCACAACTTGTGAGTTCATCAAAACTTATGACTAATTATGTTCCATCTATGTTCCATCAAAAAGCAATGTGAGCTGGGCGTGGTGGCGCACATTTGTAATCCCCGTGCTTGGGAGGTGGAGACAGGAGGATCGCGCAGGTTCGAAGCCAGCCTGGCTGGCTTAAGAGACCCTGTTTCCAAATAAAAATATAAAAAATTAGGTGTCTGGGAGTGTAGCCCGGAGGTAGAAGGGTTTCCAGGAACCCCAGTACCACACACACACACACACACACACACACACACACACCAGCAATATGTGCTAGGAAACACTCCTACACCAGAAGTCAATCTATTATTTTCCTTGGCTTCTTATTCTTGCTCTGCTATTAACCAGTTTCTTGACCTGTCAATAAATCATGTAACCACTTTAAGGCTTCATTTCCTCACCTTAACAATAAATGCAAGCTCCAGATGGTGATGCACTGTTGTAATCCGAGTACTTTGGAGACTGAGACACAAGAATCATAGGTTCGAAGACAGCCTCAGCAACTTAATGAGATTCTCAGCAACCTAGAGAGACCCTGTTTCAAAACAAAAAATAAAAAGGGTTGGGGGTATAGCTCAGACGTAGAATGACACTGGTTTCATTCCCCAGTAAAACACACACACACACATACACACACACACACACACACACACACACACACAGCAATTTCCAAGGCCCCTCTCTAGGGCTGGCTTTACATTATCATGAAGTCAGGATTAAATTTATTATTTTATGGGAATTTGAACTACAGTTCTCCAAATACTGTTTTCAGATTTATGTATCTCCTTGCTAGTTTTAAATCTCCCACATTAAGTCAGGTGTGGCGCTCACTTATAATCCCAGCATTTGGGAGGCTGAGACAGGAAGATTATGGTTCTCAACCAGCCTCAGCTACTTATTGAGGCCCTTTGCAACTCAGTGAGACCCTGTTTCAAAATAAAGAATAAAGCTGGGCATGGTGGCGCATGCTTGTAATCCCCGTGCTTGGGAGGCAGAGACAGGAGGATCGCGCAGGTTCGAAGCCAGCCGCACGCGCTGGCTTAGGAGACCCTGTTTCCAAATAAAAATGTAAAAATAGGTCTGGGAGTGTAGCCCGGAGGTAGAAGGGCTTTCAGGAACCCCAGTACCACCAAAAGAAAGAAAGAAAGAAAGAAAGAAAGAAAGAAAGAAAGAAAGAAAGAAAGAGAATAAAGCGGGGCGTGGTGGCGCATGCTTGTAATTCCTGTGCTTGGGAGGCGGAGACAGGATTGTTCAGCCAGCCATGCTAGCTTAAGAGACCCTGTTTCCAAATAAAAAGTATAAAAAAGGTCTGGGAGTGTAGCCCAGGGGTAGAAGGGTTTCCAGGAACCTCAATACCACCACCACACACACACACACAAAAAGAATAGGCCTGGGAGTGTAGCTTGGAGTTAGAATGCCCCTGGGTTTCATCCTCAAATAAATAAATAAATAAATAAATAAATCTCCCACATTCTGAGACAAGGCATTGGTGCAGTGTCACAGAGATGGGAAAATAAAATATAATACTACTTCATCTTGTTGGCATCATGGAGAATGTGAGGACTAAAACAACAAAGTTTCTTTCAATAAAACTCTGTTTAACGATACACAGAGAGGTATTAGAAGCTGGGCATGGTAGTTCATACCTGTAATCACAGTGCTAGAGACGGCTGAGGTAGGAGGATTGCAGGCTTGAGACCAGCCTCAGCATGTTGTGAGACTCTCAGCAACTTAGTGAGACCTTGTTTCAAAATAAAAAATAAAAAAGGGCTGGGGGTATACTTCAGACGTAGATATACCTGGGTTCAATCCCCTGTCACTCACTCACCACTCTCTCTCTCTCTCTCTCTCTCTCTCTCTCTCTCTCTCTCTCTCTCTCTCTCTCTCTCACACACACACACACACACACACGCACACACACACCCCACATGCCTCTTCTTAGCCCTTCAGTGGCTCATGGCTCCAGTCTCTAACCCCAGCTGTTAATATCAGTCTTCCTCCTACTTGATTTCTCTGCATCTTTGAACACAGGGACCACTCTCCTCTTAAGACATTCTCTTGCTTTGACTTTCGGGACACCACACCTTGTCACTATGATTTGGCTGACCTCACACATCAGTGGTGTGAGTTTTCCCTTCCCTGTGTTCTCAGAGCAAGCTGTCACCTGAACCCTGGTGCTGCCTGGAGCATGTGCTCTGCGCTCCACACACAGACCTTCATACCAAGTGTTTCGTCTCTTCAACAATCACACTGGGAGTGGGGGCCCTCCCTTTTTAGGTTGTTCTGTGGAAAGCCATCTGTGAAAGGCCAGCTTGCTGATGAAATTTATACTGAATTTCTTCAGAGACATGATATAGCAGCAGTTTGAATGAATGTGCTTCCAATTATAGTAGAAAATTTAATCTTGTGAAATGAAGAGAGCTCAGTCACTGGTTTGAAACTCAGTTGGGGGTGGGGATATTTCTCAGCTGGTTAGGATTCTCTCCCTTTCTCTTCTCATAGGTGTCTTGTGGGAGCATGGTGGGAGAGGCTTAGATATATTCCCAGCACTGTCCCTGTGCTTTCTTCCCCTGACTGTGGTGCTGTCTGATCTCCAGTACAAGCCATGCACACTCACTGATCGTTTCTGCAGCATCTGAGGGTCTGCTCTGCCCTATAGGCTTCACCCCATCTGCACCCTGCTGGTCTGACATCTTGTCCAGAACTGTTTCTTCCTTTGCTGACCTGGGTTGTCAGCCCAGCCTCACATCCCGTTAGAGAGACCATGGTGTCTGTCAGGCACTCTACCACTCGGCTCTTTCTGGGGAACATTTGGAATCTCCTCGAGGACCTGAGAGACATGTGTGTGGAGGAGGGTACCCATACATGTGTTGCGCAGAGAAAGGAATGGTATGATTGATGATCAAAGCTGCAGAAAACCCACGCTAATTTTTCCTCTCTCAAAGGCTAAAGCATGCTCCTGCAAGGCACTATATGAGCTGTCTTCTTCTAGAGGTCAGGCAGTGCCAAGTCCTGCTCTTAAATCTCAAAACTGGTCTAGCAATCAGCGAACACCTTCCCCCACTCTACTGCCCCCCCACACGTTGATTTTCCTAGTTATCACTGAGGCTCTCCGTTCAGTTTTCTCTCTGAACCTCTCCCCCAGCGTAGACTTTTTGGGGATCAAACCTAGAGTTCATGCATGCTAGCCACATACTCAGCCACGGACTATACCCCAAGCTCAAAACTGTTAAAGAAAAACTATTCTCAACTTTGTGGTCCACAGTCTATGCCCTAAATCTTTATGTGCAAAGTCAACTTTTTGAGAATCAAAAAGAAAATTATAAGCCATGTGTGATGATGCACACCCGTAATCCCAGTACTTGGGAGGTTTATGGCCAGTCTTGGCAACTTAGGCCATTGGCAACTTAGCAAGACCTTGTTTCCAAATAAAAACTAAAATAGGGCTGGGAGTATGGCCCAGAACCACGAAATAAAAAAAAAAATATGCTTTTCTATCAAGCACCTGGGTTTTTCAAATTAGGGCTAGAGCTTTCTGAATATATTGCTTTTATTTAAAAATTGCTTTTAAATTTAGACTCTTATTTTCTCTCTCTTCAAGGTAATGCAGCTCACCAGAAGAAAGATACAGGCAACAAGAAAAAATTAAATTATTGGCTAAAATTTGTGGTGATGCATACCTGTAATCCCAGTATTTTGGAGGCTGAGACAGGAGGATCACATGTTTGAGGACAGCCTAAGCAATGTAGTCAGACTCTCAGCAACCTGGCAAGACCTCTTTTCTTTTCTTTTGTTGCGGGTCTGGGGATGGAACCCAGGGGCATTTGACCTCCATGCTATACCCCCTGCCCTCTTTTTAATTTTTTTGGTGGTACTGGGGTTCCTGGAAGCCCTTCTATCTCCGGGCTACACTCCCAGACCCATTTTATACTTTTCTATTTGGAAACAGGGTCTCTTAAACCAGCGAGGCTGCCTTCGAACCTGCGCGATCCTCCTGTCTCCGCCTCCCAAGCGCGGGGATTACAAGCGTGCACCACCACGCCCATCTTGTTATTTTTTATTTTGAAACAGGTTCTCACTAAATTGCAGAGCCTCACTGAGTAGCTGAAGCTGTCCGCGAACCGGGATCCTCCAGTCTCAGTTTACGGAATGCTGGGATTACAAGCGTCACACCCCCCCACCCCCACCCCCACCCCCGGTTCAAGACCTCTTTTCAAAACAAAAAATAAAAGGACTGAGGGTGTAGCTCAGTACCACAATAAAAAAAAAAAAAAAAGGTGGGAGCCGGATGTGGTGGCACACCCTTGTAATCCCAGCATTTGGAAGGCTGACAGGAGGATTAGGATCACTGTTTGTGCCCAGCCTCAGCTACTTAGGCCCTTGCAACTCAGTGAGATCCCGTTTCAAAATAAAGAATAAAAAAATAGGGCTGAGGGTGTAGCTTGGAGGTAGAATGCCTCATTACTGTAAAAAAGAAAAAAAAAATTTAACCAATTTCAGTCTGTAACCCTAGTATTTAGGAGGCTAGACAAGGATCACAGGTTCCAAGACAGCCTCTGCAATTTAGCAAGACTGTTAACAATCTAGTGAGATCCTGTTTCAAAGGAAAAATGAAAAAGAGCTGGAGGTATAGCTTGGAAGTAGAATCTCACACACAATTCACCAGTCTCATCTGGGGTTTTGTTGCTGTTGTTGTTTAGGAGGTCTTTGTTACTGTTGTTATGAACCCCTTGCCAAATAATTTATGAACGGAGAAACCATAAATACTACATCTTTAAAAAGCCAGATTTCTGAAATTCTTTCATCCTTCTGAATTTTAGCAATTAATAAAAAGGATCAAGTTAACAAAACTAGAAAATCTCAAGCTTCAAATTTCTTTGTTCTTTTGTTTTTATAATTTATTTTGCAATAGCAGGAAAGTGGGCAATATTGTTTTCATATAATAGCTGGGTTTTGTTCCAGCGTGTATATAAATTATATGGCTCCAGTTACTTTGCTTATTCTAATTTTTTTTCACATTAAAGTCCACACTTGAGAAAATTTAAAAATTTATCACTGTGTGTCATTTTAATGTGCTAATTTTAATCGGAAGAGTACATGGCTGCCTGGAATTTTAAACATTAAAATTAAGCAAGACTGCAGAAATAGTATATGTTGTCACTGCGAACTCTTTAAGTGGCAAAATAGCTCAGGGAGGATGAGGTTGGGGGCGGTTGAGATAACAAGCACATGTATCCACCTAGAGTTAAGTACTACCGATACTGAATGTTGGTGCTGAGTTACGTTACCGACCAAAAAAAAAAAAAAAAAAAAAAGGAAAGGAAGGAAGGAAACGAAAGGGAGAGGAAGCAGGTATTGTTTGGGTTGCCTAGACCCAAGAAACTGAGGAAACCAAACCCACTGCCTGCCGGGAGGGACTAGCTTCATGAAAGCAACACGAACTGGACTAGTCGCTTAACCTTATTAATATCACCATCTGGCGAGCCCGCCCCCGCCCTGAGGCTGAGGGCTTCAGATCGCTTGGCCCGTCTACACTCAAAACATTGCACGTTGCCGGGCGCGGTGGCGCACGCTTGTTAATCCCAGCATTTGGAAGGCTGAAACGGGAGGATCACGGTTCGCGGACAGCCTCAGCTACTTAGTGAGGCCCTGCATCAAAATAGAGAATGAAAAATAGGGATTGGGTGTAGCTCGGAGGTAGAATGCCCCTGGGTTCCTTCCCCAGTACCTTAAGAAGAACAAAACAAACAAAAAAACAGTGCTCGCTGCTGTCTTCCGGCATAGTTAAAAAAAAAAAAAAAAAAAAGGGCGGGGGGACGCGCTTTTGTTTATTTTGGCCGGGCTCAGACGCCAGCGTCGGGGGCGGAGACTCGGGGCCCGCGGTCGTCCGCCCTCCGCGCCAGCTCCGGCCTCTCGCCTGCACCGCCGGCGCCAGGGCGGCCCGAGCGCTCGCGGCGTCACAAAGCGAGGCGGGACGCCCCGGCTCGGCGAGGCTTGGACGCCGGCGGACCCTCGGGCGCCCCGCCCTCAGGGCGGGGAGTGCGGCGCCATCCCGCCCGGCCCCGCCGCCCTCCGCCCCTGGCTGCGGCCGCGTCGCCGCAAAGCCTGCTGGGAGAGCCGGCCCGCACCGGAAGTACGCGCGCGGCGGCGCCCAGGCTATAAAAGGGCCGGAGCCGGCGGCAGGCGGAAGTGGGCGGTTCGGCGGCTACGAGCGCTGTTGTTGGTGTCGGGCCGCTGGCGGGGCGTTCTCCCGAGCGCCGCCGGTGCAGGCCGCAGTGACAGGGCCCTCGGCCCCGCGCACCCCGCCTCTCCCCGGTGCAGTGTCGGCTCGCGCCCTCCGCGTCCTGCAGGCCCAACATGGCGCAGGAGGTGTCGGAGTATCTGAGCCAGAACCCGCGGGTGGCCGCCTGGGTGGAGGCGCTCCGCTGCGAAGGCGAGACCGACAAACACTGGCGCCACCGCCGGGAGTTTTTGCTCCGCAACGCCGGGGACCTGGCCCCGGCTGGCGGCGCTGCCTCAGCCAACACGGACACAGCAGCCGACGCCGAGAGCGGGACCCAAAGCCGGCCGCTGCAGCAGCTCATCTCGTTTTCCATGGCCTGGGCAAATCACGTCTTTCTGGGGTGCCGGTGAGTGAGGAAGCGTCCCTAACCAGCCCTCTGCCTTTGGTCTTCGGCCTCCAGACTGGGGACTGGGCCGGAGCCCTCCGCGGGAGCGTCCTCGGTGGGGAGGGGAAGTTGTGAAGCGCGGGAATCCGCGGTGCCGGCCGCCCTCTAAGGGCGAGAAGGGCGTCCCTGCCAGCTTCCGACATAATTAACAATCTGTAGGTACTCCTGTTTTGGGGGGGAGGCTGCCGGTGCAGTCGACGTTGAGCCGACAACGCTCTAGCAAATGAACGCTAGGTTTAAAGGTTAGTAAACAGAGACCCGCCTCCCAGACCCGAAGGCATTTGTGTATGGGATTCCAGGAAACAAAGTTCTTGGCGGTTGGTACACTTTGATTACAACCAGGAAATGCAGTTCCTGTGGCCTGTACCACAAATAGTAGCTCAGGAGGAAAAAAGACTTTTTTTTTTTTTTTTTGGTGGTACTGGGGTGGAACCCCGGGGCTTTCTACCTCCGGGCTATACTCCCAGACCTATTTTATTTATTTGGAAACAGGGTTTCACTAAGTTGCAGAGGCCCTAAGTAGCTGAGGCTGGCTTCGAACCTGTGCCATCCTCCTGTCTCAGCCTCTTGAATGCTGGGATTACAAGTGTGAGCCGCCACGCTCGGCTTAAAAAACACTTTTTAAAAGTGACTTTTTTCTTTCTTTTTCAGGTACCCTCAAAAAGTTATGGATAAAATTCTTAGTATGGCTGAAGGCATCAAAGTGACAGATGCTCCAATCCATACAACAAGAGACGAACTGGTTGCCAAGGTGAAGAAAAGAGGGATATCGAGTAGCAATGGTTAGCAGATCATAGATGTGAACATACATAGGAGTTTAGAAAATGTGTTTGATATAATTAGGAATTTTTGTTAATACTAATTTTTAACAGTTAAGCAAGAATTTACGTTATTAATTAAGTTAGAATGTTAAACCTAAATTATTGTCTTGTGTTTCAGCCTCTAAATTTGATAGTTTCCTTTTGCTTTAGATTTTGAAATACCCAATGTTGTTTGATTTTTTTTAATATTAGAAAGTAATGGTTATTCAGTATTTTAAGAAAATTCTACACTTGTAAGAGAAACTACTAATTATGCTTATTTTCACCTTGTTATTTTATTTAAATGAGTATCTTGTCAGCTGATATGTATGAGGTATTTTTAGTCAAATATATGTGTTTTTCTTCTTTTTAGAAGGGGTAGAAGAACCATCCAAAAAGCGCATTATAGAAGGAAAAAACAACTCTCCAGTTGAGCGAGATCTTGCAAAAAATTCTGCCAAAACAGAACGTACATCAGCTCAGCAGGAAAACAATTCATCATGTTCGGGGTCATCCACTAAATCGGAGAGTAGTGGGAACTCAATTCGGAGCTCAGGCGTCTCCAGTCAGAATAGTTCGACGAGTGAGGGAGATCGGTCTATTTCCAGCCAAAGCAGCAGCATTATTTCCTCTCAGGTAACAGCAGCAGGATCTGGAAAAGCTTCTGAGTCAGAAGTTCCAGATAAACATAGTTCAGCATCATTTGTTTCTTCCTTGCTAAAATCCAGTGTGAATAGTCATGTAACCCAACCCACTGATTCCAGACAAAGTGGATCACCTAAAAAGAGTGCTTTGGAAGGCTCTTCAATCTCAGCTTCTCAGAGCAGCTCAGAGATTGAAGTACCCTTATTGGGTTCCTCTGGATGCTCAGAAGTAGAGTTGCCATTATTGTCTTCTAAACCTAGTTCAGAGACAGCTTCAAGTGGGTTAACTTCCAAAACTAGTTCAGAGGCAAGTGTTCCATCATCGGTTTCTAAAAACAGTTCCTCATCAGGTACATCATTACTAAGTCCCAAGAGCAGCTCAACAAATACATCACTACTAACTTCCAAGAGCACTTCCCAAGTAGCTGCCTCACTGTTAGCTTCCAAGAGCAGCTCTCAGACCAGTGGATCTCTGGTTTCCAAAAGCACTTCCTTAGCAGGTGTGTCCCAGCTAGCTTCTAAGAGTAGTTCTCAGAGTAGCACCTCACAGTTGCCTTCTAAAAGTACTTCACAGTCAAGTGAGAGTTCTGTCAAACTTTCTTGCAAGTTAACCAATGAAGATGTGAAACAGAAGCAACCTTTCTTCAATAGACTGTATAAAACAGTGGCATGGAAGTTAGTAGCTGTTGGTGGCTTTAGTCCCAATGTGAATCATGGAGAGCTCCTAAATGCAGCTATTGAGGCTCTGAAAGCAACACTAGATGTGTTTTTTGTCCCATTAAAAGAACTAGCAGATTTGCCTCAAAATAAGAGCTCACAAGAAAGTATTGTTTGTGAATTGAGGTGCAAGTCTGTGTATTTGGGCACTGGCTGTGGAAAGAGCAAAGAAAATGCAAAAGCAGTTGCATCGAGAGAAGCATTAAAGTTATTTCTCAAGAAGAAGGTGGTGGTAAAAATATGTAAAAGGAAATACAGAGGCAGTGAGATAGAAGATCTAGTACTCCTTGATGAAGAATCAAGACCTGTAAACTTACCTCCAGCATTGAAACATCCTCAAGAATTACTATAATATGTCCAAAATATCACTGCACACAGTATCTGGTATTTGAAGAGAAAAACTGGTGTACTTTTGTACAATATAAAACAGGCTTTCACAAATTTTGTATTGCTTTTTTCCAGTTTTGCAGAAAATTTACATTCTAGTTCTCTTCATAAGTAGGAGTTGTAAATAGTTTGTGAATGACAGTACATGTTAAAAGGTATGCATTAACAGCATACTAGTATGCTGTTTTACTTGCTGATGAAAATACTGTCTTCTATTTTTAATGATGCACTAGGTACGATGTGTAGTTCTATAGAGTCAAAATTTTTGTACTACTTTCAATTTGGTGGAAATGTATTAAGTTGTCTACCATGCATTTTTTTTTTTTAGCTGAATAAATCACATCAAAGGAAAAAAAGGGGACCATGGTATTTGAATGTTTGAAAATTCTGTGAAACTAAGGGTTTAAGAATGTTGCCCATAGTGTTAAATATGTCTGTTAAAGAATAAAAGAAAAAATAGTTGCCTGAAACTATTTTTATGAGAAGTTGTAAGCATTTTTTAGATATAAAGCATTATAAAGTACTTATTGTTATTTTATTCTGAAGTTGTTTAAAATTCACCATGATTTTGACCACTGCTGATTCTTTAGGCGGGTTAATTTATGTTTTGAGGTAAAATACAATTTACACTTTTTCTTAAAGGCATAAATGTGGGTTTCTATATTAAGCATATTTTGTGACTACTATTAACAGATTGATTTGTTTAGATATTAAATGCTTTAAGCTATTTTACCTTTTGAGTTGTGTGGTTTTTTTCTTTCCCTAAGTCAGAATCAAGTGTTGCAAATAGGCTCCCACTATTCATAGTAAATTACAACCAAGTGATTTTTATAGTGATGTACAACTTTTTCTGTGTAGGGAAATTATACAATTTTCATACCTAGAACTAGATGGGTTTTGTGTTTACATATCTCTGAAAAATATTGAGAATAGAGACCCATGTTTAGTTCTTTGAACTTATTCAGTTGAAATACATGTTAGGAATGAAGTGGAATCTTGTTTCTGTGTCTTAGATGATTCTAACTATATTGATCTACTGTTATGTATTTTCTTCAAGCTCAGGCCTAAAATGTTTGGTTCTATTTGTGGCCTTCCAGCTTCCTAGATGCTGTTATTAGGTGCTAAATGTTGAGCAATATTAGTGATACTGTACAGAGAGATGGCCATTTATGGGTCAGTTGTATTGGGCATAAGCACAACTTATATAGAACTTATTCCTGTATTCTAGGAATAATAGACGAGGATACTTTATGCTTGAAATGAAATAATCAGGGACACTAATTTTACTAGAAAACCTTTAAAAATAATTTTTTTAGGGTGTTTTGTATACCAGTGCTAAAATTTGTGTTCCACAAATGGGTTACCTTTTTTATATTTTGGAGAAGAATAACATGAATGTATTGTGAAAGTACTTTTTTTTTTTTCCTGGTACTTGGAGGAGGGAGTTGAATCTCAGAAGTATTCTATCTCCAAGCTATACCCCTAGTTCTATATAATTTTTTATTTTGAAATGGTCTTGCTAGATTGATGACAATCTCACTACTTGTTTTGAGTTTATCCTCGAATCTGCGATCCTTTTGTCTCAGATTCCGAAGTATTGGGTGTACAGGTGTGTGCCAACACGCTTAGTTGTTGTGAAAGCCCTTTTAATTGCTCAATTTCCTAATCTTGGAATGTGAATTTTGTAGGACAATGCTTACTAGAAAAACAAGCCAAAAGTTAGAATACATTTCTGAAATAGAGTGAAATAGGTGATTTGGTAATTTCCTAAAATGGCTTGTCTTATGTTAATATAAAGGTTTTATTATTTTTTTTATTTTTTATTTTTTGGTGGTAGTGGGGTTCCTGGAAACCCTTCTACCTCCAGGTTACACTCCCAGATTTTTTTTTTTTTTTCTTTTTTGGAAACTGAGTCTCCTAAACCAGTGAGGCTGGCTTTGAACCTGCAGGATCTTCCTGTCTCCGCCTCCCAAGCATGGGGATTACAAGCATGCACCACCACACCCAGCTAAATATTTTAAATTATAGTAACCTTTTCAAGTGAATAAAGCTGCCTGGTATAAGAACAAATGTTTTACTTTTAAACATTATAATCTTATTTTGAAACAAAATTGAAATTCTTCAAGATAGTATATGCAGAAGAAAGCTTTTGGATCTATTATTATTAAGGTAGAATATTGGTTCCATATTAATAGACATGGAATTTCTGGAAATTTAAACTTAACATTAGTTCATCTCTGAAATAGGACTAGTAGTTGCCTCATGAAGCTATGAAGATTAAATGAGATAAAGAGCTGAGCATAGCGCTGGCATATCATAGTTTACAAAATTTAAAATGTATTCTAATTTCTTATGAGGAAATTTAATATTCCTCAGATTTTCTTTGGGCCAATTTTTTCAAATGAAAAAAGAGAAAAGTAATTTGGTCAAAGAATCTGAGTCCTTGTCTTATTTCAGAACCCAAAGTCTTAAGTATGTTCTATTGCTTATTCTTTCTCACCTCTGTCTACAATGATTCTGGAAAACTACATCAGAATGTGACTATCAGTTTTGTTTAGTGAGCATGACATCTTTACAAAGCCCCTTGAAGTGACTTCAGGAATTCTGTTAATTCTCCATAGTATTTGCATGTCCTGAATATTGTCCAGTGTATCATTCTATATTAGGTGCAATTGAAATTTGTAAAAAGACAGCAATCATAGTCGGGCTTAGTGAATAAATTATCAAAATATGAAATGCTGACTTTTTTTTTATGGGACTGGGGATTCAAACTTAGGGGCTTTCTACCTCTGAGCTATACCCCCGGCCTGATTTTATTTATTATTTTGAAAGAAGATCTTGCTAGGTTGATCAGTCTCATTACTTGCTGAAATTGTCCTGGAACTTGGCAATCCTGTCTTAGCCTCCCAAGTACTGAGGTTATAGGCAGTAGGGCACCACACCTGGCTAAAATACTGGTTATTTTAATTCAGTGAGGTGAGGCATCTAAGACAATTTTTCTTAATGGTAAAGTTAGAAAGTTCACTTTGAAGAATAGTATTTTTTTAAATCAAAATTCTTGGAGCTTGCCACTGCTGCCATTGGCTAGGATAAATTATAGGATATGTGTAACACAGAGGTCTTTGATAGTAAAGATCTGGGCCCAGATGTTAAAGGACAATTCTCTGTGGAGGAAAGCTTTTCTTGGTACAAGTATTTTGTTTCTTGGACTTGTGAGATAATGTCAGTCGGTAACCAAAGCAAATAGCAACTGGGATTCTGGTTAGTCCTATAGATACTGTATTATTACTGTAGTTTAAGGGGAATTTGTGTAGTTTGTCATAAAAATTATGCTAAAGTTCTATCTAAATTGAGCCATTTTGTAATCTAACATTGACATAATTCTGGAAATCAATTTCCACATGATTTTTAATGTTTTCTGTTAATGTTTTCTGTGGCTGATGAATATTCTCTACCATTTGAGCAAAAGTAGATGAATACAGAAGTTATCAAACCTTTGTATCTTTCCAACTTTCTGATACCAAGAAAATTAGTAATATTAGATTCTTCACATTTCAGCTTTTAATATCTTTTCATTTTGTGACTAGAGGTGTGGCTCAGAGGTGGGACACTTGGCATGTGTGAGGGCCTGTATTCAATCCTTAGCACTGCAGCAACAACAAAAATACATTTCTTGTCTCCTTTAAGAATAAAACATTAAGCCGAGCGTGGTGGCGCACGTTTGTAATCCCAGCATTCGGGAGGCTGAGACCTGGAGGATCGCGGTTCGCGGACAGCCTCGGCTACTTAGTGAGGCCCTCTGCAACTCGGTGAGACCCGGTTTCAAAATAAAGAATAAAAAATAGGGCAGAGGGTGTAGCTCAGAGGTCAAATGCCCCTGGGTTCCATCCCCACACCCGCAAAAACAAACAAACAAAAAAGAATAAAACATTAAAAAGGTTATCTGCAAATGGATATGAATTACTAAAAAACTGTTAAGTTTCTCATGTTCTGTTCCTTTGCTAGTGCAGTAAACAAGGCCCCAAATTAAATTGACTTTAACCCAGAAGAAAATGAAAGTAATAGTATAAAAGGGTTAGAAGACTTTTTTTTTTTTTTTTTTTTTTGGTGGTACTGGGGGTGGAACCCAGGGGCTTTCTACCTCTGGGATATACTCACAGACCTATTTAATACTTTATGTGGAAACAGGGTCTCACTAAGTTGCTGAGAGCCTCAGTAGCTGAGGCTGGCTACGAACCTGTGTGATCCTCCTGCCTCAGCCTCCCAAGCGCAGGGATTACAAGTGTGCGCCACCACACCTGGCTTTCAAAGACCTTTTTTTAATGGAAACTAGAGATTTCATATACCAGCACTAGAGCAATCAAATGTGCCAAACTACAAAACTATTTTGAAATGGAGCTATGATCTATTTAGCTTGAATATAAAGATAAATGCACAAAAAGGTGTGTTGAAAGGATAAGAATTACCTAAGTGTTTTGTACCAAGGCTTAGATACTTCAAAATGGCAAAACCTGAATTCTGAGTATGTAGTCAGAGTGTTTTAGTCACATTTCTTCAAAGAAAATTAGAAGTATTTGGTATATAAAAGATGAGCACACTTGATCAAAGATTAGAGGCCATTCCCACAGCTGAATTTCTTCTACCTTCCCTTTTCAATTTTTGAGGCACCTCGTTGAACTATGACCAGAAGGGGATTTAGCAACCATGAGGCACAGTGTAAATAGCTGCTTCTTGCAACAGTATTGAAGTGTTGGTTGTAGGTAGAAGCTACAGTTTACAAAGTAGTACTAATCTAAAGTAATATGCCAACCTGGCACAATGGCATATGCCTATAATCCCAGTACTTGGGTGGCTGACAGAATTGCAGGGTCAAGAATGGCTTAAGCAACTTATTGAGGCTCAGCAACTTAGACCATTTTTCAAAATAAAAAAGGCTGAGGGTGTAGCTTGGTGGTAGAATGCCCCTTGTTTCCATCCCCAGTACAAAAAAAAAAGTAATATACCACATTAGAATTTTACAGTTGAAGACTGAAGTCTGATTTAAGAAACCATTAGGCTAGTTAAAAAAAAAAACATTAAAAATATTTGCCTTAAGTTTTTAAAATTATGCAACAACTGTAAAAATTCATACTTGGTGGCACATGCTTGTAATTTCCACGCTTGGTAGGCTGAGACAGGAGGGTCACACAGGTTTGAAGCCAGCCTCAGCTACTTAGGCTCTCAGCAACTAAGTGAGACCCTGTTTTCAAATAAAAATATAAAATAGGTCTGGGAGTATAGCCTGGAGGTAGGAAGCCTCTGGGTTCCACCCCCAGTACCACCAAAAAAAAAAAAAAAACAAAAAACATCCATACAGGTAAAGTTCAGTAATTAGGTCAAAAAATAAAGCTATCACCACCACAGGAACTCAAATCCAGTGTTCTAGAAGACTAAGTAATGACTTGGTTCTAGTTGGGTCACTCAGCGATATTCCAGAAATTAGAAAGTATAATTACACTTTGAGGCAAATTTGAGAGTTATTAACTTTCAATTTGGAAACTTAAAAGAGTAAACAAGGGAATTGGGATATTGCTCAGGAGTAAAGTGCATGCTTAGCATTCCTTGGTTCTGTCGTTAGTATGGGTGATTGAATAGGGGGGAAGAAAAATGCTCCATATGATCTGAAGTAATGAATGGAAAATATTATCTAGACATTATACTTGTATAATGGTTTTTGTGTGTGTTACTGGGAATTGAATGCAGAGGCATTCTACATTTGAGCTACACCTCCATCCCTTTTTTTCTTATTTGGAAACAAGGTCTCACTAGGTTGATGAACGTCTCACTACTTGCTGAGGCTGTCCTTGAACCTGTGGTACTCTTGTCTCAGCTTCAAAAGTACTGGGATTACAAGTGTGCACATGTGCCAACATGCCTGGCTTGTGCAATTCAAAAGGAGGTTTTGCAAAAGCAATGATGTAATCGATGATGTAATGAATGGTTGAAACAAAATATCTTATGAAACCTCTCTTGCTACTCTGCTATTATTAAATCATTTTCTATATTACCTAAGGGAAAAATGATTCTTAAGGGACAAAAACTAACAAAGACCAAGCATGGTGGCCCACAAGTATAATTTCATACTATTAGGCTGAGGCAGAAGGACTGCATGTTCAAGGCCAGCCTTGGAAATTTAGGGAGACCCTGTCTCAAAGCATTTTTTTTAAAGCTAGAAATGTATCTCAGTGGTAGAGCACCAGTAGATTCAATCCCCAATACTGAAAAAAAAAAAGAAAAGAACAAAGAAAAACAAAAGAAAAAAGGAACCCACAATCCCTGAAGGTATCAGGACCTTCGATTGAGGACCACTCAGTTCTACAACAGCAGGGGGAGGTATTCCCGTGGAATATAATGGGGTTCTTTAAGATAGTAAATGGTGCCCCTTGGAGTTGTGGAACAAGATAGCCCTTTTGGAACTCCTGAGATTGCTGTATAAGTAGATTTGTTAGAAAAATGCATATTATCTACTTAAACCTTTTGCATATTTATATGCTGTGCTCTTTATTTTAGAAAAATATTTTTAAAATAATTTGAACTTGGTGTGCTGGCACACACCTGTGATCCCAATACTTGGGAGGCTGAGGCAGGAGGATTGCAGGTTCACAGCCAGACTCAGCAACTTAGACCCTGTTACAAAAAAAAAAAAAAAATAGAGCTGAAGTGTAGCTTAAAGGTAGAAAGCTCCTGAGTTCAATCCCCAGTACTACAAAAAATAAATAGAGCCGGGCGTGGTGGCACACACTTGTAATCCCCGCACTTGGGAGGCTAAGACAGGAGGATCCCGCAGGTTCGAAGCCAGCCTCAGCTACTTAGTGAGGCTCTCATCAACTTAGTGAGACCCTGTTTCCAAATAAAATATAAAATAGGTTTGGGAACATAGCCCAGAGATAGAAAGCCTCTGGGTTCCACCCCCAGTACCACAAAAAAAAAAAAAAAAAAAAGATAATATGAGAGCTAGGGGGTCTAGCTCAGTGGTAGTGCCAGCGTTGCATACCTGAGGCTCTGGGTTTGAACCCAAGTACTGAAAAAAAAGTAAAATAATTATCAGTGGCACTATGAAAAATAGATAACATGCGAATTCTAACAATCTTTTGTGGTAGCATATGCTAGATTTATTTACTGAAGTTGGAGGCACAAATTACTTTGCCCAATACATTATTCTATAATTCTTATATATAGGAGAAATTATTTCAAGACAAGAGCCTAAAATCAAGTTATATGATATAGAATAAGGCTGCTTGGAAAGGTAGGTTATGATTATTTTTTCCTATTCAAACATCTTGAGAGAAATTCAGACATAAATCTTTGTTCAGAGGAAGATTTCAGGTATGGCATAAACCTGAGTGTTTTCTCTCCTACAGATAGAAAATGTTGTTTATTGGGTGTATTCATTTCGAGCCACCCCCCCCATGCCATTTTGGCATGGGGCTGTATTTCTATTTTCTGTATTTCTATATTTCTAATAAACTTCTTTAAATCTTCAAAAAAAAAGAAAGAAAATGTTGTCTATCAAGTTTGTTTCTGAACACTGAGTGTGACCCCACTATTTCTTGCTCAATTTCTCTATCTTTGCCCCATATTTTTTTAGTTGTTACTTTTTGCTAGTGTAAGCTAATATAAATGAGTCAAGATTTTATGACGTGATTTCAGAAGCCATAGATGATAACACTCTGAAATGAGATGTCTTTTTGTTTTTTGTTTTTTCCTTTCAATACTAAGGATGGAACCCAGGGGCATTCTACCTCCGAGCTACACCCCCAGTCCTATTATTTATTTATTTATTTATTTATTTATTTATTTATTTATTTATTGGTGGTACTGAGGGTGGAATCCAGGGGCTTTCTACCTCCGGGCTATACTCTGACCTATTTTATATTTAATTTGGAAACAGGGTCTCACTAAGTTGCTGAGAGCCTCACTAAGTAGCTGAGGCTGGCTTCGAACCTATGAGACCTCCTTTCTCAGCCTCCCAAGCATGAGGATTACAAGTGTGCACCACCACGCCTGGCTTCCTATTTTTTATTCTTTATTTTGAAACAGGGTCTCACTGAGTTGCAAAGGGCCTCACTAACTAGTTGAGGCTGGCTGTGAACCCGGATCCTCCTGTCTCAGGCTCCCAAATGCTGGGATTGCAAGCATGCACTACCATTCCTGGCTGAAGTCAGATATCTTAGTGTGCTATTGGTTCTGGGAAAATGAAGAAATTGCTGACCCCTTTCAATCTATATCATTATAAGGCAAGAGAGAGAAAGAGTGATACATAGAAAAGAATATCAAGTCAACTCAACTTTGTTCCATGAAACAGATCCACGAACTTTTGAAGACTTTGGCAGAATTTTTAAAAATTTAAAAGACTATCCATTCTTATTGTAAGGAAATCTATGCCATCATATATCCATGCGCAGTTTACTCATGGAGTCCTTACCTGCAGCAGACAAAATGCCATTGACAGCATGTTGGCTTTTTACTGCTGCTGGAACAAATTACCACACATTTGGCGCCTTATGCAGTACAAAGCTGTAGATTACAAGTCCAGCGTAGACCTCAATGAGTTCAAATCAAGGTTTCAGCCGCCCAGTGATCCCTTCCGGAGGCTCTAAAGGAAAGTTTGCTTCCTTTCCCAGCTTCTAGAGGCCACTCGGATTCTGTGGCTCTTGGTCTTTGTCATCTTCCAAGCCAGCGGTGGTGGGTTGAGTTCATTCATACCACCTTACTCTCACCTGGATTCTGATGCCAACTCTCTCTTTCTGATTCCAATCTCTCTTCCTTCCTCTTCTACTTCTTCTGTCTCCTTTTCTTACTTAAAGTGACCTTTGTGATTACATTGTTTCCACCCATATAACCTTTTTTTTTTTTTTTTTTTTTTTTTTTTCTGTTCTGGGCACGTAACCCAGGGGCATTCAACCTCCAAGCTATACCTTCTGCCATAGTTTTTATTCTTTATTTTGAAACAGGGTCTCACTGAGTTGCAGAGGGCCTCACTAAGTAGCTGAGGCTGGCCCCAAACTGTGATCCTCCTGTCTCAGCCTCCCGAATGCTGGGATTACAAGCATGCGCCACCACGCCCAGCTTATAACCCTCCCTATTTGAACATGATCTGCTTAGCAACTTTATTCCAATCCTCTGCATGTTTACTTGTCTTTTGTCACCTAATATAACATATTCACTGGTTCTCGTATTAGGACATGATTATTTTGGGGGGCCTGTTCTGTCTACTGCATATAGGTTTGAACTCACCATCATTACCACTACCATTTATCTTATTAATCGATGGCTTTCTAACTTTATTAATGACACGTCTCAACTGCCTTTCCTCTGAGTAAAATATAGTATGTAGTGGTACAGCTTAAATGAGTTCTGCAGTGCTGCCTAAGAAATTGTTGCCAGATGCATGTAACTTCTTATTTTTATTTTTTATTTTTTTTGTAATACTGGGGATGGAACCTAGGGGCATTGTACCTCTGAGCTACACCCCCAGCCCTAATTTTTAGTCTCTTTATTTTATTTTATTTCTTGTGGTTCTGGGGGTGGAACCCAGGGGCATTAGACCCTCTGAGCTACACCCCCTGCCCAATTTTTTATTCTTTATTTTGAAACAGGGTCTCACTAAGTTGCAGAGGGCCTCACTAAGTAGCTGAGACTGTCCACGACCACAAGCCTGCCAAAGGCTGGGATTACAAGTATGCGTCACCACACCCAGCTAGTCTCTTTATTTTTAAAACAGTCTCACTGAGTTCCTAGGGGCCTCTGTAAGTGGCTGAGGCTGTCCACGAACTGTGGTCCTCTGGTCTCTGCCTCCTGAATGCTGGGATTACAAGTGTGTGCTACTATGCCTGGCCTGCATGGTTTTTTTTTTTTTTTTTTTTTTTTTTTTTTTTTTTTTTTTTTTTTTGCGGTACTGGAGATGGAACCCAGGGCATTCTACCCCTAGCACTACTTTTTAGTCTTTATTTTGAAACAAGGTCTCACTGTGTTGGAAAGGGCCTCATTAAGTAGCTGAGGCTGTCCTCGAACTGTGAACTGTGATCCTCCTGTCTCAGCCTCCCAAATGCTGGGATTAAAGCATGCACCACCACGCCCGGCTTGAATGTAATTTTTAAAAATGTTTTATCACAGGTAGTTTCTCTGCCATTATTCCTGAAAGTCTATTGATCTCTTTCAACTGCAGGTATCCTTAAATAAGAAAGACTTGCCACCAAAAATCAGGTAATGGAAGTAGAATGTCAGGTACAGTGGTAAACAAGCTGTTTGAGAACTTTTCAAGACTTCTTTTGGGGCATAGTAAAGTAAAATCACAAACTTCTCCAGAATGAGGTTAGAAGGTGTGGGATATAAATAAGTGCTTTATAGCCATCCTCATCTTCTCATTGTCTCATTCTGACTTCATAAATGTTAGATTTTTATAGCTGAGCAAAATACATCTTGAATGTAGCTGGACAAATAGCCTTAAATAAGGAAAAAGTTATTTTCATGGAATAAAAGATAACTATTAAAATACTCAATTGTATATTCTATAACCACAACAGTTAAATACATCCTAGGCATTTAAAAAATTATGTTGAGTGACTTTACCTAGAATTTCATTGCAAGGATCCTAAAAAAATAACAAGGAAGTATTCACAAGAAAGATGACCGCTGGCGTAGGCCTCTAATCCTAGTACTTGAGAGGCTGAAACCGGAGGATTACAGGTTGGAGGTCAGCCTGGACAACTTAAGCTCTGTTTCAAAATAAATAAAAAGGGTTAGAGATGTAGCTCAGAGGTAGAATGCTTCTGTGTTCGCTCCCTAGTAACATACACACATATACTGACAACATAATGTTTCACTCCAGAAATATAATTCTAAAATCAAGATTTTTAGAAAAAAAAATTGGGCATGGTAGCACATACCTCTACTCTCAGCTATGTAGGAGGCTAACAGAATTACCAATCTGAGCCAGCCTGGGCAATTTATTATTTTTTAATTTTATTACTATTATTACTATTATTATTATTATTATTATTATTATTATTATTATTATTGCAGGTCTGGGGATGGAACCCAGGGGCATTTGACCTCCGAGCTATAGCCCCTGCCCTATTTTTTATTCTTTATTTTGAAACCAGGTCTCATTGAGTTGCAGAGGGCCTCACTAAGTAGCTGAGGCTGTTCGCGAACCACGATCCTCCCGTCTCAGCCTCCCGAATGCTGGGATTACAGCCTGGGAAATTTAGTAAGATTGTGTCTCAAAATAAAATTTTTAAAAGAATTGGGGAATGTAGCTCTGTGGTAGAGCACATGCCTAGCATGCATAAGGCCCTGGATTCAATTCTCAGTCACACACACACACACACACACACACACACACACACACACACACTCACACACACTATTCAAATCCCAGTTGTACTTCAAAGAGTTCTTCTTAAGGATGACATATAGTTCAGTGATAGTGTGTATGTTTAGCATGCATAAGGCACAGGGTTCAATCCCTAGGACCATAAAAGTAAAAAAGTTACACTTGGGCAGAATATTTTATTATTCTACCACTCAAAACAGTTTTAGAACATCTTTTTTCGCCGGACGTGGTGGCGCACGCTTGTAATCCCCGCGCTTGGGAGGCTGAGACAGGAGGATCGCACGGGTTCGAAGCCAGCCTCAGCTGCTTAGTGAGGCTCTCAGCAACTTAGTGAGACCCTGTTTCCAAATAAAATATTTAAAAAAAGGTCTTGTCTGGGAGTATAGCACGGAGGTAGAAAGCCTCTGGGTTCCACCCCCAGTACCACCAAAAAAAAAAAAAAAAAAAAAAACCCATCTTTTTTGCAATTGATATTTTTTCAGAAGCATATTCTTTGGGATTGTTTTATTTGCTTAGCTATAGAAAGTATTTGTTGTGAATTAATTTGATTTTTATTTTTACTTGAAGTTATAGAGTACAAAGTGCATTGTTAATCAGATGAAGCCCCAAATTCCTCATTAGTTTTAATGATTCACAAATCCCCGCTCAAGATCTCATGTCATTTGCAAAATGGTTTAATACAAAATTGTCCAATCTTACCATTTCTTGAGTGCCTATGTAAGTGGGGGTTCTTTAATTGCAAGGCACAGGAATTGCTTCAAAACAGCAAACCAAAAGAGAAAAACAAAACGATTAGAAAGTTACTGGATAGCTCATGGAATCAAAGGGTTAATTAAACAACCAGATATCAAAAAACTAGGTGCAGAGAGGAATCAGCAAAGCACTTCCACCAAAACAATTCAAGTTCACCCATTTTATTTACTTAGCTCAAGCTTCATATTCTCAGGAAAGAGAGAGTGAAAAAATCCTAAAAACACTTCGTCTTTTGCTCTCAGCTTTTCCAAGATAACCTGGCCTGACCCAAGAATATACTTGAATCCAAAGCTGTGGAATTAGAATAAAGGTCAGTTAGTAATCTCCCTGGGATTTGGTCCTTGAACTAGCTAAAGAGCCTGTCCTAAGCAAGGTGTGGTAGCACACATCTGTCATCCCCGCGCTTGGGAGGCTGAGACTGGAGGATCACACAGGTTCGAAGCCAGCCTCAGCTACTTTGTGAGGCTCTCAGCAACTTAGTGAGACCCTGTTTCCAAATAAAGTATAAAATAGGTCTGGGAGTATAGCCTGGAGGTAGAAAAGCCCCTGGGTTCTACCTCCAGTACCACCAAAAAATAAAGTAAATAATTCTTTATTATATTCTAACTCTAATACATTTTGTTGTAAACATATTTTGTACATTATTATTTAATGTCCATTTTAATATGAAATAAATATATTCTTTTTTTTTTCAGTACTGGGGATGGAACCCAGGGGCCTTTTACCTTCTAGCTACTCCCCCAGCTCTACAGCCTTATTTTTATTTTTATTTTTATTCTTTTTTTTTTTTTTTTTTTTTTTTTTTGCAGTACTGGGGATATAACCCAGGGGTATTGTACCTCGGAGCTACACCCCCAGCTTATTTTTTATTCTTTATTTTGAAACAAGGTTTCACTGAGTTGTGAAGGCCTTGCTAAGTAGCTGAGGCTGTCCGCAAACCGCGATCCTCCAGTCTCCACCTCTCGAATGCTGGGATTACAAGCGTGCACCACCACACCTGGCATTATTTTTTATTTATTTATTTATTTGTGGTACTGGGGAAGGAACCCAGGGGCTTTCTACCTCCGGGCTATACTTCCAGACCTTTTTTTTTTTTTTTTTTTTTTTTATGGTGGTACTGGGGTTCCTGGAAGCCCTTCTACCTCCGGGATACACTCCCACGGGCTACACTCCCAGACCTATTTTTTAACTTTTTTATGTGGAAACAGGGTCTCTTAAGCCAGTGAGGCTGGCTCTGAACCAGCGTGATCCTCCTGTCTCCGCCTCCCAAGCGCGGGGATTACAAGCGTGCACCACCACGCCCGGCTTCCAGACCTATTTTTACATTTTATTTGGAAACAGGGTCTCACTAAATTTCTGAGAGCCTCACTAAGTAGCTGAGGCTAGATTCGAACCTGTGCAATCCTCCTGTCTCAGCCTCCCAAGTGCAGGGATACGCCCGGCTACTTTTTTTTTATTCTTACTTTGAGACCTTATCTCACTGAGTTGCAAAGGGCCTAAGTAGCTGAGGCTGTTTGCAAACTGTGATCCTCTTGTCTCAGCCTCCTGAATATCGGGATTACCATGCCTGGCTTTTTATCATTCTTAAAGAGAAAAAGATGAAAGAAGGAAGGAAGGAAGGAAGGAAAGAAAGAGAAAGAAAGAAAGAAAGAAAGAAAGAAAGAAAGAAAGAAAGAAAGAAAGAAAGAAAGAAAGAAAGAAAGAAAAAGGGAAAGAAAGGAGAAAGAAAGAAAGGAAGGAAGAAAGGAAGGATAGATCAATCTGGGCACAGGGATGAGCAGTGGTAAGGATAATTCTTCCAAGGTTCTCATTGTCACTGTTGAACTTTTCAACCAAATTTTGCACAGTCTATACTGTAAGAAAATAACCATTAAAGCCATACCCATTACTACTACTAGAAAGTAGACACTTTACCCATTCTCAAAGTCTTTTCCCAACATGTCTCCCAAATAATTATGCCCCAGAAAGAAATATGGTCAAGGCATTGCCTTAGAAACTCCCCTAAACAAATAAGCAGAATAGGGTGGTGCCTATCCTGTTCCTACAGCGGCGTCCCCTGCCCTGGTTCCCTGTCCCTTTCTTGCTGGGTTTCAAGCCGCTGTCATATTCAGCGGAGGCAGCTGTTTGCTGCCAGCGCTGTCCAGTGGGCACCCTTCACTCCAGGTGTCTGCTTTTAAAACCATTGCTAAGTGGCTGCCACGAGGTGACAACAGTCTGGGGCTGCAGTTGACTTGGTCTGTCTTAGATCCCTGCTCTAAAGGTTTTATCATCACCCCTTCCTGGGGAAGCTATTGTCACAAAAGTAATCTGTTTTGTTGCATTCCAGCTGTCAGCAATGGCAATTGCACACAAAGCACGTGCAAATAAATATAAAATATAAAACAAAGAGGGAATTTTAGTTAGGTGTGGTGGCACACACCTGTCATCCCAGTGCCTGTGAGGCTGAGTCAGGAGGATCACACGCAGGTTTTAGGCCAACCTCAGCAACTTAGTGAAATCCTCAGTATCTTAGTGAGAGCTTGTATCCCTGATACAACAGCAACAAAAACAGAAGAGGAAGAAGAGGAGGAGGAATTTTAATGTGCTGTTACTCCGCTGCCTGTCCCTGGAGCTCTGCTGTTACAGACACTTGCAAAGCATGGGCAGCGTGGGGTAGAAATGTGTTGTTGTTGTTTTTACTTGAGATTCTCTTGTCTAGTATTTTTTATGTTCTCTGTTTTATAATTCTAGTATTTGGCTTTCCCAAAAATGTCTGATGGTCTGATATGGCAATTTTTAAGGAAAAGATATGAAACTGAAGAGGAACATTCTGGGCCTATACCCATGGAAAAATTTGATTAAGGCTAATCACAACCTTCTGAGTCATTTTAGTACACTCATACAATAGAATGATGTATTAAAAGTAAAGAAAAAGTTACCTGCCAGTGGGTTTTAGGTGGACTGGTAATCTAAGCTGGCACATTTCATTTGGTCTTATGTGTCAAACATAAACAGCAGTTGTTCCAAAAAGTTTGAAAAGAATTTAACCATAAATCACAGTTATTTGCTAGCATAGTTATTTGTTGATCCTTTTAAATGGGTGTTAGAAACCCAAAACAAAAGGAGGAAAACTATTGTTAAAATAATCCCATTCAACGGAATGTTTTGTAATTATTTATTATCTGAAGTAGTTGTTTGGAAAAGGAAAAGTCATACCAGGCATGGTGACGTAAGCCTGTAATCCCGGTACTTGGGAGGCTAAGACAGGAGGATTGCAGGTTTGCAGCCAGCCTCAGCAACATAGCGAGAAGGAAGAAAGGGAAAGAAAGAAGGAAGGGAGGGAGGGAGGGCTGGTCACACAGTTGATAAAAATCTCACAAGGCCAATATAACAAAGAGGAGTCAATATAATATGAGAAACTGAAAAAGTTCCACTTTCGACAGAACAAGTCAACATGGTGACAATAAGTGACATAATGTTGAATAAAACCAAGATGCCACCCCCAAACATGCCACTTTGGCACATAACTTATTTTGAGCTAGATGCATTTGAGATTCAGCAGACAAAGAATGAGGCCTCCCAGAGCTTTCCCCATCAGACTAAAAGTAGAAACTCATGAGTGCTTCTGCAACTTCCCTCTCCTTGGGAAGTTTTATGGCCACGAGACAAAGTTGGCACTCAGGTGGACCTGCACAGACAAATCTAAGTCAACCTGTACTGACTCCTAGAAGTTCATCATCTTTTTTCTTTTTCTTGTCACACCTCCATAATTGATTCGTATTAAAAATAGCATATATGCTTTATATCTATTTGCTTCTTTTTTGTGTTGTTTCAACTTGTCTTTATTATAACATAAACTATAAGAAATCAACTTTGTCTCGTGATTTTATTTCCCAGTTAAACGTCTAGATGACAACAGAACTCATTGGGAAAATATACTGAAAGTACAAGCGCTGATCTGCTCTTTTGGGTCTTCACTTCTTGGAAGGCCTTCCTGTTGTGTAAAATTCAAGATCAAATAAAATTTGGAAGCTTCTTCTTCTGTTAATCTGTCTTTTGCTGGTCTAACTTGCCAGGCCCCCAGTCAGTGAACCTAAGGAGACAGAGGAAAACGTTTTCTTCCTTTCTTTACAGTGCTGAAGAATGTTGTGTAATTGGAAAACAAAAGATTTTCCATTCAGATTGATGTCAACAATCACCATGTAGCATTGGTAAGATTTTTATTTTTTAATTTTTTTTTGGCGTTATTGGGGATGGAACCCAGGGGGCATTGTACCTCTGAGCTACAACCCCAGCCCAATTTATTTTTTATTTTTTATTTTGAAACAGGGTCTCGCTGTGTTGCAAAGGGCCTCACTAAGTAGCTGAGGCTGTCTGCGGACTGCGATCCTTCTGTCTCAGCCTCCCAACTGCTGGGATTACAAGTGTATGTCACCACGCCCAGCTTGTAGGATTTTTAAATAATGGTGGATCTCAAAAAAACATTTTCCTGCTGTAATGATCCATCTATAACAATCAAAGCCTAAGATACATTTAATATTTTTGTCTTCCTGTCTGGAAAAAAGTTGTTTCAGAGGAACTGTGTTTACAACCTTTGTGATGGTGTCCCATGAGTTGATGGCTCCAGAAGAATTATCACTTTTTATTAAAAAATAAAATTAAAATAAGGAAAGAAAAAAGAAAAAGAAAATTCTGATGTCAAAACACACTGCTTTCTTCATAAAGAGGCATTGAAGTTTAAAAACAAATAGAAGTTGGGCATGGTGGTGCATGCCTGTAATCCCAGCATTCTGGAGGCAGAGATGGGAGGACTGAGGTTTGCGGACAGCCTCAGCTACTTAGCGAGGCCCTTTTCAACTAGTGAGATTCTGTTTCAAAAAATAAAAAAGATCTGGGTATGGTGGCGCATGTTTGTAATCCCTGCGCTTGGGAGGCAGACAGGATGGCGCAGGTTCGAAGCCAGCTGTGCTGGCTTAAGAGTCCCTGTTTCCAAATAAAGTAAAATAGGTCTGGGAGTGTAGCCCAGAGGTAGAAAGATTTCCAGGAATCCCAGTACCACCAAAAAAATAAATAAATAAAAAAAAATAATAATAAATAAATAAATAAATAAAATAAAATAAAAAATAAAAAAAATAGGGCTGAGAGTAGAGTGCAGCTCAGAGTTAGAATGCTTCTGGGTTCCATTCCCAGCACTGCAAAAACAAAACAAAACAAAACAAAACAAAAAAAAAACAAAAACAAACTACACTGAACAAAGTCCAGTTCACTTGAGAATGTAAAAACTAAAAACCTGACCAAAGGCACATAAATCTGGCATATAGAGAATCCAGGTGGTTGAGCGTGGTGGCACATGCCTAGTGCTTGGGAGGCTGAGACAAGATGATGACAGGTTTGAGGCCGGCCTCAGCAAATCAGCAAGATCGTCAGTGATTTAGGAGACTCTGCTTTCAAAGTAAAAAGGGCTGAGAGTGTAGTTCAGAGGTAGAATGTCCCTGGGAACAGAACAATTTTTTCCCTCCCTTTTAACACCACTGTATAAATGGATGAGGGACTCTTTCTCTGAATCTTCTCTCAGCTTGAGAACTTGGCTTTGAGAGAAGAGAACTTTGTAAGCTGCAGTCAGATAGTTCATTGAGGATGAGATGCACTGATCCCTCCTTAGGCCTGTTCTGAGTTTCTGTGAAAGGATCCTGCTATTCAGATGCAAGGAAAGATATTTTTGCAGCAGAGTTTAACTTCTTATGTGAGCAAGCCTGTTCCAGAGCAAGTGCAGAAATTATCATTTTAATTGAAAATGAAATCTGTGGGTGCTTATTTTAAATAACCCTAAGATTCAGTATTTGTACAACCAAAAATAAGCACAAGTGTCCTTTTAAAAAAGCAAATTTAATTCTTTAATTTTGAATTTTAAAAACCATATAAAAGATCAAGAAACAATTTTTACCTCCTGTACCTATAGGTGAATTTGATCACACAATAAGGAAATGTTTTTCAAATTCATATAAAACTTTCCAAATTGATTTTGCTTTGATTTGTGGTTTTAATAAGTTTTACTATTCAACATGGTCAGTAACAGTAATAAAAACCAATTTATGACTTTAATCTAAATTAAATCTTCTGAGACTATCTTTTAAAAACTTAAACCTTAGCTAGTCACAATGGTGCACATCTATAATCCCAGTATTTGGCAGGCTGAGACAGGAGGATTGCAAGTCCAAGGCCAGCCTCAGCAATTTAGCAAGGCCCTATTTCAAAATAAAAAAATAAAAAGGGCTGGGAGTACGGCTCAGGAGTAGAATGCCCCTGGATTCAATTTCTGGTAACAAACAAACCACCAAACCAAAACAACAACAATAAAAAACTCTTGAGCCCCAATTTTGGCTTAAGTCAGTTTCTTATTTTATGTTGCCTTATGAGCTTTAAAAATTTATAAAAAAGCTGGGTGTGGTGGTGCATGCTTGTAAGGCTGAGACAGGAGGCTGAGACAGGAGGATCGCACAGGTTCAAAGCCAGACTCAGCTACTTAGTGAGGCTCTCAGCAACATAGTGAGACCCTGTTTCCAAATAAAATATAAAACAGATCTGGGAGTGTAGCCCGGAGGTAGAAAGCCCCTGGGTTCCACCCCCAGTACCACCCAAAAAAAAAAAAAAACATTATAAAAAGGCCAGACATGGTGGTGCATGCCTGTAATTCCAATACTTGGAGAGCTGAATCAGGAGGATCACGGGTTTGAGGACATTCTCAGGAACTTGCAAAAGAAACCCTATTTCAAAAGAAAAAACAAGCCAGGTGTGGTGGTTTATGCTTGTGACCCCAGCGTTTGGAAGGCTGAGCCAGGAGGATCGCGGTTCGTGGACAGCCTCAGCTACTTAGAGAGGCCCTTTGCAACTCAATGAGACCCTGTTTCAAAATAAAGAATAAAAATAGGGCTGTGGGTGTATCTTGGAGGTAGAATACCCCTGGGTTTGTTCTACCCCTAGTACTGCCAAAAAAAAAAAAAAAAAAAAGGAAAAAAAAAAAAAAGAAAAAAGAAAATCAGGCTGGGCGGGATAGTTCAGAGGAAGAACCTACCTCAGCTCATTCCCCAGTACCCCAAAAAATCTACAAAAAGAGAAGAGTGTTTACACTACTGATATCCTTCAACAGCCTCATGTTCTTTGTCCGGAAGGAGAATGACAGAGTCAAACAAATAGAATCTAGATTTCCAAATAGCACAGTACTGCCTTAGGCAAGTTTAGGCTTAGTGACGTGTCCAAGGAAGGGATCCTTTGGCCACGAGGGGGCAGCAAAGGGCACTGATTTCTTAGGGTTCAACTTCACACAAGAAATAACACCATATTCAGCAAAGGTGTATTGAACACCTATGAGCTACATTACTATAGGATGAAATGGTAATGACCACTGTCAAAATGAGAGTTTCCTACTTCTTACCAATAGTTTAGCTTCTCAGCCTTTCAGCAAACATTGTCATCTCTCTCTCTCTCTCTCTCTCTCTCTCTCTCTCTCTCTCTCTCTCTCTCTGTTATTATTGTAGCTTTTGGATGGATGATAGCTCAAATTAGACCCCGATCACCTGTTAAATGGAACGAACAAAAATGGACTCAACCGGCCACTCTTTCATTCTAGACATCATGCCAGGTTTTCCTCATACCGTTATTGTAGGAATGTTATTTTATCACTTGGACTTCAAAGCTAACTTATTTATCATCTGCTCCTTTATAGAAAAAAATATGCAGACCCTTGATTTAACTAACTCTTCATCTTCTCATGAGATTCCAGGCCATGCATAGTCCTGGCTTCTGTCTACTTCTTCAGTTCCCTGGCTTTTCTCCCTCAAATACATACAGCACCTCCCTTCCTCAGAGGTTTCGTACTTGCTATATCCTTTATCTGGGATGTTTTCTCTTCCTTTTTCTCCTTCTCCTCCTCCTCCTCTTCCTTTTTCACTTCTTCCTCCCCCTCCTCCTTCTGTTCTGGAGGCTGGACCTTTACCTCAGAGCAATAAACTTAGCCCTATTTTTATTTTTTAAATTTTGAGACAAGGTCTAAGTTGCCGAGGCTGGCCTCAAACCTGTAGTCCTCCTGTCTCGATCTCCCAAGCACTGGGATAACAGGTGTGTGCCACCACGCCCTGCTCATCTGAATTTTTGTGTGTGTTTATGGTACTGGAGATGGAACCCAGGGGAATTCTACCTCCAAGCTATACCTCCAGTCCTATATTTTATTCTTTATTTTGAAACAGGGTCTCACTGAATTGCAGAGGGCCTCACTAAGTAGTAGCTGAGGCTGGCTGCGAATTGCGATCCTCCTGTCTCAGTCTCCCAAATGCTGAGATTACAAGTGTGCGCCACCATGCCTGGCTCTGGAATGTTTTTAGATTTATTCTTACTCTTGAGATCTCATCTTAAAAACCATTATTAAGGCTGGTGGGCACCAATGGCCGGGTCCATGAAGCTGGTGTGCACTGCCCTCCAGCGCCAGTGGTTTCACACTGCAGGATGTCACTTTAAGGGCCAGACAGGTGCTGACATGGCATTTGAATGACCCATTTGTGAAGGCTGCAAAGGTGGAGAACTATCGCTGCCGGAGTGCATTCAAGCTTCTGGAGACATCAGATCCCGAGGCCTGGCCTGTGGGTTTTGGACTGTGGGGCAGCTCCTGGGGCCTGGAGTCAGGTGGCTGTGCTGAGTGTCAGTGCCAGAGGCACAGATCCAAGCTCTCCCGTGGGCTTTGTGCTTGAAGTACATCTTCTTCACATATCACCCTTGGAAGGAGCAACTTTTCTGTGCCCTGCTGATGTGACTGACCCAAGCACTGTCCAGGGAATCCTAGAACTGCTTCCTGGCAGGAAGGCAGATGTGATTCTGAGCGACATCGGCCCCAAATGCCACGGGGATCCAGAACCTGGATTATGACAGGCTCATCAGCCTTTGCCTGTCCCTTCTGGGCATGGCTTCCGACATCCTGTATCCTGGGGAAACACTGCTCTGTAAAAACTGGGTTGGAAGTCAAAGCCACGGGTTCCAGAAGAGACTGTCTCAGGAATTCCAGAACACGAGGACTATAAAAGCTGAGGCCAGCAGGAAGGAATCGTCAGAGGTGTACCTCTTGGCCACACAGTATCACAGTAGGGAGGGCTCTGGGACGCGGTGAGAGGCCCTCCTGCAGTGCTCCCGTGGCACTGTGCCCTTGAACCCTGAACAAGGCATGACTGCTTTTCTGAGAAGTGGTGGGGAGCTAAACTGTGATCAGGAGATGAGCAGGATCATGGGGCCTCCTTGGTTTTTGAAACCAAAGATGACAAACTATATTTAGTTGCCATGAAAAATGACTACAACTAGCCTTCTATATCGTGATTTTTTAAGAGAATGTTATCAGGAGAAAGATGGGAGGTTGAAAGATGTATAGTAACAGACAAACATGTATAGTAACATGATAGAAGAACTATATAGAAAGACAGAGAAGAGTATAAAGAAAAAGTAAAATAAAACTTTTATTTATTAAAAAACATTATTAAGAATGAATATCTCAAATAACCATCTAATGGTTGACCTTTTAGTAAAATTCTGAATTCTTCAGGGAAATTTTTCATGTACTGACCAAATAAATATACTACTATCTACCAATGACCTCCTTTTAGTTCTCTACTTTGAATGAGATATACTTTCCCCACAAGTTTATCTGATAGTATATTGATCTATTATTCATGAGCATGATCAGCCTTCATGGTCTTTGTAAATTCTGATTATTTATTGGTTTCCAATAAAGATTTCTCAGTAAATCAGGATGAAATTAGCCTGCAAGCTGGGCATGGTGGCGCACGCTTGTAATCCCAGTACTTGGGAGGCTGAGACAGGAGGATCACACAGGTTCCAAGCCAGCCTCAGCTACTTAGTGAGGCTCTCAGCAACTTAGTGAGACCCTGTGTTCAAATAAAATATAAAATAGGTCTGGGAGTATAGCCGAAGTAGAAAGCCCGTGGGTTCCACCACCAGTAACACACACACACACACACACACACACACACACACACACACAGAAATTAGCCTGCAAAATTTATAATAGAGTGTGCATTCAATATTACCAAGGATGAGAAAAAGGTAAGAAAATATTATGTGTTTGGGTAACATTTCATAAATTCTTTTGCATCAGATTATGCTTACTGTTACAGCAAAACACAGTGCAATTTGCTGGGATCTTCTTAATTTAAAAACAAGTTAAATCAGCAATGCTTTTGGTTGATTAATGTCAGTCTTCTTAGAAAATTATCTTATGCTCTCTACTTAAAGTTTCAAATTTGCCAGGCACACTAGCACATGCATGTAATCTCAGCTACTCGGGAGGCTGAGGCAGGAACATGACAAGTTCTTGGCCAGCCTGGGCAACTTAATGAGACCCTGTCTCAAAACGAACACTTAAAAGGGCTTTGTGGTAAAGTACCCCATGGTTCGATCTGCAGTACTGGGGAAAAAAAATTCAATTTCAGTAATCAAAGCTAAAGAAAAAACTTGATGAGTCAATGTCCTAAACATGAGGAAAATCTACTAAGAAGGAAGAAAAGAGTAAGGCAAAGCTGGATTTTATTTATCTAATCACATGACAGTAGCAAATTGAAGAGCATCAGATGCCACCTTTTAATGTCACTTCATTGTAGTGCTCTTCTGAGCTGAAGACAGTTGAGAAATAGCAGGTGCAAAATTCCACCTGAAAACAGGATGCAAGTTTCCCTTTGTGTCTAGCGTGGTGGCACATGCCTGTGATGCCAGTGCTTGGGAGGCTGAGACAGGAGGGCCGTAGGTTTAGGACAGTCTCTGCAAGTAGTAAGAATCTCACCAACCGAGCAGGACTGTTTCAAAATAAAAATAAAATAGGCTGGGGGTGTAGCTTGAAGGTGGAATGCCCCTGAGTTCAATTCTCAGTAACACACACACACACACACACACACACACACACACACACACACACACACAGAGTTTCCCTATGTAAAGTGTCCTCTTTCATGTGAGAAAGGGAAAAACAATCCTTAACATGAAAAATGAAGGTAGTGCCAAGATCAGTCTGCATAAACAAACCTTACTAAGTAAATCTTATCTTTCATTAATTTCTCCTACTTTTAATGCCCTAAATCTTCCTCCTTTGTCTTATCACTTCCCACATTTTATCACCCTTTTAAGACCGCATGTCTTTAACTGCTGCTTTGGTCTCAGCCTCCTCAGTACTGGGATAACAGGTGTGCCGAACCATGCCCAGTTTCATAGTTTCTTTTATCTAAGAAGAGATAGGGCTGTAATGGAAAGAACTTCAAAGTTAGAAAGTCTGGATTGAAATTGTGATCGTGTTTAAGACCTTGGGCAAATTGTTTCAACTGTGTGCCTCAATTTCTACATCAATACAGCAGGGATGATAAGAACTACTTAATACAGCAGTTATTAGTTCCAAGTAATGCCTTGGTAAGATTTAATTCCTCTGTCTTAATAGATATCTCTGTGGTTAGAAGAACAGGATGGATATGGTATAAATCCTGAGCTTTTCTTTCTTTAGGTAGGGATGCCATAGAAATGTACAGGGGTCCCACTGGGCGAGCTGGCAGCCTCATGCACAGGTCTTTGTGACTGAAAGAGGGATTTGAGAAAAATCTAAGATCCCAATGAGTATAAATAAAAACACAGAGAAAGCAATAACTGTTATGAATATCACGGAGTAATAGAAGGGAAAGAGAACATCTGCACATTTATCAATATGTAACAAGAGCTTCTACACAATTATTCTAGTTTAAAGGGCCTCTATTAAGGAAATAATCATAAAATCATAAAAAATAAGTGAGGATATGGATGTTCATCTCAACTAGAAAAACATAAAGCCAACCCCAGTGACCGAAAATTGGAAAGTAATTAACTTACTTATAGTATTTTCAAATAATGAAATTTTATTTTGGAATGTAAATAATACAAATTAGTATGTACATCAACAATTTGATTATGTAAAAAGATGCAGAGGAAGAAAGATTGGAAGGAAATATAAGACAATTTTATGCATGCCTAACTTTTTGAATGGTGAATTATGAATATAGAATTTTGATATTCTTTTTGGTGTTGACTATTTAGAAAATATCTGCCATAACTAATGTTACTTGTATTATTACAAGATTCTTTTTTGTACTGGGGATATAACCCTCAGCCCTTTTATTCTTATTAGTTTATTATTATTATTATTATTATTATTATTATTATTATTATTGAAACAGGGTCTTACTAAATTGCCAAGTTGCTGAGGCTGGCTGACCTCAAACCTGATTCTCATGTCTTAGCCTTCCAAGTACTGGGATTATAGGAGTATGCCACTGTGCCCAGCTAAAAGGTTCTTTTTTTTATGAAGACATTTTAAGTTTTAATAAATAGACAATTTCATATTACACAGAGAGCAAGGTCATCCACTCAATAAAACTTTAGAAAGATATTTTATAAAAAAATTTTAGTACTTAATTGGGAAGTAACCCATTATATAGATTTCTACATGTACAGAGTTCCCATGTTTACTCAAGTTCTTATTAATTTTGAGAAAATTTAAAAATACAGAAAAGTACAAAAATAAACAAGATATCCATATATTATAATTCAGAATTAGTATCTTTATATATTAAAACTTTCGGTATTTTATCTTATTTTATTTTATTTTGGTGGTACTGGGGTTCCTGGAAACCCTTCTACCTCTGGGCTACACTCCCAGATCTATTTTTATACTTTTTATTTGGAAACAGGGTCTCTTAAGCTAGCACGGCTGGCTTCGAACCTGCGCGATCCTCCTGTCTCCACCTCCCAAGCATGGGGATTACAAGTGTGTGCCACAACGCCCAGAACCTTTCAGTGTTTTAGAGAAGTGGATGTCTATATAAAAGCTGAAGCCCCTCCATCCCCACCCCACCTGCCAAACTGATTCCCTTCCTTTCTCCACTCTTTACAGGCCACCACTATCCAAGTTTGGTCTGTATTCTTCCCTCCAACTCATTTCAAAAGCATTTACAAGCAGGTGTGGTGGCTCACACTTGTAAATGCCAGCATTTGGGAGGCTGAGACAGGAGGATCGTGGTTCGTGGGCAGCCTCAGCTACTCAGTGAGGCCCTCTGCAACTTAGTGAGACCCAGTTTCAAAATAAAGAATAAAAAAAAAAATAGGGCTGGGGTGTAGCTCGGTTGTAGAATGCCCCTTGGTACCATCCCCAGTACCGCAAAAAAAAACAAAACAGAAAAGCATTTACATACATATATGTATCAAGTAACAATATACATACTAAATTTCATGAAGGAAGTTTTAATTTTACAAAAAGCCATTTTACTGGCATCATTTTGCAGCAAAACTTTTTTAGATCAGTTAATAATATGTGGATCTCACTTGTTACATTTTCCAAATGAATATGTTGCATCAAAGGACTTTCCCATTGCCTGCTTGATGAATATTTAAGTTTTCAATATTTGGCTACTACAGATCAGACCACAGCAACTTTTCTGGTACATATTTCCTGAGCATACACATTCACAAGTAGAACTGCTAAATATTTTAAAACTTGTTATTAGGAATGTTTCACTACTCTGAAGTAGTCATCTTAGCATATAGCTTTTCCATATTTCTGTTTTCAGAGCAATTTCAGGAGTAGAGTTGGGGTAACCCCTGCACTGCTGCGCTATGGTATGAGTCTGAGGGCTGAGGACAGAAAACACTAGTCAGGAAAGGCTTACGGGAGTAGTTATAATTTCGTTCTTTCTCCATAAGACAATGTGGGGAGAATTTTCCCAGACAGGTTTAGATAGATCAATGTACCCAAGTTCTTAAAAATGGCAAATAATCAGTGGTTCAAACACTATTGAATTTTAAATTTCTTCCACCAAGATGGCTCAAATACAGCAGTAACAATCTAGATCTTTCCAGAAGGTGAAAGTAGAACTCCTGGGATTCCTCTTGACAGCCATATGTCAGGTTTAGTTACCCCGTCTGTACTAGCTGTTGCTTCAGTTGCTGCTTTTGCTTCATCGCAAACTTCTCAGTCTCAAAGACCAGGATCAGAAAGAAGGTGGTCCCAATCCACAAGGCTGCTGGGAAGAAACCTTACATTTTCTGAGTAACAAAGAGGGAGAGATTAAAAATTGTTACAGTTGTGGACCAGAGCCTCCCTGGGAAGGACTATCTCCATTAGACCCCATAGTCTCTCTGGCTCCTCCTGTCTTCTCTGTCATCTTTTGGGAGGAGTTTGTCTGGGACAGGGGTGCTCCAGTGCAGTGGTATCAGGGGCAGCAATGAAAAGTGGGCCTGCCCACTTTTTCTTTCTTTTGTAGTAGGGATTGAACCCAGGGGCATTCTACCTCTGAGCTACACTCTCAGCCCTTTCCTTTAAAATTTAAAAAACCTTTTTGGTACTGGGGCATTTTGCCTCTGAACTACACCCCTGGGCCCTTTTAAAATTTTGAAACAGGATCTTATTAAGTTGCTGAGGGTGGTCTCAGACCTTAAGTACATCACTATACCTGGTTGAATCTTTTTTTTCAGTACTGAGGATGGAATCCAGGGACATTCTACCTCCCAGCTACACCCCCAGCCCTATTATTTCTTCTTCTTCTTCTTCTTCTTCTTCTTCTTCTTCTTCTTCTTCTTCTTCTTCTTCTTCTTCTTCTTCTTCTTCTCCTTCTCCTTCTCCTTCTCCTCCTCCTCCTCCTCCTCCTCCTCCTCCTCCTTCTTCTTCTTTTTTTTTTTTTTGCGAGTCTGGGGATGGGACCAGAGGGCATTCAACCTCCGAGTTACACCCCCTGCCCTATTTTTATTCTTTATTTTGAAAAAAGGTCTCACTAAGTTGCGGAGGGCTTCACTAAGTAGCTGAAGCTGTTCGCGAACTGCAATCCTCTGGTCTCAGCCTCCCAAATGCTGGGATTACAAGCTTGTGCCATCACGCCCGGCTATTCCTTATTTTGAACAAGGTCTCACTAAGTTGCGGAGGGCCTCACTAAATTGCTGAAGCTGTCTATAAATTGCGATCCTCCTGTATGAGCCTCCCAAGTACTGAGATTACAAGCGTGCACCACCATACCCAACTAATGTAGTATAAATATAGATTGTAAACAAATAATTTGGCCAAACCTGAGTTGAACTCAGATTAGAGAAAATACAGGACATTTTAAATAACATATTATATACAATGCTAAAAATATATATATGGAGAAAAAAATAAAAGCTACTATTTGATAATGTCCTCTCTTAAGTGTGTGTGTGTGTGTGTGTGTGTGTGTTACTGGGGATTGAACCCAGAGGTATTCTACTTTCGAGATTCCCCCCCAGGCCAATTTTATTTCTTATTTGGAAATAGGATCTTGCTGGGTTGATGAGTCTCACTAATTGCTGAGGCTGGTTGCCAACCTGCAATCCTCCTTTCTCAACCTCCCAAGCAATGGAATTATAGGTGTGTGACATCATGCCTAGCCTGTATTTTAAGTACTCACTATCTTTCATTTACCATGGTTGGCTTCTACCAATTTTAACCTCTCTTTAATTCTGACATCTTTCTTCATTTATTGTCAACTTGCTTTCATTTATACTTATGCCCATAAGCATTTTCCCATTATGTGCTCTATATTCCTATATAGATTCTAAATGGCTTCTGAACACAGGCCAAAGCTTTGACTTAGTTTAAATCCACATGCAACAAGTACTTAGATAGGTTGATATTTTTTAAGTGAATTCTATCAAATGGGGTTTTATTTATTTATTTTTTATTTTTGGTGGTACTGGGGTTCCTGGAAACCCTTCTACCTCTGGGTTACACTCCCAGACCCATTTTTATATTTTTAATTGGAAACAAGGTCTCTTAAGCCAGCGAGGCTGGCTTCAAACCTGCGCAATTCTCTTGTCTCCGCCTCCCAAGCGTGGGGATTACAAGTGTGCGCCACCACGCCTGGCTCAAATGGGGTTTTAAATGTCTTCAATACTATGTATAGTTGTTTCCTCTGGTTATCTCTGAAGGACTCCAAAGACTCAAAAGCAGGTTATACATGCCTAAGATTTATTACAGTAAAGGATACAAAGTAAAAGCAACAGGAAAAAGGTGCACCAGTGGAGTTCAAAGAGAGCCAACCAAGGCTTCCAATGACTTTTATCAAAACCCATATGGGATATGGCTCTAATAACAAACTCAAAACTCACTGTGTGGAACATCTCTGCCCACAGAAGCCCATTTTATTCTTGGGATCCAATGATTTTGTAAGGGCTACTCATGTATGCATATTCTGCTAAGCAATTAGTCATGGACAACCCAAACTCAGGACCTCAATAATAAAACCAGGTACATATTATCAATCTTGACGTTTGTGCAAAGAAATCTGGCAAGCCACTATAGAATGGGCCATTGCTCCAGGTATACACACCAAAATCATCATCATTAACACGAAGAACACGAAGAACCATAGTCCATGGGTTGGCCAGGGTTAAAGATGATTCCTTTGAGCCAGGTGAGGTGGTGCACACTTGTAATCACAGCATTTGGAAGGCTGAAACAGGAGGACCTGGGTTCGCAGCCAGCCTCAGCTACTTAGTGAGGCCCTTTGTGACTCAGTGAGACCCTGTTTCAAAATAAAGAAGAAAAAATAGGGTTAGGGGTGTAGCTCGGAGGTAGAATGCCCCTGAATTCCATCCCCAGTATTGTAAAAATAAATAAATAAATAAATACATACATACATACATACATAAAAATAAAAATGGTTCCTTTGGAGACACACATGGAGTAAACAACTGGACCTGCTGTATTAACTGTTTCCTCACCAAAATCTGTATATCCTTGCCTATCAGCTTTATTAATTATTGCTTACTAATAGTAATACTCCAAAGATACTTAAGTTTAGGCTTGTGAGGAGATTTAAGACTACTTTATCTCTAAATCATTTCCTCTAGTCTCTCTACATTTCCTCAAAATTCCATATTGGTAAGAACGAATGCAAAAGCTGGGCATGGTGGCACATGCTTGTAATCCCGGTACTTGGGAGGCTGAGACAGGAGAATAGCACAGGTTTGAAGCCAACCTCAGCTACTTAGGCTCTTAGCAACTTGGTGAGACCCTGTTTCCTAATAAAATATAAAATAGGTCTGGGAGTGTAGCTCAGAGGTAGAAGGCCCCTGGATTACATCTCCCCCCCACACACATACACAATGTAAAGACGGTATCATTCTTGGAAATGCATTTGCTACAACTGCCAATTATCATGAGTCTCTCTTTGAAAGAATCTTTTTTCTTTTTTTCATGAAAATCCCAACATTTCCCTGAATGTGTCTTCATCTTCTATTCTTATGGTTTACAGAAGTCACAAAGATTGCTATTATTGGTATTTTCACCCATACAGTGGTTGATATCTGTTCTTCTCCTCCTTCTTTCTTCATGGCAATGTGGATTGAACCATTTTATCTCCGAGCTACACTTCCAGCCATATTTTATTTATTTATTTTGAAACAGGGACTTTCTAGGTTAATGAGAGCTTCACTATTTGCTGAGGCTATCCTCAAATCTGCAATCCTCCTTTCTGCCTCCCAAGTACTAGGATTACAAGTGTGAGTTACCACACCCATTTGATATCTGTAATTCTGTCAGGAAATATGCAAACATTACTTTGGCCTGCATCCCATAAAGCTTGGTGGTCCGTGTCATCACTTGCAAAATGCCAAGTCCTGTTTTAAGCCACAAAATCAAATACAGTGCAGCTGTGCTCCAGAGGAAAATATATTTCTTGGTATCATAGATCCTGCTCATTATTGTTGGCAACCATTTTGCCCAAACTTTGCTGCCTGTTTTGCAATGCTGGCAAATTTATGTGGTACCATAAACTTGTAAATAATACTTTCAATGCCCTTTGACTAGATATATTAGACTAGATATATTTGACTAGATATATTAGAATAATTTCCTGAATCCCAATATGATGTTTTGGCTTTTGGAGTCAGTATGTTTTAGTACAAATATTCAGGGACAGATCCTTCAGTTGAATATATGTGAGAGACAAATTGTTCAATTGCTTTCTCATTAGGCTTTTTAAAAAAATATTTTTGAATCACCATGGCAATTTTCTGTCAAAGATTAGGTTGAATAGGCTATTGGTCTAACCATTACAACTGTTATATTTTTATTTTTTTCTTTATTTTTTGCGGGACTGGGGATGGAACCCAGAGGCATTCGACCTCTGAGCTACACCCCCTGCCCTATTTTTTATTCTTTATTTTGAAACAGGGTCTCACTAAGTTGCAGAGGGCCTCACTAAGTAGTAGCTGAGGCTGTCCGCGAACCGCAATCCTCCGGTCTCAGCCTCCTGAATGCAGAGCTGTTATTTTTTTAAGCAAAAAAAAAAAAGCTTCACAAGTAGTCTACACAGATACAATTTACAAATCCTAATTCCTAAAATTTAATTATAATGCTCTACCACTACCATTAGGACCTCAAATTATCATTTTTCTTTGATTCTTGTATTTCACCATAATAATAGTTTTTAGGGCCTAATACTTTCCCAATAAAATTTCCATATATATATATACATATATATATGTGTGTGTTTATATACATATATATGTATATATATATACATATATATATATATATATATATGGAATATATATATTTTAAACCCAATTCTAGTACTCACTTCAGCCAGACACTATGTTACTGTCTGTTACTGTCACTTCAGGCTCTTCTTCAAAGTCCTCTCCTTGAAGACACCATTTGTGTGACCAAAATATATCATGCTAAAGTATCTGCAATGTACATTACAGTTAGAACGAGCAAAAGAAACTATCCCCAGAAAGCAGTTAGACAATAAAAAATACTACCTATTTCTTCATGGTAACAATTGAAAAAAATAATATATAATGTTTGTACTAAAGAAATATTTTCATTTCCAAAACTTTGGTATCCTTATTTTATAGAAGTGGCACATTCAAAATTACTTGGTAATTAAAAAAAACACCACCACCTTGTTACCCATGAAAGATAAATCAATATTTACCAAAATGCTAGATTAAATTAACCATGTTAAGAGTAATTAGTGTAGAAACAGCTCCAATAAAGCCTCATTAAGTAATCAATTAGAATTTTCTTTTTTCCTCCCCCTGCGGAGATTGAACCCAAGGCCTCATATGTGCTAAGCACATGCTCTATTACTAAGCTACGTCTCTAGCCTGCCAGTTAGAATCTTTTTAAAGGAAAAAGAGATATAATAGGACCTGGCCAATAGCATTAGTTTCGCTTTTTAAAGACCAGTTTTCAGAGCTGGGCGTGGTAGTACTCGCTTGTAATCCCAGCGCTTGAGAGGCTGAGACAAGAGGATCGCACAGGTTCAAAGCCAGCCTCAGCTACTTATTGAGGCTCTCAGCAACTTAGTGAGACCCTGTTTCCAAATAAAGTATAAAATAGGTCTAGGAATATAATCCAGAGGTAGAAAGCCTCTGGGTTCCACCCCCAGTACCACACACACACACACACACACACACACATACACACAGACCAGTTTTCAACACTGCTGAAAGCATAAGGCATTACTCTTGAAAATCATAGTCCAAAAAATATGTGACTCCTAGTACTTTTGATTTTGTGATTATTTTGGACATTATTGGTCAGAAAATTCCAATTTCCCTTTAGAGGTGATTTTGTTAAATTTGTTCCAAGACTTCACAGAAAAAAAATCATTCTATAATATCCCAAACTATTCATTTTATTTTTACAGGCACTTTTCTTTTCAATGATTATCAGCCAGATAGTAAGATTAATTTTTACTTTCATTTTTTTAGTATATACTTAATTCATGTGTTGCTATGTGAGGCTGGGCAAGTTACTTTATTGACCCCAATATTACACTGGTAAAAGTTGGTCTATAGATGATCTATAATTGTGATCCTCAACTTCTTTTCCATCCTTACATAATGATGGTTATGATAAACTACAGGCAGCAACAGTGGGTCATCCCTGCTACTCAGTGAGGCTGCTTGTTGACTGTTCGTCCATCGTTTGAGAAATCATTAACTTCTAATTATTTTCAGCATTAATCAATGAGTCATCAATGAGTCTTCTACAGTGATCATACAACTAAGAATGAACAGAAATTGTATCATCTCGAGATGCACATTTTTCTTTTCTTCAATTTCCACTGATTGAGCATTGTGTAGAGCTTTAGTATAACAGGCTTTGTTCCTTAAAAAACAACAAAAAATTATTTTTTTGTGAAGTTCTTTTTAAAAAAAAATACATATACCATAGTTTAAAGAAAGGGTGAAGCCAGGCACAGTAGTATGCACCTGTAATCTCAGTATTTGGGAGGCTGAGACAGGAAGGTCACAAGTTTGAGGCCAGCCTCAGCAATTTAACAAGGTCCTTCAGAAACTTAGTGAGACCCTGCCTGCTTCAAAAGAAGAAATAAACTAGAACTGGGAGTGTAGCTTGGAAGTAGATGGTCTTTGGGGTTCAACCTCCAGTACCCCAAAAAAGGACGAAGGCTAAGCTATCATGAATTTCAATACATTCTCTCCCTGCACTCTTTTATTCTCATTTGATGAAATTAATAGAGAAAAACTGCTATACAACAGAGCAGCATCTTAGAGACACTGTACCAAGCTTTATCTCAAGCTTTCAAAGGTAAGATGTCAAAGCTTTAGCTTACACAAATTTGACTACTCAAAGATTCTAGCCAATTGTTGGCTTTACTGATTACCTGCAAAAACATGTAAGGTACCACTATGCTAAAGGAATATCTATCGAGATAGAATGTTGACATCTTTTTTTAAAAATCACATTTATTAATCTAGCTACTAGATTGTCTGTATAGGTTGAATAACCTGTATCAACTATATCAACTATTTACTTGTGGACAAACTTTTAAGTTTCATAGGCAAAAGGAGAAACTATAAAATTTCAATTTTGAACATATAAATCTCCTCCCCAAATTTTTAAACCTTTCCCTTGCTGTTAGGAAACATAATTGCATAATTCAAACTCCTTCAATACTGTGACCTAGTTCCCCTTCTTGATGTTATAAACGGCTCATGTAACTATGGTAACCATCCAGGGAAAACTGAGTGTTTTCTGGTCAGCATTATGCAAAGTATAACATATGTGTTATTTTTTCTCTCTGTGATAACAAAAAAGATAATATGTTTGCTTTTTTCTTGGTTATGAAAACACTGTATTTTATTATACTGAATTTCCTCCTGACAATAGTCCTAGTCATTCAGTCCCTTCATTAAATGTTTGAGATCATCTTTAGCTGTCAGTAGTTATTCTAAATGCTGAACAGTACTATAACCCAAAGTAGTAGAATAAATTGTATATACCAACTTTAAACCTGTGTTGTGTACCACATAAAGTACACATATATTGATATTGCTCAGATTTCTAACATTCCATCTAGAGAATCTGTTATTTTCTTAACTTTACCGCCTTCAGTCTTAGCCAAATTGTTTCTTTAAAGCAAAAACTGCTAAATAGATTTACACATCCGGGTATAATTAGATATTTAAAAGTTATCTACAGTCTTGGTGGTTTTTATGTATCGTCTTTTAATCTCTATTTTTAATTAACTAGTATGTATTAGCTTAACTTATGTAATAAAGCAATTCAAATGCTTTAAAACTGAGCTCAGTGGAGATATAGACTATCAACTAGTAGTTTTTTAGTTGCTATTTGTGCTAATGAATAGATTTAAGGCTTTGGCTTATTTATGATAATTTAAAATGCTTCACTGGACCTTCTAGAACAAGTTACACCCTAAACAAAAATTCCTTCATTATTAAGGAGTTATTTACATTAGGTATAGTTAAATTTCTACAGTGGGCTACCAATTGGTGACCTTTTAATATGAAGATTTTACTTAAACTGATTTTAACATCTCCATACTTTAACAGTGCTTTTCAACCTTCTAAATATCTTAGTAAAACAGTTACCTGCTTTGCTGAAATAGAGAATAAACTGCCTCTTATTGGTTTAGAAAAAATCCTACCAACTAATGTGTGGGACTTGTTTGGGTCATGTTAAATAAAATGTAAAAAGACTAAATGAAACATGGAAATCTGACAATATGAATTATCTGGACATTTAATGTCTGAAGGGTTGTTATATTTTCTCTGTTCATATTTAAAGTTGAAATTATAATAATCCAGTAAGGATAAAGTAAAGTAGAGGGTTATAAATTAAATATTAGCCATATGTTGATAATATCAAAGCTGGGTGAAAAGTATATGAAGATGCTTTTATATTTGAAAATTTTAATCATAGAAAGTTTTCAAAAATATTAAAAGTAGAAAAGGATTTCAAATTTAATTGGCCTGACTAGTAGAAACTGAATTTTCTCAGGTGGTATCCCTAGGAATCTTCCAGAACTATTTGCTGGTTTGTTTTTAATCAGTTTTAAGTTGTTGCTCTTCCTTGCTTAGCATATAAATGAGGAACACAAGGGATAGGTTTGGAGGCATAAGCATTTCTTGCCAGGAGCTTGTTCAAGTAACTGATGTAAGAAACTCATAAGTAGAGCCAGGCAAGGTGGCACACACTTGTAATCCCAGTGCTTGGGAGGCTGAGACAGGATTGCACAGGTTTGAAGCCAGCCTCAGCTACTTAGTGAGGCTCTCAGCAACTTAGTGAGACCCTGTTTCCAAATAAAAGTATAAAATAGGTCTGGGAGTATAGTCCAGAGGTAGAAAATCCCCTGGGTTCCACCCCTAGTACCACAAAACAAACAAAAACTCTAAGTAACTCCAGGCACTAAATTGGGGCCATCAGTTACTTATCTTTTTCAGGGTTGATTGAAGAAAAGACAACATATTGAAGAACAAATAAGATACCTTTTTGTTTTATTCACAGGATTAAATATCAATTAACTTCTATATTGCAGAGATTTGAGGATTTAAATTTATATTTAGGAGAGCCAGGAAGTCCAATCTAAGTCAAAAAGCCCTAAATGCCCAGTTAAGTGACTTGAGAAAAACAGGACACTGATAAAAAACCAAGGTCCAGGTTTGGGTTTAGTGAGTATAGTGAGCCCCCTCTCCATTTAAGCGCTCTCTCCATATAGGCTGCTTTCAAAATATGATAAAAATAGGCTTTACAGCTGGGCCTGGTGGCCCAGGCTTGTAATCCCTGTGCTTGGGAGGTGGAGACAGAAGGATCCCGTAGGTTCGAAGCCAGCCTCGCTGGCTTAAGAGACCCTGTTTCTAAATAAAAATATAAGAATGGGCCTGGGAGTGTAGCCTGGAGGTAGAAGGATTTCCAGGAACCCCGGTACCACCAAAAAAAAAAAAAAAAAAAAAAAGGCTTTACATTATTATAAACATAATTAGAAAAGCATGTCCAAAATAATTAATACACATATTTATTACAGTTCTTTATAGGCTTATCCCAGTACCAGCAAAATACTATGATTTGGATTGTTTGCTTTTTTCAGCTTGTTCAACAAGACTATGAAAGGTGAGAAGAGAAGAGGATCTCAGATTGGAGTCAACTTTCAGCAATTTAGCAAGACCTTGCTTAAAAAAACCCCAAACAAACAAACAAACAAACAAACAAAAAAAACAAGAAAAAGGGCTGGGGGTGTATCTTAGAGGTAGAGTGCCCCTGGGTACAATCCTCAGTACCAAAGAAAAAAAGAAAAAGAAAAAAGAGATTTCCTATCTCTTATTCATCCTTTTGTTTAATCTTGCTTTAAGTTCTGGAGGGATCATTCTAGACATTCTGCATCACTGCCTTTTCTCCCTTAGTGTTTCTAAGTGTTATATCTGCCTGCAGACCATGTATCAAGCTCAATAGAATCCATAGGTGCCTTGAGTAGCTAACCTGAATCAATAACAAGTCTTCTTATATTATTTTGGCTTTTCAATAATGAGTATCTGAAATTTGTTAGGAATCCAAACTGGTAGCATTTATATAAAAACTAGTAAAATTCAGTTCTTAATGGTGACTATTTTTTGAGACTAGGTTGTTTAATCTGAAAGATTTAAAGAATGACAACAATACAATCCCCAACTGGTTCTAAGTATACACTTAGCTGCCTGGGTTCAAGTGGTCACACCTCAGTGTCAGAGGACACTAACACACAAGACCATCTTCCAAACTTCTGCGATACTGCTGCTGTTTTGAAGTCATCGAATTCCCTGGAATGCTTTTAGTTTGAAATTTAAAATTTCCTCTCGATCAAGAACTAGATTCTTCTGCACGTCAATGGCTACTTACTATTAGCTGTTTCAAAAGTGTTCTGAGCCGGGCGTGGTGGCGCGCACTTGTAATCCCAGCCCTCGGGAGGCTGTGACAGGAGTACCACACAGGTTCAAAGCCAGCCTCAGCTATTTAGTGAGGCTCTCAGCAACTTAGTGAGACCCTCTTTCTAAATAAAGTATAAAATAGGGCTGGGAGTATAGCCTGGAGGTAGAAAACCCCTGGGTTCCACGCCCAGTACCCACCCCCCAAAGTGCTCTGAATAGGTCATTGTACGGGTGCATCACCGCTGCAAACTGGACATAAGAAAATAATATATCACCTACTCACATTATCTTCCTAACTCAGAGACTACTCACAATAGGGTTTGTTTACGTAGGCATTCCATTTAAATTCTCCTTGTATTCGTTCCCTTTACACCGATTTCTTGGAACCACTAACACTACATATGTTGAAAGACTATCCGTCATCATAATCAGCTCTTCTTCCGGGCATTTCATTTACACTGCACAGATATTAAAACCTGAAAGTCGCCGTGGGCCTGGCTGCTGCTGAGGCTGTTATTTTCCTCTTCATGACCCCCCCAACCCCCTCTACTGTTAGTCTTGGGTAAAAGTGGGCGAAAAGACTCAGAAAGGAGGTGGTGTGTCCCTCCCTCCGCCGGCAAACCCTCAACGTTTAAGGCTTAAAAACGTCTAGATCCCTGAAAAAGAACCACTTAAGGTGGTCTGCCGGACACACGTTGGCGAGGCAGCCGCAGTCCTGCCTCCCTTCCCCTGGGCTGGAGAGCGAAGGAGCGGGGAGGACGGCCGACCCCGCGGCCGCCGACGCGGGAGCGCGACCGCGAGCGAGAAGTAAAAGCCGAGCGGACTCGGCTGAAGAAGGGGCGGCGAGGCGGGACGGGGCAGCGCTCCGCCGGGGAGCTCGGGGCCCCGCGGCGGCGGCGGGAGGCGGCACCGGCCCGAGCCGCGGCCGCGGGCGGGAAGCCGCCGCCGCGCATGCCGGGAGCGCCCCGCTGCACGCCGGGCCGCGTAGTCCCCGCAGGCCGCTCTCGAGTCGGCGGCGAGAAGCGGCCGCCCGCTGCTCCTTTTAAGGCTCGCGAGGGGCCGCGCTGGATCCGCCCGATGGGGAAGAAGCCGGTAACGCGGGGCCGACGGAGCCGCTCCCAGGTTCCTGCTCCGCGGGTCAAGGGCAGAAACTGGAAAGCGGCCACCTTTCCTCTCAGGTCCCATGCGGACCTGGGGCGCCGAAGCGGCCTCGGCCGCGCGTCCCCTTTAAGGGGGCGGGGCCAGCCTGCCGTTTGGCCGCCCCCCCGCCCCCTCCCCCCCGGCCCCGGGTTGACAGACCAATCGCCCGAGTGGCGGAGGGAAGGCGGGAGAATGCGAACCCTTCGGTAGGGCGGTAGGGGCGGGCCCCCGGCCTTATTAGGAGTGAGCGCTGCGCAGGCGCAGACGCGGCCGCGGCGGAGGGGCGGGGGCAGTCCAGTGAGAGACTCTCCGACTGGCACGGAGGGTGATTGAGAGGCGAGGGCACGGCGAGGGGCTTGTCATGGGGGTCCGAGCTCCGAGGCGGCGTCGGTAGCGCCCGGGGACTCCGAGGGCGCCCGGAAGTGTCAGCGCCCGGGACCGCGGCGCCGGCGCGGCCGGGGGATCCCCACGGCTCGGGCCCCGGGAGGGCGGGGGCAGGGGGAGCCCCGATCTCGCCCCGCCCCTGGGCTGGTTACCGCGGGGGCGGCGCTGTTGGGGGGAGTGGAGATCGGGGGCCGCGGCGCTGCCCTCCCGAGCGGCGGCCGGGGTCTCGGCGGCGCCGGGCTGCGCAGCGCAGGCCGCGGCTGTTGCATGTGTGGCTGCTGGATGCGGCGGCGGCGGCGCGGAGCAGCAGCGGCGGCAGGATGTTAGGGCAGCAGCAGCAACAGCAGCAGCAGCAGCAGCCACTGTACTCGTCGGCCGCGCTCCTGACCGGGGAGCGGAGCCGGCTCCTCACCTGCTACGTGCAGGACTACCTCGAGTGCGTGGAGTCGCTGCCCCACGACATGCAGAGGAACGTGTCTGTGCTGCGAGAGCTGGACAACAAATATCAAGGTAGGGGCGCGGGCCTGGCCGCCGGCCGCCCAGCCGGCTGGGAAGTGCCACTTTCCCTCGCTCCGGTGACAGCCCCCGGAGTGCACCGAGGCGCTCTGCCGCGTGGGACGGGGCGGGGGGCTGGAGACGGGCTTCGAGGCCCTCGCTTTCCCCGCTGCGGCCGGCGAGGACTTCGGTGGGGTCGTGGGGGTGGGGGCCGCTCCTCAGCCCCAGCTGCAGACCCAGCGGCTGCAGCTGCTGGGGAAGGGAATCAGCCATTTTATGCGAGCATTTGTTCCGAGGCTCGCCGGCCGGGTACCGCACACCCTCTCGCCCCGGCGAGGGCGGCGATCGCCGGCTGCGGCCGGGCTCTCGCCGCTCTGCGGGCCCGGCTCCGGGTCCCCGCGGCCCCCACCCCGAGGGCAGAGGCGTGGAACGCGGGGGGAGGGGCGGGGGGCGGCGAGGCGGACTCGGAGGAGGCCCTCCCTCCGCGCCCGGCTCGGGAGTGGAGTAGGCAGGTCTCCTCTCCCGCCCCGGGGAAAGTTCCGGGCCGCCGGCCTCCGTAGCCTCTCCCCAGCTCCTTCTGCCAAATGGTTAAAAGGGGAGGGGTCCCCCTCCGGGAGCGGGGAGGACGGGGGTGTGTGTGTGTGGCGGGGAGGGCCCAGTCCCTGGGGGCGGGGCCTGCGGGCGTGACATAGCGGGGGCGGGGCGCGCTCCCCCCCCGCCTCGCCTGGGGCTGGTCGCGGGAGAAGCTGGGCGGACCCGGCTGGCTGCTCCGGAGGGAGTCGGCTGTGCGGGGCGTCCCTTGGGTACTAGGAAAGTCGGTGTAGGGGTTTGCGACGTGTTTGTGGTGGTGTTTCTACTCCCCCCACCCAGTGGATCTAGACGGGGACACTGCCTCCCGGACCGCCGCAGACCCTGGCTCCGCGTAGGTTCCGGGCCATGTGTCACTTCCGGGTCCCTGGAGGAAGTGGGTCGGTTGACTGGGCAACCACCTGGCGTCCTTCACCCCGGGCTTCCTCCTCTGCCAAATTTACGTGAGGAGGCCGAAAACCCTCCTTTGTGGTTAAAGGAGTTAGGACACGGATAGTGTCGTTTAGCGTGGTCTTTCGCCTGCTTCTAGAGAGGGAGAAGTTTAAATGGAGGAATGTTTGCTTTTAGTAACCTTGAATCGAGGAGTAGACCTTAGACCTAATGTACAAATAACCACAAAGACTTTAAAAATAAAGTTTTGGACCCATTTTCTTTTTATTTAGGCCCATCTCTAATTCTGTGATTTAAGGAATCCACCCCTGGTGTACTATTTACTGGTCTGAAGCATGTTATAGCGATTAAGTGTCTTTTTTTTTTTTTTAAAGACTATACACTTTTGTCTTTTGAATCCATCCGATTGTTAGGACTAATCTCTGTTGGGGAGAAGAAAAGACTGACTCTGTACTGCATGCTAGTGTAAAATGAAACTCATTTTACTGATAAATTAAAATTTCCAAAGTGTTTAAGTAACTTATTCAGTTGATTAGATGAATATTTTATTCCAAAGATGGGTACTTCTGGAAAACACATTCTTGTTTTCCACTAAAGCCGCTGCCTTCTCTTCCTCCTCCTTAGTAAGAGTGATCCAGAGGTATTTTCTACAGATAAGGAGCACATGCAGGAATGGTAATCTAAACATGAGACATAGGTGCTGAAGAATTTATTAGTTTTGGTACCACAGGCCTGTCATCCCAAATACTAGGGAGGCTGAATCAGAAGGATTGAAAGTTCCAGCTGGGGAATTAAGGGAAACCCTGTCACAAAATAGATTTTAAAAGGACTGGGGCCGGGCATGGTGGCTCACGCTTGTAATCCCAGCATTTGGGAGGTTGAGACCAGAGGATCATGGTTCGCAGACAGCCTCAGCTATTTAGTGACGCCCTTTGCAACTCAGTGAGACCCTGTTTCAAAAATGAAAAGACTAGCCTGGCGTGGTGGCGCACGCTTGAAATCCCAGCATTTGGGAGGCTGAGACCGGAGGACCACGGTTTGCAGACAGCCTCAGCTACATAATGAGGCCCTCTGCACTCTGCAACTCAGTGAGACCTGGTTTCAAAATAAGGAATAAAAACTAGGGCAGGGGGTGTAGCTCAGAGGTCAAATGCCACTGAGTTCCATCTCCAGACCCACAAGAAGAAAAGAAAAGAAAAGAAAAGAAAAGAAAAGACTAAGAAATAGGGCTGGGGGTGTAGCTTGGAGGTAGAATGCTCCTGGGTTCCATCCCCAGTACCGTAATAATAATAATAATAATAATAATAATAATAATAATAATGAAAGGATTTTTAAAAAGTAGGTCTGGGGGTATAGCTCAGATGTAGATTGTCCCTGGGTTCTATCTCCACTACCACCAAAAAAAAAAAAAAAAAAAAAAGAGGGCTGGAATGTGACTCAGTGGTAGAACATTCCTGGGTTCAAACCTCAGTAGTGCAAAAAAAAAAGTTATATATTGAACATTTATAGTTTTTCAAATAATAATCTTGGTGTTTGTGAAGCTTGCATGTTTTTACTTTTTGTATGTATGCATGTGGTACTGGGGATTGAACCCAGGGACATTCTACCTGTGAGCTACACCTCCAACCCCTTTCCCTTTTTGTTTTAAAACAGGGTCTTGCTAAGTTGCTGAGTCTATCCTTGTGAACTAGAGATTCTCCAGCCTACAAAGTCCTGGGATTACAGGTGTACACCACTGTGCCCAGCTTTTACTTTTCTTTAAATGCACATGTTTCCCTTCACAAAAGTTACACTATTGTAGGTTAGGGAGGGACGATCTTAACTTGTAAACAGGGAAGTCTGCTACCAATGATCATATATAATTGTCATAAATTGCTCTAGTAGTAGTAATATAGTAGGCCTTTTTCATTGGGAGATAAATAAAAATCCTTAGCTCCATTAAGGTTGTCAGTAATTTCAATATTAATATATAAAAAAGTTCATTTTCACTCTGCACATGGTAACTAAACTCAACTTTCACAGTTGTATGTTAAGATTTATATACTTTTGTCATTTTTGTGAAGATTTGATATGTTTATTTTTCACTAGTTCTTAAGTAATTTCTGGTTTAGGATCTAATAGAAATATTTAGTGATAGAAATTGTAGAGGCAACCAAAGAAATTTTTTCTCTACCTGCATGAGAATTTTCAAAAATGGTCAAAGAACCACCCAAATAGAGAAATAAAGAAAATTTCACAGTTAAATAGGGTATTTATTGTGGGTTATGGTTATTAAAGAACCTTTATTTTTGTTTCAGTATACTTGATCATAATTTCTTAGGTAATTGTTGGTAAATAACAACTTTAGAACTAAAATGTAAAACTTAATTTTTTTTTTTTTTTGGTGGTACTGGGGTTCCTGGAAGCCCTTCTCCCTTTGGGCTACACTCCCAGACCTATTTTATATTTTTATTTGGAAACAGGGTCTCCTAGGCCAGCGCACGCGGCTGGCTTCGAACCTGTGCGATCCTCCCGTCTCTGCCTCCCAAGCGTGGGGATTACAACAAGCGTGTGCCACCACGCCCGGCCTGTAAAACTTAATTTTTAAGTCCCCTTCATACAGACTATAGAAAGTGCTTAAATAGTGGGGGTATAATAGAAATCTTGCAGAGTTCAAAGTCTGGGGTTTCTACCTGTTGAATTTCATTTCCTTCATATGTAGAAGTAATGGCTTCCTTATAGATTTGCTATGGAGATTAGAGAAGAAAATATTTACTACATAAAAGGGGCTGAGTAAATATTAGTTTCCCTTTTTTATACTACATAATTAAGATGGCTTTAAAATATGAATTTTTAAGCCGGGTGTGGTGGCGCACGCTTGTAATCCCTGCGCTTGGGAGGCGTAGACAGGAGGATCGCACAGGTTCAAAGCCAGCCTTGCTGGTTTAAGAGACTTAAGAGACCCTGTTTCCAAATTTAAAAAAATATAAAATAGGTCTGGGAGTGTAGCCCTGAGATAGAAGGGTTTCCAGGAACCCCAGTACCACCACAAAAAAAATATGAATATTTATCTCATAAAGACTGTCGGTATGTTAATGTGATATATTATTAACTTCTTACTCCTGATTATTAAATTACAATACATTTGAAATGAGGCTTTTTTAAATTTTCAAATGTTTTTGTGTCTGACAGGAAGATATTTAATTTCTTCATTTCTCCTATAGAGAAATTAGGTTCTTAGTAAATTCATTTACATGCTAAGCTAAGCAAATAAGCTTTGTTCAAAAGCGTGGCATACAGGTATGAGTATCCTCCAGAATGGTGGCACTGTGTCAGGTATCCTAGATTAACACTGTCCATCAGGTGTGAATACCTGCAATTTCCAGGGAGGAGCTAATTCATAAGAGTTGATTGAATATTTGCTTTGTGCTATTGTGGACAACTCCACTGCATGTATTTTACTATTTTCTGGTTTAGAAATGTTTAAAAATTCTGTTCCTTAGAGTTCATATTGGAATATAAAACAGTGGCATAGTATGTAGTAGTAATAATACAATGTTATGCTATGTGGTGTGTTAGCAAGAGCTATGTGTATTTCATTGTCTCTACTAGAACAGAACTCTTTCAAATAGAAGTTATATCTTATAAAGATAAGATATGGATTTGAAGCCAGGTGTGGTGGTGCAGGCTTGTAATCCCAGCATTAGGGAAGCTGAGCCCGGAGGATCGTGGTTCCCAGACAGCCTCAGCTACTTAGTAAGGCCCTCCGCAACTTGGTGAGACCCTGTTTCAAAATAAAGAATAAAAATAGGGCAGGGGGTGTAGCTCGGAGGTCGAATGCCCCTGGGTTCCTTCTCCCCATCTCAAAAAAAAAAAAAAAAAAAAAAGAGGAAAGAAAGAAAGAAATAGATTTCAATAAAACTAGTTATGAGTAATTTTTTATGACATCTGAAACTATTCAGATTTCTGCATACCTCCTAGTGACTCAGTCATTTTTATTTAAAGTTGCTATAAGTTTTGTTTATTTTTTTTTTAATTTTAAGTTGCTAGCTGGGTGTGATGGCACATGTTTATAATCCCAGTACTTGGGCGCTGAAACAAGAGGATCACAGGTTCGCGGCCAGCCTCAGCTACTTAGTGAAGCCCTCTGCAACTTAGTGAGACCCTGTTTCAAAATAATAAATAAAATAGGGCTGGGAGTGTCGCTTGGAGGTGGAATGCCCCTGGGTCCCATCCTCAGTACTGGAAAAAAAAAAATTTAAGTTGCTATGCAACTAAATCAGCAGTTCTAAAAGCTTAGAACCAGCTGCTGAGTTATCTACAAAGGCAGAGTGATCCAGTGCTGACTTTACTGTACTTTTGTTGTAGCTTGGTTAGTTGATGACAGAAACAATGAACTGACTCTGAAAATAGTTTTGATTTTCAGAATTTCTTATGTGATGCTGAAACAATCGAACCATTATAACTAAGGGGATAGGAAGCCAAAAGTTGCTAATATCTATTTTACGTAAGAATGTCCTCAAGAGTATGATGTGAAAGGGAAGAGTCATGTAGTAAGTCATTGAATTATAAATCTTGTAAACACAGTTGGGCTGTAATCCAGAGCCTAATTCTAAACTCTTTAAGTTTTATGGCCAGGGTCCAGCATATAAATTTAGTGTATTGGGTTTTTTTAAGATAAAAGTTTAAATGAAGTATAGGTGATAGATTCTAAGGTGGCATACAATTTTCCTGTCTATGTAAAATACTTTTGATTATTAATCATACATGCTGTATCCTTTTTTTTTTTTTTTTTTTTTTTTGCGGTACTAGGGATGGAACCCAGGGACATTCTACCTTCGAGCTACACCTCCAGCCCTATTTTTTATTCTTTTAGCTTTTTGAAACAGGGTCTCACTGAGATGCAAAGGGCCTCACTAAGTAGCCAAGACTGTCCAAGAACTGAGATCCTCTTGTCTCACCCTCTCGAATGCTAGGATTGCAAATGTGTGCTACTACACGTGGCTTATATCCTTTTTATTATTTTTTTAAATTAATTTTTTTTTTTTTTTTGGTGGTACTGGGGTTCCTGGAAGCCCTTCTACCTCCCAGCTACACTCCCAGACTTATTTTATTTTTGGAAACAGGGTCTTAAGTGCTGCTGGCTTCGAACCTGCGCGATCCTCCTGTCTCCGCCTCCCAAGCTCGGGGATTACAAGCGTGCGCCACCACGCCTGGCTATATCCTTTTTAATATAGGTTAATAGTATTAAAATTTATGTCCTCATTAGTTTACTTTTAAGTATACTTTCATAATGGATAATATCTTTGTATGGGAATAATGCTTTTAATGTGTACATACCATAAACTTGAAAATGTTAAATGTAATAATATATGATAATATTCTCATTTTTCTTTTCCATTTTTAGAAACATTAAAAGAGATTGATGATGTCTATGAAAAATATAAGAAAGAAGATGATTCAAACCAGAAAAAACGCCTACAGCAGCATCTCCAGAGAGCATTAATCAATAGTCAAGAATTGGGAGATGAAAAAATTCAGATTGTCACACAAATGCTCGAACTGGTGGAAAATCGAGCAAGACAAATGGAGTTACATTCACAGTGTCTCCAAGATCCCACTGACAGTGAACGGGCTTCAGATAAAGCAAAGATGGATTCTAGCCAACCAGAACGATCTTCAAGACGACCCCGCAGGCAGCGAACGAGTGAAAGCCGTGATTTATGTCACATGACAAATGGAATTGAAGACTGTGATGATCAGCCACCTAAAGAAAAGAAATCCAAGTCAGCCAAGAAAAAGAAACGCTCTAAGGCCAAGCAGGAAAGGGAAGCCTCACCTGTTGAGTTTGCAATAGATCCCAATGAACCTACATACTGTTTATGTAACCAAGTGTCTTATGGGGAAATGATAGGATGTGACAATGAACAGTGTCCAATTGAATGGTTTCACTTTTCATGTGTTTCACTTACCTATAAACCAAAGGGGAAATGGTATTGCCCAAAGTGCAGGGGAGATAATGAGAAAACAATGGACAAAAGTACTGAAAAGACAAAAAAGGAGAGAAGATCGAGGTAGTAAAGGCCATCCATATTTTAAAGGGGTTACTTGTCTTTTATATAATTCGTTTACTTTCAGAAAATGTTTTAGGGTAAATGCATAAGACTATGCAATAATTTTTAATCATTAGTATTAATGGTGTATTAAAAGTTGTTGTACTTTGTCTGTGACCTTAATTTTCTGCACTGAATTACCAAATATTTTATACCAGGTAGTCTTCAGATCACCTGATGAAAGGAGCAGGGAACAGGGAGAGAGTGGTGTGAGCATTATAAAGACTTTACAAACCATGCCTATTTCATTTTCATGTAAACTCCACTGCTATCTTTTTGGGTAAATATAAAAGTTTTTCTAACATTTTAGTTTGATGTACTTAAAAAGTTTAGATATAGTTGGATTTCTCTGTAAACATCAAATTATCTTGGGTAATTTAAAATATGAACACAGAGCTTTTTTCCTAGCCCCACTTATAAATTAATCTCTAATATTCCAGAAACTTAAGGAAGTAGAGATAAAACTGATTTGAGATTCCATGTGAAGTAATGTGCTCTTATTAGAGTATTTGCTGCTGTATTTTCCTTAGTAGCGTTTTGATACACTGTCAGTAGCCCATTTGTAAATGCCTTGCTGCTGTTGCTTCAAGGGATAGATACATTTAACTTGGTGTTTAATAAGGGAGTTGTTTTGTGTTTTAATTGGGACAGATAAGAGTAGTTAGGGTACCAAAAATGCCTCCATTGGCATATATTGGCAAAAATTGGGTTATATAGTATCATGGTTCAGGATTGAGCAATTTAAAAAATGCATATTAATATTTTCCATAAGATCCACTGCTGGGATACTTAGCCACAGGCCTGTCAGTGGAAAAAGGGCATATACTAGTCTTTAAATATTGCCTTCATGTCAAACAGTTGTTTTAAATAGTTCTACTAGGGCTATAGTTTATTTCTGTCCCAATCAGTGATTATACATTGTTTTAAATATTAGTGTACTTATCTTCTTAACTTTCTGGTATTGGTGCTGTTTTGATGTTCTCATGTTTAATGAACTAATTTCATTATAAAAATGCAATTAATAATGTATTTGTAAATTGAATTTTCCAAGATTCTAATATTTTAAGGGTAAGCATTTTGATGGATATATATCCATATGTTTGGAACAATTTTTGGTTTTGGGGGGCAGGAGATTGACGAGTCCTTTAAACTTATGTGTAACATACTTTTTATTCCTTATATCTTTCTAATCTGATTATCTTGATTTTTTTTATTAACATGTGAAAAATTTTGTCTGCTTATTTGGGAAAAAAGTGATTTTTTTTTTTTCCTGCTAGTTCTCTTGTATCACTTTTAGCCATGCCATTTTACCTCATCTAAATGTCAGGTCATTCACCTGTAAAATGAGTTGGCTTAAATATCTCCTAGGTTCTTTTGAAATCTATAGTATTTGCACAATAGTGAAGGATTTTAATAATGAAATGACATGTTTTCCTCTTTGCTTAATGTTGTCCTCCATTCCGAGGTATGAAGACAGGTTAAAGGTGAGGTTAGGTATGTACAATATTTGATGAGATTTTGTTCTAAGGATATTTTAATTGATGACTAGAGCCAGTTGATTATATTACTTTCTTCTGCAAGATATATTAGTATGATTAAGAGTTTATTTTGTTGTAATTGTCGAGTTGTAAAGCAACCTTTTCTCTCTTGAGAATATAGCATTTGGGTTTAGTAGTTATGATCTTGTTACCAGAATGGGGCTATTTAACTGGTACCATTAAAATACCAGTATGAGAAAAGCTCCTAAAAGGCCTTCAGATGTTACTTAGTAGAAGCTGCCACTTTTTCTTACATAAATTTGCCTCAGCATATAGGAGAAAAAAATAAACTTCCTAATAAAAATGCCCAAGCCTTGATTAGAGTTTGACAGGAAAATAAGCCTCTACAATTCTGGAAGATGTGAATCTCTTTAAGACTAAATGTTTGACACACTGTTCCTTTTATGAATTTTCTTTTTTTTTCTATGTCACATGGGAAATAGAAATCTTAAGTTTGCATAACATTATGAATGGGATTTCTTTTTTAAAGTATTTTAGATCTCATATACTATCTCATATCATGGTTATCAACTCATTTTATATACCAGTGGTTCCCAAACTTACCTCACATTGGAATTACCTTGGAACCTTGAAAAAATACTGATACCTGTGCCATTATGATCTAATGCACTTGGAATCTGGCTTAAGGATTAGAATTTTTAAAAGATCCTCATTCTAACATACAGAAATGTTTTTAGGACCCCCTCCTCCATTTTGAAGATTTCAGCCTATTGAAACTGCTTGTTGGATTCTCAACATCTAGATTTATACAACTCTGAAATGATATATATATGTGCCGATACGTACGTGAGAGTTTAACAACTGCCCCCAACAGTCCCATCACCAGTGATGAGTACTCAGTATTTGAGTGCTTCTTATGTGCACCAGGCACTGGTTTAGGCAGATGTGGTGTAAAAAGAAAAAGGCCTTGCTCATGGATCATACATTCTAATGGAAGCGTCAGATATGACTAATATATACATATAAAATGTGTATATCATGTATATATACTGTCAGTAATCAAGTACTAAATGAAAGTAAAGCTGAGTAAATGAATGGAAAGTGAAAGGGGAAAGATGACAATTGTGCCGATTAAAGAAGGTTCCTAAGGAAGTAATCAGCTGAGAACAAATCCGGAAATGAGGCAGGCGAAGCTTTGGGGAGGGAGGAATAGAGCCAGCGCATCAATTTATTAAAGCAGAGCATTAGAGCAGTGTGGAAGGGGCTAGGATGTGTAGGAAAAGTTGGCAAGCCATTGAAGGATTTTGAGCCATGGTCTGAATTATATTTACAATTACTCTGGATGCTCTGTACAGAATTTAGTGGAGGCAGCATATGTGGTATAGGAAAATTTAGGAAACTCAGAAGCCTGTACCAAGAATACTGGCGGCTTAGAACGGGATGGTGGCTAGCAGTGGAAGTAGTGTCTAGGGATAAGTGCCTGTCTGTTTAAGAGGCACAGCCAACAGCACTTCGGCCCAGGAATCTGAATCGGAAGGCAGTGATGACATGGTTGACTCAGGTACTTGGCCAAAGGGAAAAGTTTAGGATTTCTGTGTTGTACTTAGGTTTTAGGTGCCTGTTAGGCCTCTATATATGACAAACCGGGGGAGGAAACAGGAGATAAGCTTTGGAGAATCAGTTTATGAGTGGAGTTTGAAGTCTTGTGACTAAATTTGTGCTCACATTTTAGTATGCTTGAATCGCTTCAGTATTTTAAAATGTAGGTTCTGATTCAGTAAGTCAGCTGTGGGGCCTGAGATTCTGCATTTCCGACAAGCACCTTAGTGAATCTGCTACTACTGTTCAGGAATCTAGATTTTGGGTAGCAACCAAGAAGATCAAGAAAAGGGAGGAGTTGGTGCCGGAGCACTCCCAACATTTGAAACAGGGAGGAAGCAGCAAAGGAGCCTTCTGAGAGATCTCAGCAAGATAAGCTAGATATGATACCCCAGAAACAAAAGAAAGTGTTTCAAGAGGAAGTGCTCAGCTCACTGGAGCTGTTCAAGTAAGATGAGCACTGAGAACTAACCATTAGTAGTTGAGTTTAATAAGCTGCACAGTTTAGAAACCTGCTTAGGGGTGTAAGCAGAAGGGGACTGAAGTGACAGCAAGTGCTGAGTAGACAAGCTTTGCTATAAGAGGTGAGCAGTGTTTTTATGCATTTTTTCAAAGAGGCATTACACATCTATTTACAAGGCACTGTTTTAAGTACTGGAGATACAGCAGTTACTAAAACAAAAATCTGTAACCTAGTGGTGTGATGATGCTGGAGGCCATGGGGGTAAATGTGGATAGGTTGCTGAATTTGGTATCGGAAAAATGAATTCCTCTTTTCAGGTGAAGAGCTGAGGGGGGAGAGAGGTTGGAAGTCTAGGAATTAGAGGTGCGTGTGAAGTACCACCTAAAAAAGTGGGAAAGTGAATGGTCCAGGAACTCCAGTGGGAACTAGGGTAAACTGAAAGTGTTGGTTGTAACTTCAGATAAGCTGTTAACTCATTCTATAGCCTGGATGCAAGAATAAAAGAAACAAAAGGCAAGCCGGGCATGGTGGTGCATGCTTGTTATCCCAGCATTTGGGAGGCTGAGACAGGAGGATCTCGCAGGTTCAAAACCAGCCTCAGCTACTTACACCTTTGCAGCTCAGTGAGACCCGACTGGGGATGTAGCTCAGAGGTAGAATGCCCCTGGGTTCCATCCCTAGTACCGCCAAAAAAAAAAAAAAAAAGAAAAAAAAAAGACAAACACACAAAATAACTTAAAATTTCAAAATTGCTACAGTAAGCTAGAAAAGAAAAAAAATCTCCCTATCTCCCTGATCCTTTTTATGTGCCCAGTAGGTGGCTTCCTCTGAGGGCTCTGTCCTCATGAACCCTGCCTGCAATTGAGAGGAGCAGGTCTTCACAGAGCACTTAGTATAAATAAGCTAGACAGTTCTCTGCTTTTTCTGAACCATGCACTTAGAGTTTGATGTAATTCAAGGTATATTTTAAGTAATATATGTTATTGGTATTACCTTTACAGTTGTCTAAACTCTTTACATTAAAGAACCCTCAGCTCCTTTATTGCTTCCTGTTTCAGTGTGAGGGAAGTGCTGTGAACCAGGTCTTATCCGTGGGCTTGGAAAGGTCATTAATGGTGTGCAGTTTCTTCAGCCAGAAAATGAGTGGTTAGCGTATGGTTATTCTAAAATGTGCCCCTAACATTAGTCTGAAGAAAGATGAAGAAAGAGTTCTCCTACTTCAATAGAAATTTATAAACTAATGGTTCTTAATTCATGTATGTAGTAACTAGACTTTAAAGCAGAATTCTCTAAACTTTAGACACTATAGGAAGATCATAATGGACTTGGCCATTTTTGTGGGCCATTCTAATCTTACATTTAAAAAGATTAATATTTTAAATTGATTCACTATTGACATCAATTTTTTTTTTTTTTTTTTGGTGGTACTGGGGTGGAACTCAGAGGCTTTCTACCTACGGGCTATACTCCCAGACCTATTTTATATTTTATTTGAACACAGGGTCTCACTAAGTTGCTGAGAGCCTCATTAAGTAGCTGGGGCTGGCTTCGAACCTGCACGATCCTCCCGTCTCAGCCTCCCAAGCGCGGGGATTACAAGCGTGCGCCACCATGCCCAGCTGACATCGATTTATTTTGAAAAGAAAGTCTATCAGTCTCAGTAGCAAATTATCACTTTCTGAATAAAAGTAGCCCCCATATTGCTTGTGAAAACTGAGTTCAAAGACTTCCTTTATTAGAAGGTTTAATTAGTAAATAATATTGGGTAAAGATAAAAGACATAGACACCAAAATAATAAAAATAATTTAAAGAGAATTTTCTTGAGTATCTCCTATCCTACTCTAAAAAATACTTAAACAACAGATTAACCACTGCAGTATAAGGCAAAAATATTAACATTTTAAAATTGAAAGCCATATCTAGTTATATGCAGGTGGATGTTGCCTCTTAAAGCTTCTGTAAATCACATAAGGTACTGACCAGCATTATCTATATCACTATTACTGACATTACTGAACCCCATAGGAATTTCTAGTCTTATCTTTTTTTTTTTTTGCTTTTTAATTCAAGGATTTAAAAATAGCCCCTACAGTGACTTCTTGAGATGTGAGAGTGAGTTTCTGGCCAGCCTCATCATATTACCACTCTGGGGCCCAGCATTCTAGACTTGGAAGAAAAAAAATCCTGAGAGTTATGCAGATAACTTTCTCAGTTACCCACTTGCTAAAGGATTCTTGATTTAACAGTCTCCATCATAACAGCACGTTTTTCAGTTTCCTTACAAATTGAACAGTAATATGTTCCTGTCTGTCAGAAACACTAAAGGAATGAGTATAGTCTATTTTGGCATTTTGGTTAGTTGTGCACTATAAGTACTAATCTTAAAATTTTTTTTTTTTTTTTGGTGGTACTGGGGTTCCTGGAAGCCCTTCTACCTCCGGGCTACACTCCCAGACCTATTTTTACATTTTTTTATTTGGAAACAGGGTCTCCTGAGCCAGCGCGCGCGGCTGGCTTCGAACCTGCGCGATCCTCCTGTCTCTGCCTCCCAAGTGCGGGGATTACAAGCGTGCGCCACCACTCCTGGCCCTAATCTTTCAAATTTTAAGTTATTGTATAAAATTCCTGTCTTCTTCAATAGGCCCTTTAATTTTTTTTTTTTTTTTTTTTTTTTTTTTTTTACATATAGCAGGACATAAACATTTACTGTCTTCCTCCATGTTATCCAGCACCATACACTACACAGTTACATTCTTAAATCTTACTCCAGTATGGCGGCCCATTAGCCTGTTTATCTGCCTCAGGCTGGCTTTTAAAATAAATTTGGCTGCTTTAATATTTTTTGTTCTTCCTTCAGAAACCATCTGCCTAGCAGTTTGTATCCTTTTAGTTTATTGTGTATAGGGAAGGTATTTGGTCAAATTTATATTTAGCTAAGAATAAATAGATGCTAAAAGGATCTAGTGATTGAGCTTCAATGTATTTGGTTTTTTAAATAAGATTTTTTTTGTCCTATTCATGCTTGTTTTCAGAGAGCAGTGTTTTGCTATATATTTTTTAATATATATACTTTGAACAACACAATCTAATTACTTTGACCAGAGGGCTTAATTTCTTTATATAGTACACTAATCTTAGAAATTTCCCGCAGAAACACAGGTGTAGACCAGCTGGCTAGTTTTTTTTCTCTCGGTGTTCAGTTTTAAGTTAGTTAAGATTAGAAATATGAAATCATTACTTTCAGTGGGAAATAATTGTTTTGATTCTGAGAAGAACTTGTACCAGAAAATGCAAATGGTAGCACATAGCACTTCCAAGTCCTCCCACCCCCCTTAATACTGGAGATTGAACCTAGAGGCATTCTACCTTGAAGCTACATCCTCAGCCCTTTTTATTTGTTATTTTGATAGAGGGTCTCACTAAATTGCTGAGATAGGCCTTGAACCTGTGGTCCTTTTTGTTTTAGCTTCTCAAATACTGGGATTACAGGCATGTGCGATCATGCCTGGCCCTAGCTTTTGAAAAGGACCTTTTTTGGTGCCTTCCTGAAACATGATAACATTTCCAAAATATCAGAAATTTTCTCCTGTAATCCTTAGAGCACATTTTGCTTTTTAGTTACAAAGTTTGTTTCCCATCAATTTGAAAAAAGTACATTCTTTTTTTTTTTTTTTAGGGTCTGGGGATAGAACCCAGGGGGCATTCGACCTCTGAACTACACCCCCAGCCCTATTTTTTATTCTTTATTTTGAAACAGGGTCACACTAAGTTATAGAGGGCCTGAGTAAGTAGCTGAGGCTGTCCGTGAACCACGATCCTCCTGTCTCAGCCTCCCAAATGCTGGGATTATAAGCGTATGCCATCACGCCTAGCTGAAAAAAGTAAAATCTTTTTTTTTTTTTTTTGCAGGTTTGGGGATGAAACTCAGGGGCATTTGATTTCTGAGCTACACCCCCTGCCCTATTTTTTATTCTTTATTTTTGAAACAGGGTCTCACTAAGTAGCTGAGGCTGTCCACAAACCGTGATCCTCTGGTCTCAGCCTCCTGAATGCTGGGATTACAAGCGTGCACCACCATGCCCGGCAAAAAGTAAATTCTAATAGATAAGAAAGGTAATTATAAAGTAGTGTAGCAAAATTTTTACAATACTTGTAATAGTTTTGGCTTTAATTTATTTGAGAATTGCATGGAGTATCTTCTGCAACTATATTAATGTTACTTTGAGGTAATTCTGACTGAATTTATAGGTGTGACATAATGGAGTTGACAATTGGGACTTTTCTAATTATACAGTGAAAAATAAGGAAACTTTTCCATGTCTAGTTAAGAAAGAGAAAAAGGGCGTAGTGGTGCACACTTATAATACCAGTACTTGGAAGGCTGAGATAGGAAGATCACAGGTTCAGAGCCAGGTTCCCTGCAACTCAGTAAGACCCTGTTTCAAAATAAAGAATATAAAAATAGGGTTGGGGAGTATAGCTCAGAGGTAGAATGCCCCTAGGTTCAATCTCCAATACTAAAAAAAAAAAAGGAAAAAAAACCATAAAGACACCTTAAGTGTTTTCTTAAGTTTTCACTGTATTAAAATTCATTCTTAATTAAATTTCCCTTCCCAGTAGTACAGAAAAGCTTAATTATCTGGAATTAATAAATTAAGGTGTTTTATGGTCACATTCATGTTATTTGAAGGTCAAAATATGATTTTATCTGATACTTGCATTTTTGTTTTATTATGCGTCCTGAGGTCTGCCTTACCAAGAGACCAAAGGAAGGAAATTGTATGCTATGAAAGGAAATTTTGCAGTACACACTCATGTGTAAATAATCCCCAGGTGTGAACTGGGTGTCATTTGTTTCTTTGACATATTTTCCCTTGTAGACCTGCCTCATGCTGACTTTTGACATTGATATGACAATTGAGATAAGTAGAATGTGAAAAACTAATTTGCAAAAGCATGCCACACAGAACTAGAAGAGTTGTACCTGTGAGAACCAGGTAATACCCTCTGGCTCTAGAGTTTCCCAAAGTGTTCCATAGGTCAGGTGGGCTAATCTGCCCAAGAAAGCTGGGATACTTTGAATATTACATACCTCCTTTTGGAGACTCAGTACATGTTAGAGGCCTGAGAAACACCACCATATTTTCCCCTATAAAATCTATTAACATTCTGAGCAGGTAGAGTTCTTTCAATCAAGCTTGGTAATATGCTAAATTATACCATGATCCTCCAATTTCATAAAAATGCATTAAATTATCACAATGTATAGGGAATTATATCTCAACTCCTCACTTTCCTATATCACCAGTTTTTATACCATTTGAACCATTGTACAAAGGTATCAGAGATAAGGACCTGTACCTTCTTTCTGTTAGATAGTGACACTCAATTGGGTATACATGTTCAAAGGAATTATATGTGTTTAAAGCTTTTCTAAACAATTTTGAGTATGTGTATATGTGGTATTGGGGATTGACCCAAGGGCAATCTACCCTTGAGTTACACCCCAGCCCTGTTTTATTTTTTGTTCTGGAAACAGGGTCCTGTTTAGTTGCTGAGGGCCTTGCCAAGTTGCTAAAGCTGGCCTCAAACCTGTAACCCTCTTGTCTCAGCCTCTCCAGTACAGGGATTATACTTATGTGTAACTTCATCCAGCTTCCTAAACAAATTTAATGCAACAAATGACAGTGCTGTTCAAATAAGAATTGTGGGTTCTACTACCTCAACTTTGAAAATAACTTTTTCAGCATATTTTTTCTCCTCCTCCTCCTGCTCTTCTTCCTCTTCTTATTTTTATTTTTATTTTTATTTATTTATTTATTTTTTTGGTGGTACTGGGGTTCCTGGAAGCCCTTCTACCTCCGGGCTACACTCCCAGACCTATTTTTACATTTTTTATTTGGAAACAGGGTCTCCTAAGCCAGGGCGCGCGGCTGGCTTCGAACCTGCGCGATCCTCCTGTCTCTGCCTCCCAAGCGCGGGGATTACAAGCGTGCACCACCATGCCCGGCAGTTATTTTTATTTTTAGTTTTTATTTTAATTGGTGCATTGTAGTCATACATCTTAATGGAGTACAAGATGGTACAGGCATACATGCACACATCACTCAACCCTTACCAATTCCTACCCCACTCCCTCCCCCTCCCTTCTCACATTTGGCGTTGTGATTGACTTTGATATAATTGTGAATGTACATCATAAACATTAGAGAATTTCCCTCTTCCCCCGTCCCATTCCCCTCAGTTGGGTCACCTTATTTGCTTATTTATAATTGTTCTTCTTTTCACCTCCTCCTCTTCCTCCTACCCTTTCTCCTTTTCCTTCTTTTTCCTCTGGTAAATGTGGCCTAGATTACATGCATAGACAACTCTAGCCTTCGTATCTGATTAGAGAAATTTAATCAAAAAAATCACTGTTAATCTTGTGCCCATTTCTGGGAAAACATGGACTACAAAAGATAAGAATCTTAATTCAAGACACATTTTGTTATTAACATATGGGCCAAGTAGATGCTGTGTGGAGTGACCTCTAGACAATGATCTTGTTCTCCCAGTGAGCTGAAGTTTATTAGAGTTAAATGTCATGATGTTCTTTGGCTTAGAAGCCTATAAAGAGAAACCAAACTATATTCCTTGGAAATTCTCATTGTTACTTAGGGTAATTAATATGATTTGTTTCTGTAAAATGCATTTACTAGAAAGTCATATTTGCTAAACCAATGTCATGGTCAACAATTTAATGAAAGAGTCAGGAAATACTCCATGTAGATAGAACTAAAACCTGAATTGTGTAAAAAGCACAAGACCTCTGGAGAAAAGGGGTAGCTGATGGCCCAAGAGTTATAATTCCAGACAGAGTCACTGATGAGGCTATAGATTTACCATTTCTAGCACAGGTTAGTGAAACAGATCTATCTTATTTTGTTTCTCTTAACTAGTTGGGGTCTTGAAGATCAATAGCTTGTGAAGAGTAATATAATTAACTTATTCCTAGAACTAAAAGTTTAAGTTAAAGCAATATTTGATTTATTAGTGTCTTTATACTGAGAGGTAACAGGTGCCCTGTCCAACTCTACACATTTGTTTGTTAAAGCTATTTGTGAGCTGGGCTTGGTGGCACTTGGAGGCTTGGGAGGCTGAGAAAGTACTTGGGAGGCTGAGAAAGTAGGATCGCAGGTTTAAAACCAGCCCCAGCCGGGCATGGGTGGCGCACACTTGTAATCCTAGCATTTGGGAGGCTAAGACCAGAGGATCGTGGTTCAAGGACAGCCTCAGCTACTTAGTGAGGCCCTCCTCAATTTAGTGAGACCCAGTTTTAGAATAAAAAATAGGGCAGGGGGTGTAACTCAGAGGTAGAATACCCCTGGGTTCCATCCCCAGACCCACAAACAAGCAAACACACAGCCTCAGACAGGCATGGTGGCACATATAAACCCACTGCTTGGGAGGCTGAGACAGGAGGATCGCGGGTTCCTGGCCAGCCTCAGCAACTTGGTGAGGTCAATCCACAACTTATTGAGACCCTGTTTCAAAGTATAAGAATAAAATAGGGCTGGGCGTGTAGCTTGGATATAGAATGCCCCTGGGTTCCATAACCAGAACCAAATAAATATCCACAAAACAAAACCAACCTCAGCAAAATAGTGAGACTCTCAGTAACTGAGTGAGATGCTGTTTCAAAAATAAATAGGGCTGAGGGTGTAACTCCAAGGTAGAAAGCCCCTGGGTGGTTCAATCTCCAGTAACACACATGTACAAAGCTGTGTGTGTGTGTGTGTGTGTGTGTGTGTAACCTAGAAACATTCTACCTAAGAGCTACACTCACAGGCCTATTTTTTCAATTTTGAAACAGACTTACTAAGTTGCTAAGAGCCTCACTAGGTTGCAAGTCCTCAGACTTGCCATACTACTGTCTCAGCCTTCCAAGTGTAGGTTTATGGGTGTAGACCACCATGCTTAGCTGTTAAAGCAATTTTAGAATGGTTTGATGTTTATTCTGAAGAGAATAAAGCATCAAGTCAAAGTGATTCTATACCAAGGGAGAATTTCCATTTTCATACCCATCCTTTAAGAGAAAAAAGATAAAGCTCCCACCCTGCTTGGTGAGATCCTTACTGTGATGTATTGCTTCAGACTTTGCAAACTGCTTGTGTGCTATAGGTTCTAAAGCAACGAAAATGAGATTTCACTCTCATTTCTTCATTATAGCCTTGAATGCTATGCTAGATTAGAGAGAAACCCATTTAATTGCCTCAGGATTATTTTGAGGGGAGGGATTGCTGCTGGGGATTGAACCCAGGGCCTTGTGCACAGCAGCACCTGCTCTACCACTGAGCTACATTGCAGCCCCTGCCTCGGGTTGTAAAACCTCAGGGTTTTTCCTGTGGGTACTATAGGGAACATGTGAAATCATGATACTGGGAAGCAGCCTTTTCTCAAAGTGCCATAAAACTCACACCTAAATCTTTGTCAAGGTCTTAACAAAATAAGTTTATTTTTTTTAACAGTTGTCAATACTTGTGATGTTTTAATTGTGGACTTGTGATTTTAATACTAACTCAATTCAGAAGAAAGTGTTTAACTTGGATACACATAACTTGGATGCAGAGGGGTATAAAGGATAATCAAATGACTTTAAGGCATAAAAATGCATCATTAGTATACTATTTTGTAGGAGAAGTGGAAGGGAAATACAGCTTTTTGGAGAAAAAAGTTTTATTTCAGGTGTTTTAAAGGATGTATGTATAGATTTTCTATTTCATTAGATATATTTGCACAATGTAATTTTTAAATGCTTTGCTTCCTTTTAAATGACAGTATAGAGAATATGCCAGAAATTTCATTCCTTGTAATCATATATGCTTATGATGAAACATGGATTAATTTATATGTGTAAGAGGTACATAGTTTAAAAAAATTTAAGGATATGTGAGAGCAAAAACAGTAGAAATAATCTGTTCAATACTGTGGCCTTGACTATCACCTTAAATGGTCTGTCCCACCTCAACCATCCACTTCCATGGTGCTACCTTAGACTTGGAACTGCCAAAATCTTTACTAACATGAAAAATCAATTCTCAACTTTAAGCATCCTATCTTACCAGCCCCTCTAAGTGTACTTAGCTTACTCCCTCTTCACTTTGACTGAACAGTTCTACACCACCACCAAGACCTCCAAAATATTCCTACCCAATCAAAATATTCCTACCCTTTCATACACTCCCAACCCCCGGCGGTGGCTTTTGTTTGCTGTACTTGAAGTTGAACCCACGGCCTTGCTCCTGCTAGGCAAGGGCTCTCCCACTGACCTACACCCCTAACCCTTTTTATTTTATTTTGCAGCAGGGTATTGCTAAGTTTCCCAGGCTGGCATTGAACTTCCAACCTTCCTCTGGCCTTGAGCTCCTGAGTAGCTGGGATTACAGGCTTGTGCTACTAACCCAGCTACTAACCCAGCGGCAGGTTGTCTTTTGTCTCTGCCCAAGCCACGTGCCTTGGCTCACCATGCGGATCACTCACTTACCTATGTTCTCAACTCTCACTGCTTTCCCTCCCTCCATCCAACTCGCAGCCGCCTCAGCAGCTGCAGCCAGGTAGCTGGAAAGTGGCTAGAGAAGTACACCAATGTGCTGACTGCACTTCTCTTCAGTTCACAACAAACCTCAAGCAGGTCTTTAAAGTTGCCTGGTGTGTGTGTGTGTGTGTGTGTGTGTGTGTGTGTGTGTGTGACAGACAGACAGACAGACAGGATTGAACCCAGAACCACACACCCAGCATTTTTGTTTTGTTTTGAAACAGGGTGGGTCTCCACAAAGTTGTTGAGGCTGGTCTTGAACCCGAGATCCTCCTGTCTTGGCCTCCCAAATACTGGGATTACGGGCATGTGCCACCACAACCAGCCCTACTACATTTTTAAAGTCAATTCACTCTTTCACTTTCTGCGACTACTACTGCACTTTTTCTTCTAACCTCCAGTATTCCTCCTTTCTCCACATTCACTAGGCGATTAACTCAGTTCTGTTTCACACAGAACAACAACAAAGCTCGTAAGAATGCGCTACTTGTTCTTTTTCCACAACTACAGGGGCCTACCTGCCTTCCATCCCTTCCTGCTGGATGGTTGTCTTTTTTAGGGCTGACCCTTTTCATGGGGACTTTGTTTCTGGAATTATTCCCTCTCGCTGAATTATCCAGGTTTCTGCTTCCATTGGACTTTTCTGCTGGTATGTAACATGGTATTTTCAATCTTAAAAACAAGAAAGAAAAAACAATGATGATAATAGCCTCATGTCCTCTGCTAATTAGGGTCTCTCTATATGTGTTCACCTTAATGGAGAAATTCTTCAAAAATGTTGTCTACTTTTTTTTGTCTCTACTTTCCTTTCATTCCTTCCAGAATGGCTTTGTCTTCAGCACTCCACTCCAAGGGAAGCTGCCTTCCCATTTTCAAATTTGATTGTCCATTCTCTGTCATTGTCTTTTCCTGTTCTCACTCAACACAGCTGATTAAGAATGCTTTTTCACTTATTCTCCAGGGTACAAAGTACTCTGGAGTCTCCTCCAGTTTCACACAGTAGCTTCTCATTCAGTCTCGCCGACTCTGCACCTTCTCCCTGTCTCCCCAATACTGGAGTGTTCTAGGCTAAGACCTCAGAAGTCTTTAGCATCTACAGTCATTCCCTGGGAAATTACTTCCTGTCTGATGACTTCAAACACCTTTCATCCTCTGATGACCCTCAAAGGTGCATCAGCAGTCCAGACCTCACATCTAAACTCATGTACCCCACTGCCCTCAGCAGTTCCCTTTGCGTGTCTAATGGACATCTCAAATTTAGCTCCTGACTTTTATACTCCTTCTTATCCTAAAAACATCCCTATATTTTTTTATATTTCTTTGGCTGGTAGATATCAACTATATCTTTTAGCTTCTTGGGCTAAAAATCTTTATTCTTACACTCCAAAACAAATTTGTCTGCAAAGTCTGTCAGTTTGGCCTTCAAAATACCTTCAGCAGAGCCAGGTGTGGTGCCACATGCCTGTAATCCCAGTACTTGGGAGGCTGAGACAGGAGCATCACAGGTTCAAGATCTGCCTCATCAACTTAGTGAGACTCTCAGCAACACAGCAAGATCCTGTTTCAAAATAAAAATATAAAAAGAGTTGGGGGTAGAGCTTGCAGATAGAATGCCTCTGGTTTCAATCCTCAGTACCAAAAAAATACAAAATAACAAAACAAAACAAAATCCTTCAGCAGCATAAGGCTCCACTCTTCTTTGCCTCATCCAGACCACCATTTCCTCTGTTGGACTGTTGTAACAGTCTCCTAGTCAAATATCTTGCTCCCAACTTTGCCCCTTATGTTTATTGCCCACAGATTAGCTAAAGAGATTCTGGCAGATCAGTCTCTCCTCTGTCTAAAGTCCTCCCCTGGCTTGCCACCCCACAGTCCTATCCAAAGGCCTTCTAATGGCTTGAAAGGCCTCACTTTATCAGGCTCCTCTGACTTCTAGCACTCTGCATTTTCTCTCTTGGTCTCAGCCACATCGGCCACCTTACAGCGCTCAGCCTCGGGCCTTCACACTTCTTCCTCTCCCTGCCATGCTCTTGACTCAGGTTCCTATTTCACTTGCTCCCTCTTGCATATAGCTAACCCACAAATACTATTTACATTCCAGAATGCCCAGTGTTTCTCTCACCCATCAAAACTTTACTTCCATCAGAGTTAAGGTCAATCTAGGAAACTTTAACCAAGGGATGGTTATATGAACTCAGCCTCATTGGAGAATATCAGTACTGCCCATTCAGCTAAAGTGATCCGAATCCAAACAGATCTTAAATTTGTATAAAGTTAAGAGAGTATACAAGGACGTAAGTAGAAAAGAAAGAACACGGATGAAAAGAGAAAAATTCCGATGATGTTATCTCCTCCTTTACTGTTTTATATATGTGTATAGTTTCTGCTTACTTGACTGTCTCCTCCCTCTAAAATGTAACCTCCTTGGGAGCAGGAATTATGTGTGTTTTTTTACAGCTGCATTTTCAGTGCTAGAATAGCGCTGACCTACAATATTCCGTTAATAAATATTTTTTGAATGAACGTCATGGTACTTTTGTTAATCCATTCTAGTGTCTTTGGTCATTAAGTGTATCATCTCTTCTCATTCAGCTATTTTCTTAGGATAAAGATGTTAAGTGGCCTAGGTTCTTGTACAATATTACTATGCATTACTGAGTTTTTCTGCTAGGGATCACTTGCCAGGGCATCATGGGAGCATTTACCTATGGTGCTCTTTCTTAAATTTAAAAGCTGATTCCTCTAGTTCAAGTAGAGAAGAAAATCAGAATCACTTTTAGTTTCAGAGCAAGAAGTACATTTTGATAGTAAGTAGGGAAATGAGAGATTAATTTTAACTATGCCAGATTTTTTAAGTAATAGTGCATATAGCACACACCTGTCACGAAGGACTTAAATAGACAATCACTACAAAATCCCAATTGTCTATTGAGCAGTTTGGTGGGAATAAAGGAAGGCAGGGCTCTCTGAAATTTACTTTAAGTTCTACTATGATCTCAGAAATACTTTTTGTCAGATTCTGTAATGGTCAATGATTGCCACTTATCCAGAGAGAAATATGAAGGGTCAGCTTGTTACCCATGATTTTCAGTGCCAAGTTATAGACCACTATCCCCTGTTATCCAGAGAGTAAAGTAAAACTGTACTACTTTAAACAGGGAGGACTTTTTCCCCAGGGGCTGCCTCAGTACACGCACAAATGATTCCTCTTCCGGAGTGTTGTTCTCCACCTGAAGAACTGAAGTCAAACAGCAAACGTACAAAGTCCCAGGCAGGTTAAAAGAAATGCTCAAAACAATACATCCCAAGACTATATCAATTGGCCACAGTCTTGTATAATTCAAGGGGAAGAAGATATAAGAATAACAAATATCTGACAAGAATGTTGCCAGCTAGGAACCCGGGCCAGATATAACTTTTTTTTTTTTTCCCCATAGCATTCTCTTCAGTTCTGAACATCAGTTCTTTCTAGTATGGGACTTTAAGAAGTCCTTATCAGTTGATTGGTGTTGACACTGAAAAATCAAACCCATTTGCTATTGCACTTCTAATGGAGCTTTAAACAATTTTCACAGGAAGGAATTCTTTCTGGTTGTAATTCTATGAAAATAATTTTTGCAAAAGAGCTAAACAAGTTATTGGTCCACTCATCACAGACTGAGTTAAACAGGATCTATCTTCCTGCTTGCTGGATTTGAAGCCTGGGTATTATTTTTTCTTGATATGTAGTGAATAACTTGAAATTTGGGGGCTATGTTGAGTTTAGAATATAGAGACCAGCACTTCTGGATTAGACCTCATGTTAAGCATGTAACACAGGCTCACAGCCAACAAATTGCAATGGGAGGGAAATGTATTAATTATCTCTAGTTATTTTTCCCTCACTAAGAGTTGGTGTTCACCAGTCATGGTGGTGGCTTGCCCAGTACTTAGGAGTATTTAGTACTGGTTGCTACTTGGGATATCCAAGTATCCCAGTACTTGGGAGGTTGATACAGGAGGATCACAGGTTAAAGGCCAGTCTCAGCAACTTAGTGAAACTCTCAGAAACCTAGGGAGACCCTGTTTCAAAACAATAAATAAATAAATAAATAAATAAATAAATAAATAAATAAACTAGGTGTGTAGCTCAGAAGTAGAACGTTTCTAGGTTCAACCTCTGGTTGCCCCCCCCCCAACACACACACACAAGTTGGTATTCATGTGTGTCCCTATTCCTCTGAGCTTCATTATGATGTTATCACCATGCACTAATAAAAGTATATATGTATAAATATATGTATATTTAAAAAAGGAGTTGGTATTCTTAAGGCCTAGTGGTGGCAAGACATTATTATTAATAAGCTTTGCTTTTGTACTAACTTCTAAAGTGCCCTCCATTTTCCTTAACTTGAGAGTACTGTCATTTCTCTAAACTGATTCTATCTTGGTTGAAGTCAAACTCTCTTCATTTGCTTTTTATTTCTTTGATCTTCTTCTTATTTGTGTCAATCTCTCTTTTTACTGTGGGTTGTTCACTGGAGTGCCACATGATGTTTGGAAGCCAGGGCTTTCTGTTGCTCTCCACACTCTCAGTCCTTTAGACTTCAACATCACCTTGAAATCTGCATCACCAGTCCTTGGCCTGAGGCCCAAGCTTTCTCAGCTCAGCACGCACTGGCTGGTTTACTTGGATGGCCCAGTGTCCACTCATATCAACGTCTCTTCTCATTGATTGGTCCAGTTTCCTCCCCATTTCCAAGTCAGTAAAATGGCTCCTACACTGTTTTCACTTCTTATCTTCTACAACACAGGAATTGTGCTGCCAATTCTGAAAGCTAATCATTGTCACCACCACCACCATCATCATCAATCATAATCTTATGGGCTTAAAGTTCTGGAGAATCAATAGAGTAATAAGAAAATAATAAACCTGGGAGTGGACTATGGACAGGAAACTAAGGATGACAGAGAGGACAGTCCCTTCAACAGGCTCCAAAGCAGAGCAGCCTACCTCTGTGCTGCTCATCTTTTTCCAATATATTTATTCTTCTTTTTATTTAGTCTCTTTCTACTCTTCCTTCTCCTCCTTCTCCTTTTTTTTCTTGATTGAACTCAGGAACATTCTACCTCTGAGTTACACCTCCAGCTGGTTTTACTTTATATTTTTTCTTTTTAAAGTGTTCTACTTTTCTATTTGAATCTTCTCTTTGTTGCATGACAACATTTCAATGAATTTTAAGATTCATTTGAATTAATATCATATGACTAATAGGGCCTAACAGTCTAATCTAGATGGATACAGAAGAGAGAGATTTATTCGACCAGAGGAATTAGGACAACCTGGAAGACACTGTGAAGGTCTTTGTGGATGACTATGTAATAGTGGTAGAGTTGCAGAATTTCCTGGAGATAAAGTTGTTGGGAGATGAGAAAAGGTTGAATATGTAAGAATTTGGGAAAAAGAACAGGGCATGTGTGGTTCAACTCTTTTAGCTTCTCATCAGTTTCAGTTGCCAGAAGAGGGGTGTAGTCTCATTTACCATGGGCACCACAATAGGGTCCTCACCTGTGGAACTGCTGGGGAGATAAATAATCTAATCCAAGTAGCAAGATTCCTGGGCTACAGATATAAAGTCATGCTCTCGGAAGCTTAATAATAATGATAATTATAATAATAACAACAATAATAAAGAGCTGGGTGTGGTAATGCATGCTTGCAATCCCAGTTCTTGGGCGGCTGAGACAGGAGGATTGCAGGTTTGTGGCCTGCCTCAGCTACTACTGAGTGAGGCCCTCCGCAACTTAATGAGACCTTGTTTCAAAATAAAGAATAAAAAAATTAGGCTGGGTGGGTGTAGCTTGGAGGTAGAAGGTCCCTAGGTTCAATGCCCAGCACCACAAAAATAATAATAGTTATTATTATAATAAAGTTGGCATTGGGATTGGCACTTGCCTATCCCCTGCTCCTTATTTCTCTGTTTGTTCCAGTAGGGATGAGAAAACAGATATTTATTTATCCCCTAAGACTTCCATACTTAGTTAATAATTAGTCCTCAATAAACAGTTCTTGAGCAACTAAAGAAATTTTCCATGTACACATTTTCCTCATCCCATCTCATTTGGCTTGGTCAAAGAGAGGTCCCATTCATACTGCAGTCTCAAAAGCCAAGTGGCAAGTCATAGCCTGGAATGGTCTTTGGGAGGCAGAAGAAGCCAGTTGGCCAGCTCGCCTGTTTTCTCACACACACCCTGGCCCCAGAAGTCAGGGTCTCCAGCATAAGTGAGATGAAGCTAGTGTAGGACTTCCCTAAGGGACACACCATTCTTATCTTAATCCAGGCAGCACGTCTTAGCCTATCCAGAGGAAATGGCTCTAGAATAACTTCTACCCATTCATGAATCGCCTTTCAAAATTTGATTTCATTTTGGATAAAGTTTTCCTCATCTTCTCGTCTCTTTAAAGGAAAGCCAACAAATACTTAAGTTTTTACTGAGAGCTATTTAAAATTTTCCTTTTTACTTTCTTTTGGGGGGGGGTGATTCTGGGGTTCCTGGAAACCCTTCTACCTCCGGGTTACACTCCCAGACCTTTTTTTTATATATATTTGGAAACAGGGTCTCTTAAGCCAGCAAGGCTAGCTTCGAACCTGCGTGATCCTCCTGTCTCTGCCTTCCAAGCGCGGGGATTACAAGTGTGTGCCACCACACCCGGCCTTCCTTTTTACATCATTTTCTAGTTGTTTTTCTTCAATGTTTCTACCTCAAGGAGTTCAAAGAGCTAAAACCAGGGATCCAAGAGAGATAGAGGAGAGGGATTTATTTATTCTTATTTATTTTTTTGTGGTAATGGGAATGGAACCCAGGGGCTTTTCTACCTCCGGGCTATACTCCCAGACCTATTGTTTTATACTTTATTTGGAAACAGGGTTTCACTAAGTAGCTGAGGCTGGCTTTGAACTTGTGCAATCCTCCTGTCTCAGCCTCCCAAGCACTGGGATTACAAGTGTGCACCACCACGCCTGGCGTCTGAGGAGTAGGATTTAGAGAGGCCCATTTACTCCAGAGACCTGTATACATAAGCCCAGGGCTCCCAGAACCAGGCTAAAGGTCTTACCTTTGTTGAAGCTGTGCTCTCTTCATTTTCTCTTTACTCCTCTGATCCCTCTATTTGCACTAGTTCTTGTTTACTGGAGTGCAGCTCATGTTCAGCTGTGGCCTTCTCTTGTTCTCAACACACTCTTTGGAGATCTCAGTCTCTTGCGACTCTCCATCACCAGTTGTTGGCCTGAGGCCCACACCTTCTCAGTCCAGTTGCACTAGCCGATTCCACTTGGATAGCCCAGTAACAGCTCCCGCAGGCCACAGGTACAGATACAGAATTCTGTCTCTAGCAACTTTCTCTCAAAAATGCTTTCAATTGTATTAAGTACATATTCGAGATCCCCATTATAAAGAATTGACTTGATGTGAACCTGTACCCAGTGACAGAGGATGGTAATTTTTTCCTGGTCCTTGACCCATCAACAGTGCTGTAATTCTATCACTCTCAACTTTCTTTCCCAAATTTGTTTTTGCTTTATTTTTTGTGGTACTGAGGATTGAACCCAGAGGCATTCTACCTCTGAGCTATAACCCCGGCCCTATTTTTTATTCTTTATTTTGAAACAGGGTCTTTTTTTTTTTTTTTGGTGGTGGTACTGGGGTTCCTGGAAGCCCTTCTACCTCCAGGCTACACTCCTAGACCTATTTTATATTTTTTTATTTGGAAACAGGGTCTCTTAAACCAGCTGGCTTCGAACCTGCACGATCCTCCTGTTTCCACCTCCCAAGCGCGGGGATTACAAGCGTGCGCCACCACGCCCAGCAAAACAGGGTCTTATTAAGGTGTGGACGGCCTCACTAAGTAGCTGAGGCTAGCCTTGAACCTGAAATCCTCCTGTCTCAGCATCCCAAGTACTGGGAGTACAAGCATGTGTCACCTCACTCAGCTACTAAATTTAGAATAATCATCTTACTGCCTCCATGTAACAACACATGACAGGTCTGGTTCTTGAAGTCTCAGTTCCCAAGGGATTTAAAATTTTCAAGACAGAATGTTGAGGTCATTACATGATCCTTGCAGAAATTTTGACAGGGAGACCCATTGCTTGAGGTGTTACCCATTTGAAAGGGTTTGGAATGTTTACCCACCAGATAAAAAGTATTCCCAGAGGAACTAGAAATTTTATTTATTTACATGGTGCCAGTGTCACTTCAGACATTATTGACTAACTCCAAAAGGGAAAGTACCAGGCCAGTGGAGTGACCTGCCTGTCAGCACCAAGCAAAAAAATCATTAGCAATGGTGAGATAGCGTTCCGTGATGTGCCTTGTGCCCTGATGCAACTGGAAATGCCCAACATTATGTATGAACATTTTGCCAAAAAATGTTATACCTGTGTCAAATCAAACTCCTCAAGATATAATATCTAGCAGGAGGAGACCAAGTACAATTACAACATAAGGAAATAGAAAAATCCAGAATATATGACAACTAGTATGAATGTTCAAAAATCAATATTTTCCCAGCATTTAAGAGGCTGAGACCAGAGGATCACAGTTTACGAACAGCCTCAGCTACTTAGTAAGGCCCTTCACAACTCAGTGAGACCCTGTTTCAAAGCTAAAAAGACTAAGCCAGGCGTGGTGGCCCACGCTTGTAATCCCAGCATTTGGGAGGCTGGGACAGGAGGATCACGGTTCCTGTACAGCCTCAGCTACTTAGTGAGGCGCTTTGCAACTCAGTGAGACCCTGTTTCAAAATAAAGAATAAAAAATAGGGCAGGGTGTGTAGTTTGGAGGTATAATGCCCTGGATTCCATCCCCAGTACCACACGCACGCACACACACATACACACACACACACACACACACACACACACACACACACACATCAATATTTGGGGGGAAAAAGGGAGGTATTTTGGTTTTAAAAAGACATACCCAAATGTAGTATGTGAAGTGTGATTAGATTTTGGCTTGAATAAAAAAAGCTATAAGAAGTATTTTGGGGGCCTGGGGTTGTAGCCCATTGGTACAGCATTTGTCTTACATGTGTGCGGTCCTCAGTTCAATTTGTAGCACTGTAAAAACAACAGCTACAACAAAAAAAGATGTTTGGAATAGATGGGAACCATTTGACATGACTAGATATTAGGGGACATTATTAAATTGTTAATGTTTTTAGATGTGATAATAATATCATGATTATATGGGAGAATGTCCTTACAGGTGAGAAATAGATGCTGAAGTGTTCAGGTGTGAAATTTCATGGTATCTGCAACTTGTTTTCAAATAGTTCAGAACCAATAACAAGGCTGGGCGTGGTGGCACACACGCTTGTAATCCAGTACTTGGGAGGCTGAGACAGGAGGATCACAGGTTGGCAGCCAGCCTCAGCTACTTAGTGAGAACTTTTGCAACTTAGTGAGACCCTGTTTCAAAATAAAGAATAAAAAATATGGCTGGGGGTGTAGGTCAGAGGTGGAATGCCGCTAGGTTCAATTCCCAGTACCATACAAAATAAAAATAACAACAAAAGCAAGTCAAACATACATATAAACAAATATGATCATTTTTAGATCTAGGTAGAGTTCAAATTGAAGATGGTGATTGATTAGACTATCATTTAAAATTGTTCATATCTATGAAATGTTTTGTAATAAAAATATTACAAAAATAATAGAAAAGTTTATAAAGTGAAACAAAAAGCATGCCTTCAGGAGTCTAGGCAACTATACAGAAAGACTGCACTTTCCTTCCCAGCAGAGTCAAACCTTATGCATCTGTTTGCATATGATCTTATCCATGGTGGACTGTAAACACCATGGGCCCGCAGTGGGCTTTGTATAGCACAGAAGCCAATGATAGGATTTCAAGGCCCTTCCTGTGTATGCCCTTCATTCTATGGGGCAGAAGGAGCTCTCTAAATTGAGGTGCGAATAATAAGAACCAGTATATGGTTTTGATTTAAGTAGTGTTGGGGTATGTGTGTGTGTGTGTGTGTGTGTGTGTGTGTGTGCATGTGTGTGTGTGTGTGTGTGTGTGTATGTGTGATTGAACTCAGGGGCATTCTACCTCTGAGCTATACCCCAGGCCTTCCTGATTTATTTATTTACTTATTTAAACTGGGGATTGAATCCAAGGGCATCCTACCTCTGAGCTATATCCCTAGCCCTATTTTTATTTTTTATTTTGAAACAGAATCTCACTAAGTTAGAAACAGCTTCATCTGTGAACATTAGTCTCCCAAGTACTGGGACTGTAGGCATACACAACCAAGCTCGGCGTGGTGGTGTATGCCTACAGTCCCAGTACTTGTGTTGTGGCTGCTAAGAGCTGGGTGTGGTGGCGCACGCTTGTAATCTCAGAGCTTGGGAGGCTGAGATAGGAGGATCGTACAGGTTCAAAGCCAGCCTCAGCTACTTATTGAGGCTCTCAGCAACTTAGTGAGACCCTGTTTCTAAAATAAAGTATAAAATAGGTCTGGGAGTGTAGTCCAGAGGTAGAAAAGTCCCTGGGTGCCGAGCGTGGTGGCGCATGCTTGTAATCTCCACGCTTGGGAGGATTGCATGAGTTTGAAGCCAGCCTCAGCTACTTAGTGAGGCTTTCAGCAACTTAGTGAGACCCTGTTTCCAAATAAAATATAAAAAAGGTCTGGGAGTATGGCCCAGAGGTAGAAAGAAAGCCTCTGGGGGTCACCCCCAGTACCAAAAAAAAAAAAAGTCCCTGGGCTCCATCCCAGTACCACAACAAGAAAGAAAGAAAGAAAGAAAGAAAAGAAGAAAGAAAGAAAGAAAGAAAGAAAGAAAGAAAGAAAGAAAGAAGAAAGGAAAGAAAAAGAAAGAAAATGTGGTTGCTAAGGCATCACCTTTGGAAATGATGAAAAATATGGTTCTAAACTCTTGACAGTAGTATTGCATTATCATACAGAATGCTCTAAAACAATCTCTATTCTGTTTTGCAGATCACTATTTGTATGTTTTTGTTTCAGCTTTCTTGTTCAGAAGCCTCTTGACTTGTGAAGACAAGGGAAAGATACTGGAAATTGGCAGAAGACCCTTCAGCCAGGGGCAGGGCTTTAAACTCTTGATATAAGGGAAAGAATCTGAACTGGACATGGTGGCACATGCCTGTAATCCTAGTACTTGGAAGTCTGAGATAGGAGGATCAAGAATTGCAAGCTGGAGACCAGTCTCAGCAATTTAGTGAGACCCCCAGCAACGTAGAGATACCCTGTTTCAAAAAAATTTTAAAAATAAAGCATCTGGGGGTAGAATGACCCTGGGTTTGACCCCCAAATGTTAAAAAAAGGAAGGAAGGAAGGAAAGAAAGAGGAAGGAATATGCTTTGGGGTGTCTGGCATTCTCCCTGGCTGGGCCTAGAGAACTCACACCACGTGATCCTGTGTAGATTGCCCAGATGCTGACCCTGAACCCACCTGGAAGCCAGGAATCTTTGGAGTGGTACTGAATAAAGGAATTCTGTGCAATAAGGAACCTTAGTGATTACTCAGCTCAAAACAAAACAAAACGTACATGGCCTGAAAGTAGTAGCGACCTTTCTCTGAAGGCCAGTGAGTTTTTGCCTCTGATATCAGTGGCAGGCTCTATCTCAGAGGAGAATTCCACACAGAGTTCCTGATTTGTGTTTCTCTTATTCTGTTCTGCTCCAATAGGCTGTGACTCCTAGAGACTGACTGTAACTCTGGGAAAAGCGGATTATCAGAAATAGAGGAGCGCTGATTTGTGTTTTTTGGTTATAGTATAATTAATTCTTCTTCTTTTTTTTTTTTTGGTGGTACTGGGGTTCCTGGAAGCCCTTCTACCTCCAGGATACACTCCCACGGGCTACACTCCCAGACCTATTTTTTAACCTTTTCATTTGGAAACAGGGTCTCTTAAGCCAGCGCGGCTGGCTTGGAACCTGCGCGATCCTCCTGTCTCCGCCTCCCAAGCGCGGGGATTACAAGCGTGCGCCACCACGCCCGGCCTATAATTAATTCTTTTACCATCTTGTTCTCCCAAAATGTTTCCTGAAGCGTCCATTATAACTATATATCTATAACAATGGTTATAGAATTTAATAAAATAGAGAGATGAGAAGAATTCAAGTAAGCAACCCAACATGGAAGACTGGAGTCATTTCTTTGCCGCCGCTCCTTTGGTTCAATCATGTTTCTTTCTTCCTGTTGCTGCTGATATTTTACTTCAATCAGCCTGATTTCAATAAAAAAAAAAATCTAGCTTGGCATTGTGGCACAGGCTTGTAATCCCAGTACTTGGGAGACTGAGATAGGTTCATGGCCAGCCTCAGCAACTTAGTGAGGCCTTCCACCACTTACTGAGACTTTTCAAAATAAAAACAAAATAGGGCTGAAGGTATAGCTCAGAGGTAGAATAACTCTGCATTCAAACCCCAATACCATACACATATTCTGCACCCCCCCCAGTATGATGGCACACACCTGTAATCTCAGTACTTGAGAGGCTGAGACAGGAGGATTGAAGGTTTGAGGCCAGTTGCAGCAACCTAGAAAATGCCTCTGCAACTTAGTGATACCCTGTTTTGAAATAAAAAATAAAATAGCTGGGATATATAACTTGGAAGTAGAATGCCCCTGGGCTCCAGCCTCAGTGCCAAAAAAATAAAAAGTTCTATATGCCACTTACAACATGTGATTTCCTTTTCTCCCTTCCTCCTCTCCTTCTCCTCCTCCTCCTTCCTTTCTCTCTCCTCTTTCCTTCTCTCTCCTCTTTCCTTCTCTCTCTCTCTCTTCCTCTCTCTCTCTTCCTCTCTCTCTCTCCCTCTCGCTCTCTCTCTCTTTCTCTCTCTCTCTCTTCCTCTCTCTCTCTTCCTCTCTCTCTCTTCCTCTCTCTCTCTCTTCCTCTCTCTCTCTTCCTCTCTCTCTCTTCCTCTCTCTCTCTCTTTCTCTCTCTCTCTTCCTCTCTCTCTCTCTTTCTCTCTCTCTCTTTCTCTCTCTCTTCCTCTCTCTCTCTTCCTCTCTCTCTCTTCCTCTCTCTCTCTCTTTCTCTCTCTCTCTCTTCCTCTCTCTTTTTCTCTCTTCCTCCCTCTCTCTCTCTCTTCCTCTCTCTCTCTCTCTCCTTCTCTCTTTCTCTGGTATGTGAGCTGGAGTTGCTTTTGGCGAGATTGCCAGGTGAAACATTCCCAGAAGAAAGCACAGTTGTGCCCCTCAGTCTCCATGGAGACTGGTTCCAGGACTCCTGCAAATATCCAAATTCTCCGCCTAATATAAACAGGGGCCACACTATTTACATATGAGTTTGTATATTGTCACAAAAGAGTAAAGTCTGAAGAAATGGCCAGACCATGGTGCTTTTTGTACTTTTCAGACAAAGAACAATAAATTTGTGCAGGAATGACAGGACGAACATATCTGGGTCAGATTCTAAATTCTAGGGCTGTTACTAAGAAAAAAAAATGTGGAAGTGGGGAAGCTGGTAGAAGATAAGGGTTATTTGGAGAATATCTCTATTCACTGCAGCCAGTTACCAGGTGTGCTATGGGAAGGACCTCCCCCTCCCCCATGAACCTTTCTGTCTTGCATATAGGATAAGCCAGGCCAAACAATCCTTTCTGATGTTAGAGTTCTTCCATTGATTTCAGCTTGAAGTCGTTGGCGTACCAGTTGGGCACATCCTGTAGCACAGCCTCGGTCCATGTAGCTGCCTGCCTTGGATGGATCCCTGTACTGCTGGGCTTTCCACTTCTTTCCTCTGTCAAATATGGGGTGAAATAGGAATCTCTGTAGCCCTTTTCAGCATGAACATTCCAAGAATGTCTTCTATGTGTGTTCATTTTGCAATGTGTAAAGGAATCTGTTTTTAGTTTAGTTTTTTTTTTTTTTTTTTTTTTTTTTGTGTGTGTGTGTGTGTGTGTGCTACTAGGGATTGAACCCAGGGGCATTCTACCTCTGAGCTACATTCCCAGCCATATCTCTGTGTGTGTGTGTGTGTGTGTGTGTGTGTGTGTGTGTGTGTGTGTTAATGAGGGCGGAACCCAGAGACCCAGAGGCCTTCTACCTCTGCGCTGTACTCCCAGCCCTATTTTATATTTTATTTAGAAACAGGGTCTCACTAAGTTGCTGAGGCTGGCTTCGAACCTGCGTGATCCTCCTGTCTCAGCCTCCCAAGTGCGGGGATTACAACTGTGCGCCACCATGCCCAGCTATCTTATTTTTTATTTTGAAATAGATCTCACTAAGTTTCTGAGGCTGGCTTCAAGCCTGCAATTCTCCTGTCTCAGCCTCCCAAGTACTGAGATTACAGGTGAACACCACCACACCTGGCTGAAAAAATATCTTTGAACTTTCTTTCCTTCCTTCCTTCCTTCCTTCCTTCCTTCCTTCCTTCCTTCCTTCTTTCGTGTGTGTGCACTTTTATCTTTGAACTTTTCTATCTGTACTGCCCATGAAGCTCCATCTCAGAAACAGGCTGAGAGCTTCATTTCAGAGCTCAGCCCATCAAGCCTTCCAGCCTTTCACACTCTGAGCTCGACAGATTTGCTGAGCAGCTAAGACTCACACTTCCATAGCATGCCTATGAGCTGCAGGCCTGCACTTGCCAATCTGCATGGGTGAATCTGAACCTGAATATTAATTCTACCCTCAGGAGCCAACACATCTGGAAAATATTAATGTTTCCTTCAAGTGGAATTTTTTTGGGAAACTGTGTGTGTGTGTGTGTGTGTGTGTGTGTGTGTGTGTGTGTGTTACTGGGAATGGAACCTAGGGTATTCTACCTCCAAGCTACAGTGCCAACTGTTTTATTTTTTAATTTCAAAACAGTCTTACTAAGTTGTTGAAAGCCTTGCTAAATTGCTATGGCTGGTCTCAAATCTGTCATCTTCTTAGCTCAGCTTCTCATGTACTGGGATTATAGGTATACACCACCAAGCCCAGCTGGAAACAGATTTTTAGTGAAGATTTTAAGTACCTGCCATACGAAGAAGAAAATAAAAAATTTCTAAGCACCCCATAGAGTCATTGTATTATCAGAAGTAAAGAAAAATAACATTTATTTAAGTGAAAAATTAAAGTCAAAGCAAGCTGGACATGAGGACACGTGGCTGTAATCCCAAGTATGACAAAGACGTAAAGAAACCACAGTAGAGCCGGGCATGGTGGTCCGCACCCATAATCCCAGTATTTCAGAGGCTGAGACAGGAGGATCGCAGGTTAGAGACCAGCTTCAGAAACTTAGCAAGACTCTTAGCAACCTAGCAAAAAATCCTATTCCCAAAACAAAAAAATAAAAGGGCTAGGATCACATCTCTAAGAGTGAATGCCCCAGGTTCAATACCTTCTACTAGAAAACAAACAAAGGCAAGGCATGCTTGTTCCTTCAACAGCTGTATGTCATTACTTCTAGTGAATGGAGTACACTGTCTCTAAACAGATTCAAGAACATCGGTGTCAGTAGTATCTGCGTGTTGCTTCATCCCTGCAAAGCCTGCTAGACTAGAACACAGTCTTGGGCTCTTGACCTCTGACCCTTCTAGAACCTTCCAGTGCACACATTTTAAATGTTGAACCTGGGCCAACCCTGCTAAGGCTATATATTAAGTTAAAATGTAAACACACAATCCTTGAGACCAAAAAGGGTGGCTCTCATGGCAGCTCAGCCTGCCTCCCTCCTCTGGTCCTCTTTCCTAAGTTCTTAACTCTGTTGCTCTCAATAATGCGGAATGGATAGAAGAGTGAGTTCTTGTTAAGGGGGTGTTTTTCGAGAGGTCTTTAAGGGCATTTAGTATAATATTTTTATGCTTGTTAAATGACTTTTAATGTGTGTGTGTGTGTGTGTGTGTGTGTGTGTTGTTGTTGTTGTTGTTGTTGTTGTTGTAAGTAGATTCACCTGTTTAGATAAGGACAATTGACTCCGGTGTAGATGTGGTTATCCTAATCGAGAGGATTTCCAAGAGGCTGGATTAGCTACAAATATTTTCAGGAACTGGAATTCATTCTGCTGCACTGTCTCCTCCCCTCAATGCTGCCAGAAGAACCAGGTGACCCCTGTGACCCCTCGGGGCAGGTGTGTGTGGGGACAGAAGCTCAGAGCTGTGTATTTGGTGTTTGATCCTCTCAATGACAAAGGTGAGGCTTGCTGGTTTATGACGGACTGGGGCAGAGACTAGGGTGTTTGGGAAAAGAGTATTCAAAGGGAAAAATGTATTCACATAAGAACACAAATACCTGTGTTGAGGCTGGAGCCCTTGACAAGACCTTCTTGGAAGCAAGGAGGACTCTGGACCTGAATGACCTCCCTCTGATTATCCCCTAACCCCTCTTCTTGCAAATAAATAAAACATTTATCTGAGCATGGTGGCACATGCCTGTAATCCCAGTACTTAGGAGGCTGAGGCAGGAAGGACTGCATGTTCTAGGCCAGCCTCAGCAACTTCATGAAAGCATTTCCAAGTCAAAAATAAAATAGTGCTGGGGTGTAGCTCAGTGGTAGAGAGCCCCAGGATTTGATCCCCAGTACCAATGAATACATAAATAAATTTCCAATTCTTTCCACCTCTGGGGACTATATATTCTGCAGAATGGACTCTAGAAATCTGGACTTGAAGGTGGCATCTTTTGTTTCTTCCTGCATACCATCACAGCCCCTCTTGCTTTCAAGCAGACAACAGGCCAGTTTTGCCACAGATCTGATTCTTATCACAGGATAGGGAACAAAGCTTTGTTTTCCATATCAAAAGTTATTTTGCTGCTGTGCTAAATTCCACTGATGGCGTGCACAGCAAGCATTATAAATTATGTACTAATTATATAGCAGACTTCATTATCCCCCTTCTGAAATGACGAAGTCTGCTCCAAACAATTAGCACTTAATTATGCTTCCATGTTGTTTCCTAATTGTCCCATGTGTTGGTTTTTACTCTCCAAGCAGACTGCACGCCTCTGGAAGGCAGAGATCAGGACTTCAGCCTCTTTCAACTCCCAATGAGGCAACAGTTGCTTGTACCAATTAACACTGGCACTGGCAGGGTGGGTTTTAAGAAAGGGATGCTAGCACAAATATCAACAAATTTGAATTCTTTGGGAAAAGTTGAGCAAAGCTAAAATACAAGTATAAAAGAATGTTGATGGACAGTTAGTAAATTCATTCATCATTCAAGTCCCTAGAGAACAAGGATCCTATCTTTGTTGCTTGTGCACTCCAGCACTTAGCTCAAGACTTGCAAGCAGCAGACACTGAACAATGAATAAATCTTTTTAATGAACAAGTTAATGAATTAATTTCTTGAACTTCTGTTATGCCTAGGTCTTGTGCTAAGTGAAGAGACAGACAGTTTGATGGATTTCTTTAGAAACTGATAGTCTGGGAAAGAGGAGAAATGGAAGAATTAAAACAAATAGTTACTATCAAATAGGAAAGAAAGCCGGGTGTAGTGACACATGCTTGTAATCACAGTACTTGGGAGGTTGAGACAAGAGGATTACAGGTTTGAGGACAGCGTGTGTGTGTGTGTGTGTGTGTGTGTGTGTGTGTGTGTTACTAGGGATGAAACCCAGGGGCATTCTACCTCTGAGCTACATACACCCCCTGCTACCTTGCCTGGCTTAGTCCCATCAATTTAGCGAGGCCATCAGCAACTTAGTGAAACTCTGCTTCAGAATAAAAAATAAAAAATATAAACTGTGAGGCCGGGTGTAGTAGTACATGCTTTTAATCCAGTACTTGGGAGGCTGAGACAGTTTGTGAGTGGCCAGCCTCAGCTACTTAGTTAGGCATTCCATAACTTAGTGAGACCCTGTTTCAAAATAAAGAATAAAATATAGGGTTGAGGGTGCTCTTGGAGGTAGAATCCCTCTGGGCTCAATCCCCAGTACTGCAAAAAAAATTAATAGGGGTGTGCTCAGATGTAGAATAGCTCAGATGTAGAATACTCCTGGGTTTAATCCCCAGTGCCACAGGGTAAAATATTATATATTATTATATATATTATATATTTTTATACATTATATATTATATATTATAATATATTATTATATATTATAAATTATATATATATATATATATATATATATATATTCTAGTTTTGTTTTTCTATTAGACATGAAACCCAGGTTCTCATGCATGCTAGGCAAGTATTTTACCACTGAGCGACATGTCCCAGCCTGAAAGATACTAGAATTCCTGTCTAAGTGTTTTGGGATCAAAGAAGGAAACTGCTAACTGTTTAGGGAGCCAGGGAAACTCCACCTTTGATGGGTTTGAAAGAAGACTAAGGATTTGTAGGAAGAAAGTGTGCAGACATTCTGGCACACTGTTTTTGAGGCGCAAAAGGGGTGTGTTCTGGAAGCTGCGGCAGTCTGTTTTCGGGAAAACCTAACAGTTGTCCAGAAGCCTGGAAGGGAAGGTGAACTGAGGCAAGTAAGTGGGGGCTCGCCTGTGAGGGCCTTAGGATCCAGCTTCTAGGCAGTGGGTTCCAGTGAACATTTTTGAGCAGGGAATTGAGGTGAGTCTATGTGGATTTGGGGAAATCACAGGGTCAGCTTGGTGGGTGGCCTGGAATGGAGAAAAATGGAGACAGGAAGAGTAACTCTAAGGTGGCCCCATCGGCACTTTGGATTAGAGATTATAAAAGTAGGAAATGAAGTGGTGGAATTGGGAGGGAAAAGGACTAATGTGAGAGATATTCAGAAAGTCAAGTCACAGGAAGACTAAGTGAAGTGGGAGGTGGGAAGACAGGAGCCCACAGTGACCTCTAGTTTCCGGCTTAAGTGAATAGAGAACCCAGGAAAGGCAGCAGGAGTGGCGTGGTAGGGAAAGAGGTTTTCATTTTGGACTGGAATGAAACAATATTTTTTCTATGAGCATTGACTTGGGATTTGCTTTTCCTATTCAAGCTTCGGAGGGTTCTCTCCTTTGTGGGGTGGGGGGGAGAGGTTTCCCCAAGGAGATCAGGATTTCGTTTCTCGACCAGAGAGCTGTAATTCAATATGTAGACTTGGGCAAGAGGAGCTACCTAGCTCTCTCTATGGAATGTCTAAAATGTTAAGAAGCACTCACCAGGTAGTCGTAGATCAGAATGCAGGTGGACTGCAGCCTACAAGACTCAGAGAAAGTCATATCCAATGAACCAAGTAACGTGGGTTGTCATGTACTTTTTCATATTTTTGTCTGGAATAAATCTAGTAAAATACCACAGTCTTATTGGAGCTGTGGTATAATGGTCTCAAGAACATAAAAGGATAAGTGTAATTCTTCCCTTCTTCAAACCAGTGAGGAACAGCAATGATTAGGAGAGAGATATCCAAGGTGAAGATAAATTTAGGATAAAGTATAGCCACCTTTCCTTTATAGAGATTTTCCCTCAATTACCAACAATGAAAGGCCGGAATTAGGGGGTAGGGATGTAGCTCAGTGGCAGAACATTTGCCTAGCATGTGCAAGGCCCTGGGTTCAATTCCTAACAACACATACACATACATGCACAAATGGCTTTATCACACACACGCGTGCATGGCTTTAGTTTTTGAAGGTAAGCAGATATGTGGTAGGCATTCAATAATATTTTGCTGGATGAATGGATTAATGGACTAAGAATCTTAACAGGAGTTTCTGTATTAAATTCTATTCTGTTGCTGATCTCCTCCCTAGGTCCGCTTTTTTTATTTTTATTTTTTCTAAGTATCTGAGGCTGGCCTCAAACCTATGATACTCCTGTCTTAGCCTCTCAAGTACTAGGATTACGAGTGGCGCCACCACGCCCGGCTTGGAGGAAAGCTTTTGAACAATGTTTTCAGTTAGAATGTGATTCACTTTCCTTATTGGTAAAATGAATACCAGTTTTTGCTTTATTTTTTGAAATTAATTCTTAATTGACAACTTAGATATATTTATAGTGAACAATTTAATGTCTTCATATGTATACACATTATAAAGTGATTAAATCAAACTAGTTAGCATACATATGACCTCACATCCTTATCACTTTTTTGTGTGTGGTAAAAACATCTAAGATTTATAGTCTTAGCCATTTTCAGGAATACAGTACATTATCAGCTTTTGTCACTATTGTACAATTGATCTCTAAAAGGTATTCATCTTAATTGAAACTTTTTTCCTTTTGATCAACAGCTCTCCATTTTCTCCCCTAACATCAGGTAATCATCATTCTATTCTCTACTTCTATGGGCCCAGTTTGTTTGTTTGTTTATTTATTTATTAGTACTGAGAATTGAACCCATGGCCTTACATATGCTAGGCATGCACTTTCTCACTGAGCCACATCCTCAGTTCTTTTTTTTATTTTATATATATATATATATATCTTATTTATTTTTTTAATCATACATCACTTGAGACTTGAGAGGATATACAAGCACATATCATCCAATAAGCCCTCATCCAATCCCCATCCCATTCCCTCCCCCTCCGTCGATCCCATGCTTAATTGGTAATTATCTTTGATATATTTGTTTACGCACCTCATGAGTTTTAAAGAGATTCCATCCTTCCCCATCCCCTCCCCTCTGATTGGTCACCTTAATTGCTTCTCAATAGGGCCTTTTCTACTACTCAACCTCCTCCTGTTACCTCTTTCCTCCTAGTTCTTGCTAATTAGGGGAAGCTGGTGCTATTTATTTTCTGTGCTATTTCTCTGTGCATGCTGCATTACAAGTTCGATCCCACTCTTGACGGCCCCAGTAGTGGCCTGGACACCCAGGGGACTCTTATCCCAACCTCGCTGCCTCCAGCACCGGCTTTGCCTTATGGGAGGCCCCGATCCTGGCCTCGCTGGTCCCCACACAGAACTAACCCCTCAGCTGGCTCCGCTCCCGGCCTCAGAGGCCCCAGCACCGGCCTAGCCTCACGACTGGCTCCAATCCTGGCCTCACTGACCCTGGCACCGGCCTAACAGCTCGGCAGGCTCCTATCCTGGTCTCACATGTCCCAGCTCCGTCCTTGCCTTATGGCAGTTTCCGATCCCGGCCTCGCTGGCCCTGGCATTGGCCTTACCCCTCGGCAGAGTCCGATCCCAGCCTTGGAGGTCCCAGCACCAGTCTTGCCTCATGGCAGGCTCCAATCCCGACCTTGCTGGCCCCTGCACCGGCCTAACTCCTTGGCTTGCGCCGATCCCTGCCTCAGAGGCCTCAGTAGCGGCCTTGCTTCGTGGCAGGCTCCAAACCCGGCCTGTTTGGCCCCGGCACTGACCTCACCCCTCGGCAGGCTCTAATCCAGGCCTTGGAGGCCCCAGCACCAGCCATACCTCAAGGCAGGCTTCGATCCCAGCCTTGCTAGCCCCAGCACCAGTCTAACCCCTTGGCAGGCTCCTATCCAGGCCTCGGAGGCCCCGGTACTGGCCTTGCCTCACAGCAGGCTCCGATCTCAGCCTCGATGGCCCTGGCATTGGCCTAACCCCTTGGCAGGTTCCGATCCTGGCCTCGGAGTCCTCAGCACCGGCCTTGCCTCGCAGCAGGCTTCAATCCCGGCCTCGCTGGCGCTGGCACTGGCCTAACGCATCAGCTGGCTCCGATCCCGACCTTAGAGGCCCCAGTACCAGCCTTGTCTCATGCAGGCTCTGATCCCAGCCTCGCTGGCCCTGGCACCGGCCTAAACCCTTGACAGGCTTCGAACCTGGTCTTGGAGGCCCCAGCACTGGCCTTGCCTCACGGCATGCTCTGATCCCAGCCTCGCTGGCCCCAGAACCGACCTAACCCCTTGGCAGGCTCCGATCCTGGCCTCGGAGGCCTCATCACCTGCCTTGCCTCACGGCTGGCTCCGATCTGATCCCCCTCTTCACCCAGCAGGTTGTCCCCCGCTCCCAAGGTGCATGGTGGTAGTATTCCACCTCTGAAGTAATTTCTTCAAAAGTTCCAGGTGTATTACGTCAGATCTCTACCCCCCTGAGTACTTGTTGCTGCCAATGTGACTGTCTCCACCATTTCAAATCTTTCCCAAGCTCTTTTCCCATATGCACAATGTCCAGGGTTCCAAAGCATGCGCAACAGTAGCATTCGACCTTTGGGGTAATTTCTTCAGAGGATAAGGGTGGGTTGGATCAGATGTCTGCCTCTTCCAAAGACAAGTCTCCACCGCCATCTCGGCCACTGCTGCCACCACCGCCTTCCTCCTAGGTCTCCGCTAGACTTTCTCCTTACAGGTGATGTCCAGGATTCTTAAAGATGTAGAGAAGCCTCAGTCCTCCTTCGTGGGGAATTTTTCCAAAAGTTCCAGTTCAGATATACATGTTTTGTCTGCATCTCCAATATTCTAGCTGCCGCCTCAGCCATCTAAACCCTCTCAAATATTTTTCTTTTTTCTTTTCCCTTTTTATTTTTTAAAGAGAAGAGAGTATGTGGGGTTTGGGGAGGATGTGGGTTCAGGCACTCGGTAACGATGAAAATTTTTTTTCATTCTGGGTGTGTGGGGTGGGGGTCGCCTAAGGGTGTCCCCCCATGCCCACCCACGCATCCAGTGTTGGGGCCTGGCGGCCAGGACCTCAGGGTCCTACCGGGTGGGGAGGGGGTCGCTTAAGGGTGCCCCGCCAGCGCCTTTCACCTGCCCAGGGTCAAGGCCTGGTGGCCCGGACCTCAGGGTCCTTCCGGGTGGGGAGGGGTCGCCTAAGGGTACCTCGCCAGCGCTGACCCACCCGCCCAGGGTCGGGGCCAGTCAGCCCTCTTTTTATTTTTAATCTTAAAAAAAAAAACTGAAACAGGGTCCCAGTAATTTTCCCAGGCTGACCTTGAATTTACAATCTTTCTGCCTCAGTCTCATGACTACCTGGGTTTACAGGTATAGGTCATCATGCCTAGCTAAATTTTTCTTTATTCCATGGAGCAGTGAGATTATGTGGTGTTTGCCTTTCTGTGTTTGGCTTGTTTCACTTAGCATAATGTCCTTCAGGCTCACCCATGTTGTTGCAAATGACAGTGTTTTCTTCTTTTTAAATTCTGAATAGCATTCTGTTTCATACAAGTACTTCATTTTATCAATTCATCCATTGATGGATACTTTGATTTCATATCTTGACCATTGTGCATGATGCTGCAGTGTACATGAATGTGCAGATATCTCTCCAACGTGTGAATTTCATTTCTTTTGGGCACACTGTCATGTGTGACTTAACAACAGGCATATGTTCTGGGAAATGCACCATTAGGTGATTGTGTGAACATCACTCACATGAACTAAGAAAACTAAGATGCTACTGGGTGAGATAATCTTATAGGATCCCCACCACATATGCAACCCATTGTTGACTGAAATGCCACTGTGCACAATGCACAACATGGCTGTCACCCAACAGTGGGATTCTGAATTATATGGTAGTAATATTTTTTTGTGGTTTTTGGAGGAACTTCCATACTGTTTTCCACAATAGCTGTACTAATTTACATTCCCAGCAAGAGTTCCTTTATTTTTTCCACATCTTTGCTAATACTTATCTCTTATCTTTTTATAATAACCATTCCAACAGGTGTGAGAAAATATCTGATAGGAGTTTTAATTTGCATTTCCCTAATGATTAGTGGATATATCTGTTGGCCACTCTTAGGCTGCCTTCTCAGGGCCTTTGCCCTATATTAATTGGGTTGTTTTCTTGTGTTCCTTGTATATTTACTTTCCTTTCTTCCTTCCCTACTTTTGGTACTGGGCATTGAACCTAGAGGTGTTCTACCTCTGAACTATACTCCCAGCCATATTTTATCTTGAAATAGGTTCTAAGTTGCTGAGGGCCTCACTAAATTGGTGAGGTGATCCTCTAGTCTGGGAGGAAGTACTGGGAATACAGGCATGTGCCACCACACCTGGTTCTCTTCTTGAATATCTCCTATATTAACTCCTTATATGAGGTATGGTTTGCACATGCCCCAAGTGTAGCTTTTAAGGATTTCCTCTCCAGCTTACTTGTGCTAAAAAGAGTGACAGTTTTGTTTCTTAGGAAACATTTATTTTAAATTAAAAAATTACCCTAATCTATCAATCATTTGGTGATAGAAATTTTTTAAATCATTATTTTAAACCATAATTAAATGAAATTCTAATCAAACCAACTTGAATTATATCATTTACCCCCATTTAAGCAATAGTGCATGTGTAAACATTCAATAAAACAGTCATATAGTTTTACTCAAAGTCATGAATCATTATATTCAATTTGGATGTTATGTTGTGCATTTTTACCAGTTTACTATAATGGGTAATTTTCAGAAAGCTTCCAAATAGACTGAAGCGCAGTATAGTTTATTCAGTTTGCATATGTCTTCCCACCTGCTGCTGGGCAAGCTCCCACTAAGCACCTTACAGTTATGCTCTGGGTGGGGGCACGACAAAGATCAGTTATCCCACATGTTTCTTTTCACAAACAAGGCTATAAGCTAGCAATTTCTGAAAACCACAAAAGAAGACTACATATTATTATATATTTAAGGAATAAAGCATGGTGTTAGTGGTTTGGTGATGGACAGACTAGAAAAGAAAGGAACTGTGCACCATCCCACCCTGGTCTTTTCATCCTTTAGCCCCAAGTCAAAGCCCCCCTGGCTAGGGCTCTCTCCACATGATTTGCTTCTGTTCAGGCAATTGCTCTTCTAGTTGACCAATAAGCCCCATAGTTAGGCTGCAGCCTCTCTCTCTCTCTCTCTCTCTCTCTCTCTCTCTCTCTCTCTCTCTCTGTATTGGGAATTGAATCCAGAGACACCCTACCTTTGAGCTATATCCCTGGCCCTTTTGTTTTAAAACAGGGTCACTAGGTTGCTGGGAGTCTTGCTACGTTGCTAACGCTGGTCTCTAACCTGCAATCCCTGTCTCAGCCTCCCAAGTACAGTGATCACAGGTGTGCACCACCATGCCTGGCTCTGCAGTGTCTCTTGTGGTTTCCTTACATTTCCTCACATTGTGGCCATGCTTTATACTTTATAAATATCCTCTTCACTTAACTCTCATCAACTTATCCTGACATGAGTGTCTTTTCTCCGTTTGACCTACACAGTAACAAAGAGAGAAAACATAGGAGGGGAACAAAGAAAGAAAGAGCAGATGGAGGAAAAGAGATAGAGAAGGGAAAGAAAGATGAAACTGGAAGTCTTAGCTTTGGCAGAGTTGGGGGGACTCTAAAGTCCTAAAGATGAAGGCAAAGCCTGGAGTGTATAGAAGAAACCAAGCTGGCAGCCACCACTTACTGAGTGTCCACTGTATACCAGGCAGCTGCTTTGGCTTGTGAGGGGCTGTATCAGAAGCACAATCCCAGGGAGCAGAAGAGCAGTTAATGAGTGCTAAGGGGGGGGGCAGCCAGGATGAGGTGACTTACCTAGTGGCTACTGTGTAGGGTCACACTTAGTCACAAGGGACCAACTTCTGAGACACCAGAAAGGGAGATGGGGGGAGAATCTGTTTATTGTGGTTGTGGCAATTGACAGGAGCCCATGAGAGCCGACCCTGGGACCCTGGGGACAAGGGAGGCCGAGAGGCCTGAAGGACAAGAAAGAGGATCCAGCAGAGCACCCGAGGGCGTCACATGCAGCCACTCGAACCCCGTGATGGCCCTCCGAGTCGGCACACAGGAGGAGAGGGCTAGTATTGGTCCAGACTCTGGATGCAAGAACAGTAGTTCCCTGATCTGCAGTTTTATTTTCCATGGTTTCAGTTACCCATGGCTAACCACGGTCTAAAAGAAGAAATGTGAGTATAGCCCAATAAGGTATTTCAGGAAAGAGAACATTTGTAGCTTTTATTATTATGTATCGTTATAGTTATTCTATTTTTTTTAGTAGTTATTATTGTTCATTTTTTTTTGGTACTGAAAATTGAACCCAGGGGCATTCTATCTCAGAGCTACACCCCCAGCCCTATTTTTTAAATTTTTTCTTTTGAATCAGGGTCTCCTTATGTTGCAACCATGTTAAGTTGTAACATAGAAGTGTTCTTGGAAGGGGAAAGGCCACTTTCTAGCAGACTATTAGCAAGGGATGCCCAGATAGATGGTAAAACATTATTTCTGAGTGTGGGCGTTTCTACAAGAGATTAAATTGGTACATTGAATAAAAAATGATGTGTTCTCAGGAATGCAGGCGGGCATCATCCAATCTGTTGAATAAAAGGGAGGAAGAAGAGGGAATGTTTTTCTCTCTGCTTGAGCCAGGTCACTCATCTCCTTCTGACCCTGTACAATGGAGCTCTAGGTTCTCAGACTTTCAGACTCAGTCAGAGATTTACATACTAGAACTCCCCACTCCTCCTCAAGTTCTAGGCTCTTGTCTCAGACTGAATTTCATCACTGCCTTTACTGGTTCTCTGGCTTGTAGATGGCAGAAGACTTCATGACTGTGTTAGCCGTTTCCTACCATTCATCTCGTATGTACGTGCATATATCCTATGGGTCACATTTCCCGTGAGTACCCTGATTAGTACACTTGCTTCAGCCTGGACTCTTGCTCTGCTCTCTGCCATAGAATGTCACAGCTCAGCGTTATGACTTTAGCCAAGGCCTGTGAAGGCACCAGAGTGGACTTGCCACCAACCCCCAGCCCGGGGTCCTTCTGTAGACCTGAATGTAACTTGAGCAGAACATGAAAATGTCTTCTCTTGTAAGAAACTGAGATTTTTTTTTTGGGGGGGGGGACGAGGAAGGAAGATGCTTGTTACTACAGCAAAGCTGATTACATAGAAAAGTTAATTTATTTCTTACATTGAAACAATCAACAAAATGTTCTTTCACATGAGCCATTAAACCAGATTCCAGTAGAGGTAACACAATTTATTGAAGAAAGAAAAACATTCTCTTGAACTGTTAAAAGAAATAGAATCTGGCTGGGTGTGGTGGCGCACACTTGTAATCCCAGCATTTGGGAGGCTGAGACAGGAGGATCTCAGTTCAAGACCAGCCTCAGCTACTTAGTGAGGTCCTCTGTAACTCAGTGAGACCCTGTTTCAAAATAAAGAATAAAAAATAAGGCTGGGAGTGTAGCTCAGAGGTAGAATGCCCCTAGGTTCTACCCCCAGTACTGCAAAAGAAAAGAAATAGACTCTTCAATGAAACAAGTAAGTAAGCAAAGAGACATTACATAAAAATGATGTTTTAATTCTTAATTATTTGCTACCCTTCCTGCTAAGAAATAATTCTGGCACACACCATTTATATCATTTGCTTTCATGAGGAAAATGTGAAAATGTGAATAGAATTGATGGGTGCCATATCTGTGTGTGTGTGTGTGCGTGTGTGTGTGTGTGTGTGTTACTGAGGATCAAACCCAAGTGCATTCTACCCCTGAGCTACACCACCAGCTCAGTTTTATTTTTTTATTTTGAAATAAGTCGTTACTATGTTGCTGGACTCCAAACTGTGATCCTCCTGTCTCAGCCTCTCCACTACTGGGTTGCAGGCATGCCCCACTGCACCCCGCAGATATATGCCACTTCTAAGCAGAACTTTAGTGAGAATTTGAGTGAAAATGAGTTGGGGACACAGGAAGGGGTCCTAAACTGATAAATAATATGGAGTCCCCTCTTGAGCTTTCAAGGAGTGGTCTCCTGGCTGGCCATCCAGGGACATCATGGCAGCATGACCATTATGATAGTCTTGTCTTAGCTGTGCACATCCAGAAATGTCATGTTTTTTGTGTGACAGGTTGATCAGGAAAATGTCTTATGCTAATTCAATTCATGGGGTATAAATAAGATCATCATTGTTTTATTTTTATATTATTATTATTATTATTATTATTATTATTATTATTATATTTTGTGGTACTAGGGATTGAACCCAGGTGCATTCTATCTCCTAGCTACACCCCTAGCCCTATTTTCATCTTTTGTTTTAAAACAGGGTCTTGCTAGGTTGCTCAAGCAGCAGTTAAGAGTCTTGCTAAGTTGCTGAGGCTGGTCTTGAACCTGAGATCCGCGTGTCTCAGCCTCCCAAGTACTGGGATGACTGTCAGGTGTGCACCACAACATCAGTGTTTTCATTTACGAGGCCCAGTCTCCTTTCCAGTGCTGAAGCCTTCCTTTCCAGTTCCTCTCCAGCATAAAGAGTATGTATTTCTCTCTCACACAGTATCACACAGTATCTGGGAAGCTAATGAAAAAATCTCTGGGAAAGTGTGGGAAGATAAGGAAATAACATCTCAGCTTTGCAAAGCTGGTGCACTGAGGAAGATAAATACAACTGCTTGGCTGTGTGAACCAGTCAGAGCCATCAATCCACTCCAGTTGGGCTTTCTAGATTCCCTTTCTTTCTCTGCTGTTGATTGTTCTTACTCCTCGCTGACCCTTTCTTTAGGTATGTTTATAGCATTAATTAGTTTCCAATCATACATTTGCTCTTGGAGTTCTTGGCATCTTCTTCCTCCTCCTCTTCTTCCTCCTGCTCCTTATCCTCCTCCTTTTCTCCTCCTCCTCTTCTTCCTCCTGCTCCTCATCTTCCTCTTTCTCCTCTTCCTTTTCCTCCTCCTCTTCCTCCTCCTCCTCCTCTTCTTCCTGCTCCTCATCCTTCTCCTCCCCACCCCCCCCCTTCTTTGGTACTGGGGATTGAACCGAAGATTTTCTGCCTCTGAGATACACCTCCAGCCGTTTTTTTGTTTTCTTTTTTTGGAAACAGGATCTTGCTAAATTGCTGAGGCTGGCCTCAAATCTGTGATCCTCCTGCCTCGGGAGCATATCTCTTAATTCTCAATTGGGGGACAGAGTAAAAGCAAGGATGTATTTGTAACAGACAGAGCTAGGTCCAAATCTAGACTCCATCACTTAAGAGCTGTATATTTCTTATTATATTTTGAACTATTATATTCTTATTACATTTTGAAAAAGAGGCATATCTACATCTCCAGGCTACTGTGAAGAGAATAAGGAATATGATTCTAACCTAGCTGGCACACAAAAAATGTAGGATTCTCTTACTTTCTAATTCTATTAAACCATAATACCAAATAATCTTACAATGGCAATAAAATAGCAGCAACGATAATACTTTGTAAGCCCTACTGGGTCACTAGAACTAGGAAGGTATCTGTTATTACTGTTCTCCATGGAGCACAAAATGAGCATTTCCTGTTCTTTTCCTTTTCTTTTCCTTTCTGCTGTTCTGTATAAATTGTACTTTTGTATAAAAGAGATTTTCTGCAGCTCTGATAGCTCTTGGCACTGATTAAAACAAAACAAAAAACAAAAAAAACCCTTCCTATCCTACCCCCATCTTGTAATTACAAAGCCTCTTATCTGCACAACAGGATTCTTTCTGAAGCACCCTTTCCATTATCTCGATGCTTGGATTAAGGGTTTATGATGGTTCTCTTTGTATATCAGAGGGAGAGATTACCTTGCAGTTTTCCATTACACGGCCAGTCCTCCAACCCATGTTTTATTAGGAGAATCCAGTTCTCTTTCTAACTGTGCAAATGTGATATTCACCCAGCCACCTCTGGCCACAGTATATTCATACAAACGCCCGCAACTTGCTCCTGATTTTCTTTATGTAAGCTCTGTTTACGCTTTTCCTCTATAAAACAAGGATTCTTTTCTTATTTCCCTTCATCTGCATTTTTTACCTGTGTGTATGTGGGGATACTGAGGACTGAACCCAAGGACATTCCATCTGTAAGCCATACCCCCAGACCTTTTTTTTTTTTTTTTTAATTTTGAAACAGGATCTCACTAAATGCTGAGGATTTCACTAACATGCCAAGACTGGCTTCAAACCTATGATCCTCCTGTTTCAGCCTCCCAAGTACTGAGATTACAGAAGCATGAACCATCTGCCCTGCCCAGCTTAAATCCTACACTTCTTTTAAGGTAAAATTTTTATTTATTTATTTATTTATTTATTTATTAGTACTGGAGATGAAACCCTGGGGCATTGCACCTCCTATCTACACCCCCAGACCTAATTTTTTAGTCTTTTTATTTTTTTGAAACAGGGTCTCACTGAGCCTTGCTAAGTAGCTGAGGCTGTTCATGAACCACAAACGTCCAGTCTCTGCCTCCCGAATACTGGGATTATAAGCATGTGCCACAATGCCCAGCCTTTAAGGTCACATTTAAAGACTACCTTCTAAGACTAAGCAAACCTCAAACCTACATAATTAATAATTGCTTTGCTTTGAAAATATTCCCCTGTCCCAGGTAACAGGTCACATCTCCTGAGCCACTACAGATGACAATACCTCAAAGATAAGAAAATTGTACTCTTTTACATTAATACTTTTCTCCATCTCTTCGCCTAACTCTGCCAAAAGGAAACAGTAAGTACTTAATAAGTGCTGAAACTAATTAATGTTACTAGTAGGCCATGGAACTGACCACCACAGAAACTTCTTGGAGACCAAAATATTTCAACTCAGTTGTGGAAAAAAAAAAAAAAAAAGCCGGGTGTTGTGGCACACACTTAGAATCCCAGCATTTGGAGACTGAGACAGGAGGATCACAGTTCATGAATAAACTCAGCTACTTAGTGAGGCCCTTTGGAACTCAGTGAGACCCTATTTCAAAATTAAAAATAGGGCTGGGAGTGTAGTTCGAAGGTAGAATTCCCCTGGGTTCTACCCCCAGTACCTCAAACAAAATGAAACAAAGCAAAACAATAAAACCTTTTTATTTAGTTTACATATATTACAAGTAGGGTTAGTTTTGCTTTAAGACTCACACATTTTTTAAAAAGCCAGTCAACTCAAAAAGGGTTCAGGAATTTATAATCAGCCAGATGTGAACCAAGGAGCATTCTACCTATGAGCTATACCCCCAACCCATTTATTTATTTATTTATTTATTTATTTATTTATTTATTTATGGTGGCCCTGGGGTTCCTGGAAGCCCTTCTACCTCCGGGCTACACTCCCAGACCTACTTTTATATTTTTATTTGGAAACAGGGTCTCTTAAGCCAGCACGGCTGGCTTCTAACCAGCGCGATCCTCCTGTCTCCGCTCCCAAGTGCGGGGATTACAAGTGTGCGCCACCATGCCAGGCTTATTCTTTATTTTGAAACAGGGTCTCACTAAATTGCAGAGGACCTCACTCAGTAGCTGAGGCTGGCCACAAACCTGCGATGCTCCCGTCTCAGCCACCCAAGTACTGGGATTACAAGTGCGTACCACCACGCCCGGCTTATATTAACTTCTGACATAGTAATATGAAGCGATAGTGAAAAGGAATGAGCTGTTTGTCTTTGTTTTGTAAATCTGAACTTGGGGTGGAAGAGTTCTTCCAAAAGGAGTTCTAGCCAACCCTATCTTATTATTTTTTTCTAGTCTTCTTTTTCTGTTCTATTTTGGTTTAGTTGTGGATTAAAGAGTAAACTGCTTATGGTAACATTTTGTCACCCATAAATAAGTTAACATTTTTCAAACACTGCGCGCTCTTGTCGTGTTTGCTTCTGGAAGCAGATTAGTTGTCCCTTCCTTGGCTGCAGTGGCCCGTGTACGGGAGGCACATTTCACAATAATACAAAACATGGGCTCTCCCAGGCCTCGGCGTAGGGGCACAGCGGAAGATGAGGGCAGGTCTGGACTGAATTGCGCCTGTCACTTGTCTTTCCTTTCCTGGTGAGACCCTCTGAGGCACATTTGTCTCTACTGCCTCCGCTCTGGACCAGGACAATGTGCAGTTCCACTTTTCAACTCTAACCCAAGTGCAGCCTAAACAATCTTTTTCTGGTTCCCTGAGCATTCACTGGAGTCACTCATTTAAAGATATTTAGTTAAGGCTGGGTGTGGTGGCACAGATTTGTAATCCCAGTAGTTGGGAGGCTGAGATAGGTGGATCACAGGTTTGAGGCCAGCCTCACCAACGTAGACTCTATTTCAAAATAAAATACACAAAGGGCTGGGGTTGTAGCTTGGAGGTGAGATGCCTCTGAGTTCAATCCCCAGTTTACACACACAGAAAATAATAAAGATAGCTCCTTCAGCATCCTTGCCTGCTGGCTCCTCTTCTCAGCCCCAGCAGCTGGGCTGCAGGAGGCAGACAGGAAGCACACACAGGGAGAGGAGAGTTAGTTGTCCTTCCTGGTAAGTGCCATTAAGAGACTGCTCTCGGTGCTGGTGCCCACAAGAAGAATTTGCATACACAAGGGGGAGTAACAAGAAGTAATTATGGAAGACACAAAAAATAATTAAGTGTTTACACAGTATGATTTACAAAACACAGGTTTTGTTTAAATGACTGTCCTCTAGCTTCCCAGAGATGGCCCTTTGCCTCCCTCCCTCCTGAGCAGCCCCAGCCACCCTGCAAGGTAGCGCTCAGAAGCCGCTCTAATGCTGGCTGGGCTGGGATCCTGGACTCAATGCTTCCTCTTTACAAACACCATTGACAGAAGCCTTCAGCTTAAAGAAGTTAGGATGCAGTGTATTACTGAATGCAGTCCACCAGTCACTGGTTTTGTTTTAGGATAGTCAAGGAGAAAGAACTTCTTGGGCCAGGTGACCACCGAAAATGAATGCCCAAAGTTCCACCATAAAGTCAAAACAACAGCTCTGCCTCCTCCTCCTGCTCCTCTTCCTCCCCCTCCTCTTCCTCCTCCTCCTTTTCCTGTTCTTCTTCCTCCTACTAGGGATGAACCCAGGGATGTTCTACTTGTGAGCTATCCTCTCGGTCCTTTTCATTTTCTTTTTTGAAACAAGGTCTCACTAGGTTGCTGAGGTCCTCACTAAGTTACCGAGGCTGGCCTGGAGCCTATGATCTTCCTGTCTCAGTCTCCCAAGTACTGGGAATATGGGCATCTGCTACCACACGAGGCTCAAAACTTAGAGATCAGAATAGAAATACACCAGTCTCCTTGGTGGCTCACAGGCAGAATAAAGACCCCCTAATAATACAATAGAAGAAGTTTGCTTATTTATATAATATGCCATTATAGCATGGAAGTTTGTTTTGCAGAGGGCTAAAATTAGCAGTCTGAAGGGCTGATATTGGCTGACCCTTTGCGGACAGGATGTGGCGGCAGGGGAAGGGGGGTCGCCATGGCAGATGTACCCACTAAGAATAAAAATGAAGGAATCAGGCAGTTAAAGCCTCATGTTATTAAACATTTGAATTATAATACTCTTTTCTCTGAATCTATCAAGAAACATTCTGTGATTTGGCTCCCCAAAGCCACAGAGAAAATAAGGCCTAAATGAAATCTGGGCCCACACGTCATTTATATTTCTTGTTGAAATGATAAATCGGAGTGTTGATGAGTATGATTTAACGTCTTGTCAGCATTTCCCCTGTCTGATCAAATCCAGAACATTGACCATATTTAGTTTTCAAGTCCCAGAAAGCTATGGGCAGCACTGGGAATTCATTCGATCATCCATTCACTCAAGTGAATATCCTTTGGAATCTTCTTACAGCCCAACTGCTGTACTTAGGAACATAGTATCGAGCAAAATAGATTGATCTTGTCAGTGAGCTTTCAAGCAAAGAGGTACAATAAATGCGACAAGGCTTCCATGTTTGAAGAAAGAGAAACAACTAAGCCGAGTGTGGTAGCACGCATCTGTAATCCCAGTATTGGGGAGGCTGAGACAGGAGGATGACAGGTATGAGGCCAGCTTCAACAACTTGTGAGGCCCTCCACAACTTAGCCAGATCCTGTTTCAAAATAAAGGATACAAAGTCTGTCTTAGCTGGGCGTGGTGGAGCACGCTTGTGATCCCAGTACTTGGGAGGCTGAGACAAGAGGACCGCAAGTTCGCCGCCAGCCTCAGCTACTTAATGAGGCCCTCGGCAACTTAGTGAGATCCTGTTTCAAAAAATAAAGACTAAAAAATAGGGCTGGAGGTGTAGCTCAGTGATAGAATGCCCCTGGGGTTCATCCTCAGTACTGCAAAAAAAAAAAAAAAAAAAAAAAAAAATTGTGTGTAGCGCAGAGGTAGAATATCCCTGGGTTCAATCTCTAGTAACACACACACACACACACACACACACACACACACACACACACACACACACAAACACACACAATAAATATTAAAAAAGAAAAATGACTAGGTTCAAGAATGCTTTCTGGTAAAAACATGAAAATAGAGCCCTGAATCAGAGGTTTTCCAGTGAATAGGGTGGAAAAGGGATAGAAGATAAGGGGGGAAAGGGAGGGAAGGAGGAGAGTCAGGGGGAGAGAAGGGCAACAGAAACAAGGTCAGTTCGGCTGAGCTTTACTTAGATGCTGGGGCAGATGAGGCAAGACAGGGCAGATGAAGGCTCTGGCGTGCAAAGTTGAGGGAGTCTGGGATTCATCCTTGAGGCACAGGGAGCCCCTGCATAGCTTAGCAGTGAGCCAGCATAATTAGATTTGCATGTTAAAAAATCTCTGGCTGAGCAGCAATTGAATTAGGGAGGAGTGAGAGGGGGAGTGGACTTAACTGGGGCCTGAGGCCAACCTAAGGGCCATCATGATTGGTGTGAGAAGCCAGGTGTCTTGAGGGAGAAGCCGGGCTTGAGAGAGGCACGAGGGCCTGACAGACATGAGAGGAAGCCCTGCGAGGGCTCAGTGAGTGATGGGGTCTGGGCGGTGGTGAGGGGGATGAGGACAGCGTGTGGGCTGCTGCCTCGGGCAGCTGAGTGCCCAAGGGGAACAATCTTCTGACCCTGATGCTGGCCTTTGATTCCCAGTGCTGAGAAGGCCAAGACAGGAGGATCGCAGGTTCAGACTTTTCTTGAATATACCTTTAAGGAGAAAGCTGTGTCCATATGCAGCGAAGACTCATCTCCACCAGTTTACACAGAGGAGAGAGGAAAGCAGCGATGGAAAGGACTTGCTTTACAACTAGAGATCAGCCCAGGTTAGGACTTGCTGATCTCTAGTTGTAAAGAAACCCCTATGCTGCTCAGCATGGAAACACCTGGAAAAAGCCTTGTTGCTTCTCTTCCTAAAATTCCACGAGACACAAACCTCCTAGTACTGACTCCAAATGACACAGTGACTCCTGGTGTATTTCAAATACTTTTCTTCAGTTTCTGATTTTCTTCTCTGTGTTCTTATCCCTCCCAGGATGCTGGTCTTCAACACCCATCACCTCTCCCTTTTCTTTATTTCATTGCCTTCTATTCATTGCCTTCATATTTCATTGCCTTCATATCAGCCTGTAGCAGGCAGAGTCCTCCAGAACCAATAGGACATAGAAGGCCTACAAGAAGATGTATCTGGGGAACTGGTTCACACCATTATGGGGACTAAAAAATCCTCCGGTTTGCCATCTGCAAGCTGGAGAACCAGGAATGCCACTTGGTGTTATTCAGTCCAAGTTCAAAGGCCCAAAAATGAAGGAGCTGCTGGTACAAGTCCTGAGCTCTGAAAGCTTAAACGCCAGGAACTCTGAACTCCTGTCTAAGCACAGGAGATGGATGTCATATGATAGTTTGAGAAGATAGAAGGAGAATTTGCTCTTCTTCCACCTTTTTGTTCAATTCAGGCTTTCAGTGGATTGGATGATGGCTGTTCATCCTGGTGAGGGAAGATCTTCTTTACTCAGCCTATTTATTCAAATGCAAAGCTCTTCTGGAAACACCCTGTATGAGTTCATTTTCTAATGCTATAACAAAATATCGGAGACTAGGTACTTTATGAAGAAAAGAGTTTTATTTGGCTCCCAGTTTTGGAGGCTTTAAGTCTGGATAGCATGGTGCCGGCTCTTGTGAGGTTCCCCCTGGCTACACTGAATCATGGTGGATGGCATCATGGCAGATGCACACGCAAAAGGGAGAGATCCCACGACAAGATAGGAAGCAAGAGACAGTGATCTAGGGCTACGCAACCGTCTCACAAGAACTAACTGGGTTTCTGCAAGAACTACTAAATCTCTTCTTTTTTTATTTTTTTATTTTTTATTTTTGGTGGTACTGGGGTTCCTGGAAGCCCTTCTACCTCCGGGCTACACTCCCAGACCTATTTTATATTTTTATTTAGAAACAGGGTCTCCTAAGCCAGCGCGCGGCTGGCTTCGAACCTGCGCGATCCTCCTGTCTCTGCCTCCCAAGCGCGGGGATTACAAGCGTGCGCCACCACGCCCGGCTGGACTACTAAATCTCTTCTGAGAGCACGCCTCCAAAGACCTCCCACTAAGCTCAACCTCTTTTTTTGTTTTTGTTTTTGGGTACTGGGGATTGAACCCAGGGGTGTTTTACTTCTAAGCTACTCTCCAGTCCTTTCGTTTGTTTGTTTTAATTTTTAAATTTTGAAACGGGGTCTCTTTAAGTTGCTAAGGACCTCACTAAGTTGCTGAAACTGGCCTCAAACCTGTGTTCTTCCTATCTCAAAGTACTGCAATTACAGTTGTGTGCCACCATGCCCAGCGAGGCTCCATTTCTTAAAGGTCACAACATCTCTTTACATTGCCACATTGGGGAGCATGTTCCCTACACACGAACTGTGTGGAGACACTTTTAAACCATATTCGAACCATGGCATACCCTCACAGACATAGCCAGAAAAAAATTTCTACAGGCTATCTGGGATTACTTAGGCCAACTGAGTTGACATACAGCCTTTAAATTGGTCTAATGTAGGTTTTTTTCTTTAATTGTGTGTGTGTGTGTGTGTGGGGTACTGGGGATTGAAGCCAGGGCCTTGAAAATTCTAGGCAAACATTATCACTGAGCTACACTCCCATCCTTAAATATAGCTCTTTTCAATGTGGCATAGCTACTTTGCTTTTGATTGCTCAAGTTCTCAAGGTTTTTTTTTTTTTTAATTTCTGAGTTTGGTTTTGAATACTATCTCCTTAATTGCATCTTAATGACTCTTTTATTCCTCATGAATTATTGAATCCTGCACAGTTTCAGCTAACTCTTTCCCTGGTCCACCTGGCAAAGGCCACTGCTTTCATGCTGTGGTTTTGTGTATGAATCTTCCTCAGCATTCTAAATACCAATACTGAAATTTATTATCATTATTATTATTATTATTATTATTAGTGTGTGTGTGTGTGTGTGTGTGTGTGTGTGGTACTGGGATGGGACGCAGGGGCATTCTACCTCCAAGCTGCAACCCCAGCCCTATTTTTTAGTCTTTATTTTGAAACAGGGTCTCACTGAGTTGCAAGGGCCTCACTAAGTAAGTAGCTGAGACTGTCCACGAACCGCGATCCTCCTGTCTCAGCCTCCCAAATGCTGGGATTATAAGCGTGCACCACCATGCCCTGCTTGAAATGAATATTTTTGGATGTTTCAGGGCTTACTTAGCTTTTCAGCAATTCTGATCTATTTAGTTTGTAGAGAAAAAGTATTAGGTTTAGTTACTTTAACTTTTTCCCATGAATTTGAATTTTATATTTTGGGCAACGAAAGAAAAATATAGACAATAAAATATACATAGAGAAAATGCTGTGATGTCTGTGTTAGTTGACTTTTTGTTGTTGGGACAAGCACCTGAGAAGAACAATAGAGAGGAGGAAAGATTGATTGTGGCTCCTGGCTTCAGAGGTTTCAATCTGCTCAGCTCCTAGCAGACAGGACGGGGGAGGTGCCAGGGACAAGAAATAGCCTTTCAAGACACACCCCCTACCCCACTGACCTGCTTCTCCACTGCCTATAGTTTCTACCGCTTCGCAGTAGTTTATGAATTAATCCAGAGATGAGCCTGGAGCCCTCATGATCACCCCCAAAAGTCCCACCTCTGAACATTGCTGCACTGGGGACCCTTCAACACCCGAGACCTGCTGCCAGATTCAAAGCATAAAAGTGTCTATACCAAAAAATAATTATCAAGAAAGATGACACATTGTTCAGTAAGCTTGTGGTGGTCTTCCTATTTAGGGCTTTGAAAAGAGGCATGCATAAATAAATAATCAACAATTTCCAGTGGACTTTCAGCACTTCCTGGAAGTCCTAACGTTTCTCAGGCTTGCTTATTTTCCTTCTCTATCAAATGACTGTCCTGCTTCCCTCAAATGTCTAATCCTTTCTGGTCCTTTCTCACTCTCAGCTTCTTAGAGTAAATTGAACCCATCAGCCAAGAACTCTGTCAGCGTCCTGTGATGAATCATCCAGCGCTCCGTCCTTTCTGCTGTGCCAGGAGGTCTTTCTTCCTGACCGGCTGGTCTCCGCTCCTGCCATGTTTGTAATGATCTCGTCACTCTTCTCCGGCTTTACCCTTTCCATTTCCTCTGGCTTGTTCCCACGGCATGCTCATGTCCCTCATCTTAAAACCACTTAAAACCAAAGATTAGGCCCTGGTTTGCACTCCCTCCCAAAACCACTGTATTAACATTTTTTTGTTAATACAAACAAAATAGTTTCCTTTAGAACCAACTTTGCTGAGAGGTGTACTTAGCTTTATGATTTTTTTTGTGTGTGTGTGTGGTACTGGGGTTCCTGGAAGCCCTTCTACCTCTGGGCTACACTCCCAGACCTATTTTATATTTTTGGAAACAGGGTCTCTTAAGCCAGCACGGCTGGCTTCTAACCTGAGCGATCCTCCTGTCTCTGCCTCCCAAGCGCGGGGATTACAAGCGTGCGCCACCGCGCCCGGCTGGATTTATGATTTGTACTCCCTCACTTCTCAGTGCTCAGTTCACCTCTATCACACCTGGAGGTTTATGTCAGGGCCACCCACACTCTCGACTTCTTTCCATGCACATTTTACCTGATTTCCAATCAGCATTCAGCAGTGTTGCAATTTACTTTCCTTCTTAAAACTTTCATCCTTTGGCCATTCAGTGTCAAAATTCTTTAATGTTTTGTCCTAAACTCTGTTCTTATTTTAGACTCTCCTTGAGATCCCTATAAATCTCAGCTCTACCAATAGCTTTGATCACCATCTACCTGGTAATGGCTTCCAAATTGATGTTGCTTGCCCAAGCTTCTATTATCATCTTTAGATTTTGTCTACTTTACTTCTCTCTCTGCTTGGATTTCTTAAAGATTTTTCAAGCTTAACATGTCCAAAGCTGCTGAATTTGCTATCTTCCTGCTTAAAGCTGGTCCTCGTTCACCGTTCCCTAGGTCAGCAACTTGGAACAACTATGGAGGTGAACAAGCAGAAACTCAACCGTTGTTCGCAACTACTGCTGGTCTTGGCCTTCTGAAGTCAGTCAAGCACAATTCTCATGATTTAACCTCCAACATGGGTCTCGAATCTTCCTCTGCTGTCATACCTAAACAACTGCTAAGGATCTTCAGTGAAACCAGGTAGCAACAGAGTTTTTGAGTTTACCTGTCTTCTACCTTCAAGTTTAATTAGTTCCAGTGATCAAGGATTTCCATAGAGCCTAATAATAATTTAATGGGATTAAAATTAAGTGATTTCATGGTATTTAAATTCTTGCATTATTTATTGGTTACTTTTTACTTAAATTATATTCTGATTAAGAATGGCATTAAGAATCCGAGCGTGGTGGCACCTACTTGTAATCCCAGCATATGGGAGGCTGAGAGACAGGAGGATTGTGGTTTATGGACAGCCTTAGCTACTTAGTGAGGCCCTTTGCAACTCAGTGACTCCCTTTTTCAAAATAAAGAATAAAAAATAGCGCTGGAGATGTATCTCATAGGTATAATACTCCTGGGTTCCATCCCCAGTAAGGCAAAAAAGAAAAATAACATTAAAAAATGATCATGGGCGTGGTGTCGCATGCTTGTAATCCCCACACTTGGGAGGCTGAGAAAGGAGGATCATACAGTTTTGAAGTCAGCCTCAGCTACTTAGGTGAGGCTCTCAGCAACTTAGACCCTATTTCCAAATAAAATATAAAATAGGTCTGGGAGTATAGCCCAGAGGTAGAAATGCCCCTGGGTTCAATATTAATACCACCAAAAATAAAAATCACCATAAAAATAAAATATCAAAGTATAATTGTAACAATTATTTAATGGCAACTGAGCCTGGCAAGAGATTAAAATAGTCTGAGAATAGTATGCAGAACAGTTTTAAGAGTATGCACCAATAAAAATTGATTGTAAAATCCTATTTTACATAAACTCAATTTAAAGCTTAAAGAAAAGTAAATACTAAATGGAACCATTTCAAATAAAAACCAAATGCAAATGAGATTCAAATGAAGAAATGTGTGTTTTCAGAGGTTCCTCATCAGGCTGTATAATCCCAGCATACAAGTAGCACGTACCATTAAACAGTCTGCCCATCTCTCAGCTAGAGGGGACCCAATATACAGAAGTAGTTTTAACATGAAAAAAACCCTCGTTTTCAGCAGTACAGCCTGGCCAGCCAAAAGCTCTTCACTACCACAATCAACGGGCAGCCCGTGAGTAACCATGACAACAGTCTCTGTAATGGGGAGCAGTGCGCCTCTTAGAAAAATGATATAGTTCAAGGTCAGACTCTGCATTTGTTAAAAGGCCTCATCCTGTTCCTCAGCTAAGTCTGTCATTGAACAGCAGCCAGCATCCCAGGCTCCCTCAACCTTGAAGCCGCTGGCCAAATGGCCATGCTGGCTTTTCTCCCGTGGGTCGAGCCAGGACTTCCTGCTTCTGTCTTTTCCGCCTTGGACAACATGGGTTCCTCCATTTCCTGGAAAGCATTCTGCTGGGGCCCGAGTAGACTGGAAATCCTTGTGCTTTGTAGCTCCGTTACTGGGTCTACCAGGCCTGGTGGCTCTGGTTCCTCCTATCATGATGCTATTTTCAACAAGGCCCGGCATGGAGACTCTGCCTTTTGAATTTGCTGAGGTTTTTATTTGTGTGTGTGTGTGTGTGTGTGTGTGTGTGTGTGTTACTGGGAATGGAACCTAGGGGCATTCTACCTCCAAGCTATACCCCCAGCCCTATTTTTTATTCTTTATTTTGAAACATGGTCTCATTGAGTTACAAAGGGCCTCACTAAGTAGCTGAGGCCTTCCGTGTCTGAGAACCGTGATCCTCCTGTCTCAACCTCCCAAATACTAGGATTACAAGTGTGCACTACTACGCCCGGCGAGTTTTTTTTTTTTTTAATAATTCTATTTTACCTCCTTTGTTGGTTTACTTTTACCTCTTTTTTATTTAACTCATTGTTTTATAATTTATAAATTTATTGTTTTATAATTTAGAGTACATATTTGGGGTTGGCAAACCTTAACCCATAAGCCAAATATGGCTTGCCACCTACTTTTGTAAATAAAGTTTTATTGGAATACAGCCATCCTCACTAGTACATTCATTGTCTCTATCTGCTTTTGCGCTATTACAGCAGAGTTGAATAGCCGTGGTCAAGACCATATATATGGCCTCTGGAGACTGAAATATTTATCCCCTGGGCTTTTACAGGAAAAGTTTGCTAAACTTTAATAAGCATTTTAACTTGTCAGAATCAATATTCAAGTAATGTTATAAGCTTCATATATATCTGCAACAGTAAACATACAATATCCTGGCTTGCCTTCTGTTCTTCTGTTATTAAGGCTGTATATCAGCTGGGCATGGTGGCACACACTTATAATCCCAATACTTGGGATGGGAGGCCAGCCTCAGCAACACAGTGAGGCACTCCACAACTTAGATTCTGTACAAAATAAAGAATAAAATAGGGCTGGGGGTGCAGCTCATCTCCCTAGGTTCCATCCCCAGTAACACACACACACACACACACACACACACACACAGAGTATTTCTATCTATTTATTTTTATTCATTTTTATGTGGTTGTGGGGATTGAGCCTGAAGGCATTCTACCTCTGGTCTACACTCCAGTCCTATTTTATTTTATTTTATTTTATTTTATTTTATTTTATTTTATTTTATTTTATTCCAGTCTGGGAATGGAGCCCAGGGGCATTCGACCTCCGAGCTATACTCCCTGCCCTATTTTTTATTCTTTATTTTGAAACCAGGTCTCATTGAGTTACAGAGGGTCTCACTAAGTAGCTGAGGCTGTTCACAAACCGCGATCCTCTGGTCTCAGCCTCCTGAATGCTGGGATTACAAGCAGGCGCCATCATGCCTGGCTCTATTTTATTTTTTTTTATATTGAAGCAGGGTCTCACTAAGATGCCAAGGACTTCACTAAGTTGCAGAGACTGGCCTCAAACCTGTGATCCTCCTATCTCAGCATCCCAAATACTAGGATTACAGGTGCATGCTACCTTGTCCAGCTGTATTTCAATTTATAAACCCATGATGCATTGTTCTTATTTTTACTTTGCAAAATTAATGTTTAAAGAGATTTTTAAAATACAAAAAATTGTATTTTATATTTACCCTTCATTTCTTTACTATTTCTGGCATTCTTTATTCCTTGATATAAACCCAGATTTCCATATTATAGCTTCTGCCTGAGGCAGTTCCTTTAACATTTTTTGTCATGTAAACCTAGTGCTGATTAATTAGTTCAGCTTTTGTACATCTGAAAAAGTCTTAATTTTGATTTTGATTTTGAAGAAGTTTCCACTAGATGTAGCATTCATGTTGACAGCTTTTTATTTTTTAATTTACTTATTTATTTATTTGTGTGTGTGTGTGTGTGTGTGTGTGTGTGTGTGTGTGGTACTGGGGATAAAACCCAGGGACATTCTACCTTCAAGCTACACTCCCAGCCCTATTTTTCAAAAAAAATTTTCTTTGAAGCAGAGTCTCACTGAGTTGCAGAGGGCCTCACTAAGTAGCTGAGACTGTCCGCGAACCGCAATCCTCTGGTCTCAGCCTCCCAAATGTTGGGATTACAAGCGTGCGCCACCACGACTGGCTGTGTTTTGGTTTTTAGTTCTTTAAAGGCACTGCTCCATTGTCTTCTTGTTTCCATTGTTTTCAACAAGAAATTTGTTGTTGTTCCCATTTTTGTCCCCATACATGTATCTTCTTTCTCTAGTTGCTTCCCTCCTCTATTATTGGATTTGGCAATCTTGAGTAAGGCTATCTTGGCCCAGTGCTGAGGCCACACCTGGTGAACATGTGAGTGACCTCCCCAGTCCCTGGGCATTACATGGTTTCTCCACTCTGGCTGGGAACGAGGACTGTTCCCTGCCCTGTGTGAGCTTTGGGGATTGCTCTGCCCCATAGTAGGGGTTCTTCCCCAGCTATAGGTTTTTATACCCATAAGCTATTGCCTATTCAGCTGAAGGTTTGAGCAAGGATAGTTTGTAGATCTTGAGTTCTCTCTCTCTCTTTCTCAGAACAACTTATTTTTCCCCATATAGCTCTATCTTCTCTTGCATTATACCCTCCAAATTCTAGCCGTCTTGATCTTCTTAAATTCTCATCAGTCTCTTCAACTCAAAAGGATTGTCAGGCTCTGAGTCCTACCTCCCTATCTCCCCCATGTGATGTCCAACAACCTCTTCCGAGGTCACAAATTGGGGCAATGCTAACAGAAAAGTTTATTTGACTATTTAACTTGTGTGTGTGTGTGTGTGTGTGTGTGTGTGTGTGTGTGTGTGTGTGTGTGTGTTACTGGGATTCCTGGAAGCCCTTCTACCTCTGGCTATACTCCCAGACCTATTTTATATTTTTATTTCATTTATTTATTTAGTTTATTTTTTTACTTTTTATTTTTTGATGGTACTGGGAATGGAACCCTTCTACCTCAGGGCTATACTCCCAGACCTATTTTATTTATTTATTTATTTATTTGGTGGTACTAGGGGTGGAACCCAGTGGCTTTCTACCTCCGAGCTACACTCCAAGACCTATTTTATACTTTATTTGGAAACAGGGTCTCACTAAGTTGCTGAGAGCCTCACTAAGTAGCTGAGGCTGGCTTCGAACCTGTGCAATCCTCCTGTCTCAGCCTCCCAAGCGCGGGGATTACAAGCGCGTGCTACCATGCCCGGCTCCCAGACCCATTTTATATTTTATTTGGAAACAGGGTCTCTTAAGCCAGCAAGACTGGCTTTGAACCTACGCGATCCTCCTGTCTCCGCCTACCAACCGCGGGGATTACAAGTGTGCGCTACCACACCTGGTGACTATTTAACTTTTTATTATGGAATATTTCAAACATACACAACAGTAAAAGGAATAGTATAATGAGTTCTCATATGACCATTATGCAGTTCAACAATCCTTGAAATATGTTAAACCTGTGTCATCTCTTTCTTAATGTCATTCTTCAGTTTGAAGTAAATCTCAGAAAATAAGTATTTTATAAATGCTTTCATGTGCATATCTGGAGATAATTAGACATGGCTTTTAAGGAAACATAAGTACTCTGTAGTTTATCATTTGATAAAATGAATAACCTTTCCTTCATATAGTTGAATATCCATATCACATGTGAATTGCCCTACCTAATCTTCAAAATGCCTTTAAAAAACAGGTGATCTGTTTGAATCAGGCTCCAAACAAATATAAAAATTATCTTTGGCCTTGCAGCACCAGGCTCCAGAGAGGAGGGGGACTCAGAACAAAGCTCGGAGCCACAGAGGAGATACGCTGGCCTCACGCCCGAGGACACGGCAGCAGTGTCTTACTGCCGGCGGCAGTGGCGACTTCACCGGACGGCACCAGACCAACGCACTCAACAGCCCACCAGGCTCCAGAGAGGAGCGGTGGACAGCGAGCCGAGGTGAGTCGCTGCGGATCAGCCGGGCGAAATTCAGCAGATTTTTCAGCGCAGGGAGCATCTAAAGCTCCCAGGGGCTGGGCTCAGCACACCCTGCTGGGACTCGGAGCGGAGCTCAAAACCAGAGAAGAAATACAACAGCCTCATGGCCGAGGGCGTGGCAGTGGTGCCATATTGACACCGGCAGCAGCAGCAGCGAATTCACTGAGTCCACTATAGCCCCATCAGCACACTCAACAACCGTGAGTCAAATTGCAGCCCCTAAAGGAGAAATCCCAGTACTGCACTCCCAGGGACTTGACCCAGTGGGGGAGTGGCAGTGGCAGAGATATCACACCATAGTCACAACTCCCCACAGGAGAACGCCCAACCTGGCACCCCCCATGGTCTCAAGCAGCCTCCATTGACTCCCTGGGTCTGAGACTTTGTGATACAATCCAGTAAAGAAGTAGTGGTGACTGAGATTGTTGCAGACTAAACTCAGTCGAGTCGTTATTGTCTGCTTCCGGTCAAATCCTCAGAAAGATGGGGCAAAAGGCAGGTGAAGTTCTGCAGAAACTTATCTGCAGCGATTCTTTCCCCTCTATGAATTCCTTAAGTTTTTAGGTACGATGCTTTGGAAAGAACCTGAGGTGGACAAAGGCTTCTTGAGCCAATGACACTTTATTACAAAAAACCCAAAAATTTATACCCTTCACCAGTAAAGTTAATGATAAAGAGAAGAGGGGGTGAATGCAATCACTGTGAAATAATAATGAATGACATGTAAACAAAGGTAATAAAACTAGTCCTTCAGCTGGCTGTTGATCTTCGAGAGATTAACTCCTGATCCTCTCCAAGGTCTTGCAGATAAGCAGTTCCAGAGGGCGACCTCCCAGGAGAAACAGGCATGCCCAAGGCTTGGGGGCTTCTCGGAGAATCTTCTTTAACTTTCTTGGAACTTTCCATCTTTTGGGCTCAGTTCATATAGCAAGTGTGGGGAGATGTGGTGATTCAGATGGATGCGATAGAGTTTCTTCAGGTGTTGGCATCTTATCTTCTAAATCTGAAGGCTTAAGCAAACTCACAACACAGTTTGGCAGACAAAATACCACAAACAACACCACAAAGTTCTTAGTTCTAATTGTCAGATGTATTTCCTTAACTGCTGAGCACTCTTCTTTAGACAACAAGCCTATTAAAAGCCTACTCATTTTTAATAATCCACTTCCCTGTCACAAACTCTCTGCAGCCTGCTTCTAACTTTCTAATTCCTTTCTTTCCCAGTTGGGACTTTCTTATGATAAGCTCTTCTTCATGCAAAAATGCTTTTCTTACTCTTATGGTATTTCCTTTCCTTCATACATATATATTTAGAACGTCTGTCCTTTATTTTGTCATATTTATTTCTAACCATGCGGCCAGTCTCCCTATCTCCAGGAATGCTCACACTGAGGTAAAAGTCAACAATCTTTTTCCTTGGGTCTATTGTATTTGGGCAGCTAAGTTGTTTATCAACTAAATTGCTTTAAGTTCACACACAAGGTTTTTATCTTCTCTGTCTCTAGGCAGGATTTCAAGGGTAAACAATTACTTTGAACTGAGCTACTTTACCGGAGTTAATGGCTTAACCTAAATTAGTGATAGAAATGAGGGTCGGAGGCCATTTGTGATTGCTGCAGCTGGAATGCTTATCACAGCGTCTGTGTTCTGGCCAGTTTTTTCATTACTATTGAGCAAAGCCAAGGGTGTTTAGACAAATTATTAGAGAATTTATTTTCACGGACTCAATCTCTTTCATAGTCCTGGTCTCACATCACCGGAGCAATTCGCATAGAGAGTTAAAAGGAATCATTACCAAGAAAATAATAGTCATGAAGGGTATCTAAAAGTGGGGGGTACTTTGGCCAGAGACGACACCTCCTTCTCGGGGCTTGTTGCCGATTAACTATGTGGAGTGGGGTCTCAACACATAGATGCCGAGGCAGCAGGCAGTCTTGGCAGAGATAGCACAGACTCGAGATCCAGAGCACCCTAATTGAAGTTATAGTGACCCAGGGAAGAACCTAGAGAAGGCACAAACTTCTGAAACCATGGGAAAGAGGAATAACAATGGAGCAATGAATGCCCACAACACCACAACTTCAGAACCTGATAAAACAGAAATTCAGAGATTTATAGAAGATCAAATCAGGAAAATAACTGTAGAAATAATAGAGGTGTTTCGAAAAGAATTCAGAGAGAACCAAAAAGAGATAAAGGATGCAATTAATGAAGTAAAGGCCTCAATTCAAAGTACAAACAACCAATTAGACCACATAGAGAATAGAATCTCGCTCCTAGAAGATGATCACTCCAAAAATGAACACATAGTTTCTAATCTAGAAAAAAAAATTCGACAGCAGGAATCTGACATTGAAGAAATATGGGCCCATTTTAAGAGAGCTAACCTAAGAATAATTGGAAGAGAGGAGGGAAAAGAAGGTGAAACCAAAGGGATCAACAATATCTTCAAGGAAGTAGTAGCAGAAAATTTTCCAAACATAAAGCAAGAGGTCGATACACAGGTCTAGGAAACTTATAGAACTCCCTTTAGACAGGATCAGAGAAGAGGATCCCCATGCCACATAATTGTCAAAATGACCAATGTGGAAGCCAACAGAGAATCTTAAAGGCAACAAAAGCAAAGGGCCAAGTGACATTCAGAGTCAAACCAATTAGAATCACTCCAGACTTCCCAAACCAAGTCATGAGAGCCAGAAGGGCTTGGAGTAACATATTCCAAACTCTGAAAGAAAACAACTTCCAGCCAAAAATTTCCTACCCAGCAAAACTTTCTATCAAATTAGATGGGGAAATAAGAAACTTCCATGACAAACAGAAACTGAAGGAATTTATGTCTTCAAAACCAGCACTAGAGAAAATACTCAAAGAGATTAACTACAAACACACACCAGAACCAGAGAAACAAGATTTTCCATCCAATAGACAACTAAGATTGGTTATCTGTGGAGATTCATTATTTATGTTAGTCTTTTACCTATCTCTAAATTGTATTGTTTGCCTTTATTGTTGTTAATTTTTAGGATTTCTAGTTGGGATATTAATATACCTTCAGATATAGCATTTGGAAATATTTTATCCCATTCTATCAGTAACTTTTAACTCTGTTTACATTTTCTTTGGATATACAATATATATATTTTTTAGGGAGTTTGTTTCCCCTTCTGTTGCCTGTGCCATTAAAATCATATCCAAGAAATCACTGCCAATTTCAATGTTGTGAGGTTTTATGACCCAGATTTTCTTCTAAAAGTTTATAGTCTTAAGATTTATATTTAGGTCTTTTATCTATTTTGAGTTAATATTTGTATATGGGATTAGGTAAGGGTCTAATTTTATTCTTTTTCATGTAATTATTATTTTTCAACAATATTTAGTTAAAAGATAATTATTTCCTCCACCAAATATTCGTGGAAACCTTGTCAAAAATAACTTGACAATATATGGAAGAATGTATCTCTAGGCTTTTATTTAACTCCAATAGTTTATATATCTGCCTTTATAACAGTACTACACTGTTTCAATTATTGTAGCTTAATATGGTTTGAAATCAGAAAATATACATCTTCTAGCTTTGTTCTTTTTCGAGATAGTTTTGGGTATCTAGAGTCCATATTCCATATTAGTATAGATTTTTTTCTGAAAAATAAATAAATAAATGTATGAGAGCTTCACCTAAAAAAAAAAAAAAAGAAAGAAAGAAAAAAATTCTCTGGTAAGAAAGAAAGCAAAAAGAAATATTGAAATGTTATCTTTAAGTCATCAAAAGCTTGGTATCAGACAAATGAAACGGTTATGTGAGATTATTATTGTTAATTTTGGATAAATTGCTATAAAACTAGATGTCAACCACTAAGCCAAGCATGGGAAGGAGGGATGGGGAGGGAACAGGGTGGGGATCAGGTAGGGGCTAACTGGGCGATGTGTGCATGTATGTCTACAAAAGTTTTTTTTAATTCCATTATGATGTATGAATACAGTGCACCAATAAAAAAAATTTTTTTTTAAAGTTAAAAATTATCTTTGGTTGCTAGGTCTCTTGAATTTATTTATTTTTACTCTGTAATAGTCTCAATTCCATATTTTATGGTATGCAAAATAAAATGGTTTTTTTTGTAGATTTTCCCACCATCTGTACTGAATAATTATTTTCTTATATTATCATTTAAGTTATTTCCAGGCATGGTGGTTCAGGCTTGTAATTCCAGCATTTGGGAATCTGAGACAGTAGGATCGCTGGTTCATGGCCAGCCTCAGCTACTTAGTGAGGCTCTTTGCAACTCAGCAAGACCCTGTTTCAAAATAAAGAATAAAAAATAGGGCTGGAAATGTATCTTGGAGGTAGAATGTCCCTGGGTTCAATCCCCAGCACCAAAAAAAAAGTTACTATGCAAGCCATTTTCTTCCTTATAAGTTGATAGTTCAACACAGAGGTCTAAAAGGTAGGTTTGAGCCGAGCATGGTGGCGCACGCTTGTAATCCCCACGCTTGGGAGGCTGAGACAGGAGGATTACACGAGTTCAAAGCCAGCCTCAGCTACTTAGTGAGCCTTTCATCAACTTAGTGAGATCCTGTTTCCAAATAAAATATAAAAATGGTCTGGGAGTATAGCCTGGAGGTAGAAAGCCTCTGGGTCCCAACCCCAGTACCACCCCCCCCCAAAAAAAAAAGTAGGTTTAGGTTTGATTTTATATGCAAGGTTGGGTTTTTTTTTGTTTGTTTGTTTGTTTGTTTGTGTGTGTGTGTGTGTGTGTGTGTGTGATTAGGCAAGCATTGTATGACTGAGCTACATCCCAGTCCTAGGTAAGAATCTTTCATGAGAGGTACTATGTACTTAATTGGCATCATATCATGCAGCACATAATGGCTTATTGTCCTGCTTTTATAAAGGCCAAGATTGACCCACTATGCCAAATGTATCAGACTGATACCTCCAGTGAAAATTTTCCTGCCAACAGCTTCCATCTCCTTTAAGGAGGACAATTTTATACCTACATTTTGATAAGCAGGGTTAATATTTTTTTATATAAGGTACTAGGAGTGGAAACCAGGGGCATTCTACCTTTGAGCTATACCCCCAGACCTATTTTTTATTCTTTATTTTGAAACAGGGTCTTATTGAGTTGCACAGGTGCTCACTAAGTAGCTGAGGCTGGCCACGAACCACAATCCTCTTCCCAATTACTGGGATTATAAGGGTACACCACCACACCTGGCCAGGGCTAATATTTTTAGGAGCAGCATTGCTTGCAATAGTGCAGAGGTGGTTATAGGACTATTTCTTGCTCAGGCCTAAGAAACATCTCTTTCTCAATGGCTTCGGTTATGGTGTAGTTCTAGGATGTCCTCCAAAGGCTCATGTGTTGAGAGTGTGGTCCACAGTGTGGCATGGTCCAGAGGTGGGCTTTTAGGCAGTGATCAGAGTTTGAGGGCTCCAGCCTCATCAGCAGAGCAATCCGTTGGTAGCTGAGTGCTCACCCAGCAGGTGAGACCTACTTGGAGGAAGTAGGTCCCTGGGGGAGTACCCCCAAAGGGCTTATCTTCTCCCTGGCCTCTTTCTCTCTCTTTCTCTGTCTCTCTTTTCCTGGCTACCAAGAGCTAGACAATTTTCCTCTGCCACCCCTTTGCCACGATGTTTCTGCCTCACCTCACACCCAGAGCAATGGATCCAGCTAGCCCTGGATAAGACTCTGAAACTCTCAGCCAAAATAAACTTTTCCTCCAATAAGTTGCTCTTGTCAGGCATTTTGGTCACAGAAAATCAAAGCTGGCTAACATAGCTTCTGTGTTCTTTACCCATGGGCCTGCCCTTTAGAGTCTGTATTTGTCAGAAAGGTCCATTGTCCTGTCAGGGCATCATCAGCATTATTCCAGTATAAGACCTCATCGGAGGTTTTGTGCAAGTAGATGTGGGAAGTTAGAATTTTAATACTGGCAAGTAAAGACAATAAAATGGTGTTTGGGGGGAAGGTTTAGATAAGGTAGTCTTAGGCAAGATTATCTTTTAGCTTGAAATAGTTCTACTATTTTATTATTATTATTATTATTTTGGTACTGGAGATTGAACCCAAGGTTATTCTACCTCTGAGCTACATCCCCAGCCCTATTTTACTTTTATTTGGAAACAGGGTTTCCATAAGTTGCTGAGGGTCTCTGTAAGTTGCTGAGGCTGGATTCAAACCCTCAAATTCTTCTGTCTCAGTATCCAAAATACTATAATTATAGATATATGCCACCATACTCATTGTTCTTTTGAGGGCTAAACATCCTTTCTTTGGTAAAATCATTTACCACAGTTGGTAAATGGCCAAATAAAAATTTGGCAACTTTATTTTACTAATCTTTAAAATCAAAATGTCTCAGATAATAGGTTAAGATGATTCTCAACCTAAGAGTATATGAGAACCTCAGGGTGGCATGAGCCTTTAATATTTTTCCAAAGAAAGTATGGGTTAAGAAAAATAAAATATTAAGAAACACTGTTCTATAGGACAACAGAAGCATCTGCTCGTGGTGGTGCATACCTGTAATCCCAGTACTTGGGAGGCTGAGACAGGAGGAAAGCAGATTCAAAGCCAACTTCAGCAACTTAGCAAGGCCCTGGACAACTTAGTGAGACCCTGTTTCACAAGAAAAATAAAATAGGGCTCGGTATACCTCGGAGGTAGAAGACCCCTGGGTTCCATCCCCAGTGACATACACAGACTCACACAGGCACACACACACACACACACACACACACACACACACACACCAGAATCACCAAGGGATTCGATTACAAAGGTGGCCATAATAATTGGCAATTTCTCCTCTTCCTTCTCCTCTTCCTCCTCTTCCTCTTCCTGCTCTTCCTCCTTCTCTTCCTCCTCTTTTTCCTCTTCCTCTTTTTCCTCCTACTCCTGCTCCTCCTCCTTCTCCTTCTCTTCTCCTTTTAATCTCTCTTTCTCTTTCTGGTATTGGAGATTGAATCCAGGCATTGTAATTCCAAGATACAACCCTGGTTCTTTTTTTGTATTTGGAAATAGTTTACCATTAAGGAGCTGAGGGCCTGGCTAAGTTTTTGAGGCTGGCCTTGAACCTGTGATTGTTTTATCTCAGCCTCCCTAGTACTGGGATTACAGGCCTGTGCCACCATGCCCGGCTTCATTTCTTTTTTTTACCTATAGTGGTCCACTAACTTTCACTGCCTCCTTGAAAATAAATAGCCACAGTGAGAGACTACTTCCTACAGACGAGGAAGGAGATAATGAAAAAGGGAAGCATAACAAGCACTGGCAAGGATGTAAAGAAACTTGAACCTTCATGCACTGCTGGCAGGAATGTAAAATGGTTCAACTACTCTAAAAAAGTCTAGCAGTTCCTTAAAGGTAAACATAAGATTACCTTATGGCCCAGCAATTCCATTTTTAGACATATATTTAAGGGAAGTGGAACATGTTCACACAAAAATATGTACATGAATGTTTATAGAAGCATTATAATAGCTAAAAAGTTTAACAATTTAAATGTCCATCAACTGAATGAGGGATAACGTGGTATACAATGAAATATTATTCATGTTATCCATACTATGAAGTATTATTTCACATCCATACAATCAAATATTATTGAGCAATAAAAAGAAACCAACTTGTGATATACACTACAAAGTAGATGACGCTTGAAAGCATACATCCAGCAAAGGAAGTCTGCCACAAAGGATCCCATATATATGTTCCATTTTTATGAATTTTTCAGAATAAGCTAATCCATAGAGACACAAGTGGACTGGTAGTTGTCCAGAGCCTGAGGGTCAGGGTGACCAGGGAATGGAGATGACTGTCAACATGTAGGGGGTTCTTAGAGATGATGAAGTCTTCTACAATTATTTCACGGTGGTCATGCAATTCTGTATATATATTAAAACCACTAAATTAAATACTCTCAGTGAGTGGACTATGTGGTATGTAAAACCTCTCTCTCTCTCTCTTTGTGTATGTGTGGGCCATGCTGGAATTGGACCCATGGCCTTGAGTATTTTAGGTAAGCACTCTACCACTAAGCTACATTCCCAATCTTGAAATATAGTTTTTAATATAGTTTTTATAAATACAGCCAGCCTTTTGAGTGAATATTGCTTTAAAGACATGAAAATCTCAGTGGTAGAATACTTATTTAGCACAAGAGAGGCCCTAGGTTCAGTCTCCAGCACTGTCTAAATAAACTAGTAAATAAATAAGATAAAAACATAAAATGCTTCAAGTTATAGAACTTGAAGGACTAGAGAATTTCAAAAATAGAATGAAATTTTTACTCATATGGCCTTTATATCTCCTTATTGTTCTCATCTTGTTTTTTAATTTTTCAAATGTCAACTTAACATGACCATCCATTTATTAACTAACAGTTAAAGATAAATCTGTCAGTGTAACAGGCATGAATAAGTCCACCAAAAACAACAAATTAGGTTAGAAGGTTATTTAATGAATAAAAGTTTAAAATTGTGTTAGAACAACCCATTTCCTGACTTAAGAGTAGGGATATAAACTCTCTTAGGACATTTATAGAACAGTGAGTTATATATTTAATTTTATAGCTTTTGAGTCTTTTTTTTTTTTTTTTTGGTGGTACTGGGGTTCCTGGAAACCCTTCTACCTCCGGGCTACACTCCCAGGCCTATTTTTATACGATTTTATTTGAAAACAGGGTCTCTTAAGCCAGCACAGCTGGCTTTGAACCTGCTTGATCTTCCTGTCTCAGCCTTCCAAGCGCAGGGATTACAAGCGTGCGCCACCACGCTCAGCTCTTTCTTTCTTTCTTTGCTTTTTTCTTTCTTTGATTCTTTTTTTTAATTTTTTTTATTTTTTTGGTACTAAAGATGGAACCCAGGGGCATTATACCTCCAAGTTACACCCTCAGCCCTATTTTATTTTTTGTTTGGAAGCAGGGCCTCACTAAATTGCTGAGGCTAGCCACGAACCTGCAATCCTCCTGTCTCAGCCTTCCAAGTACTAGGTGTGTGTCACCATGCCCATCATGACCTATTTTTAAAAAGAAGGATAAGAAGAGAATAAGAGCTGTGGACATGAAGAGACAGGGAGACAAGAGAAACTAGGGTTGTTTGAATCATGGGTTTTCCAGTACAAGCCGGCCATGCTGGCACAGGCCTGTACCCCCAGTACTTAGGAGGCTGAGACAAGAGGATAGAAAGTTTGAGGCCAGCCTCAGCAGTTTAGTGAGGCCCTCAGCAACTTAGAGTGAGACCCTGCTTCAAACTAAAAAATAAAATGGGGCTCCCTGGACGTGTGACGCAGAGGTGGAATGCCCCTGGGGTCCATCCCCAGTAAGAAAAAAAAAAAAGGCCACAATCAATGAGACTGAAAGGAACAAGAGTCTGTGAGAAACAGCCATCTTCAACTTCTGGTGAGAACTATTCTATGAGAAAGCAGACTGTCCTATGAACTAACACAATCTAATGGCTGATGGCCTATGATCATGAGCATTTTTTTTTTCTTTTTTTGCGGGTCTGGGGATGGAACCCAGGGGCATTCGAACTCTGAGCTACACCCCCTGCCCTATTTTTTATTCTTTATTTTGAAACCGGGTCTCACTGAGTTGCAGAGGGCCTCACTAAGTAGCTGAGGCTGCCCACGAACCGCGATCCTCCAGGTCTCAGCTTCCCGAATGCTGGGATTACAAGCGTGCGCCACCACGCCCGGCTGATCATGAGCATTTTTAACTAAGTAAAGGTAGAATTTGAAATGTAGGAAATCAGATGCTATGTCATGAATTTAAAATTCAGAGGGAGCCGGGCGTGGTGATGCACGCTTTTAATGCCAGCATTTGGGAGGCTGAGACAGGAGGATCACGGTTCACGGACAGCCACAGCTACTTAGTGAGGCCCTGTGCAACTCAGTGAGACCCTGTTTCAAAATAAAGAATAAAAAGTAAGGCTGGGGATGTAGCTTGGAGGTAGAATGCCCCTGGGTTCCATCCCTGGTACCGCCAAAAAAAAAAAAAAAAAAGTTGCAGAGGGACTGCTTTAACAAAAATATACCTTAGGACATTATTAAGAATACCAAACTGGGCGTGGCGTGGTAGCACACTCTTATAATCCCAGTACTTGGGAGGCTGAGACAGGAGGATTTCAGGTTCGTGGCCATCCTGAGCTACTAAGTGAGGCCCTTCACAATTCAGTTAGACCCTGTTTCACAATTTAAAACAATAGGCCTGGAGATGTAGCTCAGAGGTAGAATGCCCCTGGTTTCAATACCAAGTACTGCAAAACAAACAAAGGATACTAAAAGTTTCAGAGAGGAAAAAATAAATAGGTAAAGCTTCCATGAAGCATCTATCAGATTTAGGCAGAGCTGGCACACGTGTGGGTCTTTACTGTTGGTATGATTTGAGTATATTGTTCCCCCACAAAGGTTCAGGTGCTGGAAGCTTGGTCCTCAGTGAGGTGCTGTTGGGCAACGGTGCCTTTATGGAAAAATTAGCTGAGTGCAGTGGTACACAACTGAAATCTCGTGCTGTATAGACCTGTGATTAGGAGACAAAAGTTGTCTGGAGAATACAGATTCCTAAAAGATAGCTTGACTCCAAAAATTTCAAGAAGTGATTCCAACCACTGCAATTTCCCAATAGAGATACACAAGAAACAAACAAAAGGAACGATAAAGACATTCACGAGGCAGTAGTCTCAAATGATGACCTCTAAAGATTCTTCTCAAAAGACTTTAAAGTCATTTTTCATTCTTATAAGTGAGATTTTTTTTTAGCATTTGTTCTAACTTAGTGTTAAGTAAAGTCAAATTTAAGGCTGAAAACTTCCATGGCTTTATTATAGACCACATAATAATTAATATTTTAACAACTTACTCAAATGATTATTTAGTAATTAATTTTCCAAATCTCTTTCATGTGCTGACCAAAGACCCATTGGAGATTTTCTATCTCTTCAGCAAGCTGGTCCCAGACCATTTCATGCTCTGTCAATGTTACAGGAGACTCCATTTAAATTGACCGCATTTCAATTCATTCCCCCCAAAGACTGCACCCGACAGTGTAACCAGTGCTGTGCGAGAAGAGGGAGCTTGACTGGGTGGCAGCTCCACTTACAGTTGTGTTATCACATAAATCTTGCAGCTTCCCCAACTTCCAGCTTGGTTTGCAACTTCTGTTTCTGAGAGCGCTTCACACTACACGAGTCTCACCTTCCCCCAGGGTTGTAACAGCTTTCTTTAGATCCTTGCTTCAGAACCTGACAAGATGTCAAGGAGTAACAGTAGTCATGTTACAGAGCAGGAGGAGCATGAATCCAGGCTATTTATAACTTTGCCCTTTTTCATTGTGGTGTTCAGTACTATATACGTGGCCTTAACCTGAAGTTATTGGCCTAAATGGCCCCATTCTGATCGGAGATCCTTCTGATTTTTAGAATTAAATTATAATTTGCAGTAAGGTAGTAATACTTAAAACCCCAATGCAAATTTTATAGCTTTATGAAGATGTAATTCACATAATGTACTAGCCATCCATTTATAGTGTATAGTGTATGATTCATTGTTTTCTTATATATTCACAAGTTGTGCAACCAGAAAGCACTGTCTGTCTGTGTAGATTTGACTATTTTGTATAAGAGTGCATCCTACAAGCCAGGTGCGGTGGTGCACACCTTTACTCTCAGTACGCAGGAGGCTGAGACAAGAAGATCATAGGTTGGAGGCCAGCCTCAGCAATTTAGCAAGGTCCCTCAGCAACTTAGAGATCCTGTTTTAAAATAATAAAATAAAATAAAATAGGGCTGTTGGTGTAGCTCAGAGGTGGAATGCCTCTGGGTCCACTTCTGGTACCAAAAGAAAAAAAAAAAAAGAAAGAAAAAGGCATCATATCGTATAACATGTATATTGTAACTGGCTTATTTTTAGATGTAAAATATTTTATTTGTAAATGGTGATCTTCTAAATCTGTGCCTACAAATCCCAAAACCTGTAACACTCTATTTACTTTTTAAAATTCAACTTTTGAATTGATACTATGGGTTGTTTCTCTTAGCATAATATTTTCAAGGTTTATTTCTGTTGCAGCATGCAATCAATATTTCATCCATTTTATTGACAAAGAGTATTCCAGGGCTGAGGGTGTGGCTCAGTGGTAGAACACTCGCCTCGCATGTGCAAAGCCCTGCGTTTGACCCTACCATTGCAGAAAAAAAATCCACTGTATGGAGCCGGGCGTGGTGGTGCACACTTGTAATCCCAGCATTTGGGAGGCTGAGACCCGAGGATTGCGATTCCCGGACAGCCTTAGCTACTTAGTGAGGCCCTCTGCAACTCAGTGAGACCCTGTTTCAAAATAAAGAATAAAAAATTGGGCAGGGGGAGTAGCTCAGAGGTCAAATGCCTCTGGGTTCCATCCCCAAACGTGCGCAAAAAAAAAAAAAAAATCTACTGTATGTATATACAACAATTTATTTATTTATTCATCAGCTGACAGATGCCAATAAAAAAAATTTTTTAAGAAAATGTGCCATTGGAATTTATCCTGACTGGCTGTTACACATGCTCTGCAACAACTTTTAAATCCTAGTTGAAGTCTAACTTACCTGGAAGTCTGGGTGTGAATTACGATGTGGAACATGAATTGTAGAGCATGAGTGTTTTGTTCAAGCTTCTCTGGATTAGTGGACTTTCGCTGACATTTACACACACCACTATCGTCCCCTAAGACTCCGACCCGCAGGGGCTTAGAGAACGACACAGACACCTTTTCAGCTGAAATATGAATTCTTCTTTAATGGATCCTTAATTCTTCTTCATAATATCTCTGAATATGTCTCTTAATATGTCTGATAATATGTCTGACAATGCGTACAACAAGCACAATATATATCAGCATCATAATCCCTCCCTCTATTCCCTACCAACCCCAAGCTTCCGCAGCTAGGGCATGCACACTTCTGACTCTCTCATAGGCAGGCTGGTGGCAGCACGAGGCTTTGCGTCACTGATCATTCTGCAGGCACGTAGCATGGCACACTGCGCATGCTCAAGGAGAGTCCATCTTGTGAGTCTCATGACTTGGCTGCAAGCCTAGGCGCCATCTTGAATCCACACTGGCAACAAGTCTGGGTGCCATCTTGGTCCAGCCGAGTGGGCCCCGACACACCACACATTTGACAACTTTGTGGCTCACCTTTCACGGTGGGATGAGGCTGTGCTAAGGAGCCGCCAGTGACAATTCAGGAGAGTCAATGCTTCTACACGGATATCCTAAACAGCCAGGGCTTCCAGACCTCCCCAAACCAAATCCACTTTCTAGATTCAAGTCCTTTGAGTGGCTGCAGCTCTCACTCTGAGGAGGTATTTGCACCAAATTCCAGGCTGCAAAGAGATGCAAGGTCTAAATGTCTTCATTTAAAGTGATGACACACTGCCTATAAAAAACTTCATTTGCAGTCGGGCTTGGTGCTGCAGGCCTGTAATCCAGTACTTGGGAGGCTGAGACTGGAGGATCTAAGATTCGCAGACAGCCTCAGAAACTTAGTGAGGACTTCTGCAACTTCTCTTCTTCTCTTAGTGAGAGACTCTGTTTTTGTGATACTAGGGATGGAACTCAGGGGCATTATATCTCCATGCTACACCCCCCCAGCCCTATTTTTTAGTTTTCTTTTTTCTTTTTTTTTTTTTTTAGTGGTACTGGGAGTGGAACCCAGGGGCTTTCTACCTCCAGACCTATTTTATATTTTATTTGGAAACAGGGTCTCACTAAGTTGCTGAGAGCCTTACTAAGTAGCTGAGGCTGGCTTCAAACCTGCGTGATACTCCTGTCTCACCCTCCCAAGTGCGGGGATTACAAGCATGTGCCACCACAACTGGCAGTCTTTTTAGTTTAGAGTCTCACTGAGTTGCAAAGTAGCTGAGGCTGTTTCTGAACCGTGATCTTCTGGTCTCTGCCTCCCAAATGCTGGGATAACAAGCGTGCGCCTCTTTGCCCGGCCTTGAAACTCTGTTTAAAAAGAAAATAGGGGCAGGTACCACCTTTTAAAAATCACAAGGGCTAGATGGGGCCCGGGTCGCGGGACTCTGGGCCCCAGGCCGAACTGCGAGTAGCACGCCAGACCCCTGGAGAAACCAGGCCCAGTAAGACACTGGGTTCTGGGCGGGGGTCGTGCGCAGGGTACGCCAGCTGGGGCCCGGGTCGCGGGACTCTGGGCCCTGGCCGAACTGCGCGTAGCACGCCAGACCCCTGGAGAAACCAGGCCCAGTAAGATGCTGGGTTCTGGCCAGGGGTCACGTGCGGGGCACGCCAGCTGGGGCCTGGGTCGCGGGACTCTGGGCCCCAGGCTGAACTGCGCGTAGCACGCCAGGCCCCTGGAGAAACCGGGCCCAGAACAGAAAAAGATAAAGAAAAATATCAGAGAGGAGGTAAGAAAGCCGTTATGGATGCCAGGACACTGGAGATGCAGACAAAACTTATCTAAATGCACTGGAACTTATGGAAAAATTCGCCGTGAAAGAGGACTGCTATTTCTCTATATTGTTAAGAATCTCAGACATCACATATAAGGAGAGAGTTTAGCGGAGACCAAGGAGAAATGCGGTGTTGAAAGAGTTCTCTGCGATGGTGGTGGAGACTTGTATTCAGGAGAAGCAGAAACCGGATCTTACCAACTTTATTATTTTGGAGAAATTACACCAAATGTCGAATACTACCATCACGCATGCTTAGGAACACTGGACAACATTCAGAGTGGAAAAAGAGCCTGGGAAGGATTTGAAACGGTGGAGGCAGTGGCAATGCCAGTGGCCAATACTCGGGGGAGGCAGAGATCTGATACATTACACCTGGAACCTTTGAAATAATAACCACAGAGACAGTGATCGGAACCTGCTGAGGGGTTAGGCGGGCGCCGGGGCCAGTGGCCGACATCGGAGCTTGCTGTGAGGTAAGGCCACTACCGAGGCCTCCGTGGCCGGGATTGGAACCTGCAGAGGGGTTAGACTGATGCTGGGGCCAGCGAGGCCGGCATTGGAGCCTGCCATGAGGCAAGGCTTGAGCTAGGGCCTCCGAAGTCGGGTCTGGAACTTGCTGAGGGGTTAGGCCGGTGCTGGGGTCAGCGAGGCCAGCATCGGAGCCTGCCGTGAAGCAAGGCCAGTGCTGGGGCCCCCAAGGACAGGACCGGAGCCTGCTGAGGGGTTAGGCCAGTGCTGGGGCCAGCGAGGCTGGCATCAGAGCCTGCCATGAGGCAAGGCCGGTACTGGGGCCTCCGAGATCAGGATAAGAGCCTGCCCAGGGGTTAGGCCGGTGCTGGGGCCAGTGTGGCCGGCATCGGAGCCTGCCGTGAGGCAAGGCCGGTGCTGGGGCCTCCGAGGCCGGGATAAGAGCCTGCCGAGGGGTTAGGCCGGTGCTGGGGCCAGCGAGGCCGGCATCGGAGCCTGCTGTGAGGCAAGGCCGGTGCTGGGGCCTCCGAGGCCGGGATTGGAGCCTGCCCTGAGGCAAGGCCGGTACTGGGGCCTCCGAGGCCAGGATAAGAGCCTGCCGAGGGGTTAGGCCGGTGCTGGGGCCAGCGAGGCCGGCATCGGAGCCTGCCGTGAGGCAAGGCCAGTACTGGGGCCTCCGAGGCCAGGATAAGAGTTAGGCCGGTGCTGGGGCCAGCGAGGCTGGCATCGGAGCCTGCCTTGAGGCATGACCAGTGCTGGGGCCTCCAAGGCGGGGATCGGAGCCTGCCGAGGGGTTAGGCCGGTGCTGGGGCCAGCGAGGCCGGCATCGGAGCCTGCCGTGAGACATGGCCAGTGCTGGGGCCTCCTAACCCGGGAACGGAACCTGCCGAGGGGTTAGGCCGGTGCTGGGGCCAACGAGGTCGGCATTGGAGCCTGCCGTGAGGCTAGGCCGGTGCTGGGGCCTCCGAGGCCGGGATTGGAATCCTGCCAAAGGGTTAGACTAGTGCAGGGGCCAATGGCCAGCATCGGAGCCTGGCGTGAGGCAAGTTCACTCCTGCGGCCTCCAAGGCCGGGACCAAAGCCAGCTTAGGGGTTAGACCGGTGCAGGGGCCAGCGAGACCAGAACTGAGGCCTCCCATGAGGCAAGGCCGCTGCTTGAGCCAGCGAGGTCTGGATCAGTCCACTGAGTAGCCAGGCCACTACTGGGACCATCAAGAGTGGGATCGGTACTTGCAACGCAGCATGCACAGAGAAATATCGCAGAAAATATAAATCAGACGCTTCTCTTAATCAGCAATAACTAGGAGGAAAAGGGCAACAGGAAGAGGTTGAGCTATAGAAAGGGCCCTATAGTGAAGCAACTAATGTGACCAATCAGAGGGTATGTAATGCTGGAGGACGGAGCCTCTTTAAAACGCAGGAGGTACATAAACAAATGTATCAAAGTAAATCACCAAAGAAGCGTGTGATGGAGGGAAGGGGAGGGAATGGGATGGGGGCTGGAGGAGGGCTAATTGGAAGATGTGTGCTTGTATATCCTCTCAAGTCTTGTACTCCAATGTGATTGATATATGACTACAATGCACCAATTTAAAAAATAAATTAATAAAATAAATAAAATAAAATAAATAAAATAAAAAAATATATATGTATTGAAACACCATGTATCACCCTCTTAAAATGTAAAATGTTGTCTTTTTATGCATCACTTAAAATAAATTTAAGTTAAAAAGTGAAAAAAAAAAAGAAAAAGAAAATAGGACTGGGGGTGTAGCTCTGAGGTAAAATGTCTCTGAGTTAAATTGTCAGTATCGCAAAACAAACAAACAAACTACAACAACAACAAATATATATAATAAGGTTGAGGATATAGCTCAGAGGTAGAATGTCCCTGGGTTCAATCTCTAGTAACATATGCACACACGCACACACACACATACACACACACACACACAAACTTCATTTACAAATGCAATTTTCACCTATTATTTTACTAAGATATGCCAACAATAATTTTCTTACAAGGTGCTCATTTCCCCCGTAAAGATTAGTACTCATAGCACCAGCGGTAGCAGCCACAGGAGCCTTTGCATAGCCCGTTCTCATCTGTCCATGAGCAGCAGCAATTATTGTATGAAAAAATCGACACCCTCAAAGCAGTTACAGGCCAGCTGGGCTAATGTGAAGGATTAATGAATAAAACATAGACGCGCCGGCTGCAGAGGCGAGCGCGGGTGCGCCGGGGGAAGGCGGCAGCGCTCAGACTCAGGCAGCGAATGTCCTAGAGATGCCAGGCGCTGTTTTCCTGCTTGTTCGGCTGACGTAACACCGGGCTCTCGTGGCTGCCTACTCCACCGTCAATGCAGATGGTGCATAGCTGTCAGAAGGGTGACTTGAAATAATGGATGTAGAAGTGCCTTTGACGCGGCAGGCATTCGGTAACCTAGCTGAAGCCGACAAGAGCTAAATGCTTCCAATTTGGCTTACAGCGGATACCAATATAGAAATCTCTGTTTTACAACATCATTTCCAAGTCCCAATTATTGCAACATTTTCAGTTTTTTAGAACAGCAATCCCTTAGAGAGACCTGTGGATTTCATGAGAAGCTGATACGCGTAGAGCAGTCAGTTGGAGCTGGGGATCCAGAACAGACACCACAGACACGATCCTGTCCTGGAGGACCTCAGGGTCTTGGTGGGAGGTCAAAGGTCAGACAATGTGCCTTTTGTAAGTTCTAGAGAAATATTTTTTGTCTGTAACAAATTGGATTTTAAAGAAATGTATTATAAACTGGGTGTAAGCTGGGCATGGTGGCCCACGCTTGTAATCCCAGCATTCAGGAGGCTGAGACCTGGAGGATTTCGGTTCGCCGACAGCCTCAGCTACTTAGTGAGGCCCTCTGCAACTCAGTGAGACCCGGTTTCAAAATAACAAATTAAAAAATAGGGCAGGGGGTGTAGCTCGGAGGTCACAAAAAAAAAAAAAAAAAAAAAAAACTGGGTGTAGTGCTGCATACCTGTAAACCCAGTATTTGAGAGGCTCAGATAGGAGAGTTGAAGGTTCGAGGACAGGCTCAGAACTTAGCAAGACCCTTAGCAACTTAAGAAAACCCTGTTTCAAAATAAAATATAGAATAGGACAGCGGAGGGGTGTAGCTCCCAGGCAGAATGCCTCTGGGTTTGATCCATAGTACTAAAACCAAAACCAATTGACCGTGGTGGTGCACGCTTGTAATCCCAGCATTTGGGAGGCAGAGACTGGAGGATCGTGGTTCACGGACAGCCTCAGCTACTTACCGAGGCCCTTTGCAATTCACTGAGACTCTGCTTAAAAAAAAAAAAAAAAAAAAAAAACACTAAAAATATGGCTGGGGGTGTAGCTCAGAGGTAGAATGCCCCTGGTTCCATCCCCAGTACTGAAAAAAAAAAAAAAAAGTTAAAACCAAAACAAAACCACAAAAGAAATTTGTTATAAAATTCATGGACCTATATATGTAGTATAGTGATTTATTGATAAAGATTTAGTGCAAGTAAAAAGCCTTTTTAGATTCCAAGAATTATCTCTTTCTGTTCACGGTCAGGAACCATCTGTGTTTTTATTGTCAAATATCCTTTTCGTGAGTGTTTTTACATCTCCCGTCAGGAGAAAAAGGGAGAAGTGCAGTTAATACTCAAATGTCACAACTCTTTGTTGTTGTTTGGCACTAGAAATGGAACCCAGGGGCATTCTACCTCTGAGCTATGCTCTTAGCTCTACTTTCTTTTTTATTTGAAAACAATCTCACTAAGCTGCTGAGAGTCTTGCTAAATTGCTAAGACTTGGCCTAAAATCTGCGATGCTCCTGTCTCTGCCTTCTAAGTACCAGGATTACAGGCATGGGCCACAACCTGGCTCACCTTGAATTTTTATATTTATTTATTTATTTATTTATTTATTTATTTATTTATTTATTTTGTAGTACTGAGGATGGAACCTAGGGGCATTCTATCTCCAAGCTACATCCCCCGCCCTATTTTTTATTCTTTAATTTGAATCAGGGTCTCACTGAGTTGCAAAGGGCCTCACTAAGTAGCTGAGGCTGTCTGTGAACTGCAATTAGAAATGTGCACCACCACACCCAGCTTTTTTTCTTATTTCTTGTGTGTGTGTGTGTGTGTGTGTGTGTGTGTGTGTGTGGTAGTGGGGAGTTAACCCAGGAGCATTCTTCCTCAAAGTTACATCCTCATCTCTATTTTATTTTTTATTTTGAAACAGGGTCTCCATAGGTTGAGGAGTCTCAATAATTGCTGAGGATGTCCTCGAACAAGTGATCCTCCTGGCTTAGCCTCTCAAGTACTGGGATTATAGGCGTGTACCTCCATTCTTGGCTCATCTTGAAGTTCTTAATACTGTTGTCTTTGAGTTTATGTTTTGTAATGAAATCTTATGGGACATTGGAATATGCATGCGAACAGCAGAGATATGCCAGGGACCCAGGTCCTGAGCATCACAGGCAGCCAGGGGCACTGTGAGGTCCCAGGTGGTGAGGCTAGGACCTGGGGCCTGAGGACACTGGTGGGAGCAGCACACTAGTGGCAGGTGCAGCAGCTGCAGCCATAATAAACAGGGGAAACTCCTTGTGGGGCAGCATCAGGACCTGGCGGGGGCAGCTAACCCTCACTGGAGCCCATCCCTGCAAGCTGCATAAATGTTCTAATTAGCTTAAGCGTAGAGACAGGAATTGCAGATGATCAGGCAGTAAGCATTGTCAGTAAGTTATTACATAAGAAAAGCATGCACATGGGCATTGCAGTGAAGCATAGCAGGAAGTTATTAGAATTTGCAGAGTGTAGATGGAATCCTCTGTTTTTTAATTTTTTAATTTTTTTGCTTTTTTTTTTCTTAACTACTGGACCATTGCAAAGCAAATATCCACAGGCTTAGAAATTTAATTACAAGGTCATTACATTCAATGGAAAAGAACACTATTTTCATAAGAAATGGTGAGTAAACTAATTATTAAGGAGAAAGATGACTTTAAAATTAAATTTTCCTTGTAATTGAAGATACAATTATTGAATGCATAAACAAGTATTTTAAGTTACATAAATATCACATAGCCCATTTCAAATGACATCTACAAGTTAGAGGAAATGCCACAGAATATCTTGAAAGGCCAGTATAAAATTTATATTTAAGTTCAAATTCAGTTTTGTACAAGACTGATTTATTTATATAAAGAGTTAAATCTTATTCAGAAAAATCATTCTGTAAGAATCATCTTTTTTTTTGGGGGGGGGGTACTAGGGATAGAACCCAAGGGCATTTTACCTCTGAGGTATACCCCTAGCCCTTTATTATTATTATTATTATTATTATTATTATTATTATTATTATTTATTTTGAAACAGGGTCTCACTAAAATGCAGAGGGCCTCACTAAGTAGCTGAGGCTGGCTGTGAACTTGTGATCTTCCTGTCTCAGCTTCCCAAGTACTGGGATTACAAGTATGCACCACCATGTCTGGCTTCATCATTTTTAAATATACTAAAATTTATTTTCAAAATAACTTCTCAGAGCCAGGCATGGTGGCACACGCTTGTAATCCCCGCGCTTGGGAGGCGGAGATAGGAGGATCCCACAGGTTCGAAGCCAGTCTTGCTGGTTTAAGAGACCCTGTTTCCAAATAAAAATATAAAATAGGTCTGGGATTGTAGCCTGGAGGTAGAACGGCTTCCAGGAACCCCAGTACCATCAAAAACAAACAAACAAACAAACAAACAACAACAACAACAAAAAACTTCTCAGAAATGTATCCCAGTATTCTCATAGCTTATAAGTATTTTTTCTTGGGCAAAGATATTTGTTTCTATTACTTCTGATCAACACTCTTCTGGAGATCTTAGCCAGTGCAACAAGGCAAGAAAAAGAAAAGGACTCAGACTGGACAGGAAACAACAGAACTGTCCTCATTTTAGAGCACATCATTGCCTGCATGTAGAACCCTTTAAAAATCTACAAAATAGGTCCGGGCCTCTGGCCCTGACCCTGGGCGGGCGGGCAGGTCCTGGTGGGGCACCCCTAGGCGACCCCCTTTCCACCCGGAAGGACCCTGTGGTCCGGGCCTCTGGCCCCGACCCTGGGCGGGTGGGCAGGCACTGGTGGGGCACCCCTAGGCAACCCCCTCTCCACCCAGAAGGACCCTGTGGTCTGGGCCTCTGGTCCTGACCCTGGACGGGTGAACAGGTGCTGGCGGGGCACCCCTAGGCGACCCCCTTTCCACCCAGAAGGACCCTGTAAAAAAGGAAAAGAAAAAGAAAAAAGGAAAATAACGGAGTGGGGTCAAGGAGGGTGTGGCGGATGCCAGGATACTGGAGATGCAGACAAAACTTATCCAAGTTAACTGGAATTATTGGAAAAATTCCCCACTAAGGCAGACTGTTTCTTCTCTACATTGTTAAGAATCTTGGACATCACCTGTAAGGAGAGAGACTTTAGCGGAGACCAAGGAGAAAGACAGTGCTGAAAGCGGTCTCCGCGTTGGCGGTGGAGACTTGTATCCAAGAGAAGCAGAAATCGGAGCCTACCAACCTTATTTATTTATTTTTTTTTTGGAGAAATTACACCAAAGGTCGAGTGCTACCGTCGTGCATGCTTAGGAACACTGGACAACATTCAGAGTGGAAAAAGAGCTTGGGAAAGATTTGAAAGAGATCTGATGCATTACACCTGGAACCTTTGAAGTAATGACCCCAGAGGCAGAATGCTACCACCATGCACGCTTGAGAACGTGGGACAAATGGTTGGGCGAAGAGGGTGCTCGGATTAGAGCCTGCCGAGGGATGAGGCCAGCGATGGACACAGCAAAGCTGGGATTAGAGCCTGTCATGAGGCAAGGCCGGTGCTGGAGCCTCCAAGGCCGGGATCGGAGCCTGCCGAGTGGTTAGGCCAGTGCTGGGGCCAGTGAAGCTGGGATCTGATCATACCGTGAGGCAAGGTCAGTGCTGGGGCCTTCGAGGCTGGGATCGGAACCTACTGAGGGGTTAGGCCGGTGCCGGGGCCAACAAGGCCAGAATTGGAGCCTGCCATGAGGCAAGGCCGGCACTGGGGCCTCCAAGGCTGGGATTGGAGCATGCCGAAGGGTTAGGCCGGTGCTGGGGCCAGTGAGGCCGGAATCGGAGCCTCCCATGAGGTAAGGCCGGTGTTGGGGCCTTAGAGGCCGGGATCGGAGCCTGCTGAGGGGTTAGGTCGGTGCCGGGGCCAGCAAGGCTGGGATCGGAGCTTACCATGAGGCAAGGCCGGTGCTGGGGCCTCCGAGGCTGGGATTGGAGCCTGTCGAGGGGTTCGGCTGGCGCCAGGGCCAACAGCCGGCATCGGAGCCTTCCATGAAGCAAGGTCGCTATTAAGGCCTCCGAGGCCAGGATCGGAGCCTGCCGAGGGGTTAGGCCAGCGCTGGGGCCAGCGAGGCCAGGATCAGAGCCTACTGTGAGGCAAGGCCAGTACTGGGTCAGCGTGGCTGGGATCAGAGCCTGCTGTGAGGCAAGGCTGGTGCTGGGGCCTCCGGGGCCAGGATCAGAGCCTGCTGAGGAGTTAGGCTGGTGCCGGGGCCAGCGGCCGGCATCGGAACCTACTGTGAGGCAAGGACGCTATTGAGGCCTCCAAGGCCAGGATCGGAGCCTGCCAAGGGGTCAGGCTGGTGCTGGGGCCTCCGAGGCCGGGATCAGAGCCTACTGAGGGGTTAGGCCGGTGCCGGGGCCAGCGGCCGGCATCAGAGCCTGCCGTGAGGCAAGGCCGGTGCTGGGGCCTCCGAGGCCGGGATTGAAGCCTGCCATGAGGCAAGGCTGGTGCTGGGGCCTCCGAGGCCGGGATCAGAGCCTGCTCAAGGGTTAGGCCAGTGCTGGGGCCAGCAGCTGGCATCGGAGTCTTCCATGAGGCAAGGCCACTATTGAGGCCTCCAAGGCTGGGATCGGAGCCTGCCGAGGGGTTAGGCCGGTGCTGGAGCTAGCGAGGCCGGCATCGGAGCCTGCCGTGAGACAAGGCTGGTGCTGGGGCCTCCGAGGCTGGGATTGGAGCCTGCCAAGGGATTAGGCCGGTGCTGGGACCAGCAGCCTGCATTGGAGCCTGCCGAGAGGCAATGCCTGTGCCGTGGCCTCCGAGGCTGGGATTGGAGTCTGCCGAGGGGTTAGTCCTGTACTGGGATCAGCGGCCGGCACTGGAGCCTTCTGTGAGGCAAGGCCGTTATTGAGGCCTCTGAGGCCAGGATTGGAGCCTGCCGAGGGGTTAGGCCGGTGCTGGGGCCAACAAGGTGGGATTGGAGCCTGCCATGAGGCAAGGCCGGTGCTGGGGTCTCTGAGGCCGGGATTGGAGCCTGCCGAGGGGCTAGGCCCGTGCCGGGGCCAGTGGCTGGCATCGGAGCCTTCCGTGAAGCAAGGCCGCTACTGAGGCCTCCAAGGCCTGGATCGGAGCCTGCCGAGGGCTTAGGCCGATGCCGGGGCCATCAGCTAGCATTGGAGCCTGCCGTGAGGAAGGCGGGTGCTGGGGCCTCTGAGGCCAGGATCGGAGCCAGCTGAGGGGTTAGGCTAGTGTCAGGGCCAGCAAGACCAGAATTGGGGCCTCCCATGAGGCAAGGATGCTGCTTGAGCCAGAGAGGTCTGGATCAGTCCCCCGGGTAGCCAGGCTACAACTGGGGCCGTCAAGAGTGGAATCGGTATTTTCAACGTGGCATGCACAGAGAAATATCGCAGAAAATTAAACCCAGATGCTTCCCCTAATCCGCAATAACTAGGAGGAAAGGGGCAACAGGAAATGGTCGAGCTATAGAAAGGGCCCTATAGTGAATCAATTAAGGTGACCAATCAGAGGGTATGGAATAGGGGAGGATGGAGCCCCTTTAAAAAGCAGGAGGTACATAAACATATGTATCAAAGTTAATCATCAAACAAGCATGGGATTGAGGGAGGGGGAGGGAATGAGATGGGGGCTGGATGAGGGCTAATTGGATGATGTGTGCTTGTATATCCTCTCAAGTCTTGTATTCCAATGTGATGTATGATTACAATGCACCAATAAAAATAAATTAAAAAAATAAATAAAAATCTACAAAATATGCACCAGAGGCAGGAAGTGAATTTAGGAAGTCTACTGGATATATGATCAATATAGACAATTAATCATATTTCAAGATATTGTCAATGAACATTTGGAACTTGAAATGACGCACAATAGTATTAAAATCCCTGAAATGCTTAGGAACAAACTTAACATTTTACCCAAGAAAAATGAATACATATTTCCACACAAAGACCTGTATGAAAATGTTTATAAATCTTTATATATCATACCTCCAAACTAGAAAAAACACAAGTGACCATCAATCAGGAATGAAAAGAATCCATACAATGGAATATTATTTGGTAACCAAAAGCAACAAATTGCTGCTACATGCGACTATGTGGATGAATTTCACGAGCAGTATACCAAGTGAAAGAAGCCAGCGCAAAGCATTACGTATTGTAGAAGTTATTTACATGACCATTTTGGAAAAGGCAAAACTACAGGAACAGTCATTGAAATTGTGGTTGTCAGGATAGGGGGTTGACTAGAAAGAAGCACAAAGGAATTTTCGAGGATGAGCAAACTGTTTTATATCTTGATTATAGTGATGGCTATATAGCTGTATAATAGTGATGAAAACATATTTTCAAGCCAGGTGTGGTGGCATATGCCTGTAATCCCAGTTCTTGGGAGACTGAGACAGGAGGATCACAGGTTCAAAGCCAACCTCAGCGACTTAGTGGGGTTCTCCATAACTTATCAAAATTCTATTTCTAATTAAAAAAAAAAACAGGGCTGGGGTGTTGTGGAGAGATAGGAAGCCTCTGGGTTCTACCTGTAGTACCAAATAAATAAAGTAATAAAGCAATAAGTAAGCAAACAAGTAAATAAATAAATAAATAAATAAATAAAATAGCTTTGGAGCAGAATGCTCCTGAGTTCAATTCCTAGTAACAACATGCACACACACAAAACCAAAGCCAAAACCCAAAACAAACACATGTGTTCACAAAGTTATAAATTTCAGCTAAAAAAAAATCTTAGTTTTCAGAGTCCATAATTCCCAAAACATAACAAGAGCAAATTGTTTTAAAGAAGGAGATAATGATCACAACTAGACATTTTATATTTCATATCAGGAAATAATGAGTACAAAGCATCATGAAATGCTGTGTTCAAAGAAAAATTTTATTTGTTTAGATTTTTTTTTTACAAAAACAACTTGATATATTGAATTCCTTTGAGGTTTGGAATTTCATTCCCCAAAGGGCACCCTAAAACTCTCAAATGTTTCAAAACAAACTAATTATCTTAATCAAAAAGCACATGCTATTATAGGAGAAACAAGGATTTCTGCATGTTTGTATAACCTCCAAAATCAAACAGATAATGCATAGAGTTAAAGCAGGAATTCTAGAATTGTATTGTAAATTATCTTGTTAGTAATTATACTTGCTTGAAATGGGTTAAGTCTAGTTACGCTTTCATTTTATTTATTGTGATTTTCAGCTCCAGAATTCGATTTCATTTTTGTTCTTTATCTCTTCATTGATATTCTCTGTTTGCTAAGACATCACTCTCAGACTCTCCTTTTAGTCCTTTAGCCATGGTTTCCTTTAGTTTTGGAGCATATTTTAACTAATTAGTCAATTAACTAACTAATGGCTCTAGGGATTGAGCCCAGGGGCATTCTAGCATTGAGCTACACCCCCAGTCCTATTTTTTTTTTTTTTTTGAAAATAAGGTCTCAGTAAGTTGCTGAAGTTGGCAGTGAACCTACAGTCCTCCAGTTTCAGCCTCCCAAGCACTGGGATTACAAGTGTGTACGGCCATGTTTCTCTTTTGGGCATATTTTAAATTGTGTGTGTGTGTGTGTGTGTGTATGGTATTAGGAATGAAACCCAGGGGCATTCTACTCCTGAGCTACACCCCCAGCCCTATTTTTTATTCTTTATTTTGAAATAGGGTTTCACTGAGTTGCAAAGGGCCTCACTAAGTAGCTGAGGCTGGCTGCAAACCAAGATCCTCCTGTCTCAGCCTCCTGAATGCTGGGATTACAAGTGTGTGCCACCACGCCTGGCATCTTCTAGGCATATTTTAAACAGCTGATTTGAAGTGTTTTATTTTAGTAAGTTCACCATCTGGGCTTCCTATGGAACAGTTTCTATTGATTACTTCTTTCGAAGGGCCATATGTTCTTATTTTCTGACATGTCCCATAATTTTTTTTGTTGAGGAGCCGGAGGATGGAGTTTAGCATATGCAAGGCCCTGGGTTTGATCCCTAGCACTAAAAAGAAAACAAAAGGCATAATTGTTTATTTAAAACTACTCATTTATAAACATAATATGGCAGCTCCGAAATTCAGATTATCTTCATTCCCTGCAGTTTGTTACTATTGCTGTTGTATTTATTTGTTGCTTGTTTAATAATTTTATAAAATTTACATTCTTTCTCATGTGTGGTCACTGAAATTCCTCCTATATTAGCTTAGTGTCCAGCTAATGATTAAGAGATTGCCTTGAACACCTGAAAGAAAAAACTGTCCCTGTCATTGCTGGTGGGCAATTTGTGTACATTGGACACACTACTCAGCCCGGAAGTTGAAAACTCTGCCTTAGCCTACATTTCCTTCTTATGCAGAGTTTCTAGGTTAGCCAAAGGCAAGAACTTAGGGCCTTCTTGGGTCTTTCTGGATTGTACAACATGACCAGGGGCACAGCCCGTGTATGTGTGGACTCCTAGGTTCCCAAGACTATGTAGCAGCTTTTTAGACTCTCATGGTCATCTCATTTTCCTTTTGTTATTGTTGCTGTTGCTGTTGTTGTTGTTGTTGTTGTTGTTGGTGGTGGTGGTGGTGGTAGTGATACTAGCATTGAATCCAGGAGTGTTCTATCTCCAAACTACACCCTCAGCTCCTTTTTATTTTTTATTTTGAAATACAGTCTCACTAAGTTGCTGAGACTGGAGTCAAACCTGTGATCCACCTGTTTCCACCTCTCAGGTGGTGGAATTACGAGCATGCAGCTTTTCCTTTAAAATTTTTTTTAGTGAAATAAAGGAGACAAATTATCTCTGCAGTGAAAATCAAGAAAGAAAGTAAAGAAGACCTTAGAAGATGGAAAGGCCTCCCATGTTCTTGAATAGGCAGAATTAATATTGTCAAAATGTCCATACTACCAAAAGCAATTACAGATTCAACGCAATCCCTATTAAGATACCAATGTCATTCTTCACAGAGCTAGAAAATTGTTCCTAAAATTCGTATGGAAGAGTAAAAGGCCCAGAATAGCCAAAGGAATCCTGAGCAATAATAACATGCAGTAGGCATCACGACATCTGATTTCAAAGTATACAGTGCTGTAGTAACAAAAGCAGCATGGCATTGGCACAAAAATAGACCAATTGAATAAAATGGAAGGTACAGAGATAAATCCTCACACTTATAGACAGCAGTTTTTTTTTTGACAAAGGTGCCAAAAATATATGCTGGAGAAAAGGCTTTTCAATAAATGGTGTTAGGGAAACTGGTTATCCATATGTAGAAGAATGAAATTAAACCCCTATCTCTCATTCTGTACAAAAGTTAACTCAATATGGATCAAAGACCTAGAAATTAAGCCAGATATTTTTCAATTCCTAGAAGAAAACATATGACCAACTTTCAACATATAGGTAGAGGTAGAGACTTCCTGAAGATCCCTAAAACTCAAGAAATAAAGTCAAGAACCAATAAATGGGAATGCCATGGCATTAAAAATCTTCTGCACAGCAAAGGAAACAATCAGGAGTCTAAATAGAGAGCCTACAGATTGGAAGAAAATCTTTGCCAGCTACTCCTTTGATAGAGGACTAATATCTAGAATATATAAAGAAGTCGAAAAACTTAACACCAAAAACCCCCAAATAACTCAATTTAAAAAGAGGCTATTGTGCCACGCATGGTGGTGCACACTTGTAATCCCCGCATTTGGGAGGCTGAGACAGGAGGATCGCAGTTCGCAGACAGCCTCAGCTACTTAGTGAGGCCCTCCGCAACTCAGTGAGACCCTGTTTCAAAATAAAGAATAAAAACAAATTGGGCAGGGGGTGTAGCTCGGAGGTCGAATGCCTCTGGGTTCCATCCCCAGACCCCCCCCCCCAAAAAAAAAAGAATGCAAACAATGGTGCTGGTGAGAGTGTTAGGAAACAGGAACTCTGTTGGTGAGACTGTAAATTAGTATAACCACTATGGAGAGAAGTACTGAGCTTCCTCAAAAGATCAGGAATGAGCCGGGTGTGGTGGCGCACGCTTGTAATCCCAGCATTCGGGAGGCTGAGACAGGAGGGTCATGGTTCGCCGACAGCCTCAGCTACTTAGTGAGGCCCTTTGCAACTCAGTGAGACTCTGCTTCAAAATAAAGAATAAAAAATAGGGCAGGGGGTGTAGCTCGGAGGTTGAATGCCCCTGGGTTCCATCCCCAGACCCACAAAAAAAAAAAAAAAAAAAAAAGACCAGAAATGGAACTACCTATGATCCAGGCATTCTACTATTCAGTATCTTTCCAAAAGAATTAAAGTTAGAATACTATAGCGATACATGCGTACCCATGTTTATCGCATCACAATTCACAATAGCCAAATTATTGGCTAGCTAACCTAGGTATATACATCAACAGATGAATGAATAACAAAAATGCCATAGTGCAGACTACGGAACTGTACTCAGCCACAATGAAGAACAAAATTTAAGCCACTTGCAGGAAAATGGATGAAAGTAGAGAATATTATGCTAAGTGAGGCAATCCAGTCTTAGAAAGTCAAAGATCATATGTTTTTTTTTTCTTATATGTGGAGGCTAGAGAGAAAAATGGGAAATAAAAGAGACATCAGTCAAATGGGGAGAGAAACCAATAGAGTAGTGGGAGGAGACTGGGGAATGGAGAGGAGGAGGAAGATGGGGAGGGGGTGAGAAACGAGAATGGAGGAAGGGACAGTTCAAATAAGTTTATTTTCATCCATGAAGGCATCACTACCGGTGTCACTAACATGAACAGGGCCTCATGGGACCTGTCCTTAAGGAACAGAGGAGGAGTTGCAGAGTGGAATATCAAGGGAAATACACCAAGTGCTGTGTGCATAGATGTTGGTATCCCTTTGGATCTTACTATGATGTATAATTACCATGCCCCAATCCAAGTATAAAGGATGAAAACATGAAGTTATTTTGTAAGGGGAATCAATACTCAGGGGAGAAAACCTAAAAGAAAATAAATTTACCTAGGGGTTTCTTTGTATCAACTACTAGCTATCATGCAGAAAGATATGTAATGATACACCATTAAAGACTAAGCAAAGATGTGGTTTACATTGTTACGGAGGTATAAAAATTTATTTTTAACATTTTTGTTAGTCTATGTTTTCCCCAACAGTTATCTGTTACCCTGGGCAACTGTGAAGTTAAACAATTACTTTTGAATGTTTTTGGCAGATGTCTCCAGAAAAAGGATTTGACACCGAGTGATTCAGATTTGGTCAAATAAAGACAGTGTTTCAAGGGGAGGCTTCCCGGGAACCACCTGGGAGGTGAAATAATGACAATTTCCTAGGAACAAGGTTTTAAAGGTTTTAAAGAACTCCGTCCCATTCTGCCCCTCTGGTGGCTGCCAGGCTGCTAGCCTTTACAGTGATTACAAAGCAGTTGGTTTTCAAGCCTAATACAGAGCTGGAAGGAGGGGAGCTGGGACTAGAACAAGGTCAAAGCTAATTTTCTTTCTTGAAATTCAGCCATCTTTCTCAAATAATCACTCCCTGGCTGCCTATAAACCTGTAGTTAAAGTCCAGAATTTTTGTTTTGTGCTACTGGGGATGGAACCCAGGGGCATTCTACCTTTAAGCTCCACCCCCAGCCCTATTTCATTTTTAATTTGGAAACGGGGATCTCCTTAAGTTGCTGAGGCTGGTCTTGAACTTGCAATCCTTCTGTCTCAGCCTCCCAAATACTGGCATGACAAGTGTGCACCACCCTACCTGGCTAAATCCCAGAGTTTTGAAAAATGTTGATTCTGACAATTTTTTGTCATTTTTTTCATCAATGCTAGGGGGAAATTTTAAGGGAAAAAAGTGGTTTTTGCTTACATCACAATAAGGAAATTCTGACCTGTGCTTACCATTCTTGTCACCCTACTCTGCATTGGTGCCAATAGTTTTAACATTTTATAATCAGATACCTCTGCTTTCCTGAAAGTCCTCAAGAGACTTAAAGCCTTGTAGCCCTGGCAATGCAGCCCAGTGAGCTTGCTTTCCAGATATTCTTTTCAATTATATTCCTAGGTGGTTTTTGTTTGTTTGTTTGTTTGTTTGTGGTACTGGGGATGGAACCCAGAGGCTTTTCTACCTTCGGACTATACTCCCAGACCTATTTTATACTTTATTTGGAAACAGGGTCTCACTAAGTTGCTGAGAGCCTCACTCAGTAGCTGAGGCTGGCTTCGAACCTGTGTGATCCTTTTGTCTCAGCCTCCCAAGCGCGGGGATTACAAGCGTGCGCCACCACGCCTGCCTATTCCTAGGTGTTTTAAAGCATCTTGAGACTGTTCTTAAGGGACTGAGACAAATAAATGTTACACAAAATTATTTCTCAGTAGCTTTAATTACTTTTGGTTCATTAATTCTGCCTTCTCGTGCTCCTGTCACATAATTACTTATAAATTATATTCATAACTGCCTCTTAATTTGTAGTAATTTTATCACTCAGAGGATAATTGTTAATTATTTTTCCCTATGATTATCCTGGAAGAAAAACACGGCTTTTAAAACCCGTGAAATTAAATGGGAAGGGAATTTCAAACAGTCACACTTGCCTTTGCCCTGACATCCCAGATGGTGCCGATGGTTTGTGTTCATAGTTATGCAAAATGACAGATGGTGGGAAGCAAATATTTTCAGCGTATTAATAAGAGCGAAGGCACTGCCACCTTCTGTATTAGCAGCTATGGCACTGATAAAGAATGCTGATGAGAACTCTTTCCACCAGAGCAGGGAATAAAGCTCATGTGCTCTCTTCAGCTGGCTTTGTGAATGCATGGATACTGGGAGAGGCAGAATCTGCTCCACTAGATACTCGCCGTGTGGCTTCAGCTGTGTAAGAAAAGGGTACGAACTAATACGTAGACTAGGAAGACTAAGAAGCAGACGGTCACATCTCATTTGCTGAATGTCATAGTCAGAAGAGGAGGTATACACACGATTTTCCGAATATCTGGAGCTTAGTCTAAACTCAGATTAATTTTGCAACATCGAGGGAAATTCCTCTAAAACTGGTCACATAGTTAACATTTTGTGGAAGAGATGTGCAACCTCATCTTTATACCCTTGGCCCAGAGCAGGAAAGCTGAGTAGGTGATTGTGCTGTGTGACCTTGGCTAGGGGCCCAGAGGCCCAAGTTCTGTAGCAAGGTCACCTGAGTTGACTCTCACTGGGAATTTTGTGAATTGAATAAAGACCTCAACCCGTGTCCTTATGAAGGCTATCATATCCGGAACGCTCTTCTCAGCTTGACAACTTCCATGGAGACTGGCATGGGAGGAGGTGATTGTTCAGAGGCCTCTGGGCCTGACTTCTCTCCCAGCGGAGTAACAGTGAGGACCAGCACTTGCAGGTCTGTGTGCTGGAGCTGCTGTCCTGCAGCTCTCCTCTGGAACGAGTTAGACTCAATACATGGGCAGGCAATGTTTCCATTCTAGCAACCTATTTTATTTTATTTTTTATTGGTGCATTGTATTTATACATCATAATGGGGTAAAAAACTTGTGTAGACATAAATGCACCCATCACCCAGCCAGCCGCCACTCACTCCCTCCCCATCCCTCCCTCCCATGCTTGGCTTAGTGGTTGACTACGATATGAATAAGTACATCGTGTGCTTCACGGAGTTTCCTTCTTTCCTCCTCCCATCCCCACAGTTGGGTTGCCTTATTTGCTCCTTTATAGGATCTCCTTTTTAGCCTGGAGTTCCTCCTATTTTTCCTTAGCTTTCCTACCGATTTTTCCTTAGCTTTCCTACCCATTTTTCCTTAGCTTTCACATATTAGGGAAAGCATCTGATTTCTTACTTTTTTTGCTGAGCATAATATCCTCCAGTTCCATCCATTTCCCTGTAAATGCTGCAATTGCTAGCATCCTAATTTAACTCCTATGGCTTCTAATGTCTCCAGTGCATGTCTCTGTTCAAACGGCGTTTCTAGTGGAGTGGAAAACGGTTGTGACTGGTTGTCAAATATTTGTGCTTTGGAAGCATTGATGATGACGGCAGCAACTTCGGTTCATTAATCTTAGCTCCCTCTGCTGTTTCAGCAACAGAGATTATTTTAAAAATATATAAAGAACGAAAATAAAAAATATAAAAGGAAAGGAGGAAAAGGGTAAGGGAAGGGAGAAAAATGAAAGGAAAGAACCAGGCATGGTTGGTGGCATATGCCTGTAATCCCAGCTACTCAGGAGGCTGAGGTGGCAAGATCACAAGTTCTAGGCCACCCTCGGTAACTTAGTATGATTCTGTCTTAAAATAAAAAAAGATTTGAGGTGAAACACAGTATGTGAGGCCTTAGCTTCAATCTCTAGTAGCACACACATAAAAAAAAAAAAAAAAAGCCAAAGAAACAACCTTCTGGAGTAATTTTTTTTTTTTACCTTATATATCTGCATGGCTTTCTTTTATTTTCTTCCTTTCTTTCTTTCTTTCTTTCTTTCTTTCTTTCTTTCTTTCTTTCTTTCTTTCTTTCTTTCTTTCTTTCTTTCTTTCTTTCTTTCTTTTCCAGGTTTGGGGATGGAATCCAGAGCATTCGACCTCCGAGCTACACCCCTGCCCTGTTTTTTATTCTTTATCTTGAAACAGAGTCTCATTGAATTGCGAAGGGCCTTGCGAAGGGCCTTGCTAAGTACTTGAGGCTGTCCGGAACCGTGATCCTCCTGTCTCCGCCTCCCAAATGATGGGATTACAAGAGTGCGCTGCCACGCCCGGCTTGCATGACTTTCTTTCTAACTCCATTCATGGTCATTTCCATTCTGCAGATAACAAACAAAATCATTAATGAAAATTAATGGAATTTACCTTGTATTTAAAAAAAAAAATAACACCCTTGCTGGTGTGTTGGCAGATGCCTGTAATTCCAGTACTTGGGAGGCTGAGACAGGAGGATCTCAGGATCAAGGTCAGCCTCAGCAACTTATCAAGGCCCTCAGTAGCTTAGTGAGACCCTGTTCAAAATTAAAAAATAAAAAAGGCTAGAGGTGTAGCTCAGAGATAGAATGCCACAAACAATAACAACAACAAAAACAACAAACAAAAAAAGCCACCCTCGAAAAGCCATGTCTCTGAACATTAGCTTAGGAGCACACACTTGGGGGCAAGCGCTTAACTTTTCTATACCTGTTTCCTCATAATATAAATGGGATGATGTTAATAATAACATCATTTCATGTAGGATCATTGAAAATAAATGAATTAGCCGTGGTGGCTCCCGCTTGTAATCCCGCCCTTGGGAGGCGGAGACAGGAAGAACACGCAGGTTCGAAGCCAGCAGTGCTGGCTTAAGAGACCCTGTTTCCAAATAAAAAGTATAAAATAGGTCTGGGAGTGTTGCCCGGAGGTAGAAGGGTTTCCAGGAACCCCAGTACCACCAAAAACAAAAGCAAAAAACAACAAAAAAAGAAAGAAAGAAAGAAAGAAAGAAAGAAAGAAAGAAAGAAAGAAAGAAAGAGAGAGAGAAAGAAAGAAAATAGTTAGTAGACATAAAGTTCTTAGACAAGTACCTGGCACATAAGAAGTACAAAATAAATGTTAGGTATTATTTTCATTCATTTGTGAACTAACCAAGACCCTGTCTTTCCTGTCCTGATACGTAAACATACAAAAATGTTATGCTTTGTTAATTGTTTCCACACCCTTTCCTCACTCCTTCTCACAGCAGCATTTCTGTAGGACACATCTTCCCATAATTACATCTCTGCCTTCTGACTGCTGGTTCACACCTAGGTTCTCTCTGTACTCTGGGTATTGACTCTAGATTTGGACCGTTGAGAGCCACTAACTACCCCCAAAGTCTGGTACTGCACTTTTGTGGACCAGTCTGGAAGGCTCCATGACATGTTGTGTGTGGGGCTTTCTCTGATGTGGTGAAGAGTTCTCCTATATCGGACCCGTTTTCTGGTTCCCTTGCCCTATCTCTTGGCCCAAGTACAAGTCTTCCTCCAAATTTCAGCATTTAGTATACTCTGACTTCTCTGTCTTCTTAGAGGCAACCACCCACATTCACAAAGTCAGCCAGCACACTGGGAAAGGGAGTGTGGGGTAAAAGCCATGAACATAGGTTCCTCTGGAGTGATCCCCAGTACCAAACACTGACTCTCCAAATCTCTGGACACCGAATGTCTATCATTCAATTGAGTTCTGACCCTAAGGGAACAAAGTTAAGGCTTCAGTCCTCCAAAACTGCCCCAACTTCAGATACCAATCGAAAGTTCTAGTTATGGGTTCTTGACTTTACCAGCTCTAACTTGGGGGTTCTCACAACCCTCTCACCAGGTTTAATATTTGAGCAAAACATCCCCCCAGAACTCAGGGAAATAGTTTGCTATATTTCCTAACTTATTATAAAAGATACAACTTGGAAACAGCCACTTGCATGGGGCAAGGTATGGGGTGAGGAGTGCACAGGGTTTCCACACCCCTTTCCCTGTGTGCAACAGCCTAGAAGCTCATCAAGTGTTGCTGTTTAAGAACTTTTTCAGACTCACACTCCAGGGCTTCCCAGTTCTGGAAGTCCATAGGTGGGGCTAAAAATTCCAACCTTCTAACCACTTGATATGTCTCATCCTGAAGCTATTTAGGGGCCCCACCTTAAGGTACCTCAGAGTATAAACATAGGTATGATAAGCCCATTAAGAAAAAAAAAAAGATGTGCCTGTCATTGGGGGCTTTAGGAGCTCTGTTTCAGGAAATAAAGACAAAGATTAAATATATTTCTCGTTAAACTGAAGCTCTGGAACCAGCCGGGGTGGGTGTTGGTGTGGAGAGCAGGCTTGCCCTGTGCGGAGTCTCTTCCCCATGCTTAGAGCAGTGGTGCCGAGCCCTGAGTTACTCTGTTTCATATACAACCATTTCCTGCAACGCAGAGAGTGCCAACGCAGAGAGTGATTTGATAACTTGCAAGCAGATAACCACCAGAAGCTGGACAAACAGAATTCAGAGAAACCAGCCACACAGCACAATGGACGAGTAAAATTGTGTTAACACAAAATGAGCACCTGTGAACTTATCAAATTAAATCAGAAGTGTATGGATGCATGGGCATAGAAAATCATAAAATCAGATCCGAGAGCTTTTCAAACACACCAAACCACTGACCGATGCAACTCCATCACCTGACGCACAGACAAGGAGAGGCACCTAGGACTCAACTCATCGTCATATCAGACCATTTGTTGGCCACATCACGAGGTCAACAGATAACAAACTTCTGACTGTTCCCAGGGCCAGGTCAACAGGCTGTGGATGAGCTATGACTCTGTCCCTGGAACTTAAGCTTAGCTGATCTCTCTGCTTGACAGTGGCCCACTTCAACACTGCCATCTAGACCAGACCTTTGCCTAGAACAAGTTTTCACCCTGAACAGCTCCTAGCCCTGAACAAGTTCTTTGGTTGGTTCTAATCTTCAATGATCACCTGCATTGACTGTTATATTTGCATCTGGTCTCTGCCTTTGCTCTTGGCATGGCCTCTTTAAACCCTCTGGCCATTGTTAACCTATTTTTATTCACATATATATCATTGTGTGAAGTATGATGTGTATCTTTAGTGTAAGAGATATTAGCAATTAAGATTGAAATGGAATAAAAGAATCTGTGAGGCCGGGTGTGGTGGCTCACGCTTGTAATCCCAGCACTTGGGAGGCTGAGACAGGAGGATCGCAGGTTCAAAGCCAGCCTAAGCAGCTTAGTGAGGGTCTCAGTAACTTAGTGAGACCCTGTTTCCAAATAAAATATGAAATACGTTTGGAAGTGTAGCATGGAGGTAAAAGGCCCCTGGGTTCCATCCCCAGTACCACCAAAAAAAAAAAAAAAAAAAAAAAAAGAATCTGTGATTGCCCTGCACAGGGCACCAAGTAAACTATGTGTATTTGGTGTATTAGTGCTAATAAAAGTGATGTAGCTTGTAAATTTATAATTATTCAGTAAATTTTAATATTGTGAAAAGGCAGAAATGTCTGGGCTACATGAATGGCATAGCTTGCCCTAACACTCAGGCAATCTTCAGGTGTTTCAGTGTCCTCATCTGCTAAATGGTGGTAAAAGTAGAATATGTTTAATAGGTTTGTTGTAAGGATTAAATGAGTTAATAAAACACCTGCAACAGCACTTGGCAGGGGGTAAGCAATCTGAAAGTGTTTGATCATTGCTCATGTCCAGGCTCACCCCACAATGAAATAAAATTCTAATTTCATTGTTGCATATACAGGTTGAATTTCAAAGGGCTCTCTAATTTGCAAAAGCTTCACAGCAAGTTATTTAACAAATGTGAAGTAGAGGTGAGATTAGTCAGAGGTATCTTTTATTCTAAGTGGGGGCTTTGGGAATGTGCGTGTAGTGTGTCTCTGAGAAAGCTTGAAATTTAAAGAACTCCTCAAGGCTGTTTTCCACTTCTGGAAATGGACCATTCCAAACTCGGGTTTTTTTTTTTTTTTTTTTTTTTTGTTGTTTGTTTTTTTGGTAACATACCCCTTTATCATAGGCTTCTCTTAAACTGTGCCCCCACTTTCCTAAGTAAACTTTTTATATTCCCCTACTTGTGCTTTCTATTTGAAATCTTTCTCTCAGGAAGCAATGACCAAGGATGAAAAATCACTGCACTATAATATTTATTTCTAGGAGAGATTATCACCCTTCAGCAGTCTGGTGCCATGACTCAGATCTTTAACTCAAACCGTGCTGGAGTAAGAGGCAAAATGTGCCTGTTGACAAGAAGTAGGAGATAAAACAGGCTGAATAATATCTCTCTATGTGCACCAATTCCTCAAAAAGACTTCAAAGTATAGATCTTCACAATCCTAACTAATTCCCCTTTGGAGGTGCTCCTTTTCTGTTTTCCTCTCTACTCCCACAGCAGTAAAACTGTCCAGAATTGCTAGCTGGATCCATCATCCCTCCAGGCTATCGAATTTTAAATGAGCTGGGTATGGTGGCACACAGGTTTGTAATCCCAGTACTTGGGAGGTGGAGACAGGAGGATTGCAGGTTTGCCTCCAGCCTCAGCTGCTTAGTGAGACCATCTGCAACTTAGTGAGACCCTGTTTCAAAATAAAGAATAAAAAATAGGGCTGAGGGAAGCTGTGCGTGGCGGTGCATGCTTGTAATCCCAGCATTCGGGAGGCTGAGACTGGAGGATCGCGGTTCGTGGACAGCCTCAGCTACTTAGTGAGGTCCTGTGCAACTCAGTGAGACCCTGTTTCAAAATAAAGAATAAAAAATAGGGCTGAGGGAATATCTTAGAGATAGAATGTTCCTAGGTTCAACCCCTAGTACCACAAAAAGAAAAAAAAAAAAAAGCAACAACCTTCAAATGAGACTCAGTCCAAATTACCATCCCCTCTACAATTGATAGCAACTACTATAAGGACATGTAGACTGATCTGCTCTCCCGGATCCTGCCTGGTCCCAACAGGCCCTGTCCTACTTGAGAGCAAGAGCGAGATCCTGGCATGTCTACACCCCTGCCCGGCTCAAAGAAGCTATGGAAGATGGACCATTGTCCATGTGCCCTAAATGATTCTAGGGGCTCTAGCTCTTTGATGAGGGAATGTTAGACAGTTAGATTAGAGATGAACATGGCAGAGAAAGAAATGGGACAGAAGGTAAGGAGGTTCACCTCCCAGTTGTAACTGCCATTTTAGACACTCCTTACCCCCACACACCTGGGGCTCCTCTTGGGCACCTGGGGCAAAGTTTCCAACATGGCAGAAATAGCGCAGGCACACTAAACTGCAGTGTGAAAAGTTTCCTTTCCCAAATGCATACACGTGTGGGGGAAGTTTTCCAGAGTAAATAAATCCCACCAGGCGGAGAGCTCGCTGCTGTTTTCATTTGCAGAAACAGACCACTCTATACCCTTTTATCTGGAACTTACCCTTTGAGCATGGCCTTCTCTTAAACTTTACCCCATCCCCCAAATAAATCTCTTTTATCCTTCCAAAAAAGAACTTCACGCTCTGCAGTACAAATATTTAAAGGAGATAATCTAGGCCTTCAGTCCACCTATCAGCCTAGTGATGTGTACAGGTAAGTCCTTACCAGTCCATTTGTGCTTGTGTAACAGAATACCACAGACTAGGTAATGTATAATGAATTAGAAATATATTTGGGTCATGGTGGTTCTGGAGGTTGAGAAGTGTATGATTGAGGGGCCACATCTGACGAGGACCTCATAACAAACACTTCCCCTTTGACCCAACCTCTCAGCACTGTTGCACTGGTAATTAAATTTCCAACATTCCCTTTGTGGTACACAGTCTAACTGTAGCAGTTACAAACTGTTGTTTTCAGTAACAGTGAAAAAAATATCTGCCCAAATTAGAAGCTAATGAGTAAATTTTGGCCAAGATATTAAAATAAGCTGTGTTCCTGGTAGCTGGCAGAATGTCAGTATTTCTATTATAAAATGTTGATTCAAATCTAGATGTGACAGGGGACAGTTCACTGTGTTCCATCAAAGTATTTGAGTTCAAGAGTGTGTGTGTCCTGGTTCCTCCCCAGTTATTACATAGTTCTCTTTGAAACATGGATAACATCAACTATTTCATTAATCTGATCATGACTTGATGGTGAGCAGTAAATTCAAAGACAAACCCATACAGGAAAGTCAGGTTGCAAAAAGTAGTCATTCTCACACACCCACATGTCTTTCCTCTGTTGCTATTCCTGGATGTATACTGTAGTTTAATTTATGAGGACTCGCAGAAACTTTCTAAGGATCTGCTTCAAGTTTGCTCCTTTGTTCTGGCAAAGTCCAGTGCTTCCTCCAAGACCCAGTTCAAGTCATAACTATTATGAGTTTTCTCCAGCAACCTTATTTAGACCTTGTTATGGATTGAATGCTATTTTTCCTCAGATTCATTCTGTTGAAATATTAACCCCCATTGTGATGGTATTAGGAGTTGGGGGCTTTGGGAGGTAATTAGGTCATTGAGGCAGAGTTCTCACAAATAAAATTAATTCTAGTGTGTGTGCATGCGTGCGTGTGTGTGCATGTGTGCGTGTATGTATGTGTGCGTGTGTGCATGACCCATAAAGTTCTCTTACCTCTTTTCTGCCATGTGAACCAGCAATCTGCAATCTGAAATATGCCCATCACTAAAATACAGCCCTGCCAGCTTGATCTTGGACTTCCAACGTCCATAATAGTGAGAAATACATTTCTTTGCTTATAAGCTACCCAGCTTGTGGCATTTTATTGCAGCAACCTGAACTGACTAAGACATTCCTAGTTTACTATTCTCACTGGTTCATTATCAGAATCACTTTAAAAGTTTATTGGGGGGAAAATTCCCAGGCTTGACTGGTAGAGATTTTCATTAGACAAGTCTTGGGTAGGCCCAGTAATCTGCAGTTGTTAAAGTTTACTGATGATTATTATCACTGGACAGGACTGGGAGCCACTGATCTATCTTAATCATCACATGTAAGAGAAGTAGAGTAGATGAGTTTTAAAAAGGTATAGCCTCCCGCTGGGCGTGGTGGCTATATTATATATATTATATATTATAGGATTGTAATCCCCACGCTTGGGAGGCGGAGACAGGAGGATAGTGCAGGTTTGAAGCCAGTCTTGCTGGCTTAAGAGACCCTATTTCCAAATAAAATATAAAATAGGTCTGGGAGTATAGCCCGGAGGTAGAAAGGTTCCATCCCCAGTACCACCAAAAAAAAAAAAAAGATATAGCCTCCCAAAGACCTGCTTTTCTGAGAAGTGTTTTCCTAGACACAGGCTAGGTCATGACAAGTATAGTTTTAGAACACAATTTCCCTTATGCCAGTGTGATGTGATCAAGGGAAGGCATCTGGCATAAACTAGGCCAATATTTTTTCCCTTCATGCTTTGTTTGAATTGAAAGTCAGTGAGAAGGAAAGAGTCATGAATTTATCACACAGAGGAACAGTAGATGGAGGGCCCACAATGTCTGCGATGAGGTCCCTGGGGATTCGCTGCTGTCTCTTTTCCTGAGGCCCATTCCATTGAGATTTTCTTTGAAATCTGTAAAATACTCTGTATTAGTTTCCTAGGGCTGTTGTCATAAACTACCACACTTTGGATGGATCAAATTGCAGGCCTTTACGTTCTCATTGTTCAGGGGGCCATGAGTCTCAAATCAAGACTGACAGTAGAGTTGCTTTCTCCTGAAGCTCTGAGACAGAACAGTCACCTGTGGTGGTTCCCAGCAACCTCGGCTTTCCTTGGATTGCAGGCATATTATTCTAATCTCTCTCTCTGCTTTTACGTTGCTTCTTTCTTGTGTCTTTATATCTTCTCTTTCTTTTAGGACACTGGTCTTTGGATTTAGGGACTACCCTAAATCTCAGGAAATTTCATCTTAAGATCCTTAACTGCTGGGCGTAGTGGCGCACACTTGTAATCCCAGCATTCAGGAGGCTAAGACAGGAGGATCATGGTTTGCTGCCAGCCTCAGCTACAACTTAGTGAGGCCCTCTGCAACTCAGTGAGACCCTGTTTCAAAATAAATAATAAAAAAGTAGGACTGAGGGTGTAGCTTGGAGGGAGAATGCCCCTGGGTTCCATTCCTAGTACCGCCAAAAAAAAAAAAAAAAAAAAAAAAAAAAATCCTTAAGATCTGCAAAAACTCTGTTCCTAAATAAGGCCATAATATGAAGTTCTAGGTGGAAATGAATTTTAGGGGACATTATTCAACCCACAAAATTGTTTGCTTCAGTACGTCAGCAGCCACAGAGAGTATACTCAAAATCCCCCAAAGAAAGGACCAATTGAACAGTTGTATCAATTCCATAAAGAGTTCAGAAGTCAGCTAAGGTCATATGACCACCCCTGGACCAATCACTGTGTCAGTGGACACAGGCCTTCTGATTGGCCAGCCTGAGTCACATGATTACTTGCACCGGGAAAGGGGGTCCACAGGATTGATCGCCTCACCAGAGTCACAAGAGACACAAAAGTAAAAGTTCTGTAAAGAAAGAGTGTGGAGTAGATTATATATCTGCTTTGTAAATCCAGGTTCTCAGTAACATAACAACTCATTCCGATTCCAGATTTGAAGGCAGAATAAAAATGCAATCAACATTTTCATAGTTCACGATATTTATAGAAAAGTGTCCCCTCCCTCAATACTGTTTTTCAAGTGGCTTAGCAAGTTTTAGTTACAGGAGTCCCACTGCTTTCTAATAAAAGACAAAAATTGTCAGGCATGGTGGTGTGTGCCTGTAATCCCCATACTTGGGAGGCTGAGACAGGAGGATTCAAGGCCAGCCTCAGCAATCCAGGAGAACTTGTTTCAAAAAAGGGTGGGCTTGGGGTGTAGTTTGAAGGTAGAATGCCCCGGGTTCAATCCCCAGTAACGCATGCACACACACACACACACACACACACACACACACACACACACACACACAGTTATAAAAACCTAAATTTTAGTCTTCTTGTCTTGAAATTGTTTTATCCACAAAAATCATCTCTAGCCAAAGAAATTACAGCTATTCATAGTCACATAGCACTCCACACATCCATATCTAGTCTCAGAACTGATATGCACAGTAACTCTGGGAAGGAGCTATGTGTTATAATTTACCATTTGGGAACTGAGGAGCAAAGCTTGTAAGTAACTTGCTTGAAGTCACATGATCAGTGATTGGCAGAACCAGCATCAGAATCCAGACCCTCCTGTGAGGAGAGTATAGTTTTCAATGGGGACTAGTTCTAGGACCCTCATAGATACCAAAATCCATGGGCACTTGAGTCCCTTAGATAAGGTGGCACAGTACTTGCATATAACCTGTGTTCATCTTCCTGTGTATTTAAAATCATCTCTGTATTGCTTATAATACCTCAATGTAAGTATTACTTATAATACTACATATAGTGTTATATAAGTCTACTATATAAGTATTTATAATACTACATTGTAAGTGCTATGTAAATAGTTCTACTATATTTTTAACGGCTAATGAGAAGAACCAAAGTGTGCAGATGATCAGTCCAGGTGTGGTCACCCTAGGCCTCCCCACATTTATGAGCTGCAGTTGGCTGAGTCTGCATACAGGGAACCTGTGGATTCAGGGGTCGACTGTACTCTGGCAAGCACCACCTTCCATGGCAAGCAGCCAGTCTGTCCAGGACAGAGAATGACTCTCCTGTTGGGAGACTCTCTTACCAACTTTCAATTTCACAAATACATTTTTTTCTTTCCCACAATTTCACAAATACATTATTTTCATTCAGAAGAAATGAGAAGATTTATTATTATTATTATTATTATTATTATTATTAATTATTATTATTATTAACATGGTCTCACTAAGTTGCAGAGGACCTTGCTATAAATTGCGAAGGCTACCTACAAACTTGCGATTGAGCCTTCTGTCTCAGTCTCCCAAGAACTGGGATTAGAGGCATATGCCACCATGCCCAGATACTCTGCGGATTTTTTGAGGTCATAATTAGAAATCCTGCCCTTGTTGAGGTCTATCCCAATGGGGCTTCTCTTGTAGCCATACATTCTTGGATGCCTCATGGAGTAACTTTGTGGATTACTACTTAGGCCCATGGGAAGAAATTACAAGACAGTCAACAAAGAGTATGAATGACCTAATAATTTTTTTAATCTCAGATATTGGTATATCCCACAGATCTGCACTATTTCTGAGTGTGACAGGAATGAGTATGATTGGAACTCATTCCTGTTTAAAGAAGGTGTCAGCAACTGAGAACCAGGCAGATCCATCTGCCCTAAAGTCAATTGCTTGAAGAAACTAGATCCCAAAGCTGTTAAATGGAATTTTAAGGCTTCGATCAGTATATCCATAATTCAAATGGAAATAAAAGAATCCAAAATCTAAGTGAGATTAGTCAGTCACAAAAAAATAAGAAATGGGATGCTTACTCTAATATGTGGAAACTAGGGAGAAAATGGGTCATAGGAGGAACTCTAGATGAAGAAGGAGAAACCATAGATGAGCAAATAAGGTGACCTAACTGGGGAGATGGGAAGCGGGAAGAGAGAAATTCTCTAATGCATATGATGTACATTCGCAAACATCAATCACTAAGCCAAATATGAGAAAGAGGGAGGGAGAAGAAATGGGGTGGGAACTGGGTAAGGGCTAATAGGGTGATGTGTGCATGTATGCCTCCACCATCCCATACCCCATTATGAGGTATGACCACAATGCACCAATAAAAAAAAAAGAATCCGAAGTTGGAAAAAATGTTTTCATCCTCCATATTTGGGTAAGCCTTCACACAATGTCCTCTGAATGTATCTGCATGCACATCCAGTTGGTTCTATGTCTCTAGAGAGCCCTGACTGGTCCATGGAGGGTGGTGTGCCTGTCTCCTGCACCACACGCTTCCACACATTTTTCTGCTCTCAATGTCAACCTGTGTTCCTCCATCTGCTCACCTGCCTACCTGTTTCCCCACCTTTGCGCCCTAGGTGCATACCGGGTGCTGAATCTCCTCCATCCCAGTGTACCCCTGGGTCGTTCTCACATATGCCATCACCCTTCCATGTCTCTGCCCCTGCTCTAACATGCTCTGCCCCTCCACCAATGCCTTGCACTGAACGCCATCAAGTAGTGCTGACTGTGTTGGGCTCCTAGGGTCTTCAGCTCTCAGGTCTTTGGGCTTCCCAGCTCTTCTTTTCAGACTTCAAAACACATTTCAAGGGGAAACTAAGATTTCTTTCCTCCCCTCCCCTCCCCTTCCCTCCCCCCTCTCTCATCACAAGGGGGTTGAGCACAGGGCATTCTACCTCTGAGCTACACCCTCAGCTCTATTTTATGTTTATTTTTATTTTGAAACAGGGTCTCACTAAATTGTGGAGGGTCCCACTAAGTTGCTGATGCTGGCTACAAACCGGTGATCCTTCTGCCTCAGCCTCCCAAGTACTGGGATTAAAGGCATGTGCCACCACACCCTACTGGAAATTATCATTTCTAATTGCCCCCCAAAGGTATCATCAAGACCTCTCTTCTGAGAAAAATTAGCACTTTTATGTATCAAATGGATTATGTTTCTGAGACACAAAGACTATTCTGAGAATTCTTCCAATCAAGTTATTTCCTGATCTCCCACTGACTTTATGTGCCTTAGTTTTAATTTTTATTTTATTTATTATTATTATTATTATTATTATTATTATTATTATTATTATTGGTGGTACTGGGCCTTCTACCTCCGGGCTATAATCCCAGACCTATTTTATATTTTATTTGGAAACAGGGTCTCTTAAACCAGCTGAGGCTGGCTTCGAACCTGCACGATCCTCTTGTCTCAGCCTCCCAAGCGTGGGGATTACAAGCATGCTCTACCACTCCCAGCTCTAGTTTTAATTTTTAATATTCTAATCCTGATGATTAAACTATCATCATTTTGGAGATTTAATCACTGGATTCTCTACCAGAATACCAGGGTTACTCACATTAAAAAAAATGAGAGGTCAGGCATGGTGGCATATGCCTATAATCCCAGTACTTGAGAGGCTAAGACAGTAGATCAGCAACTGAACGAGAGCTTGTTTTAAAAACAAAAAATAAAAAAAGGGCAGTGGATATTAACTTGAAAGTAGAGTGCCTCTGGGTTAAATTCCCAGTTACACACACACACACACACACACACACACACACACACACGGGGGGGGGGGGAGGATTGTGGTGTATACCTGTATTCCCAGTAGGTGGGAGTGGGAGGCAGATAAAGATCAACTGGAGGCCAGCAACTTAGTGAGACCCTGTTTCAAAATAAAAAATAAAATAGAGCTAGGGGTGTAGGTCACAGGTCAAATGCCCCAGTACTTACACACACACACACACACACACACACACACACACACACACACACACCTACAGCTGCAAAATCCTTTTATAACAACATCCAGATTCCTGTTTGACCAAATAACAGCATGATAGCCTAGCTGAATCGACACATAAAATGAACCATGGCGATAATTATCTGCTTTTAAAGGAATATTGATTTTCTTTGACAGTCAATTTAAAAAAATCTGACTTAAATTTTGCTTAGCACCGGTTAACTAGCAACAAATTAATTTTTAGCAGATTATAAATGTTTGCATACAAATCTTATTAGAAAATTGATTTGCATGTGTTAGAAAACATTTCCTGCATCTTTTTGGATCAATTTTAATTTTGTGTTCTTTTCTCTGTGATCGTATATTGGATTTTCACCGAAGATTTTCCTTGTGTCAACTATTTGGGGGAATTATAGATTATTTTAAGTAAACATGTATTATTGGAAGGGTTCAGGGAAACAACAGTGAGAGCTTTGGGTGGGCTGGCGCCCGTGAGAGGGTCTGTCTCAGCACTGTGGAGGGACTTGGGTCCAGCACTTGGGACTGAGGTGGATCAGGACTCAGTCCCCCAAACTGCTCAGTTGCTTTCCCTTTTTATGGGGCAGGCATGGTGGTCGCCTTGCCAGCTGGGACAAAATATCTGCATGGGCATCCAGCAGACAGTAGGAGACAGCTGCTCCTTCCGGAGGCAGCGGTCTGGAGTGCCCATTGCCAGCACCTGTTGCCCTTGCAGCATTTGGTCCTGCTGTGGGCAAAGAGGAGGTCTTCAGGGTCAGGCAATCCTGTTTGTCTTCCCACAAAATATAGAGAAAATTCATAAATAAAGTAAATCTTAAGTAACATTTAAGTGGTTGAAGGAACATAGACTTTTTTTTCCCTTTTTCTTTTTTAGCCTCCTACTGATTTGAACAACTTTTTAGATAATCTGCAAGCATGGTTCCTTCAAGAAGAAGCATACAGATCACATTCCATAAACTGTGGTGATAATGTCACAAATTAGAAATAGGCTTAATGGAGCATGGAAATTTTTATAATTTACTGTTTAATGCAATAAATACAACCTATATATGTGGTTTAATTTTAACAACTTTTACTTTTTTTTTGTACTGAGGATTGAACTCAGAGGCATTCTATTTCCAAGCTACAACTCCTGCCTAATTTTATTTATTTGGAAATAGGGCCTCACTGGGTTGCTGAGAGCTCTGCTAAATTGCCAAGGCTGGGTTTAACCTGAGGTCTTCCTGTCTTAGTATCCCAAGTACTGGGATTATAAACATGCACCACCATGCCTGGCTTCAACAGCTTTAATTATTTAAACATTTGGGCTACATATTTTTTTTGGGGGGGTGGTACTAGGGATTGAACCCAGGGGAATTCTACCTTAAAGCTACACCCCTAGTCCTATGTTTCAATTTTGAAACAGGGTCTTACTCAGTTGCTGAGGGCCTCACCAAGTTGCGAGGCTGGTCTTGAACCTATGCTCCCCCTGTCTCAGACTCCCAAGAACTGGGATAACAGGCATGTGCCACCACACCAACTTAATTGGGCTACATTTTATTATTTCACCTTTAGCACACTTTAATTCTCCTCTGTCAATGCCACAGAAAACCCTCCCTAAAAACCCACGTGGTCCAATAAGTTAGCTACTAGTCACATGTGGTTATATGCATTAAATTACAGTTAGCTAGTTCAAATTAACAATTAAGTTCTCTCAGTTACACTTGCCACATTCAATAGCTACATGTGGCTAGTGGCCACCTTAGAGGACAACATGGCTGTAGAATCTGCCTATTATGGTAAGAAATGATACTGGACAGTGCTTTAGTAGGAAAGAAAACCTTGAGTTGTCTGATGTTCAAGTCTCATCAAAAACCTGTTAAAAGAAGCGATATTTATAGAAGATTGGTGGAAAGGTACTCATTTTTATGATACCTTTGAGTTTTAGCCTTGCGTCAAACACAGGCTCACTATTATCAGCATTTCTGGATTATAGTCTTGGCTTTATAGAACTACACAAAAGGAGGCATCGTGTGCCTCCTTATGGGATAGAGACAGAATATTACTTCTGAGAGAATCCTGCACCAAGTATATAAACCAATCCAAAATGTTTCCATGAGGAAATATTTGGAAAAACCAAATTTGAAGGACATTGTACAAAATATCTGGCCTGTCCTGTTCCAAAATGTCAAGGTCTTGTTAAGACAAAAACACTAAGGAAGTGTTCCAGATTAAATATCAAAGAGACACAGTAACAACATTCTAGTCTGATGCTAAATAAGATTCCAGAGCAAACTTTCTGGCTATCATAACTATATAGCATCCTATAGAAAATTCTCTGCATTCTATGTCCCCCATTGGTTCCATGTGTCCTGCATTTACCTAGCCCAGGTGCCTTTGTCTGCTTATGCTTCCTCTGCCACGAGTCCTCTGGGGACATAGGCAGCAGCATCTGCATCTCTATCTTTGGGATCCCAGTCTGGGCCTTGGCATCTACAGCTTTCACCTTCAGTCATATTTGATGGACACAAAACCTCATCAGATGCTACCTCAGCTACTTCTTCCATTTCACAAATGGGGGAACCAGAGCACAGAGATGTTCAGGACACGTGAGTTCGCCACTTTACAAAGTGGGAGAGCAGAGAGTGGAACCAAGGCAGTCTATCTGTCCAGCCAGAGCTGTCAACAGAGTTGGATGGTACTGCTCCCCAAAAGGAAAAAATCAGAGGGGGCAGGAGCTTATTTCACTCCTGCACAACAATCTCCTCAATGCAGAGTTAACTCTCAGGCAAAAGTTAAATACCTATGAAAAAACCACATCTCCACATTATATGGTTATCATGTGTGTGTGTGTGTGGGGGGGGGTACTGGGGATTGAACCCAGGGACATTCTACCCCGAACTATACCCCTGGTCTTGTTATTTATTTATTTATTGAAGTAGGGTCTTACATGAGTCTTACTCATGATAATCAAAAGGGCTGGTGTATTTTCCAGCCCTGGGCACCTCACATCCCCCTCCCCAATTTTTGTCTGGCCTGGTCTGGAGTCCCAGGAGCCTAGGAAGAAGCCTTTCTTCCTGGAGCAGGAATGGGTAATCCAGAAGCTGGTCAATGGCCCATGGTTCCCTCTTCTTTGAACGTACTTTCTCCATCATCTGGCTACTGCCAAACAAGAATAGTTTCTTCCTGTCACTCTATCTTATAAAAACCTGGTTTTTCATTCATAAAATTTACTATATCCAGGTGTGGTGGTCCATGCCTGTAATCTAAGTACTTGAGAGGCTGAGGCAGGAGGAGCATAGGTTTGAGGCCAGCCTCAGCAACTTAGTGAGCCACTTAGCAACTTGGCAAGAGTCTGTTTCAGAATAATAATAATAATAAAAAAATTGGGCTGGGGGTGTAGCTCAGAGGTAGAATGTCCCTGGGTTCCATCCCCAGTAAGACACACACACACACACACACACACACACACACACACACACACACATTTATTATAAGTCATAATTATAAACAAGTGTACTTCTAGTTGGCTTTCACTATAGTCTTTCACGGAGAAAGAAATTCTCAGAACAAGAGAAATCAACCTCATGAAGAGAGGCTGTCCACATTTAGGTTGACCTACTTGTGAATTTTCCCAGTTTATCACTGATCATTTAGGCTCCCGAGAGACTCCTCAGTAGCTTTACAACCATGGGCTTTATCTTCTAGCAGGATAACTACTGGTGCACACAGGCACCTTTGTGCAAATTAGGAAAAGAAGACTCCTCCTCTTAGCAGATCAATCAGGAAAAAGCTTTTCTTCTACAAAAAAATAATAATAATAATAAAATAAAATAAAAATCTGAGGCCTGAGCATGGAATTTGGAGATTCTGTAAGCCATGGATTTTAGCCCCCACGCGAGGCACTTCTGCAAGGTACGGACACTGCCATGGACTTGCTTTGCTGGTATCACAAATTCTTGAACCCGGGGGCATTCTGTGTCTGAGCTGCACCCCCAGCCCTTTTCAGTTTTTATTTGGGATAGGGTCTCACTAAGCTGCTGAGGCTGGCCTCAAACCTACAATCCTCCCTTCTCAGCTTCCCAAGTACTAGGATGACAGGTGTGTGCTACCACACCCAGCTCTGTTTTTAAAATGCTTTAAGTACTGTGTTAGTCATCTTTTCATCACGGTGACCAAAATACCTGATAAGAACTACTCAGAGGAGGGAAGATTATCTTGGCCCAAGATTTTAGAGGGTCAGTCCATGGTTGGCTGGCTCCCTTGCTCTGGGCCTGAGGTGGGATAGAATATCATGGCTGAAGTGTGTGGAGGAGGAGAAGAAGAAGGCGGAAAAGGAGGGAAAGAAGAAAGGAGAAGGGAAAGGGGTCAGGGAGAAGATAAACCCTTCCAGGGCACACCTCCAGTGTCCTACATCTTCCAACTAGGTCCTGCCTTCTAGTGGTCCAGCAGCTACCATTTGATGGAGTAACCCACTGACGATGTCAGAGCCCTTATGATTTGATCATTGCCTATAAGCCCACCTCTGCACCTTGCTGCATCGGAGACCATGCTTCCCATTCATGAGCTTTTTTTTAGAGGACATTTCAGACTCAATCCATAACAAGTATCAATGTGTTAAAATCAGGAGTGCCTACATTTAAAAACACAGAATTTTGAGCCCAGGGTGGTGGCACATGCTTGTAATCCCAGTACTTGGGAGGCTGAGATAGGGTGAGTGCTTACCCTGGATGATTGTAGGTTGGAGGCCAGCCTCAGCAACTTAGTGATACCAGGTTTCCACATAAAAAATAAAGTAGATAGGGCTGGGGGTGTAGCCCAGAGATAGAATGCCCCAGGTTTAATTTCTGGTACAACACAAAAACTCATACAGTTTTGGTTTCTCTTTAAGAGATGTAGTAACAGCATTCCTTCCTTCTTCCACGGCAACAACGGCACAGAGTCCAGTTGCAGCTGCTAACAATTCCCCTCTCTTCCATGGTCTCCGACTCTGGCTGAGGGAAGGTTGTAGTTCCTTAGAGGTCCCCACTTTATTTACTTTTGTGACTGCTTGCCCCTGGGAGCTTTCAGGCATTCGGTTCCTACCACAATCTGACTCTCTTTGATAATGAGGTAACAGCATCAAGTTCAAACCTTACAGCCTCTAGGCTTTAAGCTAAAAAGTAAGAGCATCTATTTCAGAGTCCTGTTGAATTGCATTGCGGGCCATTGGCTCTCAGCAGCAGGGCAAGACCCAACCTCACAACAGCCTGGGATGCTGCAGTGCTGGCCTTCCATCTGCTTGTAAACTCTCATTTTTCACATCTCTAGAATTATGGTGGCAAGGAAGAATATAATATTAAATTTATCAAGGCTATGCTTAGATTTGAAGGAGAATAAGCATTCTAGCCTCCTAGAAACTCAATTGAGATTCCCCCCCTCTATTTCTTTCCTTTTGTTGGTGCTGGGGATTAAACCCAGGGCCTCGTGCATGCTAGTCTGGCACTCTTCCAGCTAGCCCTAGAGCTAGCCCTTGAGCTCTATTTTGAGGAAGGGGAAGGAACACAGAAACTGGGTGAATTTGTCAGACTGAGGGTGGGACAAGGAAGGACAAACCATGCCCAGGGTGGGAAAGGAGAATGAGCTGCCCTGGTATTCCCTGAGATGCTTCCAGCCATCTCTCTCTCCTCTTTACTGCAGCACCTGATGCTATTTGCGATGCCCACCTTTATAAGCTGCCAGCCAGAAACATTTACTGAAACACAGGCCATCTGTTCTGACTACTGATGCCGAGTTGTAGGGATTCCCAAAGAATACAAAACAAAACATGAACTTTAATGAAGTCAGACTGGACCTGGGTCTTTTATTATTATTATTTTTTAGGGGCTTTGATAGCCGTGGGCCTTCAGTGGATGGGCAGAGGTGGGAAGACAGCATCTTGACTTTCCCAGAATAGCATAATGGTCTGTTAGGTCGGGTCCCAGTGTGTGAACTAATGTGTCTCTGGGCTCAAGGACACTCAAGGACTCTTGCTTGTCAGCACTATATGGTGGACACCCAATGAAATGAAACGGCAGGTGTTCAGAGGCTTCCAAGTGCCATTAGCTCATAATGCTGCAAAGGCCCCCCAGCCAGTGCTCGCTGGAGACAATGGACTCCATTGTAAAGAGGGAGGAGAAGCCGGGCATGGTGGTGCACACTTGTAACCCAGCATTCGGGAGGCTGAGACCAGAGGATCACGATTTGCAGACAGCTTCAGCTACTTAGAGAGGTCCTTTGCAACTCAGTGAGACCCTGTTTCAAAAATAAAAAGACTACATAAAAAATGGGGCTGGGGGTGTATCTTAGAGGTACAATGCCTCTGGGTTCCATCCCTAGTAGTGAAAAAATAAAAAAAAAAATGGAGGAGGACTGGTTTCTATACCATGTGGACATGAGAATGTCCTGGCATTCACCAAGTGCTCATCCTGGTCAGTGATTAAGGAGGAGCTTTGCGATGCAGGTAGGTGGGAAAAAGAGTGAGCCGCCCTTGGTGGGAAATGAGAGAAGGGAAAGTTTCCTGCTTTGAGTATGCTAGCTTGCTGAAAGGTCCATGATAGAGAGAAACCAATGATGAAGGGGGGGAAGGGCTGCCTGCAGAAGTCATTGCGAGAACTCAAGTGGAGGGGTGGGCATTTTGCACCATGCTCCAGGGAATGGCTATGAACCTGGAGAGCTGTGGTGGTGCAAAGGCGAGTTAGCTTAACTTGCTGAGGCTGACCTTGAACCCGAGATCCTCCTGTCTCCAGGCTCCCACATGCTGGGATTACAGGTATGCACCACTGCGCCTGGCTGAGTTACTTTAAACAAGTAATTTTCATCTAAACATAGCATGGCACCTAATCTGAAGAGGTTTTTGTCTTTAGAGGTTTTCTGATGATACTTGGGATCAAAATTGGAGTGTGGCACAGGCAAGGTAAGCACTAGACCACTGGGATAATCCCTCATCGACTTCAAGACAGGGTCTTGCCAAGTTTCCCAAGCCTCAAACTTGTGATCCTTCTGTCTCAGCCTCCCACATCACTGGGATTACAGGTGTGGGCCACCATGCCCAGAAAAAGAGTATTTTGAGTTTTCATGGAGAAAGAGGATATGGGACATGGGATATGACTGAGTGGGGCAGTAAGAGGATGAGGACAAGGAGTGGGAACTCTGGGTTTTACAATAGTATCTGGGCTCTGAATGTCTGTGGAACAGTTCGCGAGGGGTGACTTCAGAAGGGAGCTGGTGGCGAATCCTCTTCTCACCCTCCTGAGCTGTGCCAAGTTTCCAGTTAGTAGCTATTCACCAGAATTTTTACTTCACGTTTCCTATTCCTGGTCTAATTGGAAGTCCTAGAAGAAACTAAATTCTGCTGAGTCAATCGATGATCAGAAAAGCATAGTTCATAGCAGGGACAGGAACTAAGACAATGGCTTTGGAAGCTGAGTTGCCCAGTGGCCCGAGGAAGGAGGACAGAAGTCCGGGAGCCAGATTTGGATACAGGTTCAACAGTTTACTTTGCCGCCAGATCTGGGCCTCCGCGGTCAGGTGGAGCTGCTTGACAGGTCTTTCTTGCTGAAGCACCGTCTAGCAGCATTTCTTTTGATGATACGAAAACCCACTAAATACAGAAAAGGAAATGATTTGAGGGTGCAATTTATCAAGACGAGGAAATTTTAAACTGATAACCAACCACTTCTGAATTCTGTCTCTCCTTTTGCTTAAATAAAAAAATCACCACGTGGGTGCAGAAATTGAGTATACTTTTGTTTTTAACCACTGACACCACAGTAGTAAAGTAGGTTTCCTGCCACAGAGCGTGACATGACTAGAGTGACTCAGAGGTGCCTCTCGAGTGGGAAACCATACAACAAATTCTGCAGGTTATAAAAGAAATGGCGTGTTAAAAATAAAAATTTGAAGAATCTATTTGTTGACAATAAAAAGTGAAGGTTTTGTTTGTTTCACTCTCAAATTGAAATTCTCTATGATTCTCACGCTGACAGATGGGTTGGTATAGGGTATCTCTGGATGACTCGTACTGACTCTCTTTGCTTCAGTCTAAACACTGTTCTGGTTAAATATAGTATCATTTATTCTGATTCCTTTGAAATCCTCATACACATTCAGGTCAAGCAGCAACGTAGAACCTAAGAAAAGTGGATTTCAATAGAACTCACAGCAAATTTTATATCATAACCTAGTATTTAAATAAACACTCATTCTAAAACAAGTTGAAAACATTTCACAAAACTATATCTACTCTTAGAATATACAGTGCAATCTAATCTATTATATTCTTCCATTCATGCTATTGAAAAGATGCTACTAAAAATGTACAAAATTGAATTTATAGCCACTAATGGGTTATGAACCAGTCTGAAAAAAAAAGCCTCACAGATTTAGAAAATATATTTTTATTTATTTTAAGTATCTACATAACGGAATGAGAGCCAAGATTGTGTGTGTGTGTGTGTGTGTGTGTGTGTGTGTGTGTGTGAGTGTGTGTGTGTGTGTGTGTGTGTGTGTGTGTTACTGGGGGTGGAACCCGGGGGCTTTTCTACTTCTGGGCTATTCTCCCAGACCTATTTTATACTTTATTTGAAAACAGGGTCTCACTAAGTTGCTGAGAACCTCACTCAGTAGCTGAGGCTGGCTTTGAACCTGTGCGATCCTTCTGTCTCCGCCTCCCAAGTGCCGGGATTACGAGCGTGCGCCACCACGCCTGTCGAAAGCCAAGATTTTTATAAACTGGGAAACATGTGATAGTGATATCCAAGGATACCCGAGTTCAAGAACAAAGGTGACAAAGGTATTTATTTTAAAAATAGCAACTACCACTTAATGCCTCCTCTGCAGCCAGTACACACATGATTAGGCTCTTTAAGAATATTTTCTCTAATCTTTACAACAACCTATAACATAGGGTACTATTACTCTTGTCAGGGAAGAACCTAACTGCGCAGAGGATGGCAAGAAGTTAACAGGACCCCCAAGGAGACCACAAAGCAAGCAAGCTGACTCACCTGCTGCAAAGCCACAGTTGCTGAAGTAGAGGAGACAAACGGTCACTGCTTATTCCCTCCAGCACAGCAAATAGCAGTCATTCAGTGTGATAGGACTCCACTTCTCGTGGGATGGGCCAGATGACAGCCGAGAAACCCAGGATCAGGGGCTCCACATCTTTTACAGCAAGCAGTAACAGGCTAATCTCCCTCCCTGTGGGGGAACACGTTGTACTGGCCTCTGTGGAGTGCCACACAAACAGCTCTAGGTGGGCCTCTGGCTTGGCATTCTCTGCAAGGGCATGCATGCTTCTTGGTGCCTTTCCCAACAAGCCCTGTTTTTTATTGCTGAAGCACCTGAGGCTGAGAGGTGTCATTCTCTTAAATGCACACAAATAACGCGGCAGGGCACACATTCTAACGCAGCTCTTTTCACTCTATCACACAGCCTCGCATTGGTCCCATGGCTAATCTGGTGCCTCTTGCCTAGAATATACCCAAAGCTACTGATAACCATGGTTAGGTCATGACATCAGACACTCACCTTGCACATGGAGCATTTCATACACAGACGAGAGTGGAAGTGGGGACAATTTCTAGGAGTGGAATTTCTGCACCAAAGGCCCTTATGATTTTGTTAAATATTCCTGAATTGCCTTTCACAAAAGGTTGTAAAAATTTACACTCTAAACAACTTTGTAGGGAGGACTTGTTTCCTAACAGTGTCTCAAACAACGTCACTCAACTATTCAGTCTTTTCCAGTCTCACAGGAGAAAAGTGGAATCTTGCTGCAGTTTCAATTTCTCTTATGACGAGGTGCCTATCTTTTCATTTAAGACAAATTTATATGTCTTTTTATGCAACTGACACGTTCTTGGCCTCTTTTTCCATTAAATTGTCCTTTTCTTAATTTCAGGATTTTTAAAAGATATATGTATATTGTATATTGAAAATATTTTTTCCCACTCAATTTTTCATTTTGCCTTATGCCATCAAACTTAGCACTTTTTCTTTTTATCGTCTTTAACTTTTGTGTCATCCTAAAACTATACATTTAAAAATCTTCCACTGCCGGGTGTGGTGGCGCACGCTTGTAATCCCAGTACTTAGGAGGCGGAGACAGGAGGATCATGGTTTGTGGCCAGCCTCAGCTACTCTGTGAGGCCCTCAGCAACTTAGTGAGACCCTGTTTCAAAATAAAGAAAATAAAAAAATAAAGAAAATATTAAAAAAAAAAAACAGGGCTGGGGTGGGGCTCATAGGTAGAATGCCCCTGGGTTCAATCCCCAGTACTGCAAATATAAATAAAAATAAATAAATAAATAAATAAATAAATAAATAAATAAATAAATAAATCTCCTACTTTTCAGGTTTTTTTCATCTCTCTGGAAGCTACTATGACATCAATTTTGAGAGAGGTGCACCTTTCCTTTTTTCCCATTGGTGGCTATGTAGTTGTGCTATACCATTTACTCAAAGAGTATTCTCTACAGAGATGTCTATTACATTCCCACACACACTTAGATCTATCTTTGGGTTCTAGTTTCTTTCATTGATCTGAGCAGGTACCAGGACTATGTCGCTTTTAATTCTTGTTACTTGAAATATGTTTTACTGACTGGTAGAAATCATCTCACTTTGGAACCCTTCTTTATTGGTGTTTGTCTGTTTGTTTATTTATTTATTTATTTTTGGTGGTACTGGGGCTCCTAGAAACCCTTCTACCTCCGGGCTACACTCCCAGACCTATTTTTAAAATATTTTTTAAAATTTGGAAACAAGGTCTTTTAAGACAGCGCGGCTGGCTTTGAAACTGTGTGATCTTCCTGTCTTTGCCTCCCAAGTGCGGGGATTACAAGCGTGAGCCATCATGTTCGGCTTGGTGTTTATTTTTTTTTTCTGGCTATTCTGGTATACTTGTTTTTCCTTAAGAACTTTGAAATCAGCTTTTCCTTCTCTTAAAAATCGAGTTTTAATTTTATTGGGATTACTTTAAATTTATAGGATAAATTAGGGAGAATTAATGATTTATCAGGTTTTTTTTGTTTTGTTTTGCAGGTCTGGGGATGGAACCCAGGGGCATTCGACCTCCCAGCTACACCCCCTGCCCTATTTTTTATTCTTTTATTTTGAAACCGGGTCTCACTGAGTTGCAGAGGGCCTCACTAAGTAGCTGAGGCTGTCCGCGAACTGTGATCCTCGGGTCTCAGCCTCCCGAATGCTGGGATTACAAGCGTGCGCCTCCACGCCCGCAGTTTTTTTTTTTCTTTTTTCTTTTTTCTTTTAATTGCTCAGGCCTAAAATACTGGTGTCATCTTTGTTACCTTCAGTCTAATCTACTAGCAAATCCTGCCAGCAGTTCCTTCACATATATTCAGAAAATGACCACTGCCAACTCTGGTCAGTTTATCATTATTTTCACTCACTTCCTGAGTTATGGACCTGGAAGCTAAGAGTATCCAGCATTTATCACCTGAAATGAAAAACTGACAAACTGTAGATATAGTGATCTTCAGAAAAGCAGAACAGAAAAATAAATAAATAAACAAAATAAAGGAGAAGGGACTCAACAGCTTTTTTTTTTTTTTTTAAATCATACCAGCTGGTTGTGGTGACACATACCTACAATCCCAGTACTTGGGAGGCTGAGACAGGAAGATCACAGGTTGGAGATTAGTCTCAGCAACTTAGTAAGACCTTGAAATAAAAAGGACTGTAGGTGTGCTTCCAAGGTAGAATGCCCCAGGGTTCAATCCCCAGTGCTCTCACCAATCATACTATTGGGTAGATATTCTTAAAAATTATAATTTTCTAAAAAGCTGGGCATGGTGGCACACACTCATATTCCCAGTATTTGGGAGGCTGAGGCTGGAGAATCCCAAGTTCACGGCCAGCCTCAACAACTTGTGAGGCCCCTGGCAACATAAGTGAGACCCATTTCAAAATAAAAAATAAAATAGGACTGAGGGTATAGCTTAGAGGTAGAATGTCCCTGGGTTCAATTTCCAGTAACACACACACACACACACACACACACACACACACACACACACACACACACGATTTTCAAGAATATAAAACAGATAGTGAACAGAATGTGGAAATGAACGTGTTTGCTTTTACTGAAGAAGCCTGAAATGAAAATCCCCAGGCTACCAGGGTCCAGACTTAATGGTGTTCCTTCATAAATGTATAGATCCTAAAAGAACTAGAATACCTACTGCCCTCGTAAAAGCAAATGCATGCCATGCAGTAGGAGCAGGAGCATGAAGTACCACAGAATTTAAAAGGGAAATCTTCAGTCTGTATAACACTAAGGCTCACCATATCAACTGTGTGTGTGTGTGTGATATTGTGGATTGAACCCAGGTTTATTCTAGTTCTAAGCTACACCCAGCCAAATTGTATTTTGTTTTCAAACAGTCTGGCCAAGCTGCTGAACGTGTTGCCAAGTTGCTGAGGCTACCCTCCAATCCTGTCTCAGCCTCCCAAGTACTGGGATTACAGGCATGTGCCACCAGGCCCAGCTACACATCCACCTTCAGTGAACCTTTCTCTCTGTCTCTCTCTGTATTCTACAGTCGGAATATTAAAACATTCAAGGATAATTAATTTCTTTCTGTGTGTGTACAGAAGAGTGAACCCAGACCTATACGCTTGACCCTAAGGTTAATTTCTCATCATCTAATTATGAAACAAAATGTTTTCAATATGCATCTCCCCCATAGACAGCTTTTTCCTCTTAAATTGTATTCCCCCGCCCCTTTTTTGTGGTACTGGGGATGGAACCCCGGGGCATTCTACCTTTGAGCTACACCCCCAGCCCTGTTTTTTATTCTTTATTTTTGAAACAGTGTCTCACTGAGTTGCAAAGGGCCTCATTAAGTAGCTGAGGCTGGCTGCAAAACAGGATCCTCCTGTCTCAACCTCCAGAATGCTGGGATAAGTGTGCGCCACCATGCCCTGCTGCATTTCCATTTATTTTTTTATTTTTTTTTTTTTATTAAAAAATGTGATTTTTTATTATCATCTCTCATGAAGTTTGAAAAATAGAAGTTATAGATGTATTATATGATTAAAATAAAGAAAATCAAAGGTTCCTTAAACTTTAATAGTAATAATATGTTTGAACTTAATAACTTTATACTCCTTTTTATTTGTTTCAAAATTTATTTTTATTTTATTTTATTTTTTTTAATTTTATTTTATTGGTGCACTGTATTCATACATCATAGTGGGATACAAACTTTTGTAGACATACATGCACACATCACCCAGTCAGCCCCACCCGATCCCCACCCCATTCTCTCCCCATCCCTCCCTCCCATGCTTGGCTTAGTGGTTGACATCTAGTATTATAGCAATTTATCCAAAATTAAAAATGATAATCTCACATAACAGTTTCATTTGTCTGATACCAAGCTTTTGATGACTTAAAGATAACATTTCAATATTTCTTTTTGCTTTCTTTCTTACCAGAGAATATTTTTTTCTTTTTTTTAGGTGAAACTATCATATATTTATTTTTCAGAAAAAAATCTATCCTGATATGGAATATGGACTCTAGATACCCAAAACAATCTCGAAGCAAAAACTAAGCTAGAAGATGTATATTTTCTGATTTCAAACCATATAAAGCTACAATAATTGAAACAGTGTAGTACTGTTCTAAAGGCAGATATATAGACCATTGGAGTTAAATACAAGCCTAGAGCTAACTTCTTCCCTATATTGTCAAGTTATTTTTGACAAGGTTTCCACGAAGATTTGGTGGTAGAAATAATAATCTTTTAACTAAATATTGTTGAAAAATAATAATTACATGGAAAAGAATAAAATTGGACCCTTACCTAATCCCACATGCAAGTATTAACTCAAACTAGATAAAAGACCTAAATATAAATCTTAAGACTATAAACTTTTAGGAGAAAATCTGGGCCATAAAACCTCACATCATTGAAATTGGCAGTGATTTCTTGGATATGATTTCAATGGCACAGGCAACAGAAGAATATACAAACTCCCTAAAAAATAAAAGAAAATATTGTATATCCAAAGACAATGTAAACAGAGTTAAAAGTTACTAATAGAATTGGATAAAATATTTCCAAATGCTATATCTGAAGGTATATTAATATTCCAACTAGAAATCCTAAAAATTAACAACAATAAAGGCAAACAATACAATTTAGAGATAGGTAAAAGACTAACATAAATAATGAATCTCCACAGAAAACCAATCTTAGTTGTCTGTTGGATGGAAACTCTTGTTTCTCTGGTTCTGGTGAGTGTTACCTATTTCTTCTTTGTAGTTAATCTCTTTGAGTATTTTCTCTAGCGCTGGTTTTGAAGACATAAATTCCTTCAGTTTCTGTTTGTCATGGAAGCTTCTTATTTCTCCATCTAATTTGATAGAAAGTTTTGCTGGATAGGAAATTTTTGGCTGGAAGTTGTTTTCTTTCAGAGTTTGGAATATGTTACTCCAAGCCCTTCTGGCTCTCATGACTTGGTTTGGGAAGTCTGGAGTGATTCTAATTGGTTTGCCTCTGAATGTCACTTGGCCCTTTGTTTTTGTTGCCTTTAAGATTCTCTGCTTGGCTTCCACATTGGTCATTTTGACAATTATATGGCGTGGGGATCCTCTTCTCGGATCCTGTCTAAAGGGAGTTCTATAAGTTTCCTGGATCTGTGTATCAACCTCTTGCTCTATATTTGGAAAATTTTCTGCTATTACTTCCTTGAAGAGATTGTTGATCCCTTTGGTATCACTTTCTTTTCCCTCCTCTATTCCAATTATTCTTAGGTTAGCTCTCTTAAGATGGGCCCATATTTCTTCAATGTCAGATTCCTGCTGTTGGATATCTTTTTCTAGATTAGAAACTATGCATTCATTTTTGGATTGCTCATCTTCTAAGAGCGAGATTCTGTTCTCCATGTGGTCTAATCGGTTGTTTGTGCTTTGAATTGAGGCCTTTATTTCATTAATTGCATCCTTTATCTCTTTTTGGCTCTCTCTGAGTTCTTTTCGAAGCACATCTATTATTTCTACAGTTATTTTCCTGATTTGATCTTCTAGAAATCTCTGATTTTCTGTTTTATCAGGTTCTGATGTTGTGGGGTTGTGCACATTCATTACTTCAGTGTTATTCCTCTTTCCCATGATTTCGGAGGTTTGTGCCTTCTCTGGGTTCTTCCCTTGGGTCACTATGGCTTCACTTAAGGTGCTCTGGATCTCGAGTCTGTATTATCTCAGACCCTACTACTCCTTTACTGGGTTGTATCACAGAGTCTCCGACCCAGGGAGTCGATAGAGGCTGCTTTAAACTATGGGGGGTGCCAGGTTGCACGTTCTCCTATGGTGTGATATCTCTGCCACCACCACTCCCTCACTGGGTCAAGTCCCAGGAGGCACAATACTGGGATTTCTCCTCTGTGGCCCGCAATTTGACTCACTGTTCTTGAGTACGTAGATGTAGTTGTACTGGACTCGGTGAATTCACTGCTGCTGCCGCCGCCGGTGGCAATATGGCGCCTCTGCCATGCCCTCGGCCATGAGGCTGGCGTATTTTTTCTTCTCTGGTTTTGAAGAACTTAGCATCGAGATGATTTGTTGCTTAAAATATCAATAGTTTCTCAATAGGCCAAAACCTCATGAGAGGCACTGAAATGGACATACAGCCCAGAAGGTGGCAGGAAAACATGTTTTCAAACCTTCCAGAGTCCAGCAGTAACAAAAGGAAGAAAAAAAGAGGGTGGGTGGTGATAAGTCGGGTCCCTCCCCCATATGATCTCGCAGTGGAACCCCAGAAGCCAGAAGTGGAGATATCGTGAGACTCCAGGTACCTCGAAACTCCAAACATCCCGAGAATCGGCAAGCCAGAAGTGGAGATATCGGGAGACTCCAGGTGCCTCGAAACTCCAAACATCCTGAGAATCGGCATGCCTATAAAACATCAGTGCCTCTGATCCAACCACGTGACTCAGCCGGCTGATCAGGACTATGCGCAACTCTCCAGACGCGTGGCATGTTGGTCCCTTCCCTCACGGCCGGCTGATTCTCCGGAGGGTGCCAGGTCCGGATAAAACAGTGGTCTCTGACAACCCCGTTGGTGTTTTTTACCTCCCTCCTAAAACCCCTAACTCTATTTTCAACTATTCAGGTGGGAATATTTCCCGTCTATTTTCTCACCACCATCAGCCTATTAAGACAATTTATTTTAGAAATTAGATTTATACAGGAAACTCAGCAAGCAAATGATTCCTCTAGAAATGGTGGAAGAATTAAACAAATTTTACTTTTGGTTTTCATCAGAAATCAAAGCTATTAAAATTATTTATTCTGGCATTGCCTCTTGAAATATTCTCTCCAGTTCTTCCTAACAGCAAAAATCATGTAATACTGGCCTTCACCTGTGACTATTTTTCATTTTGAGCAGTCCTGTTTGGTCCTATTTCTAATCTGCTTGATGAATATTTTTTTCCTGTATGTGTGGCAGTGGGGATTGAACCCAGGGATATTCTACCTCTACCTCTGAGCTATACCCTCACCCCTATTTTAGGGATTGAACCCAGAGATATTCTACCTCTGAGCTACACTCTTACCCAGCTTTGCTTGATAATTTTTAAGTTTCTTATTCCTTACTTAAGTTATTTAAGAGTCTGGGTAATATTAATATACCCTGTGGTTCTCATTCTTGTTTTTTTGGCAGGCTCCATGCTGCCTGGTATATTCTGTGACTCAGGGTATGTGTACACATCCCTTGAACTCTGGATGTGGGACTTCTTTGGAGGTCACAGTTACAGGTGGGTTCTTTTAGAGCAGATTTGTGTTCCTTTTACCAGTTGCCTCGTCCATATCAATTTGGTACCACTTTAAAACCTTGGTGTCACTGTTTTTTTTTTGTTTGTTTGTTTGTTTTTAAGATCATCCATATTGGGAAGAATTTAGACTGAAATCTAAATGTAAAGAAAATGTGGCAGACTTCCGGGAAGATGGAGACTGAGAAAAGCGAGGCTTAAGAGCCCCGCTAACAACCAATCTCCATTACCACAAAATCAGCGCCTTTCATAGCCAGAAAACACCATCACCAGAGAAACAAAAAAAATCACCAGGCTCCAGAGAGAAAGCGGACTGAGAACAGAGCTCAGAGCCACAGAGGAGATAACCGGCCTCATGCCCGAGGACGCGGCGGCAGCAGTGCCATACTGCCGGCGGCAGCGGCGATTTCACCGGACAGCTACAGCAAGCCGAGGTGAGCTGCTGCGGAACAGCCAGGCGGGATCTTTCGGCGCAGGGAGCATCTAAAGCTCCCAGTGGCTGAGCTCAGCACACGCTGCAGGAACTCAGAGTGGAACTCAAAACCAGAGAAGAAAAAATACGCCATTCTCACGGCCAAGGGCGTGGCAGAGGCGCCATATTGCCACCAGCGGCAGCAGCAGTGAATTCACCGAGTCCAGTACAGCTACATCTGCGTACTCAAGAACAGTGAGTCAAATTGCAGGCCACAGAGGAGAAATTCCAGTACTGTACTCCCTGGGACTTGACCCAGTGGGGGAGTGGCGGTGGCAGAGATATCACACCATAGAAGAACGTGCAACCTGGCACCCCCCACAGTCTAAAGCAGCCTCTATCGACTTTCTGGGTTGGAGACTCTGTGATACAACCCAGTAAAGGAGTAGTGGGGTCTGAGATACTACAGACTCGAGATCCAGAGCACCTTAAGCGAAGTCGTAGTGACCCAAGAGAAGAACCCAGAGAAGGCACAAACTTCCTAAATCATGGGAAAGAGGAATAACACTGGAGCAATGAATGCCCACAACCCCACAACATCAGAACCTGATAAAACAGAAAATCAGAGATTTCTAGAAGATCAAATCAGGAAAATAACTGTAGAAATAATAGAGGTGCTTCGAAAAGAACTCAGAGAGAGCCAAAAAGAGATAAAGGATGCAATTAATGAAGTAAAGGACTCAATTCAAAGCATGAACAACTGATTAGACCACATGGAGAACAGAATCTCGCTCTTAGAAGATGATCATTCCAAAAATGAACGCATAGTTTCTAATCTAGAAAAAAATATCCGACAGCAGGAATCTGATATTGAAGAAATATGGGTCCATTTTAAGAGAGCTAACCTAAGAATAATTGGAATAGAGGAGGGAAAAGAAAGTGAAACCAAAGGGATCAACAATCTCTTCAAGGAAGTAATAGCAGAAAATTTTCCAAACATAGAGCAAGAGGTCGATACACAGGTCCAGGAAACTTATAGAACTCCCTATAGATAGGATCGGAGAAGAGGATCCCCACGCCACATAATTGTCAAAATGACCAATGTGGAAGCCAAGCAGAGAATCTTAAAGGCAACAAAAACAAAGGGCCAAGTGACATTCAGAGGCAAACCAATTAGAATCACTCCAGACTTCCCAAACCAAGTCATGAGAGCCAGAAGGGCTTGGAGTAACCTATTCCAAACTCTGAAAGAAAACAACTTCCAGCCAAAAATTTCCTACCCAGCAAAACTTTCTATCAAATTAGATGGAGAAATAAGAAGCTTCCATGACAAACAGAAACTGAAGGAATTTATGTCTTCAAAACCAGCACTAGAGAAAATACTCAAAGAGATTAACTACAAAGAAGAAATAGGTAACACACACCAGAACCAGAGAAACAAGAGTTTCCATCCAACAGACAACTAAGATTGGTTATCTGTGGAGATTCATTATTTATGTTAGTCTGTTACCTATCTCTAAATTGTATTGTTTGCCTTTATTGTTGTTAATTTTTAGGATTTCTAGTTGGAATATTAATATACCTTCAGATATAGCATTTGGAAATATTTTATCCCATTCTATTAGTAACTTTTAACTCTGTTTACATTGTCTTTGGATATACAATATTTTTTTCTATTTTTTAGGGAGTTTGTATACTCTTCTGTTGCCTGTGCCATTGAAATCATATCCAAGAAATCACTGCCAATTTCAATGTTGTGAGGTTTTATGACCCATATTTTCTTCTAAAAGTTTATAGTCTTAAGATTTATATTTAGGTCTTTTATCTATTTTGAGTTAATATTTGTATATGGGATTATGTAAGGGTCCAATTTTATTCTTTTCCATGTAATTATTATGTTTCAACAATATTTAGTTAAAAGATTATTACTTCCACCACCAAATGTTCGTAGAAACCTTGTCAAAAATAACTTGACAATATAGGGAAGAATTTTGCTCTAGGCTTTTATTTAACTCCAATGGTTTATATATCTGCCTTTAGAACAGTACTACACTGTTTCAATTATTGTAGCTTTATATGGTTTGAAATCAGAAAATATATATCTTCTAGCTTTGTTCTTTTTCAAGATCGTTTTGGGTACCTAGAGTCCATATTCCATATTAGGATAGATTTTTTTCTGAAAAATAAATATATAAATATGATAGTTTCACCTAAAAAAAAATAGAAAAAAATATTCTCTGGTAAGAAAAAAAGTAAAAAGAAATATTGAAATGTTATCTTTAAGTCATCAAAAGCTTGGTATCAGACAAATGAAACTGTTATGTGAGATTATCATTTTTAATTTTGGATAAATTGCTATAATACTAGATGTCAACCACTAAGCCAAGCATGGGAGGGAGGGATGGGGAGAGAATGGGGTGGGGATCAGTTGGGGGCTGACTGGGCGATGTGTGCATGTATGTCTACAAAAGTTTGTATCCCACTATGATGTATGAATACAGTGCACCAATAAAAAAATAAAGTAAAATAAAAAAATAAAATAAAAAACTGATATATCTGCAGTGATACAGAAAGGAAAAAAAAATTTCCAAGCTCGGTAATTTTTTTGTTATCTGTTTCCATATCAAATAATTTATTATCATTGATAAATTATAAGCTTCCAGAAGTAATTTTCCCCATACATTACCAAATGTAGTTTGCAATGTAATGGTTCTTATACATTTAGTAACTCCTGAGCAAATGAATAAATAAATAAGCACTTGGAAAAGAAAAAAAAAAAAAAAAGAAAATGTGGGTACAAATCGTGAGAGGAGTATATATATATTTATATTTTACCCTCCACCCAGAATCAAGTCTAAGACAGAAACTCTTGCTCAGGGCCCTCACTGGAGGACAGGTCTCAGCCGTAAGTCTGGTCCGTGTGTCTGTGTGCGTGTGCGTGCACTTACACATCTCCCTGTGACTCCTTATCCTGGCCAATCCTGAACTTCACTTCCTGTCTTCTGGGCTCTTGAAGCTGTGAAAACTAAAGCTGTCCTTAACCTTCAGGTTGCAATTTGTGTTCAAATTCTTCTAGACTGTGGATAAAACTTTCTTATGACTTCATTTGAAAACCATTCTTATTTTTATTTTTTGTGGTGCTAGGCTAAAATTCAGGAACTTAAATACACTCAGCAAGTGCTCTCCTAGTAAGCTATATCCCCAGCCTTGGGACATGTGTTTTAATCCAACATTTTGCAAATTTTTTGGGAGATGGTATTTCTCACACCATAAAGATGGTATTTCTCACACTATGCAGATTTATAAAATCAACAATTTTCTCTGAAGTGATTTCAAATAAAACATGTAGAAAAATCATTGTAATTCAGACTTTATTGCTTATTAGTTGTCATTCCACATATTTTTAAGTAAACAGACTTTGAGAAAATATACTGGGAGTGTGAAACAGATGATGGCCATATTGGTGAAAATGTTCAAGTGTTTCACACACGGTAACAAGAGGCACTGTTGCCACCATCACCCCCAGACATTTGCACAATTCCTAGAAAAAGACTAAAAATAGTTCATTGGCATTTAACTAGCATTATTCGTTGTAATCTATGAACCACAAAAAACCTGAACAATTTCAAAATCTTCAGAGCAAAACAAAAATTTTCAATTACCAGATGTTTCTTAAAAAACAAACACGAGCAAACAAGTCAATACAACAACAAAACTACACATACACAACCCTGAAAACACAAGTTGGCATATTCTAGTGGTCCTCAATCTGAATATTAATTCAAGAAACAAAATGTGATGCAGCTTTTGAAAATGAGATTAAACTCCTTCACTATAATTATACCTACTTTATAATTCAAACAATTTAACTAAAGTCAAGGTCAACTTTGTAAAGACCACAGAAACATTTCAAATTACTCTTATGCTAACATAACTTCTTTAAAAATTAATAATTCTTTAAAACCTCAGAAACAAGCAGCACGGGTATAACTTGACATACTAACAAACTACCCTTCCATGTGTACAACAATAGTTCTTAAAGCTGGGGAGGATATACAAAGTCACTGTAAATCACATATCAACATCAATGACTTTTCCTAGTAAAACAGTCAATAGTTTCCACTATTAATGAAAAAATAAATCAAGCATGTTTAACAGTTCAGCATTTGAAATATTTCTATGTATATTATTAAAAGAAGAGGTTGAGAAATACATGTGAATACTTAATGACACTATAAAAATAACAAGACTTAAAATGGTTTTATATTAAACCCATTTAAACACTTGTTATCCAACAACTAAAACATCACAATAACAGATAGATAGGAATTTATTAAAATTGTTTCCAACAATACAAAAATTAAATATTAAGGCATCTTTTATTCCCATTCTGGTATATGCAGCAAAGAGAAATGCTTTAAATAAGAGCCAGCACTTATTCAAATGCTTTCTGATGTATTTGTATTTGGCAGATTTGTTTTATATTCTCCTATTACAGATCTCACTCAAAGTGTTCATGATCAAGCATGTTGACCGAAATCAAGAGAAAAATGTAAATAAATATCAATTTATTAAAGGAAAGCAGTTCATCATTGAAAATTAAAAAGGAACTATAAAGAATATCATATAAAGTTCAAATACCTGTATTTAAATTTCTCTGAAGCAATTTATGCTTCAGTAATTAAACAAAGAAGAAGAGAAAAAGACTTTAAAATGAAAAGTCTATTAATATGGATCATGCTGTGGAACAAGTGTACACTCAATATTCTGCTCTATTGGTATGACAGTTTGAAAAGGTCCTCATATTCCTTTAAAAATGATCATATCCACTAGAATAAGATCATATAAATCAACACTTGAATGTTATTCCTCACAGCTGTCCATTTATAAAGCTCAACAGGCTTCATAAAGTATACTAAACAGTAACATTTATACCTTTTATTAAGGCAAGTTTGTGAAAATAATTTAATACCAGATCTCTTCATGAACTTTCCACTGACAATTTTTATGTAAGAAACATACAAAAAGACTGTATTTTATAAAAAGCCATTTCAATATCAGAAAACAGCAGTGAAAGCTGATGGACTTCTTAAAGGATGCTCTTGTCTTGTCTCAAATTCCCCGTGCTACTCGTCATCCTTAGAGCCTGTTTTGCTTAACTATTAAAAAAAAAAATATTCAACAAGTTTAAATGATCATAGTATTCAATTCATTATATTCACTTGGTGTCAAAACTAAATAACAATAGGCAATAAGGTTCAAATAACTTGAATTTTAAGAATTTTAAGTTATCTATAGCTTTTCCCATTATGTAAATATGTTTCCACTTTAGGGTAGACAGGTTAAAAAATATAACCTCAATAAAGACATATCCTTTGAAGCTTCCCCCAAAATAAGTTAGAACCAAGACTGTACAAGTAAAAGGTGTCATTTTGTCATTTATAAAATCAATGACATTTCTTTTTGTTCCCTTTTGGCAATAATTTTTTTCCCCGAGTACCAGAGATTCAAATCAGGGCCTTGCACATGTTAAGTGAGTTCTCTGTCACTGAGCCACAATGCTGGTCCAAGAGATAAGAAATTCTTTAAATAGTAACAATCATTTAACAAAAGATCTGCCATCTAAACCAGACAAAAAAATTCTTTTTTTTTTTTTTGTTTTTTGTGGTACTGAGGGTAGAACCCAGGGGCTTTTCTATCTTCGGGCTATACTCCCAGACCTATTTTATACTTTATTTGGAAACAGGTTCTCACTAAGTTGCTGAGAAGCTCACAAAGTAGCTGAGGCTGGCCTCAAACCTGTGAGGTCCTCCTGTCTCGGCCTTCCAAGTGCTGCGATTACAAGCATGCGCCACCATGCCTGGCTTCAAGAAATTTTTAAAGTATAATTCTGAAAACATGAATAAAGACTATATAATTTTTCCTGATAAAAAAACTTTGGCAGAGGTTGGAAAATCTGTAGTAAGGCAGACAAGATTCTCAAATGATGGTTATTAAAATGACCATCCAGTTACTGAGACACCCTCTGAGAATGTGCGAAGCTGTGAAAAGCAGAAAGTACTAAGCGTAGAAGTTCTGAAAACACTTTGGAACTCTTTACACTTTAGAAAACTGAGGCCCCATAGCTGGGTGTGGTGACATGCTTGTAATCCCAGCATTCAGGAGGCTGACACCGGAGGATCATGGTTCGCAGACAGCCTCACCTACTTAGTGAGGCCCTCTGCAACTCAGTGAGACCTGGTTTCATAATAAGGAATAAAAAATAGGGCTAGGGGTGTAGCTCGGAGGTTGAATGCCCCTGAGTTCCATCCCCAGACCCGAAAAAAGAAAAAGAAAAGAAAAGAAAAGAAAACAAAAAACCTGAGGCCCCTAAGGAGCATTAAAAAAAATAGTGTGCTTTACCTATTGCATTTGAAATTACAAGTGAGAAATCTCAGTCATGTAAAAACAAAAATAATACCATCATATGATAACCCAGTAACATTTATTTTTGGTGGGGGGAGTGCTGGGGATTGAACCCAGGGGCATTCTACTTCTGAGATACACCACCAGTCTGCTTCATTTTTTAAAAATTTAATTTGTGTGCATATGTGGGCTCCTGGAAATTCTCTTAATAACAAACAACTCTTGGCTCTAAGGAAGGAGGAGTGTCTCACTCCCTTTAGGTCAGGCAGGTGACTTTTCTTCCCACTTCCCCGAGGTCCACTTGGGGAAGCAGTGCTGACTGAGAAAAGAGCTCCCTTCGGCTGGTGAGCTACCCACGGATACACCTGGGGCAGCACGGGTACCACCAACCTCAGTGGACAGGAGCCTGGGTACGTGAGAATCCACTTAAGCGGCATCCAGACAGACATTTCTATAGGACCAGCCTCCTGTCCAGGAACGGATGAGGACACACTGTGTACCTTTATTCTGATCATACCTCATGGCTCCCTACGCCCAGGTAATATTTTTGTACTACATCTGTAAGTACAAGATTATTTAAAATACTTTCTAGTATACATTCTATGGACGATAGCTGACTTTAAAATAAACTTCAGGAATCTGCTCATTTATAAATTACTCCTCTTTCTGGGTCTTTATTAAAATACTAATCTTTACTCGGGTCACATTAAATACTTCTTATAGTAGTTGTGGCACTAACTGCATACAAAACCTATTTCATGAAGTTCTACAAAGAGAACTAATGTACTATGTTAACTGTCAGTCTAACATGTTTAAAACTAGATAGTGCAAGAAAAATTTAAGGAAGGTTCACAGAAAAATTAATAGAAGGTAAACAATTTTCTTTTCTTTCTTTCTTTCTTTCTTTCTTTCTTTCTTTCTTTCTTTCTTTCTTTCTTTTCTTTTCTTTCTTTTTTTTTTTTTTTTTTTTTTTTTTTTTTGCAGTACCAGGGATGGAACCGAGGGGCATTCTACCTCTGAGCTACTCTCCCTGCCCTATTTTTTATTCTTTATTTTAAAACAGGGTCTCACAATAAGCCGGGTGTGGTGGCACATGCTTGTAATCCCAGCATTCGGGAGGCGGAGACAGGAGGATTGTGGTTTGCAGACAGCCTTGGCTACTTAGGCCATCTGCAACTCAGTGAGACCCGGTTTCAAAATAAAGAATAAAAAATAGGGCAGGGGCTGTAGCTCGGAGGTCAAATGCCCCTGGGTTCCATCCCCAGACCCGCAAAAAAAATAAAAAAATAAAAATAAATAAATAAATAAAACAGGGTCTCACTGAGTTGCAAAGGGCCTCACTAAGTAGCTGAGGCTGTCCACGAACCGTGATCTTCCTGTCTCAGCCTACCAGATGCTGAGATTATAAGCATGTGTCACCACGCCCAGCGAGGGTAAGCAATTTTAAACAACAAAGCCAGAAAATCTTTCTTGACAATTAGGCACTGCATTTAAGATCTGTACTTAAAAAAAAAATTAAGAACTTAGAGTGATTTTTACTAGAAGATTATTACTAGAAGATTTTACTAGAAGATTAAGTATTTCTTCTGTGGACAATTAGGCACTGCATTTAAGATCTGTACTTAAAAAAAAAATTAAGAACTTAGAGTGATTTTTACTAGAAGATTATTACTAGAAGATTTTACTAGAAGATTAAGTATTTCTTTCCATGACTAGTTGTCTAATTTTACACAAAACTTAGTCATAGTTAAGCATGTTCATTTTTGAGTTCATAAGTTCATTGTACTTATATAAATGGCTATGTTTTTGTAGTGTTAATTTACTTCTATAGATTTTACATTATTTAAGAAAAGAAAATTTAAAATTCAGGGTAATAGGAAGCAAAGAATATGGAATATACTTACATGCTGAATGTAAAAATATAAACAGATATCCCAGGAAATTTCAAAGGTTGCAGGGGGGGAAACAGAAAATATAAATTTCATTATTTGATGACAACAATAATAACAATTTTGAAGAGTAGAATATAGACATTATATACCTTCACAACATCAACCCAGTTCCAACCTCGAGGAAGTTCCCCTTTGTGATCTGGAAGATAAAATACAGTGACTTTATTTCTAAGACCGACTGGCCAGTATAAATTAATTAACATGTTACAAATAAAATTTTGTAGACTTCTGTATATAACAAATAGTTTAAAAGTTTAAATCAAATAATAGTAAGTTGGAAAAAGTTTATCATCTTTGTGAACTGAAAGCACCAATCTCCTGGAGATACTTGCAAAGTATTTGACATATATCCCCTTTTTACACTTACCTTATTTCCAATCAAGATAAATTTGTTATCAAGGAAAATATATATAGGCGAGTAGAGATCAATTTATTGATTTCATACATTTGCGCAATTCTGCTTTAGATACTGTCACTCCTTACTTAAGTAGGAAGCAGTATTAGTTCAAGATTTCCTGAGTGTTTCACATCAGGAAGCCAGGCACAGGGTGCCTTGTTAAAAAATGTTTGGCTTCAAGACTAAGAGGCCTAGTTAACATATGTATTAACTGGCCATGCTTTGGTAAATGTCAATTTGTTTAATTTATTCACTTATTTAACATTCTTCAAAAAGAGCTTTACTTTAGGGAGAATGCTTGGAAATGAACTCATGAAAATTTACATACACTGATTTAAGAAGTGTTTTTGTTTTTTTAGAATAATGTTCAAGTTTAAAAACAGTTTAACAAATACGTTACTATTTAAATGTTCTTAAAGAACAGGGTAGCATGTGTATGGAAATACACCAAGAGCTGTGTGCATATATGTTTTTATTGCTTTGAACATCACTATGATGTATAATTGTAATGCACTAATAAAATAATCAAAAAAATTCTTTAATTTCAACAACTTGATTTTGTTTCAAGTGATATATATATGTATGTACGCACACACACATATACATATATATATATATGTGCCTCATTCTGTTAAGTCATCAAAATCTACACTCAAAACAAGTACATTATCCTGACTGAGCATTCCTAATCTAAAATTAAAAATCAAAAATTTTTTCAAAATGTGAAACTCTTGGAGTAGTTTTACATTTTAGATCATTTCAGATTTTGAATTTTCAGATGAGGGAAGCCTGCAAATATTTCAAAATCTGAGAAACTTGAAAATACAAACACTTCTGGTCCCAAGCATTTTAAATGAAGACTATTCAACCTGTATTTATTTATTTATTTATTTATTTATTTATTTATTTATTTATTTATTGTGGTACTGGGGGTTGAACCCAGGGACATTCTACCTCTAAGCTACACCCCTGGTCCTATTTTTATTTTTTACTTTAAAACAGGGTTCGCAGAAAGCCTCACTAAGTAGCTGAGGCTGGCCTTGAACCTGTGATTCTCCTGTCTCAGCCTCCCAAGTACTAGGATTATAAGCATAAGCCACCATGCCTGGCTCAATGTGTATTAATTTTATAGCAAGAAAAACCAGAAACTATGATTCTTATAGGAAAAAAAAAAGCAGTATTATTGGATCTCAATTTTAGATGCTAATGGTCTTTTTCTTTCATGCCAGTAAGAATCTTATCCTACTGGCTACTGGTGATAAGGGGCACAGTGGCAGATTACTAATTCTGTTTAACTAAAACTTGCTTAAAATGCTACCATGACTATCTCATTGAGGTTCAATTTAGAATGAAATCTCCAAGTCACTATCCCCTACACTTCTATTGTAAGATAATGACTAGCTGGGTGTGGTGGTGCACACTTGAATTCCCAGTGAGTGCGACACCGACACAGGAGATATTAGTTGGAGATCAGGCTCAGCAACTAAATTTCAAAATAAAAAATAAAATAGAACTGGGGGTGTAGCTTGGAGGTAGAATGTCCCTGGGTTCCATCTCTAGTACCAAAAAAAGGCAATGACTAATTTAGGTGGGTATCACAAAAGAGATGAAGGTAGGGACCTAGCAATAAAAGATAGTAATCATAAGTAATAGGTCATTATGCATGAAAGCAATAGGTAAATAACCAGATGCTAAGAGATTACAAAGAGAGAGTAACCGAAGACCAAATAATGTTATATTCATAGATGAAAGTATCACTAGCAATCTTGCTAGCACTTATGGGGAGAGAGGAAGGGGGCAGTGGGGTAGGTTGCAGAGGGAATGTTATGTGCATATATGAATGTATCACTTTGGTTCTTAGTACAATGTATAATTACACTGTACCAATCAAATTCTAAAAAAAAAAAAAAGATTAACAAAAATTCTAGAAAACAGACTGTTATGGCTAACAATTTATGGCTTCAGTTGTATTTTAATGTTGCTTTGACATGAGGTATAATACATTCCTAGAATTTTATTTCACAAACCATTATAATTTTAAAAATGTATTTTTGGGATCCAACATAAGGATTCTTTCTTTTTATTCTGCCACAGACAAACATTAAATATAACATAAAACACCTAACAGAAAAATTTACAGACTGATATTGGTTTGCAAATTTCCAGGTTAAATAAGGAAAAAGAACCAGGCATAGTGGTACATGCCTGTAATCCCAGTACTTCCGGAAGCTGAGGCAGGAGGATTACAGACTCAAGGACAACCTTAGCAAGTAGTGAGACTCTCATCGCCCAGCAAGACTCTCTTCCCAAATAAGAAATAAAATTGGGCTATGGGTAGAATGCCTCTGGGTTCAATCCAAAAAAAAAAAAAAAAAAAGAAAAGAAAGAAAGAAAAAAAGAAAGAAAAAATGATCAAACATTATTATAATGATGATATGAGTTGGAGCTTATAATCCTTTCCTAAAGAGAAATTTTATTCTTAAATAATTATTGCTGTATAAATAACTACAGACAAGCCAGATGTAGTGGTGAATGCTTGTAATCCCAGCATTTGGAAGGCTGAGACAGGAGAATCGTGGTTCTAGGACACCCTCAGCTATTTAGTGAGGTCCTGTGCAACTCAGTGAGACCCTGTTTCAAAATAAAGAATAAACATTAGGACTGGGGGTGTAGCTAGGAGGTAGAATGCCCCTGGTTCCATCCCCAGTACTGCAAAAACAAAAACAAACAAACAAACAAAAAAACCCCCAAAAAACCCCCCAAACTTACAAACAAAAATATAAAGTTATTTATGATGTGTATCATACTAATGATATTAGACTGTTTTCAAGTAAAAGATATATTCTACACATTATTTTCTTTCTTTCTTTTCTTTTGGTACTGGGGATTGAACCCCATTCCAAGCTACACCTCAGCCCTTTTTGTATTTTATTTTGAAACAGAGTCTTAGTTGCTGAGGTTGGCCTAACACCTGTGATCCTCCTGTCTCAGTCTCCCCAAATATTGGATTTACAGGCAGATGCCATCACACCCAGCTATTCAACACAATTGTGTGTGTGTGTGTGTGTGTGTGTGTGTGTGTGTGTGTGTGTGTGGTACTGTGGATTATACCCAGAGGCATTCTACCTCTAAGCTACATCCCAAGCCCTATTTTACTTTTTTTTTTTTTTTTTGGTGGTACTGGGGATGGAACCCAGGGGCCTTCAACCTCTGGGCTACACTCCCTGACCTAATTTTTATATTTTTATTTGGAAACAGGGTCTCTTAAGCCAGTGGAGACTGGCTTCAAACCTCTGCGATCCTCCTGTCTCAGCCTCCCAAGCGCGGGGACTACAAGCGTGTACCACCACACCTGGCCCTATTTTACTTTTATTTGGAAACAGGGTCTCACTTGGTTGATAAGCCTCACTACTTGCTGAGGCTGTCGTCAAACCTGTGATCTTCCTATCTCATATTCCCACACACTGGGATCATAGACTTGCACCACCACACCCAACTTCCGCACAATTTTTAATAATACACATACCTGTCATAGAAGTAAACAAATAAAAAACCCAAACATGTTAAAGTATACGAGACACATGATGTTTTCATATATCATTTCAATGTTCTAGACTCATTTACCCCTCACTTACCTTTTTCTTTTTCCTTTTTTTTGTTGTTCCGGGAACAGAACATGACTATGCACCCAGCCCTATTTTATGTTTGTTTGTTTGTTTGTTTGTTTTTGTGGTACTAGGAATGGAACCCAGGAGCTTTTCTCTGGGCTATACTCCAAGACCTATTTTTTACTTTATTGGAAACAGGGTCTTACCAAGTTGCTGAGAGCCTTACTAAGTAGCCGAGTCTGGCTTCAAATTTGCAATCCTCCTGTCTCAGCCTCCCAAGTACTGGGATTACGATTGTGTGCCATCATGCCTGGCTATTTAGTTACCTTTTTACAAATGATTATTTTCTCTTGTGATGAAGTAGTAGTACATATTTACAATGTTGCTTATTATGATCTAAATGTTCCAAGAACAAAATGTGAAATATTAATCTTCTAAATATATTAAGCATCCATATTACACTAAAAAGCAATCTATTAATCTATGTTATAAAAGACAAAAAATAACAAACCTGTTTTATCAGCCAGCTTCCGTTTCTGGGCTTTTGAAAGTTGTTCTTTTTTGTCTTTTTTCTTACTTGATGGGGCTGTATTAGGAGTTTCGACTGAGATGATATTGCTTATAGATGTCTAAAAAAAGAAAAATGACTGTGAGACTCATACCTTAAAACTTATTAAATTGCACTAAATACATCTAAATTCTCAAATGGGTTGATACTATCTAGACTGAATAAACTGGAAATCCTATTATTATTATTATTATTTATTCATTAAGTCAGGTACCCTTAACACATGATTGGTCTCAGTGTTTCAAAAATTCACATCAGATTTAATTTTAATGCAATAGTTAAAACCAGAACTGTGAGGAAGGAGATCTGGTTATCTGCATTATGTTGAAGATTTGAAGTTCTAAGATAGTTTTATAATTCAATTAACTTGCTATTACTTGGAAATTTAAACAGGTACCTATCTAGAACATTATGGATTCCTGAGAAATCTTTGAGACATGTGGGTTCGTGCAGTTAGTATTTGTGATGGCTAGAATTTAAAATGCTTACTAGGTGACAAGTATTGCTATAAATGTTTTCTATCTATCACTCATCTGATCCTTACTACAATTCTTGAAGGTAGAGACTATTATTTATTCTTTTAAGGTAGATACTATTATAACACCCATTTTACCAATGAGGAATGGAGCACAAAGAGACTAAAGAAACACTTGCCTCAGAACACAGTTAACAAGTGATGCAGCGAGGTTTGAACCAGGTAGGATGGCCCTTAGACCTAGCGGACACTCTCCCCTGCTCACATACTGCCTCTGCATTTTCTTCTCTGTGTTCTGTTGAGTGTGGAAGCCCTAACCACTCACGAAGAAGATGTAGCTTCTGTTGCCAAAGAGCTTACATTACGGTTCACTAGATAAAGCTCGACTAATGGTGACTGTTCAAAATCTTTCAGTGCAAGGCTTGGGGTGCAGGGAGGACTTATGTTAGATGCTTAAGGTCATAAAAGATAATTAGTTCCTAAAACTACTCCACTCCAGAAATAAAACAACTATTTTTTCTATTCATTAAAGTCGTCTTAAGTTCTAATACCTTCAAATTGAACTATGGCATGGCTTCTTACAACAAAGTAATAAGCTTCATGGAGAAAGCAATTTCATGCCAATTTTAGTAATACATAAGAAATCTTAGCTGGGTGTGGTGGTGCATGTTTGTAATCTCAGTACTTGGGAGGCTGAGACAGGAGAATCACAGGTTCGAAGCCAGGCTCAGCAACTTAGTGAGATTCTCAGCAACTTAGTGAGATTCTGTTTCCAAATAAAAAATATAGAGAGAGCTGGGTATGATGGTACAAGCCTGTAATCTCTTTAGTTGGGAGGCTGAGACAAGATGATCATAGGTTTAAGGACAGCCTCAGCAAGTAGTGAGACTCTCATCAACCCAGTGAGACTCTGTTTCCAAATAAAAAGTTAAATTGGGCTGGGGATGTAGCTTGAAGGTAGAATATCTCTAGGTTCAATAAATAAAATAGGCCTAGGTGTGTAGTCTGTAGGTAAAAGGCCATGGTTTCCATCCCCAGTACTAAACAAACAAACAAAACAAAACAAAACAAAACAAAACAAAAAAACGTTTCGCTCTCTAAGCTTTATGAAAACATTAAGTAGCTGGACGTGGTGATGCACGCTTGTAATCCCGGTACTTGGGAGACTGAGAAGACAGGAGGAACGAAGGTTCATAGTCAGCCTCAGATACTTAGTGAGGCCCTCTACAACTTAGTGTGACCCTGTTTTGAAATAAGTAATAAAAATAGGGCTGGAGATGTAGCTCAGAGGTAAAATGCCCCTGGGTTCCATGCCCAGTACTACAAATACATAAAAAAAGACATTAAGTAAATTTTAAAAATACTTGATTCTATATCTCAGTTTTATGAGCATAAGAAGCATTTTAGTCTTTGATGAAAGGTAAAAATGCAGAGGATACAATTTCATTTTATCTAGGTTAAAAAAGTTTAACCTAGCCAGGCATGGTGGCTCATGCTTGTAATCCCTGCCCTTGGGAAGCAGAGACAGGAGGTTCGCACAGGTTCGAAGGCAGCCGTGCTGGCTTAAGAAACCCTGTTTCCAAATAAAAATATAATATAGGTCTGGGAGTGTAGCCCGGAGGTATAAGGGTTTCCAGAAACCCCAGTACCACCAAAAACAAAAAACAAAAAACAAACAAAAAAAAAAAAACCCCAAAATAAAATAAATAGGTTTAACCTAAAGTTCATTGTTCTTCTTTAAGTCAGATATAATTCCCATTTTAAATTTAACACAAAGTCTCAACAAATATTAACAAGTGAAAATTAATTACTAGCAGACCAAAACCAAAACAAAAGAATCTGGCAGAAAATAACCATATACTCACTGTAGAATTTATGGGATGGTGATTCTCCATGAACTGTTCTTTATTGTCCTTAGCATATTCAAACAATGTATAGGTCATAGCAGTTCCAAGGTTAACTTCCACAGCTTCCTGTAACTTGTCTAATATACTCTGCTTTACAGCTGATGATCTACAATGCAGAACAAACATACTGTTAAGAGGAACATAAAGTATAGAGTAAAATGAAAGAACAATGAAAACAAAACTACTCACATGGTGTTGTTAAAAAAAGCGTTCATAGATATAATTGGAGGTGTTTGGGGATATGTTTCTGTCCAGGAAATCTCTATTAAGAAGGCTTTGGGATCACCATTTTCACCTATCTGAAGAAAAGGGAAATCTTAGGCTTGTGAAAAGTGATAAAAAGACAGAGTACTAAATTATGATTCTTAAAATAATTCTTTCTAATAGTCATGTTCAGATCAGAAATGCAGGGTTTCAGGATAAGACTGAGCCAGGGCCAGGGGAATGTAAAGAAAGCATAACTTTAATTTAGTTCCTGCCTGTCTTAGCGGGTTTAGTTTATGCACCAGCCAGTTTCTCAATCAGCCCACCACTTCTCCAGTACCAAGGCTACTCATTTTGCCTTTTTTTGCTTTCACCAGTTTTCTGAGGATGAAGAGAAGATGTCAATTGGGAGGAAAGAGAAGACAATAGACAAAATAATTATCCATGAACTTGAAACTCCTTATTTTTATCTTAAGCTTTTCAATAGTTGAATCATAATAGGCAGAAAAAACAGGGCAATATTCATTAGTGTGATCCGAAGAGACCAGAAAACAAAGCATAAAATTGACAGAAAAAGGGAAAAGACAAAAGAGAAAAGACAAAGAAAAGCCTTGTCTGATTTAAAATAGATTTAATCTGAATCTATTAGATTATTAAATCAATAAATAAAAATTATTAAATTAAACCTATCATTGTTTTAAATCTTGGCTGAAAAGCGATTCCTGAATAATTTAGAATGTTTGTTTCTTTTGCTCCTCTTTTTATTTACAATTTTTAAAATCTTAATAATGAAGTAGTATAATAGATGCTTGTTAATACTTATTTACCAAATACTTTTTGCTCCATTTACTTTCATTTTCTTTCTACCTCAGAATCAACTCCCAATCCCTCAAAGCATGTGTCTTCGTGTGGATGTTGTTGCTGTTGAACCATTTAAAATATTGTCTTCAAATATTTATGGGTTACGCCGGGCTTGGTGCATGCTTGCAATTCCAGTACTTGGGAGGCTGAAACAGGAGGATCATAGGTTTGAAGACAGCCTCAGCAAGTAGTGAGACTTTCATCAACCTAGTGAGATCCTGTTTCCAAATAAAAATAAAATAGGGCTGAGGACGTGGCTTGGGAATAAAATGCCCCTGGGTTCTACCCCCAGTACCAAATATAACTATATATATGGGTAAGCCACAAGGTGGCACATTCCTGTAACACCAGTACTTGGGAGGCAGAGATAGGAGCATCACAGGTTAGGGGTCAGTGCATATAACTTAGTAAGACTCTGTTTCAAAATAAATAAGAAAAAGAGGGGTAAGGGTATAGCTCAGAAGTAGCATACCCCTGGGTTTAATTCAGTGATACTGACACACACACACACACCATACATAATGGATAAAGTATCTAAGGACATTCTCTTTTATAACCACAAGACCATTATCAGAACCAAGAAATTCAACACTTGTTAATATAGCCGGGCGTGGTGGCGCATACTTGTAATCCCCGCGCTTGGGAGGCTGAGACAGGAGGATCGCGCAGGTTTGAAGCCAGCTTCAGTTGGCATAAGAGACCCTATTTCCAAATAAAAAATATAAAATAGGTCTGGGAGTGTAGCCCAGAGGTAGAAGGCCCCTGGGTTTCATCCCCAGTACCACCAAAAAAAAAAAAAAAAAAAAAAAAAAAAAAAAAAATTACATAAACTTTGATTCAGAATGGTTCCCAGTCTTCTCCTTTGCTTTTTAAAAGTCTTTTAAGACACTGAAGATCCTGGTTAGTTTTACTGAGTGAAGTCTGAGATCTGGACTGTTCAGATTCCAGTTAAAACATTTTAGTAAGGAAAAGTAATATGTGGTATACTCTCAGCATTATCTAAGGAGGTACAAGAGATCTGCTGAAAGCATCATTGGTGAAACCAAGCTCGATCACTTAGTCATGGTGATCTTTTCCAGAACTCTTCAATGTAAAGGTACCTTTTCATTTTGTAATTCAGAAGTAATCTATGGAGTAATACTACAAAATGGTGTGAATACCTTCTCAAGAACCTTTTACTCAAAGGTTTTTAGCATTCATTAATAACTCTGCCTGAATCAGCTATTGGATTGGTGGCTGAAAAATGGTGACTTCCTAATAAAACTATATGGAAGAGTCCCTGAAACAGTTCAGGAAAGAGCATTTCATCTTGGTACAGGATTATGCTAATCTTCTCTGTAATTTTTTTTTTTTTTTTTGGTGGTACTAGGGTTCCTGGAAACCCTTTTACCTCCGGGCTACACTCCCAGACCTATTTTATACTTTTTATTTGGAAACAGGGTCTCTTAAGCCAGCGCGGCTGGCTTCAAACCTGCGCCATCCTCCTATCTCTGCCTCCCAAGCGCGGGGATTACAAGCGTGGGCTGCCATGTCTGGCAAGATTTAAACTTTTTCGTTTCAAATTATTACTTAACTTTACTTTCTGTCTACTAGCTTTTCATCCTTAGCACTTTATTCTCAATCTTAGACCATACAATATAAGGTGAGACTCATAAATCAACTAAATAAATTTAGGGATATATGGAAATACCTGTATAAGTTGACTACATGCATAATGGATGGCACCAGTTTTGCTAGTTTTGAATACAGAGATATTTAAAAAGTGACAAAAGTGATTTGCTTTGAACAATCATGAAATCTTTATTCAAGGTGTATTTAGAAACAAATTGCCGCAGGTCTCACACTGTTAGGTATAGAAGATATAGAGACAAGACCTTTCCTGTCTTCAAAGGAAATAAGTCATTTAGCTGACTCACTAAACTGCAGCACAGTAGTTTAAAAGTAACAGCATAAGGTATGAAGACTTGGGGAATGGTTCATTCTGCTTCAAAGTCAGGGCAGAGATAGGAGACATGAGTCAAATATGAGGAGGCTTGAGTTGGGTCCTAAAGGAGAAGCCAGATGGGTAACCGATGAGAGGTGAGGGAGAGAGCAAGTAAGGTGTCAAATGTTAAGAATAGTTAACACCGCCGGGCGTGGTGGTGCACGCTTGTGATCCCTGCGCTTGGGAGGCGGAGACAGGAGGATCGCGCAGGTTCGAAGCCAGCCTCTCTGGCTTAAGAGATCCTGTTTCCAAATTAAAAAAAAAAAAAAAAAAAAAAAAAAAAAAAAAAAAAAAAAAGGTCTCTAGGAGTGTAGCCCAGAGGTAGAAGGGTTTCCAGGAACCCCAGTACCACCAAAAAAAAAAAAAAAAAAAAAAAAAAAAGAAAAAAATACAAAGACATAATAAATTTAAACAACAAAATCAATACACTTAGCAATCTTTATTTTTCTAGCAAAGCAGTAGGTTATACCTATTCATGCCATGTCTTACCCTATATTGAAATGAAACTGGACTTAATTCCCGGAAACTTTCATCTCCTTCATAAATAGAACGCAATGCTTCTAGTTCCATCTGAAAGAAAAGGATCAGTGAGTTTTGTTTAGTGGTATAAATGGATTAGAAATAGACTTTTAGTTTCTAACTTAAGCCCACTCAACTGTAAAACTTGGATGACTTACATGGCTTTAGATGTCGGTGACGAATGGGTAAATACCAACACATTACAAACACACTGACAATACTTCAAAACTAAGTGTCAGACACTGTTAGGCATTTTACATTGTATCATCTCACTTTATTCTCACATCTATCCTCTGAAGAAGACCTATCATCATACTTCCTCCTTCCCATCTCAAGAGATTTAGTTTAAAGCAACTCCAGAAGCTGGATGTAGTGGCCCAGTCCTGTAATCCCAGTATTTGGGGGGGCTGAGATAGAAGGAGTAAAGGTTCAAGGCCTGCCTCAGCAACTTAGCAAGACCCTGCTTCAAAACAAACAAAAACCATAAAAATAAAGCAACTCTACTGCATGTACTCTTATCTACTGGAGAACAAGTAGCCTGGGAGAGAAAAAGCACTAAATCTGGAGATGATATATATAATTTACAATAATTTCCCATTTTTTACACATATTATTTATATGTGCAATCCTTTCCATAGAATGATAAAAAGCTAAAGAACAGTTAAGGACAACAATAACAACAACAAAAAACTTTAAGAAGAAAAGTGATAAGATCTACTCAAGATGGGAGATAGACCTGCAAAGAAAAATATATTTGGGAGACTGAGATAGGAGGATCTCAGGTTGCAAGATAGCTTCAGCAACCTAAAAAAGAGCTTTGGGGTAGTAGCCTGGAAGTAGAATGCCAGAGTTTAATTCCATGTGTACACACACACACACACACACACACACACACACACACAGCCTTACAAATGAGAACTCTAAGTCACTGTTAGTGATCACTGATAAATCCTGAAAAGCAAAGATAGACTGATTTGGGTAGATGTTTCAGTTTTTTCAAAAGATCCATGTCATGAATTCAACAAACTAAATATGGCAACCTTGATCTACATGAACAAAATTTTAGAATACATTATTAAAGACATAGTATATGACGACCTGGAAGAGTAAGGACTAATCTGTAAGATTTATCAAGTAGATGTAACACAAGAGGTATCTAAACAATCCTCCTTGGGGAGGATAACTCAACTGGTTTATTAGAGAAAAGCACGGAATATAGTCTATCCACATTTTAGCAAAGCTCCATAAGTTTATCTTGCTATCCTCATTGAAAAAAAATATAAGCATTCAACCTGGAGTCATGGGCAACTAACAAGATTAGATTGGAACAAACAACTTTACTCAGAACGTAGTGCTACTACTCTTTCTGCCCTTAGTCCATTCCTTTATTTTAATTAATGACTTATACAGGCTCTCCGCAACTTAAGTGAGGACCTGTTTCCAAATAAATTATAGAATAGGTCTGGTAGTATAGCCCAGAGGTAGAAAGCCCCTGGGTTCCACCCCTAGTACCACACGCACACACAAAAAAAGAGTAAAGGCAGGTTTATTAACTCTGTGGAAGATAATTTGATGAGACAGTGAATCATGCTGTTGGCAAAATAAGAATCCAGAAAGTTCTCCAAAAATAAACTAATGATGAAATTCTATGGGTAAGTAGAATTTCCTCTTAGGTACTAAATATACAAGTAGAAGCTGAAAGAAAAGTCACTTTATATAAAGCATTAAAGGATGTCAGTTGTTAGTAAATCAGGAAACAGTGTGATGCTACAATTATAAACTTAGAATCTATCCATAAATCCTATTCTGGGATACAGAAGGAACTAAAATGAATGGATGCATGATGAGGTCTTAAAAATTGGACAGAAATTTGTCTTCAAAGAACTGGGCATCTATCATGAAAAGAATGGAACTTTTTGTTGTTGTTAAAATGAAGAGTTCATGTAAATTAGTACAGACAGTATGTAAAACAATATGGGGGGTCCTCAAAAAAAAAAAAAAAGAACTACCATATGATCCAGCTATAACACTCCTAGGTATACATGAAAGAAAAGGTGCTATGCACAACAAGTAAGACACAGAATCAGCCCAGGTGCCTGTCTACAGATGAAGAGACAGAGAAAATAGGGCATATATACACAATGGAGTCTTATTCAGCCATAAAGAACAAAATCATATCATTTGCAGGAAAATGGATGGAACTAGAGGACATCATGTTAAAATAAGCCAGGCACAAAAGGCCCAATACACATTTTCTTTCATGTGTGAAAACAACAAAAAAAATCTGAAAATATAAAATAAACTATTAGGGGATAGGAAGGGAATTGGGGAGAAGGGGAAGAGAGGGTAGAGGAAGGGTAGACAGGATAAAGATATGATATGTGCATGCATGGAAATGTCACAATGAAACTCACTAACTTGTATAGTAACATGCTAATAGTAATTTTAAAAGTGGAGATTAAGATTTAGTAGGTCTGAGGTAAAGTACAGGCTTCTAACAACCATGTGTGGTAACCCACAAGTCAAACTTTGAGAAACATTACACTGTATGTTGTGTTCTTTCCAAGAAGACCACTACTTTTTTAACCATTATGGAATACAATTCTACTATTCTGATACATGTCTATATTATAGAATTATTGATTAAGGTAATTAGCATATCCATCACTTCAATTCACCATTTCTCTGTGGATGAGAACACTTGAAATTCCAGCTTAAAATATACATTAGTTTATTGCTAATTATGATCACTCTTAGCATGTTACAGATCATCAGAACTTATTCTTCAATCTCACTGTAACTTTGTATCCCTTGACTAATCTTTCCTTCTCCTATCCCCAGGAGTCAGAACTATTAATGCCTTCATTTAGAAACTCACTGGTAAGAATATTTTAGACAGGTATCAACTAGTTTGTTGGGCTTGGGGACATTTAAAGATAACTTTCAACCCAGAAATCCTATTACATCCATCATAGAAAATGTTTTCAAGCAATATATTCCAAATAAACTAAGTATCTGCTATCCAAGGAGACTTGTGTCCTAATCCCAATTTTGCCACACACTCGCCGTATATCCCTGGGAATCTCACTTTACCACTGTAGACACTTTTCCTCATTTACACACCCTACAGAGTTAGAAGGTTCTCCTACCGATGGCCTCCTCTTCAACTCTATCATATGATTCAATGTCACACTGACATTTTGCAAGAAAACAAACATAAACCTTACAATTCAGATGGTACATTTATGCTCAGAACAAACTTTGTATCCACGGGACAACTAACTGATGGAGATGTTCGGGTCTTTTATCTCCCTTCACCAGAAATTTAACTAACTCAATTAACCCTTTCTCTACCAGCCAACGGATTTTAAATTTTAAAGGTGATCTCTTTCCAAGTCAGCAAAACTCAGTACACAAGTACTAAGCAACTCACGGGACCTATGCGGAACCAAGCACCTTAGGGTTGTGTTCCAAGGATACTCATCTTTGTTAATAAGAAATTCTGGATAGAGTCCCAGGTTTGCAAAACTGAAAGGAAAAAAAAAAATATGGGGCAGGAGAGGCCGAGGAGGACTCGTACCCATTCATGTTTGCTTGACCTCATGCCCGCTTGGCCTCTGGGCACCAGTAGTAAAAACCAGGCACCCTGGCCAGGCGCTGAGTGCGAAGGACACACGTGCGGGGCCTCGAGCTGCCCTACCTAGAAACCGCGGGGAAAGGGGCGTCCAGCCCGAGGACTCACCTCCTGGTCCTCGTTGGCACCCATCGCGCCGGGCGCCTCCCAGGTGGACAGCGGTCGCTACAACCGAGAGAAAGCCAGGACAGTGGCCCCGAGGCCGGGGCGTTCCCCTTCCGCGATTCGGCTGCAGGGTGGGAAGTCTCTCTTCGCGGCCGTAAACCCGGCCCTCTGCAGCACCCAGAAGCGATCGATGGGGTGTGGGCTAGGGTGCCCAAGCGGCTGGAGGGGCGCACGGGCGTCTCGGAAGAGGCTGAGGGGCGGCACCGGAGGAGGCTCCGCCCCTTGCCACTTACTGCATTTTTTATTGGCTGCTTCTCTCCCCGCCCCCAGCTCTTTCTCCACTAGGAAGAGGAGCCCCTCACTTACGTTTTGAGAAAAGGCGTAAAGTTCCGGAGCGGCAATTGGTGTAGTGCGCTGTCACTCAGGCCAAGAAAGTGCTTCCTGTGCCAGCGGAGGCGGGGAAAGGGAAGTCCCGCCTCCCGAAGCCAGCTCTAGGGCCGAGGCTGTAGGGACGGTTTCTGGCGTTCCGTGACATCCCCGTCTGTCTCTCCTTCTTCTCTCCCTGCAGAAGGCGACCGGCCATCGCTGCAGCGGGCCCAGGGCGTGCGTCCTGGGTGAGTCCGGGCTCGTAAATATGCGGGGCCAGGCGAGGCCGCCGAGGAAGAGGGCTGGTGGCTATCACTGCTGGTTTGGGGCGGGTGGGGGGTGGGGGGCTGTGTTTTCCTAAAGCGTCAACCGGTGCAGTCCTGGTGTTTCTCCTTCAGTGCTGAAGAAAAAACGCACTTATTTCCAGGGACTTCCGGGTGGTGGGTGGTGGTAGAGGAGGAAAATTTTGTCTGCCTTTAGGGCTGCAAAGTGATTTTCTTCTCCCCTGCTTTTTGGAGCTAGCAAGGCAGCTCCATGTTGCGACCTTGGAGAAGCAGCTTTTCCTCCTAGGTGTTTCTTCTCATCCTCAACATCAGTTTACCTGCCCTCCTTACCATCACCCTTTCGGCCCCAAACTGTCGTTCTTCCTTTGATCTTTCTGTAATTGGACATCTCTGAATCTAATTCCTAATAACACATGTCCCGCACCCCCGTGCCCCCAGTTAACTAAAGAATAATAACCATACGCTCCTTTTCACGTACTTCTCTGATCGGGTCACTTTCGTTATTATCTTCCACGCTGGCAGCCAGATTACTTCCTTTGCACCACATGACTTCCATCCCAATGCTCACTTCTGCAAGTTCTTCCTGGTCATAGTTTGGTTATTTGCTCCATTAGCTACTTCCAGGATATCTAGAAGTTTCCCCTCCCCTGGTTGTCATAGAAATCTCAGTTTGCACTTGTCCTTTACCGTGTTATTTCCATTCCCATCCCTTTAGTTAGAATAAGCATGACCATTTCAAGTGTCAAACTGTTAAGGTAGAATGTGGCAGTAATTTCTAATATAGTCCTTGTGGAGGGGGTACTGGGGATGGAACCCAGGGTCATTCTACCTCCGAGCTACACCCCCAGCCCAGTTTTTAATTCTTTATTTTGAAGCAGGGTCTCACTGAGTTGGAGAGGACCTCACTAATTAGCTGAGGCTGACCGCAAACCGTGATCCTCCTGTCTCAGTCTCCCGAATGCTGGGATTACAAGAATGCGCCACCACGCCCGGCCTGATACAGTCTTTTTATACAATCATTTTTTAACAGATTTACCAGAACTTGAGTTGCACTGTTGAGTACCATAACCAGTAGCCACATGTGGTTATTGAGCACTTGAAATAGGCTAGTTTGAATTGATCTGTGCTATGATTATAAAATACAGGCTCGATTTAGAAGACAATACAAAAAGTAAATGGTTTTATTAATAATAATATATATATATATATTGAGATTTGGATAACATTTTTCATATATTAGATTAAATGAGATGTTATTAAAGCAACTTTCATATGTTTTTTACTTTTTTTTTTTGATGGTACTGGGGTTCCTGGAAGCCCTTCTGCCACCGGGCTACACTCCCAGACCTATTTTATATTTTTTTATTTGGAAACAGGATCTCTTAAGCCAGTGAGGCTGGCTCTGAACCAGCGCGATCCTCCTGTCTCCGCCTCTCAAGCACGGGGATTACAAGCGTGCCACCATGCCCGGTTGTTTTTTACTTTTAATCAGTGCTAGAAAATTAAAATTACTTATGTGATTCATATTATATTTCTCTTGGGTGGCACTGATTTAAAGCTTTGTAAGTCATTTCTAGTCCCCCTCATTTTCAATCCATGCTCAAAGACTAGAGCTCTTTCTTTCTTTCTTTCTTTCTTCCTTTCTTTCTTTCTTTTTTTTTTTTGTGGTGCTGGGGATGGAACCTAGGGACTTTCTACCACTGGGCTACACTCCCAGACCTATTTTTTTATATTTTATTTGGAAACAGGGTCTCACTAAGTTGCTGCGAGCCTAAGTAGCTGAGGCTGGCTTTGAACTTGCACAGTCCTCCTGTCTCAGCCTCCCAAGTACTGGGATTACAAGCATGCGCCACTACGCCCGGCTGGCTAGAGTGATTTCTTTTGAGTTTCTGGGATTATTAAGGGAAATGGGCCTTTAGAACTCTAATCTAGACTCTTTGGTATTAAAGGTACCCATATTATGACTACTTCTTTTAATTCTCAGATTTCCTAGAACTCGGATGATTCTTTGCCCTCATAGCTTAATAGTATCCTAGAAGTATCTATTTAAACAATCCTACAACTAATACTTATCATTCTGGCAAACTTTCCAAATTATTCATTATCTATTGTTCTTTCATTACATGAACATAATAGTCTTTAATAGTCTAACACTCTTTCTAAAATTAACCTTTCAATTAGAAATACATGGTGTTTTAGGGATCAAGTTGTGGCATAAGTGCACCTTTTCACAGTTGTATTTAAGTTCTGTATTAAAAATTGCTCGAGATTGTGTGTGTGTGTGTGTGTGTGTGTGTGTGTGTGTGTGTCTGGGGATGGAACCCAGGGGCATTCTACCTCTGAGCTACACCCCCAGCCCTATATTTTATTCTTTATTTTGAAAGGGGTCTCACTAAGTTGTGGAGGGCCTCACTAAGTAGCTGAGGCTGTCCACAAACCATGATCCTCTAGTCTCAGCCTCCTGAATGCTAGGATTACAAGTGTGCGCCACCACTCACGGCTTGAGATTGCTTTTTAAAGAAGCTTATGATACATTTTTTGAAAATGACAAATTATTTTAAAAATGTAACAACAATTTTGGTTAGAATAAGCACATTTTTATATAATTGCTTTTCTAAAGTCAGTGCATACTTCAATATATTGCAGACTCAGCTAAATGAAACAATAAAAATGCCCTCCTGGGGATTTCTGTTCATTGTTCTTTTTTTATCTTGTAGATTTTCCTTTAAATAGTACATATTCTATTAATTGTGGAAAATGGGAATGGAGAACTGTTAATAATGCCGATGATAAGCATATTTTAATAATATCCTATGCACTGAGAAATTAAATGTTAGAAATTACAGAGAAATTAGAAGAAGTTGTACTTCATACTGTATGTAAGTTATTGTTTTTATTATTTATAGTTGAAATAGATCATGTAGACCCATTTTGATTACCTTACTACCCAAAGTTTAGTGTGGATTTTAAGAGATTATTGATTGTAACTTTTTTAAAATGTGAAGTTATTTTAATATAGCTAATTTAATAGGTCTGACTTAGGAATGAAGGTTTTCCTTTTTGCTTTCTTTTGTATTTGCTTGATGGTTTGTAGACACTAAAAGCCTTTTGCTTTTAATGGTGGATATTTCTATATATGGATGTTGGTTTTTAAAAGCTAATTATGAATGTATTAACATTTGTGTTTCAGGTTTTTTGTGACACCTTCAACATGAGCCCCACACAGTGGGACTTTCCTGTGGAATTGTGCTGTCGGCCTATGGCTTTTGTTACACTCACTGGCCTAGATGTAGTTTATAATGCTGTCCACCGAGCTGTGTGGGATGCTTTCTGTGCCAATCGAAGAGCTGATAGGGTACCAATTTCTTTCAAGGTGCTACCAGGTGACCATGAATATCCCAAATGTAGACCCAAGGTAATGACATTAGGATATAACATATTCTCTCTTTCTCTATTTATGTATATCTTTTTAGTTCCCATTATGTATGCTAGAAAAGCCTCTGAGTTTATCATGGCAGTGTTAACCATGGTGCATAAAGAAAATCTTAGGAGTTTTCATGTACTATACTATAAACATATTTAATAAGTTGTTTTTAAACCTCTGAGGAATAGTTACTTTAAAAGTTTTAAATCCTGTTTTTTTTTTTGTTGTTGTTGTTGTTTTTTTTTGGTGGCACTGAGATTCTTGGAAGCCCTTCTACCTCCGGGCTACACTCCCAGACCTATTTTATACTTTTTATTTGGAAACAGGGTCTATTAAGCCAGCGCGGCTGGCTTCAAACCTGCTTGATCTTCCTGTCTCTGCCTTCCAAGCGCGGGGATTACAAGCGTGCGCTATCATGCCTGGCATGTTTTCGTTTTTTTTTTATTTGTAGAAAAAGAACCCCATGTCTCTACTATTTTAACAAAGTCTTCTTAAAAGGAAGATCTTACATTTCTCATTCATTATTATCAATATCATTATAGAATCTATGGTCTTTGTAGTTTGGTTCAATTTCACACATATTTTTTGAACTTTGTGTTAGATAATTGGAATCATGCAGCAAACTATTGATATAAATATAAATAAGACACATTCCCTGTCCTTGGGGAGTTATACATAAAATAAAAGTTTACTCAGTGTGTAATTAGTAAAAGCATTAAGTTCAAATCTGACTTTGAAGGCGATTTGAGATTCCAGTGCGCTTTAGAAAAATAATAATTAGAGTAATAATAGCAGTTAATATGTATTAAATGTGGATCTTGCTTTTTTTTGTGTTTTTTTTTTTTGTGTGTGTGGGGGGGGTCTGGGGATGGAATCCAGAGGCATTTGACCTCTGAGCTACACCCCCTGCCCTATTTTTTATTCTTTATTTTGAAACAGGGCTCACTAAGTAGCTGAGGCTGTCCGCGAGCTACGTTCCTCCAGTTTCAGCCTCCCAAATGCTGGGATTACAAGTGTGCGCCACCATGCCCGGCTGGATCTTACTTTTTAAGCAATTTTTTTATATTGATTGATTTGTAGTTATATTAAATCCCCTGATATTTTCTTTTTGGGGTGTGTGTGTACATATGTACATATATGAGTTTTGTTTTTATTTTGCCCTGGAGCTGTGTTTCTGACAGAGTGACCTCTAGACCATATATCATCATCACTCTGGGAGGGAATTGGGCATGGTGGTGCACACCTGTAATCTTGGTGCTTGGGATGCTGAGACTGGAGGGTTTGGTTCAAGACTAGCCTACAAAACTTATCTAGACACTTTTAAAAAATTTTAAAAAAAGGTTGGCCATGTAGACTAAAGGTGAAATGCCTCTGGTTCAATCCTCAGTGGTAAAACCAACCAGCTAAACCAAACAGAAAAACCCCAGAAAAACAAACCTCTGGTAGAGTAGGACCCAAGTCAGCTGGTTATTTTGCTTATAATGTTAAGAACTACACAACTGGTGACTTGGTTTCATTTATCCATCCCTAGAAACTGTGAGCTCACTAAAAGTTCTTAGTTGTTAATTATGTAAGTGATAGCACCCTTAGACCTGTCCTGGTCTTTATACATTTTTTGTTTTGTTTTTGCTTTTTATTTATTAATTAATTAATTAATTAATTTGCAGAACTGAGGATGGAACCCAGGGGCATTCTACCTCCGAGCTACACCCCCGGTCCTATTTTTTATTCTTTATTTTAAGATGGTCTCACTAAGTTGCATAGGGCCTCACTAAATAGCTTGAGGCTTGTTGGAACCTGTTATCCTGTCTCAGCCTCCCAAGTACTAGAATCACAAGTGTGTGTCACACCTGTTTGTTTTTGTTTTTTAAATATGGTGTTTATGTCAAAGGAGAGCCCAGCACAGTTAATTGTCCTTTGTTCCTCCCTTGATTCTCCAATTAAGGATGCTTTTCATTTCTACGCCCAATTCTTTCCTGAATCTCCAGCTTAATTTGTATTGTCCTTGTCTTTCCTTATTTGAAGTAAACATTGGGACAACATAAGTAAGAGTAGTCTGAGTCAGTGCAGGTGACTGGAAGTGATACGAGACTTCAGCTGGCTTCTTCAGGGTCCGACTCTCAAATCTGTCACGTCCTCTTCCTATTGCATGGCATTTATTTCTACCACCCAAGTAACTGCTGCTTCATTTCTATATTTAAAAATTGTCTTTTAGCTTTTACTTCATCCATAGTAAGGTGAATTGCTATCTTGGCAATGTGCTTTTGAAACAAGTAAAGCCATATTGGTTTTCATACAGTATTGTATTTGAGCAGCTTTTACAATAACAGGCACTGGCCCGGTGAAGAATGGAAGTACACATTACCTGGGAAGGGCAGTATACTTTTTTACAGGGTATTTGAGATCCTAGACATCACTAGGAGCTCTTTGGCTCTGATCATTTTTCCTTAAATGGAATGTGTAATGTTTCCAGGCTCAAGATTGTACTTCCAACATTTGTAGCTCTTATTTACTCTCTTTAAGCCTTAGTTTCCTCATTTTAAAAATGGGTGGTGTGCATACTGAATGAGATGAATGCATATAAGTTGCCTGACACTGGCAGGCAGTTTCTGTTGCTGTTGTATCAAATAACTGTTTACCTTTTGCTACTGTTTCAGAGAACGTCTTATGAATGGTATATTCCTAAAGGAATCTTAAAGACTGGGTGGATGAATAAGCATCTGAATCTGGTGCCAGCCCTGGTAGTTGTGTTCTATGAACTGGACTGGGATGAACCTCAGTGGAAAGAAAAGCAGTCTGAGTGTGCTACCAGAGTGGAGATCGTCAGGTATGATCTGTTCTGTTTATCAGGTGCAAATACCTGTTGTTTACTAACTTTTATTGAAATCAACTCAATACTGATTAGATTGCAGTGGTCACTTTGGGGATGTTGACCTCTAGTGAAACTTGTTCAGTTTCTCATAAGTAGTACAGGAATTAACTGTATATAATGCTAGGGTACGTGGAGAAATTTAGAAGAAAAATTGTTTTGAATTTCCAGTGGTTTTTTTTTTTCCTCTTGCGTTTATGATCTTTTTTGGAAACAGCATAATTTACAATTTAGTTCTATAAGACAAAATTTCTTTATCATTATTCAGTCTTAAGATAATTCTTTTTGATGACTAATAGAGTGTCATAAACAGATTTTTTTTTTTTTTTTTTTTTTTGGTGGTACTGGGGATGGAACCCAGGGTCCTTCTATCTCTGGGCTACACTCCCAGACCTATTTTATATTTTATTTGGAAACAGGGTCTCTTAAACCAGCTGAGGCTGACTTCGAACCTGCGCGATCCTCTTGTCTCAGCCTCCCAAGCACAAGGATTACAAGCGTGCGCCACCACGCCTGGCTATAAGGAGATTTTTTTAAGTATTAGAAGTTTGGTATAAGATGATACTTTTAAAATTGCATTTATCATGGCGTATAGATATTTTTACGTGCAGGCAAAGATTTACTGTGACCTTGATCTTTTAGTTGAAATTTATTTTCAAATGAGTTATCAGAGAGATATTTTGTGTGAAGCCTTCAATACATTTAGTTAAAATAATTTAATTATTTAATTTGTCATTTTTTATTGCAGGCAAAGTTTACAAGGAAGAAACACAAAAGTTGCAGTAGTTCTGATTCAGAAGAAAACTCCTTTGCCCCCAGGTATTAAAGGGCTAGCTAATTAATTGCTTTATACCTCCGGTTCTTATTGCCAGGAGTTTATTAATGTTTAAATATTTTATGCATTTTTGGCTGAGGTTGTGTTAACTTTAAAAATTTCCAATAATGCATGAACAAATGTTTGTTATAAAAACTCAAAAATAATTATTGTAAATATTAATTTATTTACTCTCTATAAACCTTAGTTTCCTCATTTTAAAAATGGGTGGTGTGCATACTGAATGAGATGAATGCATATAAATTTCCTAGCATTCAAGAGGTAGTTTCTGTTGCTGTTGTATCAAATAACTATTTACCTCTTGCCACTGTTTCAGAGAACTTCTTATGAATGGCACATAATCCTGGGTTGGGGAAATATTCATAGAGAAAAATACTCAATCTCCTCTACTTACCTCTGTCTTCCTGTGGCTTGTCAACAGGGGAGGACGTCATTGCTTCTGAAAGGGCCGCAGCTCTGTGCAATGCGTGTGAGCTCTCGGGAAAGTCTTTATTTGTGCTACCCCACACCGACCACCTTGTGGGCTACATTATAAGGTAACAGTCTTTTTTTTTTTTTTTTTTGTATTGTTTCTTAGAAATTAAAGTTGTAGCTGAAATCTACAACTTTATTGTTGGGATTACAAGTGTACACCACCACACCTGGCTAAATCCATTTATTTTTTTATTTTATTATTTTTTTTTTGGTGGTACTGGGAATGGAACTCAGAGGCTTTCTACCTTCGGGCTATACTCCCAGACCTATTTTTTATATTTTATTTGGAAATAGGGTCTCACTAAGTTGCTAAGAGCCTCACTAAGTAGCTGAGGCTGGCTTCGAACCTTCATAATCCTCCTGTCTCAGCCTTCCAAGTGCGGGGATTACAAGCGTGTGCCACCACGCCCAGCTTAAATCCATTTATTTTTAATAAAATAAAATGTGCTAAAAAATTTAGATGGATATGGAATAAAATTAAAATCCTTTTTTGTCAACTTTTTAACTCTCTTAATTCTCTGAGGTAACCACTATCAACAACTCCTTAAGTTTTCTTCCAAAAAATATCTTGTGCAGCAGAACAAATCTGTCTCTGTATATATTTATAACACACATATACACACACAAACAGACAAAAATAAATGTGATAGACTACTTAATGATCTTCCATTTAGCATTACCTTGTTGACACCTTTCCATGTGTACATCTAGGTAAACTTTGTTTTTAAGAAATTGTTTAGTTGGATGAAGTGGTAAGTGCTTATAGTTCCAGCTATTCTAGAGGCCGAAGTGGGAGGATCCTTAGAGCTCACAATTTCTAAGCCAACCTGGGCAACATAGACCCCATCTAAGAAAAAAGGTTCATATAAATAGACCCTCACCAACCCAGTAAGATCCCATTTCAAACTTAAAAATAAAAAAAAAAAAAAAAACAGGGCTGGGGATATAGTTCAGAAGTAGAATGCCCCTGGATTCAATCTGCTTTATTCTCCCCTCCCCCACACACAGTAAATTACCTATGGATACAAATTTATTTAAAAATTGTTGCAAAGAAATTTTACAGTATTACTTTTTTGTTAGGATATATTTAGACAGGAATATTTTTACTGAGTTTTGACTATAAAATGGTTTTTCATTCTGTAAAAGTATTCTTAAACTCAAGCCAGTTTATTTTATCTTTGATTATTTTGTTGAATTGTTTTCATTTTTGGAAGCAAATTTCTGAAAATTATCTGCTAGAGGTTATTGTCTGGTATTCTTATTGGTATAAATAACATAGCTTCTAAGAAAGTATAAACTTAGAAGAAGCATATAAAAGCAACAGAATCAAGTAAAAAGATAAACTGCAGCAACATTTAAATGTAGTTAGCAAGCCAAGGTGGTGGTGCATGCTTGTAATCCCAGTATTTGGGAGGTTGAGACAGAAGGATCTCAGGTTCATTGCCAGGTTCAGCTACTGAGTGATGCCTTCCACAACTTAGTGAGACCCTCTTTCAAAATCAAGAATAAAAAATCGGGATGGAGTGTAGCTCCGAGGTAGAATGCCCCTGGGTTCAATCCCCAGAACCACCAAAAACAAACAAACAAGCAAAAAACCAAAAGTAAATGCAGTTAGCAAAGTCTCCATGTTGGAAGCAGTAAACAGTAGAATTGATATGACAGTCAGACTAATGTAACATTGAGATGATTGCAAAGAAAGCAGAGGGAAAGAATGGTGAATTTCGGTGTTTGATACAAATGTATTGGCATAGGAGAAGAGAGGGGCAATGTACAAATAACTGGCAGTCCATACAAAGTATTCTTCCCATTGAGGCTCACCCTAGCCTTATAGTCGGCCTTTAGCCATGAGGCTTTGGCAGTTCTTCCTTGCACTTAGTACTTCAGTACTTCTTTGTTCACAGTGCTGTTTATCAGTTTATTTTTATACTAGCTCTGCCTTCTAGTTCTACCTTCTAGCTCCTTGTTTTTGGGCTCTGTCTTAATCAGTTTTTGATTTCACACATAGCCTTCCTGAGAAAGCCATAGTTCTTTTAACCCAGTGATTCTTGTATTTGTTTTTTATAGGGCAGTAGATTGAACCCAGAGCCTTACCCATGCTAGACAAGTACACTACCACTGAACTACGTCCCCAACCTCACCCAATAATTCTTAACTAGGGCTCTTTCATCTTCAAGGGAACATTTGGACATTTATGATTGTGATGGCGAAGGAGGCTGATATGTCAGCCTTCAGGGCCAGGGATGCTGCTATACATCCTATAATGCACAGGACAGTCCTGCACAACAGAGAATCACCTTGTCCACAGTAACAGTAGTGTTGAGTTGAGCAACCTTTTCCTAACCACTAGCAGCCCTGTCCTCCTCAGCTTTCAATTTAGTGTGATCTCGGATATAAGGGAATCAGTAGTTTCTGCTTTTTTCCTTTTTGGTCTTGTTGGGGAATAAGGAAACATGCATTTATATATTTATGTATATATGTATGTATTTTATTTATTGTGCTAGTAATTGAACCTAGGGGCATTCTACCTCTGACCTATACTCTCAGCCTTATTTTATTTTTCGTTTTGAAATGGAGACTTACTAAGTTGCAGAGGGCCTCACTAAATTGCCGAGGCTGACTGTAAACCTGTAATCCTCCTCTCTGCCTCCCAAGTCCTGGGATTACAAACTTGCACAACCACATCTGCCAAGGAAACATTTAAATAAGCAGTGGAGTGTCCAAATGATTGATATAAAAAGCATGTGCTCTGAGTCCATGACCTCCAACATATGGATCTGAGCACCGGGAGTACATGAGAGTCCACTGGAGATGAGGAAAGACACTAGACTTTTCTTCATATTTATATTTTAAGAGAAAACTGTCAGGAAACTTTAATATTCATTGCTCTCAGAGGGAGGTACAGAATTTCTGATGATGGCCTAACTTAATCATGTGCTTGCAGAGTTAATTTTATGTTCTAAGCATACATGTTATAGGATGTCAGTGATTTGATTGTTTAAAAAATGTGTTAAAGTCTTAGATGCTTATAAAACTTTTATAAATACTTGGAGAATGATCACAAAAATCCTTTGTATTGCAGAGGTTCATCAACCACTTGAAGGCAAAATTTTTGGGAGAGTTGTCAAACTTAATGATAAGTTAAGCTTTTTTATTTTATGAAAATATGTGTTCCAAATTATCAGGCTCTTCCTCTTAGGATAATAGGCTATCAGTGTTATGCTAACTAGCAAATGTTTTTATAAAAACTCTACACATACTCTGCTTTTGAAAACAAAGATGACATTTTAATAATGAATAAAAAGCAGATTCTATTTTTAGAGCAAAGTGTGTTGTAAAGAGAACAGGGTGAAAATGGCCATTTGGAAATCTTACCATGATTCTTTTCTCCTGAGATTGGCTTAATTAGTAATTAAATGTGTGATACATATAAGTACTTGCTGTCATCATCATTTGCAAACTTGAAAATACTGAAAATAGAGCTGGGGCATAGCTCAGAGGTAAAATGCCTTTGGGTTCAATTCCTAGTACTGCCCCCCACACAAAAATCTGAATTAGTTGGATTTTCTATTTTAGAACAAAGAAGTTCATTGTGTTTCTCCAAAATAGTATTCCTAATTGTTTAATATTACTTTAAAATGTAAATTTTAGTACTTATTGAAATTCACCAATTCCTTTCTTGACAGATTTACTTTTATTTGTCTTTTTAAAACTGCTAATATATTTTTTCTGAAAAAGATCCTAAGTAATACAGAGGTATGAATTAAAAAGTGAAAAATTTATAATACTTATTCCATATCCAGGCATATTTGTATAACCATTTGATCTGCTACATTTAAAAGGGGTTTAAAGGAAATAAGACTAACCAGGCTGACTGGCTCTCCGGTCTCGGTAACTATTTAAAGTATGTTTTATCTCTGAATACACAGTCAGCTTGAAAATGAAAATAAGCATCTATTTGGTATTTGCTGAGATACTCTAATAATATTAATTTTTTATTTAAAATAACTTTTTGGTTTTTGTTTTAATCATATAGTATAACCTACATACATATTTCTAGCTGCCATAAAATTAGACATTCCAAATGTCAGTTCCTTATTCCCACTTTCACAGACAAGTTACTGTATTTCATTAAACATAATTTGACTCAGGGTTAGAATCTTTAATTATTTTCATGTGTTAACATTTCCAAACTATAATTTTGAAAATAAAAATTTAGCCCAGAAAGTCCAGCTAAAATGCATATGACTTTTAAAAATTTTGACTTATTTTCTTTAGATATGTTTAAGCCCTTTGATTATAGGTTTAAAATTCTTTTTTATCCTGATGAGGAAACACTTAACGCTTATCTTTTATCTTACTATGAACTAGGCTTTCTTTAAGGCCCTGAGCAGTTAGTCCTGATGGTGCTTCTGTTCTCTAGAGAAAGTTTAAGTTGTTTCTAGAGCCTGGATCAGGCTTGGTTGTTCTTTCTACGTAATCATAAAACACAACAAGATTCAAATTACACAAATGTTATTTTCACCTCATTTGTTAGTTATCATTTTTAGTTCTTTCCCATTAGTTTTCTTATCCTTTTAAACTATAAATATTAAAATCACAAAAATTACTAAAATCGAATTGAATATTGAAAAATTTTTTGACTTTTTATAAAGTTATAAAATACTAGGGCTGAAAATAATCTTATAAGTCACCTAATTATATAAATTAGAAGAAGTTTATTTTTTTAATTAATTAATTTATTTTTTTAATTTTTGGTGGTACTGGGGTTCCTGGATACCCTTCTACCTCCAGGCTACACTCCCAAACCTATTTTATACTTTTTAAAATTTGGAAACGGCCTCTTAAGCCAGCGCAGCTAGCTTTGGACCTGTGTGATCCTCCTGTCTCTGCCTCCCAAGTGCAGGGATTACAAGCGTGCACCACCACGCCCGGCAGAAGAGGTTTATTTTTATCAGTTATAAATATTAAATGGCTTTGGGGAAGTCTTAACCTTGGACTTTTTGTCTAGAAATTCAGGTTATACTTTACTTCACTTTTTATCATAATCATGAGATCAAAGAGACATCTTTATCAGGATTTTATTTTCAGATCTCACAAATAGGATTCTTGAGAATTTGGTTTAAAATAACTAGCCAGGTGTGATGGTGAATGCCTGTAATCCCAGCATTTGGGAGGCTGAGACAGGAGGATCACAGTTTGAGGATAGCCTCAGATACCTAGTGAGACCCTTTGCAACTCAATGAGACCCTGTTTTAAAATAAAGAATAAAAAATAGGGCTGGGTTGTAGCTCAGAGGTAGAATGCCCCTGGGTTCCATCCCCAGTAGTGAAAAAAATTTAATATGTAAATGTTTTTTTTCAACAGATTAGAAAATGCCTTTTATGAACATGCACAGACTTATTACTATACTGAGTTAAGAAGAGTAAAATCTCATAAAGAATTTTTGAATAAAACAACACACCAGGTACATTTTTAAAATAATACAAGCATTTGGAGAAGATTATTTATTATTGATTTTTTGAAATGATTATTACATGTTTTTAGTATTTTGATATTTTCAATGACTTTAGGACTAATAAAGTTTTTTTTAACTTTTAAAACAAATTTGTTTTTAAATAAAACTTTTTGCCCATAAAATTTGTCTTAAATTCTTTATCCTTAAAAGTTCTTTTTTAAAATTTTTATTTATATGTGTAACATATTGAAAATGGTATAATTTAGACTGTGCTTGGTGCCTTCTCCCCCTACCCTGTTCCTCTTTCCCCCTCCTAACAATAAGTGTTCAGGTTAACCATGCAATATTTATACTTTTACACATATTCGGATGTAGCTCCTCCATTAATCAACCTCAGCCTTCTTCCTCTCCTCTCCTTTCATTCTAGCTTTGCTGAGATTTCCCCTCCATTACCTGGAGTCCTTTTGGTATTCCCAATGCTTCCTAATTTGGGCATATTAGAGAAAGCATATGTCCCTTCTCTTTCTGTGCTTGGCTGATCTCACTTAACATAATGTTCTCCAGATCTTTCCATCTTCTTTGAATGGCATGATTTTGTTCTTCTTTATAGCTGAATAGAATTCTATTGTGTGTATTTCCCGTAATTTGCAATCCATTCATCTGTTGATAGAGACCTGGGTTGGTTCCATATTTTGGCTAGTATGAATTGTGCTGCTATGAACATGGGTATGCATATGTTACTGCAGGTCTCTGATTTCAACCCCTTCGGACAAATACTCAGGAGTGGTAGAGCTGGATCATATATATGGTGGATCTAGTCCCAGTTTTCTAAGAAATCTCCACACTGATCTCCATAGCGGCTGAACTAGTTTGCACTCCCACCAACAGTGTAAAAGAGTTCTTCTTTCCTCACATCCTCACCAGCATTTGTTGTTATTTGATTTCTTTATGTTTGCCACTCTGCTTGGGGTTAGATGGAATATTAGCGTAGTTTTTATTTGCATCTCCCTGATGGCTAATGATGTAGAACATCTTTTCATGTATCTATTGGCCATTTGTATCTCTTCTTTTCTGAAGTGTCTATTCAGTTCAGTTGCCCATATCTTGATTGAGTTATGTGTTTTGTTAGTGTAGAGTCTTTTGAGTTCTTTGTATATTCTGGATATTAGCCCTCTATCAGAGTGGTGGCTGGTAAATATCTTCTCCCATTCTGTAGGCTTCTTCATTAGGTTCTTGGTGGTTTCCTTTGATGAGAAGAAACTTTTTATAGTTTGATGCCATCCCACTTGTTAATTCTTGCTTTAATTTCCTGTGCTTTGAAAGTCTTGTTGAGAAAGTTACCGACTGTGCCTATATGTTGGAGTGTTGAACCTCTGCCATCCTCTAATAATTTCACAGTCCTGGTCTAATTTCTAACTCTTTGATCCTATAGTCAATAAATCTTTGACAAAGGGGCCAAACTCATACACTGGAGAAAAGACAGCCTTTTCAACAAATGGTGCTGGGAGAACTGGCTATCCAAAGATGTAACTAACTCCGTACCTCTCACCATGCACAGGAATCAACTAGAGATGGATCAAAGACTTAGAAATTAGTCCTTAAAATATCTTAAGGCTAGATTTTTAGAGCCTTTTTAAAAACTAAATTTATGTTTGTTGAAATAATTATTCAATTTTAATTTAGAATATTTTCTTCATAATTTAATGTCTTATAAAATATTATAATTTTACATGTAAAATATGTATTTGACAGTGCTTTTTTCGTGCTTTATTTTAGCTTTTATTTGTTAGACATCAGTTCAAAATAGCCTTCTTCAGTGAGATGAAACAAGATACACAAAATGCTCTGAAGTAAGTTTCTAACAGTTTTCTACTAAATTTCTCTTATCTTTATGCTAATGGCAACATATTAATTATAACTTTTGAATCTTAGCTAAACTTTAATTAAAGTATTTATGTTGGTTAGATTTAGGTATGTAATATTTACTTTGTCCAGAGATGAATGAAATATAATATTTGAGGATATTTTTAAGTTTTTTTTTTTTTTTTTTGTGTGTGTGTGTGTGTGTGTGGTACTAGGGTGGAACCCAGGGGCTTTTCTACCTCCAGGCTATACTTCCAGACCTATTTTACATTTTATTTGGAAACAATGTCTCACAAAGTTGCTGAGAGCCTCACTCAGTAGCTGAGGTTGGCTTGGAACCTGTATGATCCTCCTGTAACCTGTATGATCCTCCTGTCTCAGCCTCCCAAGAGCTGGGATTACAAGTGTGTACCACCATACCCAGCTTTTAAAAGTTTTAATTTTACAATTGGAAGTAAATTTCAGGATCATAAATTAGCTTTCTGATCTTATTTACATTTCATGATCTAAAGAAATAGATTAGAAATTTTCCCATCTTCCTGTTTCTCCTTTGTATATTCAGTGGAATTCTTGTATTAAAAGACTGATTTCTGAGGGGGGGTACCAAATGCTGTGTGCATGTATGTCATTATTAACATGATTTACATTATGATGTGAGACTAAAATGCTATTGACAGATATTAATGACAAACAATGCACATAAAAATAAGCATTTTTCAGGATACTGGAGATTGATGTGTATATGTATTAAGCCATTAAGTACTAAGAAATGTTGAGTAAATATTGTGTCTGTTACTGGTAATAATTTTAATCTTAGGAATTGTTTTCTTAATTAATTTTTATCATAACTCACTATTCTTATGTTTATATTAGGAATTATAGGATTGCCTATAATCTTGTACATGAATTGAGAGCCCATGAAACAAATATTTTGGAAATTAAGACTATGGCAGGATTCATAAACTACAAGGTAATATTTTACTTCCAAAGAAAAGAATTTGTCTTTAAATATTGTTTGTCAAATTAAAAAAATAAAATTAGTTTCTTGCTCTGAAAAGTTGGTATTTGACTAAATGTGCTCTCCTTTTTTATATCCTTTGTATAGCCTTGGTTCTTAGCAGCCTAATAGTAATGGTTGGATTTTTTAGTTTATAGGCTCTAGTTTAGTATTGGGAAAGTTTTTTGGTGTCTAAGTAGTGAGAAAACTACTATTTGCGTATTTAATTGGATTTTAGAAGATGCAACAAATTAGAACTATGCAAGCCTTCCTTGGTTTAATGGAATAACTATAGAAAAGATATATCTAAACATCTGAATAACTATGTATCTGTCCATCCTAGAGGAAACTTTTATGATCATTGAGCATTTTAAGATTATAAACTGTAGAGAGAGATCTTCCCAACCCCCAATAGGCAAATAAGAGATGCTTGTTTGCTTTTAATTTTTCCACATTCATTGGGCTGGGGGTGTATCTTGGTGGTAGAATGCCCCTGGGTTCAACCCTCAGCACCAGGGGGGGAAAAAATACACACACAAACACACACATGAGCCTTTTATTTCCCCTCTTATTTTGATGTTCATTTTATATTTTGCAGATTTGTAGGCTGTGTTTTCAACACAACACGCCACTGGATGCTATTGCTCAGTTCCGAAAACACATTGACTTGTGTAAGAAAAAAATTGGAAGTGCGGAGTTGTCTTTTGAGCATGCTGCATGGATGTCTAAACAGTATGTTTTAAATTGTGCTTTTAGAATATTTTTTAAATAATAGGTAGAATTTAGAAAAATGTCATTATCATGGACTTTGGTTCTTAACTGAAGTTTTTTTTTTCAGTAAGTAGGTTTTTAATGATAGAGCATAGGTATGGTTTTGGTAATCAAATGTATTGATTGGTACAATTTAAAAGTTGCTAAAATGGCTGAGCATGCTGGCACACACTTGTAATCCCCGTGATTGGGAGGCGGAGACAGGAGGATCACGCAGGTTTGAAGCCAGCCTCGCTGGCTTAAGAGACCCTGTTTCCAAATAAAATATAAAATAGGTCTGGGAGTGTAGCCCAGAGGTAGAAGGCCCCTGGGTTCCATCCCCAGTACCATTAAAAAAAAGTTGCTAAAATGAAATTGTTCCCAGAAACTGGGATGTATTTGAGTGTAGAGAACTATGTTAAGATCTAGTTTGATGGTATATTTAAAGACTCATTAGGACAGAAGAGATGACATGGAATTTATCTGTAAACCTTAGGTTAGTGTGTCATAGTATTTACAAGAAATTATACCAAATATTGTTAATCAGTAACATCATTTTAATAATGAGATTATTGTTTTCAAGATAGATAATCACTGTAAGTACACTGCTTTTTCTTCTCATTATTTTTTATTTCTTGATTTTTTTTTTCTTTAAGATTCCAGGCCTTTGGAGACTTATTTGATGAAGCTATTAAGTTAGGGTTAACAGCTATTCAAACTCAGAATCCTGGTTTCTATTATCAGCAGGCAGCCTATTATGCTCAGGAGCGGAAACAGCATGCAAAATCTCTCTGTAACCATGATGTAAGTTACCCATTCCTGTGTTACCAAGAATTTAGGGAATTTACTAATCTTCTCTTGAAAGAAGCTAGAATGGATATTGATATTTTTGTCCAAATCTTTGGATATATTATTTTTATCTTACAGTTTCAGGGATTATGACTGCTCGTTTTTTTGCCAAAGTACTCTATTTTTATCTGTAAATTGAGCAAAAGTTTCTCTATTTGTATATGTTATTTATAACTTTATTACATGTATTATATTTTCAACTTGGACATGGTATCATTTGAACACAGTATATATATATATTTTTTGGTGGTACTGGGGTTCCTGGAAACCCTTCTACAACTGGGCTGCACTCCCAGACCTATTTTTTTATACTTTTTAAAATTCGGAAACAGGGTCTCTTAAGCCAGCACGGCTGGCTTCAAACCTGTGCGATCCTCCTTGTCTCCGCCTCCCAAGTGCGGGGATTACAAGCGTGCGCCACCACACCCAGCGAACACAGTATTATTTTTTATTTCTCTATTTTTGTAGTGCTGAGGATCGACCCAGGGAATTGTGTATGCTAGTCAAGTGATCTGCCACTGAACTACATCCTCAGCACTGAACATAGTATTTTAAAAAATGGTTAAACAAGGTATCAAGGATACAAGAAAACTGACATTAATAAATATTCATTGAATGTAAAATAATACTTTTGTCAAAAAAGAATTTAAAGAATGTTGAAACTATTCATATCTTTTAATCCAGAATTTCATTTCCAGAAATATTAAGGCAAATAATAATCCTTTAAGTACCAAGATTTATTTTTAAAGTTCTCAGATTTGCTAATTATAATATAAAATAGAAATACAACTATAGGGAATGTGTTATAACATGAAACTAAGCAGTTGTGAAAAGTGTGTAGAAGACTGTCTAATGATGTGCTGAAATGTACAGAATAATATTAAGTGAAAAAATGTTGAAAATAATCTAAGAATAATGTACACTTGCTAACAAGTGGTAGTAAGTTTTTAATATTTATTTATCTATCTATTTATTTATTTATTTTGGTGGTACTGGTTATGGAACCCAAGGACCTTCCACCTCTGGGCTACACTCCCAGACCTATTTTATATTTTATTTGGAAACAGGGTCTCTGAAGCCAGTTGAGGCTGGCTTCGAACCTGCGGATCCTCCTGTCTCAGCCTTCCAAGCATGGGGATTACAAGCTTGTGCCACCACGCCCAGCTAAGTAAATTTTTTTTTTTTTTTGGTGGTACTGGGGGTGTGGAACTCAGAGGCTTTCTACCTCCGGGCTATACTCCCAAACCTTTTTATATTTTATTTGGAAACAGGGTCTCACTAAGTAGCTGAGGCTGACTTTGAACCTGTGCGATCCTCCTGTCTCAGCCTCCCAAGCGCAGGGATTACAAGCGTGCGCCACCATGCCCAGCTTGTAATTTAAATTTTAATTATTTTCCTTTTGGTAATTTAGATGATTTTCAACAATGTACCAGTATTATATTTTGGTTTTGGAGGGGAAAGTTATTTAAAAAAATTAAAGAAATATAAATGTCAGTTCAAAAAAAAAATTCTCCCTCCCTTAATACAATCAGAAATACAGAAGTAATGAAGAAAAAGAGTAATATTGCTTTTGTTTATACAGAGAATATATGGAATAAGTACCAAAAATAATTTGTAATGTATTTATACTTGTTTATTATAGCAAAGATAAGAAAATGTAGTTAGTTACTATGAAATAGTTTGTTGCAATCTGATTTGTTCAATTTTATACAATCTTCTAAATATTAGATGAAGCATTTTTAGTTTTGTTAAAATTTAATTCATGTTAAAATATTCACAGCTGTGATATTAGATGTGTGTTTGATATTCATATTTGTGAAAACTTCTTTAGTCAGTCAAAGGCTGGACATAGGTCCATTTGTGATGGGTCACGTTAACTTATGTAGGTTTGTTTTTAATTTACAGGCTTCTGTAATGTATCCCAATCCAGATCCCTTAGAAACACAAACAGGCGTTCTTGATTTTTATGGGCAAAGGCCATGGCGACAAGGAATACTAAGTAAATAATTTTTCCTCATACCCTTTTCTTTCAATTTTAAAAGGCAAAGATAGTTACCTTTATAATTTCTTATGCCTAATGTAGCCAGTGGGAAATTATGTTAAACTAAAAACGTATGCTTTTTAATCCTTTTTTAAATTTACGGTTTCTTCGTTTTTAAATGGTTTGTATCCTTATGTCTTAAGCTTTCTCATTAAAGATATGGATGTGATTAAAACATTTGGGCATTTATTGTCTTAAAGGACAGAGTAAACATTGTGGAAAAGAATCTTGATTCCAGTTAACTTTAATGATTTCTTTGACCTTTTAAAACAGCATTAACATGTATCACCTTAAAAACAACTTATCTGAGCCAGGCGTGGTGGCGCATGCTTGTAATCCCAGCATTCTGGAGGCTGAAACAGGAGGATGGCAGTTCGCGGACAGCCTCAGTACTTACTGAGGCCCTCTGCAACTTAGTGAGACGCTGTCTCAAAATAAAGAATAAAAAATAGGACAGGGGGTGTAGCTCAGAGGTCAAATGCCCCTGGGTTCCATCCCCAGACCCACAAAAAAACCCTAAAACAAAACAACTTATCTGCATCTTCTTTGTGTTTTATACATATTTAATTCAAACAACAATTATGGCAGTCAAACTTTAAGTGTTAAGAAATTATACATTTTAATCCCTAGAGAATTGTGTAGATATAATGGTTCCATTAGGTAAAAGAACACTAAGCTTAGTAATGGAACAAAGATCACAAAGAAGTTTCCATGTTAATAAAGTGGTATCATAGAATCCTTAAAATTCTAGAATGTTTAAGAATCTTTAATACATTATATTAAAGTAAAGGAATCAAGGAGTGTACACATACAGTAGTCATGTGAAGATTTATGTTAAATGAGCTCTCTAAAATGGGTTGCATCTTATCTTACACAGGTTTTGATCTTTCTGATCCCGAGAAAGAGAAAGTGGGAATCCTTGCCATTCAGCTGAAGGAGAGAAGTGTTGTTCACTCTGTAAGTTACTTTTTTTTTTTTTGCCAATGTAAAATATGCAAGGACAATATGAAAGTATTTAAATGTTTCACAATTTATCTTTTTTTACAGGAAATAATAATAACTCTTCTGAGCAATGCTGTTGCACAATTCAAGAAATATAAATGTCCAAGAATGAAAAGTCATCTAAGTATGTATTCATAGAATACTACAATTTCATATATCTATAAATAATTTTAAATTTTGTACATAAATATTGTTTTTTCATTTTTAGTGGTTCAAATGGGAGAGGAATATTATTATGCAAAGGATTATACCAAAGCTTTGAAGTGAGTCCTGCTCATTCTTCATTTTTACAAGTGTTCTGTTTACCTTACAGTGAAACTGGGATAGACTTTGTATTGAAGGGTTTATTTTCTCCATGTTTATATCTATTAAATCCCATTACTGTGATAGTTTTCAAGTGCCATCTGGTGGCATGACTTGTTCAAAGTTTTAGGAAACTTCAAGTCTAGCCAAATGTGAAAAATACCTGCTTAACTACCTCAGTAGATTTTCCTGTGTATATGTAAGTTGAGAAAAGCACTCTATGTTTTCTCTCAAAACGCTTCACACCCTTCTGGTGGCACTGTTGCAGTGTGCCTCAATCTTGTTGTCTCTTAGGTTGCTGGATTATGTGATGTGTGATTATCGGAGTGAAGGATGGTGGACTCTACTCACATCTATATTGACCACAGCTCTGAAGTGCTCCTACCTCATGGCCCAATTAAAGGATTACATTACTTACTCTCTAGAACTCCTGGGAAGAGGTCATTTGATTTTTTTTTTTTTTTTTAGTAAAATTTGAATGCACAAAATTATAACATCTCAAGCTTTCTAATTGGGAGAATGATTCAGTCTCAAATATTCAGTGGTACGTTTATTATGTGTAAATCATTGTGCATAGGCATCTTGGAAGAGGTATTTAAACTATTTTAGAATCATTAAGTGGGGCAGTGGACTTACTTGCCTATCCTACAGTTCTAATTTTACTACTTCTTGACTTTAGCTTCAACTCTGAAAGATGACCAGAAATCTCGGATAGAAAAGAACCTCATAAATGTTTTAATGGTAGGTTGCAATTCTTTGCACTATATATGTTACAGGGATACATATACTTAGATCTATGTTTATCTGTATATATATATATTTGTATTTTTTTCAACTAGTTGAGCAAATGTTTAACTCTGTGTTTGGTTTAGAATGAAATTCCTGATCCTGAGCCTGACTGCGATCTCTTAGCTGTGAAAACTGCTCAGAAGCTGTGGGCGGACCGAGTTTCTCTGGCTGGCAGCAATGTTTTCACAATAGGAGTACAGGACTTTGTGCCATTTGGTAGGTAGTCAATATCTACATTATTATTGCACAGAAATCATCCTTCTCTCTATAAAATAAATAGATGCAGAATAATAAATACAGAAGAAATAATTTTCAGAGTACAATTAGTTTGTGGATAAATTGATTTTTTTCTTTCTTGTTTTACAAAAATAATCATGACATTAAATATTTTATTATGATTAAAACATACTTTGTTCATGTATAGTTCAACTGGTACTTGAAAAAGCATTTATTTAAAAGGTCTGTACTTTAATATCTTTGTAGGTCTTTTGAAATAAGTTAATCACAAATGGTTCTTTGCTCTTTGAAATCTTACCAATGATATTTTAGGGGCAACTGTATTTTTTAAATTAAAGGTAGCTTTGAAGCTATATTTATTTAATGTTTGTTCATTTTTTAAAAAAGTGAGTTATATTTATGTGTGTTGAACTGCCTTGAGTCAGAAGCCCATAAGAATACTTTAGGTAAGAAGTTAGTAAGAATGAAGATGTAACTTCTCTAAAAAGTAAATAAAGCTCACAGAATAATGTATATGGTTCTTGAGTAACTAGTAATGTATAACTCAGCTCTTTTGTTTGACTTCTAGTACAATGCAAAGCCAAGTTTCATGCCCCAAGTTTTCATGTTGATGTTCCTGTTCAATTTGATATTTATCTAAAGGCTGATTGTCCACACCCCATTAGGTTTTCCAAGCTCTGTGTCATCTTTAATAATCAGGTAATACTACTTTTTAATTTGCTTTTACTGTGTATGTATATTATTGTAGCTTAACATAAAATGAGCTTAGTAAATTTTGTGTTCTAATGGTTTCACAGTAACAAATTAGCTTTAGTAAGGTCTATGATGTAATATAAATATAAGTATATTTATGTTTTTAGACTAGAATTTAAGTTTTATATTTTCCCTACTCGAGTTTTTTCACTTCATGCTTATGAAATCCAAGAACTTTGTTATCTATTTTTATAATGTGTAACTTGAATTTCAAATAAGATTTATTCAGAATGAATATAATCTACTTTTAAAAATTATTTGCTTAATTTTTAAATTTAACGTTATTTTTGGGTTGTAGGACAAATATATGTTTGTTGTTTGTTTACTCATTTATTTATTTATTATTATTATTTTTTGCGGTACTGGAGATGGAACCCAGGGGCATTCTACCTCTGAGCTATACTCCCAGCCCTATTTTTTATTCTTTATTTAAAACAGGGTCTCACTGAGCTACAAAGGGCCTCACTAAGTAGCTGAGGCTGTCCGCGAACCCCAATCCTCCTGTCTCAGCCTCCCAAAGGCTGGGATTATAAGTGTGCACCACCACACCTGGCTCATGTTTAATGTTTAAAAATTGAAATACAATAGATGTGAAATGTAAATGTATTGATGTATGATCTTTCAATTCCATCCTCTGTCCTCTTAGAGGTCTGCTCTAAACTTGTTGAATAGTCTAGTCATTTCTGTGCTTTCGTATATAACAATTTTTTTTCCTGCAGAATTGAGATCTTACCATTTATCTTGCATTTGAACATTTTTGAAGTATGATATAACAAAGTCAAGTATTTGATTACATTTCAGCTCTTTTCATTCATGAGTTCATGAAATAGAAAATTATCTTTTGGTCTCCAGAAAGTATATCAAGCCATTAACCCACAAGCATTTATTGAGAGTTACAGTGTTCTTAGCATTCTGAACCTGAAAGCGTCTAGAATATCAACCCCTTCCTTTGTTTTGAAGCAGGGTCTCCTTAGGTTGCCGAGAGTCTCACTACGTTGCTGACGTTGTCTTCAAATCTGGAATCCTCCTGTCTCTGCCTCCCAAGTACTGAGATTACAGGCATGTGCCACTACAACTGGCTTCTCATAGCCCTTAATAGTACTAGTGATTGCTGTGGTTTAAATCTGTGTGGAATTAGAGGGTCAATACAAGGCTCTTTAGTTTTCCCTTACTATCTTACTTTTTTCTTTTACTTTTTAAAGTTTCTTTCTTTTACTTTTTTAAATAAAATATCAACTACTTTCACAATTAAAAACTAATAAAAATGCTAAAATAAGATATGAAGTAGTTGGTTTTTTGTTTTGTTTTGTTTTTTGGTGGTACTGGGGATGGAAGCCCTTCTACCTCTGGGTTACACTCCCAGACCTATTTTATATTTTTTTAATTTGGAAACAGCGTCTCTTAAGCCAGTGCGGCTGGCTTCGAACCTGCACGATCCTCCTGTCTCCGCCTCCCAAGTGCGGGGATTACAAGGGCGAGCCACCACACCTGGCTGAAGTAGTTTTAAAAGTTAGAATAAGCTGGTTGTGGTACTGCACACTTGTAATACCAGCACTTGGGAGACTGAAACAGGAGGATCGTGGTTCGCGGACAGCCTCAGCTACTTAGTGAGGCCCTCTGCAACTCAGTGAGACCCTGTTTCAAAATAAAGAATAAAAATAGGGCTGAAGGTGTAGCTCAGAGGTAGAATGCCTCTGGGTTCCATCCCCAGTACCGAAAAAAAAAAAAAAAAAAAAAAAGGAAAGGAAGGAAGAAAGGAAGAAAGGAAGGAAGGTGGGCTATGGAGTGAATCATTTCTTCTTGTGGCAGCAATGAGTGTTTCAAGTGCCTAAACTGGCATCACAGTACTTTCTTTTATCAATAACCCTTAATAATGCTTCAGTGGTAGTGGAGTTAAAACTAAACAGAGCCTCAAATGCTTAGCCTTTAGTGTTAGCAACCCAGCTGACATTTGTAAACTGTTACTCCTGCTAACCTCTTTTTCAGGAATACAACCAGTTTTGTGTAATAGAAGAAGCATCTAAAGCAAGCGAAGTTTTAGAAAATTTGACTCAAGGAAAGATGTGCTTAGTTCCTGGTAAAACAAGAAAACTGTTATTTAAATTTGTTGCAAAAACTGAAGATGTGGGAAAGAAAATTGAGGTTAGTTATGAAATTCATTTAAAAATATTTTCAATGACAAAATCAGTATGTTTATGTCAAAAAATTTAAATAATGCTGAAATATATTAAGTAAAAAAAAAGTGAAAATCTTCTATATGGATTTCCCAAAGGAAACCATTCATAACAGCCTGGTAAGTTTCTTGCTAGACATTTTTCTATGAATATATTGTAGTTCAGATTTTTAATTTAAACAGTTGGGAATATGCTGTATATAATGCTCTCAAGCTGGCTTTTTCATTTAATAGTGTATATTAGATATTATTAATACATAAGACCAATCTAGTTGGTTTTTAAATTATTATTATTACTATTAGTGTGTGTGTGTGTGTGTGTGTGTGTGTGTGTGTGTGTGTGTTCGCACGTGTGTGTGCGTGTGTGGTACTGAGCATTGAATCCAGGACATTCTTTTTGCTACACTCCAGCCCTTTAATTTTTTGTTTTAAAATAGGGTCTTGCTAAGTTGCTAAGGCTGGTCTCAGACTTTTCATCCTCCTGTCTCAGCCTCCCAAGTACTGGGATTACAGCTGTGTGCCACCATGCCTGACTAAGACTAACTTTTTTTTTTTTTTTTTTTTTTTTTGCAATACTGGGGATTGATCCCAGGGGCAGTCTACCTCTGAGCTACACCCTCAGCCCTAGTTTTTATTTCTTATTTTGAAACAGGATTTTACTGAGTTGCAAAGGCCCCACTAAGTAGCTTGAGGCTGGCCAAAAACGTAATCCACTTGTCTCAGCCTCCCAAATGCTGGGATTACAAGTGTGCACCAACATGCCTGGCACCAATCTAATTTTTTTTTTTTTTTTTTTGGTAGTACTGGGGTTCCTGGAAGCCCTTCTACCTCCGGGCTACACTCCCAGACCTATTTTTACATTTTATATTTGGAAATAGGGTCTCCTAAGCCAGTGCACGCGGCTGGCTTCGAACCTGCGCGATCCTCCTGTCTCTGCCTCCCAAACGCGGGGATTACAAGCGTGCGCCACCACGCCCGGCCCAATCTAATTTTTAATGACTATAATTATTTAAGAAGTTTTAAAACAGTCCATGTTACATAACATAGCAAATATATTTCACATAATATGGTAAAATTCAGACTAAATATCTTTATCCTATTAGTGTTTAAACATTGCTGATTGCATGTATTGAGGGAAAAACAAATATTTTAAAAGATTGTTTTAATATAGATAATTGAAGGGACTTTCCAAAATAGACTATGAAAGTAATATTTTATTATACATAAACTCTGAAGCCAAATTAAGTGGGCTTAAATTCCATCTTTTCAAGTCAGCTTCTGACCCTGGGCAGTGGCTTTATATCTTCATGTTTCAGTGTATTCATCTGTAAAATGGGGATCATAATAGTATCTACACATTAGAGTTTCATGAGGATTAATTCAGTAATGTAGATTGTTTAAAATTGTGATCAGTACAGAATTAAGTTCTTGTTAAATGCTTGTTTTCATTGACTTGGATGAGACTGGTTAGCTATTTCAAACTTGGGATCATTGCTAAAATAGATGGTACATAAGGTTGTACTATCAGCCATTTCCATAAAAATTTCTGTGAAGCTGTTGATTTTATTATTAACCAGGATCTTGAATATTTTTTGCTCTTTTTGTTTTGCTTTGTTTTATTTTGTGTTTCTGGGGATAGAACCCAGGGCCTTGTGCATTCTATGTAAGTTCACTACAACTGAGCTATACCTCTTGCATCACTCAGAGATTTTTGCGTATTCATTTTTTAAAGCCCCTCACAATAATTATTTTATTTTGAGGAACCTATCAAGGTTCTTATCAAAGGAAGCCTGCCAGATATAAATCATAATAATCTTTTTTTTGTGTGTGTGTGGTACTGGAGGTGGAACCCAGAGGCTTTCTACCTCCGGGCTATATTCCTAGCCCTATTTTTTTTTTTTTTTATGTTTTATTTTGAAACAGGGTCTCACTAAGTTGCTGAGAGCCTCACTAAATAGACGAGGCTGGCTTCGAACCTGTGTGATCCTCCTGTCTCAGCCTCCTAAGCACGGGGATTACAAGTGTGCGCCACCACGCCCGGCTAAATCATAATAATCTTTTTGAGACCTTTTACTAATGGATTTAGTTGAAAGAAATATTCAATTAACAAAGCATTTCATTGCTAGTTCTATAAATATTTTCAGGAAAAATATTTGTAGAATTAGAAATCAGGTTTTAGATATATCAGTGATCACCGAAATACTTATTTCTTCAGCACCAATAAATTAAGTATATCAAGTACTGTCCCATGTGCTTCATGTCATAACTACAGTCTCTTACCTTGAAAGTCAGGGTGTGAGCTCTGTTTGAAAGATGAAGTTAAAGTCCAGAATACAGTGAATATATGTCCTAGCCAGAAGAAGACTCTGACAACAGGTGTTCTGTCTTTTGTTACACTGTCGGTCTCTAGATGACCCTTGAATGCTAGTAATCCTAAACGTGGCTCTGTTGAGAGGCCATGCAGGCAAGAGGTATGAGGTGCCATTTCTGACACGGCTTCCTGTTTCAGATTACTTCTGTGGATCTGGTCCTGGGCAGTGAGACGGGCAGGTGTGTGGTCTTGAGTTGGCAGGGAGGCGGAGGAGATGCTGCTTCCTCCCAGGAAGCCTTGCAGGCTGCGCGTTCTTTCAAAAGACGACCTAAGCTCCCCAACAACGAGGTTCACTGGGATAGCATAATAATCCAGGCAAGCACAATGTAAGTCTACTTTGTGAGCAGAAAGTTAAAAAAAATCAATCTCTTATTTCTTTTAAATATCTTCTTTAAGTCCCTTTAAGAAAAAAATCAGTTCCAGGCCAGGCGTGGTGGTACATGCTTATAATCCTAGCATTTGGGAGGTGGAGACCGGAGGATCACAGTTCTCAGACAGCCTTGGCTGGTTAGCGAGGCCCTTCGCAACTCAGACCCTGTTTCAAAAAAAAAAAAAAAAAAAAGTGGGGGGTGTAGCTCAGAGGTACAATGCCCATGGATTCCATCCCCAGTACTGCCAAAAAAATAAAAAATAATAAGAGTTACTTAGGTAAAGTTTCTTTTCAAAGGATTATTTCCAGAGTTCCAAATATTTCTGTACATCTGCGGCATGAGCCTCCTGCCCTGATGAATGAAATGTATTGTTTGGTGGTGACTGTTCAATCCCATGAAAAGACCCAAATCAGAGATGTGAAACTCACTGCTGGTTTAAAACCAGGTAAGTGTTGACTTTTTATTTTTCAAAGTTCAACATAAAATAAGTGCCATGGTATCAACAGTAGAATGTTCATTTAAAGCTGGGTGTGTAGTGGCACACACTTGTAATCCCGGCATTCAAGCATTCCGGAGGCTGACAGGAAGATTACCATTTGCAGACAGCCTTAGCTACTTAGTGAGGCCCTTTGCAACTCAATGAAACTCTGTTTCAAAAATAAAGAATAAAAAAATAGGCCTGAGGGTGTAGCTCACAGGTAGAATGCCCCTGGGTTCCATCCCTAGTACTAAAAAAAAAAAAAAGATAGTATGATGTAAAGACACAGCATTCCTTCCTTGAAAGGATGTAGCAGAACCCCCCCCCCCTCCAGAAAGTGGAGAGAGTCATGACCATCAGACCTGAGCCTGCCAGTATCCTCACCTTAGACTGTAGTCTCTGGACTATGGGAAATACATTTCTGTTTTTTATAAAATGGGGGGAAAGCATAATATAGTGCTCTTCACACAGTATTGATTGTTATAATGTTTGAATGTGCTCTGTGTCTTAAGACATCAATATATTTAACCCTCTTAGGACAGGATGCCAACTTAACTCAGAAGACTCATGTGACTCTTCATGGAACAGAACTGTGTGATGAGTCCTACCCGGCTTTGCTCACTGACATTCCTGTTGGAGATTTACATCCAGGAGAACAGGTGAATTTAGCCAGCTGGGATTGGAGAAGAAGTCAAATGTAGTTGTAAATACACAGCAAACATTCCACAGCTTCAGAGGATTGTGTGTGTGTTGGGGGGGTAGTACTGGGAAGGAACCCAAGGACTTTCTACCTCGGAGCTATGACCCAGCCCTAATTTTTTATTCTTTATTTTGAAACAGGGTCTCATTGAGTTGCAAAGGGCCTCACTAAGTAGCTGAGGCTGACCGTGAACCTGCGATCCTCCTGTCTCAGCCTCCAAAATATGCTGGGATTACAAGCATGTGCCACCAAGCCTGGCTAGAGCTTTTTTTTTTTTTTTTTTTCGGTACTGGGGATGGAACTCAGGGGCACTACAATGCTTCTGAGCTACACACCCAGCCCTATTTTTTTAGTCATTTATTTATTTATTTATTTATTTATTTATTTATTTATTTATTTATTGTACTGGGGATGGAACTCAGGGACATTCCACCTCCAAGCTATACCCCTAGCCCTATTTTTTTATTCTTTATTTTGAAACAGGGTCTCACTGAGTTGCAAGGGTCCTCACTTAGCAGCTGTGGTTTAATGTGAACTGCGATCCTCTGGTCTCCACCTCCCAAATGCTGGGATTACAAGTGTGCACCACCACGCCCAGCTGGCCAAAGCATTTTAATAGCACATCCTAGCATTTAAAAAGTGGCTTAACTAGTGAACATTTTACAGCACATTTTACATATTTAAATGTATAAAATATCTCAGGCAAACTTTCATACAAAGGGTTTTAGAACAAAGGACTCTAATATGGAGAATTAGTTGCCAGATGAAATAAATGTTGGCTACAACTTAGTGGAATAAACACTCACTCAACTTCTGTTTACAAATCAAGTGGAAAAACTCATGGAAAGTTGAGGGTGGTAACACACACACACACACACACACACACACACACACACACTATAGTAACGATTGATAATGATCTTACTCTTACAAAATACTCAGGGTTCTCCATAGAGGTTTATTAGTTTAATTAGTTAGAAAGTAACAGCCTATAAATTTGAGAAATATGCCAGGCATGTAGTGTGTGCCTCCAATCCCAGGATTGGGGAATACCGAGACAGGAATGATGCAGGTTTGAGGCCAGCCTCAGCAATTTAGCGAGATCCTCAGCAACTTATACCCAATTTTAAAATAAAAAATAAAAAGGGCTGGGCATGGAGCTTGAAGGTAGAATAACCCCCAGTACCAAAAAAAAAAAAAAAATTTTAAGTGATAAAGAATTTACACCGAGCGTGGTGGCGCACTCTTGTAATCCCCACGCTTGAGAGGCGGAGACAGGAGGATCGCGCAGGTTCGTAGTCAGCCTCACTGGCTTAAGAGACCCTGTTTCCAAATAAATAAAAAAAACAGGTCTGGGAGTGTAGCCTGGAGGGAGAAGGGCTTCCAGGAACCCCAGTACCACCAAAAAAAAAAAAAAAAAAGAATTTAGCCAGTTAGCATAGTGAAATTTAAAAGTTAGGGCCAAGGAAGCCGGGCATGGTGGCGCACACTTGTAATCCCCGCACTTGGGAGGCTGAGACAGGAGGATCGCACGGGTTCGAAGCCAGCCGCAGCTACTTAGTGAGGCTTTCAGCAACTTAGTGAGACCCTTTTTCCAAATAAAATATAAAAAAAAGGTTTGAGAGTATAGCCCGGAGGTAGAAAGCCTCTGGGTTCCACCCCCAGTACCACCAAAAAAAAAAAAGCCGGGCATGGTAGCGCATGCTTGTAATCCCCCCACTTGGGAAGCAGAGACAGGAGGATCGTGCAGGTTCGAAGCCAGCCGCGCGCGCTGGCTTAGGAGACCCTGTTTCCAAATAAAAATGTAAAAATAGGTCTGGGAGTGTAGCCCGGAGGTAGAAGGGCTTCCAGGAAACTCAGTACCACAAAAAAATTTAAAAAAAAAAAAGTTAGGGCCATTATCTAGAATATCTCAAGAAGTCTCTGTAATACTAACTAGATTTAATATTTTATTACAGCTGGAAAAAACCTTATATGTTCGCTGTGGAACAGTGGGCTCAAGAATGTTTCTTGTGTATGTTTCTTACCTAATCAATACAGCTGTTGAAGAAAAAGAAATTGTTTGCAAGTGTCACAAGGTATTATCTGTCATAACTGCTTCATGAAAGATCACATATAGAGCAGTCCTTTATTTTGTGTTATTCTAGATAATATCTTCTTGGTCTTAGCAGTAGTGTGTCTCAGGTTTTTATTAGGAATCAGTCCTTAGCCCAGCAAGGAAAAAGGCCTAGAAATTGGGGATTTGTAGTTTGGTTATTGTACAGATTCAGGATGATGGGCTCTTCATAAGTCATATGGATTAAAAAACATGGTAAAAGGGTAAGCTGTATTTCCCAGTTGGGAGAGAGGAAGGCACATAATACACTTTTGGACATTTCACATAGCCTGCTATAGTGCAGAACCAAGATAATGAATTAAGAGATAAGGTGCTGGGCGTGGTGCGCACGCTTATAATCCCCGTGCTTGGGAGGCTGAGACAGGATTGCACAGGTTCGAAGCCAGCCTGGCTTAAGAGACCTTGTTTCCAAATAAAATATAAAATAAGTCTGGGAGTGTAGCCTGGAGATAGAAGGCCCCTGGGTTCCATCCCCAGTACCACCAAAAAAAAAAAAAAGAGAGAGAGAGATAAGGCTGCCAATCTCAATACTATATATATATATATTTTTTTAACCTCATTTAATTTTTGTAGCAACCCTGTAAGGATTATAGAAACTGAGACTTTAAGAGACTTTCCAAAGCAACTTTTTGGGAATGTAACTTTCCCAAAGTCACATTCTATGTCCAAGGCCACAGAGCTAGTAAGCATGTGTCCTGCTGGGATTAGAATCCAGATCGAGCCAGGAATGGTGGAGCACGCTTGTAATCCCTGCGCTTGCTAGGCGGAGACAGGAGGATCACGCAGGTTTGAAGCCAGCCACGTTGGCTTAAGAAACCCTATTTCCAAATAAAAATATAAAATAGGTCGGGGAGTGTAGCCCAGAGGTAGAAGGGCTTCCAGGAACCTCAGTACCACCAAAAAAAAAAATCTAGATCGATTATTTGTCATATAGCCTCAGCTCTTAACCAACATAACCTTTTAAAAATAGTCCTCACCAACAGCGCAGGTTATTTATTTTGAAAATATATTAACCCTTTGTTTTTCCAACTGACTTTTTTAGTGAGGGAAATAACCTGTTGGTTAAGAGCATGGCTCCAGCCGGGTGTGGTGGCGCACGCTTGTAATCCCCGCGCTTGGGAGGCAGAGACAGGAGGATCGCGCAGGTGCGAAGCCAGCCGCGCGCGCTGGCTTAGGAGACCCTGTTTCCAAATAAAAATGTAAAAATAGGTCTGGGAGTGTAGCCCGGAGGTAGAAGGGCTTCCAGGAACCCCAGTACCACCACCAAAAAAAAAAAAAAAAAAAAAGCACGGCTCCAGGATCAGATTGAGTTCACTTTCTGCCTTTGTCACTTGCTTTCTAGCTATGCCACCTCCTCATCTTTTTTTTTTTTTTTTTCTTTTTGGTGGTACTGGGGTTCCTGGAAACCCTTCTACCTCCGGACTACTCTCCAAGATCTATTTTATATTTTTATTTGGAAACAGGGTCTCTTAAGCCAGCAAGGCTGGCTTCGAACCTGCGGGATCCTCCTGTCTCTGCCTCCCAATCTCGGGGATTACAAGCATGCGCCACCACGCCTGGCTCCCACCTCCTCCTCTTAAAGCGGCAGTCAAAATACCGCCTTTTTCCTTGGAATTATTATGAACATTACTTAAACATGTATAATGATTCTAATAATGCCTTATATTACTTTATTATGTTCATTGTTGTTGTTATTTTACCAGCTGAGTCAAGGTGAGGCAAAGTACTTGCATTAGAGGAAGGCCCAGACTCTAGGTGTGGCACCAGTAGCTCTGTGGCCTTAGACAAGTCATTTTATCTTTCTTAATATCTGATTCCTCCTCTGTGAAGTGGTGATGATGCCTTCCCTGCTCATTTTGCTCACTGGATCATGAGATACATAAATCATGTAGAAGAAAGCACTTTGCACTGTGAATTGTCATAAGGCCATAGGTAACATTAGAAATGGAACTCAGGTGTCTATGCACATTTTTACGAATGTGATAATTGAAGAAAAAGACTTTGTCTCTTAATATATAACCTGGGATTATTGATCAATTATAGATTGCATTCTGTATGCCTTCTTTTTTCAAATTTTATTTATACAAAAGGATTTAGAAAAGCCATTTATTCTTATACTTTAAATTTTCTTGCAGGATGAAACTGTGACAATAGAAACTGTCTTTCCATTTGATGTCGCCATTAAATTTGTTTCTACAAAGGTTTGTTTCTTTAGTACATACCAAAAAAATCATTTAGGTTATAGAAATTGGTGGCAAAAATAAAATGGGTTAGTGTAATTTCTGACAGACCTTTTATCTTCATTGGTGACAGTTTGAGCACATGGACAGAGTCTATGCTGACATCCCCTTTCTGTTGATGACGGACCTTCTAAGTGCTTCACCTTGGGCCCTCACTGTCGTGTCCAGCGAGCTACAGCTTGCCCCCTCTATGACTTCAGTGGATCAGCTCGAGTCCCAAGTGGACAAAGGTGAAACTTTGCATGAGTCTGGCATAAGGAGAGGGGTGTGTGTGTGTGTGTGTGTGTGTGTGTGTGTGTGTTTGCATGTGCATGCATGTGTCTGAGCTAGCAATGTAAGAGTTAGCTTTTTGCTAAATGAAGGAATTGAGACTTATACTTACAAAAGCAAGTTCATTTAGAATTAAGGTAATTAAGGTAGAATTACTATCATTTACCATTTGAGCATACCTTATTTTAGAAGATCAGATATTTTTTTTTACTCTGAGGAAGTTATACTTTGAAAAATATACTTAAGTAAAATTAGATTTTTTTCATAATTGAATTTTTTTTTTTTTTTGGATGGTACTGGGGTTGGAACCCAGGGGCTTTCTACCTCCGGGCTATACTCTCAGACCTATTTTTATACTTTATTTGGAAACAGGGTCTCACTGAGCTGCTGAGAACCTCACTCAGTAGCTGAGCCTGGCTTTGAACCTGTGCGATCCTCCTGTCCCGCCTCCCAAGCGCAGGGATTAAAAGCATGTGCCACTACGCCCAGCCATATTTGAATTTTTTAAAGATTGTTTTTTCTTACTAATTTTTTTTATTAAATTGTATTATTAAATTGCTTACTGTTGTTTATAATTTGAAATGGGATGAAATGTTTAAAAAAGTAGAAGATAAATTTCCTAAGTCATCCAACTAACACTTATAAAACAGGCTCACACCCAGGATGACACCTTTTTAATTTAGTGTACTTTGTGCTTGTATGCTTTTTGAGTTGCAAGAGGTAATAAAAATTAATTTGGATGTTAAGTAAATTATATTCAACTGTTTTATAAGAATAAATCATGATATATTCATACAACTACATATTAAAGAGTTTTGTTTCTTCACTTACCTGTTATAGTCACTGAACACTGCTACATTCATAGTTGACTTGTGATATAGACAAAAATTGAATGGTCAGTTTTCAGAATTATAGTATATTTTTGCATTTGGCCTGAAAATGTGTTTCAGTATCTTTCAATAAATAATCCACAAATATTTATTGAGTGCATCACTAAGACTACAGGGTAGGTTCTCAAGAAGATACCAAAAAGATCAGGCATTCTCCATTCACTCTTTTAGTGTCCAGAAAATTTATCAAAAAGAAGATGTTATTTTCCCTTGGAATGATACAATAATTGGGTTTTTGTAGAAAATCTGGGCATCAAGTCTTTATATTGATCAATCAATAGAAATTAAACATGTAGCCAGGCAAAGTGGCAAACACCTGTAATCCTAGTACTTGGGAGGCTGAGAGAGGAGGATCACAGGTTGGCGGCCAGCTTCAGCAATTTAGCAAGGCTTTCTGCAACTTAGACTTTGTTTCAAAAATAAAAATAAGGCTGGGGGTGTAATAACAGTTAGAAAGCCTCTGAGTTCAATCCTGAGTATCACAAAAAAATCAAACATGTGTCTATTTAATTGCTAAAAATATTTTGCATGTTTAACCTGGTGTGGTGGGGCATGCTTATAATCCCAGTATTTAGGAGGCTGAGACAGGAGGATCGCAGTTCGAGGATAGCCTCAGATACTGCTTAGTGAGGCCCTTTGCAACTCAGATCCTGTTTCAAAATAAAGAATAAAAAATAGGGCTGGGGGTGTGGCTCAGAGGTAAAATGTCCCTGGGTTCCATCCCCAGTACTGAAAAAAAAAAAAAAATCATGTTTATAAAGTAATAATCATTAAAAATGTTTTGCTTTCAGAATTGCTTCTTAAGTTTTTCCATCTCTCCTGAAACTTGGTTTCCTCTTGCTTTTGGCCATCATTGTCCCTGGTTCTACTCTGCTTTTCTGTCCTCTCCTTCCTTTCCTCCCCACTGTACTAGTTCGTAATAATCACGAGCTTTAGAGTCAGACTGAACTAAATCAGCTCTTTTGTTAACTTGTATGGTTCATTTTGTTTCATCATTTTGCAGAATTAAAGCAGATTATACATGTGACATAATGAAATATATATGTGTTTATGTGAACTAGCTCAGTGCTTACCAGTTCAGTAATAGCTGGTTACTTTATTCTTGCTGATTTCTTTTCTTACCCTTTAAATGTTTGTCATTTCCAAGATCCTGACTGATTCCTTTTTTTCCTCTGCAAGTCTTCAATTGCCTTGCCTTCTTTGGCTGCCTGCATCCCTAGTCCACTTAAGAAGAGTCACTACACCTGATCCAAGCTAGACACTGCATAGAAAAACTACACTCCTGAACATGTTACCACTTTGGCCTAAAACCCTCTCCTCTTCTTCAGCCTGGTGCACCCTTGCTTGCTTTTCATGGCTCATGTAAGCCTTGACTTCCTGAGTCTCCGACTCAGGGATAAGTTCTCTTCCTCCTTTACTCCCATGGCATTTTCTACATAGTTCTTTTGTAACATTTATCCCACGATATTTTCTTATTTATTAATATGGCTTTCTTAAAAGACTGTGAGCTCTTTCATAGAGTTCACATAGCTCACATCAAATGTGTTTTCTTCATTTTTGTTTTGATAGCATCACTTAAGTGTTTATTAAATTATGGAATCACCTCTGGTTTGAAATTTCAATATATTAGGTCCTGTTGCTGCTGCAAGAGTGACCACAAAGTTAGTTGCTTAACACAACACAAATTTGTTGCTTAAATCCTGAAGATTAGAAGACCTACTAACCAGGTGTTAGTTTGGTTGTGTTGTTTCTTAAGGCTCTGGGAGAGAATCCTTTTTTTTTTTTTTTTTTGCCTTTTCCAGTTTCTAGGGGCCAGTTGCATTCCTTAGCTCATGGCTCCCTCCTTCATCTTCAAAATCAACAGTGTAGGACTTCTGTGTCACAAATGGACCATAATGCTAATTGTGAGTAAGCATAGTGATCATTCTGGTTGACTTTGGATTTAGGGTGGACTTTGGGAGAGTTTACTTTGAATGGCCTGAGTTTTTAAAAAGCTGTCCTCACAGGTTTGAATGGTTACATTGGTCTACAGTGTTCTTAGTTCTTCAGATTACTTAAAAGAACTTGATTAAAGCAAAGTTGACTCATCTTTTTTCTTTTTTGATATATAATCAGACATCTGTTTAAAACAACCTCCTAATATTCAGGGGTGGAGTTATCTTGAAGTTCTACTCTTAGCTTTGGTCAATTAGCAGTTAGGTAGGCACCACTGCCTGCTGGCATTTGAAGGGGTGACATCGTGCACTCTGAAGTTCAGGAAAGTAAAGACTTCATTTAGATGAGCACTTACCTTGTCATAAGGGAGTTTACCGTAAACCTGGCAAAAGGAGAGCTTCCTTTTACAAACAGGTGAATGGCTGTGCTAGGCAATAAGAAAGTAATATGAGATATATTTTCATTTGAGTGGTATCAATAATAAACATTTACTCAGAGAAAGCCAGTATTTTTTAGAATACATGTTAAACACTTTGAGGTTAACTGAAATTTTCTCTTCTCTTTTTCTCTATCCCCCAATTTTTTCTTTGTATACATGAAATAATTTGGAAAATGAAAAGTTAATCACCATAGTGTATGATTCTACCCTCCAAGCTTCTCCTGTTTTTTAGTTTTTATTTATTTATTTACTTAATTATTTTTGTGGTATTGGGGATTGAACCCAGGGACATTCTACCTCTGAATTACACCCCTAGCCCAATATTTTTAGTCATTAATTTATTTATTTTGCAGTACTAGGAATGGGACCCAGGGGCATACTACCTCCGAGCTACACCCCCAGCCCTATTTTTTTATCCTTTATTTTTAAACAGTGTCTCACTGAGTTGCAAAGGGCCTCACTATGTAGCTGAGGCTTTCTGCGGACTGCAATCCTCCAGTCTCAACCTCCTGAATGCTGGAATTACAAGCGTGTGCCACCACACCCAGCTATTCTTTAGTTTTAATAGGGCTTTGTCCCAAACATATAAATTGTGTTATAATGAAATATTGTTAGGTTATCATAAATAACACTAGATTTTGTGACTTTGAAAAAGTCATTTAAAATTTCTGGGCTCTAGTTCCTAAAGCACTATAAATATAATTTGTAAGATATTCCTTCTTTGTTGCATTACTTGGGTATGAACATCCTTTTATTGATAAAAAAAATCATTATATCAGATAATAAAGATGCTTTCCTATAGTTGTCTTACAGACTGGAGAGAGTGCTAGTGAATGTTTTTGTCTTCGATGCCCATCTGTTGGAAATATTGAAGGTGGAGTAGCAACTGGACATTATATTATCTCCTGGAAGAGGTAAAAATTATATCAACTCTCTTCAGTGTCTTTGTTATTTCTCTGTGTCTGTGTGTGTGTGTGTGTGTGTGTGTGTGTGTGTGTGTGTGTGTGTGTTTGGTACTGGGGATTGAACCCACCCGCATTCTACCTTCAAGCTACATCCCCATCCCTGTTTTATTTTACTTTTATTTGGACACAGAGTCTTGCTAAGCAGCAGAGAGCCTCACTAAGTTGCTGAGTCAGGTCTTGAACCTGAATTCCTACTGTTTTAGCCTCCCTAGTACTGGGATTACAGATGTGTGCCATTGTACCAGACTATTTTGTTATTCTAATACCTTTATTATTTTCATTGTCATTTATCATTCTGAAAAGCAGAAGTTATATGAATATGATCGATTATTTGCTAAAACAGAGACTAAGAAGGAAAATTAAACATTAATTTGTCTTTTTCACAATTTGTGACATATATAGTAATAAAATTTTAGCCAAACTAAATCTGAAGATAGGACTGTGGAAGAACATCATCAGGTGACAGTTATTCTCATTTATAATCAGTAGGATTATCTGCATGGAAAACTCGAGGGAATTAAGATTTTTCTGTAATGTTACTGGATATAACACTAATATATAGATATCAGTTGCATTTGAGGTGGTACTAGATATTAAACCCAGGGAAATTCAACCTCCAAGATACACTCCCAGCCCTATTTATTCTTTATTTTGAAACCGTCTCACTAAGTTATGGAAGGCTTCACTAAGGAACTAAGACTGGCCACAAACCCACACTCTTCCTATCTCAGCCCCCAAAGTACTGGAATTATAAACATGCACCATGATGCACAGCTACGGTTGCTTTTTTTTTTTTCCCCCGGGTATGGGGATGGAACCCAGAGGCATTTGACCTCCGAGCTACATCCCCTGCCCAATTTTTTATTCTTTATTTTGAAACAGGGTCTCACTGAGTTGCAGAGGGCCTCACTAAGTAGCTGAGGCTGTCTGCGAACCACAATCCTCCGGTCTCAGCCTCCCAAATGCTAGGATTAAAAGCATGTGGCACCACGCCCGGCTGCAGTTGCATTTTTTATATCAGAATTAAGCTTCTAGATAATGTCCTTTAAAAATAGGTATCATTTACATAGCTACCACAATTCTAAGATATCTAGGACTATACCTAATAGATTTGTCTTGCCTTTTTAGAGAAAATTATAAAACTTTAAAACATTAAAAGAAAACCTAAATGTGAGAGATACAGAGTGGTCTTGTATAAAATTTAATCTTTTGAACTCTTCTATGGATTCAATGAAATTTGTTTAATATTTCAAGTTTTTTGTTTCTTATGTAACTTCACACTCAATTCTAAAATTTACATGGTAATGCAAAAAGTCAGAAATAGTCAAGACACTTCAGAAAAAGAACTTGGGCAGTAATATACCTTTACACTTTGAAAAATCATTGAGAATGCTTAAAAGCTTCTAGCTATATGAATTATATGCATCAATATTTACCATACTTGAACTTAAATCAGAAATCTTTTTATATAATTCTTTTTCTCATACACTTATTTTTTTTTCAGAAAAAATCTTTCCTAACGTGAAATATGAACTCTAAATACCCAAAACAGTCTCAAAAAACAACACGACTACAAGATGTACATTTTCTGATTTCAGACCTTATAAAGCTACAATAATCAAAACAGTGTAGTTTTGCTATAAAGGCTATATAAAAAAGTGGAGTAAAATAAAAAGCCTAGAAATAAATTCTTCCATATATGGTCAAGTTATTTTTGACAAGGTTTCCAAGAACATTTGGTGAAGGAAATAATAATCTTCACTAATTGTTGTTGAAAAATAACAATTACATGAAAAAGAATAAAATTAGACCCTTACCTAATACCATATATAAATATTAACTCAAAATAGATAAAAGAACTAAATGTAAATCTTAAGACTATAAACTTTTAGAAGAAAACCTGGGTCATAAAACTTCACAACATTGACATTGGCAGTGATTTCTTAGATATGATTCCAAAGGCACAGGCAACAAAAGAATAAACAGACTTCATAAAAAAATAAAAAAAATTGTACATCCAAAGACAATGTAAACAGAATTAAAAGTTACTGATAGAATGGGATAAAATATTTCCAAATGCTATATCTGAAGATATATTAATATTCCAAATATAAATCCTAAAAATTAGCAACAATAAAAGCAAACAATACAATTTAGAAATAGGTAAAAGACTAAAATAGATAATGAATCTCCAAAGATTTTTATATGATCAATAAACACATGTATATCATTCATCATCATCATAATATAACTAATCATTAAGGAAATACAAATAAAAACTATAGTGAAATACTACTTCACATTTGTTAGGATGGCTACTTAACATGAATTACCTTGCTCCAGCCCTTTACCTTGAGTTTGGTATTCTCTTTACCTGTAAAGTGTGTTTCTTTACAGATGTAGCAACACATGAATAGATTCTGGTTTTTAATCCATTTTGCCACTTTATGTCTTTTTATTGGGGAATTGAGGCCATTTACATTCAGTGTGATTGTTGAGAGATAACTTTTAATTCCTAACATGTTAAGATTTTATTTTTGTTTGAATTATTGTTTATTCTTCTTTACTTAGTTGTCTGGTGGATGGAAAATCTTGTTTCTCTGGTTCTGGTGTGTATTACCTATTTCTTCTTTGTAGTTAATCTCTTTGAGTATTTTCTCTAGCGCTGGTTTTGAAGACATAAATTCCTTCAGTTTCTGTTTGTCATGGAAGCTTCTTATTTCCCCATCTAATTTGATAGATAGTTTTTCTGGGTAGGAAATTTTTGGCTGGAAGTTGTTTTCTTTCAGAGTTTGGAATATGTTACTCCAGGCCCTTCTGGCTTTCATGACTTGGTTTGGGAAGTCTAGTGATTCTAATTGGTTTACCTCTGAATGTCACTTGGCCTTTTGTTTTTGTTGCCTTTAAGATTCTCTGCTTGGCTTCCACATTGATCATTTTGACAATTATGTGCCATGGGGAACCTTTTCTCTGATCCTGTCTAAAGGGAGTTCTATAAGTTTCCTGGACCTGTGTATCGACCTCTTGCTCTATGTTTGGAAATTTTTCTGCTATTTTTTCTTTGAAGAGATTATTGATCCCTTTGGTTTCACCTTCTTTTCCCTCTTCTATTCCTGTTATTCTTAGGTTAGAGCTCTCTTAAAATGGGCCCATATTTCTTCAATATCAGATTCCTGCTGTCTGATTTTTTTTCTAAGTTATAAATTATGCGTTCAGTTGGACGTGGTGGTGCATGCTTGTAATCCCAGCGCTTGAGAGGCTGAGACAGGAGGATCACACAGGTTCAAAGCCAGCCTCAGCTACTGAGTGAGGCTCTCAGCAACTTAGTGAGACCCTGTTTTCAAATAAAATATAAAATAGGTCTGGGAGGATAGCCCAGAGGTAGAAAGCCCCTGGGTTCCACCCCCAGGCCCACCAAAATAAATATATAAATATATATATAAATAAATAAATAAATATAAATTATGCATTCGTTTTTGGAGTGATCATCTTGTAGGAGCGAGATTCTATTCTCCATGTAGTCTAATTGATTGTTTATAGTTTGAATTGATGCCTTTTCTTCAATGAATGCATCCTTTATTTCTTTTAGACTCTCTCTAAATTCTTTTTGAAGGTTCTGTATTATTTCTAGTTATATTCCTGATTTGATCTTCTGGAGATCTCTGAATTTCTGTGTTATCAGGTTCTGATATTATGGGGTTGTGGGCATTCAGTGCTCTATTGTTGTTCCTCTTTCCCATGATTTCAGAAGTTGGTACCTTCTCTGGGTTCTTCCCTGGGTCACCATGACTTTACTGAGGGTGCTCTGAATCTCGAGTTTTGGGTAATCTCAGCCGCCACAACTCCTTTACTGGTTTGTTTGGCAAAGTCTCAGACCCAAGGAGTTAATCGAGGCTGCATGAGACAGTGGGGGGTGCTGGGCTGGGCGTTTTCCCATGGGGAGCTGCAACTAGGGTGTGGTATCTTTGCCACCGCTACTCCTTCACTGGGTTGGACTGCAAAATCTCAGACCCAGGGAGATTTATCAAAGCTGTGCAAATCCCTGGGGGTGCAGTGCTGGAATTCCTCCTGTAGGAGCCACAATTTCACTTACGGTTATTGTGCGCGCTGATCTGGAGCTGTCCCGGGTGTGGTGAACACGCCACTGCTGCTGGGAATATGGCGCTGCTGCCATGCCCTCAGCCATGAGGCTGGTGTATTTCTTTTCTGGTTTTGATCTCCGTTCTGAGTCCCTGGAAGGTGTGATGAGCTTGGCCACTGGGAGTTTTAGGCATTCTTTGCACTGAAAGAACTGCTGAATTTCACCCAAATGATCTGCAGCTGCTCACTTAAGCTCCTTGTTTACCTTTCCTCTCTGGAGCCTGGTGCTGTGAGGGAAGATGGCGCCGTGTAGCTCTGCCACTGCAATGCAGGTTGGTTTCTGGTTTCCGGTTCTTCTAGTCTTCCTTTTCTCTGTCCTTTGGGTTTACATTTTTTATTTCTCTGCTGATAGTGTTTTCTGGCTATGAAAAGTACTGATTTTGTGGCAATAGGGATCGAATGTTAGTAGGACTTGTAAACGCTACTTTTCTCGGTCACCATCTTCCCGGAAGTCTTCTTTATATAATTTTACTAAGAAATAAAAACTAATCTAACTTGCTTTTTCTTTTCTGTACTTCTGAATTTATCATACTGATGTTTAGTTTATTTTGTATGTTTATAAGAGTTAAAATAACACATCAAAGGCACTGCTTACTTATTCTAGCATGCTTCTGTAATATAATAAAGGTAAACTTATTATCGATGGAGGCTTAGATGCTTTGCCTGTTGCTTTTCTCTGTAGTCATTTGCACTAATGTCAACTGTTCCTTTCCAGATGAAGACCCCTCATGAGGGATATCCCTGGCAGTCATGTAGCTGCCAGTGACTCCTAGTGCTCCCCTAAGCATGATGTAGGGAAATCTTGAACAGTTTCATAATGTTACTTTATTTCAGTAAATGTCTTTTGACTAATAGTGAGCTATGTTTTAATTCTTCAGTTCCCACCATCTACTTGTAGTTAGTTCTAACTGTGCCTTTTGAAGTGGTCTGGGGCCATCTATGAAGCACCTCAATGAGACAAGGAGTTTGTATCATAATGTAAATTGCCACACTCCTTCCTGCATTGAGAAATTTCTGTCACAACACTGAAATAAATGGTGGGCTTTGTGATTGACAGTCTGACACAACTTCTGGCCACAAATAGTAGCCATAGATGCTATCATTTATTCATCAGAAATATTTAGAACAAAAGTAGTATTCTAAAAGCTCTTACAGTACTACTTCTATTAATAAAGTCTTGGGAAAGAATAATTTATATTTCCTTTGAAGCATGTAGGTGAATACACATGTTCCCTGTATTGAATTTATTGACTTCTTATAGAAAATGTAAGTTTAAAAGATGGACTTTTCTTCCATAGGACTTCGGCCATGGAAAACATCCCTGTCATCAGTACTGTCATCACGCTGCCACATGTAATTGTAGAAAATATCCCTCTTCATGTGAATGCAGGTAACAGGAATTCAAAGTTGACTTAGAAGGATTTGAAAAGCTGTGCATGATGGCCCTTAGGAGGCTGACACAAGATGATCAAAGGTTCAAAGCCAGCCTCAGCAACTTAGTGAGACTCTATATCCAAATATAAAAGTAAAATAGGGCTGGGGATGCAGCTTGGAGGTTAGAGTGCCCCTGTGTTTAATCTCCAGCACCAAAAAAAAATAAAAAAGAATTTCATGATAATATATATTTTAGCTCCTATGGTTTTTTAACTTTCCATTTTGAAAATTTCTAACCTGATACCATTATTGTGACTTAAGTATCTGCAATATATTCTGAATATCATCAAATTCCAATGTTGAAGTTTTTCTGGTTTACCCTGAATGTTCAATTTAAGGTCTTATAAACTACAACTTATGAGTAAATCTCATTATCCTCATACTAAATGTATAAGTAGGCTGACTCTGTCGCCCTTACGCATTCTTCTCCCTTCCAATATTACCCTTCTATTTTCTTTCTTCCAATACTACTTTCTCCACCACCATCCTCCACTGCCTCTCCCTCCTCTTTGCTGTTTGTCAGACTATGTCATTTGTCTTGTAAAGCTTCCCACAGCCTGGATTTGGATTCTGATGATTACATATGATAACATGGTATGCTGGTTGCATAGGGTCTGCTTCATCAGCACCTGTACTAAAATTGGAAAGACATGGGGAAAGTTAGAATGCCCCCATCCAAGGATAATACACAAATTCATGAAGCATTCTACATTGTATATCCAAGAAAAAATAAAATGGCAGATCTGTAAAGCGCATGAGCGCGCACACACACACATACACAAACACACACGCACACAAGCAGCACTTAATATATATATGGAAGAGTGAATGGAAGTTTTACTAAAACACAACTTTTGTCTTTTCTAGCTTAGGAACCATGATATTTTGAGAAATAAGAGTTTTTAAATTATTTGTAAATTATAATTTAGTTCCTGTTGGCTAACTCCTTCCTAAGTCAATCATTTTTAGAAGATTTATTTTCTTAGCCTGTTTTGTCATAGTCTAATAGCTATTACCCAATCAAATAATTTTCTTATCTGGCAAGAATATCACAATATCATTAAAAATTTAAATATTACTATGTCTCCAAAATGATACTTACTTTAAGAAAAAAAACTCATAAATGATGAGCTAATTATTTTTTCAACCAAGAGAAATGTGTCATCTTTTTCTGTAGATCTGCCATCGTTTGGGCGGGTCAGAGAGTCCTTACCTGTCAAGTATCACCTACAGAATAAGACTGACTTAGTTCAAGATGTGGAAATCTCTGTGGAGCCCAGTGATGCCTTCATGTTCTCAGGTCTCAAACAGGTACAGGTCATCTTTCATGGTGATTGTGTAGACATAAAAGCGGGACTAGGAAAAGAGAGCTGGACATCTAGTTTTTATCAATGAACTGATTAAGGCAATGGATCCTATTCTGGCAGGAGTAAATTTTTAAGTACGTTTAAAGATGATTAAGTTCACCTTTCTGTACAGGTGTGTTACCCTTTTCACGTTATCAAAATCAGGCTTGTGGATATTCTTTTTTTTTTTTTTTTTTGGTGGTACTGGGGTTCCTGGAAACCCTTCTACCTCCAGGCTACACTCCCAGACCTATTTTATACTTTTCTTAAATTTGGAAAGAGGGTCTCTTAAGCCAGCGGGGATTACAAGTGTGCGCCACCACGCCCAGCTAAGGCTTCTGGATATTCTATGTCTAATAAATAAAATTTGATAGATCCTTGGACTATATATTATGTTAGAATTTCTAAAAATCTTAAGTCTTTTTGTCTACTGATAAGTTTACATGTATGTGTGAGAGAGAGTAAGGCATAAAGTGAGAGAAAGATTTGAGGCCTGAAGACAGTATTACAAGGCTGTTTTTCTTTGGAATCATCAGTGAACTTTTGTAAAATTTTTAACCTTACATAGAATTTGCTTATATTTGGTATATTTAGATACAGTTTTGTGTCTACACTTAAAAATAAATTATCTAGGTTATTTTTTTCCAGTCAAATCAGGTGAGAAAGTTTATCAAGCTTTAAAGTTAATAGCCGAGTATAGTGGCACATGCTTTTAATCCTAATACTTGGGAGGCTGAGACAGGAGGATCAACGTTCGTGGCCAGCCTCAGCTACTTAGTGAGACCCCTGACAACTTACTGAGACATGTTTCAAAATAAAAAATAAAGCTGGGTGTGGTGGCATACGCTTGTTATTCCAGCATTTGGGAAGCTGAGATGGAGGATCGTCGTTCACAGACAGCCTTAGCTACTTAGTAAAGCCCTCTGCAACTTAGTGAGACCCTGTTCAAAATAAAGAATAAAAAATAGGGCAGAGGTCGTGGCTCAGAGGTCGAATGCCCCTGGGTTCCATCCCCAGACTCGCAAAAAAATTTTTTAATTAAAAAAAAAATAGGGCTTAAGGTGTAGCTCAGAGTAGAATGCCCCTTAGTTCTATCCCCAGTACAATAAATAAATAAATAAATAAGTTAATAAACATAACATTCAGACAAAATTATATTCCAATGAAAGTATTGTCCTTCACTGTCAGAGGGATAATTGAGATACCACTCAGTTGTTAATACCTTTTGTTAATAAGTGCATAATTATAACTAGAGAACAAACATGTCTTAATGCACCGTCTAATCAGCTTTGCTATATTGATTTTGGCTGCTATGTTTGTTGTTAAATGCAAATAGAATTATACATGACATATACTATATATTCATGTACCATTTTAAGTTTTTGACACAAATATCAGCTATAGCATATTGGTATGTCTGTACATATATTATCCCTGACATCTCATGACATATGTGTACTCATTTCTCATTTACAAATGAATAAACTTTGAGTGTCTTGATCTTTCCAGGTATTTGCTTGTAAATGCTTAGGAAATAGAAATATACTAAAGTTTTACAAGTTTGTATTCTTTTCAAAAGTATTGTTAAAGATTTTCAAACACTTCTTGGCTTCTGAAATTATCCCAATACAAATGGTAAAATACTAGAGACAACAAGTTTATGTTATATTGACATAATATCCACAATTAGACACTTTCTTTAATAAATCATTCTATAACATATTATGAACATGAAATCTACAAGATCTAAGGCATAAAATAGTAACCTGACTATTGTTCTTATTCTTAAGCAAATATAATTTGCCTTTTAGATCTTGGTAGAATCATGTACATATCTTTTTATACGTTTTCTATCTGCCTCGTCCTAACTCATTAATAAGCCCTACATTTTGGAATTTGTCTGGAAGATGGGATAGAAGAGAGAGTGAATATTTTCTAGAAGGATTTGGGTATTCATCTTTTGTAAATAAAAGAGGAGTAACAACATAAACATTGCAAGTATGTGTGTTTGACTATTTTTCTCTATATCGTCTTTTGATTAGATTCGGTTACGTATTCTACCAGGCACTGAACAGGAAATGTTATATAATTACTATCCTCTAATGGCTGGGTACCAGCAACTGCCATCTCTCAACATCAACTTGCTGAGATTTCCTAACTTCGCAAACCAGCTGCTCAGGCGTTTTATACCCACCAGTATTTTTGTAAAGGTAAGGCTTAGGAATTTTCCGCCATTTAAATTCACTCTCTTTAAAGCAGACAATCAGCAGGGCGTGGTGGCTCATGCTTGTAATCAACGCACTTGGTAGGCGGAGACAGGAGGATCATGCAGGTTCGAAGCCAGCCTTGCTGGCTTAAGAGACCCTATTTCCAAATAAAATATAAAATAGGTCTGGGAGTGTAGCCCGGAGGTAGAAAGGTTCCATTCCCAGTATCACCCCCCCCCCCAAAAAAAAGCAGACAATAAGACATTTTTTGTGTAAATGTCACTGAAGAATATTTTGGGACTAGCAGTGAATGTTTTGTCTTCTTTATATGAACTTGGCAATTTTGGTATTCATTTCTATAAAGTTGCTGCTGTTTTATAGCATCTGATTTTAAATATTTTATTGCATTATATAATTAATGATTTAGTCTTAGGATAGCCTTGAACATACTTGCTCTTTGGTTTAGTAAAGCATATTTTAAAATTTTTAGTTTGTAAGCTGGGCATGGTGATACATACTTGTAATCCCAGCATTTGGGAGGCTGAGACAGGCGGTTCATGGGCAGCCTCAGCTACTTAGTGAAGCCCTTTGTAACTCAGTGAGACCCTGTCTCAAAATAGAGAATAAAAAATAGGGCTGGAGCTGTAGCTCGGAGTTAGAATGCCCCTGGGTTCCATCCCCAGGACAAAAAAAAAAAAAAAAAATGTAGTGTGTAACTAGCTTTTTTGTTTTATTCTGTTATAGGTTTTTTTTTTTTTTTTTTTTTTTTTGTGGTACTGGGGATTAAACTCAGGGACATGCTACTTCCAAACTTCATCCCCATCTCTTTTTATGTTTTGTTTTGAAACAGGATATTACCTAGGTTCCTAAGAGTGTCACTAAGTTGCTAATGGTGTCCTCTAACCTGCAGTCCTCCTGTGTCAGTCACATAAGTATTATAATTACAGATTTTGCCACCATGCCTGACTTGTAAATCATTTTTAATCAAATGGGTTAACTTTCTAGATATACTTAAACATTAAGCCTTTCCTTTATTTATTTAATTTTTTTTTTGGCAGTACTGAGGATGGAACTCAGGGGCATTCTACCTCCAAGGTATACCCCTAGCCCTATTTTTATTTTTTTTTATTTTTTATTTTTTTATTGATGCACTGTATTCATACATCATAATGGGATAAAAATAATACTTTTGTAGACATACATGCACATATCGCCCAGTTAGCCCCTACCCGATCCCCACACCGTTCCCTCCCCATCCCTCCTTCCCATGCTTGGCTTAGTGGTTGACATCTAGCATCTAGTATTATAGCAATTTATCCAATATTAACATTGATAATCTCACATAACAGTTTGATTTGTCTGATACCATGCTTTTGATGGCTTAAAGATAACATTTCAATATTTCTTTTTGCCTTTTTGCTTTCTTTCTAACCAAAGAATATTTCTTTCTTTTTCTTTTTTAAGGTGAAACTATCATATATTTATTTATTTATTTTTCACAAAAAATCTATCCTAATATGGAATATGGACTCTAGATACCCAAAACGATCTCAAAAAAGAACAAAGCTAGAAGATGTATATTTTCTGATTTCAAACCATATTAAGCTACAATAATTGAAACAGTGTAGTACTGTTATAAAGGCAGATATATAAACCATTGGAGTTAAATAAAAGCCTAGAGATAAATTCTTCCATATATTGTCAAGTTATTTTTGACAAGGTTTCCATGAACATTTGGTGGAGGAAATAATAATCTTTTCACTAAATATTGTTGAAAAATAATACTTACATGAAAAAGAATAAAATCAGACCCTTACCTAACACCATATACAAATATTAACTCAAAATAGATAAAAGACCTAAATATAAATCTTAAGACTATAAACTTTTAGAAGAAAATCTGGGTCATAAAACCTCACAACATTGAAATTGGCAGTGATTTCTTAGATATGATTTCAATGGCAAAGGTAACAAGAGGGTAAACAAACTCCCTAAAAAATAAAAATATATTGTATATCCAAAGACAATGTAAACAGAGTTAAAAGTTACTGATAGAATGGGATAAAATATTTCCAAATGCTATATCTGAAGGTATATTAATATTCCAACTAGAAATCCTAAAAATGAGCAACAATAAAAGCAAACAATACAATTTAGAGATAGGTAAAAGACTAACATAAATAATGAATCTCCACAGAAAACCAATCTTAGTTGTCTCTTGGATGGATAATCTTGTTTCTCTGGTTCTGGTGTGTGTTACCTATTTCTTCTTTGTAGTTAATCTCTTTGAGTATTTTCTCTAGTGCTGGTTTTGAAGACATAAATTCCTTCAGTTTCTGTTTATCGTGGAAGCTTCTTATTTCCCCATCTAATTTGATAGAAAGTTTTGCTGGGTAGGAAATTTTTGGCTGGAAGTTGTTTTCTTTCAGAGTTTGGAATATGTTACTCCAAGCCCTTCTGGCTCTCATGACTTGGTTTGGGAAGTCTGGAGTGATTCTAATTGGGTTGCCTCTGAATGTCACTTGGCCCTTTGTTTTTGTTGCCTTTAAGATTCTCTGCTTGGCTTCCACATTGGTCATTTTGACAATTATGTGGCATGGGGATCCTCTTCTCTGATCCTGTCTAAAGGGAGTTCTATAAGTTTCCTGGACCTGTGTATTGACCTCTTGCTCTGTTTTTGGAAAATTTTCTGCTATTATTTCTTTGAAGATATTACTTATCCCTTTGGTTTCACCTTCTTTTCCCTCCTCTATTCCAATTATTCTTAGGTTAGCTCTCTTAAAATGGGCCCATATTTCTTCAATGTCAGATTCCTGCTGTCGGATTTTTTTTTCTAAATTAGAAACTATACATTCATTTTTTGAATGATCTTTTAAGATCAAGATTCTATACTCCATGTGGGCTAGTCAGTTGTTTGTACTTTGAATTGAGGCCTTTACTTCATTCATTGCATCCTTTATCTCTCTTTGGCTCTCTCTGAATTCTTTTCGAAACACCTCTATTATTTCTACAGTTATTTTCCTGATTTGATCTTCTAGAAATCTCTGAATTTCTGTTTTATCAGGTTCTGATGTTGTGGGGTTATGGGCATTCATTGCTCCATTGTTATTCCTCTTTCCCATGATTTCGGAAGTTTATGCCTTCTCTGGGTTCTTCCCTTGGGTCACTACGACTTCACTTAAGGTGCTCTGGATCTCGAGTCTGTGGTATCTCGGTCCCCACTACTCCTTTACTGGGTTGTATCGCAGAGTCTCAGACCCAGGGAGTCAATGGAGGCTGCTTTAGACCATGGGGGGTGCCAGATTGGGCGTTCTCCTATGGTATGATATCTCTGCCACCGCCACTCCCCCACTGGGTCAAGTCCCTGGGAGTACAGTAGTGGGTTTTCTCCTCTAGGGGCCGCAGTTTGACTCACAGTTGTTGAGTGCACTGATGGAGCTGTAGTGGACTCGGTAAATTCGCTGTTGCTTCCACCGCCGGTGTCAATATGGCACCACTGTTATGCCCTCGGCCGTGAGGCTGGCGTATTTCTTCTCTGTTTTTGAACTCCGCTCTCTGTCCCTGCAGGGTGTGCTGAGCCCAGCCCCTGGGAGCTTTAGATGCTCCCTGCGCCGAAAAATCTGCCGAATTCCTTCCAACTGATCCGCAGCGGCTCACCTTGGCTCGCTGTCCACCGCTCCTCTCTGGAGCCTGGTGGGCTGTTGAGTATGTTGGTCTGGTGCCATCCGGTGAACTCACCGCTGCCACCGGCAGTAAGGCGCTGCTGCCGCATCCTCAGGCATGAGGCCGGCGTATCTCCTCTGTGGCTCTGATCTCCGTTCTGAGTTCCCCTCCTCTCTGGGGCCTGGTGCTGCAAGAAAAGATGGCACCCGTGCCGTTCCGTACCACATCTCCGGCCGTAGCACTTCGGTCTGGTTTCTTTCTGGTGTCTCGTTTTTCCAGCCCTCTTTTTCTCTGTCCCTTGTAATTACATTTTTTGTTTCTCTGCTGATGGTGTTTTCTGGCTATGAAAGACGCTGATTTTGTGTTAATAGAGATTGGTTGTTAGCGGGGCTCATAAGCCCCACTTTCCTCCGTTGCCATCTTCCCAGAAGTTCCCTTATTTTTATTCTTTATTTTGAAACAGGATCTTACTGAGTTGTGCAGGCCTCACTAAGTATTAGTTGAGGCTGTCCACGAACCATGATCCTCCTGTTTCAGCCTTCCGAATGCTGGGATTACAAGCATGCATCATCATGCCTGGCCTCCAATAACTTAATACTGGATATGGATCTCTTCTGAAATTATCATATCATAAACTAGACTCTGGTTTAGTATTTTGATTTTAAAGAATTATGCAATTTTCAGGTTCCTGCAGTAAAAGAATGCATATGATGGGCATAGTCTGCATGTAAAAGTGAATTGGATAAGACAAGTGTTGGTTTATTTAGTTCTGCTTAAGTGCTGGGCATAGTGTTGCACACTTGTAATCCCAGTGCTTGGGAGGCTGAGACAAGAGAATCGCACAGGTTCGAAGTCAACTTCAGCAACTTAGACTTTCAGCACATTAGTGAGACCCTGTTTCCAAATAAATAAAATAGGTCTGGGACTGTACCCCAGAGGCAGAAGTCCCCTGGATTCCATTTCCAGTACCACAAAAACAAACAAACAAACAACAAACAAAAAATAGTTTTGCTTAAATAATTCACAAATGCCTAAAGCTAGGGCTTTCCCTGAAGATGGTTCTAATACATACTCCCGTTTGGAATGATGGGTTAACTTTGCTCACTACCTTTTTCTTATTCAAATTTTGAGGGTATTTTCCTTGTTTATGTAATTCAGGGCTTGATTAATTATATAAACTTTAATAAGTTTATATAAACTAGCCTGTGTTAATGTATCCTCTATACTTTGCTTGTCTTACCTCTTCAGGCTTAAAGTTTTTTGCCTCTACAAAGAGTGATTTTAGTAATTTTTCCAAATTTTTTATTTCACACCATACTTTTGAATTACAAAAGAAAAATTTCAGTCTTGATTTCCCAGTGTTTCAAAGTAGCATGGTCCCCCGACACTTCCCTTGCCACTCACTGTCGTTTCCGGAGTCCTCCAGAAAATCTCACAACCTGGGCAAGAACGGGATGGGTGGGTCTCTAAGTCCTTTTAGCTCTTGGACTTTTTGAAGTTTGCTATTTCTAAACTCAAAAGTCCTAGTTTGACCTTTGTGAAGCTATGCATCAGTGCACAGACTTTACTATATTCAAGCTATACAGAGATAACTTATTTGAGATTTGACAGTTACTTAGACTAAGAAATAAGAGAGTTAGATTCCATTGATTAATCTCTTTCACTTCCTTCTCTGCAGTGCCCAGGCACCATATCTAATCCCAATTAATGCTAGTTCAGTTTTTAAATTTTCATGGCTAACCTCTTCTGGCTAGTGTTTATCAAGGACAGGTTCCAGAAAAAACACACACATAAATTTTCACATAACAAATATGCCTTTTTCTTTTCTTTGTGGTTCTGGGGATTGTTCCTAGGGCTTCACACATGCACGGCAAGTGCTCTGCTGCTGAACTTCATACCCACTTCTTTCTTAAAGTTTTATTTTGAGACAGGATCTACGTTGCCCAGCTGGCCTCAAACTTGCAATCCTCCTGCTCAGCCTCCTGAGTAGCTGGTATTTACAGAAGTATGTCATTATGCCCACCAAGTATGCCTCTTTTCCAACTGCCAAAACCTTTTCTCTAAATACAAGTGCCACCTCATAGTAACTTCTAGTAACTGCTGCCACAAGAGTAGGCTGGATTCCATTAGAGAATCTTAAATTTTTTTGCCATTTCCCAGCATATACATGTTTTAAAACATCTTGTACATCATAAATATATATACTTTTTATCAATTAAAAATTTTTTGTCACAGTATGGAGAGTGACTAAAGATTTACCCCTTCCTACTTACTAAACAATCACTGACCAAATTTACATCCCAGCACACCTTTATGCAACTCTGCAGCTAGTCTGTCCAATGTAGTAGCCTCTTGCAACTATTAAGACTTAAATTGAAATTAATTGAAATTAAATTAAAATTTAAAATTATTTGGTTCACAAGTCACAATTCAGAGCTCAGTAGCTATGTGTGATTAGTGGCTACTATGTTGACAGTGCTGTCTTAGAGCATGGTTGGATCAATATTTGAATAATTAAATTTAGGTGGTTTTTTTTCAGAACTGGAAATTGAACCCAGGGACATTCTACCTCTAAGCTACACCCCTAGCCATATTTTTTATTTTTTATTTTGAAACAGGGTCTCACTAAATTGCGGAGGGCCTCATTAAGTAGCTGAGGTTGGCCATGAACCTGCAATCTTTCTGTCTCAGCCTCCCAAGTACTAGGATTACAAGCATGCACCACCATACCTGGCTTAAATTTAGTTTTTTTGTTTTTTTTGTTTTTGTTTTTGTGTTTGCGGGTCTAGGGATGGAACCTAGGGCCATTCGACCTCTGAGCTACACCCCCTGTCCTATTTTTTATTTTTTATTTTGAAACAGAGTCTCACTGAGTTGCAAATGGCCTCACTAAGTAGCTGAGGCTGTCCGTGAACCACGATCCCCCAGTCTCAGCCTCCCAAATGCTGGAATTACAAGTGTGCACCACCACGCCTGGCTTAAATTTAGTTTTTTAATTGCATCATATATTTACCTTCTGCCCCTGCTTGTAATACTACATTGAGTAAGGATTTAACTATATGAAGCAATTATTTTGTTTCTAAAACTAAGTAACTTCCATCAGTAGTAAAAAAAAATTAAGGGAAGAATAAAAGGCCTAAGAACCTATTATTTCACTCATTCCATTCCTGCTTTGAATGTTAGAGACCTCTACTCATATGTACATGTACATGTATACTCATGCATACACAGATATTCACTACCTCATGGAATTCCTCAGGAATCATTCTGCTTAAAGCATAGCAAATGGCTTTTGATTGTGAAGTTGTAATTATTCTCTTCAGATTCCTGGTCACCATCGCTCATGGTTTCTCCTGTAAAAGTTTGCTATTATATATTTGTATGGTAAAATTGCTTGCAAGACTTTTCTTTTAACTACTGGATAATTCTCTGGACTGTTGCTCATTTATCAGAAATTTTGTAGCTATACATCATTAATGTTGATCCCCTGTACCACAAAACAAAACAGATTATAATACCTTTTATCATTCCTAGTCATGACTTTTTGGTATTTTGTTTGGTTGGCAGAGAAGAGAAATTTTTGGTTTTGTGTCCTGCTTCTGTCCTTGTACTATACACTGTTAGATTCTCTAGAGTTTCTTGCAAGTCACTTTCTTCCCAAATAGGAGATTGGTAGTTCTTGAATTCTCAAAAGGAATTATTAGTTCAGGTTTTGGAAATAGAGCTTGAGACACAGGAGGACCTTAAGCAAGAGAGAGAATAAAAATTAGGTAGGAATGGTAACTAGGTTCCGGTTCACAGGAGCTCTAGAACACGGGAATGAGAGGAGTGCTTACTGGAGTGGATCCAGCAGGTGGAGGTACAGGTGGGCTGGTGGTGTCCACCATTGCGCCAGAGGGAAGAGGGGCAGCACCAGGCTGAGCAGTTGCCACCCTCCGTTCACGTGAAGAAAGAAAGGGGGATGAAGGAGAGTAACAGTGTTTTTAAAGATAGTTGCATAGTAGTTCCAAGAACTTCAGTTTGGAACTTTCAACTTTCATCTGCTAGAGCTTTTGTTGTCATTATGACTTTGTAATCCTATTTTGTTTCTTTTACTTCATAGCCACAGGGTCGACTCGTGGATGATACCTCTATTGCTGCTGCATGATGTCAAGGCCAGCCCTTGGCTGTTCTTACAGAGGAATCTGACAGAGCTATATAGATGTTTCTTTGGGACCTGTAGCTTTGATCATGGTAAAAAGTTAATTCTATTTTTTAATGGATGTTATACCAACTATTCAGAGGAATTCATTCTTAAAATATTAGTAAAATCATCCTCTTATAGTTTCACTAATAAATATTTGAAATCTGTCAGTATGGTGAGAAAGGATGTCAGACCCTGAAAGCCATTTTATGAACAGTAAATTCTTTCAAATTAAGCGATTCATATGTACAGTATCAGAGGAAAGTTAAGCATCTCAAATATGACCAAAGAAAGGAAATATCTGCACCGGTGAAGTTCTGAATCCCTCATGATTCTCTTTCAGAGTTGGCCAAACTGGAGATAATTTATCCTCATAAATTCAGGGTATACTTAGAACATATACACAGCAGCATATGCAGTGTATAACAGATACAGAAAACCTCCCAAAAGCTTTAATCAAAGCAATTTAAAGATATCAAAATATTTTTGCTTACATCAAAAAGTGTCATGTTCAGCTTACAACAAAAATGTGATCACTTATGAAGCAGGTTTATATTTCTGAAAGGATCCGTTTGCAAGAATATGATTATAAGCATAATTTTCCAAACTAAGATTAGTTTTTAAGAATGATGCAAAGTTTGAATAAATGTCTCAATTATGCTGTACAGTTGTAAAAGAACTATAAACTCTTAAAAATTCATGTAAATACAAATCATAGGGTAAAATTTTTCTTTGTTACAGTATCTTAATAATTTAGAACTGCCTGATTTCTTGGAAAAATTTACTATTTAAAAAGTGGAAGCATTGTAAAAAGGAAATCGTGGTGTAAATAAATATGTTCTTTTTCACGTATGCTTCTATATATCTTTTATTTATTTTGAGTTTGTTTCATTTCAGCTTCATGAAACAGCTTTTACTGAGAACACTGTCTTTGAAGTGTGGTAGAAAGCATAGGATTGGGAAATGGGTATACAGATTTCAGAACTGGCTCTGCCAACTTTCACTAAGCCTTGCACGGTGGATTAGGCTGTGTTAGGAGGGCATGAGCTTCCCTGTTGTGTATCAGCTTTTTAGGTAGAGGCCATGGGAACCTGACTGGAGTTGACTGGAGTCAAATACCACCTCTCTTCTTACTGGCAGCTGACTTGTTCAAGTTTCTTAGCCTCTGCATATCTTGGTTTTCTCATGTGTGAGGTGTAAATTATAATAAGACCTGTGTCAGGCTTTTTATGATGATATAGATTAATATATAAGAAGAGTTCAGGACAATGCCTGACCTAAAGTTCATGCTTATCCAGTTGCCATCTGTATTACTTTTGATGGGAAGGCTGAGTAGGGTATTCATGCATCTCCTGAAAAGAGCTACATTATCAGATTTTGTTTAACATTTTATATAATGTAATACAAATATGAGTCTATACATGTATATTTAGAAGTATGTATGTATGTAAATAAAACTGTAAACAAGTTTCATTAAATAATTCTATTCTGTGTCCTCCTCTATTTTGTATTCTACTTGTGTTTCATTAAAAAAAATCTCTCATTGTGACTTATTAAATTGATTTATTGACCTACTAGTAGGTTGTAAACTCCAGTTCAAAGAATACTGGTAAAAGATCTTTAAGATCCCTTTGAATTCTGAGATGGTTGATGCAGTGTGTACATAATAGAAATCTCATGTTAACATGGCCATTGGCAAATGTGAAGTATGTGTTTGTACAAATGTCACTGATGTATATTTGAAAATTAACATTGATATTAATGTGATTTGTTTAACTCTGTCTGCTATTGTAAATAAACTAAATAAACAAATTCAGTGTTTTTCTTGATCTTAGAGTTGGTGATAAGAGTAATCTTGCCTAACCAGGAATTCTCCCATACCATATAAATTCTATGAATATATTCTGCTTATTAATTTGGAATTTGAAAGTTTTAACTAAAAAAATACACAAAATCATGATCTACTTTCAGTTTCAAAAAAAACCCTAAACTATCACAGTGGTGCAGGAGCTGTTGGTTCACCTGGGTCAGAAGCATCTGGGAGGACCCCAGTCTTTCTCCTCTTCCTCTGTCCCACCAACCACAATCATCTGTCCTTGTGACACTCTCTCCCTGCTGTCTAATAGTGCTGTGTCACCATTGGGTCTTCAACATTGCTGTCTCCTAGCGTATATACATACCATTCGGGGATATAGATTTTTAAATGGGGCATTATATACTGGGGGAGGGGATGTATAAGTGTTTGACTCCTGGGCACAAGTTAAGCACTGATGGTTAATCCAAACATTATCAAGAAGTTGAGAATGATGTCTTTGGGAAGGAAAATACTTCATAATTTTCTTAATTTTATATAGTTGTGATCCATAGATCAACTTGTAACTTTGATTCTCTAAACTCAGTTGTTCTAATAAGGTCAAAGTTTCCTTATCCTTGAATTCTAAGAATAAATTCTAAGTTAAAAAAAAATCTTTTCTATTACTTGAAGAAAAGATTACTTTTGTTTTAATTCAGTTGTTTCTTTCCTGGCCAATATTGTCTTCACCCAGAGTATAAAGTCTCCCAGCTGATACTCTCCCTAATGATAGCTTTAAAAATTCTGAGCTATAATTTCCATGTTGGCACTGCCATGGAGAGGGAATGCTTTTAAGGCAAAAACACAGCAGATGGGAAGTTAATCTCACCCTTTTAAAGGGGAGGGTCCATGTGGTCCTAGCAAACACCTAGCGCTCCCTCTCAAAATCCAGAAAGGGAACCCAAAATGTCCCAGCTCCTAGTTTATAAATTGCTCTTTTAGTCAGCTTTTTCATTGCTATGACCAAAATACCTAACAGGCACAATTTTGAGGAGGAACGATTTGCTTGGGCTCATGATTTCAGAGGTTTCAGTCCATGATCAGCCAGCCCCAAAGCAGAAACCACAGTGGCAGGGTGCATTAAAAAGAAAAGCTGCTTTTAATCATGGCGGCCAGGGGCAGAGAGCGAGAGGGGGGAACTAAGGACATACGTGGTGGCATCCGCAGTGACCCACCTCCTCCAGCTATGCCCACCTCTGAACCTTCCGGCATTGGGTACCATGCTTTCAACACATGACATTGTAGGGAGGGGCATTCTAAGCCCAAACCATAACACTTAGTGATGGGTTGTATTCATAACTGATGTGAATTAAATATTAGCTGTGATTTTCAAGAAACAGTTATGTGCATCATTAGTGACTTGATACTGTCAACTGAAATATATGCTACCAAAAGGAATGTACCAATGCTTCTCCATTTCTTCACGCCACAAGAATTCAGCCTGTAGCTAAATCCTCTTCTGCATTTATGAATGACTGCAAAGTAAAAACCACTGCCTTGTGCATTAAGATATATAAGAAATCCATACTTTGTTTCATTCTCCCAGTATTTACTTTTTTTTTAATTTATGGATTAAGTAGACTCTTAAGCATTAATTTGAAGCATTTCTAGAGAGTGATACTCAATACTGTCCTGTGGTGAGTTCCGTAACAATCTTATTCTTTCTTTTAGCAAACTGCCATTCTCAGACTGTCTACTAAAGAGTTACATGAAACTGACTATAAATGAGTACAAAATCAGCTGGGCACTCCTATAATCCCAGTACTTGGAAGTCTGAGACAGGAGGATCACAGGTTGGAGACCAGCCTCAACAAGACTCTCAGTAACCTATAATGCACCGCTAGAAGTATTAACAATAATAATAATAAGCCTGAGGGTGTAGCTGGGAGGTAGCCTTCAGGTTCAGTCCCTAGTTACACACACACACACACACACACACACACACACACACACACAGTATCACATTTGCATTAAAAAAAAAACCTCATAGCTATATTCAAATTTCTCTTAAAGATCAAATTTGTGGGAAACTTTCCCTTCCACTCAATTTACTTATGCCTGAGGAAAAAAAGCAAGTGATCACAAGGCCTTATTGTTTCTGCTTTCTGAAGCATGTTTTACTAGCGGAGGAATTAGAACCAAAGTCAGAACTGCCAAGTACGCCTGCATCTCAGGGAGCATGTTCCATGCAAATTATACCCTGAGCAACTGGTAGAACTCTCCTTTTTTTCATCAATGAAAGAATGTTAAACTCAGCAACTTTGAAGTTGATCTTTCATTTACAGAAAACACCCTTATCCACATTGTATCAGCATGCGTGGCAAATGAAAACCTACAAATATTATCTTTGTGAAGTTGGTTTCTAAATTACATACCTTTCCCAAATGACAATTACAAGCATTTATTGAGTGCTGCAATGTGCAGGCAAGTGTGTGTGTGTGTGTGTGTGTGTGTGTGTGTGTGTGTGTGTGTGTTTTAATCTCATTTGATACTCATAAATATTCCATGGTCCAATGTGGCATAGGTACTCTTATTATGCTAATTATTTTGTGGTACTAGGGACTGAACCCAAGGATATTCTACCTAACAGCTACACCCCCAGCCCCATTTTACTTTCTATTTTGAAATAGGATCTTACTAAGTTGCTGAGGTTGGCCTTGAGCCTACATCTTCCTAACTCAGTCTCAAAAGTACTGGGATTACAGTCAGGTGTGACCACACCTGACAAGTTGAGGCACAAAGAGCTAACTTTCCCAGTATTCTGGTTATTGCTTCAATACAAATCATCCCAATGCTTAATGGCTTAAAACAATCTTTTTTAAAATGGTTTTGGTGGGTCAGGCATTGGGGAAGAGCTCAGCTGAGCCGTCAGGTTTGGAGTCACTCACACAGTTCTAGTCAGACAATACCTGAAGTTAGAATGTAGGAACCAGGGGTAGGGAGACCTGAACAGCTTGGGCTGGTAAACCCTCTGTTCATCAAGTCTTAGAACCTGTCCAAGGGATGCTTGGGCTTCCTCACAGCATGGCAGGATAGTAGAACTACTTGTGTGACTGTGTGGAGCTCCAGTGAGAATGGAACCAGCAAGAAGGACCAGCATGGACTTTTTTGCATCTGCTGTCACACAATATTACTTTCTCTATGGTCACAAGTCCACCCAGATTCAAGAGAGAAAAAATATATAAATTCTCTCTTCCTAGAAGGTGTGGGATAACAGACGTTGTATCCCTCTTTGGAAAACAAAATCTGCCATACCCAGTGACTTAGTGAGGGTTCAAGGGCTGGGCTTCTATCAGAGATGCTATCTGCTGAGTGGAGTGCCTAACCACTGCACCACACAGCCACCATTCTAACTCAGCCAGTGCCCAGGCCTAAATGAATGAGTCTTAGGCTAGCTATGCATGCATTGCATGAATTAAGATCTGTTCTTAAGTCTATAGCAATAAAACTATTGCCCTTAATTATACATTGATTCTAAGGTGCATAAGTATTTCTTAAGCACCTACCATGGCCCAGTTTCTTCGCTGGTTGCTAAAGAGAATCCTATTCCGAAGAGCAATGTCCAGTAGAAGAAATGGCCATGTAACCAAAGTCCAATCCAATGTGATAAAAGTGACAAAGTGAGTGCAAGACTTGTGAGCTGATGGGAATATCTGGGATTTGCTTTAAAATAAGCCCCCAAACTGGACACGGTGGCGCACGCTTGTAATCCCCGCGCTTGGGAGGCGGAGACAGGAGGATGGCGCTGGTTCGAAGCCAGCCTCACTGGCTTAAGAGACCCTGTTTCCAAATAAAAATATAAAATAGGTCTGGGAGTGTAGCCCGGAGGTAGAAGGGTTTCCAGGAACCCCAGTACCACCTAAATAAATAAATAAATAAACCCCAAAACAAAGACAAACAAAAACCAGGTGGAGAGAGAAATGGATGGAATAAGATTTGGAAAATGTTGATAGTCATCAAAGATGAAGGGTACCTAGAGGTACATTACAACAGTTCACTCTCCTTTCAGCTATGTTGGAAAATTTCCATAACCAAAATAAAAGACACAAGCAGATAGAAAGCCCAGAGGGAGAGGGAACTGGTTCCCTTTGCAGAGGGAGCAGCAGGGAGGTAGCCCTTCATCAAGGAGTGACATAGAAACTGTTTCTGTTTTCATATTCAAAATTAAGTTATCCCGTGTTTTGCTGTATGAGAATGCATTTCCATCATCCATGAACAGATAGCATTATGTGAGCTGCAATGGGAGGGCAGATAGATGCTTGCAAAATAAACAGAGCAAGAAGAACCTTTCAGGTGATGACAGGGAATCCTGGCATCCGCCCCTGCCTGCACCCTGGCGCGCCGGCCTCCAGCATAGACAGACTTGTCCATCCTTGGCCAAAGCTAGTGCTTTTCTTACCTTAGAGGAGAGCAGGGCTTTTATACTCCTGGAAGTCTAGGCTTCAGGGACAACGTTTGTCTTCTGTTTGGTAATGTTCATTAGATTGAACAATTGTACTTTGAAAAATATCTGAACTCAGCTAGTAATTCAACAACCATTATCTTAACAAAGGATTGAATCCATATGCCAAATCTAATGGGAGAAATGAAGATGCCCTCCGCTCAAGTTGAAATACTGAGTTATTTAAGCACAGGATGGTAGGAGCTCCAGGATGACTTTTTATGGCTCATGGTGCTTTATTAGAGGTGTTCAAGACCACCAGCTGGGCAGGCTATATTTTCTCTACTTTTTTACCCCCCTATACTGGGGATTGAACCCAGGGGCTTTCTACCTCTGAGCTACACCCTAGTCTTCTTATTATTATTTTAACAGAGACTCACTAAGTTACTGAGGCTGGCCTCAAATCTGTGATCTTCCTGTCTCAGCCTCCCAAGTACTGGGATTACAGGTGTGTGCCACCACGCCCGGCTTTATTTTCTCTACTTCAGATAGCCATCCTTTTTCTTTTTCTTTTTTGTTTTTTGTTTTTGTTTTTGTTTTGCAGTATTGGGAATGGAACCCAGGGGCATTCTACCTCTGAGCTACACCCCCAGTTCTATTTTATTCTTTATTTTGAAACAGGGTCTCACTGAGTTGCAGAGGGCCTCACTAAGTAGCTGAGGCTGTCCGCGAACCACGATCCTCCTGTCTCAGCCTCCCGAATCCTGGGATTACAAGTGTGCGCCGCCACGCCCAGCTTTCATTTTATGTTATTATTGTAAAGTTTTCCACACATCCACAAAAGTAGGCACTAACGAGCTTTCAAGCTTCTACTCGGTTTCAGCCATTCATACTTCACCATCCACATTCAGCCCTCTCAAATTATTTCACCCACAAATAGACTTAAAAAGAAACCACAAAGCATTATTACATCTAATAACATCAACAAAAATTCCTTGAAATTATATACAATGTTTGAAGTATACTTGCATTTCCCCCCCAAATGACTAAGCAGTCTTTTTACAGCTCATCTCTTTGAATCAGGATCCAAATAAAGCCTGTCATCATATTTAGTTACATCTCAAATCTTAACCTTAATGTAGAGCAGTTCTTTCCCTCTTTGTATCCCACTTTTCAGATTTGGCTAATTACTTCCCCAGGGTGTTGAGTTTGTTTCTCTGCCTCCAATATTTCCAAAGTGCTGGAAATTAAGAGTTACAAACGTGCTTAAATTCAGGTTCCCCTCCGCTCCTCCACACCCCTTCCCTCCCTTCTGGTTGTCTTACGTTTATTGTTGCTAAAACTGATGGATGACAGCCTAATCCCATCATTATAAGGTTCAGTTAAGCATCCATCAGTAGCAAGTATCTGAATCGGAGATTTAAGCCAGAGTTGCAAAATGTAATTTAAAAGTGTTATCCTGCAGCCGGGCATGATTGCGTACACTTGTAATCCCAGCATTTGGGAGGCTGAGACTGGAGGATTGCGGTTCGTGGCCAGCCTCAGCTACTTAGTGAGACCCTGTTTCAAAATAAAGAATAAAAAAATAGGCCAGGGGTTGTATCTTGGGGGTTGAATGCCCCAGGTTCTATCCCCAGACTAAAAAAAAAAAAAAAAAAAGGTGTTATTCTGCATTTATTGATTGGAATTCCATTGACTTTTTCCTTTACTCCCTAGATGTCTTTAATTACCTTAAAATATAGTTCCTTTAGGAAAGACACTTTTCCTAAGTTTTCCCCCCACAGTTTTCAGGGTGAAGAGTTGGCTCCTGCCAGGCGTGGTGGCGCACACTTGTAATCCTCACACTTGGGAGGCTGAGACAGGAGGATCACACAGGTTCAAAGCCAGCCTCAGCTACTGAGTGAGGCTCTCAGCAACTTAGTGACACCCTGTTTCCAAATAAAGCATAAAATAGGTCTGGGCGTACAGCCCGGAGGAAGAAAAGCCCCTGGGTTCCACCCCCAGTACCACAAAAAAGAGTTGGCTCCCCTTCTCTCAAGTTATGCAGAGATTTAGTATTTGCTTTCTGTGTCCTCTCCTTCTTCCCTATCCCTAAGAAATACTGTACACGAATGACTGGTGGTTGAAAACCCGGGCTGGCAGGCTTTTTGGCACCCTTTGTAGCACCTCTTGCCTTCTTTGAAAGACAGCCAGTGCCCTCCTTCTTAGAAAAACAGTTTAGGAGACATCTTCAGCTGGCAGGATCAAATCAACAAGATGGCTTCTGTAAACAAAAACCTTTACCCACCATACACTTAAAATCAATATTAACTTACGCCTCTTCCCAATAATTGCCACGAGAAATCAGTACAAGCGCTTGACATGGGAGAAAGGTTATATTTAATAAATACATTTTGCGTTAATTTTTTGAAAGCAGGTAATGGCTGAATGATGGCTTTTTGACCACACACCAGGCTAATAATAAACATAAGGACTACCTGGAATATTTTGTTTCGCGGGTGCATTACCCTTCTCCATGGGCAGTAGTGTTCAGTGCTATTACAGTTCCCTCTACCTGAGGCGCTGGGTAAGTAAGACCTTTCAAGTGTCACTTCTTTTTCACTCAGAAAATTAAACTAGCCATGGTCTCTTTGAAAAGCATGGCCATCCTGCAATAATAATAAATACAGTGTCTCACCACCCAGGACAATGTGGGGTGACCGGTTCCAAGTTCTGTGGAGCTTAATGAAATTTCCAAAGTGGTCGGACAGGCTGGGCAACTTTGGGACAATGAGCTCCTATGTTTTAAAATAGGAACCCAGCTGTGATAAATGAAAAAAGGTTGCTTGTACTTGGCTGAAAAAAACCTGCAGAAACTTGTGCAGGCTGAGTGAGTGGGTTCCTGCTGTGCACCCCCTGGGGTTCACTTTCTCCTGGCCTCAGGTCAGCTCTGCAGGGCCTCTGAGCCTGGATGTGGCTTGCTGCCAGGGTGATGGGACCCCAAAAGCCTCTCACCTTCCCCCACAACAATTATACAGGGGAAGTCCAGGAGGCACAGGGACACTGCTTGTGACAACTTCCTAGCACAGGATGCAGCTGCCAGCTACGTTTCCCAGGCATGATACAAGGTGTTTTGTAAGGGTTTTGCACAATTTCTCTAGGAGGTTATTATAATTTGGATGCAAAAAGTGCCCCAAAGTCCAGTGTTTTGCATGCCTGGCCCCCAGACTCTGGCCTATGGGGAGGTGGTGGAATTTCTAGAAGGTGGGTCCTAGGGCGAGAAAGTTAGGTCATGGGGGTGTGTCCTGAAGGGAGATATTGAGAGACTGGCCCTTTCCTGAGTATCTCTTTGTTTCCTGGCTGCCAGAAGGTGATTGTGAACAGTTCTTCCCCTGTGCCATGCACTCCCATCTTGATACCCCATGCTGCCACAGGCCCAAAGGCTACAGGCGAAGTGGCCATGGACTGAAACTGTGAATCAAAATGAACCTTTCCTCCTTATACATTGGTTGCCTCAGGCATTTTGTCAGAGTGGCTGAAAGCTGACTAACACAGGAGAAGTGGTATCATGTGTACCTTTTCTCTCCATAAGGAAACATGGTCCAGAAAGAAAAGGATATGAATTTCCCTGCCATCCAAAGGTGTCTGCCACCTGAGCAGGCCCCTCCATCCACTTTCCTCTCAAACATTTCCCCGTCCTTACCCCCAGCACTTTCCTGTTCACCTGGCTTAGATGCCTGATGGAAGTGGAGAAACTTCACTTTTCAGGGAAACTCTGCTTTCCAGAATTTCCCATTCAAATGATGAGTAAAACTATAGGCCACTGCCATATATAATACCTAGAAGCTTCCATGTGCCATTACAACAAAGTCTTGCAGCTTCTTTGAGAGCAGAAACCGAGACACAAACGATCCTATGTGCACCCTTTCTTCTCATCACCAGCTTGTTATAAATTTGAGATTTACTGTGACCTCTAAGTAATCAGCCTCAAAGACATCAGTGATTTCTATCAAACCATGAACATGAAAAGTTTTGCCAGACCCCTTGGACACACAGAGCTGTGTTATTGTGTAATTCAGACCCCACAGGCTGATTAATCCCATTTCCCTTCACCACAATCCTTTGTCTTCCACCAAGCTCTGCTTATGTATCTTGCACCAGTGATAACCTCAGCTGCAGTCTCTGCTTCTGGAGACAAGAGTGACATGAAGGGCACTTCAGATAAGATACAGTATGATACAGGTACTATTTTGCTTTTTGGAGACTTTTTAAAACCCCCCATGGCATTTTCATTGATCACAAAAAATGGGCATCAAGTCACATGGCCACGGCCTAAAGCACTGGGACAGTTGTAGCAGGAGCTGGACAAAGGCTTTGACAGATGAGACCGACTCTTCCTTCTCTTCTGTGCTCTTTCTGTTCGTGTCTCCGGAGCTCCAGTCTACGAGGAAATTGTGTTTCCCACATTTGAAGTGTTGATGTCCCCTATTGATAGAAGGAGGTGCAGAGGGGACTGCACGCTGCACGTGCTATGTGCACTGAATCCCCGGGCTGGTGGTCACACTGGAGAGGCCTTGGAGAGGCAGAGGCTGGCACACGTCCATCTGAGCCACATCCATGAGCATCTTTGCTGGACTGGTACCCTTTCAGTGAAAACCACTTACAAGACTTTGCTCTTATTTTCTCTGCAGCAAACAAGGGGATGCCTTATATTTTCTTTTTAAAAATAAATTTTATAAGTGTTCATGGTAGTGAGATTCACTGTAATGCACGCATACATGTGCATAACATCATTTGGTCTGCTTCCTTCCCTGTACCTCTCCCATCTCCCCTTTCCGCATCGCTGTCCACGACTCCCCTGGCCTCTCTCCTCATTTGCACGAGGTCCCCTTTCTTTCCTTTTTCCTCTCTAGCTCCCACACAGGAGAGAAAAACTGTGGCCCCTGATTTTCTGAGTCTGTCTGATCTCACTTTGCATGGTATTCTCCAGTTTCATTTATTTTCCTGCAAATGGCATGATGTTGTTCTTCTCTCTGGCCGAGTAAATTTTACATATATACCGCATTTATTTTATCCATTTTCCTGTTGACAGACATCCCTGTTGGTTCCATGTCTTGGCTACAGTGGGTTGTTTTGCTATAAATATGAGTACCAGTGTACTGTTTTGATATTCTGACTTTAATTACTTTGGAAAGATGCTGAGGGATGGTGGATGAACTCTGTTTTCTCATTAAAAACAAGGGACAAGGATGTGATCGAGGATTTATCAGTCACAGGTACATGGAACATTGTGTTTCTGACTCCTCACCATCCATGCCTTTGAAGCTCCCAAGAGGCACCATTTTGGGCAGGATGTGCCCAAGCAGATACCAGGGGAGTCTTGCATGAGGATCCACTCTGTCCAGGATCTCTAAACGACCCACTTGTCCATCTCTGCTGGAGGGAGGCATGTTGAGCTTCTCGATGTCAGCATTATCCCAAGCATCTTCTCTGCTCACGTAGCCAAAAAGGGCTGGAGCAGTGCTCTGAGTGTTTCTGGTGTTCCTAGCAACCAGTAGACAGCAGCTGGCCTGCCTCCTGCCTCCTGCCTCCTGCTTGACACTTCTCTGTTGAAGCAGGGGCAGGGGCTTCAGGGAACTTCTTAGCATCCACTGTCTCACCTGGTCAGGCTTCTGATGCTCAGGCTGCAGGTGGGCAGAGGGGGCTGCCTGCAACTATCTTGGGATCTGATTTCCTGGTGGCTGTCTAGTGACACCCCTCTGAGAGAGCAGATGAGGAGTTGGCATCCCATGGGCAAGCTTTAGTCAAAGGTAGGAGTTGAGGAATAAATTATTTCTTCCTTCCTCAGGTTGCATAACATATAGTTTATTCAGCTTCTCTGAAGACATCCTGTAAGACAGAAGTCAGCTGTGCATGTGACCCACTCAGTAGAGCCCTTGTATTAGCTCTCCTTCCTTGCCTCTTTCCCTCTCACTATTTCTTAGGATTGTCTCCTCCCCAAGTAAAATAGTGACACAGATGCTTTGTCTTTAGTTCTGGTAACTAGAGAACCAGGATAAGATAGGTTTATTTCAGATTAACCTGAATTCTTTTGTCAAGTTAAAAACTTTTAACATTTTTTACCTACATCATTTATTTTCTTATCTTTACTATGTTATTTATGGAAGCAATATATGCTCATAATAGAAAATTTGGAAATGTGCAGAAAAATATAAAGATAAAATGAAACTTCTAATCCAAAGACTTTCAATATTCTAGAGAATTTCCTTTCCAGTTTATATCCTTTACATCAAGAGCCAATGTGTGTGTGCATGCGTGCATGTGTGTGTGTGCGTGTGTGTGTGCACGCACATATATATGACTGTGTGTGTTGCTAGGGATTGAACACCCAGGGCCTTCTGCATGCTAGGCAATTGCTCCACCACTGAGTTAATCCCAGCCCGTGATTATTTATTTTCTAAGTAGTCTTTCCACAAAGCTGTCAGATCTATTATTTTCAAACTACCTCTCATGCCAGACAGTAGACCCATTTGATTTCTATGTGGCCTACTTCAATTGGAATAATAGAAACCCATTGGGTAAGATTTCTAAGCATAGTCTCAGAAGTTAATGAGAATTCCCAATGTGCCTAACATGCTTTAGACATGCTGTAGTCATTGGCAGATTTTCTGAAGGTACGTAAAATTACCATTTCTTTTTCCCTTCTTACCATTCTTTTTCTGTTCCAATACAGTGGCCTTAATAATATCTCACAATGACGTTCTGAGAACAATAAGGCAGGGAGGAGAGCTGAGCCTGCGTTGCTATAAATAAGAACTAAAGTAGGAACTGTCATGAGGTTCAGCTGAGAGGTGCTAGGCAGCAAAGTGATTATTGCTAAAATAAAGAATATTCATGCTGGGTTGGGAGACTATCACGTAGCTCTTAATACTGTAGACTTTGAGATCCATCGATGCTGGCTTTTCTGCTTGTTAGTTGTTTGACCTTTGGCTGTAACTTAAATTTCATGAGTTTCCATTTTCTCATCTGAAACATGAGAATAATAATAGTTATCTTGAAGAACTGTTTATTTACTCAGCAAGTATTTGCTCAATGTCAACTTTCCAACAAATACTTTTATTAGAGAGCCTTTGAATATTAGTAGTGAATAATAATAATATCAATTCTCACTCTCTTGGAGCCCATAGTGACTGCTCAGTAAAGGTAATTAGCATCATATCACCATCACCACCACCGTCGACTTTGTCATCATTGGTGAAATTTCTTTTATGTTAAATATTAATTTAAGAACATGGATTAGCCCAGACCGGTGCATTTTCTAAATTACACTTTTTATTTTTGAGACAGTTATAGATTCGCACGCCTTTGTAAGAAATATTACAGAGAGATCTTTTGAACCTTTTCCCAGTGGTAAAATCTTACAAATCAATAAGAGCACAAGATTCCAGCAGGATATTGACATTGATATTCAGATTTCCCGTGTGTGTGTGTGTGCGCGCACGTGCGCACACGTGTTTAGTTCTAGGTAATTTTGTCACCTATGCAGGTATCCGCCATCACAATTAAAAGACAGGATAGACCTATCTCTACAGATTTCTCATGCTGTCCGTTTTTAACTATGTCTAATTCCTAACTCCCATGGGGTACTTAACTTCTGGCAACAATTAATCTGTCCTCTATTTCAATATTTTTATTATTCGAAGGATGTTATGTAAATAAAATAGGTTTATATAATATGTAACTTAGGGGATTGGCATTTTTCATTTTCTTTCTTTCTTTCTTTCTTTCTTTCTTTCTTTCTTTCTTTCTTTCTTTCTTTCTTTCTTTCTTTCTTTCTTTCTTCCTTTCTCTTTTTTGGTAGTACTGGAGGTTGAACCCACAGGCTTTTTTTTTTTTTTTACCTCTGGGCTACACTCCCAGACCTATTTTATACTTTATTTTATAACAGGGTCTCACTGAGTTGCTGAGAGCCTCACTATATAGCTGAGGCTGGGTTCGAACCTGTGCAATTCTCCTGTCTCAGCCTCCCAAGTGCTGGGATTATAAGCGTGCACCACCATGCCCAGCTTGGCATTTTTCACATAGTGCAATTCTCCAGAGATTCACCCAAGTTGTTGTGTATGTCAACAGTCCTTCCCTTTCTCTTGCAGAGTTCTATAACATGATGGATATACCAGTGTTCATTTACCCATTCACTTACTAGAGGCATACATGATGAATGTACCACACTAACCACCTACCCACTCTCCCTTCTACGTTGATTCCAGTTCTGTACACATTTTGGTGTGAACATGGCTTTAATTTCTCTGAAGTAACTTCCCAAGTGCAATTATGGATCATCTGGTAATTACATGTTTAGTTTTACAATAATCTGCCAATGTTTTCAAGAGTGACTGAACCACTTTATATTTCCACCAGCAACGTATGAGTGACCTAGTTTCTCTGTATCCCTGCCAGCATTTAGTATTGCCACTAGTTTTTATTTTAGTCATTCTTATAGGTGTGGAGTAATATACCTACAAGTTTTAATTTGTATTCCCCTAGTAGCTAATGGTGTCAAACATCTTTTCATATCCTTACTTTTCTTCTGTATATTCTCTTCAGTGCAATAAATGCCTGTTTATGACTTTTGCCCATTTTATGATTAGATTTTTTTTTTATTTTTTTGGTGGTACTGGGGTTCCTGGAAACCCTTCCACCTCCGGGCTGCACTCCCAGACCCATTTTTATATTTTTATCTGGAAACAGGGTCTCTTAAGCCAGCGCGGCTGGTTTCAAACCTGCGTGATCCTCCTGTCTCCGCCTCCCAAGTGCAGGGATTACAAGTGTGCGCCACCATGCCTGGTTTATGATTCTAATTTTTAAGCTGCCAAGTTTTGAGAGCTCTTTATATTTTTTATTTTTTCATATGTGTGTGTGTGTGTGGGGGGGGAGTACTAGGGATTGAACCCAGGGGCATAATACCTCCAAACTACAATCCGGCCGTTTTTTACCTTTGTTTTGACATAGGGTCTCACTATATTGCTGGGAGTCTCATTAAGTTGCTGAGGCTGTCCTTCAAGCTGAGATCCTCCTGTCTCAGCCCTCCAAGAACTAAAATTAGAGGTATGTGCTACCATGCCTAGTTCTTTATGTATTTTAGATACCAGTTCTTTTTTCTTTTTTTTTTTTTTTTTTTTTTTTTGGTACTGGGAATTGAACCCAGAGGCATTCTACCTCCAAGCTATACCCCCTAGTCTGATTTTATTATATATTATTTGGAAACAGGATCGAACTAGGTTACTGAGAGGCTCTATAAATTCGGCAACTGGGATTACAAGTGTGCACCCCACACCTGGCTTAGATACCACTTCTTATTGATCATGTGGGTGAATTGTATACCTCCAGGACATAAATGGACAAAGAAATGGTGGTATATTCATCACATAATAGAACTCAGCAATAAAAAGGAATAGACTATTGATACTTACAACTCAGATGAATGTCTGGGAAATCACACTGAATAACATTGGACACTGGACAGTCTGTAACCTGTCTTTTCATTCTTTTAAGAATTTTTGCAGCGGCGCATAGTGGTGCACACCTGTAATCCCAGTACTTGGGAGGCTGAGGCAAGAGGATTGCAGGTTCAAGACCAGTCTCAGCTATTTAGCAAGATTCTCAGCAACCTATAGAGCCCCTGTTTCAAAACAAAAACTAAAGGGCTGGGGATGTAGCTCAGAGATAAAATATTTCTGGGTTCAATTTCAAAAAGCACACACACACACACACACACACACACACACACACAAATCTTTGCAGAGCAAAAGATTTTAATGAGCTGGGTGTGGTAGCACACACTTATAATCCCAATACTTGGGAAGCTAAGACAGGAGGGTTATAGGTTCTCAGCCAGCCTCAGCTACTTAGTGAGGACCTCGAAATTAGTGAGACCCTGTTTCAAAATAAAGACCCTGTTTCAAAATAAAGAATAAGCCGGGCGTGGTGGTGCACACTTGTAATCTTGGGAGGTGGAGATGGAGGATCCCGCAGGTTCGAAGCCAGCCGTGCTGGCTTAAGAGACCCTGCTTCCAAATTTAAAAAAAAAAAGTATAAAAATCGGTCTGGGAGTGTAGCCTGGAGATAGAAGGGTTTCCAGGAACCCCAGTACCACCAAAAAATAAAAATAAAAATAAAAAATAAGAATAAAAATAGGGCTGGGGTTCTCAGAAGTAGAATGCCTCTGGGTTCAATACCCAGTATGGCAAAAAAGAAAGGAAGGAAGGAAGGAAGGAGAAAAAGAAAGAAAGAAAAATATTTTAGTGGTGAAGTGGCCAAATTTATTGATTTTTTGTTAAGTATCATGTTTTTATTATAAAGTTTAAGAACTCTTTGTCTAGCCCTAGAGCCTAAAGATTTTCTGTTTTTTTCAAAGTGATTTATGATTTTCTTGTTTTACTTTCATGCCTGTGATATAATTTTATGTGAAATTCCAAAGTAATTTGCAGAAATGCTTTTTACATCTGTATTAAAACTATAGTGTGCACTGACATTTTTTATATCGATGTAAGATTACAAGGCTTTTGAAGCTGGCATGGTGGCACATGCCTGTAAACCCAGTGGCTCAGGAGGCTGAGGCAGGAGGCCAAGTTCAAGGCCAGCCCAGGCAACTTAGTGAGACCCTGTTTCAACATAAAAAATAAAAAGGGCTGAGGATATAGCTCAGTGGTAGAACACCCTGAGTTCAATCTTTGGTATTAAAAAAAAAAAATGAAAAAAGAAAGAAAGAAGAAAACAGTGAAAGAAAGAATGAAAGGAAAGAAAAATAAGTCTTTTACTGCTAAAAAATTAAGCTTATCTCTCTTTTATGGTCAAAATTTTAGTTCCTAATGACCTTTTGCGTATCCTTCAAAATACCTAGAATAATTTCAAAACAAAAATACTGATATTACTAAAGCACTGTTAACTGTATTTTCAGATTTCTTTGGGACTCTTTGAGTCCTTAGGTAATGCATCTCTAATTATATATAGTAAAAAAAAAAAAAAAAAAAACGATTTCCGGAGCCTACCGAGAGGTTAGGCCGGTGCCAGGGCCAGCGTGGCCGGGATCGGAGCTCACTGTGAGGCAAGGCCGGTGCTGGGGCCTCCGAGGCTGGGATCGGAGCCTGCCAAGGGTTTAGGCCGATGCCGGGGCCAGCGGCCAGCATCGGAGCCTGCCATGAGGCAAGGCCGGTGCTAGGGCCTCCGAGGCCGGGATAAGAGCCTGCCGAGGGGTTAGGCCGGTGCCGGGGCCAGCAGCCGGTATCAGAGCCTTCCGTGAGGAAAAGCCACTACTGAGGCTTCCGAGGCCAGATCGGATCCTGCCAAGGGGTTAGACCGGTACTGGGGCCAGCAAGGCCATCATCGGAGCCTGCTGTGAGGCAAGGCCGGTGCTGGGGCCTCCAAGGCCAGGATTGGAGCCTGCTGAAGGGTTAGGCTGATGCCGGGGCAAACGGCCGGCATCGGAGCCTGGGAGGAGGCAAGGCTACTACTGGGGCCTCCAAGGTTGGGATCGGAGCCTGCCGAGGGGTTAGGCCGGTGCTGGGGCATCTGAGGCCGGGATGGGAGCCTGCCGAGGGGTTAGGCCGGTGCCGGGGCCAATGGCCGGCATCGGAGCCTGCCGTGAGGCAAGGCCGCTACTGGGGCCTCTGAGGCTGGGATCGGAGCCAGCTGAGGGGTTAGAGTGGTGTTGGGGCCAGCAAACCAGAATCAGGGCCTCCCATGAGGCAAGGCTGCTGCTTGAGCCAGCGAGGTCTGGATCAGTCCACCAGGTAGCCAGGCCACTACTGGGGCCGTCAAGAGTGGGATTGGTACTTGCAATGCGGCATGCACAGAGAAATATCGCAGAAAATAAAAATCAGATGCTTCCCCTAATCAGCAAAAACTAGGAGGAAAGGGGCAACAGGAAGAGGTTGACCTATAAAAAGGGCCCTATAGTGAAGCAACTAAGGTGACCAATCAGAGGGTATGGAATAGGGGAGGATGGAGCCTCTTTAAAATGCAGGAGGTACATAAACAAATGTATCAAAGTTAATCACAAAACAAGCATGGGATCAAGGGAGGGTGAGGGAATGGGATGGGGGCTGGATGAGGGCTAATTGGATGATGTGTGCTTGTATATCCTCTCACGTCTTGTATTCCAATGTGATATATGATTACAATGCACCAATTAAAAAATAATAATAATAAAATAAATTAAAAAAAACTATTTCCCTTATTGGTTTTAATTAACTTCTTAATTAATTCATTTAACTAATCTTATTGATTCACATATCAGTTTCACATTAATAATTCCTTTCTCCATTTTTAGTTTTGCTTTGTGTTTAATGTAATTCTTTATTATTATTATTATTATTATTATTATTATTATTATTATTTTGTGGGTCTGGGGATGGAACCCAGGGATGTTCGACCTCCGAGCTACAGCCCCTGCCCTATTTTTAATTTTTTATTTTGAAACAGGGTCTCACTAAGTTGCGGAGGGCCACACTAAATAGCTGAGGATGGCTGAGAACTGCAATCCTCTGGTCTTAGCCTCCCGAATGCTGGGATTACTAGTGTGTGCCACCACGCCCAGCTGTAATTCATTATTTAATTAATTTATTTATTTTCAGTGCTGGGGATCAAACCCAAGGCCTCACACATGCAAAGCACTACCACTGACCTGCATCCTGAACTTTTTTTTTCTTTATTTTTAATTTGTGACTTAAAATTTTAATTTGTGATTTAATTTTAAACTATGTAAACCATTTAATATTTCTAAAGCCTAAATTATACTACATGAAGAATTTCACTCAAGTCTTTCATATCAGTTTTTTATAGTGCTTAACCTCCACCCTTATAATAATAATCATTTTATTAGCTTTTTGTTGCAAATTATACATTTGCAAATGTATAACTGTATTTATTTATTTTTACTTACCAAAAGGTCTCAGTTCTATCATACTGCTTTATGATACATGATCACATATCTTTATGTATTTTTTGAGGTACTGGGGATGGAACTCAGAGGCGTTCTACCTCCATGCGACACTCCAAGCCCTATTTTTTATTCTTTATTTTGAAACGGTCTCACTGAGTTACAAAGGGCCTCACTAAGTAGATGAGGCTGTCCAAGAACCACAATCCTCCTGTCTCAGCCTCCCAAATGCTGGGATTACAAGCGTGCGCCACCATGCCCTGCGTATGTATTCTTTTACAATGAAGATTTTTATTTTTGGCACATCTTAATGTTTAGCAATGTTTGTATTTTTGTTCTAATTGTATTAATATTGTTCTTGTATTAATATCTTTGTATGAGATCTTAGATGCCTCTTTTTCAACTTTTTCAATAGATGCCTATTTCCCAACCATGGATAATAACAAATTAACCGATAACAACTTCTTTTTTCTCTTCTCTCTCTTATCCACCATCCAAATTAAAGTGATAGTCTTTACAGGCATGGTGGCGCACACTTGTAATCCCAGTACTTGGGAGGCTGAGACAGGAAAATAACAGATTACCAGCCAGCCTCAGCTACTTGGTGAGGCCCTTAGCAATTTAGTGAGACCCTGTTTCAAAATAAAAAGTAAAATGGGGCTACGGGTGTAGCTCAAAGGTAGAATCCCCCTGGGTTCCATCCCCAGTACTGAAAAAAAAAAAAAAAGAAAGAAAAAATTGATAGTCTTTTTTCACAGTTAATATCTACGAGTTACCGAACTCACTCTATTTTCTAGGTGCTTTGACTTCAACTTCACTTATTAGTGGTCTTTTATCTATCTGGTGAGAGCATATAATATTGATACCTTCTTTCATTTTTATTCTCATTACTTTGTCTTATGTCTATACATAAATATACTTAAGACTCTTCAGGGATCGTGGCTGAAGAGTGACTGGAGCTCATTTTTACATATTCCCTGGAAAGGAATGTAGGAATAGTATTACCTGAGGTCTTGCATGTGCATAACTCTTTGTGACCTTTGTTTTTATGGTCAGTTTGACTGGCGCAACCCAAAGAGATAAGAGATCCCAGAGGTGGGCCCATGTAGGGAAAGTTTACTGCAGGCGAGGTTAGAGGCCGGGCTATCTCTTGCAGGAGGGCAGCCACACTAGGGGGAAGCAAAAAACTTTTATATCAGAGAGAGCGAGGGAGGGGGTTGTGCCTGGTCCTGGGAACAGCCAGGCTCAGTTGCTCACACGTAGTGAGGCCGCATCAGAGCTGCCCCCGACCCTCAATGATCAGGTTGTCCTCTTCTGGCCCTGAGAAGGGAGTAGAGACGTCCCTCCTGTCCTCTTGGCCCTTTTCCCGGACACTGATCAGGATAACAGGGGCAACAGGGGCGCCTGTCTCCTTCCTTCTGCCCCGCGGACCAGACATAGAAATCCAAAAACGTCTCGCACTACTCTGCTGGATTTTTTCTCCCTTGCAAACCTCGACTCAATGTCAACGTTACAATAAAATCCTTGGCTCACATTTTCTGCCCTTGAGTATAGTAAATACATCTTCCGTTAGGAAATGAAGTGCTACTGTTAACAAATCTAGTATAAATCTGATCTTTATCCCATTTCAATTGCATCTTTTTTTATGCACGTGAGAGGATCTGGGTACTCAAGTGATTTTTTTTTCTTTCAATCTTAGTAGCTTATCTAGAATATGTTTCAGTGTGGGCCACTGTGGTTGATTTTCCCAAGTGCACAGTGTGCTCTTTTAATAAAATAGGTTCAAGTATATTTTTATTTTAAGAAAGATAACTTTCCTCCTAAAAGAGATTTTTTTGTTGTTGTTGTGAATTTTTGAGGTCCTCAAGGACCTGAGTCACCTCAGTTTCTGCTTGGAGTGGAGCCTTGTCTTGTGAGGGTGAGTTTTTGCGTGAAGGCCTGTGTTCCTAGGCTCTGCAGTGCTTTAAGACTGACTCTAAAAAGTCTCAGTTTACACTGGCTTGCAAAATTCGATGATGTACAACTCTTCCCAAAACTGCATTTAGTGGCCTTACCCATGTCAAGAGCATTTATACTACAAGAGCCGGTTAACATCAGGGAGTCAAGGCTGGTTTTCATTGTTGGATGTTTGGTTTTAGAGATCTGATTTATCAGCACATCCTGGTTCTTAACAACATCAAAATTCCCTTTGCCCTGCTCTTTGGGTCTTCTCCCTGCTGCTAACCTCAAAGGTTCTGAGCAGTTTTGATGACAGTGATGATATGATCCTACTCACAATTATTGTGGGCATCTTGGGGAAACTCTGCCAACTAATTTTAATGAAAATATTGTCCAGCTGGGCGTGGTGGTGCACGCTTGTGATTCCAGCATTTGGGAGGCTGAGACAGGAGGATCGCAATTTGCAGACAACTTCAGCTACTTAGTGAGGTGAGACCCTGATTCAAAATAAAGAATAAAAAATAGGGCTGGGGTGTGGCTTGGAGGTAGAATGCCCCTGGATTCCATCCTCAGTACCACAAAAAAAAAAGAAGAAGAAGAAGAAGAAGAAGAAGAAGAAGAAGAAGAAGAAGAAGAAGAAAGAAAATATTGTTAGAGAGTTGTTTAAATATTGTTGTCCTCTTGCTGAGTATTTGGAAAGATTTATAATGGTCTTGCCAAGATAGCCTCCAGAAATATTTTCTAATGTTATTGGTAATAACAATGTTTGTGTTTTTATAAAACATTTTATATGTTTTTGTAATAGCAATGTGTAGTTTACATCGTTTTCACTTAATCCCCTTATGAGATAGAGCAGGCAGTTTCATTTTGTGGATGAGGAAGCCGAGGCCTGCAGAAGTCAAATGATTTGCTCACTTACAGCCAAGAAGTGGCGGCACTGGCACTTAAACTTACAATTTCCAATTTAAGTCTAGTGATCTATATTAAAGTGTAAATTCATTTCAACAAATATTTGTAAAACATTTTGGGGTAATATTCAGATATTTGGCTTTTTATTGACTAGTACCCATATATTTAACTGAATTTCTTAGTCATTCTTGCACCAAAACAACTCCTCTCTCCAGTTTCTCCATTTCTGAAAAATTGCATCCCACTTTTGTGGACACTCAAGCTTGAAACCAGGAAGCAGGGCAAAGAGGCATTCCCTCCGCATTGTAATTTAGGAATGCCAGTGAGTTTTCTTCCCTTTTCTTGTGCCCTCCGTGAAATTCCTCCTGCTTCACTGATGTTTGAAATCTCATCACTTATTGCTGTGCCTTAAAGCCAAGAGAAGGAAAGCAAGTCAATTTCTACTTTCCTAACGCTCAGCGCCAGGCACTGTCTGGTTTATACTGTACATCGATTTTCTACATAATGCCTTTTATAGATGAGGGAACTGAAACTCGGAGAAGTAATTTTTTCACAAGACAGGTAGATAGAAGGGATTAAAACTAAACCCAAATTGGACTGACTCCAAAAACTATAATTTATCTACTACCCCAGGCTAATATTTATGTGGGCCTGGCACTGTATTCAGTATTTGTCCTAATAGACACTTATTCTCAAAGTAAATCGGTGTGGCACCTGATAAAGGACCAACCCCCCATATGTCCCTAGGCCTTCCCACGGTCTCCGGCAGGGATTCAAATTGTCTCAGGTCTTTCTTTGGCCCCAAATCCTGCTGTCTCCGAGGATGCCACTATGGCTGGCAGAAAGCAGGGGAGAGTTGCTCCCTCACTCAGCCCTCAAAGCCCTGACCAACGGCTGATGGGAATGGCAATAGGGGCCACAGCTCCCCGCCTTTGGGTGGGTAACCCTACACCAGCTCCCGGAATTCTCCACCCGAGTTAAGCTCCGGTCGTTCTCTTGGTGATGCTCTCGACAACACACCCTTTGCTGGCTGCCTGCCTTTCTTCACTTCAGTTCCTAGCTTATCTATCTATATTATTTCTTGGGACTCTTTTCAAAATAGTCCACTTGCACTTCAATCTTGGCCTTGGGTTTCTCATGGCCATTAAGGCAGAGGTATTAGCAATTCTGGGTAGTGAGGTACTGACTTCCTACTCTTTGTTACTGGGATCAGCTGATCAGCTTAGGGCCAGCCCAGCCCAGCCCAGTGGTCCTGAGTTCTGTTCATCTTTGCAGTGTCCTTGTGCTATGGGTCTTCTTTTCAGCACTGAGTTCTTCCTTTTCCTTTAAGGCTATTATAGCTATTTACAGCTCCATGCTCTTGTTCAAATCCAAATCGAAAATTATACAAGCTTCACTAACTGATTTCTTTAGAAGGCTCCGCTTCCCTCCAATATCCTTTACAAAATTTAGATTTGCTTGCCAGGCAGGGTTGGTGCACGCTTGTAATCCCAGTACCTGAGAGGCTGAGACAGGAGGATCATGGGTTCAAGTCCAACTTCAGCAACTTAGGGAGGCACTGTTTCAACATAAAAACTAAAGTAGGGCTGAGGATGTAGCTTGGTGGAAGACTGCCCTTCAGTTCAATCCCCAGTACCACAAACCAACCAACCAAACCAAAACAAAAAACACAGACTGCCTGCCTTCCAGGTTGACCTGGCTGCGAGGCTTTGTCCATCTGTCTGCTGGTTTCTCTGGCCCTCCCTCTCTCACTGAAGCACTGCTTTTCTAATGCTTGTCATTTCTGCCTCATCATGAGGCCCTTTTTCTGCCTCCCTATCCCCACTTATACATTTGCTATATGCTTGAGCTGTAGATGTGTAGGGAATTACCCTATTTACTTAGTCCGATATGTACAGCAGCTCGAGTGGTAATGGAATGTACAGTTCTTACATTACTAAGCCTCTGACTCGCGAGTCCATTAACCTCTGGCCCCTGTTCTGCCAGGATTCAACAAAGGAGAAGTCAAAAGTTTAACTCTCAGCTGGGAGGAGAATCACCGTGCAAATGCAGATTCTTTTGGGCACTGAAATGAAGGTCCCAATACTGACCTTGCTGTGTCTTGCAATCATTTCTTCTGACAAAGGGGCAGTAGACGCTGTTTTCACTGAGAATCTTTTTAGACATTTTGCCATTAAATCCAGTTTTTCAGCTACCCAGTTCCACAAAATAAATAAAGGGAAACAACAAAACAACAGCAAAACATGATAAACACAGTTTTGCAAGTGCAAGCCTAGCCCTAATATAACTGGAGTTGCTGCCTTGGGGATTCCCATTCAGCTCCACCTCCTGACATCTCCTTTCTGTCCTGGACCCTCTTTGGCTCTCTCTCCCTCTGGCAGCACCTCAGCACATACAGTTTTTAGCGGCATCTCACCTGTCCTGTGCTCTGTTTCCTCGAGGCTGAGCCAGACAGAGGCCAACAACTCTAGCTCAGAATCCCAGAATTTCCAAGCTGAAATAACTCTATAGATAAAGTTGGTGGATTAATTTTAAGGAAGGTCAGAATAGGGATATATGTATATGCACGGATGTGTGTGGGTATATGCATAATATAGAACAGAAGCTCTTTGGGGGGCATCTCTTAGTCACTCTGCCAAAGATTTCTTCCCTCCTAAGAGCTGCCCCACCCATAAATGATACACAGATGAAACTATCTTATCTCTTGAGTTCAATGACCTGAGCTCAAGATATAGCCTTAAACCAAACAGGAGGGATTAGTGAACCATTAGCTTCCTCAGGAATTTTCGCTATGAGAGTTAACTGTTTATGAGGTCACAAATGTCTTTAAAATCTTGGAATATAATATATTAATTAAGACTTCCATTCTGAGATACTTTAGAATCCCATGAACTTGTAAGAAGTGCATTCAGTACTTTCCATCCAGGTACCAGTTTCATAGTGCCTTATATATTGTAGGTGAACTCGGTATAGAGTGATTGACGGAAGGATTGGTGAGATAACTATAAATTGTGCCTTTTAACAGACTTATTGAGAAATGCTCAGAAATTTCTGAGATAAATGTATGCATAACAGTTATAATATATGAAGAAATCACTGGGAGATTTATATGTACACACACACACTCCTCTCTCTCTATCATCATCATCGTCATCATCATCATCATCATCATCATCATCATCCAGGGATAGAATGAATCTTCTTAATCATTCAGTAACCTTTGTATCTTGTTTCTAAAATTTTTAGAAAGTTTTTATACATATGACAGAAATTTCAGCAAATTGTGTTGTGGTTAATTAGTGAACATGATGGCATTTAGTTTGTGAAACGCCAGTGTCTTTGCTCCTTAATTGGTCAGACATCCATGGAGTGGGCCGAGGCAGTGTATGGCTGAGGCAAGGGGGGATCCAGTTGGCAGGGCCTTTCTGAAGGACCTCGAGGCTTCTCTGTTCTGAGCTCCTCAGACAAGGAGTATGGCTTATAGACATTATTCTCACAGAATAAGAGAACAGCCCTTCTTTCACTTATAATCACCTGCAGCGGCTCCTCCGGTTTATCATTCTTTTATCTCCCTTTGGAATTCTCATAGGCAAAAGGTGCTCAGGGCTGCCATGCTGCCCCAGGTCAGAGAACCATACATTTTTGGAATTTTATGTGGACTGGACACTAAAAACAAGATACCCTAAGAAACTTGTCTTTGGGAACAAGTTAGGCAAAGCCTAGCTCCCTTGAAATGCACTTCATAAGCACTGCACTCAAATCAACCTCCTCTAGGACTTGTGGAGAAAGAAGGTGGGTGGTTTCTTTCTTTGTCTTCTTTTTTAATGTGATAAAAATTCACTGTGCCAGCTGAGCGTGTACATTCTCTGCAGGAAAGAGAAGTGTTAGGGTGAGGCCCTCTGGGGCAGTTCCCAACGCTGCCTCAGCAGTGACGAAGGTTTAAGCTGAAAGCTACATCAAGTTCAAAATGCATATTTTACAAGTGGATGCGAGGGATGGTGTCCTGGATTCTGCCAGGCATGCACAGAGCAGCCTGTCACGCAAGGCAGAGGGCGGTGAACCAACCACTCTACTCCCTGGGAGGCCAGGCCCTCCTGGGAGCAAAGTCACCTAACTTCTCCGGTCCAAACCAAGAAGTAAATTCTCAAATTCTGAGAAAGACAAACAGTAAAGTTACACAAAAAAAGGAAGGAAGGAAGGAAGGAAGGAAGGAAGGAAGGAAGGAAGGAAGGAAGGAAGGGAGGGAGGGGCAAGCAGTCAACAAACCATTTGGCTAGACTATTGCCTAAGGTTTTAATGCCTTCTCCTCTCTAACTTAATAGGAAAATCTTGGAGCAAGGACAAGGCCATGTGCAGGATGAGTGCCCAAGGTCAAAGGCCTTGGATGTGCAAGGACCACATCCTCGAGAGTTGGTAACATCAGTATGGAAGGAGCAAGAGTGTTTGTGGAGAAAGCTTGAATGCTTAGGGAGAGTCTGGCCTGGGTGTTGGAAGGCTAGGGACAGAGGCAGGGGTAGAGCAATGTTAGCAGATGCAAAATCAAGCTCAGACTGTGAGGCGATTCATTGTGTTATTCATCCTTTTCCCCTAACATTTCATGAAGGGAGAATATGGAGGTGATCAACATCTAGAGGAACTCCAAAAGAGAAGAGTGGAAGACATCTCAAAAGCTTTAGGGAGGGTGTGAGACTGACATCCTTGACTTCAGGGTCTGCAGCTGGAGCACCACCCCTTTCTCCATGCTTTCTCTCTGCCTCCCAACAACTTCTCTATCAATGCTCTCAGTCCTGTTACTTGGGGGATGGTTCTGATCCCAGGTCTCCAAATCCAGAATGACAAACTGAGAGTACAAAGGAGATGTAAAATATTTGAAAGGATATCTCTGGGAGCAAGCTGGATCTGAGTCTGGAAGAAACAAAGATTGGGCCTTCCACTAGGCAAAGTGGATGTATTCTACACTGTCTTAGGGCTGTCAGATTAACAAAAATACAAATGCACTGATACATGCTATAATATGGATGAATGTTGAAACATGCTAAGAGAAAAACGCACATCGTATGAGTATGTGTACAGGAAATGCCTAGATTGAGGATAAAATCTATAAAGACAGAAAGTAAACTAATTGTAGCCCCAGGTTGCAGAATGAATGGGTAGAGTACGACTTATAACAGCAAAAGGATTTCTATTTGGGGTGATAAGGACAATCTACAATTATATAGTGGTGATGGTTGCACCATCTTTTGAATATAGAGTCATGTGCCCCTTAACAACAGGGCCGTGTTAAATGTGAACTTAGTGATTTTGTCATTGTGCAAACGTCATAGAACGTATGTACACAAACACAGCCACAACATCACTAAGTGATATAATCTTATGGGATCAGTTTCCATTGTTGGTCAAGATGTTGTTATGCAGGACAGGACTGTACTAAAACCCAATAAGTTTTATATTTAAAGTGGTAGAGTTTTATGATATAAGAATATCTTAAAAAACTATTTTAAAATATAAGATGCCAAATTAAATTTGACTGATATCAGGTATGCCACATATTGGGATTTAGAGACCTGAGAAGTCATTGCATAGTTTTTCTCTTTTGCAAAATCCTTTAAGAGGGCCAGGTGTGGTGGCACACGCTTGTTATCCCAGCACTCGGGAGGCTGAGACAGAAGGATCTGGGTTCGCGGCCATCCTCAGCTACTTAGTGAGGCTTTTTGCAACTCAGTGAGACCCTGTTTCAAAATAAAGAATAAAAAATAGGGCTGGGGGTGTAGCTCTGAGGTAGAATGCCCTTGGTTTCTATCCCTAGGACTGCGAAAAAAATAGAATATTTGAAAATTGCAAATGGTACATAAGGTTGGAAAAATAGGATGTTCCTATTTGTAAATAGTGTAAAAAGTGAGATTAACTTCACAAGGGCCAGGGATATAACTCAATGTTAAGCCGGGCGTGGTGGCGCATGTTTGTAATCCCCGTGCTTGGGAGGCTGAGACAGGAGGATCACGCAGGTTCAAAGCCAGCCTCAGCTACTTAGTGAGGCTCTCAGCAACTTAGTGTGACCCTGTTTCCAAATAAAATATAAAAAAGGGCTGGGAGTATAGCCCGGAGGTAGAAAGCCTCTGGGTTCCACCCCCAGTACCACACACACACACACACACACACACACAAAAAAAAAAAAAAAAAAAAAAAAAGATTTAACTCAATGTTAGAACACTTGCCTAGCATGTAGGAATCCCTAGGTTGGATCCCTAGCACCATAAAGAAAAAGAAAAAGACTGATATTTTATGACGGCTGATGTCTTGTTATGGGTAAAAAAAATAACCAATTTTCTTTTTATTCATTCATTTTTCCCCTCAAGTTCTAAGGATTGAACCCAGAGTGTCATGCATTCATGCATGCTAGGCAAGCACTCTACTACTGAGGTACATCTGCAGCTCCCTTTTCTTTCTTTCTTTCTTTCTTTCTTTCTTTCTTTCTTTCTTTCTTTCTTTCTTTGTGTGTGGTGCTAGGGATTGAACTCAGAGGCATTCTATCTCTAAACTACACTCCTGGACTGAGTTTTATTTGGAAACAGGGTCTCACTAAGGTACTGAAGGTCTTACTATGTTGCTGAGCCTGGCCTCAAATATGCAATCCTCCTGTGTCATCCTCTCATGTACTGGAGTTACAGGTGTGCACCACCATGCCTGGCTCATTCATTCTTAAAGACTGAGCCAGCTGGGTGTGGTGGTGCACGCTTGTCATCCCAGCATTCAGGAGGCTGAGACAGGAGGATCGTGGTTCGTGGCCAGCTGCCGTTACTTAGTGAGGTTCTTTGCAACCCTGTTCGAAATAAAGAATAACAAGAACAACAAAAATCGGGCTGGGGGTGTAGCTCAGAGGTAGAATGCCCCTGGGTTCCATCCATAGTACCGTCAAAAAAAAAAAGCCAGTCTCACCTTTCCCCATCAAAGATCTCAGTTTGTGTTATGGTAGGAAGGAAAGCTAAGTATGCGATGGGGGTTGAGAACACAGACAGGGACTCACGTGAATAAAGTGGAACCTGTGCGTCTCGTCGCTCCACCTCTGATAACTGGTCACCGCTGTGGCTTCACCACAGGCTGCACACGGGCCTGGCTGGGGGCTCAGAGGAGCTGGAGGGAGAGACAGGACACAGGGAGCAGTAGCAGATCAGAGCAGCTTGTGTGAGCTGGCGCGCTGCCTGCCAAGCCTGCGAGGATGGCCAAGGCTTTGCTTCTTCCTGTGGGCAAGCCCAGCTCAGCAACATGTGGGGGAGAGAATGTGGATTCCTGGATGCGTTTCCAAGAACGTGGATTCTTATTGCCTTTGACAGAGCACAGTGGAAATGCCGTTCCAGCTTTGCTAACCTGGTACAACACAAAGTCACCCTGGGAACAGATAATCCATACTTTCTGTCTTTATCGAGTGTGCACTCGAATAAGGAAATAAATAACAAATAAATAAATGAGTTTGTGTGCCTATTTCTGTGTGTGTGTGTGTGTGTATGTGTGTGTGTGTGGTACTGGGGGTGAAACCTAGGGGATTTTTCTACCTCCAGGCTATACTCCCAGACCTATTTTATACTTTATTTGGAAACAGGGTCTCACTAAGTTGCTGAGAGCCACACTAAGTAGCAGAGGCTGGCTTTGAACCCATGCGATCCTCCTATCTCAGTCTCCCAAGCACGGGGATTACAAGCATGCGCCACCACACCCAGCTGTGTGCTTATTTCTTATGACAGCATTCTGAAATAAATATTTGTATTATTCCCACTTTACAGAGGAAAAAAACTAAGGTAGAAATAGGTATTTTCTGGAATAAGTTTGCAATAAAAACTGATGCCAATACCTGCTACTTTATTTTGATTATACTGCATAAAGCTTTCCCCAAACACTCAACTCAAACCAAACCTCCTTTCAGGCGGTAGCAGAGATTTTAGTAGTGTATTGCATTCATACACTTATTTTGTGCTTATTGATAATGAGCTTCCCTAACTGGATATGCAGCTCTGTGATGGGTACATGTGTTCACTGTGGCTGTTAGAGTGTTGTGGGTTCACCTGCACCTGTGACTCTTATGTTGCCTTAATGCCTTTGACAGAGCATGCTGCGTGTGCCTGCAAGGTGTGCCTCCTGTTGGCCAGAGTAGCACTAAGTCTGAAAGGGATCTCCTAAAATCCTTTTATCCAGACTTTGACAAGCAGTCAGAGCTGGGCGTGGTGGCGTACGCTTGTAATCCAGTACTTGGGAGGCCGAGACAGGAGGATTGCAGTTTTGAGTGCCCCAGCAACTTAGTGAGGCACTCCTCAATTTAGTGAGACCCTGTTTTAAACTAAAGACTACAATAGGGCTGGAATGTAGCTCAGAGGTAGAATGTGCCTGGCTTCAAGTCCCAGTATAAAGAAAGAAGAAAGAAAGAAAGAAAGAAAGAAAGAAAGAAAGAAAGAAAGAAAGAAAGAAAGGGAGAGAGAGAAAGGAGGAAGGAAGGAAGGAAGGAAGGAAGGAAGGAAGGAAGGAAGGAAGGAAGGAAGGGAGGAAGAGAAACCCTTCAAGGACTCACCTGTGTGCTGGTATCTTGATAATCACTTAATCCAGATAGTTCAGGGCAAGGGAACATCCAGGGACAAATGAGTGCCTGGTGGTGCTCACTATTTGCTGTAAAGAGGAATAGGGATCATGCCAAAGGAGCACTAAACAAATACTTGGAGCTCATTCAGCCCTTGGAAGGTACAAGAGATTCAGATAATCTCAGTACTTGGGAGGCTGAGACGGGAGGAGTGAAGGTCAGCCTCACAACTTAGTGAGACCCTCAACAACCTAAGGACTGGGGGTGTAACTTGGAGGTAGAATGCCCTTGAATTTAATCCCTAGGATATAAGAAAAAGAAAAAAAAAAAAAAGGACAAGGAGTAGGAGGAGAAAAAGGGAAAGGAACTCAAAACAGACCCCAGAATGAAAAGGCCCTTTGTCGACTTTCATTTAGATTTATTTAACATTCAACCCACAGAAGATGGAAGCTGGCGCATGACCTGGAGGGAAGGGCCCCACCCAGCTCACATCGTTTTGGCATTAGCTGTTATTGGCTTCCATGAAACACTGGGAAGGGGTTTGTTCTGTGTTTGGGTTTCCTTAAAAAAAAAAATCATTACAGTTTGAGTTGCAGTATTTCCTCAACTATGTGAAGGGAAGGGAGTGGTGACTTCCGAAAGGATTTATATTTTTAGATTGAAATATGCTTTTACAAAGCTTTTCTCAGAAAACCCATTTTACAAAAGCATTCTGAACAACAGAACACACATTTTAAATCATAGGTAAGGTAGTTTAGCTTACAAAATACATTTTATAAGCCAATAAGTTTATTCTAAAAGAGGGCAAAAAATGCTTCTGGATTTTAAAATATCTGCTTCCACCAGGCGTGGTGGGGCACGCTTATAATCCCTGCGCTTGGGAGGCTGAGAGAGGAGGATCTCACAGGTTCGAAGCCAGCCTCAGCTACTTAGTGAGGCTCTCAGCAACTTAGTGAGACCCTGTTTCCAAATAAATTATTTTAAAAAAATAGGGCTGGGTGTATAGTCCAGAGGTAGAATGTCCCTGGGTTCCATTCCCAGTACCACAAAAATAAATAAATCAATAAATAAAATATCTGCTTCCACTGTACTTTCTGCTGAATTCTCTGGCTTTAGGCTCACCTGTCAGCAGAGTCAGGACAGCTGCTCCCTTGAAATGACAGTTCAGGTAGGCAGGAGGGAGACACGGGAGATGCACAACTCACAGTGTTGGGTCATAAACGTACGGTGTGTGGCAGCTCAAGGGAGCCTAGAGGGTCCAGTCCAGCATTTGTCCTGGTGCTGACCATGGGCACCAGGAGGTGGGCCGGGAGTCCGCATGTTCCATGTGTGGTCCAGGCAAGCTGTCCATAGCCACTGGGCTCAGTGGCCTTATTTCACAAACAAGCGGGCGGTGGTCTGCAGAGGTAAAAGGACTCTGAACAAGCTGCCAGTGTGAACGGAACCCACTTGGGACCGGCGGCTCCAACAGGGGCCTTGGCTGCCCCAGCGAGGCGTTGACAGGTGGACGCAGCCTCTGTGCCAGGCTGTATAGGGCTTCCTCCATTCTGCTCTTATTTGCTTGTCTTGAAATCCATTGATGAGGACAAAAGTCCTTTATGTCACTGTTGGAGATAAACTGTGAATGCTTTTTAGTAAAGTGCCTGGCATAAAATATCCAAAACTTAGGAGATGTGATAATGGGTGATAATTTCTGAGCAGATTTTTATATTTTTTAAAAGAGGTAATATGGAGTTGTGTAGGACCCCAAAGGGTGCCCTAAATGGAAGGAAAGTCACAGATCACAGACTGAGGACTGGCTAGAGGATGGGATGGTTTTTTTCTTTTCAGTACTGGGGATTGAACCCAGGGGCATTCTACTTCCGAACTACACTCCAGCCCTATTTTTTATTCTTTATTTTGAAACAGGGTCTCACTGAGTTGCAAAGGGCCTCACTAAGTGGATGAGGCTGGCGGAGAACTGTGATCCTCCTGTCTCAGCCTCCCAAGTACTGGGATTCTGAGCATGCGTCACCACGCCCGGCAGAATTTTGTGTTCTAACTTTTTATTATGAAAAATATTAAACATTCACAAAAATTAAAGGACAGTTTACTGTACACATGTATTGAGATATCACATTAGACCCCATAAATATCTACAAATATTATGTGTTAATTAAAAAAAAAGTGTACTGATTTCTTAGGAACCTACCATTTATATTACTTTTAGTGTGTGTGTGTGTGTGTGTGTGTGTGTGTGTGTGGTACTGGGGGTGAAACCCAGGGGCTTTTCTACCTCTGGGCTATACTCCCAGACCTATTTTATACTTTATTTGGAAACAGGGTCTCATTAAGCTGCTGAGACCCTCACTAAGTAGCTGTGGCTGGTTTCGAACCTGTGCGATCCTCCTGTCTCAGCCTCCCAAGCGCTGGGATTACAAGTGCGTGCCACCACACCCGGCTACCATTTACATTAAAAAATTATAAATGTGTCCCCACATGTGCATGATCTCTCCAAGGCACACTCTGGGTGTGATCGTGTGTGCACAGGTGTTTGTGTTGTCTGAGTTGAGCGTTCCTCTTAAGAATGCAGACTGCTCGACAGGAAAAAGTGACAGACACTGCAAGGAAGTTTAGAGTTTATCTCAAGTCAAAAAGTAAGGAAAGCCGGGCGTGGTGACGCACGCTTGTAATCCCCACGCTTGGGAGGCTGAGACAGGAGGATCGCACAGGTTCGAAGCCAGCCTCAGCTACTTAGTGAGGCTCTCAGCAACTTAGTGAGACCCTGTTTCCAAATAAAGTATAAAATAGGTCTGGGAGTAGAGCCCGGAGGTAGAAAAGCCTCTGGGTTCCACCCCCAGTACCACCAAAAAAAAAAAAAAAAAAGTCAGGAAAGAGGGACCAGACCCAAGACTTCTGGGATCCCAGCCTCTGTTCTTTTCACTGGATTATTAACCACGATGATTCATACCCTACATTTTAATCATGCTTTTGAGTGTTCAAACTGCTTTCACATAATGCATATTATTTCAGTGTCACCCAGCCTAGTGTTAAGGAAAGAGGACAATAACAGGGAAGGAGACAATACAGGGTGTGCAAGACCTGAAGGCAGAGTGCTGCCAAGGAGCTGCAGTTCAAAGCACACGCTGTTTTTCTCATGCTGAACTCGGTGCTTAAGGAAGAGCCACGGTGCTTCCAGCTGCTCTTCCCCCCAGGCTGGAATCTTGACCAGACTCACCTGCTCCCACTCCCAGCTCCAGGTGCCTCCCTCGGCTCCCGTTTCTCCCCTGCTGCCCTCTTTCTGGAACACGCTTCCTCCCATCTTTCCAGTAGGGTTGGGTGTCCCTCAACCCCACCCCAGCCTCTGCTCCCACCCCACCCGGGCTTCCTCCTGTGTTTTCTCTCTTTACTGGGTTGTCATTTCCTTCTTGCTTTTTGGTTTTCTCCCCTGTGTCTTGGGGTTGGGGGTGTAGATCAGGTGGAGAGCACATACCTAACATGTGTAAGGGCCTGAGTTACACACACACACACACACACACACACACACACACACACACACACACACACTCACTCTTAACAGCTTTTATATATTCTCAGTGCTAAGCTCAATCTCTTACTATTTATTGCATAGTAAGTGTGCCATAAGTAATATTTGTTGAATTAATGACCAGAAATAATAAACTTATTACAATGATTTAGACTTGCACTTGATGCATTTAAGGCTTAAATGCATGGGGAACAAAACACAGGAGGGTTTGTTTTATTTTGATGTTTGTTTTCCAAGAGCAGGAGAAAAGAGAGAGAGTTGGGCAGGTATTGCAGAAGAGAGGAAACGAATTTCAATGCACTTAGCACAGGGGCTTAGGCAACTTGGAAGGCAGCCCAAGGGAATATTTGCAGAGTTGAAGACCCAGTCTCCGGGACAGGGAGTGTGGAATTTTTCAAACAAAGAGTTTATTGACCTTTGTGCCACAGCCAGAGAGGAAGGGAGGTGCCAGGGAGCGGGTGGAGAGGAGTGCCGAGGCATGAGCAGGACAGAGGCTCAGCCACAGTGCTGCCCGGGGGCCAGAGTGGGAGTGCTCCCTGGACAGCCCAGGCAGGACTCTGCCAGGAGGCAAAGGAAGAGGTCTGAGTGTCGAGTTTTACCCAGTGTCCTCAGTGTTGGCCAAGCGCTACCCATCTCTGTCAGATATATTTACTTCTTTTTGACCTGGGAACAAGTCCAGGCTTATCAGTGTGATAAATTCCAGCCACATGTCCCGTGCACTTGGCCATCATACTCAACACTTGAAGGAGAAAGTGGATTGAAAGAACTCTTTCTGTGATGATCAGTATAGACTAAAGATTAAGGCCTTTTTGGGGGGTTGCTGGGGATTGAACCCAGGACTTTGCACTTGCAGAGCAAGTCCTCCACCATTGAGTTACATTTCCAGCCCTGAAGTGACTTTTTTTTTTTTTTTTTTTTTTTGCATTACTGGGGATGGAACCCAGGGGCATTCTATCTCCGAGCTATACCCTCATTCCCCGCCACCCACTGCCATTTTTAAAAATTCTTTATTTTGAAACAGGGTCTCACTGAGTTGCAAAGGGCCTAAGTAGCTGAGGCTGTTGGCAAACCGCGATCCTCCTGTCTCAGCCTCCCAAATGCTGGGATTACAAGTGTGTGCCACCATGCTACGCTTGAAGTGACAGTTTTGTATATCCCAGTGTGCAAGAAAAAAAAAATCCTAAAATACAGACTTGCTATAAATGTGGAGGAAAATTTTATTTTTGCTCCCTTAATTAGACCATATGTTTCTAGAATGGGGATTGAGTCTGCTTTACATTGTAGCATACACTGTTGTTTGTAGTGTGTGTGTGTGTGTGTGTGTGTGTGTGTGTGTGTGTGTGTGTGTGTGTCTGGTAAGTATTATGACTCTAGAAACATCTTGATTTGGCCCAACTCAATCAGTATTTTTCTTTTTCTTTTTGTAAAACTATTTTTTCAAACTTTTTTTTTTCTTGGCGCATTGTAATTATATATCATAATGAGACTCAGAATGTTGGAAACATACATGCATACAGCACTTGTCCAGTCAGTATTTTTGGTACTGGAGATTGAACCCAGGGGCATTCTACCTCCAAGCTACACCTTCAGTCTTGTTTTTATTTTTTATTTTTTATCTGTTTTAAATCAGGGTCTCACTAGGTTGCTGAGAGCCTTGCTAAGCTGCTGAGGTTGTCCTCGAACTTATGATCCTCCTGTCTCAGCCTCCTAAGTACTAGGATTATGGATGTACACCACCATGCTTGGCTTTAATGTCACTTTTAAGACTCTTTCATGAATGTTGGGAAGAAAATTAAATAAAAACTGAGCTCTGAGAGCATAAATATATAAAGAAAAAATGGAAATTGTAGAAGGTAGGAATATGCTAGCAAGGATGAAGGAACTTGTAGTAGGAATCCCTACCAGTCAGGGAGCCAGAAGGAAGAAGCAGTCCAGTTCAAGTTCACTGGGCCATCAGAGAGCAGCTGAGACTGGTCTCCAATTAAGTAGAGTCTAGAGTTTGCAGAATTAAATATATTTCATTAGTGGCTCTTCAAATCCAATTAAGTATGGCCAGATTTGCAATGGCTTCGAGTTTAGCTTCTAGCTAAAACCTGAGGTCTGAAAGTTGGCTTATTCTTGGGCTGTTGATTAAAGCCTGAATTGTTGGTTCGACAAAGCAAAAACAACAATAAAATGATTTCACATCTTTGGAATCCTTAAGCAGGTGAGCTTGTTCTGCCTGAGATGAAACCATTTATCATGCATGAACCTCCGCCATTTGTTTTCTCAGGTTACAGATTTTGAAGGGGCACTGTGTGAAACTGCCACGTCAGGGACATGCAATCAGGTCTTTGACAAAGCACCTGTGTTAGAAAGGCGCCAGGGCAACGTAAACACAATAAGAAGGAGCACACGCAGGCTTCATGTTCAAATCTCACAGGGAGAGAAATGCTGATAAGAACTTCCAGCGCCGGGAGAGGTGAGGGTGCTGCCATGTCCCTAAATCGGGGAAGTTTTATGCTATCTTAGACTAACTTGGAATACATAATGGTGGCTTTGTAGATGTGTCCCAAGTGGGAAATGTGTTACCAAAAGAGATTTTCCAGGTGTAAATTTTCTCTATTGGAAATCATATAAAAATTGGGTGGTAAGGTAAAAAATGCACAAAATGGTAAAAATTGTCTATAAGGTTATCATCATTATAATGATTGCATTAAGGGTGGGGTGGATTAGTGAACAATTGTATGAGTGTCCCCCCAAGGCCCATATGCAAAGTTTTGGTCCCAGGGTGGTCATTTTGGAGGTGCTGGGTACCTTTATGAGGTGGGAGTTTGTGGGAGGTCCTTAGGTTATTAGAGGTGTACCGTGCAGGGGGTTGTGTGACCCTGGCTAATAGCACGCTCTTCTCTCTGTCTCTGTCTCTGTCTCTCTCTCTCCTTTTTCCTTCATGATGTGAGCACGCTCCCTAACACATATTCCTGCCATGATGTACCATCCTTGCCAGACGTCCAAAGAAATGGGGCAACCAGATCTTGGATTTGAACCTCCAGAATCATGAGCCAAAATAGACCTTTCTTTACTTCATTTGGTTTCAGAACCAAACCAATTAGAAATATTTCAGATATTTCTGTAATAAATGATGATCTTTAGAATTTAAAATAATCAGTTCTTCCCTTCAAGGGAACATTCATATTAAGTATGAATTATGCTTTGGTAATTCTCTGAATGTGGAAAACATCTTGTTTCTGCTCATTCCTGTAGGAGAAATACTGGCTTGGTGTCTTTCCAGCACTCACGTGAGAGAGTGCAGTAACCTTTGTCTTGGCTCTTGTGGCTCTGTCCAGAGTAGACACTGGACACTCCTTTCCACTCAGACATAATTCAGCAGAAATCCTTTCAGAAACAGTTCCATTTGTGTTTTTATGATGCTGGAGATTGAACCCAGTGGCATTCTACCTCTGAGCTATACCCCAGCCCTATTTTTAATTTTTAAAATTTTTTTAATTTATTTTATTTTTTTTTTTTGTGTGTGTGTGGTACTAGGGATGGAACCCAGGGGTTTTCTACCTCCAGGCTACATTCCCAGACCTATTTCATATTTTATTTGGAAACAAGGTCTCACCAAGCTACTGAGAGCCTCACTAAGTAGCTAAGTATAAGTGTGTACCACCATGCCTGGTTTCTATGTTTTTATTCTTTTTTTAATTAATTTTTTTTGTGGGTCTGGGGATGGAACAGAGAGGCATTCGACATCTCAGCTATATCCCCTGCACTATTTTTTATTTCTTATTTTGAAACAGGTTCTCACTAAGTTGTGGAGGGCCTCACTAAGTGGCTGAGGCTGGCTGTGAACCCAGATGCTGCTGTTTCAGCTTCCCAAGTCCTGAGATTACTAGTGTGCACCACCATGCCCAACTCGATAACAGTTCCTTTTATAATGGCATAGGCACAAGACTCTTCAGTCCCTTTCTGACCTGTGGATATGTAAACTGACTTCCCCCAAAGATGATTCTGCAGTCACAGAACACTATCTGACCTCGTTGGCGAGATATTTATTCATTCCTTCTTCTAGAATTAGGTCCAGATCCCTCTACTTGGCTTCTAACACCTTCTGTAGCTCAGCTCCAAATGCAATTCCTGGCTTGAGGTACATTTTGAAATAAAAAGGGTAAGGCCCATAAATCGCCAGGTGCTGGTAGGTGGGTGGATATAAAGATTATAAAGACACAGGGCAGGGTGCTCCAACACTATGAGCTCATCTCCTGACCCATCCAGCCACAAATACTGTTCTTATTTACTGCTTTTTTCCCCTTACCCTTTCCAGACTGCTACCCAGATCCCTTAGGACCCAGCATCTTAGTTTGTGTGTGCTGCTGTAACAAGATGCCATAGAATGGGTAGCTTAGAAACAATAGAAATGGCCTTTTCACATTTCTGGAGGCCAGGTGTACTTGGTATCTGGTGAGGGCCCCAGCCTGGTTCACAGATGGCTGTCTTCTTGCTGTGTCTTTATATAGCCAAAGGAGTGAAGGCTCTCCATGATGTCTTTTTATAAGGGCATTCATTCCATTTGTGAGGACTGTCCCTTCATGACTTCATCACACCCAAAGGTCTTTCCATCTAATGCCATCACACTGGGGCAAGATTTCAACATATGAGTTTTGGAGGGACCACTGCTCCGGCAAACATTTCTCTTTGCTATGAAAGCTTCTCTGGCTACTTTAATTTTCACTGCCCTTTTATTCTGAAACTTCAAAGTAACAAAACTCTCTTTCACATAATCAAGGAGGGAGAGCCATATCATCAGCTTCAATTTTTGTTTTTATTTCAGGCCTATTGGTCTCCTATCTTTCATTCCTACTGTTTTGTTTAATTACCTACTCTTTCTTTTTTTTTTTTAACTAGGGATGGAACCCAGGGGAGTCTACCTCCAAACTATACCCCCAGACCTATTTTTTATTCTTTATTTTGAAACAGGGTCTCACTGAATTGCAAAGGGCCTCACTAAGTAGCTGAGGCTGGCTGAGAACCATGATCCTCCTGTCTCAGCCTCCCAAATGCTAGGATTACAAGGGTGCGCCACCACGCCTGGATCAATTACCTACCTATTTTTAAATATTAAATATTAATTTAATATTAATTTTAAATATTAAAAAGGGGACTTCCGGAAAGATGGCTACAGAGAAAAGCGGGGCTTACAAGCCCCGCTTACAACCAATCTCTATTACCACAAAATCAGTGCCTTTCATAGCCAGAAAACACCATCAGCAGAGAAAAAAAAAATGTAAATACAAGGGACAGAGAAAAAGAGGGCTGGAAAAATGAGACACCAGAAAGAAACCAGACTGCAGTGCTGCGGCCGGAGCCGCAGTGCGGAGCGGCGTGGGTGCCATCTTCCCTTGCAGCACTAGACTCCAGAGAAGAAGGGGACTCAGAACAGAGCTCAGAGCCACAGAGGAGCTATGCCGGCCTCACGCCCAAGGACGCAGCAGCAGTGCCTTACTGCCGGTGGCAGCGGCGAACTCACCGGACGGTACCAGACCAACACACTCAACAGCCCATGAGGCTCCAGAGAGGAGCGGTGGACAGTGAGCCGAGGTGAGCTGCTGAGGATCAGCTGGCCGGAATTCGGCAGATTTTTCGGCGCAGGGAGTTTCTAAAGCTCCCAGGGGCTGGGCTCAGCACACCCTGCAGGGACAGAGAGCGGAGCTCAAAAACAGAGAAGAAATAGGCCAGCCTCACGGCCGAGGGCATAACAGTGGTGCCATATTGACACCGGCGGTGGCAGCAACAGCGAATTCACCGAGTCCACTACAGCTCCATCAGTGCACTCAACAACTGTGAGTCAAATTGTGGCCCCTAGAGGAGAAATCCCACTACTGTACTCCCAGGGACTTGACCCAGTGGGGGAGTGGCGGTGGCAGAGATATCACACCATAGTCACAACTCACTGCAGGAGAACGCCCAACCTGGCACTCCCCATGGTCTAAAGCAGCCTCGATTGACTCCCTGGGTCTGAGACTTTATGATACAACCCAGTAAAGAAGTAGTGGGGACTGAGATACCACAGACTCAAGATCCAGAGAACCTTAAGTGAAGTCGTAGTGACCTAGGGAAGAACCCAGAGAAGGCACAAACTTCCAAAATCATGGGAAAGAGGAATAACAATGGAGCAATGAATGCCCACAATCCCACAACATCAGAACCTGATAAAACAGAAATTCAGAGATTTATAGAAGATCAAATCAGGAAAATAACTGTAGAAATAATAGAGGTGTTTCGAAAAGAATTCAGAGAGAGCCAAAAAGAGATAAAGAATGTAATTAATGAAGTAAAGGCCTCAATTCAAAGTATAAACAACCAATTAGACCACGTGGAGAATAGAATCTCGCTCCTAGAAGATGATCACTCCAAAAATGGACGCATAGTTTCTAATTTAGAAAAAAAATTTCGACAGCAGGAATCTGACATTGAAGAAATATGGGCCCATTTTAAGAGAGCTAACCTAAGAATAATTGGAATAGAGGAGAGAAAAGAAGGTGAAACCAAAGGGATCAACAATCTCTTCAAGGAAGTAATAGCAGAAAATTTCCCAAACATAGAGCAAGAGGTCGATACACAGGTCCAGGAAACTTATAGAACCCCCGTTAGAGGGGATCGGAGAAGAGAATCCCCACGCCACATAATTGTCAAAATGACCAATGTGGAAACCAAGCAGAGAATCTTAAAGGCAACAAAAACAAAGGGCCAAGTGACATTCAGAGGCAAGCCAATTAGAATCACTCCAGACTTCCCAAACCAAGTCATGAGAGCCAGAGGGCTTGGAGTAACATATTCCAAACTCTGAAAGAAAACAACTTCCAGCCAAAAATTTCCTACCCAGCAAAACTTTCTATCAAAGTAGATGGGGAAATAAGAAGCTTCTATGACAAACAAGAACTGAAGGAATTTATGTCTTTAAAACTAGCGCTAGAGAAAATACTCAAAGAGATTAACTATAAAGAAGAAATAGGTAACACACACCAGAACCAGAGAAACAAGATTTTCCATCCAACAGACAACTAAGATTGGTTATCTGTGGAGATTATTATTTATGTTAGTCTTTTACCTATCTCTAAATTGTATTGTTTGGCCGGGCGTGGTGGCGCACGCTTGTAATCCCCGCGCTTGGGAGGCGGAGACAGGAGGATCACGCTGGTTCGAAGCCAGCCTTGCTGGCTTAAGAGACTCTGTTTCCACATAAAAATGTTAAAAAATAGGTCTGGGAGTGTAGCCCGTGGGAGTGTATCCCGGAGGTAGAAGGGCTTCCAGGAACCCCAGTACCACCAAAAAAAAAAAAAAATAAATAAATAAATAAATAAATTGTATTGTTTGCTTTTATTGTTGCTCATTTTTAGGATTTCTAGTTGGAATATTAATATACCTTCAGATATAGCATTTGGAAATATTTTATCCCATTCTATCAGTAACTTTTAACTCTGTTTACATTGTCTTTGGATATACAATATGTTTTTATTTTTTATGAAGTCTGTTTCCCCTTCTGTTGCCTGTGCCATTGAAATCATATCCAAGAAATCACTGCCAATTTCAATGTTGTGAGGTTTTATGACCCATATTTTCTTCTAAAAGTTTATAGTCTTAAGATTTATATTTAGGTCTTTTATCTATTTTGAGTTAATATTTGTATATGGTGTTAGGTAAGGGTCTGATTTTATTCTTTTTCATGTAATTATTATTTTTCAACAATATTTAGTGAAAAGATTATTATTTCCTCCACCAAATGTTCATGGAAACCTTGTCAAAAATAACTTGACAATATATGGAAGAATTTAACTCCAATGGTTTATATATCTGCCTTTAAAACAGTACTACACTGTTTCAATTATTGTAACTTTATAAGGTTAGAAATCAGAAAATATACATCTTCTAGCTTTGATCTTTTTCGAGATCGTTTTGGTTATCTAGAGTCCATATTCCATATTAGGATAGATTTTTTCTGAAAAATAAATAAATAAATGTATGATAGTTTCACCTAAAAAAAAAGAAAAAAATATTCTCTGATAAGAAAGAAAGCAGGACTTCCGGGAAGATGGCGACGGAGCAAAATGGGGCTTACAAGCCCTGCTAACAACCAATCTCTATTACCACAAAATCAGCGCCTTTCATCGCCAGAAAACACCATGAGAAGAGAAACAGAAAATGTAATTTTAAGGGACAGAGAAAAAGAGGGCTGGAAAAACGAAACACCAGAAGCCAGACCGCAGTGCTACAGCTGGAGCCGCGGCGTGAAGCAGCGGGCGCCATTTTGCCTTGCAGCACCAGGCTCCAGAGAGGAAGGTAACTCATAACAGAGCTCAGAAACCAGAGAGGAGATACGCCGGCCTCACGCCCGAGAACGCGCCAGAAGCGCCTTACTGCTGGCGGCAGCGGCGAGTTCACCGGACGGCACCAGACCAACTCACTCAACGGCCCACCAAGTTCCAGAGAGGAGCGGCGGACAGTAAGCCGAGGTGAGCCGCTGCGGAACAGCCGGGCGGGATTCGGCAAATTTCTCGGTGCAGGGATCAGTTAAAGCTCCCAGGGGCTGGGCTCAGCGCACCCTGCACGGACTCAGAGTGGAGTTCAAAAACAGAAAAGAAATACGCCAGCCTCATGGCCGAGGGCGTAGCAGCAGTGCCATATTGCTACCGACGGCAGCAGCAGCGAATTCACCGAGTCCACGACAGCTCCATCTGCGCACTCTATAGTGAGTCAAATTGCGGTCCCTAGAGGAGAAATCCCACTACTGTACTCCCAGGGACTTGACCCAGTGGAGGAGTGGTGGTGGCAGAGATATCACACCATAGGAGAATGCCCAACCTGGCACCCCCCATGGTCTAAAGCAGCCTCGATTGACTCCCTGGGTCTGAGACTGCGATACAACCCAGTAAAGGAGTAGTGGGGACTGAGATACCATAGACTCGAGATCCACAGCACCTTAAGTGAAGTCGTAGTGACCTAGGGAAGAACCCAGAGAAGGCACAAACTTCCGAAATCATGGGAAAGAGGAATAACAATGGGGCAATGAATGCCCACAACCCCACAACATCAGAACCTGATAAAACAGAAATTCAGAGATTTCTAGAAGATCAAATCAGGAAAATAACTGTAGAAATAATAGAGGTGTTTCGAAAAGAATTCAGAGAGAGCCAAAGAGATAAAGGATGCAATTAATGAAGTAAAGGCCTCAATTCAAAGTACAAACAACCGATTAGACCACATGGAGAATAGTATCTCGCTCCTAGAAGATGATCATTCAAAAAATGAATGCATAGTTTCTAATTTAGAAAAAAAAATCCAACAGCAGGAATCTGACATTGAAGAAATATGGGCCCATTTTAAGAGAGCTAACCTAAGAATAATTGGAATAGAGGAGAGAAAAGAAGGTGAAACCAAAGGGATTAACAATCTTTTCAAGGAAATAATAGAAAATTTTCCAAACATAGAGCAAGAGGTCGATACACAGGTCCAGGAAACTTATAGAACCCCCGTTAGAGAGGATCAGAGAAGAGAATCCCCACGCCACATAATTGTCAAAATGACCAATGTGGAAGCCAAGCAGAGAATTTTAAAGGCAACAAAAACAAAGGGCCAAGTGACATTCAGAGGCAAACCAATTAGAATCACTCCAGACTTCCCAAACCAAGTCATGAGAGCCAGAAGGGCTTGGAGTAACCTATTCCAAACTCTGAAAGAAAACAACTTCCAGCCAAAAATTTCCTACCCAGCAAAACTTTCTATCAAAGTAGATGGGGAAATAAGAAGCTTCTATGACAAACAAGAACTGAAGGAATTTATGTCTTCAAAACTAGCGCTAGAGAAAATACTCAAAGAGATTAACTATAAAGAAGAAATAGGTAACACACACCAGAACCAGAGAAACAAGATTTTCCATCCAACAGACAACTAAGATTGGTTATCTGTGGAGATTATTATTTATGTTAGTCTTTTACCTATCTCTAAATTGTATTGTTTGCTTTTATTGTTGCTCATTTTTAGGATTTCTAGTTGGAATATTAATATACCTTCAGATATAGCATTTGGAAATATTTTATCCCATTCTATCAGTATCTTTTAACTCTGTTTACATTGTCTTTGGATATACAATATTTTTTTATTTTTTTAGGGAGTTTGTATACTCTTCTGTTGCCTGTGCCATTGAAATCATATCCAAGAAATCACTGCCAATTTCAATGTTGTGAGGTTTTATGACCCATATTTTCTTCTAAAAGTTTATAGTCTTAAGATTTATACTTAGGTCTTTTATCTATTTTGAGTTAATATTTGTATATGTGTTAGGTAAGGGTCCAATTTTATTTTTTTCATGTAATTATTATTTTTCAACAATATTTAGTTAAAAGATTATTATTTCCTCCACTAAATGTTCGTGGAAACCTTGTCATAAATAACTTGACAATATATGGAAGAATTTATCTCTCAGCTTTTATTTAACTCCAATGGTTTATATATCTGCCTTTAGAACAGTACTACACTGTTTCAATTATTGTAGCTTTATATGGTTTGAAATCAGAAAATATACATCTTCTAGCTTTGTTCTTCTTCGAGATTGTTTTGGGTATCTAGAGTCCATATTCCATATCAGGATAGATTTTTTCTGAAAAATAAATAAATAAATAAATGTATGATAGCTTCACCTAAAAAAAAAAGAAAAGAAAAAAATATTCTCTGGTAAGAAAGAAAGCAAAAAGAAATTTTGAACTGTTATCTTTTAGTCATCAAAAGCTTGGTATCAGACAAATGAAACTGTTTTGTGAGATTATCATTGCTAATATTGAATAAATTGCTATAAACCTAGATTTCAACCACTAAGCCAAGCATGGGAAGGAGGGTTGGGGAGGGAACGGGGTTGGGATCGGGTAGGGGCTAACTGGGCAATGTGTGCATGTATGTCTACAAAAGTATTTTCTTTATACCATTATGATGTATGAATACATTGCATCAATAAAAAATAAAAAAATTTAAAAAAAGAAAAAAAGCAAAAAGAAATATTGAAATGTTATCTTTAAGTCATCAAAAGCTTGGTATCTGACAAATGAAACTGTTATGTGAGATTATCATTGTTAATTTTGGATAAATTGCTATAATACTAGATGTCAACCACTAAGCCAAACATGGGAAGGAGGGATGGGGAGGGAATGGGGTGGGGATTGGGTAGGGGCTAACTGGGCGATGTGTGCATGTATGTCTACAAAAGTTTTTTTTAATCCCATTATGATGTATGAATACAGTGCACCAATAAAAAATTTTTTTAATTAAAAAATTTAAAAAAAATTTTAAAAAAAGGACAAGCTGGGTGTGGTGGCACACTTGTAATATTGGTACTTGGGAGGCTGAGACAGGAGTGCTGCAGGTTCAAAGCCAATCTTGGCAACTTAGAGAGACTCACAACACGTCAAAGCTTTACCAATTCCATTCCCCAATGGTTGCTCCATCTCGTTGGATCTTGGCAGGCAGCGATAACACTTGCAGATGGGTCAAAACTAGCAGAGTTTTGTGAAGGAACTATTTAGGATGGAGAGGGCAGGGTGAAGAGAAACTAAGGGGACTGTGAAGGGCAGCAACTTCTCCTTTATCAGTCTCCAGGCCTGAAGTGATGAGAGAAGGGAGTGGTCAGCAAGACTGGCCATTGTAGGAGCGGCCTTCAATGAGAACCATGGTTTCTTGTCTTTTGTCAGTATCTCCTATCAGCCAGATCCAGCTGGAAGTAAGAAGGCAAGGGAGCCCAGTGGTGCAGTCCATGGCCCTGTGGCTCTTTGGTGGAGAGCAAGAAAGAGGAGGCAGGAAGAGAAATGGAGAAAATCCAGCCAGGTAGTGTATCCATAGCCTCAGTGACTCCTGTCTCTGATAAAGACTCCCGCAACACCTTTTTGCAGATTTCCTGGCTTTCCTCCCAGGGCAAAGGCAGCCTCCTGTCTCTGTGTAGGATGAGCCCTTATAAAGAGGTGAGCTGGCAGGGGGAGGAAGATGCTCTCAAATGGTTAGTCTCCAGCCAGAGACAAAAGGGCAGATGTGAGCAACCGATGTGGCCTGCGGGGATGTTTTAATATTTAGAGTCTGACTCATCAAATCCAGGTGGCAATCTCTGAGATCCTTAGGCCACCGAGCAGAATGGTATGAAAGAACACTTAGCTCTTAATTAATGCATGATAAAAACAAAGAGGCATTTTTTTTCTTTCTGGAAATCAAGCACTTGGACCGGTCTGATCATATTCAGAACAGGATTGCTTCATTTAGCAGTAATCTCTACCCCAACGTGTACCATGTTGAAATATTAGTATAGATATTTGGAAATTGTGTATATACTTGCTTATATTCCAAGGGCTCTGGTTATAAGATACAATACTGTGTCCAAGTAAGACTTTTTTTGTGGCACTGGGGGGTTGAACCCAGGGGCATTTTACCTCCAAGCTAAACCCCCATTCTATTTTATTTTCTATTTTGAAACAGGGTCTCACTAAGTTGCTGAGGATGGTCACAAACTTATGATCCTCTTATCTCACCCTCCCAAATATTGGGATTTCAAGTGTGTGCCATCACACCCAGCTAAGATTATGTTTTGTTTTGTTTTAAACTTTCAACACATTTTCTTTAATTTTGCCTTTGGAATTGAGGAAAATCTGACTTACAGCAGTCAGTGATTTACAAAATGTACCACAAATCTCTATGGTTGAATTCTATGGGCAAGGAGAAGAGCAGTGCACTAACAGAGAAACCAATTTTTTTTTTTCAGTACTGGGGATGAAACCCAGGGGCATTCTACTTCCAAGCTATACCCACAGCCCCATTTAAAAAAATTCTTTATTTTGAAACAGGGTTTCACTGAGTTGCAAAAGGACTCATGAAATAGCTGTAGCTGTCTGTGAATCATGATCCTCCTGTCTCAGCATCCCAAATGCTGGGATTACAAGTGTGTGCCACCACTCCTGGGTGAGAAACTAAATTTCAGCAGAGAGCATTGCTTCCAGCCGTGGCTAGCATAACATGGCTGTGTGTAATCTTTTGATAAAGATAAGTTGTAGCCTGAATCTGTTTTGGGCTGTTCTAACAAAATGCCACGTACCAGGTAATTTGTAAAGAACAGAAATTTATTTCTCACAGTTATGGAGGCTGAGCAGTCCAAGATCAAAGTGCAGGCGGGTCCGCTGTCTGGTGGGAGCAAGGACTCTGCTTCCCAGATGGTCCATTGAAGGCTGTATTCTGGGGGGAGAGGAATGGTGTGTCCTCACCTGGTGGAAGGGACAGAAGGACAAGAAAGATAGATGATCTCCATTAAGCTCCTTTACAAGGGCACCTTTTCCCACCCACAGGGGAGGAGTCCTTATGACCCCACCTCTTAAAGGTCCCACCTCTCAATTCCATCACATTGCATGTGTTAATCCCTGACTCTTGGAGGGGACACATTCAAATCATAGCCCTGGCTTAGGAGAGGATTCTGAAAGCGACTAGAGCCATGTGGATGTAGATTAATTGTAATATGCTATAGTTCACAGTCTGTGCTTACTGTGGGGCAATGATTAGCAAAAGCCCCATGTCAAAGATAACCCTAAGCACTGTTCACTGGTATGCCATGATGCAGCCTATGCCAGCAAATCAGAACTCTTGCAACCACTGCGCATTTCCGCCAAGCACCTTGGGGTGGCCCTCAAGTAAACCACCCACTCCTCAGTGCTCAGTTCCTGTGTGAACACAGTACTCTGTTTGTGTCCCTACTGGTGACAGTAGCAGACAGACTGCCCCTAAGTGGAATGGAGATCCATATGGCACACGGCTAGATGTTCAATGGGTTTAAATCAAGCTAGCTATCTCTCAAAATATGTTCTGCAAAACACCTTATTTTCTCATCTTAATGATGCGTTGTCTTTGGGATAAAGTTTGCATTTGCATAGCATAACATTCACTTCTTTTAATTATACAATCCAAGTAATTTCAGTTTATTTACAGATATGTATAATCATTACCACAGTGTAATGTTAGAACATCCCATGACCCTAGAAAGAAACCACCTCCCAATTATCTGTCATCCCCCATCTCCATTTTGGGCCGTAGGTAAACACTAACCTCTCTGTCCCTCCTGTTGTCCTTTTATGACCATACCACCTACATTCCCCCACACACCCCATTCCACACCCACTTCCCTAACCTCTGCTAATCACATATCAGCTATTTATTTATTTATTGTTTATTTATTTACTTATATTATTGTAGTACTGAGGATGGAACTGAGGGGCATTCTACCTCTGAGCTACATCCCTAGCCTTATTTTGTATTCTTTATTTTTGAAACAGGGTCTCACTGAGTTGCAAAGGGCCTCCCTAAGTAGCTGAGGCTGTCCGTGAACCGCGGTCTTCCTATCTCAGCCTCCCAAATGCTGGGATTGCAAGTGTGTGCCACCATGTCCGGCTCTACTTTTTATTTCTATACTTCTGTCATTTCAAGAATGTTATATAAATTGAATCATAAAGTATATAACCTTTAAAGATTAAACTTTTGTTTTATTCATCATGATTCTTTGGAAATTCACTCAGGTATCAATAGTTCATATATTTTTATTGATGCACAGTATTTCATGAAATAGATATTCTGAAGTTTGTTTAACCATTTGCCCATTGAATGGTGGAAGGACATCTGAATTGGAAGGACATCTGAGTTGTTTCTAATTTTTTTACTATGCAAATAAAATTCTGTGATCATTCATGCCCAGGTTTTAGTGTAAACACTGTTTTAGTTTCTTTTGGATAAATCCCAAAGCATGAAAGTGATCGGCTGTTTGACAGTCCCATGTTTAGTTTTATATGACACTGCCACATCGTTCCCCAGAATGGCCGAACCATTTTACATTCCCACCAGAAACTATGAGTGATCTGGTTTCTTTGCATCCTTGCCAGTGTTTGGTGTTGTTACTGCTTTTTGCTTTAGTTATTCTGGTAGGTGTAAAACTATAACTCACTGGGACTTTAATTTTCATTTCCCTGGTGGTTAACGATGTTGAACATCTTTTTATATACTTGTTTGACATCCGTGACATCAGTGAAATGTCTGGAATTACAGGCTCATGCCACCATGCCTGGCTAAAAGCATTTCAAGTCTGTATCATTTTCCCTCCCCCGCCCTTATTGCAAGTGTTATACTTAGGAAATTACTACTTAACCTGAGATCATAAGGATTTATTCCTATGCCTTCTAAGATCTTTAAAGCTTTAGCTCTTATGTTTAGTTCTATGATCAATTTTGAGTCAATTATTGTATACAGTGTAAGGTAGTTTTGTTTGTACCAGCACTATTTGTCAAAAAAAGTACTTTTTTTTGTTCATTTCTTGACATTTTTATTAGGAACAGTTGGTCATAAGTGTAGGCATTTATATCTGAGTTTTTTTGTTTTTGTTTTTGTTTTTGTGTTTTTTGTTTTTGGTGGTACTGGGGTTCCTGGAAACCCTTCTACCTCTGGGCTATACTCCCAGACCTATTTTATATTTTTTATTTGGAAACAGGGTCTCTTAAGCCAGTGCGACTGGCTTCGAACCTGCACGATCCTCCTGTCTCTGCCTCCCAAGAGCAGGGATTACAAGTGTGTGTCACCATACCCGGCTATTTCTGAGTTTTTTTATTCTTTTACCATGAATCGATGTGTCTGGCCCTATGCTAGTACCACATCAGCTTGATACTTGTAACTTTACCTTTTATTTTGATTAATATACTATTATATTATCCTCTGAATTATTCGATTCCTTGGATTTTGCCTTAGAACATTCATAAGCAGACTCTTGTTCCCAGTTCTGCCTCAGATGTTAGAAATCTTCTGTGCATGTATTTAGATGTGCCAGCTCTCAAAGTAGGATAAAGGTTCCTATTGTTTCTGCCTGTCAGTGGGGGCCACCCGTAGCTCCCAGGGGCCTCTCTGGTTCTTGCACATGGGCTTTCGCACTCTAGAGCCAGCTATGATGCAGCCTTGATGTCTCTTTGCCTTTCCTTCTGTCTCATCTCTCTTCTTCCTTCATCTGGGAGGATGCTCTTCTTACAAGAGCTGTGTGATTACACTGGATCCACTCAGGTAATTCAGGATCATTTATTTTAAGGTCAACTGATTAGTAACTTTATTTACATGTCCCACATAATATAACATGTTTACAGGCTCAAGAGATTGTGGTGTGGACATCATCAAATGGCAATTATTCAGCCTATCACATAGGGGTGAGATATTAAATTAGCTATGTATCATTGGTTGTCTGAAAACATTTTTAGTTCTCCTTCACTTTGGAAGATTATTGTCATGGGCAATAATTCTAGATTGATAACTTTTTGCTTTCAGCATTTAAAAACAGTCCATTGCCTTCTAACGCCATAATTTCTACTGAGAAGTAAGCAAAATATCTCATTATACCTTTGAAGGTAATGTGTGTTTTACTCCCTGGATACTTTTAGGGTGTGGTGATGGTGGTGGTGGTGATGTGTTTGATTTTCAACACTTTTATCTTGATATGTCCATGTGTGATTTTGTGTTTATTTAATTTGGGGTTTGCAGAGCTTCTTAAATCTGTGAGATAAAATTTATTTATTGTGGTATTGAATCCACAATAATTGAGGATTGAATCCAGTGGCATTCTACCTCTGAGCTACACCCTTAGCCTTATTTTTATTAATTAATTAATTTATTTATTTATGGTAGTGGGGGTGGAAACCAGGAGCTTTTCTACCTCTGGGCTATACTCCCAGATCTATTTTATACTTTATTTGGAAATAGGGTCTCACTATAGTTGCTGATGGCCTCACTCAGTAGCTGAGGCTGGCCTTGAACCTGTGATCCTCCTATCTCAGTCTCCCAAACATTGAGATCACAGGCATGCACTACCACACTGAACTCACTTATTAAATTTAATTTTCACAAGTTATTTTACTTTCCATTTTAGAATTTCATTTGAAGTTTTTTAGATTTTGGTTCTATAGTAAAACTATCTTATTTTTCCATATTTTCCTTATTCTTTAATATATATTAGTTATTTCAGAGTTTTTATTGTGGGTTTCGTGTGTGTGTGTGTGTGTGTGTGTGTGTGTGTGTGTGTGTGTGTGTAATCTCTTCCCAAGACTCAACAAAGTATATATAGTCATTTTCCCCTCACATATAACTTTTTTTTTTTTTTTTGGCGGTACTGGGGATGGAACCCAGGGGTAATCCTACCTCTGAGAGATACTCCAGTCCTATTTTTTTATTCTTTATTTTGAAACAGGGTCTCACTGAATTGCAAAGGGCCCCACTAAGTAGCTGAGGCAGGCTTTGAACCTGCTCAATCCTCCTGTCTTAGCCTCCCAGATGCTGGGACTACAAGCCTGCACCATCACGCCTGGCTATCTTATAACTTTTAACTAAATACCAGGCATTATCTATGAAATATTGGGGAATCTCCAGTTAAATGTTATCTTCTACCAAAGAAAATTCAATCTTTCCTTTGCTGTTAAGGTCCCCTGAAGAACTCATGTATTAATGTTCAGAGATGAGATAATTTAGTCATGAGAGTTATAATCTCATCAGTAAATAAACCCATTAAAATAGATTTACTGGGTGGTAACCTAGGCAGATGGAGTGTGGTTGGAGGAGGTGGGTCCCTGGGGTGTGCTGCTGGGGGCTGTGCTTGTGTCCTTTAATCTCCTTGCTTGTTCTCTCTAACTTCCATCCTCCGTGATATGAGAGCAGAGCCTTTGTTCTTCCTTTCTCTCTGCTTCCCACTGCTTTGGCCCAAGTTCCACAGACCTGGCTTGACATGGACTGCACCCCCAAATCTCCAAAAATTTTGAGCAAATAAATCTTTCTTCTAAGTTCTGTAGTCAGTTGTTTTGGATCACAGTGGTGAGAATGTTGACTGAGACACTTGCAAAGCAATCAGTTGGGGTTGATCACTTTTGTTCAATAGAAATTGAGAAGGCTCTAGTCTGGATTACACTTTTGTAGCTCAGTTTAGCCTTGGTTCATCATCCTCTTCTTATGCTGATGTGCTCTGGGGCATTCAACTGAGGATGTGATGTGTTCCCTGGGCTTCCTCCCCCTGTTGGGTCATGAACTCTTTCATCTCATCATTACTATGAAGCTGTCAAAAGTTTTGCTCTGGTTTTCAGCTGAGCTTTTGATTCTCACATCCTTTGGAGCTGTCTTGCAGAGAAAACTGCCCACATTTGAGGCCTTTTAATTCTATCATTCCTGCTGCATAAGACTGCCACAAAATGTGCTGGTTTCTCTGTTTATCAGGAGCAGCTTTCTACTCAGGCAAAGCCTGGATTTTCAGATTCTTGCTCATGCCCAGGATTAAACAATTTCCTGCAGGAAAAGTGGCTGCAGAAGGTTGGCTCACTGCTTCATGACTCCCTCCTCTGAAATGTTACTACCTCTTTTTCTTGTCGCTTCAGAAACCATGTGAAGTTTTTAAGGAGACACGTTTATATTGTATCTAACTTTTTTAGTTGTTCCTGGAAGAATTATTGGAGTACCTAAGCAACTCCCTCCTACCTGAAAGCATAAGGTTGAGTGTTAGAGGTGATGTGTGTGTGTGTGTGTGTGTGTGTGTGTGTGTGTGTGTGTGTGTGTGTGTTTTACTGGGGATGGAACCCAGGGGCATTCTACCACTGAACTACACCCCAGCCCTAATTTTACTCTTTATTTTGAAACAGGGTCTCACTGAATTGCAGAGGACCTCACTAAGTAGCTAAGGCAGAATTCCTGTCTCAGTCTCCCAGATGCTAGGATTATAAGTGTGCGCCACCATGCCTGGCCAGAGGTGATATTTTTATATACATAATTTCTAAACACTCATATTGAAAAAATTTAGGATGCTCTATTATGAGAAATAGAAGGCCTGAGTGCACATTTTTTGATAATAAACATGCTTTTTATGAAGGACATACGTATATGTGGATGTGTATATGTGTAAATATGTAGACAAAAATTACATATAATTATATGTATATAATTCTGATATAAAATATTACTTTTAGACAGAGTTCTTATCTAGTTACTTTTAAAAATTATATTTAAGCCTCAAAAATGATTTAATCAAGTTAAATAGAGCAAACTAAAAGTAGTAAGCTGAATAGAAGCCAGGACTTGCAATCCCCACCACAGGCAGCAGACAAATCTTCCTGATGTGACACTTAGTTTCCACTTAGGATCATCATGACAATTTATATTCATATCACAAAGGAACTGGGAGAAAATTACAAATAAAACTACAATTTTAAGTGGATGTATATACTTTCCATCTAGATTAAAATGAGATAAATGACTAAAAGTTAATGGCTTTGAGGCACCAGGAGAAACCAGCTACATAAAACATTTTTCTAAACTCTTTAGTCAGTAATATCTACAGTAATTTAAGTGTAAAACAGCATAAGAATCTAGTTCCCTTTATAGTTGAATGCCTAAATTGATTTTGAAATTCTGCTTCTTAGTAAATACAACATGAATTAGATCATTATTCTTTTTTTAAATGAATGACTATATTTTTCTACTGTTTAAGTCTTTTGATATATGTATATTTCAGATAGCAGTTATCTGATTAATCATAGATTTTCCCTAAAACTCTCTATTTTTAGCTGGCCCTTTCCTTTCCTTTGGAAATCTGCCATCTGCAGTGATCACAGAGGAGGGAGGGCCTGTTTACTGGAGAGTATGTGCTTTGGGCAAGATGGCAGGGTCCTGGCAGGTTATAATTTCCCCTGTTGGAGATCTCAGATACTGAGTGTTCACTTCCTTTTTTGGGAAGATACAATCAAGGGTAGAACTTGGTAATTAAATTTTTTTAAAAAAATGAATAGAGAATGAACTGCTACTGTTGCAGTAAGAGAAAATATCTGAAAATTGTGTTTGTTTTATTACATGGCTTTATTATTAATATCAGCTATTGTTATTTCACATGAAGTAGAAACAAGATATTAATATGTGTCCATCTATATAGTGGGACATTTCCCACTCCACCTTGGCCCCCATGGGATGTCATTTACATGAAAACTCAGTCCTCTGGGAAAAGCACAAATCTCACCAGGGTACCTGTAAATTTGCTCCTTTATTTCTTACCTAAGAAAACTAGAAATATGCAAAGGAATCATAGTAAAATCATTACTGGAGGAACTTTTAATATACCCTCACTTAAAGAAAAATCAATACCAACGTGTTAATAACTGTTAGTAGTGTTAGTAGTAGTAGTGTTCATAATAATTTTTTAAATAACACCTTTTTAGGGATAGAGACTCAGCAGTGGTTAAAGGCCCTTATGTGGGAAAGAGGTGTGTATAATATGTCAACATCATACAGTAAGTCCGTATCATTAGGACATCATACAATAAGTATGCATCTTTCAAATGTTAGCCCAATATTACCCACTGTATGGAGTCTTCTCTCATTCCCCATGTCACCCATTTATAATGAACCACTTCTTTTTTTAAATCCCATCCTTCATTTCGGCTTCTATGCCATCTGTATATGCTTCTACTTACTATAGCAGCGATAAAACATAATTTCATCTGAGGGGATTGCTTGTCTGTTTTCTCTTAAACTGTAATATCTCTGCAAATAAGGCCCATGACATACTTATTTCTCTATGTCTAGTACTCAGTGCACTGCTTAGAATACAATAGTTGTTTGATGGATGGTTGTTGAGAAACAGGAGCAAGATTTCTGGTCAAGAATGCATGCTAATGAGGTGGACATGAGCATTATAAAATATTTCAAAAATTTGTTTTGAGTGATGGAAATTTTATTCAAACAAAAGTGAGTTAACAAAAAATTCCAATTAGGCTTATACTGTCAAGCAAAAAGAGTAAACTATTTTAATGGGGAATATATTACAGTAGTCTGGTTTCTACTTTCATTATAGTTATGCACAAAAACATGTTATATAAATTGAAGCAATTAGTAGAAAAAGTGGTCACACAAGAAGATATTTTCACATTGCTCTTTAAAAATTGGTTTTAGACTGGGAAAGAGGTGTGTATAATATGTCAACATCATAAAGTAAGTCCGTATCATTACGGACTCTGCCATTGTAACAGACCCAGGGCCAGTACCACCTCATAGCTGGTGTGTGTCAATGGTGGTTGTTACGGTCTGGATAACTGTACCTCAAAGGTCCATGTGTTAAAGGCCTGGTCCCTTTAGGGAGGGGCCCCTCCAAAGGTCCCCCACCAATGGTTGGGGACCTGCCATGATGAGCTGCCTCACCCCAGGCCCCAAATAAATAGGTCTGCCTAGTCATGAACCTAAACCTTCAAAACTGAACCAAAATAAATTTTTCTTCATTATATGTTGATTGTCTCAAATTGCTAATACTGCTTAAGTTCTATGATACAATAATGGTTTGCTTTGGGTGGCATGGGGGATCAGGGCAGGGCTTTGTGCATACCTGCAAGCACTTTACTACAGAGCTTCATGCACCCCTAGCCTTGGTATGGTACAATTATAGGTGTATTTTCCTTGAAAGCGTCCTTTGGACGTCTTGTAATCAGAACCAATGATCACCTCAGGGTTATAGGAGTTCTGTGGAAATCCTAGACTCTTAGTGCAGTAAGGGCTTTACTGAGTGGTTTGGGCAGATGCCATTATTTTCGACACATACTCATTTGGTACAAGGAATTGTACAGTTATGTGTCTAAATCTACCCACAACAGTAGTCTTATAAAAACAATAAAGCAGGACACCCTTTTTTCTTTATAAAAAGTGATGTTTCATGTGCTCTACAGATGCCACAATCAGCATGCAATTGAAATATTACTTCCTGCCTAGATTTATAGAAATTATAGTTTTACAGGAAGCGTGCATATATTGCAAGAGCGTCGGTGTTCCAACAACCTGTTTCTGTGTAAATGATCATCCCAACCCTTGTCAAGGAAAAACCACCACCATTTTTATTATGCTTACAATTCTGTAGGTCAGGAATTTGGGCAGGGAACAGTGAAAATGGCACACCTTTGCTACACAAAGTGGAAGCTCTCAGGGAGAGTGTCTTTTATGCTTGGAGATGTCTCAATGCAGACACCAGTTTGGGGTCTCAGTTCTTCCATCCTCGGTTTCTGCTGGGGCTGGAGTATCCCTTTCACTCATGTGTGTGGTGCCTGGCCTGAGGTGGTGAGAACAGTGGCTAGTTTGAGCCCCCTCACAACATGATGCTCTCAGGGTGGGTGCACTTGTTATATGGTGGCCGGCAGGAGTAGGAGCTGTGAGATCAATAAGGTTTACATTCATCGGGTACAGTATCCATTCAGCGCTATTCTATTGGTCAAATAAATCATGGAAGTCTACCTACATACTCAAGAGTCAAGTGGGTAGAAAGACTACCTCTTTTGTTTAAAAAATGTTATGGTACATTAAAATTATACATAATCATGGGGTTCATTGTTACATATTTGTACATACACATAACATAATTTGGTCAATTCTATTCCCAGTACCTCCCCTCTCTCCCTTTATCCCTACTCTTGGTCCCCTTCCTCTACTTCCTTCTGTTTTCATGAGATCCTTCTCCCATTTTTCCTTTGTTCTCTTTAGATTCCACACATAATAAGATATACAACCCTTGACTTTCTCAAGACTTTGCCTCTTGACGGGGGAGTGACAAGGTCATATCACAGAAATAAACATGAAAGAGAGATATTGTGACAACCATCTTTAGAAAATGCTTTTTGCTACAAACAGAAATTCCAAACTGAAGACACTTAGGCAAGAATGCGCCTCCATGAGTGATGATTGTTTGGGGGCTTCTGTTATAGCACAGTGGACAAGCAGCAGTTGATAAGCTTAGACAACCGCAGGTTTAGCAAAGCACTCTCTCCCCCAGCAAAAATGGCAGGCAGTTGACTGCAGGCAGTGGGGAGACATGCTGACAGTTTCATTCACGATGCTCTTTCATCCTGCACAAAATCCCACTCATCTTGAATTTCAATCTTGAGACAACTGAGGCAAGTGTTCTCCTCGGGGTATTTGAGATGGCTTTGAGGATTATGTGCTTAGATAGTCAAGCACTTCTTCATCGCTTTTTCTGAATGTTTTCAAGTAAATTAGTGCATGAATTTCTTGTGAATAATGTAATACTAGTTTGTCTCATAGGTTTTAATTCCTTCGGAAGTTGCAGGGGCTGGTGAGGAAGCATGGGTATGGAGTAACAGATCTAGTTTAAATCTTGGCTTTATCAAGTATTAATCATGTGACCTTGAACAAAGTACTTAATGTCGGAGAACCTCAGTTTTCTCCTTGGAAAAGTAAAATAATTGTTCTTCCTTACTGAATTTTCTAAGAATGAGGCACTGAGTAAATGTTAAAAATATTTTTCCTTGGAAAATAAGTGGAAAATCACACCACTACTAGGTCTGATAGAAAGGTTTTAGATACTAAATCTAGAGACAGAAATAGTTCCTTGCCAAGCGATGTTTGTCCATTCCTTTGTGATGGTACACATACATGCATCTCTGAAGGAGGTATAAGGACAGTCACAATATTTCCCGCAATTTCAACAGTGCGATCATTGAAGTCTTGAAAGGTGGGGTTCCTTTTCGTCTTTTGGGCCGGAGTGAATGGCCACTTCACCAGTTTGACACATTGTAATTATCCTTAAGGTGGTTTCTTTGCTTAGTTATTGGTTCCCCTAAACCCACTTAATTTTCCCTGACTGCTTTTGTCTTGGAGACAGCCTTCAAATGAATGCTTGATTTATCTCTGTCATAGCCCTCTGCTTCTTCAGCTGCTGGAGATTGGGGGCTGGGAGAGGGGAGATGGGGGATAATGTGTATGACAATGGGGAGAAGGGGGCAGAAAGAAAGATGGATTGAAGAAAAGAAGAAAGCTATCCTCATAGGCAGACTTTGGTGAACTGACAGGAAACAACTGAGTCCAAGGATGAAGGGTACTACAGGATAACTGGCAACTGAGAATTACTGAAAATGGAAACACATTGGCCACTTATCTCAAAATATTTTTGCCATTGCATCTATCTTCTGAGAAAGCATCACAGTTATATGACTATCTATAAAAAGTTCTCAGCACACTGCCAGGCATGTGTCAAGTGATTGTTAATGGAATGGTGATGTTAAGGAGGTGGATAATAATGCAGATGATGACAGTAGTAAGAACCAGTGAAGTGTCTCTTCATTTCAAGTCCATTGGGGTACAATGGTGTATCCTCTAAAATGGCCATTATTCAGAAGAACAAGGTGTGTGTGTGTGTGTGTGTGTGTGTGTGTGTGTGTGTGTGTGTACAGCTGGCAGCTGATGTTCAAGGGAGAACATTTATATCAGAAGTTGCTCTTTTAATTTGCCACTTCACTGTAATTGTCTGAATAGTGGAAACTCTTCATGGTTCTTGGCTAATGTTGCAGCAAGCAGCTTCCATAACCCCTAATGATCGCTGTCTCTTGGCATTCACAAGGTTGTTTAATTCCTCCTTTGCATGTGGGCACGACTTAATGACTCACTTCTAGCAAACAGAATGCAGCAGCAGTGATGGGATGTCACTTCCAAGATTAGACTGTGACTTCTATCTTGGGTGATGTGAGGGTGGCCATCTGTCATGTTGTGAGCTCCCCTAGGGAAGGATTCATGCTGCAAAGAGCAGAGCGTACGCACAGAGAGCGAGGAGTGGAGGCCCTCGGCCCAATAGCCCTCAAGAACTGAATTTTGCCAATAGCCATGTATGTGAGCTTGGAGGCAGAGCCACACCCTGTTGGACCTTCAGATGATCTGCAGCTGGACTTGACTGCAACTTTACGGGTGCCTTTGAGCCAGAGGCATCCATGTGGGCTGGGCCTGGATCATTCTGACCACAGAAACTGTGAGATGAAAAATGTATTTTTGTTTTAAGCTACTATGTTTTGGCATCATTTGTTACACGGCAATAGGTAACTAAAATAAATATCAAATATCCTTTATTCAAGAGGCAATGTTGAAGGACCTATTGAGAAAACTCTGCCTTACCCCATAGCTGGTTGGCGAGGCAGAACATGGGACAGCACAGAGGTGGAGCTTTGCAGACAAGCTGCCTAGATTAAGGTTCTAGTTCTACCACTTCATTGCTGGGGAATCCTGGAAAACGACTCACATTCTGTGTGCCTTAGTTTGTTCATTCATAAAACAACGAGAAGGGTAATTTTACGTACCATCAAGGGCCATTGTAAGAATTAAAGGCCTTTCTATACTCTAAAGGCTGAAGTAAGTTTCACTTGATTATTATGATCAGGATGGATTGCTGCCGAAGGAAGACTGGATCTAGATGTGGAAAGAGTACTAGATAGGACTTGTTTAGACTTCTTAGGGATGAACTCCTGAGATGTGTTTTGGAAAAGAGGCTTTCTTTCTGCACATTCAGGAATGGGAGAAGGAAAGTTTGAGTCGTAGTCTTGACTAAATATTGGCTCTAAGATCTCTGAGCCGAGGTGGGAGTGGCAGAAGATGGAAGACCTTTTTTTTTTTCAAGCAATTTTTCAAGAAGTAGCTCTTTGCAAACACTATTCCTTTGAGTATTGTAGAAAGTATTCTTTGTTCTGGGAAAATTGTCCAAACAGGTCATTAGCAAAATGAATACAGAGCAGAGCCCATCTTTGGATAGGAGACATTTGAGATAAGGTTCTAAGGGAAAATAATTGGGTTGAAAATGTTAGGGGTGGCCTATGTTGAAGGCAATGTTGCATTTACATCTTTTTAGGGAAAAGACGTATCACATTTGCAAATGATGGCTTGTTCTGTAGGAATTTTGGACATTATTGTTCAAAAACTGCCCTTAAAAAGGAAGAGTAGAGCCGGGCATGGTGGCACATGCTTGTAATCCCCACACTTGGGAGGTGTAGACAGGAGGATCGTGCAGGTTCGAAGCCAGCCATGCTGGCTTAGCAGACCCTGTTTCAAAATATCAAATAGGTCTGGGAGTGTAGCCCAGAGGTAGAATGGCTTCCAGGAATCCCAGTACCACCAAAAAAAAAAAAAAAAAAAAAAAAAAAGGAAGAGTAGAGCCAGGGGTGGTGGCACACGCTTGTAATCCCAGCATTCGGGAGGCTGAGACAGGAGGATTGCAGTTTGCAGACAGCCTCAGCTACTTAATGAGGTCCTTTGCAACTTAGTGAGACCCTGTTTCAAAATAAAGAATAAAAAATAGGGCTGGGGTGTCTCTCAGAGATATAATGCCACTGGGTTCCATCCCCAGTACTGCAAAAAAAAAAAAGAAAGAAAGAAAGAAAGAAGGAAAGAAAAGAAAAGAAAGAAAGAAAGAAAGGAAGAAAGGAAGAAAAGGAAGAGCATGTTTGACAAACAGAGCTGCTTTAGGGCCAGTTGATCTGCAGTGTCACTGAACTGGGAATAAAGCCTACATCATGGTACACTTTGCCTTAGCACCTTGAAGCACCATGGTTTGGGAAAGACTGGAAGATAATTCTGGGCATCAAGATGATGACAAGGAGCCTTTGATTCTGGGCATCAAGATGATGACAAGGAGCCTTTGAGGGGTTTCTTGAACATGAATCAGGGTAAAGGAATGAAGATCTGGAGATCTCAAATGTAGCAGATGCTGTGGTCTCTGTGGTTGGCGCACTAGTTTGGATGCACTCAGGAGGAAAGGGCTGGACCATGGGATGGTCTTGCATAAACAGTGGTCATTTAGAAAAACTCCAGAAGGGATCCTATCACCAGAATGGCACTTGCCAGGTGACCTTTAAGGTCCTTTCCTTCTTATGAGTACATGCTTTTATAGAAGGCATGATAACACTTGTAACAGAAGCAGCAGAATCCCTATATCTGATCAGCATTTATTTTATTCGATGGAGGGAAAGCCTGATCATTGCATTGCAGTTATATTCTGGGCTCCATGAGAAGCAGAAACTGGGGTGGGAGGGAGAAGTATATATCCATATGTAAATGACTAAGAAATTGGTGTTGTATTGATTGCCTGCCAGGCACCAGGCACTTTACACATGTTATTTTGCTTTTGCTAACAACTCTCCATTTTGGAAATCGGAGGGTCAGAGAGGTAACTTACTTAAAGTCCTTCATTTTTTCATAAGTAGATTGAAGATCCAAGGTCTCACTCTATACCAAACTCTTTTATCTAAGTCATACTGTCTAATATTTACAATGAAGATGATTGAGGACATTTATATTGTAAAGGCGGGGACGTTTTGTATGCTGGTTGGGACAGATGCTTATGCGTATGTCGACTAATAAAAAATAAATGCTCAGTGGCTGGAGCAAAATGATACCTGAATATCTTGAAATGCCAGAAAGCAAGGATGTGCTCAGAAAATGATGAGATCCATTCAAAAGGACACAAGAGCCAGATTTACAGAATCCTACTGGCTGAATTTGGGATCGTATAAGCACCCAAATAAATAATGACAGCTAAGGATTATATCCTATTGAATAAACTAAGAATGAGTAATCCCTACTGATGCAAGTAATAAATAGAGAAGAAAGGAAAGTTCATCCTTCCAGAAGATGCCAACTAATAAATATAGAAGAAACAATGAAAAGAGAATACTAGGATTTAGTGACCGTTATGAAATCAACTATAGATAATGGGTAAAAATTTAAGGAGCAACAGGATATTTATACAGTTTCAAAGCATTGCTTAAAAAGGTATTCATTAATTGCAAAGAGTAAACCAGCTTAGACTGAAAGGTTTTAAAAAGGGTTTAGAAAAAGAATTTATGTATAGAGACAGCAAAATACTAACAGCTGGGGAATGTGCGTAAAGATATGTGGGCAATTCTTTGTATGATACTTGCAACTTTTCTTTGTCTGAAATTATGTCAAAATAAAAAAAATAAAGGAATACTCACTTAAAAAGAGTCATAAATGTAACATCTTTCTTCTTTCATTTCCCTATCCACCATCACTGTCTTTCTGAGGACCAGGCGCTGAGAAAGGAGGCAAAGGATGTGGCATTTCAACAGTGCCAAATTGTGGCTTAGAGTTAAAACACTAAAAGCTGGGCAAGAAAATAACATGTCTCCCCACACAGAGGGTGCCTGGGAGATGGAGGGCAGGATGCAGAGCTCCGGCCGCACTTATGCGGAGCCCAGGCCCGGGCTCTCTGTGGTCTGCGAGCACCTGGTGCCTGCCACTGGTGACAACTTAATGCTGATGGCGAACTTGGTAATCCCAAGCGATTTCTTTGCTTGATTCTCTCCCAAGCCCAGTGAGAGAAGCTATGAAGGACTTAACTACTTCCCTATTACAGATGGGGAAACTGGGGTTCAGTGACATGTTCAAGGTCACCTTCCAGTAAGACCAAGAGCTAGGCCTTCAGTCCTGGGGTTAATGGCTTTTTCATGATAGAAAAGTCACAGGTATTGCTTCCCTCACCCCCAAGCCTACTCTGAACAACATTCCCCACACCCACCCCTTCAGTGTTTTTAGAGCATGTCCAGGATCAGCAGTAGCTGCAGCACCTAGGAATTTGTTAGGAAACACACAAACCAGAAGCCTCAAGTTTCCCCCAGGTCTACTGAATCAGAGGCTCTGGGAGTGGAACCCAAATACCTGGGATTAACAAGTGTGCCAGGCACTTCTGATGCATACTAAAATTGGACAACTCCTTCAGGTAAGTGTAGCTTTAACCCCTAATGCTCCTTATGCCAATGACCTCTTTAGATATGACAAGTTTCTCTCCATCAAAAATAGGCAAACCGAACTTTGCTTAGAAATGTAAACCTAAAAAAAAAAAAAAAAACAAACTTTAATATAATCATTACCTTTTCTGTTGAACTTCTCTGGTCTCTTTATAAACTAAGTGCCCCATAGCTAATACTGGGAATGGCTGGATTTCCTTTAGGGTAGGTCCCACAGTAGCTGCTGGAGATAACGAAGAGCAGAATTTTTATAAGTTTAGGAAGGGGACTGATGACAATTTTTCGTGGTTGACTTAAGTTCTTAAACAGCCACTTCCAAGGGTAAGTTAACTAGTCGGCTGGAGGTGGGAGGTGGGGGTGGGGGTGGAGCGTGGGGAGGAGCGACACTCCAAGTGTCTAGGCTCCTCTCCCCCAGTGCGCGGCCTCGGGGTCTGCTTGGAGACCCTCCACCTAAACTCACCGCTTGCTTGGACCATCTGCGGCACCGGACTGCCTCGGAATTCCCGGGGCCCAGTCCGGCCAAGGGGATTCCCCGGCGAACTGCCCGCCCCCTCGGCACCTTCCCCGTCTCCGCCCCCGCCTGGGCCGCCGGGTGCAGAGCGCGGGAGGGGAGGGTGCCGCCGCTGGAAAATGAGAGGTGCCGGGAGGGTGGCCCCGAGCTGCAGGTACCGCGCGGGACCCGGGGCGGGCGGCTGAGCGCCCCTTCCCTTCCCGGGGCTCGCGGGGCTCCGGGGCAGCGGGGGCGGGGCGGGGGCCCTCGGCGGACCCGGGGGGCGCGCTGACGCTCCCGGCTTTTCCTGCAGTCGGGTTCCAGCCGCGGTGCCCGGGAGCGGCGGGGGGCGGCGGCCGCGGTGAGCCCCGAAGATGGAGAAGTTTCTGCAGATCGCGCCCCACTCCCTGGCCATCGTCCTGGGTCCGGCCGAGGGGTCGTCGGGGGAGAGGCCCGGGGCCCCCCAGCCCGCGCCCCCGGCCCAGGCGCGGCAGCTGGCCCGGCACCACATCGGTTACGAGATCTTCGCGGATTTCAAAGCCGAGAACATGCAACACTTCTGGAACAAGAAGGTCACGGCCGCGGTGGCCGAGACCTTCTTCCTGGGCTGGATCGACGAGCAGGTCCTGCTGATCCAGGGCAAGGAGGAGCACCTGGAGGCGCTGCGCGAGGGCTGGACGCGCCGGGCGCTGCGGCCGCCCTCGGGCTTCCACATCCGCTGCCTGGGTGAGCGGGGCGGGGGGGGGGTCCAGCAGCCTGGGGCCCCGGAGAGGGACCGCTTCGCCGCCCGCGCATCGCCGCCCGCGGGGCTCTGCCGCGCGGGATGGGGGCCTCCCGGCTCCCAAAGGAGGGAGCTGCGCCTTTGCGCTCGCCTCCGGGGCGGTACCTGGGCGGCCAGGTAGGCGGCGCGGCGGGGTCCGTGAGTCTCACCTTTCCCGCGGGCGAGGCCGAGCGGGGTGGCCGGGCAGGTTCAGGGGGCTCCGGTAGCTTCGGGTAGTTCCGCGCGCTCCCGAGCGAGCCCCGCAGTTCGGGTGCGCCCTTGGCCCCGGCAGGGCCTGGGATGGGGGCCACCTCGGGGCGCGCCTCCCAGCTCAGGTGTGGGCCGAAGTTGGACGCACCTGCGTTTCTGTCCGGGACAAAGCTGTGGATTTCGTTTCGAAGGTGTTGTCTCCAGTACTTCTTTGGAGTCTTTTTGTGTGGTTGAAGGAGAGAAGGGATGACAGAGAGGAAAAAGGAAAAAGTCCGATCTCTTTTGTGGGGGGAAAAGAAAGAGAAAAAAAAAATGTAAAGAGAGCTGGAGAATAGGAGGGGTCCTTTTGCGGACGCGCTTTGCGGTCTATTGCAGGACCTAACATTTTTTCCTAATCCAGTTTGCATCGCTTTTAGAATATGCTTTTGAGTTTTGTACCTTGGGCTCAGTGGCTAAAAGCGATTTTCAAGGAAGAAAGCATTCTTTTTAGTTCCAGGGTTTAGAGATTCTTTCATGACATTTGGGGAAGAGGTCAAAAGTTCATTCTGTAAAGCCGTCTTTTTTCATTACTCAATGTTGCCTTCCTTGGAGGGATTAGCTTTTACCTGCTAATGTGTCTTCTATGCGCATGGCAGATATATAGCATTTTTATTATAGCATTTGTTGTGTTTTGTCTATTTTTGCATATCAGAGATTTTTTTTTTCAAAGCTTTCCTGGAATTGAGCAGACAAAAAGATAGCAAAAGTGTGGGCTATGTAACTTGTGCTGCATTTCAAAAGATGCTTTAATTTTCTTCTTCCTCCTCCTCCTCTTATTCTTTAACTTCAGCAGAAACCTTAGTTGAATCCCTGTAATTAAGCTGCCTTAGTAAAGGGGCTAAGATTAATGCCTTTGACACTAGATCTACTTTTGTGCTGTAGGACTTTGACACATCAGGAAGAATATATGCAGTCATGTTTAAATACTGTAAAGGTTTTTTTCTACAGAATTTTAATAGTTTTCTTTGAAAATTATCTTCATGGTCTTTTTGCTTTTATTTGGAAATTTCAAACATATACAAAAGTAGCATAATATAAAAATAGTATACGAAACCCTAACATAACCATCATTTGATTTCAAAACGTATCAGTGGCCTGCTCAATCATATTTCCTCTAGACTTCCATCCATCCACCACTAGCATATTGAAATCCCAGACATGATAACACAATTTCATTTGTGAGTATTTCAGTGTGTTCATATTTTTCATTTCAGCAGAATTTATAAGTTCATAGGAACTAGTGACCTGTCATATTAACCAAAAAGAAATATTTTAGCAACCTTTTGAAGTTTCCAAATTTCTGCAGTTGGTTGCTGCAGCAATTTGGATCTGGGTAGGTGACGCGTGCTGTCTGAAGTCCACTGTCCTCTGATGGGAACTTTCTGTGGCTACTGGATTCCTGGGCTCAGCTAACTTAGTGTAACCACAGATGCAAGAGTAGGGGTGATACCTGCTGATATCGGAGCAGTGAATTTCTTTTGAACTGCTTTGTGAGAGGGAGGTCAAAAATCTCTCCTAGGATTCTTATTCTGCTTTGGTAATGATGATGCAATGCTGAATTATTTGAAGGATTTTATTTATTATAGAAATTCTCTAATGGAACTTCAGCATTTGCCGCCGCCTCCTCCTCCTCCTCCTCCTCCTCCTCCTCCTCCTCCTTCTCCTCCTCCTTCTCCTCCTTCTTCTTCTTCTTCTTCTTCTTCTTCTTCTTCTTCTTCTTCTTCTTCTTCTTCTTCTTCTTCTTCTTCTTCTTCTTCTTCTTCTTCCTGCATCTTTTATTGGGTTTTGTAATGTAAAGTCTGAGAGCTACTGATGACTGGTTCATGGTCTTTTATTCTGAGCCATAATGCTAGTGATGACAAGTTCCAATTCTCTAAAAGAAGAAAGGCAAAAATGACAAGGGACTGTCTGGGGAGAACCCAGCTGAAACTCTTCTCTGAAAAGTGTGATTGATGTTATTATAAGAGTACACTGAAATATGTCTAATTTGTATATAAAGCAACAAATGATCACTATTTTTTATACCTTATCAGTAGTAATATATTTCTTGTGCATCTCTTTCAATTTGATCCCCCAGTCTGTTCTACATATATTATCAGAACCTTTATGTTGCTTTGTAATTTTAGCTAATTATTTTGCCAGTGTAGGGTATCTATAGATTTAGCCACATTGATGAACACTGCAGAAGGCATTATTATTTTATTATTCCCACTTCTTGAACTTAAATGAAGCCCATCCGTCACCAATAGTCTGTAGAAATAACTGGTAGTTAAATGCTGGTTCAAGTTTTATTGTTCTTGTGGTAGATAATGATTATTTACAAAATCGGCTGTTTGCTAGGTGGTCTCTTAGACTTCTTCCCCAATCATAGAAAGAAGTAATAAAACTGTTCTCTTAGATTGTTCCAGCCAAGGGATGGGAATGGCTTTTTGGTTTTCCTGAGTGTGTGCCCTCACAGGACCCAGAATGGAGAGGCTACTTGGCATCTTTTCCCAGCGGTCCTGCACCGTCGCTGAGGCAAGCCCTCAAGTTAATATTTTGTTTTGCAACTTCAAACATCCAGGTTGAAAAATGCAAGCATTTTGGTGCCTGTAATCCCCAAAGTATATGGTTCTAACCAACTGTAAAATTTTAGGTAGAGGTTGGACAAGAAAGTAGTAATTATATGACCTAACAAAAAGCAGGGAACTAAAGAATTCAAAGGAAAAATAGTTTTGTTATATTCAAATCCATTACTTAGAAATAATTATATTCAAGTCCATTCTTAGAAATAGCCTACTCAGGGCAGATAGAACAGAATGTTAGACTTTTTAATTCTAGAACCACTTGGAAGGGGTACATAGGCGTGTGCCAGAAATTAGTGATATTTTTAAATTGTGCTGTATAATTTGAGAAAATAATATTAAATTAATGTTACTTGTGCCAGTCTCTGTATCTTTTTTTTTTTTTCTTGCGAGTGCAATTTTGGGGAGGGATTCTAACATGAGAAACTGAGAGTGTGTTAAGTGTTAAATGCTTTGAGAGCTTCTGTTTTATTTTGGATGAGGAAAGGATAGGTTACTTCTGCCTTGTGAGCAGGCAGGGGAGTTTTTTGTAGGAAGGGTAGGGGTTGGGGTTGGGGTGAGAGATCATGCAGAACTGGAAGCCTGGAGGCTGGAGAGCTCAGGCCACATTTGGGAGCTGGGCGGAGTGCATGGTGTAAGACAGTGGAAAGGTGGCAAGGACCAGATGGAAAGGTTTAGAAGCTGCTGGGGGCTTTAAGCAGGAGTGCGGTGACATGATTTGATCTGGGATATAATGAGATTTGTGGGGCCTGTAAGGGTGACAGAGAGGACTGGAAGTGGAATAGAAACAGAAGTACTAACTAGAAGTGTAGTATTCTATTGAAGTAGTCGCAGAGAGAAATGGCAAGTGCTGTATTAGATTGTGTCTCCTGGTGCACACCCTCATGGTCATTACCCCAAAGAGAAGGCCATTAGTCTGGTGAGTCCAGAAGACGTTAGTCATCAACTTCATGAACTCCTGGGCTTTTGTGTGACAAGCTCCTCCCTCTTGGGGCTTCTGTGTTTTCCCTCACCTATCAATTCTCTTGGGTTCCCCTAACTAAAGATCTCAAGGAGCCCCAAGTTTCTTGTCTCTGCCCCTTTCAGGGGCTCTTTATACTTTCCCATTTGATCCTTAGATGTTTAAATAGTTAGGACAAAATATACTTTTTTTTTTTTGCGGTACTGGGGTTCCTGGAAGCCCTTCTTCTACTTCCAGGCTACACTCCCAGACCTATTTTATAATTTTATTTGGAAACGGTCTCTTAAGCCAGCGAGGCTGGCTTCGAACCTGAGCGATCCTTCTGTCTTTGCCTCCCAAGTGCAGGGATTACAAGCGTGCGCCACCACGCCTGGCCAAAATATAGTTTTTAAGACTTAAATATCCCTTTTAAAATGCATGCCAGAACCTGTATTTTCATTATAAAATTGTTTAGAATTATGGGCATTGAGATTTTATTCTATTTCAAAATTTTTAATGGTTGTCTCAGAAGCAGTTGCTCTCTTAAAGTGGTTTTTCCAGGAAGCAAAATTTCAAGACAGATTATTTAAAAAAAAAAACTGGTCGGGGTGGTGGCACACACTTGTGATCTCTGCTCTTGGGAGGCTGAGACAGGAGGGTCGCACAGGTTCAAAGCCAGCCTCAGCTACTTAGTGAGGCTCTCAGCAACTTAGTGAGACCCTGCTTCCAAATAAGATACAAAATAGGTCTGGGAGTATAGCCTGGAGGTAGAAAGCCTCTGGGTTCCACCCTCAGTACCACAAAAAACAAACAAACAAAAAACCTGTGTACTCCAAAAACATTGTATACTAAAAAAAGTACTAAAATACTTGTTTAGGTCAACTTAAAACTGAATAATATTCCTAGACTAATAGTTTGAATTACTCAACAATTGTTTTAAAGCTCTTTGACTTATTGATTCATTCAGCAACCAGAGCCCTTGCCAATTTCTAGGGATTGTTGTTTTTATTAGTTCATTTTTTAGGACTTGTTTGAGGTACTGAAGTGAAGAACAAGGCGTATGTAATCCTTTTGGCGGTTCCATTCTAGTGAGGCAACAGACATTTAAAAATTAAAGAAATCAGAATCATAGGTAGTTAATGATATTCCAGATGGGTAAAGGGGAGAAATGACATACTAGCTGCCGGGCGTGGTGGAGCACGCTCCCTGCGCTTGGGAGGCAGAGACAGGAGGATCGTGCAGTTTCAAAGCCAGCCGCGCGCGCTGGCTTAGGAGACCCTGTTTCCAAATAAAAATGTAAAAAATAGGTCTGGGAGTGTAGCCCAGATGTAGAAGGGCTTCCAGGAACCCCAGTACCACCAAAAAAAAAAAAAAAAAAAAAAAGACATAACATACTAGCTAACATTTATTGATCATTTACTATTTTTATGTGGCTTGTTTTATTAGCTAATCTTTAAAATAGCTATGCTCTTTAGGCATCATTGTTTTATTTGTTTTACAAATAACATTAAAGAATGGAAAGATAAGTCCTATGGCTTGAATATGGTTTGTGCCCTTGGACACCCATGTTGAAATCTGATAACCATTGACTGTATCATGAGATGAGGCCTAATTGATGATTAGGCTTTTAAAGAGGAAATGAGTCTTTCTTACAGTTACCTAGAGCATGCACTCTTATAAAATGAGGCTACCTACAGTATTTTTTCTTATTTTTGTGCCTGCTTGACCACCTCGTTATGACTGACACCCTTTCTGCTCTCCATCTTGTTATAATTGACAGCCTTTGGTAGATACTGTAGCTAATGCTGTTGGACTTCCTGGCCTCCAGAAGCCTTAGCCAAATAAAGTTCCTTTCTTTGTAAGTTACCTAGTTTCAGATATTCTGTTACAGCAACAGAAGATGGACTAAGACAATAAGTAATTCTAATTAGTAAGTGATAGGACTCAATCTCTACCCAGGCAGCTACATGCTAGAGCCAGTGTTTGGAAGGACTGCTCTCTACCGTTTCACTTGGGGAACACTTGAAGCATGAGGCAGGCATCAGCCAGCAATGACAGAGGAGCGGATGGAACTCATCTTGATGTGGTGGAGGAACAGAAAAGAAAGCCAGAGCGCTTGCCAAGGCCAGGTCTGGTGGAGACCTGCGGGCATGTCTTCTGTGATGAGAAGGTGTGAGCATCTAATAAATATAGTGTCCTAGGTTGGGGCCTGTAGGAAATCCAGAAAAGTTTGATGTGGGCCTCATTCTTAAAGAAGCTTACCTCTCAAATTAGAAATCTCAGGATTAAGTCTAAACAGTGAAGAATGATGCATTTAAGGTCTCATTAACTTCTAGCTAGTCATAAAAAGCATGTTTATGAATTATCTCATTCTGGCTCAAAGATATTTTAGGCAAAGGTGTGCCAGTTTCATTGTAATAAAGCATTTAGAATGCACTTGTGGGATTCTCTAGGCCTTGCCTCGCAATAACTGCGCGGTTTTGCAAAGATTTATGTATTCCATTGCTTTTAGCTTACTAGTGATTGTGAGCACATGTTTGTTTTCTTGTGGGTTTCCTTTGAATTTGGAAAACAAATTACATTGACAGATGAATTTGCCAGTATTGCTGAGGGTTTTTTGTTTTTCAGAGACAATGACAGAGGTTTATTTAAGAAACTGAGGGATACATGTTCGAAGGAGAATACAGGCCCTGTCAGGAGGAAGAGAGCAAATTTGGGTTTTTTTTTTACAATTCTTTTTCATAGGAGAACCCTGTGAGGGGTGGGTAGGGGTGCATGGCAGGGATGGGGGGGGTCTGGTCCCCTTTTTTAGAATTCTCATGTTCCTGACATTTCATTGGGTGGGTACTGGGTGATGCCTGGGCTTGACCAATGGTCAAACATTCTTAGAGACTCTTTGTTTACCAAGAATCTCAGGAATCTCAGGTGGGGTGAGGGGTCATTGTGATTAAAAGCATGGACCTATTGAGGATTTTTGCTTAAGAAAGAACAGACCCTGTGGGGTGAAGTAAAGGATTATGAAGTTTCTGGATTTTAAAACTATAGTTTCTCCTTCCTTTTCAGTTTCTCTTCTTCTACCTATAATTTTTATTTTTCCTATTCTATCTCATTTGTGAACCTGTGATTCTCCTGTCTTAGCCTCCCAAGTACTGGGATTACAAGTATGTACCACCAAGCCTCAGGAGCAGAGAGCACCTAAGTGCTTCAACTGTAGTACCGTACACACACACACACACGCACACGCACACGCACGCACACACACGCACACGCGCACACACACGCGCACACACACACTTTCTCTTGTATATGCCCCTTTAAAAGAACTCAGGCTGAGGGTGCGTATCTGTGCATACTGTGCTGCACTCCGATGCTGTCTATTCCTGAGGTTGATCATATGTTTTGGAGTAAAAAGCAAAAAATTAAGCCGGGCATGGTGGCGCACGCCTGTAATCCCAGCATTCGGGAGGCTGAGACCTGGAGGATCGCGGTTCGCGGACAGCCTCGCTACTTAGTGAGGCCCTCTGCAACTCAGGGAGACCCGGTTTCAAAATAAAGAATAAAAAATAGGGCAGGGGGTGTAGCTCGGAGGTCGAATGCCCCTGGATTCCATCCCCAGACCCGCAAAAAAAAAAAAAAAAAAAGCAAAATATTAAGAAAAAAACCCAGGGAGGTTGTTGTATATAAACTATTTGCTCCCAGTAATTTTAAACATTTTCAGTCTGTTTAAAATTACTCATACAGTGAGGATTGGAGCACCTTAAAAAAAATAGAACTTTCAACCTGGCATGGTGGCAGGCACCTGTTGTGCCGTGTGGACATAATTACAAATATTTTTTAATTTATGGAACTGTTTATCTGATTTGTGGTTTATCTCAATGAAGCTTAAATATGTACATTGATAAGGTACAAACTGCATATCTAATCTACTAAAATACTATAATAATATAATAATACCTATATCATTTTTTGTGTGTGTGGTACTTGGGATTGGACCCAGGGACATTCTACCTCTGAGCTATACTTCTTGCCTGTTTTTTTTCTAGTACTGGGGGTAGAACTCAGGGGTTTCACCTTCGAGCTACACCCCTAGCCCTGTATTTTACTTTTATTTTTTGAAACAGGGTCTCACTGAGTTGCAAAGGGCCTCACTAAGTAGCTGAGGCTGTCCACAAACTGTCATCCTCCTGCCTCAGCTTCTCAAATGCTGGGATTACAAGCATGTGCCACAATACCCAGCTATTTTACTTTTTATTTTGAAACAGAGTCTCAGTAAGTTGTTGTGCTGAAGCTGGCTTTGAACTTGCAATCTTCCTGCCTCCCAAATACTGAGATTATAGGTGTGTACTATCATGCCTGGATCTATCATCTATCTATCTATCTATCTATCTATCTATCTATCTATCTATCTATCTATCTATCTTTTGGTGGTACTGGGGGTGGAACACAGAGGCTTCTCTACTACAGGACATACTCCCAGACCTCTTTTATACTTTTTTGGAAACAGGGTCTCACTAAGTAGCTGAGGCTGGCTTCAAACCTGTGCGATCCTCCTGTCTCAGCCTCCCAAGCACTGGGGTTACAAGTGTGTGCCACCACACCTGGCTTATATCTATATTTTTAAGAAGATGCTACGTTAAGAGTTTTTTAATAAACTTAAATCATACTGTTATTGAAATATTTGTTTTAAGTAGCTACTGGTGTCCTGATATCGGTTGATCTTCCTTGGTAGAATGAATGCACACTTCTGTGATGGAAATTTTACTCTTAAGATCCAAACAAGCACAGTAAATTCCCTCTATTTTCTTAATTTATTGCAAAGGCCCTAAATTATAGTTTTCCAAAATGAGAGCCCATCTACTGATGCATAATGACTCGTCTCTGTAACCAGGATGTCATGCCCTCCCCCTGCCTGCAGAACACATCGTGTCTATCTCCAGGGCATGGATGCTGGTGACTAGTAATAATCCCGAAATAACATCCTTCTGGTGAATCTAAGAAAGTCCTTTTCAAAGATTCTAGGCTACTCCACTCCTGCAACACCAACCCCACCATGCCTGGAAGTGGCTTTTAAGGATCTAAGAAGGTTTCCTGACACCTTTTGTGCTGATAAAGAGGGAAGAACGTCTATAGTTCTAGAGGGGATCCAACCACTGATACAATTTCAAAACAGAATTTTAGTTAGATACAGAAATCTCTACACTTTTGGCTGTTACCTCTCTAAGGTGCTTTCTCCTTTTGGGAAGGACCTGCAGATTTCTTAAGCCTCTTGTCAGTCAGAGTTCCCAGCAAGTTACTCCAGAGAGCTGTTGGCGGTGTCTGCTGCAGCTTACCCTCCTGTCCCACTTCTCATTGTCTTCCTTCTTTGTACTTTATCTTTGACATCTTCTCAAAGGTGGCACCTGTGCTAAATGCACACGCAGACCTCCTGATTTCCAGTTTCTTAGTACTTGCAGCTTGCTTGGTGGCCTTTTGTGGGAGGAATGATCTGGGAGAGGGAAGGAGGGATGGACAGGCGAGGGGTGGACAGGCAAGGTCCAAATTTGTTTTTGAAGCAGAGGGAGATGCACAGGGTTGTGAGGGGAGGAAGTGGGAGTGTGGAAGAGCGCCCATGTGCAGACTGAGAGTTGAGAAACAGAAGAGATAACAGAAGAGAGAAAAAGAAGGGAGCAGGGTTAGCCATCGGCGCTAGAACTGGGTGGTTTGTGTGAGGTCGCAGGCTGACTTCAGGTTGGAAGGAGTCTCTTACGAGTCAGGTCCTTTTCTTGGAAGCTCTGTCTACCTGTTTGGCAGGTTTGGGGTTGAAACGCTCTGCATTCTCTCAGTCTATCTTGCCAAGGCCAGAAGGAGGATTAAGGAATCTATTATAGTTATCTCTCAGTATCTTCTTGGGATTCATTTCAGGATTCCCATTGGATGCCAAGATCCATAAGTCCCCTAGAATTATGTAGTGTTTACATGTAAACCACCTGCATCCTTTAGTATACTTTAAATCATCTTTACTTGGTTTAACACCCAATACAATCTAAATGCTGTGTAAATGGTTGTTATACTGGATTGGTTGGAGAATAATGACAATTGTTCAGCACTGATGCAGATTTTTTTCTAAATATTTTGATCCATGGTTTTTGAATTGCACACACTAAAGCACACACTAAGAACCATTTATTCTGGACCATCCACCTTGGCTTTTATTATTGTTGTTTTTGTTGTTGTTGTTATTATTATTATTATTATTATTATTATTATTTTGTGGTACTGGGAATTGAGAGCAGGGACATTTTATCTCTGAGCTATACCCCCAGCCCTATTTTATTTTTAATTTGAAACAAGTTCTCACTGGGTTAATGAGAATCTCACTACTTGCTGAGACTGTCCTTGAACCTGTGATCCTATCACCTTGGTCTCCCAAGTACTGGGATTATAAGTGTATACCACCAAACCCGGATCTTAATTATTATTTTTAAGTCTCTGTTTTCTGGCCATAAAACTAGAGACTTGTAGACTCCTTCTGTAGGAAGAAAAGTATGATTCCCCTCAGTGAACACTTTCGTCCTTCTAGAAAGACATTCCCATTCTTCATCTCATTGGTTACAGTTCCATCCATCCTAGACTCTTGTAGTATTTCCTATATTCATGCAGATCCTCAGGTCTTTCTCCCTTCCAGATAGTAACCTCTTGCCCTCTAGGTCTGGTGGTTGGTCATTTCCCCAGGTTGGTCCTGCGTTGGCCTTGATAGGCTTGGAAAGTCGGCCAACTTTGGAGTTAATACAAAACCGCAGGAGACATGAGTAATTCTTCTTTTCTTTTTATGGGAGACTTTGTGACCAGCGTAATTTGTCTAGGTTGAGCACTTTCCTTTCATCAGTGCCTGGTTATTAATTTGTTAAAAAAAAAGTCTGTTCAAGGAAAGTCTTTAATAGTTAGTAGACTGTGAAGCACTAATGTAGAAAAATGAAAGGGAACTTTGGAAACCATGCCTGCTTCCAGGGAATGGAGGGTATGCTAGCGTCTGTTTTTGTATGTTTGCCTGTATCTTCAACATTTATTCTATTATTGAAAAAGGTACACTCTAGTAGATGATCTTTATATTGTATGCCTGCTCATTTTATTAAATGTTTGGCATCTCTATTTCAGAGTTGGGAGGGATGGAGCAGGGAGAAGAGAAGGAAGAATGAGCGTTAATGTTTACTATGGGACTGTGGTAAGCATTTATATACAATCTCACTTAATCCTTATAGAGGAAATGCTGATATTGTTTCCATGCCATAAGAGAGGAGACTGAGGTTCAGGGAGAGGAGGACTGAGGTTCCATGCCCGAGAGAATCTGCATGAGCAAATGCTCTCAAATTTCAACCCAGCAATCTGACTCTCAAAGTCTGAGCTGGTAACCCTTTAAAAGCTGCAAGCCATTTCTGCTGGGCAAAGTTTGGATTTGTTCACAAGCATTGATGTAGATACATTTTTCTGCTGTACTCTGATTTCTTCTGAAAGTTAAATATTGGAGAGTTATTTGTATTACAGTTTGTGAAGCTTGATTAAAATTTGCGAATATCTCTCACCTATTAAATTAACTGGGTTTTCAGTGTTTTAAGCCAGACGAGCAGTTTTGCTTGGAACACTTGCAGTGAGTGGCATGAACTTCTGGGTGACTTGCAAAGTCTTGACAGAAGGAGTTTTAACTGCAGGATCAGCAGGAGATTGCAGGATAGAGGTCTTGCCAGATGTGTATTCAAAGCATGGCTAAACAGGAGCCTTAGACATGAAACATTTTGTAGCCAACTGAAAAGTATTTCATTTAAGAAAAACAAAAGACATTGTAAAAGGTATTAAGAAAATTATTTTAATGATAAAATTGGATATGATTCTGTAAGGAAATTTAATCACATCCATCTTTACTGTGCTTCATTTTTCTTCTTAAGGATCAAGAATTAAATAACATTCTTGCCTTCAGATTAAATGAGTAAGCAAATTGTGAACATTTTTTTACTTATTCTAACCAAAGACATTACTTCAACCAGTTAAATACAGTTAAATATATTTTCTTTTCTTTTTTATATATTTTTATTTCTTTATTTTTATTTTTTTGCCATACTGGGGATTGAACCCAGGGGCATTCTACCTCTAAGCTGCTCACCCAACCCTATTTTTTATTCTTTATTTTGAAACAGGGTGTTACTAAGTCATGGAGGGCCTCACTAAGTAGCTGAGGCTGGCCATGAACCTGAAATCCTCCTATCTCAGCCTCCCAAGTACTGGGATTATAAGCATGCTCTACCACACTTGGCTAATATATTTTATTTTCTGCATAAGCATTTATACTTAAATTCTTCCATGTGAAATAATTATCTTTAATTTTCCAAAATTAAAAAAATTAAGTTTGTATGGCAAAATGCATTTCAATTACTTTGGTTATAATACTAATTTTTTTCTCAAAATTAACAGCATAAGATATAGGATCTGTGAGAGAAATACGTTGGGTTGCATAATTTATATAGTTAATGTATTTTTCACAAATGTAAAATGTAAACTCTCTTTTCTGGAGGGAATTTCTGAGGATTGATCCACTGGTATTTTACCTCCAAGCTCCACCCCAGCCCTTTTAATTTTTTGTTTTTGAAATAGCGTCTCACTAGGTTGCTGAGGCTGGTCTCAAACTTGTGATTCTCCTGTTTCAGCCTCCCAAGTAACTGGGGTTACATCTATTTGCCATCAGGCCTGGCTAAATATAGTCTTTAGAGCCAACAAATTGCTTCTGAGTATGGCTTTGGCTACATCACATAAGCTTTGATATATAGTATTCTCATTGTTTTGGTCATTTACATAGTTTATAATTAGTATTTTAATTTCCTCTTTAATCTAGTCACTATCCTAGATTAATTTCTTTCTTTTTGTTCCCCCTAGAAATTTCAAATTTTCCAAAAATCACACTGCCATTGAGTTCTCATAGTGATTAATATAGTAGTTAATGTTGACTCTGTTACTAAACATTTCATAAGCATGGAATGAGAACAAAAATTAGAGTAGGAAAAGTGTAAAACTTGGGTTGATATTATAGAAGTTTAGGAATATCAATACATTTGTAGTTATCCCTCTGTATGTGCAGGGAATTAGTTCCAGGATCCCCTGCAGATATCAAAATCTGCTGATGATCAAGTCCCTTGTATTAAATGTCATAATATTTGCAGATAATCTACTCACATCTTCCCACAGACTTTAAGCATCTCTAGATTACTGATAAAACCTTATACAATGTAAATGATTTTAAATAGTTATGCTGTACTGCTTAGGGAATAAGAACAAGGAAAAAAAGTGTCTCTATATGTGCAGTATGGACAGTGTTTTCTTTAAATATTTTCAATCTGCTTTTGGTTGAATCTGCAGATACTGAACCTGTGTATATGTAGGGCCAACTGTTCACATTTCTTCCAAATTTGCCGATATTTTATTGTCACCTAATAGAGATCAAATTTTTAGTCCCACAGAAACTTGAAAAACTGATTTTTTGGTAGGATAGGGTTGTGTGTTAAATTTTGTTATTAACTATGTATATCAAATTTATTATAGTATTCAAATCTTCCATTTTCATTTTTTGTATTTTTTTTGGTTAAAGATTGTGGTAAGTATACTACAGTTATCTTTTAAAAACTATGCAAACATTTTTATTGTATTACCAATGGTTTTACCTTTATATATTTTGATATCTCTTACATATCCTTATTACTGATTTTTATCTTTTATATACATGTAAATATATATACAACTGTATATTTATCTAAACTTGTATACATTTTATATATGTAAATATACAATTATATAAATATATAGCTTTACATATTTACACAAAGTTAGCCTTTCTAGCAAACAAATGGATAAACATATTGACTTTCAATCTGTCATGTTTTCCTTTGGTACATTGACTTAGCTTGAGCTATTTTTGATAAAATATTATAACTTCTAAGACATTTCAGAGGAAATACTTTTTACAAAATTGAATTATAAGCATCTTTTGTTGTTCAAAAGCTTCCCTATGAAAGATAGTAAAATATCAGCTTTTTGTAAACCATTTACCTTGAGCTGATGTAGTTTAGTGTGACTCTCAAACTGTCACTGCCATTTTTTCCCCCCACAAAGAATTAAGTACCATCTTCCATAGTTTTGTTTTGGACTCATAACTGCAGCAGTGGTTTGCAAAACAAATTATTCTATAGATTAATGAACCTTGTATTCTTTACCACTGAGTTCAAGGGAGTGGTGTAAGGGGAGAGAACCATCGCTGCTGCCTTTCCATTGGAGCGAGGGGGCTAGCGTGGGCGTTGATTGGTCAAACGTCTACTTCCTGAGCTGGAGGCATCCCATAGACAGCACTGAGCCAGAGGCTGTTGAGGATGCTGCCTATTAAAGCATTGGTGGGAAGACTTTATTCAGGACCATGACAGTAGGCAGAGGGACCACTGCAATGGGTGGTGTGCCCACTTCTTAAAAAGTGGCTGAAAGTAAGCAAACCTTTGCATTCCTTTAAAGCTAATCTATGTAGCTGTATTTGTAGTGAAAATGTAAACATTTATCCCACAATTTTACATGCAATTTTAATAAATTATACCTTAAGTAATATATTCAAACCGAAGATGAATTGATAAGAGTCATATTGTGCAGAATAACTTATATGTGTGTGGTATTGGATATCAAAACCATGGGCCTTCTACCTCTGGAGCTACACCCTCATCCCTTTTGATTTTGAATCAGGGTCTTACTAAGTTGCTAAGGGCCTCGGTAAGTTGTTGGAGCTGACCTGGAACCTGTTATCCTCCTGTTTCAGCCTTCCAAGTACTGGGATAACAAGTGTGTGCCACTTTGCTCGTGCATAATACTTTTTATGGTTACAGAAATATAACTATTTCAAGGGTTTTAGATTTGTTAAAAATTGCTAACATAGGCATTACATTTTATTTTATTTTATTTATTTTTTTTATTGGTGCACTGTATTCATACATCATAGTAGGATACATACTTTTGTAGACATACATGCACACTTTTCCCAGTCAGCCCCCACCCAATCCCCACCCCATTCTCTCCCTATCCCTCCCTCCCATGCTTGGCTTAGTAGTTGACATCTAGTATTATGGCAATTTATCTAAAGTTAAAAATGATAATCTCACATAACAGTTTCATTTGTCTGATACCAAGCTTTTGATGACTTAAAGATAACATTTCAATATTTCTTTTTGCTTTCTTTCTTACCAGAGAATATTTTTTTCTATTTTTTAGGTGAAACTATCATATATTTATATATATATTTTTCAGAAAAAAATCTATCCTAATATGGAATATGGACTCTAGATACCCAAAACGATCTTGAAAAAGAACAAAGCTAGAAGATATATATTTTCCGATTTCAAACCATATAAAGCTACAATAATTGAAACAGTGTAGTACTATTCTAAAGGCAGATATATAAACCATTGGAGTTAAATAAAAGCCTAGAGCTAAATTCTTCCCTATATTGTCAAGTTATTTTTGACAAGGTTTCCACGAACATTTGGTGGTGAAAATGATAATTTTTTAACTAAATATTGTTAAAAAATAATAATTACATGGAAAAGAATAAAATTGGACCCTTACCTAATCCCATATACAAATATTAACTCAAAATAGATAATAGACCTAAATATAAATCTTAAGACTATAAACTTTTAGGAGAAAATCTGGGTCATAAAACCTCACAACATTGAAATTGGCAGTGATTTCTTGGTTATGATTTCAATGGCACAGGCAACAGAGGAGTATACAGACTCCCAAAAAAAAAAAAAAATTGTATATCCAAAGACAATGTAAACAGAGTTAACAGTTACTAATAGAATGGGATAAAATATTTCCAATTGCTATATCTGAAGGTATATTAATATTCCAACTAGAAATCCTAAAAATGAACAACAATAAAGGCAAACAATACCATTTAGAGATAGGTAAAAGACTAACATAAATAATGAATCTCCACAGATAACCAATCTTAATTGTCTGTTGGATGGAAACTCTTATTTCTCTGGTTCTGGTGTGTGTTACCTATTTCTTCTTTGTAGTTAATCTCTTTGAGTATTTTCTCTAGTGCTGGTTTTGAAGACATAAATTCCTTCAGTTTCTGTCTGTCATGGAAGCTTCTTATTTTTCCATCTAATTTGATAGAAAGTTTTGCTGGATAGGAAATTTTTGGCTGGAAGTTGTTTTCTTTCAGAGTTTGGAATATGTTACTCCAAGCCCTTCTGTTTCTCATGACTTGGTTTGGGAAGTCTGGAGTGATTCTAATTGGTTTGCCTCTGAATGTCACTTGGCCCTTTGTTTTTGTTGCCTTTAAGATTCTCTGCTTGGCTTCCACATTGGTCATTTTGACAATTATGTGGCGTGGGGATCCTCTTCTCCGATCCTGTCTAAAGGGAGTTCTATAAGTTTCCTGGACCTTTGTATCAACCTCTTGCTCTATGTTTGGAAAATTTTCTGCTATTACTTCTTTGAAGAGATTGTTAATCCCTTTGGTTTCACTTTCTTTTCCCTCCTCTATTCCAATTATTCTTAGGTTAGCTCTCTTAAAATGGGCCCATATTTCTTCAATATCAGATTCCTGCTGTCGGATATTTTTTCTAGATTAGAAACTATGCGTTCATTTTTGGAATTATCATCTTCTAAGAGCAAGATTCTGTTCTCCATGTGGCCTAATCAGTTGTGTGTGATTTGAATTGAGGCCTTTCTTCATTAATTACATCCTTTATCTCTTTTTGGCTCTCTCTGAGTTCTTTTCGAAGCACCTCTATTATTTCTACAGTTATTTTCCTGATTTGATCTTCTAGAAATCTCTGATTTTCTGTTTTATCGGGTTCTGATGTTGTGGGGTTGTGGGCATTAATTGCTCCAGTATTATTCCTCTTTCCCATGATTTCGGATGTTTGTGCCTTCTCTGGGTTCTTCCCTTGGGTCACTATGACTTCACTTAAGGTGTTCTGGATCTCGAGTCAGTAGTATCTCGGACCCCACTACTCCTTTACTGGGTTTTATCACAGAGTCTCCGACCCAGAGAGTCGATAGAGGCTGCTTTAGACTGTGGGGGGTGCCAGGTTGCACGTTCTCCTATGGTGTGATATCTCTGCCACCGCCCCTCCTCCACTGGGTCAAGTCCCAGGGAGTACAGTACTGGGATTTCTCCTCTGTGGCCCGCAATTTGACTCACTCTTCTTGAGTACGCAGATGTAGCTGTACTGGCCTCGCTGAATTCGCTGCTGCTGCCGCCGGTGGCAATATGGCGCCGCTGCTACGCCCTCGGCTATGGGGCTGGCGTTTTTCTTCTTGATTTTGATTTCTACTCTGAATCCCTGCAGCGTGTGCTGAGCTCGGCCACTGGGAGCTTTAGATGCTCTCTGCGCGGAGAAATCCCGCCTAGCTGTTCCGCAGTGGCTCACCTCGGCTTGTTGTAGCCGTCCCGTGAATTCGCCGGTGCAGTATGGCGCTTCTGCCGCATCTGCAGCGTCCTTGGGCGCGAGGCCGGTGTATCTCCTCTGTGGCTCTGTTCTCAGTCCGCTTTCTCTCTGGAGCCTGGTGATTTTTTGTTTCACTGGTGATGGTGTTTTCTGGCTATGAAAGGCGCTGATTTTGTGGTAATGGAGATTTGTTGTTAGCGGGGCTCTTAAGCCCCGCTTTTCTCGGTCGCCATCTTCCCGGAAGTCCCTCTAGGCATTACATTTTAAAAATGATTTTTTCTTTTCTCTCTCCCTTAAAATTTCTGAAAATTTATTAGTAGATCAGTTGCATGTGAGAGACTGCTAATTGAGGTTATTTTTAAAGAACAGTTTAATGTGAATTGGAGAGTTCACATAATTTCAATGATATTAGTGAAGCTGACTCCTTTCTTAGAAGTATAAGTCTGTACTAGCCAATCTGAGGGTCAAGAGTATGATCTATTTAAAAAAACGCTTTTGTTTTCAAGGAGAGGGATTTAGAGTATGTGCAGCTGAGAGAGAATGTCAGTATTTTTCTCTAAGCCCTGACCCTGTGCACTCAGAAGTTCTGATGACGGAGGCACACAAATGAAGGTAGCCCTTTGTAATACTGGGAACGTATTTAATTTTCCAAGTAGTGGGTCATTGTGCTGACTTCGCCCTCATGCCAAAACGATTATCCAGGCATTTCAATTAAGATTCTGCCTTCTAAAGTCATAAATGTCGAAAATGTTTCTCATTTATATGATGGATTGTTTTAAAACATCATTGGCATTTACATTCTACTTGCTTATATTAGCGAGTTGCTTTGTGTTTTTTCTGATAGATTGCAATTTCTTTGAAGGTGGAGATTGAAAACGTCAATCTATATTTCATAGCCCAGTTATTTATGCACATTACATAAACATTACATATACGATGCCATCTACAGTATGTGGATTTATAGATATAGCATAAATATAATTAATACTAATTAGCTGCTGCTGGTGATTTCTATACCACTATTTTAACATTGGGGAAAAACCCACTCAGGACTGGTAAGGGTGAAATAAATCTGATACCCTAGTGCACTGAAAATAATATTGTAGCTGTGTGGTGGTGTATGTTTGTAATCCCAGCATTTGGGAGACTGAGACAGGAGGATTCATGGACAGCCTCAGCTACTTAGTGACATTCTTTGTAACTCAGTGAGACCCTGTTTCAAAAATAAAAAATAAAAAATAGGACTAGGGGTGTAGAATGCCCCTGGCATTCTGGGTGTAAAATGCCTCTGGGTTTCATCCCCAGTACTGCAAAAAAAAAAAAAAAAAAAATGTGTGTGTGTGTGTGTACACACACACAGTATATATACATATATATATGTATATATACATATACACAGTGTATATATATATATATACACACTATATATAGTAATTTAAAAATATATAGTAATTGAAAAAAATTTTGGAGAAGTTTCTTATAAACATGTATCCAAAATCAATCTACATGTTTATATGATTTGATGTTGTGATTATGCTTCTATATGTTAGATAATAATGCAAAATGTAGAGAGGCTATTCATTACACATTTTTTTTTTTTTTTTTTTTTTTTTGTGGTACTGGGGATTGAACCCAGGGGCATTTTACTCACCTCTGAGCTACACTTCCAGCCCTATTTTTTAAATTCTTTTTTTTTTTTTTTTTGGTGGTACTGGGGATGGAACCCTTCTACCTCCGGGCTACACTCCCCAGGCCTATTTTATATTTTATTTGGAAACAGGGTCTTGAACCTGCGTGATCCTCCTATCTTCGCCTCCCAAGCGCGGGGATTACAAGCGTGCACCACTACGCCCAGCTAATTCTTTATTTTGAAATGGGATCTCACTAAGTTTCGGGGGGCATCTCTAAGTAGCTGAGGCTGGCCATGAACCCGCGATCCTCCTGTCTCAGCTTCCCAATTACAAGCATGTGGCACCACACCCAGCTTTCATTACACAATTTTTTTTTTTTTTTTTTTTTTTTGTGGTACTGGGGTTCCTGGAAGCCCTTCTACCTCTGGGCTACACTCCCAGACCTGTTTTATATATATATATTTTTTATTTGGAAACAAGGTGTCTTAAGCCAGCGCGGCTGGCTCCGAACCAGCGTGATCCTCCTGTCTCTGCTTCCCAAGCGCAGGGATTACAAGCGTGTGCCACTACACCCGGCTCATTACACAATTTTATTTTTTTGAATATTTAAAAATGTTTATTAGAAAGACAGAAATACAGAAAATAGAAATACAGCCCCATGCCAAAATGGCATGCGGGGGGGTGACTCGAAATGAATACACCCTACACAATTTTTTTTATTTATTTATTTATTTATTTATTTTTTATTGGTGCATTATATTCATACAACTTATTGGGGTAAAAAACTTGTGTGTACAAACATGTACTCATCGCTGATTTAACCCCTACCCAAATGCCACCCCATTCCCTCCCCGTCCCTCCCTCCCTTGCTTGGCTTAGTGATTGACTTCAATATGTTTAAGTACATTGTGAGCTTTAGAGATTTTCCTATTCCCCCCTCCTTTCTCCTCCTTTAGGTTGTCTTGTTTGCTCCTCTTTTCTCCCTAACTCTCACATATTAGGGAAAGCACCCTACACAATTTTTAAGGAAGAAAAAAATCTAAATTCTAGATTTTTTTCTGAAAAAAGAACTAGGTAAATTTTGGTTGTATATGCTGGAAATAATACTATATGGCCATTAAAAATATCTGTGAAGGTTTGAGATAACATAAAATGTTATATATGTACATATCCAGTGTTATTTAGATGCATTTAATATTTCACAATTCAGAACTAAGTCTTAAATCAGAAAATAGGGAAGAATAAGAAAGAGTAATATAACTGTGTACTGAAAAATTACCATATTTTGGGCAATATGCCAAGTTTGTTTTCTCACTTAATTTTTATACATGATCTTAGTGCATACATTTTGTGGATGAAAACGTTGAGCTCAGAGAGGCTGGGGGACCTTGTATTTAACCATGTTAAGTGATAGGACCAGCTCTGGATCCAGGTCTGTCTTTGGGATTCAAAATCTGTGCTCAAAACTGGTGATTCACAAATTTGCCTATGCATAGGAATCATCTGTGAACTTTAAATTAATGCAGAATTGTCTTGAACCTGCAATAAAATTTTATTGGCCTTTTCTTTTTTCCATTGCAGTGGAAAAAGGAAACTACATAGCAAGGCCTCAAAGCCCATTTATTTACTTAGTATTTATTTAATATTATCTTTTTGTATTTAGGAAGCAGTTTATATCTAATTTTCTCAGTAACTTTCTGACTTACTAATTTCTTAGAAAATTTGAAAATTCTCAAAATAAAAAATTTAATGACCCCACTATAACGGTAAATGCAGTTAAATGTTTGGTGCATTTTCTTCTAGTATTTTTTCCTTCAATGTATAAATATTAAAACTATTTTATAGCTGAGATCATACTGCATATGTGATATTGTATCTTGCTTTTATCATTTAGATGTTGTATTTTTTTTCCCCCATGGCAGTTAACACTGTCTTTGAAAAAATGGAAAGCGTTTTGGGCTGTCAGAGTAACTGAAAAATGTTTTCTTAGTGTGATAAGTGTATCTTTGTAATCGGTTTGATTTATTTTTTTATTTTTTTATTGGTGCATTATATTCATACAACTTTTTGGGGTAAAAAACTTGTGTGTACAAACATGTACTCATCGCTGATTTAACCCCTACCCAAATCCCACCCCATTCCCTCCCCGTCCCTCCCTCTCTTGCTTGGTTTAGTGATTGACTTCGATATGTTTAAGTACATTGTGAGCTTTAGAGATTTTCCTCTTCCCCCCTCATTTCTCCTCCTTTAGGTTGTCTTGTTTGCTCCTCTTTTCTCCCTAACTCTCACATATTAGGGAAAGCATCTGATTTCTTATTTTTTGTGCCTGACTAATCTCACTTAGCTTAATGTCCTCCAGTTCCATCCATTTCCCTGAAAATGATGTAATTGAGTTTTTTTTGATGGCTGAGTAAAATTCCATTGTGTACATATCCCACAGTTTTGTAATCCATTCATCTGTTGATGGACATCTTGGCTGGTTCCATAGTTTGGCTATGGTGAATTGTGCAGCTATGAACATAGATACACATGCATTAGTTTGGTAGTTTGGTTTCTTTTCTTTTGGGTAGATATCCAACAGTGGTATTGCTGGATCAAATGGTAGATTTGTTCCCATTCTTCTGAGGATTCTCCATACTGTTTTCCAAAGTGGTTGCACTAATTTGCAATCCCACCAACAATGTCTTAGAGTTCCCACTTCTCCACATCCTCGCCAGCATCTGTTGTTATTTGTGTTTTGAATGATGGCCATTCTAGTTGGTGTTAGGTGAAATCTCAGGGTAGTTTTGATTTGCATCTCTCTGATTGCCAGTGATGTTGAGCATTTTTTCATGCATTTATTGGCCATTTGAATTTCTTCTTTTGTGAAGTGTCTATTTAGTTCATTTGCCCATTTTGTTATTGGATGCTTTGTTTTCTTAGTGTTTTCTTGAGTTCTCTGTATTTTCTAGATATTAGTCCTCTATCAGTGGTGTAGGTGGCAAAAATCTTCTCCCATTCTGTTGGCTCTCGATTGAGATTCTTGATAGTTTCCTTTGCTGAACAGAAGTCAGTTTCATGCAATCCCATGTATTGATTCTCCTTTTAATTTGTTGTGCCTTTGGGGTCTTGTTGAGGCAATGTTTGTCTGTGCCTATGTGTTGTAGTGTTGGACCTATGCCCTCTTCAAGGAGCTTCAAAGTCTCTGGTTTAATTTCCAAGTCTTTGATCCATCGTGAGTTGACTTTTGTACAGGGTGAAAAAGTGGGATTAACATCCAATTTTCTGTATATGGTTAACCAGTTTTGCCAACACCATTTGTTGAAGAGGCTATCTTTTTTCCAGTGTATGTTTTTGGCCTCTTTGTCAAAAATCAATTGGCTGAAAGTGTGTGGACTTCTTTCTGGGTCTTCTATTCTGCTCCATTGGTCTATATATCTGTTCTTTTGCCAGTACCATGCTGTTTTTATTACAATGGCTTTGTAGTATAGTTTAAAGTCAGGTATTGTGATTCCTCCTGCGTGGTTTTTGTTGCTGAGAACTACCTTGGCTATTCTGGGCTTTTTGTTATTCCAGATAAATTTAAGGACTGATTTTTCTATGTCTGTGAAGAATGATCTTGGTAGTTTAATGGGCATTGCATTAAATCTGTAGATCACTTTTGGGAGGATGGCCATTTTAATGATATTTATTCTGCCAATCCATGAACATGGAAGGTCTTTCCATCTTCTAAGATCTTCTTCGATTTCTTTTTTCAGTGTTTTATAATTTTCTTTGTAGAGATCCTTTACCTCCTTGGTCAAGTTTATTCCTAGGTATTTTATTTTTTTTGTGGGAGATCCTGAGTGGAAGTGTTTTCTGAATTTCTTTTTCAGTGGATTTATGGTTGGTGTACAGGAAAGCTTCTGATTTTCTAAGATTGATTTTGTATCCAGATACCTTGCTGAATTTGTAGATCAGTTCTATAAGCCTTTTGGTTGAGTTTGTTGGGTTTTCTAAATATAGTATCATGTCATCTGCAAATAGTGAAAGCTTAAGTTCTTCTTTTCCTATTTGTACTTCTTTGATTTCCTTTTGTTGCCTTATTGCTCTGGCTAGAGTCTCTAGTACTATATTGAAGAGAAGTGGTGATAGTGGACATCCTTGTCTCGTTCCAGTTTTTAGGGGGAATTCTTGAAGTTTTTCCCCATTTAATATGATGTTGGCAGTGGGCTTATTGTAGATTGCCTTAATAATGTTGAGATATGTTCCTTCTATTCCAATTCTCTGCAGTGTTTTTATCATAAATGGATGTTGAATTTTATCAAATGCTTTTTCAGCATCTATTGAGATGATCATGTGGTTTTTGTCTTTGATTCTGTTTATATGGTGAATTACATGGATTGATTTTTGTATATTGAACCAGCCTTGCATCCCTGGTATGAACCCTACCTGGTCATGGTGAATGATTTTCTTGATGTGGTTTTGAATGCGTGTTGCTAGTATTTTGTTTAATAGTTTTGCATCCAAGTCCATCAGAGATATAGGCCTGTAGTTTTCCTTCCTTGAACTGTCTTTATTCGGTTTGGGTATTAGTGTGATGTTGGCTTCATAGAATGTATTTGGGAGAGTCCCAGTTTTTTCTATTTCCCAAAATAGTTTGAGTAGTATTGGGATTAGTTCTCCTATAAAGGTTTTATAGAATTCACTTGGGAAACCATCTGGTCCTGGGCTTTTCTTTGATGGTAAACTCTTTATTGCTGTTTCAATCTCTTTGATTGTTATTGGTTGGTTTAAGTGTTCTATATCTTCTTGACTCAGTTTAGGAAGGTTGTATTTATCTAGGAAGTTGTCGATTTCCTCCAGATTTTTCATTTTGTTGGAGTATAGTTTTTCAGAGTAGTTTCTGATAATCCTCTGGATTTCTACGCTGTCAGTAGTAATGTCTCCTTTTTCATCCCTTATCTTCATAATTTGGGTTGATTCTCTCTTTTTTTTAGTTAGGTTGGCTAGTGGTTTATCAATCTTGTTAATTTTTTCAAGAAACCAGCTTTTGGTTTTGTTGATTTTCTGTATTGTTTTTTTATTCTCTATTTCGTTAATTTCTGCTCTAATTTTAATAATTTCCCGTCTTCTGCTGGCTTTGGGGTTCAATTGTTGCTGCTTTTCAAGGGCTTTGAGGTGTGTCATAAGGCTATTTATTTGAAGATTTTCTGATTTTCTTATGTGAGCACTCAGTCCTATAAATTTTCCTCTTAATACTGCCTTCAAAGTGTCCCAGAGGTTTTGATAAGTTGTTTCTTTATTTTCATTTGTTTCTAGAAATTTCTTGATTTCACCTCTTACATCTTCTATGACCCATTCTTCATTCAGAAGTGTGGTGTTCAGTCTCCACATGTTTATGTTGTTTCTCTGGGTCTTCTTATAGTTGATTTCTAGTTTCATTCCATTATGGTCTGAAATGACACAGGGAAGTATGTAACATTTTTTAAATTTGCTAGTGCTCATTTTGTGTCCCAGGATGTGATCTATTTTGGAGAAGGTTCCATGAGCAGCTGAGAAAAATGTAAACTCTGCTGTAGTTGGGTGAAATATTCTATATGTGTCCAACAGGTCCATTTGGTTAATGGTGTTCTTTAGTTCTGAGACATCTTTACTGGCCCTTTGTCTGGAAGATTGGTCTAGTATTGTGAGAGGTGTGTTGAAGTCTCCCAGTATTATTGTGTTGGGATTTATGTGTGACTTCATGTCACAAAGAGTTTGATTTATGAAAGTAGCTTCCCCTATGTTTGGGGCATAGATGTTGATTATTGTTATTTCCTCTTGCTGGACTATTCCTTTTACCAGTAAAATGTGACCTTCTTTGTCTCTTCTAATAAGTTTGGGTTTGAAGTCTAACTTGTCTGATACCATAGTTGCTACTCCTGCTTGTCTTCGAGTACCATTAGCATGGATTACCTTGCTCCAGCCCTTTACCTTGAGTTTGTTCCTATCTTTACTTGTAAGGTGTGTTTCTTGTAAGCAGCAGATGGATGGATTCTGGCTTTTAATCCATTTTGCCACTTTATATCTTTTTATTGGGGAGTTGAGGCTGTTTACATTCAGTGTGATTATAGAGATAATTTTTAATTCCCAACATGTTAAGATCTTATTTCTCTTTGAGATACTGTTTATTCTTCTTTGCTTAGTTGTCTGCTGGATGGGAATTCTTGTTTCTTTGGTTCTAGCGTGTATTACCCATTTCCTCTTTGCAGTTAATCTCCTTGAGTATTTTCTCTAGCGCTGGTTTTGAAGACATAAATTCCTTCAGTTGCTGTTTGTCATATAAGCTTCTTATTTCCCCATCTAATTTGATGGATAGTTTTGCTGGGTAGGAAATTTTTGGCTGGAAGTTGTTTTCTTTCAGAGTTTGGAATATGTTACTCCAAGCCCTTCTGGCTTTCATAACTTGGTTTGGGAAGTCTGGAGTGATTCTAATTGGCTTGCCTCTGTATGTCACGTGGCCTTTTGTTTTTGTTGCCTTTAAGATTCTCTCGTTGGCTTCCACATTAGTCATTTTGACAATTATGTGCCGTGGGGATCCTCTTCTCTGATCCTGTCTAAAGGGAGTTCTATAAGTTTCCTGGACCTGCATGTCGACCTCTTGCTCTATGTTTGGAAAATTTTCTGCTATTACTTCCTTGAAGAGATTGTTGATCCCTTTGGTTTCACTTTCTTTTCCCTCCTCTATTCCAATTATTCTTAGGTTAGCTCTCTTAAAATGGGCCCATATTTCTTCAATGTCAGATTCCTGCTGTCAGGTTTTTTTTTTCTAAATTAGAAACTATGCATTCATTTTTAGAATGATCATCTTCAAGAAGCGAGATTCTATTCTCTATGTGGTCTAATCTGTTGTTTATACTTTGAATTGAGGCCTTTCATTAATTGCATCCTTTATCTCTTTTTGACTCTCTCTAAATTCTTTTCGAAAGTCCTCTATTATTTCTAAATTTATTTTCCTAATTTGATTTTCTAGAGATCTTTGGATTTCTGTGTTATCAGATTCTGATGTTGTGGGGTTGTTGGCTTTCACTGCTCCATTGTTATTTCTCTTTCCCATGATTTTGGAAGTTTGTGCCTTCTCTGGGTTCTTCCCTGAGTCACTACGAGTTCACTTAAAATGCTCTGGATCTCGAGTCTGTGGTATCTCAGTCACCAGTACTCCTTTACTGGGTTGTATCACAAAGTCTCAGACCCAGGGAGTCAATCAAGGCTGCTTAGACTGTGGGGGGTGCCAAGTTGGGCGTTCTCCAGTGGGGAGTTGTGACTATGGTATGGTATCTCTGCCACTGCCACTCCCCCACTGGGCTAAAATCTCCGACCCAGGGAGAATATCTGCGCACGTCCCTGGGAGTGCAGTACTGGGACTTCTCCCCTAGGGGCCGCAATTTGACTCACGGTTGTTGAGTGCGCTGATGGAGCTGTAGTGAACTCGGTGGATTTGCTGCTGCCGCCACTGGCAATATGACACCACTGCCACGCCTTTGCGGCCATGATGCGTGTATTTCTTCTCTGGTTTTGAACTCCGCTCTGAGTCCTTGCCAGTTGTGCTGTGCCCGGCCCTTGGGAGCTTTAGATGTTCCCTGCACCAACAAAACTGCCGACTGCCGCCCGGCTGTTCAGCACCTGCTCATCTCGGCTCGCTGTTCACCCCTCCTCTCAGGCGCCTGGTGGCTGGTTGAGTGGGTTGGTCTAGGGCCGTCCGGTGAACTCGCCGCTGCCGCCAGCAGTAAGACACTGCTTCTGCATCCTAGGCCGCGAGGCCAGAGTACCTCCTCTCTGGATTTGAGCTCCGTTTTGAGTCTCCCTCCTCTCTGGAGCCTGGTGCTGCTAGGGGAGATGTAGGCCACGCCGCTCCGGCCGCTCTGCGCCGCGGCTCTGGCTGCTCTGCACCACGGCTCTGGCCGCTCCGGCTGTTCCGGCCGCTCTGCACCTCGGCTCTGGCTGTTCTGCACTGCGGGTCTGGCCACTCCGGCCATTCCGGCCGTTCCGCGACGCGGCTCTGGCTGCTCCGGCTGTTCTGGCCGCTCTGCTCGGCTGCTCTGGCTGCTCCACTCAGCTGTTCTGGCCACTCCGCTCAGCTGTTCTGGCCGCTCTGCTTGGCTGCTCCAGCCGCTCCACTCCACGGCTTCGGCTACTCTGTGCCGCCGCTCCAGCCAATCTGCGCTGCGGCTCTGGCTGCTCCGGCTGTTCTGGCTGCTCCGCTCGGCTGCTCTGAACCGCGGCTCCGGATGCTCTGCACCGCGGGTCTGGCCACTCTGGCCGCTCCAGCCGTTCCGCGATGCGGCTCTGGCTGCTCCAGCTGCTCAGGCCGCTCTGCTCCGCGGCTCCCCCCAATCTGCGCTGCGGCTCTGACCGCTCCGTCGGCTCTGGCGGCTTCGCGCCGCGTGGGTGCGGCACTTCGGGCTGTTTTTTTTCCGGTGTCTTGTTTTTCCAGCCCTTTTTCTCTGTCCCTTGTATTTACCGTTTTTATTTCTTTGCTGGTGGTGTTTTCTGGCTCTGAAAGGCGCTGGTTTTGTGGTAGGTGAGTTGGATTGTTAGCGGGACTTGTAAGTGCCGCTTTCCTCCGTCGCCATCTTCCCGGAAGTCTCCCTTGGTTTGATTTAATGTGCTTTACTTTAATAAAAATGCAGTGTTACAATTTAAACAAAAATAAATGAACCAATAAAGGAGTAAACACTCTATGTCCCAGCTCCTGAATTAGAATCTCTGGCCAAACATTTAGAAGCCTGTTTTTTTTGTTGTTGTTGTTGTTTGTTTGTTTTTGGTACTGGGAATTGAACCCAGGGGCACTCTATCACTGGTATACCCCCAGTCCTTTTTGTTTCTTATTCAGAAATAGAGCCTAAGTTGTGGAAGGCCTCACAAAATTGCTGAGGCTGGCTTTAAACCTGTGGTTCTTCTGTCAGCCTCTCAGGTACTGGGGTTACAAGTGTGTGTCACTACACCTGGCTTCAGGAAACTGTCTTTTTGTGTGTGTGTGTGTGTATATTGAACCCAGGGGCATTCTACCTCTGAACTACATCCCCAGCTCTATTGTATTCTTATATTTATTTATTTATTTACTTTTTGCGGTGCTAAGTATAGAACCCAGGGGCCTTCTACCTCTGGGCTATACTGCCAGACCTATTTTATATTTTATTTGGAAACAGGGTCTCACTAAGTTGCTGAGAGCCTCACTGAAGCTGGCTTTGAACCTGTGCGGTCCTCCTGTCTCAGCCTCCCAAGTACTGGGATTACAAGTGTGTGCCACCATGCGGGGCTATTGTATTTTTATTTTGAAACAGGATCTACTAGGTTGATGAAAGCCTCACTACTTGCTGAGGCTGTCCTGGAAGCTGCAATCCTCCTGTCTCAGACTCCCAAGTACTGGGATTATAGGTGTGCACCACCATATTTGGTCAAGGAACTTGCATTCTTAACATAGAAGGCAGGTTCCATTGTCAGTCTGTGACCAGCTCTCCGGATATTCTGCACATTCCATTTGTTTTATATTAAAATAAAATATACTAAATCTTAATACTGTAAACACCAACTAGTAGTGGTTGAATTTGGGTAATGGAACTAAGGGTGATTTTCTTTTTTCTTCCATTTTTTTAGCAAGAAGAAATTCTATTACTTTGGGTATAGGACTTTAACAAAGAGAAAGTCAAAAGATTTTATTTAGAGTCCCTCTTTTGGGGGATGAATATTATATGTTGCTTCTTTAAATATAAGCGCAAAACTGAAGAAAACTGAGTTATATCCAAAAGAGGCCTAATCTTGGCAAAATACTAGAAGATATCCCATTCTAGTGATGTTAGAGTTAGTAGCATATACCAAATCTATTGGACTTACGCCAGTGCTTTAGAAATTAAGACTTGGACCATAAGCTTTTAAGAAGTTAAGTGATATCAATTATATCTCAATTAAAAAATAAAACAAATTGGATAATTAAGAAAACCAGGCAAACTATTTAGTCTTTGACAGAGAGGAAACTCTAATCACAGAACATGTTTGTTAAGGGGAAAGAGGTCTTTTTCTTACAGTTGAAAGAGTGTGAAATGAGATAATAATTACAGGACATATGAACCTTACTGTTAATGTTCACCATGTGATACTCAGTACCAGGGGTGAGCACAGGGTCTTTTTAATCAGGTCTCTCTGAGACACCATCAGTCACCACATTGGGATAATTGCGAAATCTTAAGTTGCCTTTTTTCCCCTGGTATTACAAATTGAGCCCAAGGGCATTCTACCTCCAAGCTATACCTCCAGCCTTATTTTTTATTTTTTTGGAAAACCGAGCCTGGCTAGGTTGCTGAGGCAGTCCTTGAACTCCTGTCTCAAACTCCCAAGTACTAGGATTACAGGTGTGCACCACCACACCCTGTTAATATGGAACCTTGAGTAATATGAAACCTTAAGTAAAATAAAAAGGATACTGAAAATGTTTTAATTTTTTAGGAAGGCAGAAGAAGATATCAAAATTTATACGAGTTGTATGTGTATATTCTGAAAAGAAAATGTTTAGAAATATTTATACTTTGTATATATTAGAATACATATTTTCAAACATTTTGCTGACATAATTAGATATCTGGGGTAGTTTGTGTTAACTCCAACTTCCAACATCAGTGTCTTTCAGACTCTGTAGGCATGCCAGGCAACCCTCAGAATTCTTAAGTTATTTTAGCAGATAATCAGTAATTTCATGAGGCTCATATTATGTGTGAATTTATGAATAATATTATAAAGGATAATTTGTATTTATTTATTTACTTATTTTGCCATACTGGGGATTGAACCCAGGGCCTTGTGTTTGCCAGGCAAGCTATCTACCACTGAAATATACCTTTAGCTTTTGATAGCTGAGCAACAATGCTATTTAGCCTTACTCATAAAAAACTTTATTTTAAAAAAGTAGAGTTTTTTCCCCCCTGGAAAATTCACTTTTTGTCTGTATATGCGGTTGAATGGAACTGGAACACACCACCAGAAATCTACAAAAGCTGCAAAAGTTTTATATGAAATAATTCCTTAATTGAAAAGATTCAGAAATCCTCATGGAAGATACTTTCTTGAAAGTGGGCTTCTTTTACATCTGGCAAAGCTTCTTTGGAGAGAAAATGGAGAAGCCATTTCAGATGACAGTACTGAACATGGGCTGAACTGATGACTTGGTCAAAACTATTGAATGTCTAGCGTAGTCACAGATCATCATTTTTGCTGTTAGCTGTGATAAATTGAACTTGTGTTCAGTTCCTGATCTGTGTGCAATAGATAGTTGGAGTCACCATATAAGGGAAAGAACTGCTGTTTTCTTTTCTTTTCTTTTTTTTTTTTTTTTTGAGGTACTGGGGTTCCTGGAAGCCCTTCTCCCTCCAGGCTACACTCCCAGACCTTTTCTTAATTTATTTGGAAACAGGGTCTCTTAAACCAATGAGGATGACTACGAACCTGCATGATCCTCCTGTCTCCGCTTCCCAAGTGCGGGGATTACAAGCGTGAGCCACCACGCCCGGCAGGACTGCTGTTTTCTGAAGGACAGAAACCACCACCAAAGCCTTGAGGTGGTGCCTACATTTTAGAAAGCCAATGAACTGAATCAAGGCGGGGGGGGGGGGGCAAAACAGCAATGCCCCTTCTCACTATTTTGAGGTCTGAAATGGTCATTAGAGAACATCGGCTTCCACCTGGCCTTAGCCTCAGAAACTTAGCAAGGCCCTCAGCAATTTATGGGGACCATGTTTCAAAAATAAAAATATAACAAAAGGGCTGGTGAGGTAGCTTGGAGGAAGACTACTCCTGGGTTCAATCCTCAGTATAAAAAATATAAAAAGAAACATTGGCTTCCAAAATAATCCAGGAGACCAGAGTTCTCATAACATGTGAGAGTTTGTCCAACACTAGATGTGTGCCTCGCTTGTGAACCACTGAATGCTGGTTACTGGGGTCATCCTTGATGGGTTATTAGAGGGAAGTAAGGTTGCTAGATTTATGAGCCAAAAGATATACTAGCCCTATTTTTGGAACTCCAGAGGAAAGACAAACTTCTTTGTACTTATGAAAAACTTTTAGTGGCACTTTCTATGTTTGTGTGGAAAGATCGAAAACTCTGAATGCACAGAAGTGGATATGTCAAGGGATAAAGACCAACATTATGTTTCATACACTTATAGATATATTTTTAATTGAAAATCACCAATTTGATGATACTGTCAAGGCTTCCTGTATATGATTTTAAAGACATTAGATCTCACCTGAGTTTGCCTGAATTCAGGCAATCTGCTATTGATACTGGTACACAGAGGCAATTGTGAGTTTGTGAGGAGAAACCTTGATGTTCCTGAGAAGAGAACTCCAAGGGAACTTTGGGGATAGGAATTTGATTCAGACATCGACAAACTTTAAAGTTCACTGTGTGGCTCTCCTTATTTACATTAAAACAAGCAAACATGATTTCACAGGTATTTTCTTCTTTCATATACTTACATGCTAGGCTGTTTTTTTCCCTTTTTATTTATTTTTCTTTTCTACCTTTACTTTGGACTATAAAAACTAAGCAGTAGAACACTTGATTTTGAACACACAGTCATGGTACTTTTGGTGAGCAAGCCTATTAAGCATTTATTTTTATTTATTTATTTTTTTGTGGTACTGGGGTTCCTGGAAGCCCTTCTACCCCCGGGCTACAGTCCCAGACCTATTTTGTATTTTTTTAAATTTGGAAACAGGGTCTCTTAAGCCAGTGCGGCTGGCTTCGAACCTGCGCGATCCTCCTGTCTCCGCCTCCCAAGCGCGGGGATTACAAGCGTGCGCCACCACGCCCGGCCCTATTCAGCATTTAAAAGAAACTATGCAACAGGAAAGATATGTGTATTTCAAGGTTATTTTAAAGATTTTCATTTTAAAATATCACCACTTAGGATATTTCTTCAGGATATATGTAAGTTTTAAACTTCAGGTAAAATTAAAGGAGGGCGTGAGACTTTTCTGTGTTTACCCAAAGGAGGCATGGGTTTAGAGAGCTTGGAAAATATTGTCATAGTAAATCACAAGAGGAAAATAATGTTCTTCCTGTGTTTGACATGTTGGCTTTGAGGCTGTGCTTTTTTTCCATGCAAAATGCCCCTTGGAAGAGAAGGTGGCAGAGTTCTGCTCTCGCATGAGAGAATATTCTGGAAAATGGTTTGATAGTGCAGTTGAGGTTTGGAATGCTTAGAAGATAGCAATTACGGCATCAGCATCTGAAAGGTATGAGTGGCAAAACGATTATTTTATTATAATATAGTAGGTAGTGATGATTAAAATAGTCCTCTCATTTTCTGTTTTTGACTTGTGTTATTGCTGCACACTTTGGAAAAATCCAGATTATTTTTATTTCGTGTCTAAAGTGGTGTTCTGTGTCTTTGGGGCTGATGACCTGCGTGTACATGTTTCTCTCACCTTGCTTTTTTAATGGCTTGTCCCTATTATTAGGGGTCCTGTCTCATGAGGAGGGTGGCCGCCATCGGCACCCTCACCTGCCCTGCAAAGAATGGCTTTGAGGTGCCACGAGCACCCTGATTTCCTCCCCCTTCCACCGCCACTTGTCTTACTGATGTCTGTGTTGGGGGATAAGCCTGGGGGCCTGTCAGGAGCCTGGATGTGGACTTGGGTTTCCGTCACAGGCTTGGATGCATTGCTGTCCTGCTGGGGGAGTAAATGAAATAAAAATACAAATATATCCATTTATTCATTGTCCTTTAAAGCTTTTATTTTTGGGAGGAGATGCTGGGAATCAAACCGAGGACCTGGCACCTTCAAGGCAGGTACTATCCCATCAAGTGAAACCCTCAGCCCCCAGAGGTTTGGGTTTTGAATAAAGAAAGCAGGATACTTTGGTTTTTATTTGTTTTGGCCTGTCTGCTTATTGCCACCTAGTAGAATATGATTATTGTACACTATTAGGCCATGTATCTTGCAAAGGACTGATGTTTTCCTCCCTGGATTCAAAGCATGCTGAGTTAATAACTGTTCGCTGCTGGTTTCATCCAGTCTGGCTGATTCCAGTTGTGTTTCTGAGACACTCAGGGTAACCCTGGAACCAGAAGATAAAACACAGAAGGTTTCTTTCTTTTCTTTTTTCTGTTCACGGTTCTGTTGACTTCCTGGCCCTCCTTTCCTGATCCTAATTCAACGTAGTGTAACGACTTTATTTTGCTTTTGAATTGTGCCCGCGGCTTGGTGAGGACCCTCCCTTGGCTGGCTGCCCGTGGGTAACTACAGGGCACTTCACGGAATGCAGATAATGGCTTCATTTCCCTCTCTGTTTTAATAGGTGAAAACCTGTGCGAGCAGGCAGATCTTCTATAAAGAACAAGTGAAAGCATTGCACTGGTGCTATTCATGCCAGACCACAGCGACTGCGAAGCTGATCATAAAATCCTAATTCTCTTCCCACTACCTGTTGGGTATTTCTACCCATGACCAGTAAGGGATCGTGGCTGCCAGACCCTGGCTTTAAAGGTTCTGGCGCACAGCTTCACCCTCTCTGTGTTCTTTGCTTTGATGTTACAGGTCCTGGGGTTTCTTGGACGTCTGGTTGGCGCCACAATGAAGAGGTGGGCAGTGTCAACTTCTTCTGTCCCTCTGGGACCCCACCATCTGACTCTGGCCTAGAAGGGAGGGTGGGCCTCCTGCTCATTTGGGAAGCTTTCCTACAAAGGACCCTATCATTGTCCTGCCAGGCCGGACTCTCATCCTCACCTCCAGTCTGTGGGCTAGTCCCTGGGGTCTTGGTCACTGAGCTGGAGTTCAGGAGTTTAGGGGGTTAGATTGGACAGAGCCTTAGGGATCAGGGTTTCTATCCTTGCCCTCCATTGGTGGAAAACAGAAGAGTAGGAGGGTGATGTGTAGCGTCCATCCCCAGCCAGGCCAATCCAGGGTCAGCCCAGGGCTGGGGCTTTGCCCTCCAGAGCAGCTGCCTCTCAGACTGACTTCCTTCCCTGTGTCAGTCAGCTTTGCAAGGACTGTGGTGACTGTATTAGCATTCTCACTGCCGTAGCCCAAAGAGTGGACCCCACAACTTAGAGGAAAGAAGATTTACTTGCTCATGGTTTCCTTGGGGTCTTTTGGTTCAGTCCACTTGAGGCCAGGGGACCATGGATCTCGGGGCGTGGTGGCGGGAGGTGTAGCAAGGGAGAGCAAAGGCTTTCCCTCTCACATCCTGGTGGCGGGAAGCAAGAGAACACAGGCAGGGGGAGGAGGAATCATATATAATCCCCAGGGACTCACCTTCCCCAGCCACACCCTGCCAGCCCCAGGCCACCACCCAGATAAATCATTACAGTGGATTTATCTATTGCTGACATAACAAACAAGCTTCGCTTCCAACACTGCTACCTTGTGTCCATGAGGACTGGGGGGCCTTCTAAACCCAAGCCATTGGAGTGACTTTGCCACCCATGTGCTGGGGGTAAATGGCTTTCCAGTAGTAGTCAGGGAGGGCTGAACCTCCACAAACTGCGGGCCTGGAAGGGATTCTGCATCCTCCCAGAGACAGCAGACCCGATTGTTGCATGAAAATGGCCTTGGAAAACATGCTGTTTCATGAACATTTGCTATATTTTGTACTCTGAAGTTGCCCATGTTTATACATCGATATGCCACACAGTGACATTTTTTTCAACAGGCCATGCATATCATGGTAGACCCGTGCAGCCTGATGTGTACTGGGTTCTGCTCTGTGAGTCTGTGATAGTATGCTCTACTATGTTTGCACAACACAGAAATTGACTAATTGCATTCTCAGAACGCACCTGTTGTTAAACTATGGGCAACTGTATGTTGTCTATTTAATCTGTGCAGGGACTCAAAGAGGTTCTTCTTCTTATCTCCATTTTATAAGAGGCTGAAGTTCAGAGGGGTTAAGTATTTTATCCAAGGTCAGCTGGGTAAAGTGTAGCACAGCCAGGACCTCAGCCCCGACCCACTCCACTGCACAGCCCAGCTCTCCCCGAAGGGCTTCCTGCCTGGCTATCCTTCTCACATGAATACCTAGGGCCCACCACTTTGCTTTGGCTCTCCCGGCAACCTCCAGGGACTCTTCAAACCCTATTCAATCATTTCTTTCTTTGAATACAAATTTAACTACAATGATCTAATGATAGCCCCTTTTCTTTTTAAAACTCTATCTTCTAGAGGCCATGGCTGGCCAGAAGTAGATCATCCAGGGCAGATTAAACAATAAAAGGCTGTCTTTCCTCAAGCCCCTGTATCCTTGAGTCTCACACAGCTAGCATCCTGCTGCTTTGCTGTTTCTTCCCTCATTAAGGTGTTTCTGTTGAGTCACCAGACACATGGCCTGCAAGAGGTTACAGCAAAGCACGTGTCCAGGGTTCTCAACCCAGAGGCAGTGGTTCCTACAGATTTGCCACCCTCCCCAAGTGGACAGCAATGGCAGCTTTGAAATCTTACCTGATGAGCTGGCTTTTTGATTCCTGACTCCCTCCATGTCCCTCGGGTTTTCCTTGGCTCTTTCCATCTGTGTCTCTGGACTGTAAATGCTCTAGGGCAAGGATTGGCTCTTTGGCACATTTTAATTACTGTACGGGGTGGTGTGCACTGAACATGAAAATGGTACAAGAGCAATACAACCTTGTCCCTCAGACACAGCCTGCAGTCTCGATCTTCCCAGATAGGCAGACATGTATAGCCATGTAGCCTATAAAACTGGCTTCTGAACTTTCTGTAAGAAGTGGTTTTTACAAGATAAATTGTACAGTGCCATTGCAAACTTGGAGAGGCATCAAGTGTTAAAAGTAACTTAGCAGTTTTATGTAACGGTTTGGTTAAGCTTCATGTCATAAACTGTTACTGACTTGAAAACAATTTTAAGATTTAAAAAGTCTGATAATAAATTCACACTGGCCAGAATAGAAGATTTTAAACAGAGATAGTCTCATAGCAAGTTTTACTTTTTTTTTCCCGTGTGTGTGTGTGTGTGTGGGTCATAGAGCTAATAAAATATTCTTACCACCTCCCAATGCTGTTTTTATATAAGTTGTTTCTTACCTGTATTCTACTTGTATTGAAGCCTGTTTATTTTATTTTCCCAGGCCATGGACCTTGGATAAGTTCTTTAGGTAAATTTCAGTTACATTTGATATGAAAAAGAATGGTAGATAGAGTAAAATGGAATATCCATCCATCTCAATAACGTGCAAGAGCTTCTCTGATTAATCACAAAATATTATTATGTGATTGCAGAAAACGTTTCTAATTTCTTGACAAACTGGTAAGCAAAAATCATAGTTATTTGACATGTGGAATAAACTTCAGAAGGAAGCAAAGAGATATGTATTTCATGAAAATAAGAGTGTTTGAACTGACTGAGCAAGTTAGTGCCTATTATGGGATACACAGGTTCTGGGCACCGTGAGGGATATCAACAGTGTCATGTGTGTGGTCGCATCTCCTCCAGCCTATGGCTTCACCGGGTAGCAGGTGGCTAAAGCAGACGAGTTCCTGGGCAGGCTCTTGGGTTGGTGGAGCAGACATAATGATTCTGCATATGGAGAATTCTCTCCATGTCCTGTCCCTCCTTCCTCACATGGCCTTGGGCAGAGAGGGCAGAGAGGGGAGAGAGAGAGAGAGAGAGAGAGAGAGAGAGAGAGAGAGAGAGAGAGAGAGAAAGAAGGAGAGAATATCATACTTGGCTCCTTGGCTCTTAGGGACCAAGAAAGCTGCACATCAAAGGCACTTGTTGACAATGCACATCAATTACATTTTCTGAAGAGAGGCGAAGGTAAGACTGAGGGTCACTCCATGAATCAGGGGGCCAGCGGGGGGCAGTCCCAGGGAGCGCGGACGTTATTTTCTCTAAGGAGCTTGAGCTGCTTCATTATGGAAGAGATGGAGAGGCGATGGGTGAGGTGAGAGGCTATGAAAGGAGAAGGTTTGAGGAGGGAGGGCCAGGACCACCAAGAGCTGGCTCATTCCTTATCTGCTTGAGCTCCCGTGGGGAAGAGCAGAGGTCAGTCATCCGTCTCCTGGCAGCCCGGTGCGGTGAAGCGTGCTTGCCCTGGGCATCAGGCATCTTCAGCGGAAGGAAGAGGCTTGACCTTGGGTCTGCACACAGCCTTTGGGGTCAGTGAGTGGGGAAGCCACCTGCATTTTGTCGAGGTGTATGTGTAAGAACGTCTCTGCCCTGTTGTGAGGGTTGGAGGGTACGTCCCCTTTCTCCTTGGCCCCTGGTTTCCCCAGGGATCTCTGTGCAATCCTGACCTTTTGTGTCCATTATCCTTTTCCCAGGACAGTGTGAGGAGCATGCGCAACCTCACCACAGGGGTCACTACCCAGGATAAGGAGGGACACGGGTGCACTGGGTTCATGGGGATAAGGAGTGCTGTGGGTGCTTGGGGAGGAGGGCAGGCTGAGGGCTAGACTAGATGAAGAAATGGTACAGAGCTGCTCCGACCCACACACAGACTGTGACAGAAGCTGTGTCCAGGGACCATTATCTGGCAACAAGTATGGCAGAGAGTCAGGAGAAGGCAGGGAGAGTGACTGGCCACCGGGCTCTGAGCTGACAACTGATGTCCTTTCCATCACCAGATCCTTTGGGTAATCTGCCTTCTTCCTGTTTGTCTAATCTAGAAGTTCTGTGTTTCCAGCACACAACAGGCTCACCCGGGAGCATATTAGTGACACAGATTCCTAGGCCCTGCTTGTGGAGCCTCTGATTCAGGAGGTCTGTGCGGGGCCTGGAACCTGCATTTCCATTTTGCTCCTCAGGTGATTCTGGTGCAGTTGAACTGAGGACTGGCTTTCAGAAAACTGGCCCTGTTAGTTGTCAGGATCGATCAGCTCTTGTCCTTTCTGACTTTTTACTTGGGTCCTTGCTGTGTTTATTGCCACTGGTAGTCCTGACCCTCAGTAGCTCCCCCAGCTTGTCCCTCCCTATCCTGGATGGTGAACCCTGTACCCATCAGAAGGGCCTGCTGGTTTACCCCAGGGTGAACCTCGGCAGTTCACTGCAGTCCTGTGGTTCCAGTGACCCCCATCCCCATCACTGGTCTTGGCCATGCAGTTCAGTCCCCCTTCCCTGGGAAACTGCTGTGCTGACCTCTCGGCTCAGTGAGTGGTGCCTGAGTGGCTTTTTCTGTGTCTTTTATTATCAACAAGACTAAATTCTTTTCAAGCCACCAGCTGGGGCTGCTGCTCCTCAGCCCTGCGGCCCGGGGAAGTCACTCTCTCTCCTCACCTTTGTTTCTCTGCACCGTGAGAGCCATCTCCCAAGGCCTGCGGAGGCTCAAGGAGAGAACACACACTGAAGGGCTACACAGGGCTCACAGTATGGGGAATGTGTGTAGGTACATGCTATTATCTGTCTACTCTTTGTAGGTCCTATTCCCCAACTGGACTCTTCTGCATTCTTCTCTGTCCTCAGCCTTGAGCTGACTGCTCACGAGGCAGTCAAAACACAAGAAGTTAGTAACAGCAGCAGTAATCATGGCACAGTAGCACTTGACAGTATTGGTGCGGGAGCCAGGTGTGGTGGTGCAGCTTGTAATCCTAGTACTTGGGAGGCTGAGACAGGAGGATCCCAGGCTTATGGCCAGCCTCAGCTACTTAATGAGGCCTCTGCAACTCAGCGAGAACCTGTTCCAAAATAACAAATGAAAAATAAGGCTGGGGCTGTAGCTCAGAGGTAGAATGCCCCTGGGCTCAATCCCAATACTGAAAAAAAAAAAATTACTGATGCAGGAAGTAATAGCAATAGCAAATTTATAAGTGTTTATGACATGCCAAACATCACATACAACATTCAGCTTTGAGAGTAGGTGCCTCTCTTAGTAGCAGAACAGGGAACTGAGGTACAGAGTAGATAAATTGCCCACGGTTGCCTCGCTGCTGTAGCGCTGTTGGCGTTTGAACTCAGAAAGTCTGGCTGCAATCGCTGTACTCTTCTTGCACTCCAATAAGAAAAAAAGCCCATTTTGTTGTCATTAAAAATGTCAGTCATCTGCGGAAAAAGAGGGAATGACATCATTGTTCTCAGGATAATCTATGCATGTGTGTTCTGCTGGTTTTTTTTTTTTTTTTTTTTTTTGTGTGTGTGTGTGTGTGTGTGTGTGTGTGTGTGCTACTAAGGATGGAAACCAGGGGCATTCCACTTCCAAGCTACACCCCCAACCCTATTTTTTATTTTTTATTTATTTTGAAACAGGTTCTCACTGAATTGCAGAGGGCCTCAGTAAGTAGCTGAGGCTGTCCGCGAACTGCGATCCTCCTGCCTCAGCCTTCCAAATGCTGGGATTACAAACCATGTCTGGCTATGTCCTGTCTTTTTCTTATCTATTCTTCTGTCTCTGTCTCAAATTACTGAGTCAAGTCTCTGACATCATTTTATTGTAAATACTTTGTAATATATCTCTAAAAGACAGTTTTTATTTCTGTATAACCTCAGTGCTGTCATCACACTTAGCGATATTGATGGTTTCTTAATATCAGCCCTCCATCGGGCTTGTGTTGAAATATTTCCAATGTTTGCATACACTTTTTTTGCGGTTCATTTGTTGACATCAGGATTCAAACAAAAGACAAGCCTATTTTTAATAATGCATTTTAAAGCAGAGTGCTGAATGTTTTGTGTGCTTACTGAATTTTCTTGAGCAAACACTTCTTGAGTCTACGTTTTGCAAGGTAGAGTTGGAGTCTGGTGAGAAGTGCCTGCTTCCCAGGAACTGTCAGCTGGCAGCGGTGATTGGTTGGACTCAGAGAACAACCCTCGCTGGCTCACTTTTCCTCTCAAGTTTTAAGCTTGGGTGAATTTCACAGGCTAGAGCTCTTGACAGAGACGGGGAAGGCAGAAGAAAGAATGGCCCTAGGAGGTTGTGATGACTATAGGTTGGGGTGTGTGTTCAATTTTATTTTATCCTGATTGTCTATTTTCCATCTTTCATTCTTCTTCTCTACCCTCCCTCTTGTGTTTTCTTTCTGTGGCATCTGAGAAGTCATTATAATGACTCTCCTTTCTCTTTTAAAAAGAAAAAAATAATAACAGCCGGGCATGGTGGCACATGCTTGTAATCCCAATACTTGGGAGGCTCAGACAGGAGGAGCACAGGTTTGTGGCCAATCTTATCTACTTAGTGAGGCCCTCTGCAACTTATTGAGACCCTGTTTCCTTAACAGGGTGTAGCTCGGAGGTAGAAAGCCCCTGGGTTCCATCCCCAGTTCTAAAAAAAAAAAAAAAAAAAAAAGAAATGATCGAAACTTGAGCGATGTACTTAATTAAGTAAATGAATGTGGTGGGGTAAATACATTCATTTGGGGCATAATCCCAGTGGTGACAGAAGTTTTTAGATATATGTCTTTATTACTCAAACTGGCTCTATGGACTGAAAATGTCTCGTTAAATGAACAAGCATTCAGGGTAACTGGAAGAGTGAACTTTTGTGAAATATTTCTGTTTGCTCTGAAATCATTTGTCTCTTTGGGGACTCTGCTAACTTCAAAGTAAAGTGTCGTGATTTACCTTAAGCTTGCTGGAATTTTTTCTGCTTTTGACTAAGATCACACTTTACATGTAGACAAAGAATCATGGGTATGTTCTAAAAATCCTCCGCTGAAACCGAACTCACTGCTGTAGACACCTGCGTTTCATCAAGTAGATTTAAGTTGTAACAGGCATAAGAAAGAAAGCAGCTTGGTTTCGGTGCCAACCAGAGGATTAGAAGAGCAATTTGCTTATTTCAGCTTTTTTATAGGAGCATTTATAAAGTTGACTAATTTTCTCCACAGTTATCTTGCCAAGTAGCATTAAGAAACAAGAGATTTAAGAAATAAACATTTACTCCTTTCCTACCCAAAGAAGTGGCATTCCCCCTCTTTTTGTATTTAGCATCTTCTTCTTTGGTTAGAGAGATTATATTTGACTTATGTCTGAGTAATCTTTCATGTTCATTAGAAGTTATTTTTAAAATTTAATCACGAAACGCCTATCGAGCGTTTTTGTGAGACGTTTAGTTAATCTGCTATGCTTTGAAACTTAGCTTCAAATATAAAAGTTCTTATTCTTGAAAAATTAAAAGCATTAATCTCTATAATCAATATTCTTGAAGTCTGTGGTGGGATTTCGAGTTGCAGCAGTTGCAGAAGGAATGGAGAGCATGGAAAAGGCCGATTTTCTTTCCCCCTTTTAAAGCCTTTAGTCCATTGTAATCTTACTGCCTTTCTGTCCCTTGAAGCAATGTCTGTAAGCAAGATGATTCTTTAATGTTCCCCACTCTCCCTGTTCTTGGCCACAAGTCTCCCCTGTGTTCTTATATTAGACTGTAAGTCACTATTGTAGATAACTGCTGTGATTTGGGAATAGTTTCAAGTGTGTTCTGCAGAGCTTCCTCTGTTAGACGCTTGGTTCCTTGTGGCAATGGTATGGGGTAGTGGAATCTTTAAGAGGTGGGGCCTACATTAAAAAAAAAAAAGAATAAAAGCCTGCATGTGTTGCAAAATGAGTAAGATTGGAAGACATTGTGTTAATTGAGAGAAGCCAGGTACAGAAAGACAAATGAGGCATGCTTTGTCTCACATGCTGAAAAAGTGGATCTTAAACCAGAATAGAGGAAAACTAGTGGTTTCAAGAGGCTATGAAAGTAGGGGTGTGTGGGATACAGGATGGTTGGGTATTTGGAACTCAAATGCAGGAAGATAGCTGGGCGTGGTGGTGCACGCTTGTAATCCCAGTACTTGCGAGGCTGAGACAGAAGGATCACAGGTTCGCTGCCAGCCTCAGCTACTTAGTGAGGCCCTTTACAACTCAGTGAGACCCTGTTTCCAAATAAAGAATAAAATATAGGACTGGGGTATAGCTTGGAGGTAGAATGCCTCTGGGTTCAACCCCAAGTACTGAAAAATAAAACCAAGAAGATAGGAGAAATAAGTTCTAGTGTTCTACAGTACAGCAGGGGGACTCAAATATATAAGAAGAGAGAAGTGCAGTCTCTAAATATAAAGAAATGATGAGGTGGGAATGCTAATCACCCTGATTTGATCACGACACATTGTATACATGTACTGATATATCATAGTGCTATCCACAAATGTGTATAATTATGTGTTAACTAAAAAGAAAAAAGCCGGGCGTGATGGCACACGCTTGTAATCCCAGCCTTCAGGAGGCTGAGACAGGAGGATTGCACCATTCCATGCCAGCCTTAGCTACTTAGTGAGGCCCTCTGCAACTCAGTGAGACCCTGTTTCAAAATAAAGAATAAAAAACAGGGCTGGGAGTGTAGTTCGGAGGTAGAATGCCCCTGGGTTCCATATCCAGTACTGTACACACAAAAAAAAAGGGTGGGGAGAGACTGTTAAGCCACTGGGGTCATGCTCTTGGAAGAGGTTAAGGTAGTTCTTACAGGACCCCAGTTGCTCTCTGGCTTGCTTTCGTCCGATGTGATCTCTTTCTCTCTCACTCACTTCTGCCATGATGCGATGCAGCTAGGTGGGCCCTTGACAGAGCCTGAGCTGTGCTGTTGACCCTTTTTACCTTCCGAACCATGAGTAAAATAAACCTCTTTTCTTTATAAAGTACCTAGTCTCTGCCAGGTGTGGTGGCACATGTCTGTGTGTTGTAGCACTTGGGAGGCTAAGATAAGAGGATCACAGGTTCAAGGCCAGACTCAGCAACTTAGTGAGACCCTGTTTCGAAATAAAACATAAAATAGGGCTAAGGGTCAGAGGTAGCATGCCCCTGGGTTCTATCCTGGCAAATCAATCAATCAATCAATCAATCAATTAAAGTACCCAGCTTCAAGTATTTTGTTTAGTAACATAAAATGGATTAATACAATAACAGCACATTTTAAATTTCAAATGGAAATAAATTCCTGTTCACATTATGTGGATCATTGGGCTGAGTCCCTGCTAATACCAACCATAGCTCACAAGTTCACAATTATATGATCAAATAATCTCTCTCTAGTTTCTTTTGCAGTGCTGGGGATTGAAGCTAGGGCCGTGTGCTTGCTGCGCCAATACTCTTCCACTTAGCTGTGTATCTTCAGCCTGAAAATCTCTATAATTCTAATCCATTTTGAGTTGGGGTTTTGATAATTACAACCAAAGGCACCTAATTGATCCTAACTTTGATGACTGTTATAAATATATCTTCGGTTTTGTCTTGGAAATAAAACAGAGTAGTTCTCCTTTCTGGGCTGAGGACCTTATTTCCAAAGAGACATGAAGATGAGTGGGCAGCTCTAGAGCACCTGCTGTGAATTAGGCACAGAGCGGAGTCTTCTGAGACATCTTTAAAGTTTACTCCTGCCGTGGGCATTATACTGGCCCGTGAAGTTATAAGGGGCTGGGGTAGGATGGGCACTTTATTCTACTTACTGCACTGTTGCTGGAGTTAAGCTGATGATGGCTATTTTGGGGCCCTCAATGGATTTTTTACATGGCTTTGGGCAGAGTGCCTCAGGGAGGAAGTCCTATTTCTAGTTTCTGAGAAGAACTAATCTCACTTCCACCCTAATGAGGTCACTTGGTACATTCTTATTTGCTTTTTTGCCAACCTGTTTTCTTCTCACATGCACATGGGAGAAAATTGGGCCCCAAATAATTTAGTGTTCTAACTATAATTGAAGGGTTTTATGTTCTAACTGTAATTAAAAGTCCTTATCCATTAAAGATATATAGGGATGAATCTCCAAGCAAAGGGTTTATTTGAGAATAATGTATAAAAATTAAGATTGTGACTTGGGACATACACGGAGAGCAGGTTGGCTTCCAACGTATTGAAAGAACAAAGTGAATGGTTGGGATTTTATTAGGAAAAGAGAAATGTTAGAAAGTTTGTTTTGAAAGAAAGTCCATTGGTACTGGCATTGCCTTAAGGGACCTGGGGGACCCTGATTGGCAAGTGGCAGCAGTCATGAGGTATAGCTTGTTTTAAACTCATAGTAGGCCACTGCAATTTGGCAGGAATCTCCCCCCCCCCCCCCCGTACTGGGGATAGAACCCAGGGCATTCTACCTCAGAGCTATACCTCCCCCAGCCCTATTTCTTAGTCTTTTTTTTTTTTATGTTTGAAACAGGGTCTCACTGAGTTGTGAAGGGCCTCACTAAGTAGCAGCTGAGGCCGTCTGCAAACCTTGATCCTCCTGTCTCTGCTTCCCGAATGCTGGAATTACAAGTGTGCGTCACCACGCCTGGTGGCCACTGCAATTTGGGATTGGGCTTAAAAGACAATTTCTGGAGCAGCCATTTATGGCATGAATGTTTTGTGCCATGGTCCCTTAATTCTATTTTAGTTGATTATGACAGGAGTAACTCTGTTTTGCTAAATCACATTTTTGTACTTCCCATTGGTGAAATATAAGCAGACAAATTAAAAAACCCAATTGGCAGCTGAGTGTGGTGGTGTATACTTGTAATCTCAGTACTTGGGAGGTTGAGACAGGAGGATCACGGGTTCAAGGCTACCCTCAGAAATTTGGTGAGTCCTTCAGCAACTTAGCAAGACCCTGTTTCAAAATTAAAAATAAAATAGGGCTGAGGGTATCACTCAGAGGTAGAAGGCCCTGGGTTCAATCCCCAGCACCACAAAACAAACAAAAACAAAAAACCTTCAGTTGACTATAGTATATTCTAGATGCATGGAGAGATTACTACTTTTGGTATTAAATCGTTTTCTGACCTCTCCAGCACCAATAGTGATATTTGGGTGACTAATAAGGCCTCAGGGCCAGGGTTGGGAAGTGTAGGGTGATGGTTCTTGTGGTCTGACCCTGGGGTTGTCCTTCTTGTTGATTCTTGTCTCTGGATATGCACAGGGCTGGGCTGGCCTGGCCACAGGTCCCTCTTTGTGCGGGGCTGGATGAGGGTGGTTGAGGATCACATAGGACATGTCTGTTGGTTGAAATTAAGACTGAAAACATCTTCCATATGGGCGTGGTGGCGCCCAGCATTTGGGAGGCTGAGACAGGAAGATCGTGGTTCACAGACAGCCTCAGCTACTTCATGAGGCTATTTACAACTCAGTGAGACCCTGTTTCAAAATAAAGAATAAAAAACAGGGTCAAGGGTGTATGTAGCTTGGAGGTAGAATGCCGCTGGGTTCCACCCCCAGTACTGCAAAATAAAAAAAGAAAAAGAAAAAGAAAATATATCTTCCATCCGAGACCAATGGTTCATTGAGAAGAAATTAGTCATGTACATCACTCTCAACTGAAAGGCAATAATTAAGGGCCCTCCTCCAAGCATAGGAAATTGGTTATGGTTTCTGTGTTACTTGATCCACCATCAACTTATTTGGGAAAATCACAATAAGAGGGGAGGGCTGAATTAGAATGCTCTGCAGTGCATCTTAAGAGGGTGGTTGTAACAGGCGGGCCTGTATTTTTAGGAAAATCTTTTGTTGTTGTTGTTGCTAGCTGAATGTAATTAAATAGTTCTGTTTAAAAGTTGTGCCCTCTGGTGTTCAGATCTTTCCTAGCCCTCCCTTGGGAGAATCATGGGCTCCTGGGTCAGATCTCAGTGGAGAGGAAGGTCCAGGATGAACTTCCGGCCTGAGCAGCTGGGTGGGAGGGGCGGCCTTTTCGTTTCTCCTAGTGGGGGTGGAGAGGGGGGTGTTGGGCAGTGGAGGGAGGAGGATTTCAGTGTTTGCTGCTGAAGTGCTTCAGGGGAGCAGAGGATTTGAAAGGTAGGATACAGAAGGTTAAAAAGGTTGTCCTGTAAAAACCACACCCACAGAATTTGTACAAAGGTAAAGAAAAAGTTTGGCAGGAAAGCAGCTTGGCTTTTTTGGCCTTTTCCTCGTTTCTGTCCTGAATTCTGCCTTGAATGTGGAATCTTTTCCTTACTGTGCTGCCAGATTACAACTCCTGTCAGGAAACAGGTGGGTTAGACAGTTCCTGCAAAGGCAAATGATTGAGTGGATCATGAAAGTTTGTTTTTGAAAACCTTGATGGAAAGTTTAGAAATCTATGCATGTTTAGGGAGTATCAGACTTAAATAACAGGGAAAAAAAAGGTCTAGAAGTGTTTATTTGGTGGTAGAGTTTTTTTTTGGGGGGGCAGAGGAAAATTAATCTATTACCAACATAAAATAGCTGTTATAATATTTTTAAATATATCTAGTTAATCCCATTCTTTACTGCTTTCTCTTATGATGTCTCCATGATGTGATTTCATCTTAACTCTTTATTCTATCTGTTTTCTTTACCAGGACTGCTCGGCCCTTATCCTCCTACTTTCCAGGGTTTAGTCACTTCTCATCTCCTTCTGGAAGAATCTTCTGGCAATTCTGGAGCTCATTAATTTCTGCTTTTTTTTTTTTTTTTTTTTTTTTAGCAGGGGCTGTAAACATCATTACTTTCTATTCTGGCTCTTAATCATATCCTTGTCAATTTCCAGGGAGCTCTCCCTGCTGAAATTAGTTAAGAAAAATAAGAAGTTAACCAAATTAAAAAAAAAATTTAGACAACTAGATTCTACAATTCTTTAGGAGCCTATTGCTATTTTTTTTAACCCTTATTATTATTATTATGAATTTTATCTAATTCTTTCCTTCATTAAAATGAAGATGGTGTAAATTTCATAGATAATGCTCATATACACTTAAGTTATAGTGACATCTTTTAACTTTACCTCTGCAGAGGCTGAAATTTCAGTTAATTTATTTTCTGCTGTGACATGCTGTCTTTCTTAAATGACATGGGAAGATGGTCTACTATTAAGAATGTTTCACTAGTTTTTTTTTTTTTTTTTTACTAAATTTAGATTATCCAAGGTATACCTACATTTTCTCTCCTAAGATGGAAATGGTTCAGTAAAATTGTAACATAGTTGAGTTTATTTTTTTTTTTAAATCTTTCTCAATTTAGCTCTCTTCTCCCCTTCTCCTTACATCTAATACTTGTCTGTAAGAAATCCAGTTCAGACGACAGGGCCAGAACGTCCTCCTGTTTTTATGGGAACTTCTGTGCTTTGTAACTTGATCTATGTTTATAATGAGGCCGATCAGAATTCTCTTTATGATTACTTAGCCGAGCACGCCGGGCCAGAGTAATCAAACAACGGCAAACTCTGGCAATGATGAAACAGTGGTAGGGTTTGTTGAACTATTCTTAAAAGTGGTTTCCCTAGTTATACTCGTAGCATGCATATTTTCCCACAGAAAATGTCCTGTGTTCCCTAATCTCTTCTCCGTAATCCACCCTTTAAGACCTTTAAGCTTATATACAAAGCATCTGAAGGAGTCCAATTACAGACAATGGTGCCGCAGAAGCAATTGGTCCAGGTTGCCACAGCAGAGGAAGAGCAGCTTAGGAGGTGGAGCTGGAGCTGATGAAAAGGTTGTGGGCAGGAGAGAACTTTTGTATTTCTATAGGGTTGGTGTTAGTTGTTTTGTTTTTCATTTCTGGTATAAAGCGTTGGAGCAAAGTCAGTAGAAAGAACCTGGGAACGTGTTTTTGCAAGGTCCTGGCATGCATGTCCTTCCCCAGCTGGACCCCTTGGGGCAGCCAGCCATCTCCTTAGGTCTCAGTTTCTCTGTCTGTAGAATGACCACAGCAGTGTTATTTGCTTCACAGGGAAGAGTGTTTCATAAGTAGCAAAGAATTCCCCAGCTTTCATTTCATTTCCCCTTCACATTTTCATTTCACAGCTTCGTTACAGCAGCAAAATGTCAGAGTGTTTTGAATTAATGGGTTTCTCAATACTTCAGATGTTTTATATGAGTCATTATGGACCTTTGAAGTTTTACCCGTGGAAGCTCTCGGGCAGTTGGTCAGCACATTTGTGGCTACCTGTTTGCCACAGCAGCCTGGATAGGTGGCGACCTGGCGGTCCTTGGCGTGAGGCATGGATGTGCTTCCTATGGCCACGCAGTGGGCAGCGCGGAGCTGCGCGAGGGTCCAGGTTGGAGTTGTGCCCAGACTGCTGTCCTGGGGTGGGTGAGCTGGTGGCACTGCACATCAAGGTTCTCACATAAAATAAGGAAGCTCAAGCCGGGCGTGGTGGCGCACGCTTGTAATCCCCGCGCTTGGGAGGCGGAGACAGGAGGATCGCGCAGGTTCGAAGCCAGCAGCGTTGGCTTAAGAGACCCTATTTTCAAATAAAAATACATGTCTGGGAGTGTAGCTCGGAGGTAGAAGGGCTTCCAGGAACCCCAGTACCACCAAAATAAATAAATAAATAAATAAATAAATAAATAAATAAATAAATAAGGAAACTCAGAGCCTGCAGAATTCCTTGTGTTCACCAGTTGCTCCTCAGAATAACAAGGTCCAGGCCTGTATCCAGTGTTCTTTTCACTTACAATTTAGAGAGATTACAATGATATCAAGGAGAATACAGTTCCTTAAGCAGTAAGCTGTTTGCTTTGAAGTTCGGTTTGAGATGTTCATTTATTGATTCAATAAACCATATTTAGCGCTTATTCTGTGTTGAGCACTGCACTGAGGACCCTCCCTCAAGAGGCTTCACATTTATGGGAGAAGAGACAGGTGGTCTTGAGAAGCTCCAGAGTGATAGAGGCAGCAGAGGTGCCAGCTGGGTGCTCTGAGAGCCACGAAGCTTCTGATGTGCGGGCTGGGGTGGAGGGGAAGGATGCTTGGAGTAAGTGATCTTGGGAGTCTGTGGCAGCTGTGTTGTGGAGAGGTGTTCTGTGTGTCTTGAGGGGAGCACAGTGCGTCTGAATGCCAGCTCTTCCTCTTAACTATGTGTGATCCTCAGGCAAGGGGCTGATATTTTTGTTGTTGTTGTTTTGTTTTCAACCTTAAGTCTGTTCATCTGAAGACGAGAAAAGAAGCTAAGAATGTCCAAAAACCTGGCATAGTTCTTGGAAATCAATAGGTTTTAAATATATTAATCAGTTAACATCCATTTGTTCTCATTTTCTCTTACTATTCTTCATGTCATTCCTAGAGATAAATTACTGTAGTAGAAGGAGCTCCGGAATCCATAGATCAGTAGTTCTGGCTCTGCTACCAACCTACAGTGTGACGCTCAGGCACAGAGCTGTTCACACCCTTATATAGGATCTGTGAGGGGAAAGATCTGGGTTGAGCTGTTTCTACTTGTTGGCTGTTTATGAGTAATGCTGCTACGAATATCTATCTACGAGTCTTTGCGTGGACAAGTGTTGGCATTTCTGTTAGGTATATGCCTAGAAGTCGATACTGGGTTGTATGGTAACCCTAAACTTAGCCTTTTGACGAAGTGCTCTGCTGTTTTCCAAAGTGACTGTGTCATTCTGCGATTTCACCAGTAGCGGGTAAGGATTCTGATTTCTCCACATCCTCACCAATACTTGTGATTCTGCATGCTTTTGATTTTAGCCATTTTAGTAGGTGTGAAGTGGGTTTTTATTTGAATTTCCCTGATGACTGGTGATAATGAACACCTTTTCATGTACTTATTGGCCATTTATATGTAGTCTTTGTTTTTTTTTTTGTTTTTGTGTTTTTGGTGGTACTGGGGTTCCTGGAAGCCCTTCTACCTCCGGGCTACACTCCCAGACCTATTTTATATTTTTGAAACAGGGTCTCTTACGCCAGCGTGGCTGGCTTAGAACCTGCGCGATCCTCCTGTCTCTGCCTCCCAAGCGCGGGGATTACAAGCGTGCGCCACCACGCCCGGCTATATGTAGTCTTTGGATAAATATCTATTCAATTCTATTGAGGGTCAGTGACTCATAGCTTGTTGGGGCTGTCTTTTATGCTCTAAGGCTACCTGGCAAGTTTTATTCTTCAAGCTGATGCATGTGGTAGGGGTAGAGAGGCCTCCATCAGCAGCAGTGGCAAGAGGGCCACTAGAAATTAGTATATACCACCAACATTACTATGTTAGTCAGGATATGCTGTTTTATGCCAAAGTAACAAACAATCCTAACATCGCAGTGGCTTAACACATTGAACTTTATTTCTCCCTTATCCAAAGTCTGTGTTCCAGGCTACTGTAATCTTTTGGCTTTGCTTTGCTTCCTAAGAAGGCAAACAGCTAGGAAGTTCAGGGGCTTTTCATTGCCACAGGCACTGGCGAGACCCAGTCACATGGCCCCACACAGTGGAGAGGATCCAAGCAGTATAGTTTTTCATGTCTCAGAAAGGGATGAATTGATGTCAGTGAGCACCAGTAATATCTGTCATAGTCACCAACACTCATTCTATGCAGGAACTCCTGACTGCTTATGACGGCCTCATGGTGATGAGAAAGGGGGAATCATATTCAATATGATATTTTAGTCCTCTGGTGAAAACATAAAATTTCACTTGGGGACTTTAAGACTGATCTGGAATGGTTTGTTTTTTAATTTATTGGACTAAGAAGGTTGAATAAAAGTTGAATGAGTGACCTTTTCTACCTTGTATATTATCGTTCCTAGAAGACTTGTTTTTGGAGTACCAGGTGTTGTTCTGTATGCCGGGGATGTGGGATTAATCAGAGCTTATTCCTATCTGTTAGTACTCATAGTATAACAGCAAAGACAGATGCACAGACAAATATAAAGTTATCTGTCGAGTGAAGGTGTATATACTCTAAGAGTGTGAGGAAAAGCCTCTGAGAGCAGAGACCTGGAGCTGCCTCAGAGTGGGAGAAAGCATCCTGGCCATTTGCTCTTTTTCAATTGTGGCAAAATATACATGAATTTATAGTTTTGGTCATTAAGTCAGTTCACAATGTCACATAACCACCCATTATTATCTGTACCAACACTTTTTTTTGTCATCCCCAACCAACAAAAGCTTTGTACTTGTCAAACATCCTCTGATCTTTCTCTCTCATGGATTTGCCTGTTCTCAGCCCCTTAAGTGAAATCATACATTGGTTTTCCTTTGCCTGGCTTATTTAATTAAGTATAATGTTTCCATGTTCTATGTTGTAGCGTATATGAGAATTTCATTTATTTGCATCAAAATAGTCCATTGTATGATTAATCTACATTTTGTTTATCCATTTATTTGTTGATAGACACTTGGGGTATTTCTACCTTTTGGCTATTGTGAATAATGCAGCTATTAACATTAGTGTACAAATACCCATTTGAATGACATTTATTTAAAAATTACTTTAAATTATAAGACATTTTACTGTGGATCACAAGAAATTAAAATAAAAATAAGAGATAACCAGTTTTTACACTGAGAGACACTTTTTACATTTAAAAACATATTATGGCCAAGCATGAATGTCACGCATGTAATTCCAACATTTAGGAGGCTGAGACAGGAGGATCACGGTTCATGGGCGGCCTCAGCTATTTAGTGAGGCCCTTTGCAACTCAGTAAGATCCTGTTTCAAAATAAAGATTAAAAAATAAGGCTGGCGGTGTAGTTCGGAGATAAAATGCCCCTGGATTCCATCCCTGGTACCGCAAAAAGTATTAAAATTTATGTCCTTTTTTCTTCACATAAATTTTTTTTTGTGTGTGGTACTGGGGATGGAACCCTTCTACCTCAGGGCAACACTCCCAGACCTATTTTACATTTTTTATTTGGAAACAGGGACTCAAGCCAGCGAGGGGCTTCGAACTTGTGCCATCCTCCTGTCTCCGCCTCCCAAGTGCGGGGATTATAAGTGTGTGTCACCACGCCCTGCCACATTAATTTTTGATCATTAAGATTATTTAAAATATTTTAGTGATCATAAAAGATAAATGTGGGCCAATCATGGTAGCATATACCTGTAATCCAAGTGCTTGAGAAGCAGAGACAAGAATTGAAGGTTCAAAACCAGCCTTAGTAACTTAGCAAGGCCTTCAGCAACTTGCTAGTGAGACCCTGTTTCAAAACAAACAAACCAACCAACAAACAAAACAGAGCTGGGGTATAGCTTAGAGGTAGAATGTAGAATGCCCCTGGGTGCAAAGTCCAGCATCATAAATAAATAAATAAATCTGTGGTGTCATGCTCTTTTAGATAATTTTGAAATATTATAAATTATATTGAGATGAACATATTCCTATAAATCTTTGCTAATAAATCTGTTATTTACTTAGAAATGAAATTACTATGTCAAAGACCCGAACACTTCAATGTGCTTATCACAAATGGCTAGGTTACTTAGAGTTTTGTCACAGCCTGTCGCAGTGTAGGAGGGACCTACCTCTAAAGCAGTATAGTACTATGCGTCCTCAAAACTGAAGCTTCCTTCTCTGCTGTCCCACTGTGCACCCCTCGTTGTGGATGGTTGGAGAGCAGCAGGTTGTGGGGCTGGGGGACGGGTTTCCCGCATGCAAGAGTGACTCTCAGGCCTCAGGCTGCTGCGCGTCATCGGCAGCAGGGCTCCTTCCTGGCAAAAGAGCACTTTTTGAGAAGCACTTGAGAATCACTGATTGAATTCACCAGAGTTCTGCAGAGAAGCAGAAGCAATTGGATGTTTGTGCACACCACACACACACACACACACACACACACACACACACACACACACACACAGAGTAGGCCAAGCTGGAGACACAGTTGCTGCTGCAGGTTGAGTATAAGGTGGTCTGCTAGCAGAATTCCCTATTCTTTAGAGGTCAGTCTTTCCCTTTTAAGGGCTTCAGTTAACTGGGTGGCCTCCTCTGCCCCCCATTGTGGAAAGTAATCTGCTTTACTTAGTCTGCTGATTTTAGTCTCATCTAATATACACCCTGCACTGTGTTTGGTGGCACACACTTGTAATCCCAGTACTTGGGAGGCTGAGACAGAGGATCAGAGGTTCGAGGACATCCTCAGCAACCTGGTGAGACTCTCAGGAACCTAGCAAGACCCTGTTTCAAAACAAAAAAATAAATAAATAAAAATAAAAAGGGCTAGTGGTGAAGTTTGGAGGTAGAATGTCCCTGAGTACAAACTCCAGTACAAGAAAAAAAAAAAAAAGATAAAACATAGCTGGTGACATTCAGAGGGGTGTTTGATTAGACAGGTTGACACATGTAATTAACCATCACCCTGATCTAAAAAGTTTGGGTCCCACTGACTTAATCGTTCTTCTACACGTATACAAGTATTTTTAAAAAGCACAAAATATTTTTCCTGGGAGCCACTTGAGGGCACTGTGAACACAGGAATAGAAACCATTGCTAATCCTCTGCTTTAGAATAACTAACATTAGCACAGCCAGAGCCTGGGGGATTTCTCCATTCAACTCCCTAATTTTGCAGTTGAGAAAGTTCCTGCCACTGTGCTCAAGGTCACATTGCAAGGTTACAGAGTAAACTAATGATACAGGCTGGAGCTAGAACTTGCCTTCTGCGTTCCTGTCAGGGCACAGGAGTGTGTATTAATAACCTAGTGGAAACATTTAGAAATTTGTGCATTGTTTTGGTTCTTATAAGTTACATATGCCAAAGTGGCCCCATTATATTATGGAAATGGCATGAATAAAGAATTTGTAGAAGCCCAGCGAGGTGGCACACACTTGTAATCCCAGTCCTTGGGAGGCTGAGACAAGAGGATCTGGGTTCTTGGACAGCCTCAGCTACTTAGGCCCTCTGCAATTTAGTGAGACCCTGTTTCAAAATAAAGAATAAAGCTGGGCGTGGTGGCGCACGCTTGTAATCCCCACGCTTGGGAGGCAGAGACAGGAGGATCGCGCAGGTTCAAAGCCAGCCATGTGCGCTGGCTTAGGAGACCCTGTTTCCAAATAAAAATGTAAAAATAGGTCTGGGAGTGTAGCCCGGAGGTAGAAGGGCTTCCAGGAACCCCAGTACCACCAAAAAAAAAAAAAAAAAAAAAAAAAAAAGAATAAAAAATCAGGCTGGGGGTGTAGCTCGGAGGTAGAATGCCCCTGGGGTCAATCCCCAGCATATCTCTCTCTCTCTCTTTCTCTCTCTCTCTCTCTCTCTCTCTCTCTCTCTCTCTCTCTCTCTCTCTCTCTCACACACACACACACACACACACAAGAATTTGTAAAACTTTAAAGCATGAATTATGAAATGACAAACTTTCAGGCAACTCATTTTTTTTGGGTGTTGTGTCTGTAGCTAGTTTTGGTGAACATCTTAGGGTTTTATTTGTTTTTCTTTTTGTACTTTACCTGCAAGTCACACAAGGAGGCTTGTTGTAGCACATGTAGGTTCAGCACCCATGGTGTGTGTGTGTGTGTGTGTGTGTGTGTGTGTGTGTGTGAGCAGTGGAGGCTATTAAGGAAAAAGGGGTATTTGGAATAAGTGTATAATTGTTCTCTGTTTTGTTATAGGAAGGTATCTGATCACTTTTGGAATCAAGTCTTTCCTCTGTTGATTGGAATGTTCTAGTGCATCATTATAAATAGGCAGTGGGTAGGAAAGGCTAAAGTTTTTGAGAAGGGATGATTTAAAATAATGATTCCTAACCCATTTGGAAAACACTGTTGTATTTCAAATATCTTTTCTTTGTAATTTCCGTAGCCAATTCTCATTATCTGAAGGACACTTTCTCTTATTCTTGTCCCCTTCTTTAAGTGGCTGGCTCAGATTGAGTATCCCCACCAGGGGGCAAGCGAAGACAAGCAGAATCAGTCGGACACACCCCTGCCATGTGAAGCCCCTGCCGCCGCCTTCCTCCCATACACGCTTTACATGTGTGGATGCGTGGGTGAGCAACTGTGTGTGTGTGTGTGTGTGTGTGTGTGTGTGTGTGTGTGTGTGTGTGTGGTGTAGTTATGTGCTGTATTTTGACTGCAAAAAAACATCACATTCCCTCCCCAGCCTCTTAGGAGTCCTTTAAAACTGATTATATCACAAGTTACCGTTTAAGTGGAATTTTTAAGACTCTGGGCTTAGGTACTATTTAGATATCATATTTACCAGAGACCTTCTTCAGTGCCCTGAGATTTAGCTTTAATTTGCTTATCTGACTATCGAAAAAAATGCTGAGGAGTGTGGCTGGTATGTTCTTAGAGAAATTCCATGTTGTAGATCTGTGCAAGAGAGTTTTCAGTGGAATGCAGGCCAAGTATCCTTTGTCCAAAATCACGAACCTAGAAGTGTTTTGTCGTAGGATTGTCTCAGATTCTGGACAATCTTCTCATGTACATAATGAGTATTGAGGGATGGGACCCAAGTTTAAACACAAAATTCACTTATGCTTTATATACACCTTATCCATATAGCCTGAATGGGGATATTACACTATATATACTGCGGGTCTGGGGATGGAACCCAGCGACATTCAACCTCCAAGCTACACCCCCTGCCCTATTTTTTAGTCTTTATTTTGAAACAGGGTCTCACTAAGTTCTGGAAGGCCTAAGTAGTTGAGGCTGTCTGCAAACCGCGATCCTCCTGTCTCAGCCTTCCAAATGCTGGAATTAGAAGCGTGTGCCACCACGCCCGGCATTATACAATATTTTTAACTCACCTGTGTTTTGAGATCAGGCATGGAATCTTGTTGAATCATGTTAGTGCCAAAAAATTTCAGATTTTGGAGCATTTCTGGTTTTGAATTTTTGAATTAGGGAGACTCCACTTATATTATTAAATAATCAGAACCTTCTGTAGCATGCTGGTCCTGTCCCCAGTCTCTTGTGCTCAAACTGCTCCTTATTATTTTTTTGTACTGAGGATTGAATCTAGGACCATTCTTCCTCTGAGCTACACTCCCAGCCCACTCCCCTTTTTTTGAAACAGGGTCTAAGTTGTTGAGGCTGCCTTCAAACCTAGGATCCTCTTGTCTCAGCCTCCCAACTACTGGGATTATAGGCATATGCCACCACACTCAGTAATCTGTTTTTATTTTAAAGTTCTTATTTGTAAGGTGCCTCACTATTGTTGAATACTTCCAACAACTTCTTAGATTATGTGAGAAGTTTAGAAAATAGAGGCAGGAAAAATAAAGAGCTAATTAAGACTCTTCGAAATCTATACCAGATGATTGTAGAGAATGACTCTAAGAATTTATGACTGGAGGAACAATGAAAACAAATACAGAGTTGACCTGGCATCAGTCAAGATGTTGAAAAGCAAGGGGGAAGGGAAATACTTAAACTAAAGGAAGGATTCTGTTTTCCCATGGAGTTGCGAGACTTCAGTCACTTACATGGGGAGAAACTTGAATGTGGGTTTCTGAGTACTGGCAGTCCGGTCAGCATGGGTTGTGTTCTTGCCAGCATATGACTTATGTAATTAATTTCCTCATATAATCCTTGTTAGGAAAGTTAGGTGGATAATGAAACGGCTTGATCCTTTCATGATCCTAACAACGTCTATCCATTAAAAAATAACACACAGGTAATTCCCATTTCCCCAGTAGTTTATACCATCTTTATTGATTGGAGTATTTAAGAAACCAGTCTCGTTATTGGCTGCCCCAGGCATTCCGCAGAGCTCTGGCTTTGCAAGAAGAAATGAGTACTGCTGTTTTTTGATGGAGTCTAGCCCGTATCAGTTTACTAGTTCCATACGACATGACCGAACTAATTTTTCAGATGCTTTGAATGGAGTGGAGCTTTACTAAAAAAGCAAACATGCAAACTCTAGGCCTTGCAGTCAACTCCTATCAATTTCCCTTTAATTACCTCCTGAAGTACCTGTTAATGACTCATTAGTTATAAAAATAAATTATAGGTGCTGTGTTACCTTGTTTGCAGTTTCTTTAAAGTTTTTGATTTGGCTACCACCAGACACATGGGCTCATGGCAATAATGCAGGAAAGTGAATCAGATTGCTTTATAATTTTATGTATTTAATAAAGGGTTCATGAGCCGGGCGTGATGGCGCACGCCTGTGATCCCAGCATTCGGGAGGCCAAGACCGGCGGATTTGGGTTCACGGACAGCCTCAGCTACTTAGTGAGGTCCCTAGCAACTCAGTGAGACCCTGTTTCAAAATAAGGAATAAAAAATAGGGCTGGGGGTGTAGCTTGGAGGCAGAATGCCCCTGAGTTCCATTCTCAGTACTGCAGAAAACAAACAAACAAACAAACAAACAAACAAACAAACACATAAGCTGAGGTGGAAAAGAGTGCTCAAGGACAAAAGTCACGTCTTCTTATAGCATGTTGGATGTCTACATTTTGTTGCATGACATTTATGCTCAGTGAATAGGGCTGATTGGTTTTCAACCCCATTTTGTGTGGTTTTGGATGCATAATGGCTGCTTTTCATAGGTGACCTTTAAAAGTTGCTTAAGATTATAGTCACTTCTCACAGATAAAATAGGTCACATTGACTTTCAAACTTTTCTTTCTTTCCTTCTCTCTCTTGCTTTCTTTCTCTTTTTTGAAAACCCTGCTGGATGTGTTGCTGCATGCTTGTAATCCCAATACTTGGGGGGTTGAGATAGAAAAATAAAAAATTGGAGACCAACCTTAGTAAATTAGTGAGACTCTCAGCAACCTAGTGAAACCCTGTTTCAAAATAAAATGAAATAAAGAAACAGGACTGGAAGTTTACTGAGCTTCCTCCTCAGCACCACCAATACACACACACACACACACACACACACACACACACACACACAACACAAAAAACAGCTTTTCAAATAAAAGTGCACATGTTATTCCAATATATAAGCATATGGGCAAAATGACTCTTTATAGGAGGAGAGATGAGAATCTCAGAACCTGCCTCCCAAAGGGCTGTCACCCTTACCTGCAAGGGCTCCTCAGAACTTTTTGTAAAAAACACTGTAATAGAAGACCGAGTCATTTTTGTATTTGTGTGCTTCTTCTTTCTGCTTACCTTTTTTACTTGTTCAGTCACACTTATATACAGAAACATGTGTATACACTGAATTTTAGATAAGGGATCATAAAACTTTTTCTATAAAGGGCCAGATAGTAAATATTTTTGGCTGTGGGCCAGAGGGTCTTGGCCACAATTGCCCAGCTCTGCCATTGTGGTCCGGAAGCAGCTTGGACAACATGGAACTGAATGAGCATGACTCTGTCCCAATAAAACTCTACTTATGAATACCAGAATTTCATGTCACTTTCACATGTGATGAAATATTGTTTTGATTTTCCCCAGTCATTTAAAAATGGGCTGACAAGCCTTAGTTTGTAGGCTAGATTTGGTCTGTGAGCCATAGTTTGTTGATTCCTCTGCTTTAGATCATTCTTTGTAAGGCATTACTTTTGCAAAACAAAGAAGCAAGAAAACAAAATAAAACAAAAAAAACCCCAACCAAAACAACCACCAAAACAAAAGGTATATGTTTCGCTGAAGTTCAAATGAAGTTATTTGTATTTATTTCAGTTTCTCTGATTATGTCTTTTCTTTCCTGAGACTTTTCTGAGATTGCCATATGTCTCAGAGGCTGATAACTCCTAATACAAATGCTAAGCATGTTGTGCTAAGAGTTAAATACAGACTAGGTTTATAAACCATTGATCGAGGTTAAAAATTGGCCGCACTCTGGAGTGTAACAATTGCAAAGCTGTTGTTTCAGAGTTAATATTTGGCTTCTCCCCAGTGTCTTATGCTTCCTTCCTAATAGATATTTTCGAAGGGAAGCGTGGGCCTTGGTCCTGTAGATTTCTCTGCCCAGCCGAACCATTTCTGTCATTGCTAGAGTTGAAAAAGTATCAGAAGAGGAGGAGCTGTAGTTAACAAGTGCTTAAGAAGTAAACACAACAGATACTGAAATCTCACCCACTGATGGAAGTCTTTCAGCCCTCGTGTCCCTTCCCATGTCTGAGCCATTCCTAGGTCCCCCACCCTTGTTTTGGAGTTGTAGGTAGTAGGTTAAAGGCAGAGTAGATGGTCTATGGGTTACTTGGCTTCCTTTACTTTCCTCATCCCCTTCCTGTCTTTTAAACACTACTTCTGGCTGGGCTTGGTGATGCACACTTGTAACCCCAGCATTTGGGAGGCTGAGACAGGATGATTGCGGTTTAAGGACAGCCTCAGCTACTTAGTGAGGCCCTCTGCAACTCAGTGAGACCCTGTTTAAAAAAAAATAGGGCTGGGAGGTGTAGCTTGGAGGTAGAATGCCCCTGGGTTCCATCCCCAGCACCACACACACACACACACACACACACACACACACATACACCAAGACAAAAAAACAAAAACTACTTCTGGAGAAGAGGCATCTGGCAGCGTGCCAGGCACGAAGCCTGGTGTACTCAGTGGTACTCAAGCAGGGCAGCCCCCCCAATGAAGCAAGGGTCAAGAGGTTACCAGTGGAAGCCTGGACAGTAAGAGCCAGGTAGGGCTAAGGAGATGGGGCGGGGAGGAAGGCGGTGGTGGGAGGCCTTGGACTTTGGAGTGGAGGCATGGGTAGATAGGAGTCATTGTAAGATCTTGGGCACAGGAATGGTGAGCGACAGCATTCGGGACGCGTATTCTGATTGTGTTTCAAAGATGGATAATAACAGCAGGAGGCGGGACAACTCGGGAGCTGTGTTTAGGATCCAGATCTATGTTAGGAAGGTCTGGGTCTCAAGAGGGAGTCAGTGATTGAGAGGTTTTGAGAAATAATCAGGGGGATTTGATGATGGTTGAATAAGAAGAGGGAGCAGGAGGGGCCGGCCTGGCATCATGCCTTGGTGTTCTCGTGTCCAGGTAAAGTGGTCTTGCTTTCTGGAAGGAACTTTGTTCTTGAAGCCAGGGGCTCTGAGTGCGCATCTAGTTCTACCACTTGGCCTCCTAGATCTTGAGATGTTTGTTCGTTCGTTCATTCATTCATTCATTCATTCAAGCGACAAATATCTACCGAGCATGTACTATTATAGGAGTGGGGCCTACAAGGAGTGAAGAGAGCCTGGCCTGCCCTCTCTCTTAACTCAGGAGATATCCCGACTCACCAACAGGAAAGGGTAGCACAGTGGGTGAGTGCTCACAGGAGCGGGCATGGTGTTGTGTTGTGGATTGCGTTGGTGTGGCGTGGTGAGGGCTCCAGCTGGGTGAGATGAGGCTCAGGGTAAGGCTTTGCATAACCTATCCAGGCAGGGGACAGGTGGAAGGCAGGAGAGCTGCCCGCTGGGGCCTGGAAGTGGTGGTGGGCTGGTGTGGGGAGAGCTAAAGCCTACAGCATGAGAGGGGAAGGCAGGAGAAGAGGGCTGGAAGGTGATTGGGGCCACGTCAGCGAGGGCCTCCGCGCCAGGACCCAGCTCTTTTGATTGTGGTCCAAAGAGCAAAAACCAGTGTACATGTGGATCAGGATGCACACGCTTTATGCCTGCAAAGTCACGCTCTTAAAACACACAGTGTACTCTGGCGTCTTATATTTCATTCCCTTCTTCCTGTTTTTCATTAATGCTAATTGCCAGCCAACTAAACTGATTTCATGAGTCCTACTGGATCATGAAACACAGCTTTACCAGTGTGGTTTTATGCTTTGCAGTATAAAGAATTTGAATATTCTCATAGCATTGAGGAACCTTTAGGAATTCTAAGCTGGGCTAGCACCTCCATTCATGTGCATTGTAGAGTCATTGCTTGGGCAGTGGGAGGTTGAAAGAAAAGAGATGGGTTGGAGACCAGGTTGAAAGTGAGACTAGAGGAGCCGGGCGTGGTGGCGCACGCTTGTAATCCCCGCGCTTGGAAGGCAGAGACAGGAGGATGGCGCAGGTTCGAAGCCAGCCGCGTGCGCTGGCTTAGGAGACCCTGTTTCCAAATAAAAATGTAAAAATAGGTCTGGGAGTGTAGCCCGGAGGTAGAAGGGCTTCCAGGAACCCCATTACCACCAAAAAAAAAAAAAAAAAAAAAAAAAGAGTTGCAATGCCCAGCCAAGAGGCAGTGGTGGCAGTGGAGATGGAGTTAGTTGAGTGGACAGGCTGAAGGTAGGGAGGAGCCGGAGGGCCGGTTGCTGGGGAGGTATGGAGTCCATGTGGGGGCAGCCGCACTTTCATTCCAGTTTCCTCTCTGAGTCCCTGTCTTTATCTAGCAAGCGGTGATAGTGCAGGTTCCTGTCCTGAGGTTCCAAAGATGGTGGCATAGGTGACTTTGTCCCCTCCTGCCCCCCGGTCAGAGATGGACTCCCATGTCTGACCCCGACACTGGTGTGACTCTGAGCAGTTTCTCCAATGTACAGTGTGGAAAATAGCAGTCCTCTGTGGCATGGTCGTAAGGGTTAGATGAGATGACACCGGCAGCACCCTGAGGAAGTGCACCTTGAGTGACATCTGGAGGTTAGGTGGGCTCAGGGCACGTCACAGGTCACCCATGAAATGCCAGGCTCATCCCCTTTCAACTTTTCCTGCTAACTGCAGAGATTTAAAAGCTTTGCAATTAATGCTTATTATTATTTTCTGTATCATCTCTGCAATAGTCTGCTAAGGCTGCCATTACAAAAGAAAACATCATGAACTGGGTGGTATTGACCCCCCAACTCAAGCTCCCACTCACCTGTCTTTGAGCTTAGCATCAGGCTTTAAATATAGGAAGGGTGGCTGTAAAGAAGACTCAGTAGCAGGGAGAGCTCATCAGTTCATTTGCAGCCCAGAATGTGCTTCTTCAGTAGGTTAACGCCTGGGCAAAGTTTTCCATCTTGTGACCGCCATCTCCCCCTCCCCCCAGCACGATGCAGTGTTCCCACAGTGCTAATGACTGCTGGCAATCGTACAGCATGTACGTCCTATAATTGCTGTGATTTTTTCTTTCCAGCACCCCCCTCAAGTCGGCAGGCCAGTGCTGTTATGGAGTGACCTCCACTTTAGAGGGCAAGACCAGAAGTGTGGGGAGCTGGGGAACCTGGCCCAAGATCACATCACAAGTTAGCAGCAGGGCTGAGATTGAACCCAGGCCTGGGGCCCGAGGCCTCTGTAGCTGTCCTGTCAAGCAACTTCCTACAGCCTCCCGGGTGGTGAAAAGTGCTTGTCAAAACCTTATCTCAGAGGCCAGATAACAGAGTTTCCTGTTTCAGCTTCCCCACATCCTGCCAGCTCTGTCATATTTGACCTTCCTTCTATTTTGTGTCTCGATTTAAATGTTTTGGAAATTGGAAGGTGGGGGGTTGTTAAATACTTTTTCTTTTTCCTAGGGAATTGTTCACTTTCTGGCATAGTTACTTAAGACTAAGTGATACTAGAGACAAGCTTACATTGATCAGGGAATCACCACTGATTCTTCAATACACAGGCCAAAGATGTCTAAAATGTACTTTTGCTTTTTTGAATGCTGACTGAGGTAGAAACTTGTGCAGCAGAGAGCTAAAACACAATGGATGATAGAACAATAAAGGTAGTAAATCAGAAGTGAATAAATCATCCTCTAATGATGATAAGTATTCAGGAGAAGTATTCAGGTCTCTTGAGAATAGTATCTCAAGAATATCTTTGCAGGTATGAAATATAGTTATCTTTTTGGGGTTGTGGCTTCTCATAGCATTTGAAGTTTGGGAATTGCATTTGTAGAACTACTCTCTTCTGGTCCAGTGTTTTATTTCAAGGCTTGGAACACAGGTGTCTGAATTTTGTATGGCCGCTGGGTCCTAGAGCTCCTGTAGTTATGACATGATATAGCAGGAGACGTAGGTCCCTGTGGTTTTCACGAGCTGGGAAGTGGGATGGAGTTCAGTGCCCTGTTTTCCTAGAGGTTCCAGGTTCATAGACAGGGTAGACATGGGTTCACAAGAGTTGCTGAAAATTCCTGTAGGGAGGAACTCTGGGACAGCTCTTGGCCGGTTCCCAGTCCTGAATTTCATCCTTAGCCCCAACACTTATTGCTACTGAGCTCCTGTATCTTCATATTTCTTATGAATGGATTGAGAATGGTAGACTGACTCCAGCAAGTTGTGAGGACTAATAAGGACAATTCTCATGGGTTCTAATTCCTGGCATAGTATAGGTATTCAATAAAAGACAGTTAATTTCCTCCTTCTGTACCAGGTTTCCTTCCACATGGCTTCAGGATTAAGTAGCAGCTCTGGAGAACAAAGGAGAAAAAAAAAACCCAGAATTGACCAGTGGGCCAGGAGTGGGGGGTCCAGGGGCCCCAAGCATCTGAGGTCCTACTTGTCCATTCCTGATTTCTGAAAGGAACTGGATTTTTGTGCCAGAGCCATAGAAAATCATTGATTGAGAAAGAGACAGTAAGCACGTATATCTGGGCCTCCATGCCCCCACTGTGAAAACACAGCATGGGAATACCTACCCCATCGTAGGTAAACACTAGTACACTAGTACTAATGCACAGGGTTAGGACATGTGTGCATGTATACAGTCATCCCTCAGTATCTGTGGGAGAATGGTTCCTGGACAACTTGTGGATACCACAATTCATGGATGCTCAAGTCCATTATATAAGATAGTGTGGTATTTGCCTATAACCTATGCACATTCTCCCATATACTTTGAATCATCTCTAGATTACTTATTTTACCTAATCCAATGTGAATGCTGTATAATAGTTTTCATAGAGTATTGTTTAGGGAATAATGACAAAAAAAAAGGTTTGTGCATGGTCAGTTACAGATGCTTTTCTTCAGGGAATGTTTTTGATTTACAGTCAGTTGAATTCACAGATAGAGAATCTGAGGAGGTAGAGGGCCAGATGTGCACACACATATACATATATACATATACACACTCATGAAACAGTAGCCCACATCAAGGTATAAAGATATAAGGATAAGCTGGGTGTGGTGGTGCACCCTTGTAATCCCAGTATTCAGGAGGCAGAAACAGGAGGATTGTGGTTCGCAGACAGCCTCAGTTAGTTGGTGATGCCCTTTGCAACTCAGTGAGACCCTGTTCCAAAATAAAGAAAACAAAAAACAAAAAACAAAAAACAGGGCTTGGGTTCCATCCCCAGTTCCGGAAAAAAAAAAAGTCTACACAATATATTCTAATGTTTACATTAAGTTTTATTTATTGCTATGTTTATACAAATTGTTTACCAAAATTAGCACTGTCAATCTATAGTTTTCGGGTTTTATTTTTATATTATTAGCAGCACTCTTTCATCAAACCAAAATATTGTTGGAGCCTAATATGTCAAATAAGCAAGGGAACACTTTGGTTGAAGCTGGAGCATCATGTAGCCCATTGGGGGTGTTTTCTGGGAGTTTGAAGGAAGAAAATATTGCTGCAGGTGACGAACTCAGGAGGTCTGAATCTGTGTCACTATGGGAGGCAGTGAAGTCCCACCGGAGGTGCAGGGCAGGGATTGGTCAGAATGGAGGAGCTGCCCTGGGAGAGGTGGTGAGCAAGGGCAGAGGGTCTCTGGGAGCAGAATCAGTCCTCCTCGCTGCATTAGGTATCCTTGTGTATCATGCTTCACTTTCACCCAAGACAAAGAGACTTGGGTTCTTTTTCTTGAGATGACCAGGTCAGCGCTAGAAAAATAACTAGAGGGAAAGGACGAAGAGTTAGTTACATCTGTGGCTACAGAATCCACAGTGCCATGTGGTATGATTTCCTTGATCCATGGAAGGGCTCAGGGCTCTGAACATGCAGACTTCTTAGGAATATTTTAAATGGGCATTGCAAAGATTGGGTGCAAAAAGTAAAATGAAAGGCACAGGAGATGGGTTTGTTTCTGTTGAAACTAATAGCACCACTGGTGACGTGAGGCAGAGAGGACTCCAATTATAAATAGGAGGTTGGGGAAAGGCTCAGGCCACTGAGTCGACTTCTCCCCTTGTGAAGAGAGGTATTGTTTACCTCTCGGAGGCACCTACTTCCATAGGTTGTCTTTATGTATTAAGTGCCAATTTGCTAATGGATCCTGCGACTTAAAAAAGTTGTGCTTCAAAGTATCCTCTTTATGCCAGTAAGGTGAACTGTTCCATAGTGATTAAAATGATGTTCCTTGTGGCTCTAAAAAGAGCCTCGGAGAGTAAAGAGATCCGAATTTAGAAAGTAATCACGAGAAATAACTTTTTGTTAACAGGAAAATTGGTTATGTTTCTATTCATAGTTGTTGACTGCTAAACTGAATCTTCTTGTGGTTTAGTTCTACAAAATATAAGAATAGGTTACAAACATTTATTGAGTACTAACTGTGTCCTAGGTATTAGACTGTGAACTGGAGATACAGCAGTGATCAGAGTCGCAAAAGTTCCTGCCCTCATGTGAATTACATTATCAGGAAGTAATTCCAATGTTTTTCCCACAGTTTCACTGGCAAGAGAACAGCTTAAGAAAGCATAGGCAGCCGGGCGTGGTGGCGAACGCTTGTAATCCCAGTGCTTGAGAGGCGGAGATAGGAGGACCATGCAGGTTCAAAGCCAGCCTCACTGGCTTAAGATACCCTGTTTCCAAATTTAAAAAAATGTAAAATAGGTCTGGACTGTAGTCCAGAGGTAAAAGGTTTCCAGGAACCCCAGTACCACCAAAAAAAAAAAAAAAAAAAAAAAAAAGAAAGAAAGAAAGATATGCAACCAATATGGCGGAGCTCTAGGTAAATTTTCAAATACATAAAATCTGGAGAAGGCCAAACAATGTCATGTGCATAATGAACATATCACAATGAATTTCACTATCATGTACAATTACCATCCACCAATTTAAAAAGGAAAAAATTGGGGAAAGGTAAATATTTCAAGAAAAAATGTATAAAAGTGAATAGCAACTCAACCTACCAGGGACCATCAACGATTAGTAGCATTATGTGTTTAGTAGCATTATAAAACTCTTTTTAGTTTTCTGTCTTAATATTTAAGAACTCTTTCAGAAATATTAGCAGATATTTAAAAATATTTTATTTCATGAAGAAAATAATAGAATTTGGCAGCCAGCAGCCAAAGCCAAGTATATAAATTGTCAAAGAATACAAATGTCAGTGATTTAAAGTGTTTGAAGTCACAGACTAGGATGGTCCTGGGTGGCTTTTAGATTTTGAGACATGTTTCTGTGAACATTATGGCCATTTCTTTTATGTTTAGCTCTCAGAGTAAAGATGTAACTGAAACCATTAAACATTAAATGACACATAGAAATATATTACAGGGCATAAATGTGTGGTCTAGTGGCTAAAGTATTCTTACTTTTCTGACATTTTTGAGGTTACTGAGGGAACAGAAGCATTTAAGCAAGCAAAAAATGTTTAGTGAGGGTCTTATCAGGATCATCTCCCTGAAAACTAAGTAACATAAACATGATAAAATAATCAGCACACAAGTTTCTCCTGTATTTATGAAAGCAAATGCTTTTGGGAAAGGTTTAAGAAAGAAAATCACTTATAATCTTTTCTGAAAATATAATACACCCATATTAAAGAGAAAAAGACAAGATTAATTACCCAATGTTTCATTTGGAATTTTACTTTAAACCTAAAAACTGTTGGTTGTTTCCAAACTTGGTGCTAAAGCATTTTTTCAGTTCCAAATTAAAAAAAAAAATGCAGAACATGATTTGTCAGTTGCTTTCACACTTGTTAAATTTAAATTTTAGAGACAGTTTAAAGAAAAACAGTGAAAATAAACTGTAAGAACCATTTGTAATGTTAGCAAGAGAAAATAAATTTTCCTTAAGGCCCCCCACAAATATATTATTTATATTTAAAATTTGCAACAGAATACGCTAACTTTAGTGCTTCAATTTTTTTCTGGTTTTAGCAAAAAGGATTCTAGATTTTCTTACCTTGTGTTTTAGTTACTATAAAGGTAATAACACGAGAGAATATTTTAAAAGAAAAAATGGCCTCATCTCAAATTCTCTGCCATTTATCTGTGTTCTTTTCTCATATGTCACTATATTTTCTAATAATTATAATTACAATTGACCTATAGTTCTGTACCTTTTAACTTAGCTCTTAATAAATAAATAAATCATATTTTATACAGTATAGGCATAAAGTTCTGAGAGGAAATTACATATATTTCTTCAATATTACCTATACCCAATGTTTTTATACTCAATTTCAATTTCTAGTCTAAAAAACAGTCTAATCTTTTTTTTTTTTGTAAAAAGAGTCCTTTAATATGAGGAATTTAGATTTTTTTATATTCTGGGACATAAATCTCTGAAAAAGAGACAACATCACAAATAGCTTTTAGGAAGGTACTCATTCTTTTTCTCTGACTCTTAACACTGTCACAGAGAGAGGGAGAGAAGAAAAGATGGGGTGGAGAGAGAAAGATAAGAACAGAAGAGAAAAGAGAGAAGAGAAAGAAGAGAGAAAAAAGAAGAGAAAAAAGAGAGAAAAAAGAGAGAAAAAAGAGAGAAAGAAAGAAGAGAAAAAAGAGAGAGAGAGAAGAGAGAGATTGATCCAGTGGAATGTCTGGGCAATGAGAAATGTCTTCAGGAAAGCAATGGTTGACTTCCTAAAAAGCAAAAACAAAACAAAATGAAACAAAAATACCTCTCTGAGCTCATTGCCCTTTTTAGTTTTCCTGACATTTGTAGGTGAGTGACCAATGAGAGTGAGCAATTGATTTATTTTACTATAACATGATTATTTTATTCACTTAACTTTTTTTTTTTTTGGGTGGTACTGGGGTTCCTGGAAGCCCACCTCCGGGCTACACTCCCAAACCTATTTTTACATTTTTATTTGGAAACAGGGTCTCCTAAGCCAGCGCGCGCAGCTGGCTTTGAACCTGCGCGATCCTCCTGTCTCTGCCTCCCAAGCGCGGGGATTACAAGCGTGCGCCACTACGCCCGGCTTAACTTTTTAAAAACTGGGTATAGCCAGGCGTGGTGGCGCACACTTGTAATCCCCACGCTTGGGAGGCAGAGACAGGAGGATCGCGCAGGTTCGAAGCCAGCTGCGCGCTGGCTTAGGAGACCCTGTTTCCAAATAAAAAAATGTAAAAATAGGTCTTGGAGTGTAGCCCAGAGGTAGAAGGGATTCCAGGAACCCTAGTACCATCAAAAACAAAAAACAAACAAACAAAAAAAACTGGGTATAGTTTTGCTATGCCAGGTTTGAAGATTTTCTTAAACATCTTAAACAAAAGAGAAAAGAAAGGAAAAAAGAAAGAAGGGGAGCAAGAGTCTTAGTGGGCTGTGTGTGTTGGAACATGCCTTCCACACATGGCCATGTGAGTCACAACTCTGCCTTAGCCTTCTTTTCCTGCTTTGTGGAGCCTGGAAGTCAGCCGGAGTTCAGAGCTAGGGTCATCTCAGGTCTTTTTTTTTTTTTTTTGAGATGTGTGTGGCCTTCTAGATTCCCAGGAATATGTGGGGGCTTTTCAGTATTAAAAATATTGGTTATTTGGCTCAACCAGTATCCCTTGCTCCAGCTAGCACCAACTAATTCATGTGCTTATAAATATTTCAGACAAATGATTCTTGGTAGTCACCTTTTCACCCAGGGAGAGTTCTGAATCAGGCTAAATAAAGGTAAGCCCTTTGCATCAACCCTTCAAGGAGCCATGAGACAGATACAACAAATAACCATAATAATTTCCTTTCAGAGTCAGGAAACTTCTCAGGAAAAGAGCTGCTATCTTCAAGACCACACTTGGTCTAGGGGTGGGTATAGAGTCAGAGGGTTAAAATGCCACACTGAGATTTATCTGCCTTTTTCTTATATGTTCAGCTGATTGCTGTAAACTTGTACTAGTTCCTGAGTTCAGATAAAGTTGATTCTGACAGATTTTGCTTATTTATTAACTATGTATGTGGGGGAGCAGGCCCTTAGAATTTCCTACTCTATGATATTTGTGGATGTTATCTGTGCAAATATGCTTTATAAACACTTTGGACATGAAATTACACACACACACACACACACATCACATGCAATATGCTATCTTAATGCTTTTAATATAAAATAAAATAATTGGAAATGAGAGATATTGGGTGAGAAGAAGGGAATAGGAAAAAAGGGGTGGATGTGATGTTGACTGGCCCAGGTCTCGGCAGCAAAAGAAGCGAGTGAAGCACAGCTCTCTGTTCTGTTAGGGGACAATGGTGGTTGCTTGTCACAGAAAGCTTTTCATTGACTCTGGCACAAACAAATGGGAATTTATTTGAATCATATCACGAGAAATCTGGGGATGTACAGGCAAGGGCCAATGATTCTGTCAAGAATATAGCCCAATGATTCTGTCAAGAACTCAGGTCTTACTGATCTTTCTCTTTCACTATCATTAGATTATTGGCTCCCATAGACTCAGTAGTTGCCTTTGGGAGTCAAAATAGCTGCAGCAACTCTAGATATCTCCTGTATAGTCAAGGCAACAAATTTCAAAAGGCCTTTTCTTGGTGATTAAGTTGGGACAGAAAAATCCCCTAAGGAACTTCTTATATTTCATTAGCCATAAATAGGTCACATATTCACTCTTCTACCAATCATTGGCCAAAAGCAGAGGTGCCTATTAAAAATTCATAGTTTTTTTCCCCTCCAGGACTGGGGAAAGGCCTCCAAAATATCAAAGGATCAGGGTTCTGCAAGTCAGGAAGAAAGAGCAGGGGACAGTGGTGGCCATCTACAGAAAGCAGGAGGAATGTGAGGGTGAGGGGTAGCTGCATGGAGGGTCCCAGCTGTCTGCTCTGCCCTAACCAGATCAAGACTGGAGCAAGCTGCCATCTTTATTGGGGAAGTAAGAGATTAGAAATGGGGATCAAAAGTACAAAATGTCCAAACAGTCATGTAATATGGGTAAAACCAGAAGTGTCAACTCAGAGCCAAAGTAAGCTAAAGCCTGTGGTATTTCTGAGGCTGGATCAGGATCCCAGAGCCCAAGTCAGGGCCCAGATGGAGCAAACAGAATTCTGCTGAGTGCCTGGTTTCTGGCTCTGGCTCTTGCCTGGTGGGAGTTTAGGTTACATTTAGAGCTGGCAAGCAGTTCCTGGCAGGCATGGCCATCTCTAGGCCCTTAGATAACTAGTTAACTCCAGGTCTGAGCACAGTGTCGCAGGAGCTAGAAGATTTCCAGCACTGAATTGGAGATGGAAGAAGGGCCTTCCAGGGCCAAGCTGGGGAATTGGCAAGAGTCCCAGACCCAGGAGGAGCCAGATTTACTGGGCAGTTACCAAAACAGGAGCTTGGGAACAAGGCTTAGAGGTGAAGCCCTGTTATTTAAGGTTGGAGGCAGACTGGCATTAGGGAAATAGGAGCTCTTTGATTAAAATTGGGACTTTAGTAGGGATTAATAGACAGGCTACCTTATGCAATATCCAGTGTGGAGCTGGCTCTGTTTAAAGGCCTCTAGCTTCAGGATGGGATTGATCCAGAGAACTGAAGATTAGGCTGAGCCTACTACAGACGGAGCAGATGGACCTGGCCAGGGAGGGAGGAGAAAGGAAGCAGCTTCACAAGGGAGAGATACAAGAAAGATTTTGGAGATAGCATTAACAGGACTTGGCAGAAGAAGACAGCCTTGGAATTTTGAGCCTGGGTGGCTGGCCTTGTAAAAACATGGAATATGCAAACAGCAATAATTTTTGAAGCTGAAATGCTTTGAGTTTGGGATGTACGGAGACATCTAGTTGGAGATATCATTCATTGACCATATGAGATTGAGACTTGGGAGAAAAAGTACAGTTAGAAATGAAGACTGGACCATCCACCCAGGGGAACAGTAGCGTGAGGAGGAGCAGGGAGAGGGTGCAGAGAGGTCGCACGTTGTTTCCATTTATGTACCAGAAAGGAGAAATCATTCCTTCAAATGGCTGCACTTGTTTCCAGTTCGTGTATTTGCCCATGAAGATCCCTCATGTTTCCAGTTGATTTATCTTTCCCAGTATTTTTTCGGAGATGCTCAATCCTCTCCGAAATTCTGCATATTCTTGAACCCAGGAGGCTTATTTAGATTCTTCAAGGACAAAAACAAATAAAAACCTTGGAGAATACCATTTCCTTCATCCCCAAGACAAGACTTTGTGCTTATTATCCTTTATGATCTTCATTTGTAGGAACTGTTACTTATGGATAATCTACGAGTCTTTCTGTCTCCGTTTTCAGGGCTAAGGGTGGATCTTGCATATGCTAGGGAAGCACCTACCACTAAACCACACCTCTAGCCTGTCCAGTGAGGTTTCTTTAGCAAAAACTTAAAATAAGAACATGTCGTTAGTGCCTCCTTCATCCTTTAATCATACAACAAATGAAAGAAAGGAAGATACCGTCTTATCATAGCCACATCAAAATTACCTAGGTTGAACCATCCAACTACACCCTGTAGTTTGGAAGGAGTATTCTTTTAAGCCACGATGGGTTCTTTTCTTCTGTATTAAGTTAGAGACAGAATGTTTTAGATTCATATTAATAAAGAAAGGGAAATTAGTTAAAACCTATATAATAAATCGAATGGACTGATAAGTTGGTATGATAAGAGAAAGCTGTAGGTTCTTGACCGTCAAAATAGTTAAGTCATTATTTGGTCCTATGGTGTGGGGGCATAGGTGTCAGCTATTTTTTTCAAACAAGCATGAACAATGCAAATAACTTTTGGTCAAAGCTGTAGGTAAGGTAACCAAGTAATTTATCGACAAAACCAGGGCACAACTGAGAGGACAAGGCAGTATTAAGAATAATTGAGGACTGGACTGGTGGTGTTCCAGAGAGGACAGAAGTTACAGTCTCTTTAGTTCTGGGCCTTGATATTGGTTCACGGTTGATGTGATTCGAGGTGAAATGAAGTGAAAATGAAGTATTTCCTCCTGGTCTGGCATCTAGGTTGAAGAATTGTTTGGTTATATCAAACACAGGTGGTTGAAGGTCCTAGGAATGCCAAAATGAGATTGTTCTAGTCATTAGGCCTTTCTGGTCACTTTTCAGGCCAACATAGTGTCGCTTGGAGACTGTGCTGAGTGGATTCAGGGCCCAGCCACGTAGGTCTTTAATGACTTCAGTGTGGGTTTTAATCTCCTGCCCAAGTGTTATCGGACTTGCCCGGACAAGCCGTTCACCACTGCAGGAGAGTGTGGGAAAATTAACACTGCCGGAGCAACGAGGAAAGAAGAAAAGTGTCCGGAGGTGGAAGTGAATTGCATTAGGGTTGATTTTAATGTAGTCCTTGAAAGTGCAACTCTAAATCCCTGGGCTGCTGCAGGAGAGCCCATACCTTTCCTTGGAGGGGAAAAGAAAAAGAGGATTGAAAAATAGACGGAGCATAGCTCTGGTGCATGCTGGCGTCAGCTATCAGGAAACCCCAAGTGCTGAATGTAATAAAACGTTGACAGCAGTTTCACTCAACATGCGGTAACTGGGGAATACAACGACATCTTTGGCACCAAAGGAAATCAAGAGAATAAAAGCAGCAGTCGCCAGTATTCGAAGCAAGCCACAGATTATTACCATCTGTACGTTTTACAGACAGACCCCTTGCAAAAACCAGAAACTCAGGACCCAGACTGGAGAGTAAGTATATTGAACTCTGGGGTGTGCTATCGGACGGAAGAAACTAAAAAATGGGTCTGAATTTTTACATACAATACTTCATAAAACCTGACAATTTATATTTTTTTCTGGTGATGGTGGCACTAATAGTTCATTTGTTGAAAATCTACACCATCGGGAGGAGTGATTTGTGTGCCTCGGATGGGATAGATTGTTGTTATAAACTTTTATTGTTCCAGGCCTTCCTACTTTCATGATTCCTCTGTAAATGTAGAATTATTTGTAAATTGTACTTCCATTTCAGATGGTTCTTATGCAGTATGTTTTTGTGTTCTTTCCAGAAATGTGTGGAAATGTATTTAAATGTTCTAAATAATGAATTGCTACATTACTGTCACGGACCACTTTGCTTGGACTTTTCTACTTATTCTAAGAGAGACAGTTCTTTGGGGATGAGCCCACATTAAATATCATTTGGTGATTTTTTTTCTGTCCATGTTTGATTACTTAACATAATAACTTGGGCCAATAGTTAGATTCTCTCTGGTTGAGGCTTATAGAGACTAAACATAAAATGCAAATGTTTCAGATCATGTGTGTTCATGATCAGAATTTTAACCAGGGTTTATATTTGTTTAGACACATCAGATGTCAATGTATAAACTTTAACTTTTGAAAAACTAGATTCATGGTGACCAGAAAGGGAAAGATTTTTTTTTTCAGCACTGGAGACTGAACTCAGGGGCAGTGTACATCCGAGGTACACTCCCAGCCCTATTTTTCATTCTTTATTTTGAAACAGGGTCTCATTCAATTGCAAAGGGCCTCATTAAGTAGCTGTGGCTGGCCACTAACCTTCAATTCTTCTGTCTCAGCCTCCTAAGTACTGGGATTACAAGCATGTACCACCACACTTGGCTAGTTTACTACTTTTTTTAAAGTATATTTTAAAAATAAGCTTAAGAAAGGCGTATTTATCTAAAACACAAAAAATAGAGCTAAATCCTATATACAAAGGACCATTAAATGAATTACTTGATATATCAGTGAGAAATAGAAACTTTCTTATAGGTGACTTTGATATAGAGTCCTGAAAGTAAAAAGTAATGGAATCGTTTTAACTTGAAAATAGCAATTAATTGCAGATTGCAGAAGTCAGCTAATTAGTTGTCATTTAGTGCTTTTCTATCCAACACATATGGAAGATTGTTTTTAAACAGGGAGTATTTTTTTAATGTGCATATGAGTGTAGTATAATACTTGGCAATTCTTGGCCAGTTTGGCAACATTAAAATCTGAGATCTTTGATACTTAGACTAAGTCTCCTGGATATGAAATGTCCTGTGGATAGATTTGTTCTTCCCTTGCAAGCCGTGAAATCTCAATGTTTAAGCAAGGAACTCTTTTCTCCAATATTTTTCTTTGGTAACTTAAAATTTGCAAAATCATCCAAGAGAAGTACATGCCCAAATTAAAATGAGGGCCGGGCGTGGTGGCACACGCTTGTAATCCCCGCGCTTGGGAGGCGGAGACAGGAGGATCGCGCAGGTTCGAAGCCAGCTGCGCGCGCTGGCTTAGGAGACCCTGTTTCCAAATTAAAAAATATATATATATATATATATATATAAATAGGTCTGGGAGTGTAGCCCGGAGGTAGAAGGGCTTCCAGGAACCCCAGTACCACCAATAATAATAATAATAATAATAATAATAATAATAATAATTTAAAATGAGGGAAGGTAAGAATAACAGAATTAATCCCAACACCTGTGGAAAACTAAGTTTGCCTGTAAGTTGAACCACACATAATAGTTTAAGTGTTTAATTTTGAGAACAAATCATACCAGCAACTCACTTGGCAGTTAGATGGAGTGTTCAGATCTCTCTACTGCAGGGTGCCCTAATGTCAGCCCGGCCTAGTCCATCTCTTTAATTCATGAGGCAGATCTTTTTAGCTTAGAGGCCAGACTTGAGGGAGTCACGTGGGCATGTGTGCAAGGGCCCTGAGGCTTCCTGGACACTTGGGCCCTATTGGATAAGTTATTGCTTCAATACATTAAGTGGACCCCAGTGTCCTAAAGATGTTTCTATAACTGCCACATGTTAACTTTTGCTTGCAGGAGAATGTAACTTACAGCAAGAGTAGTTCAGAAACCCAAGCTCATTGTTGGAGAGAAATGAATGTCTGTATGTTTCGCATCCATTTCAAAAATAAGCTCAATGTGGGAAAGTCTTTTGCAAAGTTTGTGATGCATATGCTTGTAATATACTTTAAAAAATGTATACGTAAGCATCTTCAGGCTTAAGGGGGGAAAAAAGTGCCAAATAGGCATGGCTGATTTCTCCTATTGCAAAATACATGTAAGCAAGCAGGAAGGTGTTGCTTAGCTGGCGGAGGTATGGTTGAAGAACAGTAATGGGGTGTGGATAGGAACATTAATGATTTTTCTGGAAGTGTCTAAATAGGGAGCCATTGCTGGCCCTTCCTCTCAGTCCATGCGACATTTAAGCTACCTACTGGTGCCACTTTGATGAGACTTCAGCTGGTCATGCAAATTCTGGGAGCGCCCTGGTCGGCTGCTGGAGTTTGGGGCGAGCTTAGCTGAGGCCGGCAAACGCCTTAGCAGTCCTTTTCTGAGTCTGATTCTGTCCAGGGGTTCATTTCTGGCCTCCACTGTGGGGCAGGGACCCCTCACCCTCCTTCTCTTCTTGTTCTTCTTTTGTGGCATTGGAGATTGAGCCCAGAGGCATTCCACCTCTGAGCTACACCCCTAGCCCTTTTCTATTTTTTTTTTGTTTTTTTTTTGTTTTTTTTTTTTGGTGGCACTGGGGGTGGGACCCAGAGGCTTTCTACCACCGGGCTATACTCCCAGACCTATTTTATATTTTATTAGAAACAGGGTCTCACTAAGTTGCTGAGAGCCTCACTAAGTAGCTGAGGCTGGCCTCGAACCTGCGCGATCCTCCCGTCTCAGCCTCCCAAGCGCGGGGATTACAAGCGTGCGCCACCACGCCCGGCTCTATTTTTTGTTTTGAAACAAGGGTCTCACTAGGTTGCTGAGACTCTCGCTAAGTTGCCGAGGCTGGCCTCTAACCTGTGATCCTCCTATCTCAGCCTTCCAAATGTTGGGATTACAGGCCTGCATCACCAGGCCCAGCCTCCCTGAGGGCTCTTGAGAGACTTCTGGAGATTCTTGCAGGAGGAATGTACCTCTCAGAAGCATCTTAAGGATGCACCTTGGGATCACCAACAAGCCAATCATAGGGTATTAGTCTGCATCCAAATGGAGAGGCAAGCCAGGAACCTGCCTGCACACACCTCCTCTAAAAGCAGCCGCTGCTCTCAGACACCTGTCCCTACCTGACTCTCAGCTAATGGTAGGGTGATGGTGTGAATGTCGCTTTGCAGCTAGCTGGCATGCATCCCAGGGGATGATACCTCCTTGCCCAAGAATAATGGGGCGTTTTGCTGCTGGGGAAAAATGGGACAGATGACGTCAAGGTGTTCTTTAAATTTTTTTTTTTTTTTTTTTACTTTTTGCCATAGTGTCTGTCTAAAAGTTATCGCATATTTGTTAACAGGTTGGCTTTATGCTCGTCGGCACTTGTCCTGTGGGATTTTAAACAGGTAACTCTGGGGCTCATGGAGAATTTACTGTGGCAAGTCCTGGACTTGGCGTGAGCCATCTGAGAGAGGGGGAACGCAGAGTGAACGACAGGATTGTGTAACTTGCAGGAAATTGTGTGGGGAGCCTGGGAGTGCCAGCGGTGGTTTGGAGGTCGAGGAGAACAGGGAAGTGTCTACCTGTTTGCACAGGCCTTCCTCTTGTTCTCAGGAGTCCTCCAGTCTGTGTGTCACCCCTGCGAGCCTGTGGCTGCTGAGGCCTCGACCGCCTCCTGTTACTAATGAGCAGATCCTCCCCGGAACTGACGTTGTGTCCTGTTACGGTTTTGATCTTCAACGTCCCTCAGAGACGCCTATGCGAAAGGCCTGGCCGCCAGCCTGAGAAGCTCTGGTGCTATCGGAAGGTGGTGACGCCTTCAGGAGGCAGGACCTAGGAAGGGGATGGCGGGACCTCGGCCTTCCTCCCTCTTTTTCTTTGCTCTCAGGCCACCATGAAGAAAGCAGCTTTCTTCTACCATATGCCTCCTGCCAGAATGTTTCTCTTCACCTGAAAAGCAGTGGGGCCAAGTGACTATTTACTGAAACTATGACCCGAGATCAACCTTTTCTGCTTGAAAGCTGATTATCTCAGGGATTTTGTGACAGTGGAAAGCTGACCCAGCTTCTCCCGGAAACATTGTTATTTTGCTTTTTCACCACACCACCTAAACCAGTGTTCTGCTTTCATCTGTTTTGTCTTCTTAACTCATACCTTTAACAATCAAGCTGGTGTCCCTCCTACTCTCCTGAAATTGTTTTCCCTGGAAGCACAGGCAACCTCACCACTGATAGACTCTTTTTTCTAGTCCTGCCTCTTCTAGCTCTTGGTCGCAGTGGTCACTGTTGACGTTCTTTTCTGTCTTGCAACTCCCCTTCCTCGGTCTCTGGAAAATTGCTGAGTTCTTGTTTGCATCTGTGTTGTTGGTGGCTCCGTGAATATTTCCCAAGCTGGGTCAGTCCCGCTTGTCTCTGTGCGATGTCCCTCAGTCACTGGTAACTCATGCACTCGCTACTCCGGCCATCATCTGGAGGACTCGGTACTTCGGTAGTTCCGTTTTGTGTGTGTGTGAAATTGGGGATGGAACCCAGAGGCTTTCTATGTCTGGGCTACACTCCTAGACCTATTTTATGTTTTATTTGGAAACAGGGTCTCACTAAGTTTCTGAGAGCCTCGCTAAGCTGCTGAGGCTCAGCCTTCCAAGTACTGGGATTTCAAGCGTGCAGCACCAGGCTTGGCTTAGTACTTCAGTTCCAGACCAGACTGAGTCCCTGCCATTAACAGGCACTGATCAGGCATGGCGAGTGGAATGATGAACAGGACAGGAGGTTCCTGCTTCCTGGAGTCTGCCACTGAGCAAGGAAGAGACAGGCCATCTTGGTGCAGCCTGAAAGGCACCTCTAGGGGAAGTGTGGGCTCCTCCGGGAACCTGAGAACAGGCACCTTAACCGGACTCCTGCGTCTAATCCTCACCTCTGTCAGGCACTAAAATCTATCCCATGACCTGTCACTACAGCATGTCATTCCCACGAGTAAACTGATGGGCTCCCCTGCTCTGCCCTCCTCGACGCCCTGTTTGTGCGGGGTATCCAGCATTTTCCCCGGAGTTGCCGGAGTTGTGATTTCCCTCACCAGCTCCTCACCCTGTCAGCCGCCTACCTCTGCCAGCTCTTCCTCCGTAATTGCTCTCAACTGTTTCCTGCTTTCTATTCCCATCGCCACTGCCTGCGGCCAGATCCCCGCCACCTCCTTCCTGCACTACTTAATATTTATAAATGGGCTATTTACTTATTCAGAGGAGATTTAAAAAAATTATCCAGGAGGTTTATGTTCATGGCAGAAAAAATTTTCAGAAAATATAGATAAACAAAGAAAAGGAAGGAAGGGAAAAAGGAAGGAAGGAAAGAAAGAAAATCACATATTTCAACAATTATATATAACATCCATATTGACGCTTTTACAGTTATTCTTCTAGACATTTCTCGTGGTATCTTTAAACGTAAATATCCTCATATGTACCAATGTGAAAAAGTTTCAGAGATTGTGATTATGTCATGCACATTGTTTTGTTTTGGGGGCATAATCTATATGATTGCTATTCTTCATCTATAAATATAATTATTTGTAACAATTTTATATGGCTGCATAGTAACTTGAAGTTATTTGTCCCGTAATCTCTATGCCATCTCAACTGATTGTATACACCATTGCTAGGTTATCATAAAATTTGAGTATTCTTGCCATTTCTCTGACAAATGCAGGTGGCTTCCTGTCACCCAGTCCCCTTTATGTAGGACTGTTGTTCTAATTTTCTCAGTTCAGTATTCCTTCTCTCATCTGGATGGAGATCTGTCCTTTAGGTCACAACTTGCTAGTTACTGTGATGTTGAAATTGAGTCGAGGATCACAAGGGAACCAGGCACTTTATTGCACTCCCGGGTGAGGTCTGTCCACCGAGCAGCTCATGGTCAGCAGAGTCACACTGGAGAGAGGAAATGAGGGCATTTTTTGTGGGGGGTTGGGGGTGGGGGGCTATCGAGGCGGGAGAATGCTGGTCCTCTCACAACATCTGAGTCTGCCCTGTCTCGGCTTCTGGCTTCCTGGGCTCCGGGATTTCCTGTCCCAGCTGCAGGGTCCCATGAGGAGATGGGGAGAGGACCCGACCTATCAGTTATCATATCTTACCACCTTTCATTGTACATCCTGGGGGAGGTGGAGGGGTCATCTTGGAACCCCATAGCTCCTTGCTCATGGCCTTGTTTCTTCCTCAGCCCTTTCTCTGGCTCTTCAGCGTTCTTGGGTGTCACTCGCTTGCCAGTTCAGGGGACTACCAATGAGATCCTGGCTCCTCTCACAGCGAGAGCAGAAGACCACCATGCCAACAAACAAATATTGCAGATGAGCCAGGTGTGTGCTTGGGAGGCGGAGACAGGAGGATCGCGTAGGTTCAAAGCCAGCCTCCCTGTCTTAAGACACCCTGATTCCAAATAAAAAATTATAAAATAGGTCTGTGTAGCCCAGAGGTAGAAGGGCTTCCAGGAACCCCAGTACCACCACCAAAAAAACCCCAAACACACACACACACACACACACACACACACACACACACCAAACAAAAACAAAACAAATATGGCAGACGGTGGTGCTGGGGACAGGGAGGGAAGGGCTCTGCCTCTGCGAGACTGCAGCATCAAGGACTCTTGCAGCATTTAGTTGGTGATGATCAAAGAGGCTGAGAGTGGGCACCCAGGCCTGGGTGGGCAGGATGTACAGGGTGTGGGAGGTAGATGTGCCAGGTAAAGCCAGACCTAGAGGATAAGCAGCAGGCACGGTGGGCAGCCTGCCAAAAGCAGCAGTCACATTGTCCCCGGTGGTGTGGTCACGGCAGGGGAGGGGGACAGGGGATCTTTACAGGGATGTCTCATTCCACCCATCAGACACTTTTGATTAGGCAGAGTAAATGGTGAGGCACAAAGGCTGCATAGCCCTTGCTCCTAAGGGGCTCATAACTGAAACCAGGATAAATATCTGTATTTTTATGATTTTGTCATTACAAGCCAAATCCTGAAACCCAGATGCAACTGGGGCAGTCTCAATTATTTTATTGAAAGCACTCAATTTTTTTTCTGGTTACCAAAGACTGTGAAAACTTTTTGGTGTCTAGGACTTCATTTTCCTTGCCGTGAAATTCTTTATATTAGGGTTCACATCATTTATATTCACTGATCTAAAGGTATATTAGAATGTGCATTTATATATTTGTCCACATCTTAAGACTAATAAAAATACAACTATTCTCTTCTAGGGAAGCCTTTCTGATTTTTTAAAGATAATATGTGATTCTGCAGTTAAATAAAACTGTGTCCCTTTAAAAAGCATGTCCTTTTCTCCTGATGTCTGTACCTATTTTGGATGTAGATCACTGTGCATTTTTAAATCAAAGAAAGTAACTTGCTCCAGCTTTTGAGTAAGGAGACAAGGAATTATTCAGTCTTCACAAACACAATCATTGTGTTTTAAAGTGTGAGGGACTGTCTGTCTGGTCCAGCCTCATCATTAGACAGAAAAGGAACCAGAGGCCCTCAAAGGTGAAGCAATTTGCCTAAAATGACATGACTAATTAGTGGTTCAGCCAAAACCCTAATCCAGGACTTCTGGCTTTCAATTCTGTGACCTTTCCACTATTTGGTGCTGCCTGCTGGTTTAAAAGAAAGAAAGAGGAGAGGGGGAGGGTGGGAAGAAGCAGCGAGGGAGGCTGGGAGGAGGAGGAAAGGAGAAAGCAAAAAAGAAAGGCAAATAAAAGACAAAGAAAGGAAAGATTGGAGAATTAAGCTGACATATTGCCTTTAATTTTCCCACCTCTTTATAGAGTGTGAAAAATCCTGATGTACTTTAAAAGGAACACTTAAAAATGTATTAGGATTTGTAAAAAAAAAAGAGAGAGACCAGGAATATTTGTGATATGCTAATTAGAAAGTACCTCATTATGCAAGAAACAGGAATCTTGGCAGAGGGAGATGCTATTCAGAGTAACTTAAGGCAACTTCAAAGGTAGGACAAAAGAGTGTTTTTTTTATTTATTTGATAATGTGTGGCTGCCATCAAATTTCTGATAGGGTCTGACACCTTTATAATAAACCCCATAGAAACTGGGGGAATCTGTCAGACGCATGGAAGGAAAAGCAAACAATTTCATTTCCATCGGAGTCTCCTTGGAGGACGGGCCCTTCCCGCGGCACTCGCCTGCCAAACTTCTTCCTGTACAAACTTGTCAGTGCCACCCTTGCTCGTTTGCAGAGGGATCAGATTTTGGCAGCCACACTAATCACTCCAAGGTGACCCCCTCTTTGGAGAAACTCTCCTTCTCAGTTGTTGTTACAGTACACCAATGCAATGATTATTTTAGAAAAATAGAAGCAAAGCAGGTTGTCTCCTCAATACTGCTTTCTACTAACGAATTGTTCAGTGTCTTCCAAAGAATTCTAAATGAATGACAGAGAAAAACACCAGAACCTGGTCAGATTTCAAGTTCTGGAGAAGACAGGACCCTCCCCCTTCGGTCCCCCAAATGGCCAAGGGAGCTTCCCCCTCCCCTGAGGGGTCCGAAGAACTCTCAGGTGAGAGGCGCCCAACCTCTGCCTGTGTGGGCGGGGTCCCCACCCGGCAACCAGGGAGGAGCCAGAGCCCTTTCTGCCCAAGGTCTAAGTCTGTGCCACTGCGGTGCTGCTGCTGGTGCCTTAGATTCTAGATTCAAAGAGGCATCTGGCCCCTGCGTGTTCAGAGGTACCGAAGTGTGGGGTAAAGAGAGCATTGGGCCACACTGAGCCTGTGGCATCCTCCCCGTGGAGGAGGGCCAGGAAAGATAAGAACTCCTCAGCGCAGCAGACCTGACTCTCCACGTGGCTTTCAAGGAGGGTGTAGTAGAACGAGTGGGTTTCGGAGTTAGAACTAACCAGTTTGGGAATTCCAGTTTTTCTTACTAGCTGCGTGTCCACAAACAAGGTACTCGTGTCTGTGTACCTCAGTTTCTTCCTCTGTACCATGGGTCGTGGGGACTCCTTGCCGGTATGTTTTGAGGATACACTATGATAGCATGATTAAAGTGCCTAGCAAGTGTAGGGCTCATTGTGGGGCCTCAGAAATCATGGCAGGTATCGTTATTCCTTTTTTTTGTGGCTATCTAAATGCCAATTCACTAGTGACCATTTCACTTTAAATCAAAGAAGAGCCCAGCTTATTTTACAGCATTGTACATGATCAGCAAGTGCGCACACGACGGTAACCGCAACCCAGGTGAAGAGTAAACCTGACCAGGACCACCGGAGAGCCCTGACCCCTCCCCACGCAGAGCAGCTCCCTCCTTCTTGTCAAGGTTAGCCCCACCTCCCCAGGTGCTGCCTCTGCAGGGTTTCCCGAGATGCCCGTTTGTCGCGTCCCTAAGGCTCCGTCCTGCAGAGCCCCAGGAAAGAAGACACAAATGCTGAGTCTGCTGATGATACTTCTTCTTTAATGCCTCCCCCTCAATGCGCACAGCAGGCAAATATATATCAGTCTCATAACCCCTCCCTCATCACTCCACCAACCCCAAGCTTCCCACAGCTAGGGCATGCACATTTCTAACCCTCTCATAGGTGGGCTGGTGGTAGCACGAGGCGCTGCGTCACTGATCATCCGTAGGGCGCCTGATAGGGCTCACTGCGCAGGCTCAGGGCACCGCCAGCCTCGTGAGCCTCGTGACTTGGCAACATGCCTAGGCGCCATCTTGAGCCACCGCCCCATCCCGGTCTAGCTGAGAGGGCCCCGACACCCGTTCCCACTCCACAGCGGACAGGCAGCCGGGTTCTTGTCCCTGTGGGGCTCACGTTCTCGGGGCAACAAAATATCTGTGAATGAATTACGAAGGTGATGTCAGGTAAACTCAGTGTTAGGAAGAAAAACAAACAGGTAAGTGGGCTGGAGAAGAGCCATCGGAAACTACCCCTGGAAGGCTGGTCAGCAGGAGATCTGCTGCAGTGGGGGCTGGCCAGGCAGGAAGCAGGTGGGAAGCAACGGCCCTGAGTGGGGGACATGTTGGAAGAACAGGAAGAAGGCTGCAGGGGCTAGAGACTGGCATCATCAGGGAAGGGAAGGGAGGGCTTGTCATGAGCTTTGGGTTTGTTGGTTGGTTTGTTTTTGTGGTACTGAGGATTGAACCCAGGGGCATTCTACCTCTGAGCTATACCCCAGGCCCTTTTTTAATTTCTTGATTTGAAACAGAGAGTCTCACTTGTTTGCTGGGAGTCTTGCTAAGTTGCTGAGGCCCCAAACCTGTGATCCTCCCATCTCAGCCTCCCAAGTACTGGGATTCCAGATGCAGGGCCTTAGATTTTAAGATCAGCTCAATTAGGATCCCGAGAAAGACAAAGTAGTAAGGAAATCGGGACGGGGGGCGGGGGGCAGGGGCTTTCACTCTCCTTTCTTCCAGCTGTGCCGGTTACCATATTGGCTAAGGTGTTTTCTTCAAGTGTTTCTTGGGATTTCATTTTCTCCTCACAGCCTCCCTGGGAGGTCTCCAAGAAAGGCAGGCTAATTTCCTGGTAGACTGAAGGCAAGAGTGCTGAGGCTTGTGGCAGAGGTAGGTCTTTTTACTCTGGGGGAGCCCACCTATCCTCAGGGCAGACATTGCCTCTTAATGTTGGAGTGGCCTGGAATCTTGCTATCTAAGAAGCAGTTGACTCTTGCAAGGAATAGGTAGTCATTTGTCTCCCAGAAGGTTATTTGTGGAACATCAGTGCTGTGGTTTGGGTGAGGATTGCCCTCCAAGGGCCTGTGTGCTGGAAGTGTGGTCCTCAGCTTAGAGATGCTGGGCAGTGTGTGGAGCCTTTAAGAGGTGGGGCTTAGTGCAAGGTGATTAGATCATTGGGGTGCTGTTCTCAGAAGGGATCACCGCTGGTCTGGTGGAGTGGATTGGTTACTTTCATGAGAGTGACTTATCATTAAAGAGCAAGGCTTGGTCCTCCTGTGCTCTCTGGCTTCGGGTCTCACCAAGCGATCTTTCCCTTCATGATACCATCTGCTATGATGTGGTATACCAGGGGCCTTGCTAGAGCCAGAGTCATGGTGCTTTGGCTTTCAGCCTCGAAAACTATGTGCTAAATAAACCTTTTTCCTGTACAAGTTTTCTAGTTTCAAGGATTTTGTTACAGTAATGAAAAATGAACCAATACAATCAATCACACACAGTTCTTGTGAAAAAGGGATCCCAGTTGAATACATGTGGTGGGCATGGGGCATGGAGCCTCTTACCACACCCTTAAAGACTCCCAGTGTAAAATGTTACAAAGGTTCTGAGAAGCTCTGCAGGGAAGAAGTGTATTAACCTTGCCACTTCCTGCTCTAGGCCATAACCGACCCCCTTTTATAAGCAGTGTCCTCAGATAGCTCAAGGAATGCAAGTTCTGGAAATGCCATTTGGAAAACACCAACCCAGAGCTCTGCTCTACGGTGTTTATTAAATGGTCTCTTGAAAGAGTTGAAGTATTTTCTGAGTCTGAAACTCTTCTCTGTGTGAAAGGATTAGAAACAACATTTGTAAAGTACTTCCATATGTTTAGAATGGAGAACCTGGGTGAATGGAGATTCAAAGTGTTGAAAATCATAAATCCACTTCTGTTTTGAACACTAATGTTAATGACTTTGCCCTTTGAACCTGCAGCCTTTCCATTTGGTATTGTGCACTGATTTGCTTACACTTCTGGATCCTTGGGTCTCAAAGTAAGAGCCCGCCTTGTCCAGTTTAAAAGGTAAATGTTCCAAACTAGGCATGGCTTTGATTTTGGATTATTATCTACAAAGATACATATTTACATAAAAAAGAGCCCATTTATAGATCGCTTACAGTCATCATTATCTGTATCAATACAGATTGCTCTTTTAATTTTTTTTTTTTTTTGCTTTTACCTAGGAATTTGCACAACTATATCTGAACTTGCAGGAAATGTTTTTTTTTCATATTTATTTTTTATTGTTGCACTGTATTCATACATCATAGTGGGATACATACTTTTGTAGACATACATGCACACATTGCCCAGTCAGCCCCCACCCGATCCCCACCCCGTTCTCTCCCTATCTCCCCCTCCTATGCTTGGCTTAGTAGTTGACATCTAGTATTATAGCAATTTATCCAAAATTAAAAATGATAATCTCACATAACAGTTTCATTTGTCTGATACCAAGCTTTTGATGACTTAAAGATAACATTTCAATATTTCTTTTTGCTTTCTTTCTTACCAGAGAATCTATTTTTTTCTATTTTTTAGGTGAAACTATCATATATTTATATATTTATTTTTCAGAAAAAAAATCTATCCTAATATGGAATATGGACTCTAGGTACCCACATCTATCTTGAAAAAGAACAAAGCTAGAAGATATATATTTTCTTATTTCAAACCATATAAAGCTACAATAATTGAAACAGTGTAGTACTATTCTAAAGGCAGATATATAAACCATTGGAGTTAAATAAAAGCCTAGACCTAAATTCTTCCCTATATTGTCGTTATTTTGAACAAGGTTTCCACGAACATTTGGTGGTAGAAATAATAATCTTTTAACTAAATATTGTTGAAAAATAATAATTACATGGAAAAGAATAAAATTGGACCCTTACCTAATCCCATATACAAATATTAACTCAAAATAGATAAAAGACCTAAATATAAATCTTAAGACTATAAACTTTTAGGAGAAAATCTGGGTCATAAAACCTCACAACATTGAAATTGGCAGTGATTTCTTGGTTATGATTTCAATGACACAGGCAACAGAAGAGTATACAAACTCCCTAAAAAATAAAAAACATATTGTATATCTAAAGACAATGTAAACAGAGTTAACAGTTACTAATAGAATGGGATAAAATATTTCCAAATGCTATATCTGAAGGTATATTAATATTCCAACTAGAAATCCTAAAAATTAACAACAATAAAGGCAAACAATACCCTTTAGAGATAGGTAACAGACTAACATAAATAATGAATCTCCACAGATAACCAATCTTAGTTGTCTGTTGGATGGAAAATCTTGTTTCTCTAGTTCTGATGTGTGTTACCTATTTCTTCTTTGTAGTTAATCTCTTTGAGTATTTTCTCTAGTGCTGGTTTTGAAGACATAAATTCCTTCAGTTTCTGTTTGTCATGGAAGCTTCTTATTTCTCCATCTAATTTGATAGAAAGTTTTGCTGGGTAGGAAATTTTTGGCTGGAAGTTGTTTTCTTTCAAAATTGGGAATATGTTACTCCAAGCCCTTCTGGCTCTCATAACTTGGTTTGGGAAGTCTGAAGTGATTCTAATTGGTTTGCCTCTGAATGTCACTTGGCCCTTTGCTTTTGTTGCCTTTAAGATTCTCTGCTTGGCTTCCACATTGGTCATTTTGACAATTATGTGGCATGGGGATCCTCTTCTCCGATCCTGTCTAAAGGGAGTTCTATAAGTTTCCTGGACCTGCGTATCGACCTCTTGCTCTATGTCTGGAAAATTTTCTGCTATTACTTCCTTGAAGAGATTGTTGATCCCTTTGGTTTCACTTTCTTTTCCCTCCTCGATTCCAATTATTCTTAGGTTAGCTCTCTTAAAATGGGCCCATATTTCTTCAATATCAGATTCCTGCTGTCGGATATTTTTTCCTAGATTAGAAACTATGCGTTCATTTTTGGAATGATCATCTTCTAAGAGCGAGATTCTGTTCTCCATGTGTTCTAATCGGTTGTTTGTGCTTTGAATTGAGGCCTTTACTTCATTAATTGCATCCTTTATCTCTTTTTGGCTCTCTCTGAGTTCTTTTTGAAGCACCTCTATTATTTCTACAGTTATTTTCCTGATTTGATCTTCTAGAAATCTCTGATTTTCTGTTTTATCGGGTTCTGATGTTGTGGGGTTGTGGGCATTCATTGCTCCAGTATTATTCCTCTTTCCCATGATTTCGGAAGTTTGTGCCTTCCCTGGGTTCTTCCCTTGGGTCACTATGACTTCACTTAAGGTGCTCTGGATCTCGAGTCAGTAGTATCTCAGACCCCACTACTCCTTTACTGGGTTGTATCACAGAGTCTCCGACCCAGAGAGTCGATAGAGGCTGCTTTAAACTATGGGGGGTGCCAGGTTGCACGTTCTCCTATGGTGTGATATCTCTGCCACCGCCCCTCTCCCACTGGGTCAAGTCCCAGTGAGTACAGTACTGGGATTTCTCCGCTGTGGCCCGCAATTTGACTCACTGTTCTTGAGTACGCAGATGTAGCTGTAGTGAATTCTCTGCTGCTGCCGCTGGTGGCAATATGGCGCCGCTGCTACGCCCTCGGCTGTTGGGCTGGCATTTTTTTTTTTTTTTCTTGGTTTTGATTTCCACTCTGAATCCCTGCAGCGTGTGCTGAGCTCAGACACTGGGAGCTTTAGATGTCCTCTGCGCCGAGAAATCCCGCCTGGCTGTTCCGCAGCGGCTCCCCTCGGCTTGCTGTGGCCGTCCCGTGAATTCGCCGGCAGTATGGCGCTGCTGCTGCGTCTGCCGCGTCCTCAGGCGTGAGGATCTCCTCTGTGGCTCTGTTCTCAGTCCGCTTTCTCTCTGGAGCCTGGTGATTTTTTTTGTTTCTCTGGTGATGTTGTTTTCTGGCTTTGAAAGGCGCTGATTTTGTGGTAATGGATATTTGTTGTTAGCGGGGCTCTTAAGCCCCGCTTTTCTCGGTCGCCATCTTCCCGGAAGTATTGCAGGAAATGTTTTTGATAGGTATTCACAGAGACACCACAAACTCTGGAAAAGTTTGTGGGAAAGGGTCGGATTCACTTTTAACTTCAACTTCATTGTTTCTCACAGAATTTTCCCATCCCTTATCTCCTTTATCTCTCACTAAGCCCCAGCTCTGTATTGTCTTCTTCTTTTTGTTAACTCTATGGGCCTGTACTTTTAAAAATGTGAATATTACTTTATTTTATTTTTTATTTTTTTGCACTACTGGAGATTGAACTAAGGGACATTCTACCTCTGGGCTATACATCAAGCCCTCTTTCTTATTCTTTCTTTTCTTTCTTTCTTTCTTTCTTTCTTTCTTTTTTTTTTTTTTTTTTGCTGTATTGGGAATTGAACCCAGAGGCATTCTACCTTCAAGCTACACCCCCATCCCTATTGGGTCTCACTATGTTGTAGAGGGCCTTAGCTGAGGCTGGCCACAAACCTATGATCCTCCTGTTTCAGCCTCCCAAGTACTGAGATGTACCACCATACCTTACTTATTTCAATATTCTTTATAGGCTGGAGTTCTGCATTTTTTTCAAATTAGGCTCTCAAAGCAAAAGTTTTGAAATATGAGAAAACACAAAGATAAACAGGGCTTTTTACTGCAGGACTGAAGTGTCTTTAGGATTCTGATATGTATTGCTACTTTCCAGAGTTAGGGGGCTGGACTAGCTAGTGTTCTCCAAACTTATTTAACAACAGAACATTCATCTCATCCCATAGCAACCTGTAGGAATGTCGTTCCACAAACCTCACTTTGGGCAATGTTGCTGTGGGATCCCATCCAAGCCTGTCAGCCTGGATTTCCCTTCACCCCTCCCCTAATACTGTGTCTGTTGCCTCTTAGATGATCTGGTACAGCAAAACTAATTGTTTTATAATCCTCCTCAAAAACTTTGCATTTCCCTACTTTGAATCTCTTCTCTCATTCTTTTCCAGGGTGGGGGAAGGGCCGGTATGCATTTCTTTCCTTTGCATCTGTTTGAAAAATCATAGTTCTTCAAATCCCAGTGCATCTGGGAAGGCTTTCAGGACCACCAGAGTCCTCAAAGCATCTCTCTTAGAGCTGTTATCTGTCCCGCACCATTGGCTGCTATTATGAACATCTCCTGCCTTGTAGTTTACTATGTATGTGTGTGCCGTCTCTGCTGCTTGATCCTAAACCGTGTGTGTGTGTGTGTGTGTGTGTGTGTGTGTGTGTGTGTGTGTGTGTATTCTTGTGTGTTTGTGTATATAATCTCTAGTTGAGTTTTGCACACAGTGGAAGCTCCATTGAATGAAAAGGACAGTTTATATTTTGTTTTGAGGACTGATGATTTCTTTTCTCTCTTCTGAGATACAAAGTCTGAAAGTGACTGGGGTGGGTGGTTCTGTGAGTTTACTGATTTTTTTAGACCACAAATGGATAGACTGAGGTTGTAGAAAAGGTATGAACAATTGCTGTAGAAATTCCTATTAAGTACTTAAGAGGATGCCAGGCTTGGTGAATAAAAAGGACTCTTATTTCCCCTAAATAAGCTTACAGTCTGTTTGGGAAGATAAATATTATAATACACTTTAATAAAAGGCCATGCTTGTGATGTCAGAGGCATCATGGGAATAGAGAAAATGAGACTGGTTGGTTTAAGGTGGGAAGGGTTGCAGGAAGGCAGATAGAAGGAATTGAAGGGATACAAACAGATTCACCAAAGGGGAGATGGGGACTTAGGCTAAGAGAATAAGATGAAATTAGAAGTTTGGAAGGAGAGGAGGAGGGAAAGGAGGTTGCAAGCCGAAGAAAGAAATGGCATGAATGAAGACTAGGAGGCAAGAAAACATTGGAGAGTCAGTTGCGTGGGAAGCATTGCAGAGACAGAGGTGGGATGGTGGGGATCACACTGCGGAAGGCCTTGTGCCGTAGAAACATTAAAAGGCCATTCAAAGTTTAAGCCAGTGAGTAATATGATAAAATATATGCTTTAGGAAAAAATGGAATATGGATTTGACTGTAGATGTGTAAGACGCGGGTTTCCCCGAGGTCATCATGCATCCACACTCTTGGTTGCTCTCAGCAGACTTAGCTATAAGTACAGGAAACTGACAGCTTTGTTGAGGGAGCCCAAAAGGCTCCTGCTGGGGACCATTGTCTTTCCAAGTGGATTTTAATTCCTTATGGTACAAGGGACAGTGTAGGTGCCTTAAACTCTGTCGTCCATCTCCAAGTGGCCACACCTGTACATGAACAAATGCTCAGCTTATTTCAAGAAGATAAAATTGTGCCAAATGTGGTGGCACATGCTTATAACTCCAGTACTTGGGAGGCTGGGACAGGAGGATTGCAGGTTCAAGGCCAGCCTTAGCTACTTAGTGAGACTCTGTTTCAAAATTAAAAATTAAAAGGGCTTGGGATGTAGCTTAGAAGTAGAATGCTCCCATGTTCAATCCCCAGTACAAAAAAAAAAAGAAGAAAGAAAGAAGAAAGAGGAAAGAAGAAGAAGAAGAAGGAGGAGGAGGAGGAGGAGGAAGAGGAGGAGGAGGAGGAGGAGGAAGAGGAAGGAGATAAATGATGATAAATTATCCTTGAGCCTGGTCTTTTTTCTTTTTTTTTCTTTGTGGTACTAGGGATGTGGTACTAGGCCTTCTGTGTCTAAGCTACACCTCCAGACCTATTTTATATATTATTTGGAAACAGAGTCTCACTAAGTTTCTGCTTGAGTCTTACTTTGAACCTGTGATCCTCCAGTTGCAGCCTCCCAAGTACTGGGATTACAAGCGTGTGCCACCACACCTGGCTGAGCCTGCTCTTTACTTGCCTAGAAACTTGCTCGCTGATCTTCTTAATAGCCTTTCTCTCTAGGTTTCTCTAACTGGAGCCTCCGTGTGTCCTATTATAGGGCAGGGGAAGAATGGTTTCTGTAGAGAACCTGTCCTGACACCCCAAAGGTCCTGTTTCTTTCGGTGTTATGTGGGGTGGGGAGCACCTCAATCTCTGGAGCTTCAGGGCATCTGCTGTAAGAGCCATCTGCTTTCATCAGGAATTTCGCCTGACTTATGAAGATGAGGGAGCGGGTGGGTAGATACTATATTTTCCTAATTAGATCAGAGTCATTGTGCAACTGCCAGAGGCCCCGGCACTGATGTGTTTGCATTATTTGATGTCATTGTTATTTTTTTTCTTTAATTGTTCCTCAACTTAAGGTTTCAAAGCTCCTTGGTAGTTCTTAAAACGTCAACGATTTGTATTTTGGAAACTCCCAGACTTTGAATTTTCAATATAAAAACTACGGAATCTTTTTCATACTTTATTGTATACATATACCACCTCCCTACCTGATAAAAACAGTTAACAGTTTATAGTACTTACTGTGTTCCAGGAATTGTTGTACATTTCAGATATATGAAAATTCATCTGATTCTAGTAACCTACTGAAGTAGGTCTGGTTATTATATCATTGTGGCATAAATTAGGAAGCTGAAATAGTGAATGGTAAAGTAGAGTATCCCTGGGACACCAGAATTATTTCAAATTTGGGGATATTTGCACGTACAAAAGAGATAGCTTGGGGATGGGATGGAAGTCTAAATATGAACTTCATTTATGTTTCACATATCTCACAAGCGATTTTGTACAGTAATTTTAGTGCACCTGTGTTTTGTCACACGAAGCCAAGAGTGGAATTTTTCACTTGTGTCGTGTTGGCACTCAGAAAATTTCAGATTTTGAAGTGTTTTGGATTTTCAAATTAGAAATGTTCAATAATAGTACTGGGAAAGGTACACCTGAGATTTGAATCCAGTCAGCTTACGTCAGCAATCTGTGCACATACACTCTCCATTTAGATGACTTCTCCTCAGGTAATTTTCACATTTGCTGCGTGTAGAGAGATGTTCCCATGCCATTTTTCTAAAAGGAAAAGAAAAAAAAAAAAAACTATACTCACACGTGCCAGATAGGAATCATGTATTTTCAACTAAGTTTATCCCTTTCCTTTCCAGAAGTTCTTGTGGAAAAGACAGATGATATTCTGAAGTTGTAAGGTGGGCTTGGTTTTTCCACTGGTAGTAGTATATGTAGTGTGTCTTGAAAGTCAAAAGAAAGTTTTAATTTTAGCATTGACTCAAACTGTGGCCTGGCACAATTACCTACATTTCCTGAGTCTATTCCACGTGTATAAAATGGCCTCAGCTTTAAAGTTCCTTGATGGGTTAACATGAAACAACAGAAAGGGTTTTGGCTGACTGTGGGAAAGATGGCAGAATCTGCACCAGTTTCTCTAAGGATGACTCGACCGAGAACTTTGCTGGAAGCTGAGGAGCTAGAACGAGCAGGGGTGGAGGGGGCTCCCCCAGAAATATGTCCTTCAGATAAGATTCAGCTTGTACTGTTGTGTTATTTTTTCTGCCTTGCTAGCTGGCATGTCGTTTTCATAGAATTATGATTTTCTCCCCCATTATAAATAACTGCCATTTGGAATTTTGTCACGCTTTCTTGTTAGCACAAGTATAATCATTACTAACAGAATAAAGCATTCTCTTCCATTAGGTTTTATTTATGAATCAGATTTAACTCAAGCCCGACACCTGACAACCCCTCGGGTTTAACGGGGTGACCAGGCGGCTTCCTGACAGTCATTTTAGAGTGGTTCTGACCTTTGGGTCAGATTGTTACCCCCATCATATCCTACCTGAATATTTGATCTGTAATGATTTCTATTTGGTCTCTCGTTGTTGATTATGACCTATTCCTATACAAACAGGATATGAGACTTTAATATCATTTCTATGGAAAATGAGGTGTTTTCTTGTATGGCATTCTTTTATCTCATTGAGACCCTCTTCTTATTACTCTTGCTAAGTTTTACCTTAGTTTTCATTGGTATTTTTTTTTTTTTTTTTTTTTTTGCGGGTTTGGGGATGGAACCCAGGGACATTTGACCTTAAGCTACACCCCCTGCCCTATTTTTTTTTTTTTTATTCTTTATTTTGAAACCAGGTCTCACTGAGTTGCAGAGAGCCACTCTAAGTAGCTGAGGCTGTCCTCGAATCACGATCCTCCGGTCTCACCCTCCTGAATGCTGGGATTACAAGCGTGCGCCACCACGCCCGGCTTCATTAGTATTCTTTTAAAAGTCCAGGGATAGAGTAAAATTTAAGCATGCATGAAACATTTAATTATCTGGGCCTTCCAGTGGTCAGTATAGAAATCTTTGAAATATGTGACATCTACAGTTGGACTGACAATTTGTGTTAAAAAAAACAAATAAAGAAAACTGACCAGAGAAGCGACCAGTCTTTTCCATTTCCCTTATTTTTCTAGTCTAATAACTCTGATAAAAATAAATAAATAATAAATCAAACCAAGACTAGTTAAACTTGACAAAGTTTATTTGAGCAAGAAACAGGTTATAGAACAGGCACCATTTTAGACTGAAGATGGTTCAAAGTGCTCCACTCCACCACATGCAGGGTTATATTTTAGCCAGAGAAAACAGAAGTGACACACAGAAACAACCTGATTGGCTACAGTCAACATTTGCCTTTTATGTCAGTTGGCAGCCTGTGATTGGGAGAAGCTTGATCACTGTGATTGGCTGAGACTCATTTGTTTGGGTACAAGGGTATACTCTTAGGTTAAGGTTTGTTTACACATGGAGTAAAGTTATAGTTCAGTATTTAGGGAGGTCACTTTGGGCCACATTTTATTATCTAAGTGTGGAGACAGGTTTGAACAAACTTATTTTAGTTTAACAGTTGTAAATTAAAAAAAAAATTGCCAATTTGATAGACCAAAACACTGTACTCTGTATAGAATGTTAGATCAGAGAAAAGATGAAATAGGAAATATAAATCTTAGTATATGAAATGAACAGTGTATTTTATTTTGTCATTTAGTGCAACTAGAAGTTGAAGAAATTTGCCCACAAATCTAATACTCTGGTACCAATTAGAGGAAAGGGGGAAAAAAGCTATCTTTTGCTTATAGTTTTTTTTTTTCCCCCTAAGTGGGCTCTAGTTTATGCATCAAGGGATCAGTGACTAAACTTTCAGTTATTGTGTTTCAGCTTTAGAAGTACCTATAAACAGCATCATCAATTTCAGAGTTGATAAAGGTGGCTATGTGTTCACCATCCCTACATTTGACATGTGCATGTGTCTTGAGTATTAAGAAAATATCTTTTCTCCTTTGGGATGGTAGTATACACCCATAATTCCAGTTCTTGAGAGGCTGAGACAGGAAGATCACAGGTTTGAGATTAGCCTCTGCAATTTAGCAAGGCTCTTGGCAACTTGATGAGACTCTGTTTCCAAATAAAAAATAAAATAGGGGTGGGGGTAAAACTTGGAGATAAAATGCCCCTGGACTCAATCCCCCACACACTTTCTCTTTCTCTTTCTCTGTATGTGTGTGTGTGTATAGTATTGAGGATTGACCTCTGAGCTACACCCCCAGCTTATTTTAGTTTTTATTTTGAAAGAGGATCTAGCTAACTTGCTGAGGGCCTCACTAAGTTGCCGAGGCTGTCCTAGAACTTGGGATCCTCCTGTCTCAGCCTCTTAAGTACTGGGATTACCATACCCACTAAGTCTCATTCTTTCTGGGTCACTTCATTCTTAAAAGCATATAAAAATGTCATAGTCTCTGAGAGCATTGCCCCAGCCCCACCCCAAATCCTGCTTTACAGTGGGAGGTGGGACCAAAGACCAGCAGTTATGTCTCCTTTGTCATCAGGAGAAAAGTGTCCTCTTTAGTAACACAGCATCTATCCCCCGCACCAGCTCTTTCCTCATTTAGTTCATTCTTGGCGTGCACAATCACTTTTACTCTCTCCATGTTATATTCGTGGGTCCCTTTGTTGTTCAGATTCTGTGCTGGGCTTAGGGGATGCAAAGGTACAAAGCTGTTTTTCAAAGGTATCTCCCAGCACTAGCACGGGGAACAAATAGGGATGGGACTCATGCCAAAGTGCTTGGTGTTAGAGCAGAACACCCACAGGGAGGGAGCCAGGGATGCGCGAGGAGGAGCTGACTGCTTGGGAGAGTCAGAACGCCCTCAGCTTTCTTTTTTTCTTACTAGCACTTTCTATTTTTTATTTTGAAACAGGCTGGCCTTGAACCTGGGATCCTCCTGTCTCAGCCTCCCAAGTTGTAGGATGATAGGCATGTGCCATTACACTCAGATCTCCTTCAGCTTTTAATCCATGTAGCGTGAAGTTTGCAGGATAGGGAAACAAATTAATGTGCTGTGCCAGCCTGTGCCCTTCAAGCGCTGGCGTGTGTACCTGGTCTAGGATCCCAGTGCTTGCTGGGTAAGTCTGTAATTACCCTGAATGCTGAGATTTCCCAGGGGCACCTGAGGGGAAATGTTAGGAGAACATTTAGACACCAGGTCAGGAAATCACAGAAACTATTTGGTAACAAGGTTTAGTAACATGTTTAGAGAACACTAGAATCCCAGACAGCAGATGACGTTCATTTCTTTGAAATGTTTCTGAGCGTGTGAATGGGTCTTATAGTCTTACACAGGTCATCTAGGCATGCTGGTAAAGTGGCAGAACCTCGTCCAGAGATGGTGACATTTGCTCAGGTGTACTTGAAAAGCTTGGGGGAAACAAGGAAGTGTTGCTTAAATGGGAGGGAAACATGACCCACGGAGCACTGTGGTCCAGAAGGCTGAGAAGGAGTCAGAGGCTCACTATCTCTCCTGAAGGCAGCAAGTTGGGTACAGATGCTCACGGCTAAACCTCAAATGGGTGGAAATGAGGTGCCTTACTTCACTGAATTTGTCTCTGCATTAAGAGTAAACCTTTTGTTAAGAGCAAGCCCCCCTATTAAGAAAGAAAAAGTAAACCCCCTTTTTTCTTCCTTGCTCTTGTCCACAAAAATATGTTTTTAATATAGTACAGTGAATATACCATTGAACCTTTTTGGTTTATTTGTTGTTTTGAGGGTTTTCCCAGGTTCACTTGACTTTGGTAATAATTATTGTGGCAAGACATGAGAATGTAGCTCCGGGAGATTTACAATATTTTCTGTAAGTGTAAACACCAAGTAAACATTTATTATGTAGCTATTTGCTGTTGAGGGTTTTGGTGAGTGAATTTAAGGCTTCCAGGACCATAGGATATAGACTGTTTTTAGTATAAGTGACAAACACCAGAAAGCAAGCTGTGTATCCTATAACAGCTTTGTCATGAAAAGGAAAGGAAATAGACAATAAAAAACACATACCTCCTTAATAGTGCCATCAGAGTTGTCAGATGGAGCTAGACAATATCATTGAAAGATATTCAGATTCCATTCAGAATCTGTATTAACCTGCATATAAGGGGATTGGTTGAAGAAGCTGTTTTTATGATAAGCCTAAGGTCTTTTTACCTACAGTAGTAGTAATCCCATGAAAAGTTATGTTTTATTGTATCACCTTTTCAATTTGCTGACTTATATCTCCATCACTGGAAGTAACTTGTATAAATAGAGCTATATGCCAAATAATTATACAGCTTTGAAAACAAGAAATGTTTTTGTTCCTTAGATTAAATCAATAAAGGTGAAATTAGGTCTGTCGAAATATTTAGCCTAGTCATTTATCACACTATTAGCATGTCAACTTCAAATTTATCTGTATTAATTTTGTCTTCACTAATTCTAAACTTTGTATTTGAATTTGCCTGACTAGGTTTACTTTTGTGAGATTTACGAAAATACTTGTTAGATTGTATAATTGTATAAATAGTGACTATTTAAAGATATATAAGAGAAGCTGGGCATGGTGGCGCACGCTTGTAATCCCAGCATTCTGGAGGCTGAGACCAGAGGATCACAGTTCGAGGACAGCCTCAGCTACTTAGTGAGGCCTTCTGCAACTCAGTGAGACCCAGTTTCAAAATTAAAAAAAAAAATAGGGCAGGGGGTGTGGCTCAGAGGTTGAATGCTCCAGGGTTCCATCCCCAGACCCCCACATACACAAAAAGATATATAAGAGATCATTTCTTTTATAATTTTCATGTACTTGAAATATTGATGAGTCATTTAAAAGTGATTGTCAGTCAGTTAATAGTATCCTGAAGATGGTTTGCTTTCTCTAGCTTTTCACAAGCAGTCACATGACTCTTTTCCAAGATTTTCTTAAGGATTCAGAGCATCTCAGAACTCATAATTCCATGGAGAATAACTAGTGTAGATAATGAATACACTTTTTTTTTTTTTTTGCGGTACTGGGAATGAAACCCAGGGACATTGTACCTCTGAGCTACACTGCAGCCCTATTTTTTAGTCTTTTAATTTTTGAAACAGGGTCTCACTGAGTCATGAAGGGCCCCACTAAGTAGCTGAGGCTGTCCGCTAACCGCGATCCTCCGGTCTCAGCCTCCCAAGTGCTGGGATTACAAGTGTGCACCACCACGTCTGGCTCATGAATACAGTTTTAGACTCATGCACCAAAGCCTATTTCATTCCTTTGCCAGTTTCGATATATTCATACTAGTATCTCTGAACTATAATGCTGTGATATCATACTACTATTATGTGATATACTACTTGTACTAAAATATAGCCATAGGATTATTACAGTAGCATTGGTGGGCTGTCTTAGGCACTTGTATGATACTTTAATACGACATGTGAATCACCATTGTAGTATCTAAAAGCGTGGTTGAACTCCAATACCATTTTTTCCTACATCAATAGTAGTTCATGCAGGTATAGTTTTTAACTATCAGTTACATGTTAAGATTCTTTCACTCTTAGCAATTTCACCCACATTACAGATCATATTGGCTTTTTGTATTTTGGACTGTGGCATGAATTAGCACTTGTAATACTATTTCTTGGGACAATGCATTCTGCAGTTGATTGTGATTTATAAACTTTAAGTCAAAAAGGACCTGTAGATCTATTTGACTTATAAGAGTATGTTAGTTAGCTTTCCATCACTGTGATAAAGTACTTTAGAAAAATCATTGTGACTGGAGGACAGATTTCTTTCCGCTCATAGTTTTGGCCCTTTGGCTTTGAGCCTGTGGTGGCACAGGACATCATGGTGGGGAATGTGTGGTGGAGGAACTGCTTGCTTCGTGGTAGCTGAGCAGCAGAGAGAGACAGAGAGAAAGGTGAGGGGCAGGGCCCCAATCTCCCCTTCAAGGCATGTTCCCAATCACCTGACTTCCTTCCACTATGCTCCACCCCCTAAAGGTTCCTCTGCCCCCTAATAGTACCACAGGCTGGTGACCAAGCCTTTAGCATATGGGCCTTTGGGGATCACTTGTCCAAACCAAAACCAAGACTGAAAGTAAAATATGCTTAGTAATAAAAGTCTTCACATTTAAAACTTTCTTTGTATGATTCTTATAGCATTGTCCTCTTTATATAATCTTTCAAAGTCATAGTTATGAAAGTCAGTTATTACACTAAACAAGGTAGTAAGAATGTCAGTTGTTACTAGTATGTTGAACATGGAAGTGTCAATTAATAGAACTCTGTTGACAGAACTGTATTCTTTGTTTTTTAAAATTTATTTTTATGTACTGCAGATAGAACCTAGGAGCCTTCTATGTCTGGGCTATACCCCCAGACCTATCTTATTTTTTGTTTGGAAACAGAGTCTTCCAAAGTTGCTGAGAGATTCACTAAGTTGCTAAGGCTGTGGTGGCACATGCTTGTAATCCCAGTACTTGGGAGGCTGAGACAGGAGGATTGCAGGTTCAAAATCACCTCAGCAATTTAGGGAGACTCTGAGCAACCTAGAAAGATGTTGTTTCAAAATAAAAAAAATAGAAAGGGCTGGAGTGTAAGTTGGAGGTAGAATATCCCTTGTTTCAATCTCCAATACCACACACACACACACATGTACACACACACATGCACACACTAAATAAATAAACAAGGTCACTATTTATTTATATATTTTAGTTTAGCAAGCCTTCATTCATGGAGTTTACTGAACATAAAGATTTTTTTTTTTTTCGTGCAGTCTTACATGATTCTATTTCAAAAGTTAAGAAACCTAAACATCAGGCAAATACGGGTAACGTGTGGCTTACTTGATGACTGCCTACAACTGTTTATGAGCTTCTCATCTCTTCGGTTCCCTCATCCATGTTACCTGATGAGGAACACAGGGAACATTATTCTGGCAAGTGGGTGCCTCTTCTGGCTGTGGCCAAGGGATGTCGTCCTTGTATGGGACTTCAGTCTCTATGGCTTGAGGTCAGCTCTGCTCTACTTTTGCCCATGATTTATTTACTTTTTTTTTATTTTTATTTTTTTCCTCGTGAGCTATCTTTTTCTCCTTAACTACTGTGAAATATCTCCAGGGAATAAAAATTCTTTGTCCTCTTCTTGTGCCCCCCTGCCCCCCAGAAGCCATGTATTTTTAAAATGCCTTTGATAAGCATTTCTTGTTCTGTTTTCAAATCTTTCTAAACTTGAAAAAGTTTTTGAACCTTGAAAAGCGTGTATCCTGATCCACTTTCAGTACTAATGCCAGTGAGTAAAATTATACTAATTGCTTTTAATCTCTTAGTCACTGTAGTTTTGGTATGAGAACATTGTGGTATTTATGAACAGGCTTTTGTGCCAGAAAAATAATATAAAACCATTTCTCAGAAAAAAATCATGCCATTAGGAGCCATCAGCAGCACATAATAATGGCAATTAATGACAAACCAGGGGCCAACTTACTGTATCTGACATTTTTTTTTTTTGAAGGAGCAAAACATATGAAGTTTATTTTATTATTATTTTTCTACTTTGTGTAAGTATTTTTACATCTGCTTGTGATTATTCTGCCTTGTAACTACCACCTCAGGCCCAGTTCCTTTTTAGGGAAAAAAAAATGAATTCCTTATGTAATAAGTTATGGTTTGGAAAATTTCTCTGACAGACCGTGAGCTCTTCTTATGAAACATTCAATAGGAGAAGAGAAGTGTAGCTATAATTCAACGCAGAAATATGAGTTCATAATAGAAGGAGCATGAATCTGATGTATCCAAGTTAGTTAGTTTTGTAAGGATGAAAAATAGTAATTTACTATGAGATATAGCAGTCTGAAGACAAACAAACCAGCAAACAAAAATCCTATCACTGGATAAACCGTGGCTTGTACCAACACTGCATGGCACCAAGCAAAGCCATTTGGAAAGGCCTATTTCAGGATGACTTATGAATCAGAAATACCTTCAGCTCAGGATTATACTGTAGCATGGACTCTAAAGGAAGTTACTGCCAGCCTCCAGAATAGGCACACACTTTACATGTACTTAAGTGACAAGTGTGTCTAAGTTTTTTAAAATATAAGGAAGAGATGTAAAGGCTTTGTGTCAGAGACTTGGAATAACCTCTTTGACACTGATAACCAAAAGGGGTTTCTCGCAGACTGTGGCTTTTAAAATTAGAAGCTGGGTATGTTGCAATCCAAGAAGCATATGATAAAGCTGTTGCTAGGATAAGTGTACTGCCTTGTGCCAATAGCTGAGTAAATAAACAAGATAAACTCACATAAACCGAGAGCCCTGGTACTTGTAACTCATTGACCATCTGCTTATTATTATTTTTTTATCCTGTGTTTTCTCACCCTAGAATATCTATGTATCTGACACTTTGGAATTCAGAGCTGCTATAATGAGATTAGTCAGTCATCTCTGTGGTTCTGCTGTTTGCTTTTCAGTGAAAGTTTGGGAAAAAACCATGAAGACCAATGAATCAGTGATAAGACACAGCACTGTCACAGAGTCACATTCCAAGACTTGTGTATACGCTGTGAATGTTACTTCTCAGATTTTTAAAGCGTTACTTATTTTTCAGAAGCTGTCTTTTTATTTTTAATATAAAAATAGCCTTAGGTCTTTTCCCTGCATAAAACAACCTGTTGGAATGTTCAGATCTCACTATAAACTTTTTGTATGTGTGTATTATACACATAAGAAAATTTGGGGGACCGGTTGATTGCTTTGGGTCTTCTATTCTGGGTTTGTGGAAGGATGCTGAAGACTGCCTTGACAACTTTTTGGTACTAAGGATGGAACTCAGGGGCATTCTACCTCTAAGTTACCCTCTTCACCCTTTTTATTTTGAAACATGGTCTCACTAAGTTGCTGAGAGTCTTGCTAAAGTACTGAGGCTGGTCTCAAACTTATGATCCTTCTGTCTCTGCCTCCCAAGTACTGGGTGTGTCACCAAACCCAGGTTGCCTTGATAATTTTTCAATGGTGACTGTGCTTATAACATACATGACATTTGGCCTTTCCCTGCAACACTGGGATTTTGTTTTGTTTTCATATATACTTTGGGAATAATGGCTTCACCCTTTGCCACCGCACAGGTGTGTTGAAAGAATAAGTGAGATGATGTATGTAGACTTGCTTGGAGTTCTGTGGATGAAAGCTATTTAAACCAGATATATAATTAGTTTCAGCCCCATTATTATTTGTGCTTCTCCTGGAAATGGCCCAGGGAAGCTCCACAGGAGGGCAGAGCTGACAGAGCCATGGTGCGGTTTCCCAGGAACGCCAGCTGGGGATCTGGGACAGTTTTGCTGTGGCTTCTGTGCAGTAAATGGTGAGTGGACAGTCACGCTGTCTTTCTAAGGGAAGGGGTATCTTGACTCAGACGTGGTTGTACTCATATCCCAGCAGATGGCAAGGAACAGACTGTAGAGACTTGGAGGAAGACTAAATGCTGTGAAGGTGCACTGTGGTTTGAGTGGAACCTCCAAAACTCACGTTGCAATTAAATCACCAGTGTGAGAGTCTTAAGGAGTGAGAGTCTTAGGAGGTCCACGAAGGCTATGCCCTCACGAATAGATTCATGTCCTTATCCAGAGAGCAGATGTTAAAAAACGAGGAGATTGGCTCTCCTGTCTTTTTCTTTCTGTCTCTGGCCCTTCTGCCTTCTACCGTGGGACGATGTAGCAGGAAGGCCCTGGCCAGATGCCAGCACCATGCTCTCGGACTCCCCAGCCCCCAGGAGGATCTTAAGTAAAATAAATCTGTTCTTTATAAATTACCCAGTTGCAGGTATACTAGCCCTCCCTTTTCTGCAATGGACACATTCCAAGATCCTCAGTAGTTGCCTGAAATAGACGCTACCGAACCCATAGTTTTTCCTATATATACATACAAAACTCAGTTTATAAATAAGGCTAGGTAAGAGATTAACATCAACAATAAAGTAGATCAATAATAACTATACTGTAATGAAAGCTGTGTGAATGGGAATATCCAGTTGCACTATTTTCTTGTAATGACGTGACAGGACTTAATGCTTACATGATGAGATGAGGTGAGGTGAACGGGGCAGGCGTGGGGACGTAGTGCTAGGCTGTACTTGAACACAAGCCCTGCAATACTGCAGCTGCTGGTCTGATTACTGAGGTGTTTATCAGGAGACTAACAGGTAAGTAGCACATTCAGTGTGGATTCGCCGGTCGGAGGGAGGATTCATGTCTCAGGCAGAAAGGAATGTGAAGACAAGATATTTCATCATGCTTCTCAGAACAGTGCACAATTTTAAACTTATGAATTGTTTACTTCTGGAATTTTCCACTTCATGTTTCACACTGCTGTAGGCTGTGGAAAGTAAAATCGAGGATGTGAGAAGGCTACTATATTCTGTTATAGCAGCAGAAAGTGGACTAAGACAGTGTACTCAACCCACTTTTGAAACTACAGCTGTAGTTGGGATACTTTCTTCCCAGTTACACTGGGAAAGACTTCATCCCTTAGTAAAAGCAATCCCTTTGTATATTAGGGTGTTTCCTTGTTTACTTCAACTCTGGCCTTTCTACAATTAACTCTGAGTAAAAGTTTTTGTGTGTTTACTGTCTCTTGGTAAAGGTCAACAACCATGCAGCCAAAGCTTAGGTTTATAAAACACTCCTAAAGCAGCTGAAGTCTTTGGTCGACTACTAGAAAGCTCAAAGAGTTTCAAGAAGACTGAAGATAACTAATGAGCTTTTTATCACTTTGTTAAGTATTTTAAAATGTACATATTATTCTTAGCTGTTGTGTAGAAAAGTTTTTCTAATAGTGTTTGTTGATTTGTGCATACACATATGGAGAAACTACGTTTCTCTCTCTTCTTCTTCTTCTTCTTCTTTTTTTTTTTTTTGGTTGGTCTATGGTTCCTGGAAACCCTTCTACTCTCCAGGCTACACTCCCAGGCCTATTATATATATTTTTTTGGAAACAGGGTCTCTTAAGCCAGTGAGGCTGGCTTCGAACCAGTGTGATCCTCCTGTCTCCACCTCCCAAGCGCGGGGATTACAAGCGTGCGCTACCACGCCCAGCCTTCTCTCTTCTTGATGATTACAGAATGGCTTTTATGTGGTGAATCTCCCGTGAGATCCCACTGTGGGGTTCTGTGACCTGGAGAGCTCCTGTAACCAGTGCAGGAGCCAGAGGCCTTGTGACACTGGGCTGCTCAGCCTCTGTGGCCCTTTGCCCCACCTGTTTACACTGCAGTGGCTGGTTCTTTATATGTAAAACTGTCTGAAAAAAATTAGTGCTGAGCTATGTTTTGTCAAAAAGAGAGATCAAAGAGCAGTGAACTTAAAACCTGGCTCTTGAAAAGGATACAGTTTTGCTAATTTTAACATTACATGAACACTTAATATTGTTAACTCAGAGGCTTGAGCATCAGCTAGGAGCTGTGCCCACCCTGAACCCCACGAGTTCCCCAAGAGACTCAGGTTCTGTTGATGACCCAGGTTCTGTTTCTTGGGGACATCTGAACCCTGTATGTATTTGTGCACATAGTTCTTCAACAGATTGTTGTCCATCATTTGAACTTGAAGGGATACTCCCAGGCGGCTGATGCATTTCCCCCTTCTTGGCAAGGCCCACACTCTTGGCAGCTTTCCAAGAATCCCAGGAAGGCTGTGAGGGAGAGTGTGTGGCAGGTTTGGGAAATCTGGGCTTAGCTTCTTTTGTGGAAAATGCCAGCTTTGACCCAGGATCTTGGTTGGCTCTGACCAGTAAGTGGGTAACTAATACGCTTATTAGCATTCTGTGCATATAGTATTAGTAGTCACAACTGGAACTCTACCAGAGTGATGATTTTTAAAAATGAAAGAAGTTAAGTCAGGGATGAGGAGGAGAGGTCACCAATTCCAAGTGACTTGAAGGATGCTGAAAGGTCCCCCCTTTGCCAAGGCCGTGACTTTGGGTGGCTTCCTGGCTGTTTGTAATTCTCACCATGCAGGTGGAGACCCAGGGCTGCCTCTCTGCTGCCCAGCTCTGTGGCCTGAGCCATGTCACTTCTCTGCATGCCCTGCCTTCTGGTCAGCAGGATGAGTGAGATGGATCAGGTGCTGCCAGATAAGTGAAGGAAACTAGTGAAATGGGCCATATGGACATTCTTTTCAGTTGTTTCTTGAAAAATGTAGCCTTTTGAATACCACTCAGACATGGGGATTGAGGAATATATTACTAGTTTGAGAAAAGTTTGCGCCTCATACACCATGACACATGGCCACTAACTTTTTGCCTTTGAGGAAAGATCATGAAACATATATTGGGGAAGGTCATGGGGAATGTGTGGCCCATCTCTAAGGCCACTAGTTAGCTTCGGGCTACATTGCCATTTTAGGGGGAGAAAAAAGGCTCATGCTATGACATTTCTAAAACTTGCTCATTTTTTAAGACATTTCAAGGACAAAAACAACAACAAAAAAACCCCCAAAACTTGTGTGAACAAGAGTTGACCAGTATTCTTTCTTTGGGATCAGAACCATCTCTACATTCTTAGTTCAAAGTTTTGTGGGTCTCTGATTCTTATAACCTCCTGAACTGGAATCTCCTCCAAGTATGGACCACAGACCAGTATAACAGCACCCCTGGAGAGCTTGAGAGAAATGGAGAATCAGTTTCCCACCCAGACCTACAGGATTTGCTTTTTAAACCACATTCACTGAGTATTTTAGAAATACTCGGTTAAAATGTTTCAGAGTAGGGGAAAAGCATAAATACCTGCTGGAATGTTAGTATGAATCCATTCTTCAAATTAATTTGCTAAGCAAGCAGATGAACAGGTCAGAATGTGTGGTTAATTTTGATGAAGGGAGAAAATCAGGTCTGTGCCTTGTTGCATATTGTTCTGCATTTTCTGCAGAGCAGGTAGGATAGGTAGAGGCTTTGAATCTCTGGTTGAGGATAAAGGGACATTAACTTTATTAAGGCTTTTAAACACCTATTCAATGGCATACTTTCACATAATTTATCCTAAGTCCTGACAGTGGTCTTCTGAGGTAAGAATTATCATTTATTTTATTTTTTTATACTGGATACTAAACCCAGGAGCATTCTGCCTCTGACTATACCTCCAGTCCTATGTTTTTTTGAGACAGGGTGTCGCTGAGTTGCTGAGGCTTGCCTTGAACCTGCTATCCTGCTATCTCATCCTCTCAAATACTGGGATTACAGGTGTGCACCAGCATACTGGGCTATCACTCCTCTTTTTAGAGGAGGAAACCAATTTGCAGAAAGCTTACGTTACCATCTAAGGCCACTTGCTGGGAGAGGAAAGAGCTATGATTTGCAGCCAGGAGATCTGGATGCCAGAAGGGCTGTCCAATAGAAGCTTTTCATTTCCAAGATTTTGCCATGCATGGGTTTGCCCTGGATATTTTTAGATTTGGTGAACCTGCCTGGTAAGGGTTCCATTTGTAGAATTTCCAGCAATGAGAAGTACTAAACTGCAAGTCTTACACTGCTCCTCTAAGTTTGCTTGTTTTGTTTTATTTTTTGGTTGTTTTTTTGAACAGCTATTTATTAGATCTTTAGTAGTGGGTTTTCCTCCAATAAGAAGTGAGAACAGCAACAAAATGTGAAATATTTGTCACTTCATAAGGACCAATTATTCTATTTCAACAGTTGTTTTTGCATTTAACCCAGGAAGTTGGTTCCTGATTTTGATGTTGAATTAGAATTGCAGGCAATAGCAAATTGGGAACATCCAGGCCAGTCTTGGTGTTGAAAGAAAAGTGAATGGGTATGAATTTTAAAAGCATGCTCATTGTGCACCTTTTAGGGAAAAATTTCCTCTCTAAGGCCCTCTTCGATTTACTATTTAACATTCCAAAGGATTCTGAAGGACTCTGCCTTCTTAAAAGTTGCCAAAGATTTCAGCTATTGTCATCATTAGACTTCAAAGCAGAAAGTTCGGGCTATTTTAATGCCAATGATTTTAATCCTAACTTTTGTATTGAGATTAGGGACACAGAGGACAGCTCGGCAGGGGTAGCTGAGTTTTTCCTGTGTGGCTTTGTTTTTCTTTTCCCTAAAGAATTACAATGAGCGCTGCACTCTATGAAATTGTTCTTTATCATTGGTAGACTTTCTTTTTTTTGAGGTCTGAACTATGATGAAACCTGCTCAATGGTGTCTGTCATATAAAAAATAGCTGTAGAAGTGAAAGGACTTGGCACTGTAGATCAACTTTGTGTGCTCACAGCCTGCTTCCATAAAAGATGGAGAGCTCAAAGCTCTCTCAAATGATATGTGCCCATTATGTTAGGGTCAAAGGGGGGTTATGTATATGGGGTTGAAGCAGTTGGTGTGTATTAGCTGCAGTGTCCTCAAGCAGCCTTAGGCCATCCATGCTTTGCCAGGGGACCCTCCTGGGGAAGTCACCTTCCGCTCCTTCTCACATAACATTCTTCCCCACCTCCAGGGACCTGCACACAACTACTCACACACCTTCCTACTCTCAGTCAGGGTATCAAGCGTGGACACATTTATACTACGTCCCCACAAAACAGAAAGTCCCCAGAAGCATCCTGTGACTCAGTGCTAACTTCAATGTATGGGAAGTCACTGAACTCCCTCCACGGGTGGCTTCCCAAGTGTTGTACGTCCTGTGTAAATTCAAAATGTGGTGGGTCTATGAAATATAGTAATACAGCCATCCTTCAATATTCACAGGAGGGTGTTCCAGGACCCCCATGAATACCCAAATGTGAGGATGCTCAAGTTCCTAATACAAAATGGCATAGTACTTGCAGGTAACCTGTGCACATCCTCTTATCTACTTTTTTTTTTGTGGTACTGAACCTCCAAGCTACACTCCCAGCCCTATTTTTTATTCTTTATTTTTTATTCTTTATTTTGAAACAGGATCTCATTATATTTTGTAGGGTCTCGCTAAGTAGCTGAGTCTTAGCCTCCTGAGTACTGAGATTACAATTGTGCACCACCATACCTGGTCCTCTTGTCTACTTTAAATAATCTCTGCGATGTAAAGCCATGTAAGAAGTGGTGATATTCTATTTTTAGGGAACCATGACAAAAATGTGTCTACATACTTAATACAGATGCAGTATTTTTGTTTTCTTGAATGTTTTTGATCTACAATTCGTTGATTCTACAGATACAGAGTTCTCGCATGCATGGGGCTGACTGTAATTTTCTCTTTGATGTCAACTAAGGTGAGGAACCTCGTGTAGCCACAAGTTAAGGTGAGACATAGCTCATCTGTATCATCGCTCACTGGTGATGCTGGACCCCTTCCATTCATGTGGCTCCTTTCATCATCTCTCAAGAGACCGTTGCATTTGTTATCTTCTAGTAGAAATCTGGAGCACAGTTTTGAAAGTCACAAGTGGCAAAGCCAAATTGCTGCTGATGTGTTCGGCTGATGTGTTGAGGGGATGTTTGTTGAAAACTGTTTTGCTGGCTTCAGAGGAGGCTTGTAGGATGGGAACACAAGGAACAAGAAGGAAGCATCCTTGAGATGAACAGAGGGGCAGAGGAACAAGGGATCTGGAAAAGTAATAGAACGATACTGTGCAGATAGCACTGAATTGAAATCTGAGACCTAGGTTCTATACCACTTTGTGCCAGCTATACAGCCTCAGGAAAGTCATGCGGTGCCTCAGTTTCTCTTTCAGTGCAGTCTGGGTGTAGGTACAAATGGATTTAAAAGTACTGTTTTGTCAGTCACCGGACTTTTTGATTGCTATCTAATTTTAATCGGAAGTATCCAGGCATAAGCCAAACAATGATCCCACCAACCAGCACAACCCGCCAGGAGTCTTGTAGTACTGAATAACATTGCAAAATTTTCCAGAGCAATTGAAGTATATTATTAGAATTTTAAAAAGAGAATGTCACGGCCAGTTCAGGGACAAAGATAATTTGTCATCTCCATCAAATATCTCCAGAAAAACTGTTTGAACACTGGGAAAATGGAAAAAATGAACTGAAAGGTTGAAGTTGGAATCTCTGTGGGCCTATGTCTGGTGAAACAAGATGGGGAGAGGAGGTCCTGGGAAGATGCTGAGAGCAGAGGTGGCAGTAGCTCTGTCATTTTCTTCTCCTTGTAAACTCTGAACAACCAACATGTGAAGTTTTAGCAGCTTGTCTCAGAGAGAGAAAAACTATTGAAAGTTAAGTTTTGACTGTTGAGTAATTTCTTTCTTTCTTTTTTTTTTTGCGGGTCTGGGGATGGAACCCAGGAGCATTTGACCTCCAAGCTACATTTTTTTAATTTTTTATTTATTTTTATTTTTATTTTATTTATTTATTTATTTATTTATTTATTTATTTATTTTAATTGGTGCACTGTATTCATACATCATAGTGGGATACAAACTTTTGTAGACATACATGCACATATCGCCCAGTCAGCCCCCACCCGATCTCCACCCCACTCTCTCCCCATTCCTCCCTCCCATGCTTGGCTTAGTGGTTGACATCTAGTATTATAACAATTTATCCAAAATTAAAAATTATAATCTCACATAACAGTTTCATTTGTCTGATACCAAGCTTTTGATGACTTAAAGATAACACTTCAATATTTCTTTTTACTTTCTTTCTTACCAGAGAATATTTTTTTTCTATTTTTTTTTTAGGTG